>NC_060144.1:160815040-162220040 GCF_021461385.2 Schistocerca piceifrons | reverse complement strand
TGTGGTACGTATCCCACACTGATGAGCAGTATTCAAGGAGCGGGCGAACAAGCGTACTATAACCTACTTCCTTTGTTTTCGAATTGCATTTCTTTAGGATTCTTCCATTGAATCTCAGTCTGGCTTCTGATTTACCGACGATCAACTTTATATGATCATTCCATTTTAAATCACTCTTAATGCGTACTCCCAGATAATTTATGGAATTAACTGCTTCCAGTGGCTGACCTGCCATATTGTAGCTAAATTATAAGGGATCTTCCTTTCTATGTATTCGCAGCACATTACACTTGTGTACACTGAGATTCGATTGCCATTCCCTGCACCATGCGTCAATTCGCTGCAGATCCTCCCGCATTTCAGTACTATTTTCCATTGTTACAACCTCTCGATATACCACAGCATCATCCGCAAAAATCTTCAGTGAACTTCCGATGACATCCACAAGGCAATTTAAGTATATTGTGAATAGCAACGGTCCGTCGACACTCCCCTGCTCCACACCTGTAATCACTCTTACATCGGAAGACTATTCTCCATTTAGGCCGGCCGGAGTGGCCGCGCGGTTAAAGGCGCTTCAGTCTGGAACCGCACGACCGCTACGGTCGCAGGTTCGAATCCTGCCTCGGGCATGGATGTGTGTGATGTCCTTAGGTTAGTTAGGTTTAAGTAGTTCTGAGTTCTAGGGGACTTATGACCACAGCAGTTGAGTCCCATAGTGCTCAGAGCCATTTTTTCTCCATTTAGAATGACATGCTGCGTTCTGTTATGTAGGAACTCATCAATGAAATGACACATTTTGTCTGATAGTCCATATGCTCTTACTTTGTTCATTAAACGACTGTAGGGAACTGTATCGAACGCCTTGAGGAAGTCAAGAAACACGGCATCTACCTGTGAACCCGTGTCTATGGCCCTCTGAGTCTCGTGGACGAATAGCGCGAGCTGGGTTTCACACGACCGTCTTTTTCGAAATCCATGCTGATTCCTACAGAGTACACATCTAGCCTCCATAAAAATCAATATACTCGAACATAATACGTGTTCCAAAATTCTACACCTGATAGACCTTAGAGATAAAGGTCTATAGTTATACACAGCTGTTCGACGTCCCATGCTGAAAACGGGGATGACCTGTGCTCTTTCCCAATCCTTTGGAACACTACGCTCCAGACCAGAATTCGTGCAATAATGCAGTATAATAATCATCAGCGTGACGCAGTCGCTTATCGAAAGTTGCATCCTAGCTCCCACTTCTTCGCATAAGTGACTACACATAAACCTCATTCTCATTACACCACTTCAGGTTGAGGGAAATGTGTTTTATATTGCGACAGACATACGTGGACTGATGCTGGTTGTTAGGGTCTCGACATTGCGAGTACTGATACTAAATACACTCCTGGAAATTGAAATAAGAACACCGTGAATTCATTGTCCCAGGAAGGGGAAACTTTATTGACACATTCCTGGGATCAGATACATCACATGATCACACTGATAGAACCACAGGCACATAGACACAGGCAACAGAGCATGCACAATGTCGACATTAGTACAGTGTATATCCACCTTTCGCAGCAATGCAGGCTGCTATTCTCCCATGGAGACGATCGTAGAGATGCTGGATGTAGTCCTGTGGAACGGCTTGCCATGCCATTTCCACCTGGCGCCTCAGTTGGACCAGCGTTCGTGCTGGACGTGCAGACCGCGTGAGACGACGCTTCATCCAGTCCCAAACATGCTCAATGGGGGACAGATCCGGAGATCTTGCTGGCCAGGGTAGTTGACTTACACCTTCTAGAGCACGTTGGGTGGCACGGGATACATGCGGACGTGCATTGTCCTGTTGGAACAGCAAGTTCCCTTGCCGGTCTAGGAATGGTAGAACGATGGGTTCGATGACGGTTTGGATGTACCGTGCACTATTCAGTGTCCCCTCGACGATCACCAGTGGTGTACGGTCAGTGTAGGAGATCGCTCCCCACACCATGATGCCGGGTGTTGGCCCTGTGTGCCTCGGTCGTATGCAGTCCTGATTGTGGCGCTCACCTGCACGGCGCCAAACACGCATACGACCATCATAGGCACCAAGGCAGAAGCGACTCTCATCGCTGAAGACGACACGTCTCCATTCGTCCCTCCATTCACGCCTGTCGCGACACCACTGGAGGCGGGCTGCACGATGTTGGGGCGTGAGCGGAAGACGGCCTAACGGTGTGCGGGACGTAGCCCAGCTTCATGGAGACGGTTGCGAATGGTCCTCGCCGATACCCCAGGAGCAACAGTGTCCCTCATTTGCTGGGAAGTGGCGGTGCGATCCCCTACGGCACTGCGTAGGATCCTACGGTCTTGGCGTGCATCTGTGCGTCGCTGCGGTCCGGTCCCAGGTCGACGGGCACGTGCACCTTCCGCTGACCACTGGCGACAACATCGATGTACTGTGGAGACCTCACGCCCCACGTGTTGAGCAATTCGGCGGTACGTCCACCCGGCCTCCCGCATGCCCACTATACGCCCTCGCTCAAAGTCAGTCAACTGCACATACGGTTCACGTCCACGCTGTCGCGGCACGCTACCAGTGCTAAAGACTGCGATGGAGCTCCGTATGCCACGGCAAACTGGCTGACACTGACGGCGGCGGTGCACAAATGCTGCGCAGCTAGCGCCATTCGACGGCCAACACCGCGGTTCCTGGTGTGTCCGCTGTGCCGTGCGTGTGATCGTTGTTTGTACAGCCCTCTCGCAGTGTCCGGAGCAAGTATGGTGGGTCTGACACACCGGTGTCAATGTGTTCTTTTTTCCATTTCCAGGAGTGTAGTTCCAGCACTCTGCCTCATCTACATCTGTGAGCTGGAATCGTTTTGCTAGAGCTCCCTCTACGGGAAATTTCTTCGAGGTTTCTGATTTCTTCAGATTCTGTTTGTCACATTTTATTCGCATTAAAAACGTCGTCAATATCATTTGAGTCTGCGTGTTACGATTTGTGCCCCATAGATCGTATGAAAGACTGTGTCACTCACTGCCACTGGCTGAGTTCTATCAGGCTCAGACTCGGAACGTAATGTAATCTTTTCAGCGGCCATGGTAAATTCGTTGAATTTGCCTAAAACTTTGCCACCTTCACTGGATTGTATTTGTAGTGCAACCTCTTGTTGCGTGATTTGTTGGCAAAGTCGGTCTCGTATTACATGAAGTTCCTAACAGCGTTATATTACGACTTCTTAAACTGAAGTTTCATCCATCCTTTGGCTCTAAGCACCGTGGGACTTAACATCTGAGGTCATCATTCCCCTAGACCTAGAACTACTTCAACCTAACCAACCTAAGGACATCACACACATCCCTGCGAGTGTAGAAGCAGCACGGTTGCGGACTGAAGCGCCAAGAATCGCTCAGCCACAGTGGCCGGCTTATCCATCCTTAAGAGAACCTTAATGTAGCGGAAAATCATTTTCTTTAGCGGAAAAAGGGTTATCAATGTGCTCGCTCATCTCATTTGCATTTTTTCTAACTTCCTTTATGTCATTCTGTACCACTTCTGTCGTCACTAGACTTCTGTCTGTTACTGTATCCACCTAATCATTGATTTTGTTCATCGAATCGTTTGTTAATTGCCTTCTCTTGAGCTTGTAATTTTTTGTTCAACAACCTCTCCTGTTCATCCAAATATTTATTAATCTCCTTAAGTTTCTGTTTATTCTCCTCAAATCTTGATTTAGTTCCAGGTACCCCTTATCGAATCATTCGCTAAAATTCTTGCTTACGCTAATCAAATTGTTTAATAATTGATTGCCTCACATTCAGCAAAAATTTCATGAGTGCTTCATTTTGTGTAAGCTTTCGGACATTGCTATTTATTTCCGTCTCAACGCTCGTAGGCGATGCGCCACGTGCTGAGCACGACTCGCCGCCTGCACATCCTTAAAATATTCACACGAAAAAGCGCTGAAACAAGTTCCCCACAAATACCACTGTAATAGTCACCCTAATAAATACTGAAACGTAGCCCAAAACCTGACAGTTACAACACTGAGAAAAACCAAAGTGCAGTGCCGTTAATCATGAACATAACATAAATAAATTAATCCTGAAGGGTAATTAATACATTTATATAGCTCTGTCTGCTTTGTCACAGGATCCGAGTCGTCTAGATTGAATCTTACCAGCAGTTGCCATGACACTACATCATCATTGTTCCTGTGTATATTTCTTACTTCTGGAAAATATGAGTGACAACATTTTGCTCTCTCTCGGATCTATCACAGGGCTGTTGGCTGATTCTGGTGATTTAAGCTTGCGTAGATACTGACACTCACTACGAATTCCTTCATAATAAATATAATCATTAAAGGCGTCTCCCAGATTGTTCAGTTGGTTATTATATTTAACGATGATTCCAATAATCTATGTCGCAAGGGATAACACAAAGAGTGGAGGGGACACAAAAAACAGAAGAACTCAACTAACTGAGAGCATTTACACCACTATCAGACATAAATACTCCCACATAGAATCTTTACATGCATTTATTTCTGAATTCACATTACAGTATTACGAAATCTTCAGGATTACGTTTCCTGGTTGTGGGGCAGAGGTGTAATTAGTACTCTGCACACTTAAGATTGTCATTTAAATATCACTTTAATTTGTCCGTTCATCCCTACTCTTAATTCTGCACAAACTAACATTCATTAAGCTACAATGGTATGATGCACACTGCCTCTAATCTCAATGGTCCCTTAACTCAGTGTCCTGAATGGGATTGAGTGTAATTTTACGTTGCTCTTGGGATTAATACGCAACACGAACATTCGCAAAACCTACATTGAATTCCTACAAGAACGGTCATATGCAATTTGAAACCAGCCACAACAGTTTTCATTAACGTCTTGTCATTGCAAATAAATTTATTCACCATCTTTGATCGTTCTTGGATAGTATCAGATCTTCACATAAAACACACGCAACCCCTACTCTATGTTTCCAGAACAACGACCGAAGTTACCTCATGGCATATGTTTCTCTTCCACACACTTCTCGGTATAGCAACAATAAATATACACTCCTGGAAATGGAAAAAAGAACACATTGACACCGGTGTGTCAGACCCACCATACTTGCTCCGGACACTGCGAGAGGGCTGTACAAGCAATGATCACACGCACGGCACAGCGGACACACCAGGAACCGCGGTGTTGGCCGTCGAATGGCGCTAGCTGCGCAGCATTTGTGCACCGCCGCCGTCAGTGTCAGCCAGTTTGACGTGGCATACGGAGCTCCATCGCAGTCTTTAACACCGGTAGCATGCCGCGACAGCGTGGACGTGAACCGTATGTGCAGCTGACGGACTTTGAGCGAGGGCGTATAGTGGGCATGCGGGAGGCCGGGTGGACGTACCGCCGAATTGCTCAACACGTGGGGCGTGAGGTCTCCACAGTACATCGATGTTGTCGCCAGTGGTCGGCGGAAGGTGCACGTGCCCGTCGACCTGGGACCGGACCGCAGCGACGCACGGACGCACGCCAAGACCGTAGGATCCTACACAGTGCCGTAGGGGACCGCACCGCCACTTCCCAGCAAATGAGGGACACTGTTGCTCCTGGGGTATCGGCGAGGACCATTCGCAACCGTCTCCATGAAGCTGGGCTACGGTCCCGAACACCGTTAGGCCGTCTTCCGCTCACGCCCCAACATCGTGCAGCCCGCCTCCGGTGGTGTCGCGACAGGCGTGAATGGAGGGACGAATGGAGACGTGTCGTCTTCAGCGATGAGAGTCGCTTCTGCCTTGGTGCCAATGATGGTCGTATGCGTGTTTGGCGCCGTGCAGGTGAGCGCCACAATCAGGACTGCATACGACCGAGGCACACAGGGCCAACACCCGGCATCATGGTGTGGGGAGCGATCTCCTACACTTGCCGTACACCACTGGTGATCGTCGAGGGGACACTGAATAGTGCACGGTACATCCAAACCGTCATCGAACCCATCGTTCTACCATTCCTAGACCGGCAAGGGAACTTGCTGTTCCAAAAGGACAATGCACGTCCGCATGTATCCCGTGCCACCCAACGTGCTCTCGAAGGTGTAAGTCAACTACCCTGGCCAGCAAGATCTCCGGATCTGTCCCCCATTGAGCATGTTTGGGACTGGATGAAGCGTCGTCTCACGCGGTCTGCACGTCCAGCACGAACGCTGGTCCAACTGAGGCGCCAGGTGGAAATGGCATGGCAAGCCGTTCCACAGGACTACATCCAGCATCTCTATGATCGTCTCCATGGGAGAATAGCAGCCTGCATTGCTGCGAAAGGCGGATATACACTGTACTAGTGCCGACATTGTGCATGCTCTGTTGCCTGTGTCTATGTGCCTGTGGTTCTGTCAGTGTGATCATGTGATGTATCTGACCCTAGGAATGTGTCAATAAAGTTTCCCCTTCCTGGGACAATGAATTCACGGTGTTCTTATTTCAATTTCCAGGAGTGTATATTTAATCTTCGTTCTCAACTTTTAAGGTTGTAAAAGGAATTAAGTAAATCGCCGAAGAGTTTTTCTCACAAATTTAGGTCTTGAACTAGTAAGGACTCAGGTAGATAGACAAATGGGAATAAAATTTATTTCCAGGACGATGTGAACAATGTGAACAGGGGCAGGATCATCCTGGAACACCACTTCACCATTTATTGAACACACACTGTACAATGGGAAGGAAGAGGAAGGAAGAAAAGTGTTTAATGTCCCATCGATATAGAGGTCCGTAGAGAAGGAACACAAGCTTGGAATGTATCAAAGATTGCGAAGGAAACAAGCGATGCCCATTCCAAGGAACGATTCGGTCATTTGCCAGGAGTGATTTAGTGAAATTATGGAAAACCTAAATCTGGACGGGCAGACAAGGGCTCGGACCTTCTTACACAATACGAGTCTAGTGCGCTAACCACTGGCCACCTTGCTCTGTTTGTACCACAGGGTGGAACTGATTAGATTAAAATATAATGGGCAGTAATAGCAGTTTAAAAAAAAAAACTATGGGTTTCATGGAATACCGCATTATGGCTGCCCAAATCATAACCGCAACACTTCACTCTTGGGATGTAAACGCAAGGAGAAGTTTGAATAACAGAAGACTGTGATGTCACACAAGATGACTGCAGAAAAACGACGGCGGCGAAAAAAATTTCATCAACTTATGACGTCGCAAGATGACATAGGCGAAACGTTCAGACAATTGGGCATCTTCGAAAACGTTAAAGCGTTATCCTGCTGGAAGCATGTTAGCTTAATTAGCATGGAGATGATGGACACAGTGTGATTACAATTCTGTCACAGACATTACGATTGCATTTCAGAAAAGAAATTTTCTCTATGCTTCTCGAATTGTTGTATTAACTCAAGCACCAGTCGATCATCAAAAACTGTCCATATATGTTGGAATTGCTATCAGAGGAAGCCAAGCATGGTATTTAAACAAAAAGGAGGAATCAAAACACGATCCAGAATTGCATAGTTCAAGTACCAGTCATATTATTTTCGAAAATCGATCACATACTTATGAACTGGCGTAACATAATGCTATAGGCGAAGAAAGACGAATAAACTAAATGTATAATATCGGAGATTTGCTGTTGGAAATGGTGTCGAAAAAAAGCCAAGTAGGTTATTTACAAACAATTACTAGTGGGTTTTTTTTCCAAGACATATTACGAGACTGACATTACGAAAAGGAAAAATGATGGTGGAGGACTATGAAGTCACACAAAATGGCGTAAATTATGGCGGACAAGACACGGACTGTGGCACACAATATGGCAGGCTATGATGTAATACAGTTGGTGGAGCTGCAGTCGCTTATCCCCACTACTCGGCAATGTGCTGCAGACAACTCAATGAGGCACCATCAGTCAATGCAGTGAAAGAATCATGAAGCGTCGGCAGAGATAAGTTGGGAAGAGTGAGAAGAAGAAGAAGAAAAAGAAGAAGAAGCAGAAAAGGGCTGAATGTAAATGCCTCATTATTATTATTGTTCCTATCATTAAACATCTCAACTCATTGGTCATTGTGTGTGTGCAAGTACTTATGATTATTTTCTTCTTTTTACTAGATCAGCAACAGCATCGATGCTCGGATATGACAAAATCTGTTGAAGCACCTGTCAGCTGAGCTGTCATTTAACAGATACAGAAGTGCCACACTAATCTCATAAACACAACCTGTCTTTGAGTTTAGGGCATATAACATCTGCACAAAAAATAAAAATCAACATGTAAGTACTGCATGTAAGTATTACCCCACACATCACAACAGTTGTTACTGCGATACGTTTATATACATTCACATTTGCTCTCTATAACTGCATGTGTGTAGCCTCTTATACTATCTTTTCTTATTTTCAACACTGCAACTACCCAACGAGCTATTGCAGCAAGACATGCAACTGATAAGACTTCAGTCATATGTACCATCACCTGCAGAATTTAAGTAGTGCATTGAAAAGCTACCATATATATGAAAGCAGGATACAACTGTAATTGAGTCACAATTATGTGTTTTTTTGGGCTCACCAACACCAGCACTTGTCAACCCTACACTATAACAGAGAAATGTTTGCTGTTAACATTACAAATTCCACAGAACTGTAAGAACCACGATATCAGACGGCTGCAGGTACCATTCATAGACCGTGATATAATTTTTGATGTAGCTTCGATAAATCTTTGGATATTGCAATGATGACATGCTACCTGTTCCCAGAAACTTACTGGTGCTGACCTTCATGCAAATTCCAACAGATTTTCAAATCATAACATCGAACATTTGTAGTATTAACATGTTGTGTGACCGACTAACGGCGGTATAACTCCGCACCCTTGTGTGATAAGAAACATTGTTTGTAGCTGTCTCCGGACAGAATACAATCGGCAGTATCTTTTTCCCACTGTACAGTTATCATATGTTCTAAAAAGAAATCAGCGATGCTTCCATACGGCAAACAGCCATCGTGTTAGAGGTGGTAGAGTCAGGCAGCATGCAATACATCAGTATGTCTCTGAGTTCCTCTCTCTAAGCTATAGGACACCGTCCGTGTGGGAGTGTGGGTGCAGTCAAAACAGGCATCTCAGAAAAAATCATTAAAATGAAGAATTGGATTTGCTAGGCTGATAAATTTTGACGAGCATCAGAGAACTCTATATAGGTGTAACTGGGTGATAAGTTATGCTGTCAGTACTGTGTTCCAAAGACATATATTTACATAAGTCCAAGACTTTAATTTGATTACAGCTGTGCCCATCAGTTTTTAAGTATAGGTGCAGAAGCAACGTCGATACACATCTCTTCCTTCCTGAATAACGTCACAAGATAAATAAATACTACCTGATAAATGGCCTTTTACTTGTTCAATATTGTGATTTTTGGCTATTGTTTCTTTGAGAAGCGACCAGCGACTGCCTCTCAGTTCACAAACTGTCTCACTATTCACTTGGTACGACAGCACAGTCTCATTGTTCATTATGTGTATAGTCTACTTTAAGTATGAAGAAAACAGTAGATTCATCACCGAACAACACTTTGTCGTTAGTTGACAGACTATATGAAGACTCTATATGACATCGTCATCTGCGTGTGTAAACAGTGTGGCGGTCGTTTGTCTGTTTGGGTGGAGTGCGGTTGCCAGATGCTCAGCTGTGCAGACCTTTACTAAGTGGGGTAGAAGTGGGTTTACTGAAGTCCCTTGGTAGCTCCTCGTGCATGATGGATCCACTCAACTGCGAATAAGCGACCTTAAGGTGTACTGTCTTCCACAGAGAGACTGGCCCAATTGGTGGGCACCACCCTCAGCCACGCGCCTCAGTTTTCGCGACTAGCCTAGTTTCGTATACCATGTGAATGTTAGCCAGAGTCTCGTCCTTCATGCCTCGTCCTTCTTCCATATATTAGTAACACAATCCACATAACTACTACTGCGTCCTATTATTATACTTTCCTTTCCAACAACTTTTACAACTATTCGTTCTCACCCGAATTGCCCTTTAGGGTTTGTTTCAGGGAAGTTACTTACCCAGCAAATCAATTTTACTTTCATTACTAGAAATAATTCAACTTTCACATTCCTAGTAACTCTTACCTAATTGCAGTGGACCTCTTTACAGTTACTTCGTAATATTTAACTCTCTCACAGAAAGCTTCAAAACAGAGTCTATATAAAATTCGTTACTTTGGGAGGTCGGTTGAGGATTGCATTAGTGGTCACCATCCCATGCGGTTGTTTATTTCTTACATACACTTCAAATCATCCCGCAGAGGTATACCAATATTCAGTGGCCATTTCCGAATCACCTGTGCATTTGCCATACACCATCATTTACCTAAGACTAATTTACGATATTACAGTGCCTTTGTTATTCTGATGACAATGCGCTGCGTCTACCAAAGCTGTTGTGATACACGTCAGATGAATTCGCAATTGCGAGTAATGACTACCATCAGCTGTAGACTGGAATGATGACCATGAATATTGGTGCTGGTCTAGGACTTTAACTCGGATTTCCCGCTTATCGCGGGATCGCTAATGTGATTTGTACGGGAATACACATAATGGATGTGCGAGTACAGATCGTAGACATGTGGTTGACTACATACGGAAGTATGGGTCTGGTCGTGAGTCGTGCACAGGTAGCCAAATGGTAAGAAACCGCTCGCGATAAACGGTAAATACGGTTTCGATACCCGGTCCGGCACTAATTTTCATTGTCGTCATTCTATTCTAAAGCTGATGGTAGACATTACTCACAACTGCCAATTCATCTGATGTGTAAGACTAATATGGTCACACTACATATTTCATTAGTAATCAACTGATCTCTAAATACATTATTGTTTCCTCGATAATTTCAGTCCTCCATCTTTTCGTCATATAAGTGTTTTCATTATCCATACTGTGGGTTCTCAAACGTTATCGCGATAGAAAACCTGTAACATAACAACAAGCATAATTTGGCTTTCAAATAAAAAAGAGCAGAAAAAACCATGAAATTCTCACTATGGCAATGAACCTTATTCTCTACCTGTCTCTTACTTCAGTGTTTCCTTACCTTACTTTTTCTCTTACTTGTTACTCTTACCCACATTTTCCTACGGTTCATAGTGTGTCTCACTTTTAGCATACATCCAAAGATTTTCCTTGGCTGTATTTAGATTAATCTTTCCGATCATCTCTTTTGCTTTCGCTTTTGTCATGGTTATTATAAATATTCAGCTGTATGCTTTGTCAAGAGTGCATGGTAATGCATAACATTATCAATTCCTAAAATATTCGAATGAAACGGTATAATGCGGTTTCATTATTCATCCACACATTGCAGTGTTCCTCCATGGCTGGCAAACCCTAACAATGCAGTGTTCCTTGACGTCTGGTAAACCCTAAAAGTGCAGCGCTCTTTCACATCGGCTGAACCCTAACAGTGTGATGTTCCTTCACATCTGCTAATAAAAAGTTATCACGCATCATGGCTTCTTGCATTACTCCACCGTATCTGGTGTTCCTACTAAGTAATAAATAACACTCGTCCATTACGGACAATCTCATCATGGCAACGATAGGCAATGATGTGTTCAGTGCTTCTCTTATGAGTATCTCCTGCACCATCCTCTTGACTCTTTGTGAAGATAAATAAAATTGTGCCATGCGAAAACTCATCTTTATAACAACATATCTCTTGTCTTTTCACAGTATCACTTCATGTTGTTACTGGTTTTCTGGTAACAGGCCTGAGACTGGGGGTAACATCTTAACTTTCTCCTACATTTCTCGTTCTGTGAATACTTTTACGTGTGAAATATGGTACTTTCCAGTCACCTTCCGACTTCAAAGAGTTTCTAATTCTACATCATTGTGCTTACCAATTTTCTGTATGTGGTCGGGTTCGCACGAAATGTAAAAGATTTGAAATCTTCTTTGATTGTAGCAAGACATTTTCTCTCACAGTTAACGTCATCTCTTTTTTCGATGACTTGAGCTTCATTCACAATTTTTCTTCCTCATGTCCTACAGGATAAATTTTGTTTGAAGTGAGCTCACTGTGTCCCCTAACCCACTTGAGATTCGCAGTACACACTTTCTGTCTGGTTGTATGTGTTACGTGCAGAACTAATTTATCACTTGAGTCTATTATGACGAAGTTGTGTTCTCCTAGTAATATGTTCCTGAAACCTATAAACTCTATGTACAACTCTCCTGCTGTTCTAGTGTGACAAGCATTCCGCTTCCTCTTCTTTCTCTATTCTCATTCCCTCTCTTTATCTATTATGAAGAAGTTGTCTTCTCCTATTAATATGTTCCTGATACCCATAAACCCTATGTACAACTCTCCTGCTGTTCTAGTGTGACAAGCATTCCGCTTCCTCTTCTTTCTCTATTCTCATTCCCTCTCTTTTTCCAGGGCTTGCAAGCCTATTGAGTAGCTTCCTTCCACTGACCCCGTATTGTCTATAAATTTTAAGTGGGGTAGGATGCCAAACGGGCCCACTTGGAGCAGGGGAGGCCCCATAGAATATTTTAATTACCACTTCCTATACTTTTACAAATAAATTCATAAAACTCTGTCAGCATGACCGGGAAGAAATCAGGAGTCGCACTCATAGGAGTGGAAGCTCAAAAACATAAGAAAATATAATTTTTATATGTGAAATTTCATCAATTTTTCACTTACTATAGCTGCGTTTGTTGCTATAGGTACACTTCTCTTCAAAAGTAAGAGAGGTTCTTCGACGACTTCTGCACAGAATACAAGCATGGACCTTGCCGTTGGTGGGGAGGCTTGCGTGCCTCAGCGATACAGATAGCCGTACCGTAGGTGCAACCACAACGGAGGGGTATCTGTTGAGAGGCCAGACAAACGTGTGGTTCCTGAAGAGGGGCAGCAGCCTTTTCAGTAGTTGCAAGGGCAACAGTCTGGATGATTGACAGATCTGGCCTTGTAACAATAACCATAACGGCCTTGCTGTGCTGGTACTGCGAACGGCTGAAAGCAAGGGGAAACTACAGCCGTAATTTTTCCCGAGGGCATGCAGCTTTACTGTATGATTACATGATGATGGCGTCCTCTTGGGTAAAATATTCCGGAGGTAAAATAGTCCCCCATTCGGATCTCCGGGCGGGGACGACTCAAGAGGATGTCGTTATCAGGAGAAAGAAAACTGGCGTTCTACGGATCGGAGCGTGGAATGTCAGATCCCTTAATCGGGCGGGTAGGTTAGAAAATTTAAAAAGGGAAATGGATAGGTTGAAGTTAGATATAGTGGGAATTAGTGAAGTTCGGTGGCAGGAGGAACAAGACTTCTGGTCAGGTGACTACAGGGTTATAAACACAAAATCAAATAGGGGTAATGCAGGAGTAGGTTTAATAACGAATAGGAAAATAGGAATGCGGGTAAGCTACTACAAACAGCATAGTGAACGCATTATTGTGGCCAAGATAGATACGAAGCCCACACCTACTACAGTAGTACAAGTTTATATGCCAACTAGCTCTGCAGATGACGAAGAAATTGAAGAAATGTATGATGAAATAAAAGAAATTATTCAGATTGTGAAGGGAGACGAAAATTTAATAGTCATGGGTGACTGGAATTCGAGTGTAGGAAGAGGGAGAGAAGGAAACATAGTAGGTGAATATGGATTGGGGGACAGAAATGAAAGAGGAAGCCGCCTGGTAGAATTTTGCACAGAGCACAATATAATCATAACTAACACTTGGTTTAAGAATCATGAAAGAAGGTTGTATACATGGAAGAACCCTGGAGATACTAAAAGGTATCAGATAGATTATATAATGGTAAGACAGAGATTTAGGAACCAGGTTTTAAAGTGTAAGACATTTCCAGGGGCAGATGTGGACTCTGACCACAATCTATTGGTTATGACCTGTAGATTAAAACTGAAGAAACTGCAAAAAGGTGGGAATTTAAGGAGATGGGACCTGGATAAACTAAAAGAACCAGAGGTTGTACAGAGATTCAGGGAGAGCATAAGGGAGCAATTGACAGGAATGGGGGAAATAAATACAGTAGAAGAAGAATGGGTAGCTTTGAGGGATGAAGTAGTGAAGGCAGCAGAGGATCAAGTAGGTAAAAAGATGTGGGCTAGTAGAAATCCTTGGGTAACAGAAGAAATATTGAATTTAATTGATGAAAGGAGAAAATATAAAATTGCAGTAAGTGAAACAGGCAAAAAGGAATACAAACGTCTCAAAAATGAGATCGACAGGAAGTGCAAAATGGCTAAGCAGGGATGGCTAGAGGACAAATGTAAGGATGTTGAGGCCTATCTCACTAGGGGTAAGATAGATACCGCCTACAGGAAAATTAAAGAGACCTTTGGAAATAAGAGAACGACTTGTATGAATATCAAGAGCTTAGATGGAAACCCAGTTCTAATCAAAGAAGGGAAAGCAGAAAGGTGGAAGGAGTATATAGAGGGTCTATACAAGAGCGATGTACTTGAGGACAATATCATGGAAATGGAAGAGGATGTAGACGAAGATGAAATGGGAGATTTGATACTGCGTGAAGAGTTTGACAGAGCACTGAAAGACCTGAGTCGAAACAAGGCCCCCGGAGTAGACAATGTTCCACTGGAACTACTGACGGCCGTGGGAGAGCCAGTCCTCACAAAACTCTACCATCTGGTGAGCAAGATGTATGAAACAGGCGAAATACCCTCAGACTTCAAGAAGAATATAATAATTCCAATCCCAAAGAAAGCAGGTGTTGACAGATGTGAAAATTACCGAACTATCAGCTTAATAAGTCACAGCTGCAAAATACTAACACGAATTCTTTACAGACGAATGGAAAAACTAGTAGAAGCCAACCTCGAGGAAGATCAGTTTGGATTCCGTAGAAACACTGGACCACGTGAGGCAATACTGACCTTACGACTTATCTTAGAAGAAAGATTAAGGAAAGGCAAACCTACGTTTCTAGCATTTGTAGACTTAGAGAGAGCTTTTGACAATGTTGACTGGAATACTCTCTTTCAAATTCTAAAGGTGGCAGGGGTAAAATACAGGGAGCGAAAGGCTATTTACAATTTGTACAGAAACCAGATGGCAGTTATAAGAGTCGAGGGACATGAAAGGGAAGCAGTGGTTGGGAAGGGAGTAAGACAGGGTTGTAGCATCTCCCCGATGTTGTTCAATCTGTATATTGAGCAAGCAGTAAAGGAAACAAAAGAAAAATTCGGAGTAGGTATTAAAATTCATGGAGAAGAAATAAAAACTTTGAGGTTCGCCGATGACATTGTAATTCTGTCAGAGACAGCAAAGGACTTGGAAGAGCAGTTGAATGGAATGGACAGTGTCTTGAAAGGAGGATATAAGATGAACATCAACAAAAGCAAAACAAGGATAATGGAATGTAGTCTAATTAAGTCGGGTGATGCTGAGGGAATTAGATTAGGATATGAGGCACTTAAAGTAGTAAAGGAGTTTTGCTATTTGGGGAGCAAAATAACTGATGATGGTCGAAGTAGAGAGGATATAAAATGTAGGCTGGCAACGACGCTTGCCACGTTTCTGAAGAAGAGAAATTTGTTAACATCCAGTATTGATTTAAGTGTCAGGAAGTCATTTCTGAAAGTATTCGTAGGGAGTATAGCCATGTATGGAAGTGAAACATGGACGATAAATAGTTTGGACAAGAAGAGAATAGAAGCTTTCGAAATGTGGTGCTACAGAAGAATGCTGAAGATTAGATGGGTAGATCACATAACTAATGAGGAAGTATTGAATAGGATTGGGGAGGAGAGACGTTTGTGGCACAACTTGACCAGAAGAAGGGAACGGTTGGTAGGACATGTTCTGAGGCATCAAGGGATCACCAATTTAGTATTGGAGGGCAGCGTGGAGGGTAAAAATCGTAGAGGGAGACCAAGAGATGAATACACTAAGCAGATTCAGAAGGATGTAGGTTGCAGTAGGTACTGGGAGATGAAAAAGCTTGCACAGGATAGAGTAGCATGGAGAGCTGCATCAAACCAGTCTCAGGACTGAAGACCACAACAACAACAACTTACAAGTGTATGAAACTCTAGAATTTTCCAACTCTAATAGACTGTGGTAAAAACGTGTTATTTAATTATAAAATTTATGTTGTTTCTAGACATGAAGTTTAAGAGGTAACACCTCATTAATTTTTTCATAAATTAAATAAATTCTAGAGTTTCATACACATGTAAGTATTGTTTGTATGCTGTGCAAAATTCATCGAAGAATCTCTCTTACTTGCGAATTAAAGTGTACCTATAGCAACAACTGCAGCCAATAGTGAGTCAAGAAGTCATGAATTTTCACATGTAAAAAAAATTTATTTTGTTACGTTTTTGACCTTCCACTGCTATGAATGTGAATCCTGAATCCTTCCTGGTCATGCAGACAAAGTTTTATGAATTTATTTGTAAAGGTATACACAATGGAAATTAGAATGTCCTGTGGTGCCTCTCCTGCTCTAAGTTCGTCCGTTTGTCATCCTACCCCGTTAATTTAACATTCCCACAATTCAAATTCATAAGTACAAGTCCCTCCTTACTGTGAAGTATGATATGCTAGTGTTTCAGAAAATGGAATCCAAGTGTAACCACCACAGTCAAATTTTTCACAAACAAATCGTTTGTACTTAAAACAGCTGACTGTTACTCAAACTCTGTTCATACCTGTTCCTTAACTTCATATCTGCCATTCACTGCATCTCATGTTCTCATTCGTTTCCACTTAAATAACGGCAATTTCTTCATCCTATCACATAATTCACTCCTACAGGCTGCCCTAGTTTTTTTTTCTCGATTTGATGAGGATGATCCAATAACCTGAAGCGTATAAGTTCAGCTGACTCACACGGTTGGTCTAAATGGATGTTTCTCTCCTACCACATCTCTGGAAAACTTTTCAGGGTCCTGCTCGTTGCTTCTAAATAACTTCCTGCCTTCCTTCTCCCAGTCTTCACAAGACCTTTTTCTTCCTTTTCATCCTTCCCTTTATGGTAGACGTATGTGAATTCTTCATGTGTCTTACACTATATCACTTGCATTGTCCCTTCTGTAATTATTCGCATTTGTGACATTCACATTTTCTACCATGAGTGCTCCTGGTCTTACTGTCAATATGGACCTCCATTTGATGAGACTGTATTAGTGCTCTGAATTCCTAATTCTTACATATGTTTGCTGGTGCTGTCCTACCTCATGTGATTTCGTTACATTTCGACAGCTGTTCGAAGATGGTAAGCAGTACTCCGATGATTCTACGATTGTGTTAATATTCTCCTTTAATTCATTTGCCATCCCCTTATAATTCTGTATTAAAGTACCCATTTCTATATTAAATTTCTGCATCTGATCGTCTGTCTCCTTATCTAACGTGTTCATCATCTCTGCGAAGAGACGTGATGGTATAGGTTGTAATTCACAGATGTCTCTTAATTTACATTTTAAAAGTGCCCTTTCTTCATAATGTGGATACCCATTTCTCTCTACTTAGCTTTCTTGTTCCTCTAGTTTATTGATCTGTTCGTCACTCATATCTTCAGTTTTCTTAAACCTCATATCATTTTCCTTGTCGTTTCCTTGAGCCATGTGTCCAGTTCCACTTTTCTTTTCCTTGAGTATGTGTTCGTTCTCTTAAAGCGCCTGTCCATTTTATCGTTGCTTTTCTTCACCAGTAACTCTATTTCCTTGAACTCTTTGAATAGAAAGCTCTGTAAATCTAACACTGCAGTGGTTGAGGTTTTGGCTCACAAGGGACGTCACTCTGTTCTGCACTCTCATGCCCTCTTATTCCTTAACTTTCTGCTATAAATGAATTCCTCTCATCTTCTCTTCTAAATTCTACATTGGATAGTTCCTCATTAATTTGTTTTTAGCCTGTTCTTTCCTGTAGCGACTTCGTTTTGCGTGCCATTCCCCATGGCTCATGAAAATTCACGTTCTGAACATTGTCCTGTAGCACCTCCATATCTGAAACACTGTCTCCCATTTGTAAATCGTTTCAAATAACTCTCTCTATCTTGTTCATCATTGCTAAACCTTTGGTACACGCACTGGTACACTTCGGCATGTCCTACCAGAATTGTTAATCTTTAAGACAACTTACATTCGAATAAAAAATTAATTAACCTACAGCACAATGTCTCGAATGTTGCGCAACTATAATTCAATCCTCTCCTAATACATAAAGCAAAGTACACAGAAAATAAATAGTCCACTCCACATTTTTAATGACGAATCTTCAGCTGGACGATGATGACATATACCAACCTCAACTCAATGAAACATACATAAATAGCTGTGCACCAGCAACTTGTAAATTAAAAATTAGCTTAATGAATTTAATAATTTTTAATTTGGCAGACAAATCCTTGTTTAAGGTTTAATTTAGGGGTATCTAACTGCGGCGTCAGAGGATTTAAATTCAATGAATAAGGTACAGGCGTCGCCAATATGTACTCAGGATGCGTTTTGGCTAGAGCTATGTAAAGTGACGCTGTCAGTCTAACATAAGTAATTATTGCCTTCCAAGACAATGAATGAGGATGTCGTTAGCTACATACTAAAGAAGAATGACAATTATTTCACATTGGTATGTTGAAAGAACATGACAAAACATCAGACAAAGTTAGAGAAATGTAAAGTAATACCTTGGAAAGGCTGGCTGAATGATCGGTGTTTTCATTCAAATAAACATGTATCAGAACAAATTAGTTATAACTACTAGATCTTACTGTTATTGTAAAAATGTTTGTTATAAAAGGAAGATAGCGCTAGAGAAGGTGGTAAGTTTTCTGTGGCCAAAGTTGGAAGAATATAGATCTTAGGGCGTGCAAGCAAGTCTCCAGAATGTAGCTTGAAGTTACAGAAACAAAGTAAATGTGATCTAACTGTCCCCACCGCTCGTCACACTGTCACAGCTAGGCGGAGACTGATATGGATGTGAAATCAGTCATCAGTCAAGTTTCCAACTAAGTTCAGCTCAACCCGCTTTTAGAGGCACCTGGCTGCTTGGCTGATGAGATGTTCAGATGGACGCCGGTGGAGAACTGTCGCTGAGAAACGCCCGGGTGAAGAAGTCTGGTGGACACAGGCTGTGTTGCAGAAGTGATTTGGCACTGATTGCTCCCTAAAAGGAAGACTTGTATTTTAGCGTTTTCATTTGTTACGCCATTTTAGTTGGTTACATTATGGATATCCTGAGACCAACCTACTAACGTGATGCCTCAATAAAAACTGATGCCTCGCCCTGACTCTTGTTCGAGGCGGATAACCAACATTACGGTCCCTAAGGCTTCGCAATGAAAAACTGTCCTGCTCTGTATGGACAGTGAGGTGGTGTGCTAGCAGCACAGTGAAGTTTCTCTCTGTAGCTTCAAGTTATTTATGTTATCCCCTCCTGGACGATCATAAACATTAGGTTATTGTAGTGCCCATGTTTAGTGGAAGCCCATAGTGCCAATGGTGGCGTAACTCCTGAATTCTCCCTCCACTTTCAGAGGTCATCTGGTACGGTTGGCATATTTAAAATAAGCTCTGCCTTCAACATTCTCCTAGGTCTTGTCATAAACGGCATTTCTCCTCTTTCCACGCTGAGATAGTTAAACACTCTATTGGAATTGATAAACTATTGGAGATGATGTTTCTAACTACTAGCAAGTGGCGTCCAGGGGCAGTCCTCCGAAGCAAGGCCGGCTGAAGAAGTGTCATTCACCTTTGATGCTACCAGTAAGCTTTTGCGGGAGACGTCACTACGAGTAACCTCCATTGTTCTTATATGCTTGTAGCTCATTCAACGTGCCATTTGTATTTCTGTAGCTGAATGATTTGTTCGTACGGAAAGAAAAACTTCCCGGTAACTCCACGGACTTTTCTGAGGTGGGGAGGTCTGAGCGGAATCGTCTGACCATCTACAGGCCCAATGTGGAGCTTCTTGAGTCAAGAAGCAGTGCCATCGCTGAGATTTACCAATTGGCAAAAGAGTGATGAAGGGATTATCGACTTGTTGATTACATGTCCAACGAACAAACATCGGTCTCTCGTACAGCTATGTAGAAGACAGTGGGACAGTCGGAACAGGTCTAAGGTATAGTCCCAGGGTGATGATTACATTAACGTTTCACAGAGAAATACAGCAGTCACAGTAGGATGTGTCTAATTTTTTTAATAATTATTTGATTCGTGACATGTATAAATGATCTACCAGGCCGTAATTTTGATTCTATGAAACACTTGAGAAGCTACTAACTACGCAAAAACCTTGCAGTGTCTGTGGCACTGAAGTGTACATTACTTTTGCCGAATAACATCAATGAAAACGTACTCATTTATGAGTTTCTGTTTCATAATGTGTCATGCAGTTGGTGATGTACGTGGTTTATCAAGAAATTACGTATAAAAGTTGAATAATGTCTTTATGTTACAAGTTGCAGTCATCGCCAGGTGTGACTACTGCTGTAATCAATCCCATCAACGCTCAGTTCGAGTCAGAGCACTGTGCGTGAAGGTGGGAGTGTGCGGCAGCTTGTTGACAGTTACGCTTTTTCACCTGCCGTCGGCATGGAGCTCTCTCTGATTAAGGAACAGCGCGTCAACATCAAGTTTCTTGCAAAGCTAGGCAAGAATGGCCGTGAGATTTTTGAGTGTTTGAAACAGGTTTACGGAAACAATTCTCTGAAGGAACAACCGTGAACAAGTGGTTAAAAAGGTTCCGGGATGGCCGAGAAGAAGTGAACGATGACCCTCGCCCAGGACGCCCGTCGACATCGAGTTCCGATGGAAATGTTGAGCGAATTCGGGCTTGTGTTCTTAAAGACCGTAGATTGACAGTCAGAATGATTGCTGACGAGCTGTTAATCCCCACGAAATCCTGACACAAAAACTTTAAATGAAGAAATTGTGTGCGAAAATCGTACCGAAGCTCTTGACGCCAGAACAGAAAGCAGAGAGGGTTGAGTGCTGTGAGAATTGGTTGGAAGGAGAGGAACGATGGGACTTTCTCAACCGAGTTATCACTGAAGACGAGTCTTGGTTTTACGAATTCGATGTGGAGCTCATATCTCAAAGCAAGGAATGGAAACTAGCAGGAGAACCGAGAACAAAATAGCCGCGAAAATCAAGTTCCGATGTGAAGAAAATGTTGATTGTTTTCTTTGATTCTAGGGGCATTTTCGCCAAGGAATTTGTCCCTCCCGACCAGAGAGTTAACGGTAATTTTTACGTTGACGTTCTGACACGTCTCAGAGCTCGTGTGGCCCGAGTTCGACCGGAGTTGGCAAAAGGGGGCAGGTGGATGCTTCATCACGACAATGCGCCCGCTCACACGTCGCTCGTTGTGCGCGAGTTTTTGGCCCGAAGCTCAATCACCGTGACAGACCACACGCCTTATTCACCTGATTTAGCCCCGTGTGACTTCTTCATGTTCCCGAAATGCAAAATGGTGCTTCGGGGGCGGCACTTGGGAGATGTGGAAGCCATCAAGGCGGAAACGACACGGCAACTGAACAACATCACAACTGAAGACTTTCAGCAATGTTATCAACAGTGGAAACGGCGTTGGAAGAAGTGTATCGCGTCTCAGGGCGAGTACTTTGAAGGAGACCATATTGTAATACCTGAATAATTGTAAAATAAAGTTATTGTTCAACTTTTATTCGAATTTTCCGGACTAACCTCGTAAAAACAACAGAACCCAACAGAAAATAACAGCAAACTCAATAGTATTTGATATTTCTGGAAACAGAAGTACCGAAATATAGGCAGGTAGTTAGTTTATGACACTCTCTGAACGTGCCATCACTTGAAACTCTGCGGCGTGTAATTTATAACTAACGTGCCAATAAAAGCTTAATTGGGTTACTGCAAGTTAAACGACTGGCAGTGGTCCACATGTAACAACACCAGAGTGCAAAACAGGGAGACTCGACGCCGAGTAATTTGGAACTAAAGTGCCAATAAAAGCTTGACTGCTGCCACACGTTAAGCTCCTGACAATGATCCACGTATAACAGTAAGAGGGTGCAAAGCCACATGAGATAATTTGTCCGCCTGACAGATTTATCTATGCTGCAAACGCTCCTCCTCCCTCCCCTCACCTCCCCCCTCCGTTTCCTTACGCAACTGTAGCAATGTTACTGAGAAGTATTAACTATATTCACCATGTTGATACAAAATACTGCACGTAACGAATTAAATCAAAATTTATCTTTCATTGCAGTAAATAAATCACAAAATTTATAAAAAGTTCCCAGTTCTGGCCCTAGAGAAACCGACCACTTTGTTGTCTTTACCAACGACGTCATCGGATGTTGTATGGAGTGGCATGTACTCATATTTAGCACACTGCTCTCTCTGTCGTTATCGGGTTACTTGATTTTCGAACAACTAATAATCGATCGAGTAGCTTCTCAGTTGGCGTCGTCAGGCTAAGTGCACATCTTTCCAGTCCTCCTACCACGGAAAAATCCCTGGCATTACCAGGAATAGAATCAAGTTCCTCCACGCAGCAGTCAACTGCAATGACCAGCCACCTACGGAGACGAGCTAGAGGTTGCATAAAACATCTAAAAAAAGTTGACAGTAGATCAAAATCAGCATCTCATTGCTTATACCGACTGCTGTACATTAGTTCTATTATAACGGATAATAAAATTGGTATTGTTTATTCCAGAGAAAGTGTTTATAATGCATAAAATACTAATTATAAATACGATAAACAGCACTTTATTAAGATACTCGCATCCCAGAAATTTCGTTTTCGTTATAATTTTACTTTACATTACCTTGTTTTGACGGAAGCAACTTTACGTCACTGAAGTCAAGAGCGGCAGCTGCCTCGTATTTCGTGAACGAGTTAGCAAAATAAGACGTAATATTTACGCCCATACGCGACCTTAAGTAGTTTCTGATCACCTTCAATTTTCTGAAACTGCGTTCATCAGATGCTGCAGTCATTGGCACTGACAAATGTCCTCAAAGCCATTTCGTTGTTTGGATAATCATCTACTGAAAAGAACTTCAAAACGTCCTAATGAACAGCCCTGTTGATGCTTTTCATGAGGTCATGAGGTCTTTCACTTTGTGGCGGCTCGGTTTCTTAGAAGTGAAATTCGAATTTGATTAAACGACCAGAATGAGAGGAAAACAGACAAAAACAAAGGCTTACTCAAAATAATCTACGTAGTCCTAAAGTGGTTATGGGAACGTAATAAAAAATATTATTCAAGATCCGCCTCCAAGTGCGAACGTGAAAATTCAATACAGTTTTATTTAACGTAGAACTTGTTTGAATTGCCGATGTAAGGGGTCTAAATAATACATCTACAGGGAAAATTAAATTGCCAGTAAAAAAAATTCAATATGGAGCCCTAGAATTCGCATCTGACTGCATTCAATCATATTCCACTGCTCTTGGTATCGACTACAAAACAGAAAGAACATAAAATGGTAAATCGAAGAGTAAATATTTATTTCAGCTTCGCACTACAATTAAAAAAACTGTACGCTTCAATTAAATTACTGAAAATAAAGTGGAAATACCATTATTTCAGTTCACTAAGCAAAATTAAGTCATTGTTCGCCACATTAAAAACACGATATAAGGTTTCCTGAAAAATATTAATGGACTTCATAATACTATACTTCCTTATAGTCTGCAAAAATAGTGGTAGTAAATGTAATAGCCATTGCGTGCAGCAGCTATGAACAGTTTACTTTAGAATGCCTACAATGCAGTGATTAACTAGTAGAATGTTTAGTGTTTCTTGCGAGACAAAGGCGGGTTGTGGATTCCGTGTCTCTTACGTCACAATGCGCACACTAAGAAGGACGGTTAGTAGGGACTCGAAGGCCATCTTGAAGCTATCGGATTTTGATGCTTTGCAACATTCATTAATTCAACTTACAATTGTAGATAGCACGTCAAATGAAGGAGCAAATCGAACACCTGCTCCTAGCGAGCTTTGAGTATGATCCGCCTTCGTCGCAAAGCACACACCGATTGGATAGGTGAGTTCTTACCAAACTTGGTCATTTTGTGTGGAGTAACTGTTGCAACAACTGCTTAAAATACTGTTTTCTAAGTCTGGTACATGAGTTGGTAGTGGAGGCAACCACACCTTATGAACACCTAAACGCAACAATTGCATGACGTCAAACCGGGCGAACGTCGAGGCTATGTGAAAGAAGCTCTGTCATCCAGCTCCTTGCGTCCAATGATGCGGTCGGTTACAACGTCGTTTACCGAACCACGTACTGTGTTTTGGTAGTGAGACTGTGGTGTGCGTACTGTAAGACCTTCAGTACACACATCATCAAATTATTTGACTTGTCGCTCTAACGAAGTAGGCGAGTGTCAGCAACATGTCTCGTGGTCTTATCGTGGCGTGTTTATCTTCCGCCGTTAGGTCAGACGATAGAAATGCCACGTGCACGCTTAGAGTAGCAGATTGACAGTGACCAATTTTAAACAGAACTTGATTAATTTTCACACACATTTGTTGTTGTTGTTGTGGTCTTCAGTCCTGAGACTGGTTTGATGCAGCTCTCCATGCCACTCTATCCTGTGCAAGCTTTTTCATCTCCCAGTACCTACTGCAACCTACATCCTTCTGAATCTGCTTAGTGTATTCATCTCTTGGTCTCCCTCTACGATTTTTACCCTCCACGCTGCCCTCCAATACTAAATTGGTGATCCCTTGATGCCTCAGAACATTCTCTTCTTGTCCAAACTACTTATCGTCCATGTTTCACTTCCATACATGGTTACACTCCATACGAATACTTTCAGAAATGACTTCCTGACACTTAAATCAATACTGGATGTTAACAAATTTCTCTTCTTCAGGAACGCTTTCCTTGCCATTGCCAGCCTACATTTTATATCCTCTCTACTTCGACCATCATCAGTTTTTTGCTCCCCAAATAGCAAAACTCCTTTACTACTTTAAGTGCCTCATTTCCTAATCTAATTCCCTCAGCATCACCCGACTTAATTAGACTACATTCCATTATCCTTGTTTTGCTTTTGTTGATGTTCATCTTATATCCTCCTTTCAAGACACTGTCCATTCCATTCAACTGCTCTTCCAAGTCCTTTGCTGTCTCTGACAGAATTACAATGTCATCGGCGAACCTCAAAGTTTTTATTTCTTCTCCATGAATTTTAATACCTACTCCGAATTTTTCTTTTGTTTCCTTTACTGCTTGCTCAATATACAGATTGAACAACATCGGGGAGAGGCTACAACCCTGTCTTACTCCCTTCCCAACCACTGCTTCCCTTTCATGTCCCTCGACTCTTATAACTGCCATCTGGTTTCTGTACAAATTGTAAATAGCCTTTCGCTCCCTGTATTTTACCCTTGCCACCTTTAGAATTTGAAAGAGAGTATTCCAGTCAACATTGTCAAAAGCTTTCTCTAAGTCTACAAATGCTAGAAACGTAGGTTTGCCTTTCCTTAATCTTTCTTCTAAGATAAGTCGTAAGGTCAGTATTGCCTCACGTGTTCCAGTGTTTCTACGGAATCCAAACTGATCTTCCCCGAGGTTGGCTTCTACTAGTTTTTCCATTCGTCTGTAAAGAATTCGTGTTAGTATTTTGCAGCTGTGGCTTATTAAGCTGATAGTTCGGTAATTTTCACATCTGTCAACACCTGCTTTCTTTGGGATTGGAATTATTATATTCTTCTTGAAGTCTGAGGGTATTTCGCCTGTTTCATACATCTTGCTCACCAGATGGTAGAGTTTTGTCAGGACTGGCTCTCCCACGGCCTTCAGTAGTTCCAATGGAATGTTGTCTACTCCGGGGGCCTTGTTTCGACTCAGGTCTTTCAGTGCTCTGTCAAACTCTTCACGCAGTATCGTATCTCCCATTTCATCTTCATCTACATCCTCTTCCATTTCCATAATATTGTCCTCAAGTACATCGCCCTTGTATAGACCCTCTATATACTCCTTCCACCTTTCTGCTTTCCCTTCTTTGCTTAGAACTGGGTTTCCATCTGAGCTCTTGTTATTCATACCAGTCGTTCTCTTATCTCCAAAGGTCTCTTTAATTTTCCTGTAGGCGGTATCTACGTTACCCCTAGTGAGATAGGCCTCTACATCCTTACATTTGTCCTCTAGCCATCCCTGCTTAGCCATTTTGCACTTCCTGTCGATCTCATTTTTGAGACGTTTGTATTCCTTTTTGCCTGTTTCACTTACTGCAATTTTATATTTTCTCCTTTCATCAATTAAATTCAATATTTCTTCTGTTACCCAAGGATTTCTACTAGCCTTCGTCTTTTTACCTACTTGATCCTCTGCTGCCTTCACTACTTCATCCCTCAAAGCTACCCATTCTTCTTCTACTGTATTTATTTCCCCCATTCCTGTCAATTGCTCCCTTATGCTCTCCCTGAATCTCTGTACAACCTCTGGTGCTTTCAGTTTATCCAGGTCCCATTTCCTTATATTCCCACCTTTTTGCAGTTTCTTCAGATTCAATCTGCAGTTCATAACCAATAGATTGTGGTCAGAATCCACATCTGCCCCTGGAAATGTCTTACAATTTAAAACCTGGTTCCTAAATCTCTGTCTTACCATTATATAATCTATCTGATACCTTTTAGTATCTCCAGGGTTCTTCCATGTATACAACCTTCTTTCATGATTCTTAAACCAAGTGTTAGTTATGATTATGTTGTGCTCTGTGCAAAATTCTACCAGGCGGCTTCCTCTTTCATTTCTGTCCCCCAATCCATATTCACCTACTATGTTTCCTTCTCTCCCTTTTCCTACACTCGAATTCCAGTCACCCATGACTATTAAATTTTCGTCTCCCTTCACAATCTGAATAATTTCTTTTATTTCATCATACATTTCTTCAATTTCTTTGTCATCTGCAGAGCTAGTTGGCATATAAACTTGTACTACTGTAGTAGGTGTGGGCTTCGTATCTATCTTGGCCACAATAATGCGTTCACTATGCTGTTTGTAGTAGCTTACCCGCATTCCTATTTTCCTATTCATTATACACACATTTATTAAAATAATAACAAGCATTAAAATTACTTAACTTGGTTCTGGGTGCTATTTACAATTGACAATCTGCAGTTCATTTGGTATTGGTACGTTAATCTAATTCTCACATATATCTCTGATACTTGACGAACGTGTCTATACATTTATCTTCATGGCTATGTACAGGACTATGGAAATCTTATTAGGCGCAGACTGAAACTTGACTATAGATTGGTACAGACTGGTGCAGACAAATGCAGACTGACCAGTCGGAGGTCTGTACACTTCTTATAATACCTCGAGCGTTAATGTATCACTGCGCGAGTGTGATCCGCGAGGAGAAAAGGTTCTACGTTAGCAGCAATCTCATTGGCTGCGTTACATATTAATACGCGGATCGGCGGAGACGGACGAGCGCTGCGGCTGCGCTGTTGTGCTTAGCGGGGGGCGCTCTAGTGGGAAAGTTGTGTACGCGGTGACTACGCGGAACTATGTACACAACAGAGATGATGCACAATCTTGCAGCCAAATAAAGTTCTTTGGTTCAGCTTCTTCCAAATGAAGAAAAAGCCATAGTTCGAGAGTGCCAAGATTATAAACATGAGTCACAGTAGCTTCACCGAAAAAGAAAGGCCCACAAAGTTTTCGCTCGGATATTAACGTAGACGAGTATCGTTGCAACTGTGCGACATTCCCGTGATCTTCCATTTGCAAAGGTGACTATTGTCCTCAAACTGTTGGTGCCATCTACAGAAGCTGTTATCAACTGGAGGATTAAAATGGAGGAACGTAGTATGTAACAAAAACATTTAACCCATGCAGGTTGTAAAACACAGATCGCTGTCCGTTTGTTCGCAGCTCGTGGTCGAGTAGCTAACGTTGCTACCTACGTGGACCCGGATTCGATTGCCGGCCGAGTTGGGGATTTTCTCTTCTCGGGGACTGTGTGTTTGTGCTGTCCTCATCTTTTCACCATCATTTTTCGTGACAGTAGGATTGGTTCGTGTAAAAATTACACTGTGTAAAAAATTGGGACTTTACACGGGTGCTGATGACCGTGCAATTGAGTGCCCTACAAACCAAATATCACAAAACGCTGTCTGTTTACAAGTCGCCATCTTTGTTACTAGAGCTTTCTAATGAAAGACACAGGAAACAGTGTATGTGCATGTGCACAGATACACAAACAAAACTGAGTTGCTCTTTCCATTAAAGAATTATTTATAATTGTAAGTTGGATGTAACAAATGCTACAAATCCTCAAAACTCCCCCATTTGTTTTTAAACATCAAGTATTAGATTGAAAAACCCTGTAATCTCTTGTATATTGCCGTAGATGAGAAAGTTCCGTGATTTTGTCGTACAGAAAAATACTCTCCCTTTTGTGTGCTATCATTTGCCAAAATCTCGTTTCGATATCTTGAACCATGTATGACATTTGAGGGCTGTTGTGAATATTTCATTCTAGCTGTAGAAATAGCGAGCACAAGCGGAAGCGAAACCTGCGTACAATTCATTTTCTCGAGATTGGAGATGGATGTATACCATCTCCTCAGCACAAAGATATATTAATCGTGTTAGCATATGCCACAATGTATGGTCTGAAACGCATCAAATACAATTTCGAATGAACTTTCTTTTTTTTTTCAATGCACGATATTTGAACTTCCTGCAGTGATGTACTCTGACCTGTTCCCTAAATGTCACAAAAACTGTGGCCACTAACAGTATGACATGTGGTTCAAGGTATAGGCAGCTAAAGCAGCGCTTGCAATGTTCAAATCTTAATGTCACTACAGAACTTTCACTATAACACCATTCTGTGCGTGCTCGACAAGCCACGTGTAACCGTTGCAGACTACCGGCTTTCTTTGTATTCCCACACTTACATGGGGACGATTAGATGTGTTAAACATAGATTTTGCTAAGTGTTAGGTAGAGCAACCTGTCCTGAATACCAGGTCAGTGGCTGTTCATGCTTCGGTACCTAGTTACCGAGAATATCGATCTTGAAGTTTTATACGTACCTTCTAAACGCGTAACTTTGTGTTCGGATACAGCCAGTATATCGCAGAGGCAAAAGTTCATTAATCCCTCGGTTGCAGTATAGGGTTGAACTTGTATGCCTCTTTTTTTCAACGCAATACAAGAGAGGAAACCATCTCTGTGTCGATAAAAGATCTGAACAAGGTTAGGCACTCCTTCGCAGAACTGTATACTATAACAGTCACAGGAAAACTATTCCCTTGCGTTTTCTTAGGTTTATGAAAACCATCCATGGAATTTTGTCAGACTGCACAAAAGAAGAGTTGAGGCGAGTCGATTAATAAATTGTAAATTGTAATTGTCACCTTCTCGAAATCATGGAAGTTCATAAAAATAGTTTGTGTCATTTTTCAGTGCTTGCGACAAAATAGATGACTTTATGTTATTGACCCGTAGGTGGAGCAGACTGATCAGGCACTTTACGAGCAAGCCCTTGTGCATGAAAGTAAAACATGCATCTCTACCGTAAAAATTGTCTCATCCAAATGTACTCCATTTTGCCAACCCTGTGATATTAATTTTTACAGGCAGCTTAAAATTTCCACGAAAATATTCAAAATGCTCCCGATTTGCTAAAGACTGGCATAGGAGTCGCTTCGAGGGATAATTCCATAAATATGGCTTATTTAACTGTGCATCACTTTAGTGCACATGTTTCCACAGAAATGATGAGACGCGCGTGGTTCGCCTCTAAGCTGATTGAAGAAACAGCAGTCTTTCATTTTAATGTAAACGAACTGCTTTTTCTGGTATCGCTTCCGAAAAATCCATGTGCGTGCAGTAACTAGGTTTCATTAAACATGCGTGGTGCTCTACGAATATATGCTTCAGTTGCTTCTACGACTTAAACCATCCGGAATTCTTTTCTAGCAAGCTATGCAAGCGATAACGAGAAAGAAGATTCTGTAAACTATTTGGCAAAAAATGAAATATACATTATTAATGACACTAATCTGGTGAAAATGTCCATTTTTCAATCATTTTGATGTGTCGGCAGCTGGGCCAACACCTTGTAGATCGAGATGGCTGAAAATGCACGCTAGACTAACGCAGACGGGCGTGAAGTACTGGAACAGGCTACGTAATTAATGCTATGAAGAAAAGTACGTAGCTGGATTAATACTTATCTTTAATCAATCATTGTGGTACATCGCTCTTGACTATACACAGGAGACTTTAATTACAATCACTGTAAGGCTAATGGCGCCTTGCTAGTTCGTAGCCATTAACTTAGCTGAAGGCTATTCTGTCTCTCGGCTAATGAGAGAGAAAGGCTTCGTACATCTAGTCGCTAGCTAGGTCTGAAACGTCCCCTTTCAACAATTATACATGACTGTGCTTAAACTGACACACAATATTTTGTTGGCGCAACGCAATCTGACTTTCAAAATTCCCTACAAAAGAATGGCCCTGACTAACATTAAACTATACCTTTCACAAATCACTTACCTCACAAAAATCTTCGCTGCTCAAGCTACTGCAATACAGCGAGCGCCACCACTGCCAGCTAAATAAAAGATTCAAACTATGGAAGGCACTAACTACTGATAGGGATAGTTAGCAAATGAAAGATATTAGTAGAGAATAAACAATGTATTTACCTTGATATCATCATATATAAATATAGCAGTTCATGACAAATTACAAATCTCCGCCATCTCTCTCCCCACATCCACCACTGCTGGCGGCTCACCTCCAACTGCACAACGCTACGCGCTGTTCACAGCCAGCTGCCTAACACTACAATGGCGAGTATTACAACAATGCAAAGCAGACACAGACTGCCCACAGCACAGCCAGTGATTTTCATACAGAGGTGGCGTTACCAATAAAAAAACCTAAACAGCCTACTTACATAGCCCCCATGCTCCCCACAAAAAATTTTTACAAATGGTGTTGGGCACTGGCCAATACAGATTTGAAGAAATTTTTCATAATTACAATAACAAAGATATCAAATGCACACACTTATTGATACAATGTTGGTCAAAAGCAAAAATTTTCTCGCAGTCCATAAAGATAGTCCTGATCGTTGAATTGCAGTGTTTTTTTCAAAGTCTGAGCAGTAAAAGAAAATGCACACAGAAGTAGTGGATTTCCATGCAGTCTTGAAGAAGTAGTGTTGTCCTTCCAACGGAAAGACAGTGCTGACTCTTGACATGCATACAGGTAATGGGCCACAACAGAGCAAACCCACAGCAGAGTCAGTCGAAATTTTGAAGAGTATTGGTAGGTAGGTCATCACAGAGCAGACACACTGTAGTCCTGGTGGAGATTACGGTATTGGTGGGCCACCAGAGGTGCAGACCCACTGCAGTCCTTGTAGAAATAATGGTATTGATGGATCATCAAAGATGTAGACCCACTGTAGTCCTTGTAGAGATAATGGTACTGGTGGGTCATCAAAGATGCAGACCCACTGTAGTCCTTGTAGAGATAGCCAGCAGCCATCTGTTGTGACTGTGCAGGTGCACAATCACCATTGAAGAGTCTTGCGGATAATATAGCAAGTCCATAACCACCACTTGTGCACTCACAAAGTTTTTGGAATTGTCCTTAGAACCAGCAATGCTGTTATCCAGTCCCTTGCTGAATTATCAACACACGTGCAAACACTAACAGTCCCTACTTCTCACATATTGTCCATATACTATGACCAACAGAAACGTGTGCAGTGAAATGTAACTAATAAGTTAATAATAAGATGAACTGGTGTCAATTACAATTTTATAACATGAGAATACAATTACAAAGGTACAAAATACATCATTAAAGAACATAACAATACAGATAACATTTGTAGTAATACGGGCTTTACAAAAGAATTGAAATAACATATACATCAGTGTTACAGGAATTATGACATAAGTAAACACATAAAAGATCAGAATAATTATTGAAACATCAACTTCACACATGAGCATTAAAACAAAACAGAATAAATAATTTGTAAGCATATTTATAGGGTATATAACATATTATTAATGCCAATTATATTCGAAGATAACAGTATTCCTCATCATAGTGAATGTAGCTTAATATTAAAAGAAGAAAAAATTCTATGAAACTACACAGAGACAGGAAGAAAACAAATACACAAGGGTACACAAACATATAGTGGGATAACACAAAAGGGAAAGGACAGGGTTTGTTTTACTGCAGTATTTTGCATTTGCATGGAGATCTCCCTTTGTTCATCATTATTCCCAAAAAGTCCTATCTAAGCCTGCTTTCTGTATTCTGTTCATATTTCTTTCAAAATCATTATTTCTGATTGTACAATACTCATTTGGGCCCAAATCGTTTTCATATAACTTCGCAATGCATTCTTTACCTATTCTCCATAGTCAGTTTCTTATACAGTCTACCCCCTCTTAAGCTAACTTAAATCTACTGAGCTCAGATGCTAAACTAAGGAACGAGGCAGTGCAGCAGCACAAAATAAGTAACACAAACAACAATGACCAAAAAAATGGAAAATTGCAAAGCAAGCTACAGTGAATCTAAATTACCAAGCAATGCAACATTACAACTAATATGAGCCAATGTGCAGCAACAATAAAAATAAATGAGTAGTAAAATTGGCTTAGCAGAGTAACACAAAGTCAAATTCAGTAACACTACGCCTGGCAAACAGCAGCGTATATCTAAACATGACATAGCTCAAGCAGAAAAAATAGTACAGTAAAAACAACAATGCAGATAAGGGAAATGTATATTCACATCTTAATATCTATGTAATTAAAGTGGTGCACCACAACAACTGATTGTAAAAAGAAATATTACCATGTACTTGAAAAGAAAATTATGTGTTACTGTTAATAGTTCCTTCTTATTGTTCTTTCCTTTCCAAGTGCTCCTTTTTTAAAGAATGTGGATCATAAAATAATTATTTAATAGATCTGTTGACAGAAAGTGTTCACATTAGCAAATGCATTTCATTTTATAAAAGCAATGCTGCAACACAGCTGGAAACCAGATATCAAATGAAATAAGCAACTATGAAAAGCAAAGCATAAAAATATCATTCAATAGTCATGTGACATTTCATAAGTTAGTAGAAACTCTCTCAACTCTCGTAGAAAGAAGCTTGTCATAATCAGGTGTGCAGATGTAAAAATATTTCTTGTCATTTCATTAGGCATTTCAGTAAATATCGTAAATTAAGAGCTAGTGTAATCATATGTTTTCAAGTTCGACCGTGTCGTTTTTGCGATGCTTTCTACAAAGGAATGTCAGAAGCGAGGTTAATGGCGTCCCCTTTTTTTTCTACCTCTGCCGCTGAAAGGCTAATGGCTTTTTTTTCGGGCGGCTGTCGCCCAGGTGGGTGCCCGCGATGCATTACGTGCAGGTGGTCACTTAACTTTCTTACGGAAATATTTACGACAGCAGTTTCCGCTACAGTGACAGTCTCACGTAAAAATATTTCACAGGTCAAGAATTAGCGTTGCAAATCTGTAGAAAGAAAATCCTATAAATATAAGTGTCCAAAAAAATTTTCGCCGGCATTGTGATACAGTCACGCATTTACACACACATTTCATAACTCTTAAAGTACGATTCTCGGTTTCCAACATCCTTTTTCACAAGTCAGCGTCCCTAACCACTATTCATTACTCCTTACCTTATTCGTCGACACTTCTTCAATATTGCATCATAACAGATAAGTATCATAATCAAATAACTCATATAGCATCAGCCTATTAATCATAAACATACCTCAGCAGCATAATACACATCGTCGTCGTAAAAATAACATCATAACACCTCAGTCAAATCTCAAAATCGTCGTAGCTTCCTCCAATAATTAAAAAAATTCTCTGCTCATGTCAAAAGTGTCATCTGCCTCAAACGTACTTTAAAAATCATGAATCCATACCAAATACATCATTCAAAGCTCTCATAGTATCACAATGGTTCCAAAAAAAATATGAACAGTTCACACAGTACAGACAAAATACAATTTCGTAAGTGTGAAGTAATCCAACTCTGTAATTGCGTAAACATATGTCACTGATGTAATAAAAAGTTTATCTCTCAGTTACATGATCAGATAGCTGTGTAATTTGTGTGTTAGAGAAATATGGTACCGATGTGTAAAGTTGTATAAGCAAATACCATATTAGCTAGGGTTCCTTGTGGTTGCCACACACATGGTACACAAAGTAAGAGTGTACCCCCCTGAGGATAAATGTAATTATACTCCCAGGTGTTACAAATTACAGCAATGGAATGAAATGTATCACGGAAAACTTTCTTTGTAATTAAAAAAAGTATTTAAAAATAAGTGTTTTAAGTATAAGATTGATCACTCAAATGCGTGTACTGTAGCGCTAAACTGTGCATCTTGTCGCAACATAATCTCTGTGGAAGTGTCGTAGTTATCGTCCTCCGAAAGCTAAGTTCTGCAGAAGTCAATGTACTTACCACATGATAAACAAAAGTGAAATGCTTTGCGTATAGATATCGTAGTTATTATGCTTATTGGCGTGATGAAGAAAGTACTGTACAGTAACGTATTGTTATGCCACGAAAAAGGCTGTCTCATTGTTGCTATACCACAAAAGTTACTACTAAAACATGTTTTTCTTCCTAGAAGAATTCAGAAAACTGTGCAGATATAAAACAGATACACTGCAAAAGCAACATTGTAAATTGTCACTCATTAGTAGCGTCGTGATAACATTGTGTAGCTGTCACATAAACTAACCACTGTGTCCTCTGGTATCTCACAGAAAGTACTTTAAACCCAGAATGTATTTTCAAGTAAACCAAAATGTTGCATTAAAATCTCATTAGCAGTACCAGTATGTGTCCTAAGTATGTAAGCCTGATAGTCGTTACGTAATCGTGCAACTAACAAGCAAGAATGTACAACTACAATACTGTGTTGTCTGTTCACTATAACAATGCATTCGTAATTTCTGTTTAAAAATGTTCCCTAGGTTCTAGACGGGATATTTAACTTCAAACATTGTTGCATGTTAACAGTTCCTTAAGTCTGACAAAGCATACTAGAAATGTGAAGTGAAAAGTCTTATGGCAAAGACTAAGTAAAAAGGCAGATTATCTCCCGATAAATGGTTTTACATGTGAAATGTGGTGTAACCCTTTACTCTTCCTAGTGCACAGAGTTTCAACTTGAACGGAATTATCATGCGGTATACGTCGGTGAGGAGTGCTAAAAATTTTCTCAAGGTTAGCGTCAATGTTAGTTTTCTCGGAGCCAGCGGGCGCACGCGCCTGCCTGCTGTGCGAGTCATTGTCTGTCTCTTTGTTGGCGCGTGTCGTTATTGGGATTTGGAGACCTAACTTCTACAAATTCACCGTGACGAGAGGGCCCTGCTCTGTTTGAATCCCGCCAGTTCTGATGCAATTCAGGTCTGTCGTTACGATCACATCGTCTGTCGTCATGTCGGTAGTTCCTGTAGTTTCTTTCTTGTCGGTTAAGTGGTGGAGAATTTCTCCCTGAATCGTAACTGCGCGCTGGACCGTTGCGTCTCAAGTTATTCTGTCTCCCGTAATAATAATTGTTTTGGTTCCCATATAGTCTGTTTCTCTGATTGTCTCTGTGATAGTCATTACCGCGGAGAGGTGATCTTTCTCTGTAATTATTACTACTCTGCCAACGGTTGTCATACGGGTGGTGTCTGTTTTGGTCACGATTTGTGTTGTGAGAATAGCCTTATCGTGTCAAGTTATTATTTCTGTCGTCACGGAATTGTGACGGATGTGACCTGTAGTGATTGTTTTCCTGTTTTCGCATCCCGCGACGGTCTGTGTCAATTTCCAGTTCTTGTAACAGTCCCTGAAATGCTTCAATGTCGTCTTAGCAACGTCCTGCTAAAATAATGTGTCGTAAATGTTCAGGCAATTTGAGTAAGCAAATGCGGATGAGTTTTGAGGGGCTGTATGGGTTTGACAGGTACTGATTCTTGTGCAACATGTCTTCAAAATATTTCACAAGACCGGAAAATTCAGATTGTTCGAAGTGTTTCATCATTATGATGCTATGTTTTACACAGTCTTGTGTAGCTTGAGACCAATACGCTGAGAGGAAGGTATGGTAAAACTCTCCTTCACTGTGGCAATCGTGAATGACCGACCGCATTCTTACTGCTGGTTCATTCTCTAAGTAGCCACACATAAATTCTAATCTGTGCTCTAATGACCAGTTGGGAGGAAAACAATGAGAGAATTGATGGAGCCATGCTTGTGGATGAATGTCGTTGCCAGAATTCTTAAATGTTTTTAATTTACGTGTAGTAATGAACAGCTTATAGTCAAAGTCATCATGTTGGCGAGTCGCATATCGGTCATTGTTACGTCGTTTCGGCGGTTCCATTTCAAAATTCGGTGCACCTTGCCAATTTCCTTCATAACTTCCGAAGTGTCCTGTGTTATTATTTTGTGGTTGTTCCGTATTTCTAAGTCCCTCTTCCCGTATTGGAGCGCGAGTGGCCTCTGAAATACGTAATTCTTGTATTATCTGAGTCAACTGATCTTGTACTTCCCGGATTTCTCTTTGGTGTTGTGTATTAATTTGATTCTGATTTTGTTTGAATGTCCTAATTTGTTCGCACTCTTCTGTGTCATTAAAGACTACCGGTTTTGTGTCGTTCAGATTATCATCTACCTTCGTAGATAAGTTAGTGAACTGATCCGAAAGTTCGGCTACTTTCTCCGATAGTGAACACATTTCCTCAATGTGTTTTTCTGAACCAAGTTTCAGATTGTCCATTTGTGTTGAAATCGAATCTACTGTGTTCTTTAAGTTTTCCTGAGTTTTTGCAAGTTGCGTAACCGAATCGGTAGATGCAACTGAGTCAAATTTAGCTTGCAAGGTCTCATGATTTTCATGAACAATAATTTGCAGTTCTTTTATGGCTGCTTCGTGATTCTGTAATGCCTTTTCATGCCGCGAAAAAATTGGTTGAAAATGCTCATAAATTTGAGTTTTTACGTCATTACAGACTTTTTGACATTTCGATTCAATGTTATGTAACTCAGTAGTTAAATCTTCACGCGATTGTTCAAGAGTTTGTTCCAATGAGTCTAACTTTTGAAGCTGTTGCTGTGTTTGTCTCTGATTTTGTTCCAGTGTGTCTAACTTTTTAAGATTTTGTTCCACTGTGTCTAACTTTTTGAGATTTTGTTCCACTGTGTCTAACTTTTGAAGCTTTTGCTGTGTTTGTCCCATTTGTTGTATTAATTGTAATAACAATGCATTGGTGTCTGAAACATGTTCCTCAGTGCTTTTCGGCAGTGAATTTACACCGGAAACATTCACATTTTGACAAGCACAAAATGTGTCTTGACTTATTTGCGAAAACGGTGAGGATCCAAAACCTGAATCTACAGTATTTGCGAGATCGTGTCGTGTCATTTCGGCTTCCTGAGGCGAGCTGTTGCCGACCGATCGATCGATAATGCTTCCCTCTTCACTAATTGTTTCACTGTCCACACCATTGTTTGACGCCCGCTCCATTTCCCTGTGCACAGTTACCAAATTACTACTTTGAACATTAGTTAATTCATTACTCTGCGGCGCTGATAAGCTACGCTCGTCGTCACTATTATTTCTCAGTTTAGTTTGGAGCCTAGTGTTACGTTTTTCACACGCCATAATTGTCACAATATTTCACACGATAACACAGAAAAGCACAATTTGAAGTGCAAAAATAGGAGAACACATTAACATAGCACTGAAAATGATATCTAGTTAATTGCAAGCGTAGCTGCGAAATACTTGGTGCAAATCTACATGCATGCCACAACTGTTTTACTGTACAACAATGAAAGGCTACAACTACAAAGAAGATTCTCTCTAAAATTACGCGCTAGCAATAAACAAAAGCTACACTAAATACACAAACTACAAGAAAAAATCAGAAGATTCCAGTGAGGTATCCTAGGCTAAGGGTCGACATATGAAACGTCCCCTTTGAACAATTATACATGACTGTGCTTAAACTGACACACAATATTCTGTTAGCGCAACGCAATCTGACTTTCAAAATTCCCTACAAAAGAATGGCCCTGACTAACATTAAACTATACCATTCACAAATCACTTACCTCACAAAAATCTTCGCTGCTCAAGCTACTGCAATACAGCGAGCGCCACTACTGCCAGCTAAATAAAAGATTCAAACTATGGAAGGCACTAACTACTGATAGGGATAGTTAGCAAATGAAAGATATTAGTAGAGAACAAACAATGTATTTACCTTGATATCATCATATATAAATATAGCAGTTCATGACAAATTACAAATCTCCGCCATCTCACTCCTCACATCCACCACTGCTGGCGGCTCACCTCCAACTGCACAACGCTATGCGCTGTTCACAGCCAGCTGCCTAACACTACAATGGCGAGTATTACAACAATGCAAAGCAGACACAGACTGCCCACAGCACAGCCAGTGATTTTCATACAGAGGTGGCGTTACCAATAAAAAAACCTAAACAGCCTACTTACAGGTCGTCCGTACAACTGGGACGAGTGCTTGTTCCTATCACGAGACCTGCCTTGTGGTGGCGCTAGGTCTGCCATCACACAGTGGCGACACGCTGGTCCGACATGTACTGAATGGACCGCGGCCGATTTAAACTACCACCTAGCAAGTGTGGTGTCTGGCGGTGACACCACATTCCTCCCCCGCAAATCGGCGAACGGTCGTGAGGTAAGGCTTCCGCCCGCCGTGGGGAGGACCCCATGTTGACGTATGCGATGAGGTGGGGAGCCTAACAACAGGCGAGGCTGTGCCACCCGCACCTGGCCATTCGGTCCGAGGGGAGCTAGGAAACGCCTGAAAACCTAGTCCAGGGTGCACGTCAACATGCGGTGTATGCGCCCGTAAAGAGACAGGAGGGGCCGAAGGGTCGACCTCCATTGCGTCGAGGTAGTCCGACGCGTGATGACATCATGTGGTCCGGAGCGGGCGGGAGTTCCATGGCGGAGGACAGCTGGTCACGGGAAGCGATCGGCGGCGCATGACCCTGGGAGGCGCTTGGCGGCTGCAGCGAAGCGTCGAATGCGGGCGGCGCCGGCCGGAGGACCGGCGGCTGCGGCGGCGGCAGCGGCGGCGGCGGCTGCTGCGGCGGCGCGTCGCCATGGGGCAAAATGGAAGGCATCGTCGGTAACACCTGGGGATGAGGCGAGCCAGTAGATGGGTCCCCAGGGCGCTGACCGGACGGCACCGTCGCTGAAACCAGACGGGGAGCGGCAGAACCCGTGCGACGACAGAGGCGCAGCTGAGTGAGATGCCGACGCACCTCACCAGAGGCCCCAAAATCAAATACATCGCACAGCCGAGGCAGCGAAGAATGCGTCCTGCGAGCCAACGCCGTGAACCTCGATAGTTGCGATAAAATACAACGTCGCCTGGAGCAAAAGCAGGAGTCTGCCGCTGCACAGGAACCTGATGCGGCGGATGCAGCAAAGACATCAAGGTGCGATGAGGACGACCATGGAGCAACTCAGCCGGCGAGTGACCATCTCGGGGCTGAGAGCGATACGAAGACAAAAAGAGCAACAATGCGTCCTCCCGAGAATGCGACTCTTTCAATTTCAACATCTGTGACTTGAAAGTCCGGACCAATCGTTCAGTGGCACCATTTGACTGAGGCGAAAACGGCGCGGATGTCAGATGATGAATACTATTGGTCTGGCAGAATGATTGAAATTCTGCGGACATGAACTGTGGGCCATTGTCGGAAACAATAGTCTGCGGAAGACCTTCAATGCAAAAGATAGCAGACAACACTTGGATGGTGGCGGAGGACGTCGTGGAAGACATCCGGACAACAAAAGGAAAATTACTGAAGGCGTCGACCAGAACCAACCATCGAGCATTCCAGAATGGACCAGCAAAATCAATGTGCAAGCGTTGCCAAGGGGAAGTGGCTTTCGGCCATGCAAAGACTTTCTGCGGCGGTGCGGATTGTTGTTCGGCACACGCCATGCAAGAAGAACACATATTCGTAATAGCAGCATCGATTCCGAACCAAGTACAGTGCTGACGAGCAAGGTGTTTCGTTCGGACTATACCCCAATGCCCTTGGTGAAGAAGCCGTAAGACAGAGGACTGTAACGAACGTGGGACCACGACTCGGGACTGTTCATTATCAGAACGCAACAACAAAACACCACGTCGAACAAAAAGTCTCTCCCTGTGAGCAAAAAATCTGCGAACCAACGGATCCTCGATCCGAGACTTTGACAAAGGCCATTGCGTAGCAACAAAACGCAAAACAGTAGCAAGGACAGGGTCAGCAGCTGTGGCGGTAGCTACACGACGAAAATCAATCGGAAACGATTTGACCACTTCATCGGTTTCTGAATTAATGAACATGCAAGCAAGTTCGGAAGAATCGAATGCTTTATCCTCAGCAACCGGCAAATGGGACAACGCATCGGCGTTTCCGTGCTTAGCAGTGGACCGATACAACATATCGTAGCGGTACTGCGAAAGAAAAATAGACCAGCGAATGAATTTCTGCGCTGTACGTGGAGGTACAGGCTTGTTCGGATGAAAAAGCGATGTCAAAGGTTTGTGGTCTGTGATGATGGTAAAGTGACGACCATACAAGAAATCATGGAACTTAGTAACACCAAACACGAGAGCCAAAGCTTCTTTCTCTATCTGGGAATAATTTCTTTGCGCAGACGAGAGCAATTTGGACGCAAAGGCAATAGGGCGATCATGCGAGCCAACTTTGTGCGCAAGCACAGCACCGATCCCGAAATCCGATGCATCTACCATCAACAAAAGGGGTTTCTGGGGATCGAAAGGCGTGAGGCAAGTATTAGAAAGCAACGCCGATTTCAACTGGCGAAAGGCGCGTTCGCATTCCGTCGTCCAGACGAACAGAACACCTTTACGGCGTAAGCGATGAAGCGGAGCTGAAATGGAAGAGGCATTGCGCATATATTTGTGATAATAGTTAATTTTACCCAACACACTCTGTAGCTGTTTCACATTGCGAGGGGAAGGTAAATCTTGTATGGCACGGAGGTGCTCTGGACTCGGATGTATGCCTTGGGCATTCATGACATGGCCCAGGTATGGTAAGTCACGAGCAAAAAACACACATTTGTCCTTCCTCAAGCGAAGACCATTTTGTCGCAAGACCTGAAATAACGTTCGTAGGTTCGCAAGATGATCGTCTTCTGTCTGTCCGGAGATCACTATATCGTCCAGATAGTTTGCTGCAGTAGGGACCGACGCACAAATAGTTTGTAAATATTGCTGAAACAATGCAGGGGCTGATACACACCCGAATGGCAGTCTTTTGAACCTGTACAATCCAAGATGCGTGTTAACCACCAACACGCGCTGGGATTCGTCGTCCACCGGTAGTTGCAAGTACGCATCGGCTAGGTCCAACTTTGAAAAATATTTTCCCGGGCACAGTTTAGCAAAAAGATCTTCCGGGCGGGGCAAAGGAAAAGTAGCAGTCACTAGTTGTGGATTCACTGTGGCCTTGAAGTCCACGCAAAGTCTCAATTTTCCGGAAGGTTTTGGCAAAATTACTAAGGGTGAGGCCCAGAGAGAAGCTTGCACACGTTCAATTACACCCTGTGATTCTAGATCGTTTAATGTTCTTGCGACCTCATCACGCAATGCGTGGGGAACATTGCGCGCTCTGAAAAATTTCGGTTGCGCGTTGACCTTCAGTTCCAAATGTGCTTCATAGTTTTTAGCGCAACCGAAGCCCGGTGCAAAAATGTCTGTAAATTCGTCACATAAGCGAGAAACACTGTCTGAAGGCACAGTTTGATTCACTGATAGGACCTGATTTACAATAGACATGTTAAACAATTGAAATAAATCTAAGCCAAACAAGTTCACTGCAGTAGAAGAACGAAGAACGTAAAAAGACAGAAGTTTTGTTTGTCCCTTGTATGTGGCAAGAAGGCTGCACTGTCCTAACACAGGAATTGTCTGTCCGGAATAACTTTTTAACTGAACATTTGCGGCACGCAACGGAGGTGCGCCCAGTTGTTTGTACGTGTCGTGAATGAGCAATGAAACTGCAGTTCCGGTATCGAGCTGGAATGGTATCACTTTGCCTTCAAAGTCTAAGTCCACAAAAAGTTTATTGTTCTGCTGACGACAAGAGCGACTGTTTGGTGCAATTTGAACAGACACTGGTACAGAATCACTTGCTATTTGACGTGATTTCCGGCGACGTCGACGCACAGTTTTTGTGGGACGAACACAGTCACTGTTAGAAAAAATGGCACTGGACGAAGTGGAATTAACGACATGAATGTCCATGGGCGAAGGTCCACGATCCTGAGTGTCCTTGGTTCGATCCCGGCGTGAAGCAAAGGGCCTGGAATGATTGTGATTGTCTGATCGGAGCTTTTTCTGGCAAACACTTTGAACATGTCCTTTCCTATTACAGAAAAAGCAAATAGCTTGGCGTGATGGGCAATGCTCACGCGAATGTCTAGTAGCACACCGCGGGCATGATTTCACTGCATTTGTGGGCTGGCGCGGCACACGTGGCTTAAAGCGCGGTGGCAGCTGCGTTTGTTTGCTCGAGGGCAGTTCACTGGGCCGCGCAGCTCGCCCGGCGTTCCGGTTAACATTACACACTGCTGGCGAAGTTTCAAAAGATTCCTGAGCACAGTCAAGTGTGTCTTGTCTATCCAATATGTCTATCACTTGTTGAAGGGAGGGATTAACTAGTTTCAAAATTTGCTCCCATATGCGAACATCAGAAACGTTCTGTGCAATAGCATCACGCACCATTGTATCTGAAAAGGAAAGACCACAGTCACAGTCAAAAGAACACTCCCGAGTAAGTCCTTGTAATGTTGCTACCCACTCCCTATTAGTTTGACCGGCCGTACGTTTTGTACGAAAAAACGTATACCGTTTTGCAACCACATTAACTGTTTCTTTGAAATAGGCATCTAAAGCAGACAAAATTTCCTCGTAGGATAGAGTTGCTACGTCGCGTCGGGGAAACAATTTCACGATCACACGGTAGGTGGACACATAGACACAAGAAAGCAAAAACAGCTGCCGCTCATTACCTTGAATTCTGTAGGCGGCGAGGTGGAAGGCAAACTGGCGGGACCATTCCCGCCAAGTCTCGTGGGTTTCATCAAAACTTCGAAATGGTGGTGCAACGGCAGTTTGTGGCTGCGGTACCGGTGAAGCGGCGGCGGCCGCATCGGTTTGAATGGCACGTTCACCATGGACGAGCTGTCCAAGGGCATCCAATAACGCCTGCGTCTGCTGATTCTGCAAGCGATAAAATTCGGACAGTACATCTGGAGAATGTGGCGAAGCCATGAGAGAAATAAAGTAGGGCAAAGTAAAACACAAGATCCTTTGTAGACTCGTCGCCATGTGATGTGTCGGCAGCTGGGCCAACACCTTGTAGATCGAGATGGCTGAAAATGCACGCTAGACTAACGCAGACGGGCGTGAAGTACTGGAACAGGCTACGTAATTAATGCTATGAAGAAAAGTACGTAGCTGGATTAATACTTATCTTTAATCAATCATTGTGGTACATCGCTCTTGACTATACACAGGAGACTTTAATTACAATCACTGTAAGGTTAATGGCGCCTTGCTAGTTCGTAGCCATTAACTTAGCTGAAGGCTATTCTGTCTCTCGGCTAATGAGAGAGAAAGGCTTCGTACATCTAGTCGCTAGCTAGGTCGTCCGTACAACTGGGACGAGTGCTTGTTCGTATCACGAGACCTGCCTCGTGGTGGCGCTAGGTCTGCCATCACACAGTGGCGACACGCGGGTCCGACATGTACTAAATGGACCGCGGCCGATTTAAACTACCACCTAGCAAGTGTGGTGTCTGGCGGTGACACCACACATTTCATATGGTATTGGTATTCTATAAGACGATATTTCTTCAGAAAAAGGAAAGAGGTACGCGGGCATCATCTGAATTTGTAAAGCCAGCGTTGTACACGTGCCTTAGCCGCTACGCTACGCTCAATTGGTCGAAACAACACTAAGAGTACAGAGGGTATGATTAAAACCTTAACTTCCATTTTCTCGGAAACTAGGGGCTTTTGTGTAAAAAGCAGTTGGTCAGGTACTCAGGACATGTCCCTTTACAACATACCTCTGAGTCATAAAAACCTGATTAACAGTTCTGATGGTCCCCTCATTATAGTTCTGAAGCTCCGCTGCATTCACAACAGCTTCCAGAATGCTGCATTCCCCTGACAATCGCAAGTGTCGATCACCCTGACAGTTGGATATCTTGCTCATTTTTATTTCATAGGGCCCTCCATTATGTGTATTACATGAAGGCATTTTGTTCGCTATAAGTGCAGGATGTAAAAAAAAATTTCTTTTTCATCATATCTGTATATATTATCATTATTTTAACTATTTTCTATCATAACAATGAATTACTTAAGATGTTCATCGACAAAATACACGTATGTGAAACGCTAAATTAAGAAACAGTGATAACCATGAATGTAAAACATAAATCTACTGAGACGCCCTGCTAAACCCGTAGAACAGGACAGGTAGTTTAAGGGGCCAAAATAAGCAGGTGTCAGTTACACTCGAACATAAGATCTATTATTTGATCAACTACTACAAGATCCAAGAAAATTAAAAAAAAACCACACACACAGCCTCAGTTTTGGAACTTAATTAGCGGCTGAATACGCAGTACAATCTCATGCCACAGGGGCAAGACCACTTTAATTTAAAAACGGCTGAAAGCCAATAACTTAAAGCTAAACCAAAATCAGAAATTTATAATTCAAAGCCTTAATTAGGATGAAGCCCCAAAAAAATCTACACTTTAAGAGCAAAACAACTTAAATTCAAAATCGGCTGAAGGCATAACACTTAAGAGTCAATAATACTAATTTTAAAAATGTGAACGGCTTTATGCAAAACAGTTCTTAAATCCGGCTGAAGGCCCAAATCATCTGGCACCTTAAGGGCAGAACAACATTAATCTAAAAATCGGCTAGAAGCCATACAAGTACAAACAACAAGAACAAACAAGAAAAGGCAGTACACCCAAGGGCACTCAGAAGTTCAGAGGGTCGGCCTGGAATTTAAACACTGACGCTCGCTTAGGTGAAACGGGCAGTCGGCCGAACAGTTGCCGATCCGACGATCCGTTTCACCCGACCACCACACAACAGGGTTTGCAATGGAACAACCTAGAAGGTATTGGAGCCCACAACCAATCATACATTGAACTGTCAAACTACACACCGTGCTGGACAGTGACAACACGATGAGAAAAATACACTGTCTGAATTTGCGTCAACGGCCAGGGCAGGTAACCGGAACGTTAAAGGCCACAAGGTAGAAGATTCCGCTGGTGCACTTCAATTCAAATAACCAAGTACAGTTATACTCCACTGGACGGTGGCTAAAATTAGCCAACTTGAAAATACACGTTGTTGCCCACAGGAACATCCCAACAGCTGACAACGAACTCCAAACGACATAATGTGAAGAGTCGTGACTTGCTGGAAGATTAAGTCAAAACTCAACTTTCATATCTAGGATCAGTGAGCCACTAACCTCGTAGGAAGGGGAACAGCACCACACACTACATAGAGGCCGCCAGCTGGCCGGACAAACAAGTCGCTGCGGAGGTTTCCTCGCTGCTGCACGCCAACCGACCAACTGCCCACAAACAACCCAGCAGGAAACTATAAGCGCCAGTCCTAAGATAGTCCAAGTTGGAATATCGATACAAAAAAATGGTTCAAATGGCTCTGAGCACTATGGGACTCAACTGCTGAGGTCATTAGTCCCCTAGAACTTAGAACTAGTTAAACCTAAGGACAACACAAACATCCATGCCCGAGGCAGGATTCGAACCTGCGACCGTAGCGGTCTTGCGGTTCCAGACTGCAGCGCCTTTAACCGCACGGCCACTTCGGCCGGCGAATATCGATACACACCGCAGCTGCCATCCGCATAATAATAACAGCATAATCGCGATAACCGTGGGAGGCCTAACACAAAATAGCAATTAAGGTTTAATCCACCGTATAGCATGAGCCAGCCACGGCTCAACAACAATGTAAAACAAGAAACAATTCTATGTAATATAATTAGAATAGTAAGGATTATGTAGATGTTTTAATTAGGTTGTTCCAAATACTCTGATACCATATTGCATCCAGCTATTCATTAAATAGAGATGTATGTGATTCTAATGTTGTAACGAAAGGTCTTTCTTCAATCTTAAAAATGGTGGTGAGATATTTAGCAAAATTTCAAATTAATATAGAAGCTGAACATGCAGTTTCGAAGAACATTAATTACATATCAAATTATAAATGAAAACATTTTTGTATATCATCGATTCGAAGATATTCTGTCTAAATCAAAAATGCCCAATTACATTTTTGTGTTTGCTTTACTCCTTGAAAGTGAAACTGGTTACAAACAAAAAATACATATTGTCTTATTTTACCCTCTACACACACTGGTGGAATCTGAACAAGCTCTTTATCAACATTTGGGAATGTTCCCTTACGAAGGGCAGCTTAGATTTGTCAGATTTAGATGTGAACACGAAACTTCTTTTTTGAGTTATTAATAAAAAGATTTTTTCCAGCTTGTCGCCCTTCTCTCACCATTCAGCAAGTCTAATCGTCATTTTCCCAGTGTTATATTTTAAGTTAATACTTTAGCTAGGAGTATAACTTTTACATAACAGCATCAATACCAAATGGCGGTAAGATATTGATCTTCCACTGATGGAGATTCCTCACAAGAAATTAAAGTCAGAAGTATCTTCCGTTTCAATTATTGTTACATCAAATTGTTTGAGGCGCTCTAGTTTAGGAAAGTCTCATTCCAGTTCTGTGTAAACAAAAACCATTAAAATTACCAAGTCCTCGGTCATGGGATATTAGTGTGAACACGTGTCAGCCGTCTTTTGGGATCTTACAGTGCCGTAGCGATGTAGCAGCAGTTACTGCTTTGTTGAGCTTGTGTGAACTGCGTGAACCAAATGCACGGTTGACACAAAAATGATGTTTACGTCTTTTCGTAAGCAATTGTTTCTTTATATTACTACTAGCATGAAATGACAGCGTTTACAATCGCAGGCGGGATAGAGCCTTACTTCATGTAGGCAGGAAACAGGAACAGAAGCGGCAGGAGAACTCAATTTCAAAATTCATCCTTACGTCGCGCTGCTTACTTGACCTTCTTATACTTAGTTTGGCGTTCCCTCTGGCAGACTCTGGGAATAGTACCATAGTCCGATTAAAAGTATTTGATAGCTGAAACTTCACGCGTTTGTGCTGGTTTCCTCCAGTCAGAGCACTCAACGTCACGTCCGAACTGTTCGCAATTGCTAATCCGCCACAACAATTGGTCAGTTCCCTTTCAATTCCTTGTCCGCTTTCTTTCTTGATGTGTTTAAATCTCGAATTTTAGGCCTGGCACTTTTATTTCATATTTCATCACACATGATCACCACACCAAAATTACAGACGCACACATACACACACTCACACACACACACACAAGCAACTATGCTAGGAAAAACACAAAAACACACGTTTCATACACAGCACTAACGAAACACCACAGGATAGTTGAGCACAAGACGCTTTTCTGTGTCACATATAAAGTTATCATAATCACAGAGATCAGCTGAAATTAGATCAGATTCGCTCGACATTGTATGAAGCAGAATTTTTGAGGGTTGCAATTTATCATTGGCACTGGAGCACCACTGTTATAAATATAACTGATCAACCTAGCGTCATGGCATAACAATGGTCAGCCTATAAACCTAAGTCTGCGTTGACAGTGACAGCGGCTACGATCGTCGGATGTCGTCACTAAATGTCGCTCGATAACATCGACGGACAGCTTGGTCGTCGTGCGTCCAACCCCATTGGTCAGTTTCGGGCAGGGTCGAGGAGGATAGGGTGAGTTAGGCTAGAATCTTTTCTGTGTATGAATGAAGTTAGATTTCAACTTCCAAGAGTCGGATGGATACCACATTACCTCTGTGCTCGGAGATGAGTATTGCAATGCTGTGTTTGCTATAAAAAGATGCCGAATTCATGTAAATATCTAGTATCCCTCTTGAAAAGAACGTGGCGACTATTGTACACTCTGTCAGTAGTTATTAGAATTACAAGACAGGTTTTAAGAATGTGTGAGATGAAGGACAAAATATTTTTCTACAAAAAGTAGAAACGTTGTAGCTTTGTAACACCATTTTCCTTTTCCCACGACGGATTAGCGTGGAAGGGGCCACCACCTCTAAATATAACATGCTGTATTTATAGTCTATGAGTTTATAACGAAAATATGTACGGTACTTTCAAAGATACACTGCATTAAGGATCTCTCCAAACTACGTTGTTCAGACTATCTTGTATTATGCTACAGTGTTAGGATGTGCCAATTCGGTGTATAAAGATTTTGCCAATGAGGTTATGACCTCATAATGGTTAAGTTACACATTAAAAGTAGACGAAGCTTCTGTTACATAGATAAAATTTATGTGGCAAGCAAGTATTAATAAGGCAGATACGTGATTTCGAAGCAGCCATACTATAATCATATTCAGATAATCAGACTCTAGTAGGGCCTAATGGAAACTTCAATGCTCTTTTAACACTTGTGCAATGGATCTGAGACAGGAAGTAACAAGGTTCCTGGTAGCAGTAAAATCTCAGACTGAGTAAAGCTTTTAATAATTGAAGTCAACTATATTTCAGTATTTCTTAGTGAACTTACAAAAAGCAGAGTTCCAAAATTCGGTGTAGAATTAATTTCATATTGATTAGTATTTTGGGTGCAAAAGTGAAGACGTTATCTTTCAAACATGCCCGTTAGGGTGTCGTAAACATCATTCAAAACCATACACATAATTTTTAAAATAGTACTTTTCTGATCGTAGACGGGGCTAAATATTAGAGAGACCTAATCCCCAGATCTCAAATATCGAAGTGTTACTTCTAGTTTTTCTTAAGCCAGAACAGCATCGCTAACGTCTGTATCAGATTCTTTAATAGAGCCCGAATCACACCCCTCAAAAGTGATGTTTAGTGGTGATCCTGAAAGGAAAGATTACAGATCCTATGTTTTGCTGAACTTATTTGAAGTTGAACAACTATACATCAATTTAACCTTAAAGAATGTCTTTCAGCATGCTTGTGAAAGACAAACAAGTTTAGAATAAGATATTCTGAACACCTAAAGCACTGAAAAGTGAAGACACATATACCATATTTGCAAACCACTTCATATACTACAAATACCACCCAACTGGCATAAAAGCATCAGTCTTCAGTAGTAATGATTTGGGGAAGCCTAATGTCCATCTACCTCGGTTCAAAAAAGGGCCAGCACAGGGACGTTAAGCATAAGGTACAGTGTCCTTCTCACTTGAAGAAATTGTTTTTGGTATTGTAATTAAAACCTAAAATTTTTTATAAGGAATTTGGATACTTGTGGTTTCCTGTTATCCTGTGACTTCAGTCCATAGATGCCGAACTAGTTTCCGATTGTGTTATTGTCCTCAGGATGCAAAAAACTAACTTTTTCTTGAATTAAACTCATCGGTTTCTAGCAGTCCATATTTCGTACTTGAGAACATCGGTCGATTGGACCGAAGAAACGAATTCATTTGAATTTCGCCGATTGTCGTTCGAAGTCTGTACGTTCGGGCGATGAGACAGGCTAGAGTGTGACCGCACTCATATTGGAGTATAGTTTTGAAAACATCGACATCTTCGGCCTATATCGGGTGTCGGCGGAACCCACCAATATCGGTGCCACTGTGATGGCAGCCTAGGTTCGAATATCGTCAGATGCAATGAATTTTTTTTATTTTAATTTCTAAATCCATTCAAAAGTTTTGAATGATTATTTTAGTTCAGTAAATTGGTTGAAATGTAATTTTTTTACTTCACATACTTTGCTACGTAACGTTTCAAGCCGATCAGCAGTACTCATTAGCACTTGGTTGCAAATTATAGGCGAAACGGGCCGACAACCAACGATAACGAGAAATTACGATTTGATTTTAGCGCTGAAACTGACTTCCTTCAGCGTAGTTGTTAGCTTTAAACGCGGGAAACAAGGTGATCGTAATTTCATTTCTGCCGCAGATCTTGACCGTTTTATTGGAAACATTTCACATCAAGGGGTTGTGGCCTACAAAAGGCACCGTCTGCGGTTGTTTGCTCATTGGTCACTTAAAAGCAGCTCTCGACAGATCATCTCACCTTTCCGACACACCTACCAACATTGCTCTGCATTACATATTAACAACAATTGTGAAGTGACCGGCTCTGTTTGTGCATCACCTACAATCAAACGGTAGCCATCACCCAATGTGACAACACTGTACCGGAAATTGACAGATGTCAACCATCAAGTAATTTTAAACAACACTACAGTAGGATGTATGCTGTTGGTAACACCGTTAATCTTTTCTTGGACTTAAATACCGTAGAGGTGCATCCTCGATCTCGATTCCAGTTCCTCTTGTCACAAGGTGAGCGTATTTAGTCTGTAGGAATACTTTCGCTGGAACTCCAAGACAGTCCCGACAAACTTATCTTATTTAAATACGAGCAGACGTAGAATAAATTAGAGATCAAGCTGTTGGGCTTAATTGAGGTAGTTTGGCGGAGCTCCCAGAGTTTATTTCTGGTACCAAGAGTGTGGCGTTTCTGACCCTGGCTCCCAATTACACACTCGTCGACGGCGGAAAGCAGACTTAATCAGCGACACCGCGGAGAATTTATGAGGCCTTGGCCGTGAGGCAAAACGGATTGCAGTGTTTTTATGCGCTGCAACGCGCTCAACTTCACGCTTCTGTTTACACTCCCCCCGCGACACGTCAGCGTCTGCTGTTAATCTTTGCCGACCACCAGTTCAGAAGCTACGCTCCTTAATGCCTCGAGGTGGTAATTACGTCAAGTATTCCCGCAGAGTTCAGCCCGACGAGATGTGTGATTAGAGCAATGCGTTTGCTAATGGACTAGTGCTGTCATTCGTGTCGAATACGTAAAATTGCACGCTAGTAACAAACTTCGGTCTTAAAATCAATTGTGAATGTGTTCATTTTAGGAAGATAACTCAAGTCCTGATTTCTAACCAAACAGGCAATACACAGGCTGATTTCGAAGATAGAAAACATTTTACGTGCGTTGATTATCACCCTCATGGCTACGTTAGTCCAGGCTACACGCCAAGACTCAGTTACAATTTTTCTTTTGTTGAACTTGTCTACGGAATACGTGTTATTCGTAAGTTCCTCCGGAGTTTCAGAAGGTAACTGCATCAGAAGTACACGACACCCTGTACGTATCGCTCCCATAGGGATCGTGAAAACAAGATTAGTATAATTACTGCATTCAAAGAGGCGTGCAAACAGTTATTCTTCCCGATCTACATACGTGAATGGAACAGGGAAGAAACCCTTATGACTGTTGGAATGGGACGTACCCTCTGTCAAGCACCTCAAGGTGGTTTGTGGAGTATTGATGTACAGGGCTATTACAAATTATTGAAGCGATTTCATAAATTCACTGTAGCTCCATTCGTTGACATATGGTCACGACACACTAGAGATACGTAGAAAGACTCATAAAGTTTTGTTCTGCTGAAGCCGCACTTCAGGTTTCTGCCGCCAGAGCGCTCGAGAGCGCAGTGAGACAAAATGGCGACAGGAGCCGAGAAAGCGTATGTCGTGCTTGAAATGCACTCACATCAGTCAGTCATAACAGTGCAACGACACTTCAGGACGAAGTTCAACAAAGATCCACCAACTGCTAACTCCATTCGGCGATGATATGCGCAGTTTAAAGCTTCTGGATGCCTGTGTAAGGGTAAATCAACGGGTCAGCCTGCAGTGAGCGAAGGAACGGTTGAACGCGTGCGGGCAAGTTTCACGCGTAGCCCGCGGAAGTCGACGAATAAAGCAAGCAGGGAGCTAAACGTACCACAGCTGACGGTTTGGAAAATCTTACGGAAAAGGCTAAAGCAGAAGCCTTACCGTTTACAATTGCTACAAGCCCTGACACCCGATGACAAAGTCAAACGCTTTGAATTTTCGGCGCGGTTGCAACAGCTGATGGAAGAGGATGCGTTCAGTGCGAAACTTGTTTTCAGTTATGATGCAACGTTTTTTCTTAATCGTGAAGTGAACAGACACAATGTGCGAATCTGGGCGGTAGAGATTCCTCACGCAGTCGTGCAGCAAATTCGCAATTCACCAAAAGTTAACGTGTTTTGTGCAATCTCACGGTTTAAAGTTTACGGCCCCTTTTTCTTCTGCGATTAAAACGTTACAGGACACGTGTATCTGGACATGCTGGAAAACTGGCTCATGCCACAACTGGAGACCGACAGCGCCGACTTCACCTTTCAACAGGATTGTGTTCCACCGCACTTCCATCATGACGTTCGGCATTTCTTAAACAGGAGATTGGAAAACAGATGGATCGGTCGTGGTGGAGATCATGATCAGCAATTCATGTCATGGCCTCCACGCTCTCCCGACTTAACCCCATGCGATTTCTTTCTGTGGGGTTATGTGAAAGATACAGTGTTTAAACCTCCTCTACCAAGAAACGTGCCAGAACTGCGAGCTCGCATGAACGATGCTTTCGAACTCATTGATGGCGACATGCTGCTCCGACTGTGGGAGGAATTAGATTATCGGCTTGATGTCTGCTGAATCACTAAAGGGGCACATATCGAACATTTGTGAATGCCTAAAAAAACTTTTTGAGTTTTTGTATGTGTGTGCAAAGCATTGTGAAAATATTTCAAATAATAAAGTTATTGTAGAGCTGTGAAATCGCTTCAATCATTTGTAATGACCCTGTAGATGTAGATGTAGAAACCAATATGTTTCAAATGGCTCTGAGCACTATGCTACTTAACATCTGAGGTCATCAGTGCCCTAGAACTTAGAACTACTTAAACCTAACTAACTTAAGGACATCACACATATCCATGCCCGAGGCAGGATTCGAACATGCGACTGTAGAGGTCACGCGGTTCCAGACTGAAGCAGCTAGAACTGCAGGCCACATCGGCCGGCAGAAACCGAGTAGAAACGTTCACTGGTCAGCCAAAACGACCACTGATGTACTATCGATATAAACCCGTCCAGGCGATGGCAGCGTCACCTGACGAGGATGGCCTGAACACCCATGGGGCATGTAGTATCAGTGAACGTGCTGTTCGTGAGTGGAATAGGAAAGGCGCACGATCTGAGTCTGACCTAGGACAGATTGTGATGGTCCGGAGGCTCAGCAAGAGCGTTTCGGAATTTGCACGACTTGTCGGGTGTTCTAGGAGTGCTGTGGCGTGTATCTTCGACAGGTGCGGAATCATGGTTAAACGGTTGTCCAGACATGGTGCCGTTTGGCTGCCACCCCACATTACAGACGTCGGTCGTCGTAGGTTGGGCAGACTGCTAAAATAGGACAGGCGGCGATCTGTGGCGCTACGAAAATCAGACTTAACGCTGGTCAAATTACAACTGTGTCTGAATACCGACACTCCTAGCGAAGGGCCTCCGCAGGCGACGATCCATTCATGTGTCAATATTAACATAATGGCATCGGCAACTACAACAGAAGTGCGCACGTGACCTTCGACACTAGACGTTGCCGCAATGGCATAGCGTTTCATGGTTTGATGATTCCCGATAAGCTCTTCATAGTGCCGATGGGAGGGCGCGAATCCGTCGCCTTCCAGTGGAACAAGTCCTTGAGTCTTATTGCGGGTCAGAGGCTATCTGGCGACGGCACAGTTATGCTCTGGGTAACATTCACGTGGGAGCCCATGAGTTCTGTGGAACTCCTGTAAGGCAGCATGACGGCTAAGAAGTATCGTATACTGCTTGCAGACCACGTACACCCATTCTTGACGATAGTGGTTCCTGACGGCAGTATCATTTTTCAAGAAGATCATGCGCCATGTCACAAGGCCAGGAATGTGATGGACTGGTTCGAGCAACACAGCGTCGATTTTCAATTTATGTGCTGGTCCCCCAACTCATCAGATCTGAACCCAATCGAAAACATCTGGGATGTGAGTGAACATGACGTCAGAGCTTGTCCCTTGTGTGCACATATGACGCCAACTCTCTCAAGAGACCTACCGAGTCCTAACTGCTTCCATATCACCAAAGGTGGACCTTCTGGCTATCAGGTAGGTGGTCATAATGTCCTGACCAATCGGTGTACAAGTGGGTACAGCACTTCCCCATGCCTTCATCTCACATTTCGGATGTTCAATACGGTATGTGACGCAGCAGTTGTCAATACGACGGTCCAACTTGTCTTGCACATTTCAACATGTTGTGGTCGATACCAGCAACCACATTAATTACTCTTCCTGGCAACTATAGCAAATGAAGTGATAGCGAGAGTAGGAAGACACGATTTTTGACATACCATCATAAGAAGAAATGACATGGACTCAGGTGACCGTACTGCTGCTGATGAAGAGGATAGTCGTGATGGGATGAACAACTGAGGTTATCACGAACACCAGAAAGAAAATGTGATTTTGTTGCATTGCTCCATTGTTTTTCTGTAATTATGGCATAAGGCATTTGCTGCAGCATTTCCAGGTACACGAAACCAGTCAAAGTTTTCTCCGCAAAGAAGAATAATCCATAAAATTTTGAAGACAATATGGCACGAAATATGTTAACGTTACGCGTATATTGAAAATGTTCCGCAATTTCCTGTGTATGTTCTGTGCTCAGAAAACGTGAACTATGACTATTCACGTTTACAGACAAATGAAATGTGTTTCAGTCAGTGAAAAACATCTTCTTTGAGAAACCGTTTCTTCCAGTGGCCGCTCCATGTGACAGCGAAAGAAGGAACGAAGTTACTTGTCCAGAGTAATCAGCACGTTTAACTACCTCAACGGGTGTTGCCTAACGTCCAGACGTCTGCGTAGAATGTATCAAACTGCTGCTTACGGTATCTGCACTTCTTCGCTGGCACGTGTTGTCAGTTTCTTCTGGCTGAACACGCACATGCACATGCTTCACCTTCTTTCCTGTCGGTCCCAGATGGCCTGTTTTCTTCGCATGACGTTAGCAGACAATCTCACAGAATACATTGTTCCACCCATGAACTCAAAAAAGCGCACAAATCGCTCCGTTGTATGCTTTCTTTGGACACGCTTGCACCTCCTCCTCACCCCCACCCCCCTCCTCGCCTTAGTGCTGCGCTCTTCAGCAAGCCGGAGGCGTGTTGCGCAACATAATTTTGGGAGATTCTCTACCCACAGGTATGTGTCGCATTACTATATGTCTTGCAGTTTACGTGCGGTTGTCTAGGTACTTATGCACGCTCCTGTATTTCTGGGATATATCCCTTCAATCTTCGAAGTATTGTAAGTCAATCATAAATAGCTAACCGGTCAACCTCTAAGGCAATACACACTGAAGGCAAAAATTCGCAACACCAAGGAAGCGTGTGACATAAAAGTTTTTAGGCGTTTTTCTACATCTGAAAGATGATTCTATGGCGTTAGTAATACCACTACTAGGATGAAAATCAGGTTTGTTTAAATGTACGTTGTAAGGGTAGTTGGCGTTAGTAATTTTTGAGACTGGACGAGGTGACTCGATATTAGTCAAGAATGCCTTTGAGGTGACAAAGACGTCGTTATCAACCTCAATGAGTTTAAAAGGGGTTGTGTAATAGTGGTATTAGAAATTGGATGTTAATTCTGCGATAATGCATAAAGACTTGGCATGAATATAGCCACTTTACATGTGTTGGCAGCGGTGGTCACGAGATTATGCGGTTGCAAGAAGACAGGGCTGCAGAAGGCCACATGGTACTACCTCAAGGGAGGGCTCTCGCGTTCGGCGTATAGCTACAGTGCATCGTACTGCATCTGCAGCACCAATTTCAGCAGCAGTTAGCACCACAGTGACACAACGAACTGCCTCAAATCGGCTACTTCGATGACAGCTCCATGCCTGACACAACGTAAAGCACATTCCATTGACCCCCTCAATCCACCACTATTTGCGACTTCAGTTCATGTCAAGCGAGAGGGCGCTGGAGGACGTGGTAGAGGTTTGTAGCGTTTTCTGAGGAAATCTGGTTCCGCTTCTGTGCCAGTGACTGCCATGTGTTGGTGAGAAGGAGGCCATTTGAGGGCTAGCAACCAACCTGTCTGGGTGCTAGACACACTGGACCTGCATCTCGCGCTACGTACGTTGTAAGGCTGGAGGAGAGCTCTCGTGATTATCCCACGCATCCTGACTGAAGTACTGTACGTCAGTCTGTTGATTCTAGCCTTTGTGCTGCCGCAAACGAACAGCACCCGAGGTGGTTTTTTCCAACAGGATAACGTTCGCCGTTGTAGCCGAACATCCGTACGAAGTGTCGACATGTTTGTACAAAGGTTTACGCGAATCTCTGAATTTCATTGGAGATATTTGTATCAGAGGAAAGCTGTTATCACGTTGTGCCGTTTGTAGCCCTACTAATTCCAAAGCAATGTTGGTTTACATATTTTCCCGCAGGTCTATTTTTATTCACCTAAGAATGTATGTGTTCTATCTTCTTATGAGAACAGTTGGAGTATGGTTTATAGTCAAATTTTGCGCTAATTAAATATATGTGAATTTATAGAAGATTCTAATTATTAATTTGGATACTGCTTTCATCGTTCACATTTACGGAAGTAAAATAACTTTTATCTTGTATTGTCAATACATTTGGTTCTTGTTCCAGTTTCACAGAAGACGTCAATGAGTGTGCAGACCCAGGTCATGATGTAGTAACGTCCAGGCCCTAAAACTAAACCACAAAATAAAAACTACTATCGTCGTAATTTACAAGCATTTATGAAAAGAATCACTACGCTATCATTGGGTCCCTTATTTGTAAATCAAGAGAAGACTTTTTGGTTCGGAAAGTCCACCAAACTAGAACTGACTTCCTTTTTCTTGTACTTACGGAAACAAGTCAGCCATAGCCAATTCCGGAATCTCAGGAACCTCATTCCACAGCAGTTCACAAACAAGGAATGCAGGCATCCGGAATGAAGAGAATTCTCTTTGTATTTGCGACATTGCCTTTGAGCAACCTATCGAGCATGTCTTATAGTAATCCACTATAAATTTTCCACCTATTTTCATTTTAAAGATATGATACACACAGTCATATTCTATTGTAGTTCTGATAAAGGCCAAGAATACAACTGAACTATTCTGCCTTTTGGAGTCATGATATTATTCCTCAAGCTTCTATTTTAAATTTGTCTTTCCTTAGAGTTTCTGACATTTTCTAAAGTAGAACTCACATTTTGTTGTCTATCATCGTAACTATCCTCTCAATTGTTAGCTATCGTCCATTCACTTCAGATGTCATTTTAATACAACTTTTAATATCATCAGAATAACGATATTTGGATGAAGCACTTCTTGCAGATTCTGCTTCCATCAAGATAAATGTGCCGAGCAAAGTGGTTCATGCTGACTACATCAGGTGGGTACTTGAGCTGGTAAGGGATCAGATATGAATAGAGGGGATGCAAGATTAAGACATGAGTAGCATGCACTGTAGAATGACCTTAAATAATCGTGACTCTGCGTTCAAGGCACAGGTCAGGGTATAGGACGTGTGTACTGATTTGAGAATGTAGATTTCGTGTACCAGGATTTTAAGTGTACACACTCACTATGATATGTTTTACTTTACAGGTAAACATCGATAGCATTTCTTGTTAGCCATTAACGGTTTTTTTTCTGTTTTGTGTAACACAATTAAATAAAAAGCTATTGGAATCCCAGTTCACTCTGGATACTCATATCATAGGGTAGAGAACCTTAGCCAACTTACCAGCAATCATCTCAGCCTCATCTCAAGTACAATGGACTCATGACCAGTGTGCTACTTCTGTGCAGGGGCCAGTACACCTTTTGATGACATCGAGATGGCAAGGTCGAAGGAGGACAGTTACAGATCTACAGTTTTCTACTTTGACGTAGCAGAGTAAAATAAGGCCTCTTTAATATCCGGCATTTCCAGTAGAAGTAGGAACAGTTTCATGTTATCTGTGGTAACACATGTGAGGGAACAAAGTAATACGCACGGCGCATTTCGTACTCGACGCTTGTAGTTGTCAGTTTTGGTTGCCACACGTGTTTCGTTGATACGTTACGCATTTTTTCGTTGTATCGCCATATATACCATCCATTCGAGGTTAAATCTTACATTATAATCAGTTTTTGGGTGCATTATACTTAAAATTGTTGGAGAGGACAGTGATAAGAATGACGATAAATGTAAATTTTGACTGTACGGTACCCGACTCTACAGGCCAGTGTTAGAACTGTAAATAAACTGTGCAGAACTGAGTAGAACTTCCTTTAAATTGTGGGGACTTGTGATACGAACAATTGAATATTACCTCAGTGGGTGTTAATTTTATGGGATAAGGCGAAACGTTCAGCTTATATCAGACTATGCAAAACTGCAATAAACCAGTATCATCTTGGCGGGGCATGGATTATGTATCGACTCTATAAAGATATCATTGTACAACCAGAGTATGTCTCATGGAAAGCTGTGCAGCAGAGCCATTAGGAAGTTCAATATATGTAATCGCTGGTAGAAGAAACTGAGTAACTTGCAAGATGTAAAGTGTGTTATGTAATAATATCTCAAGTGAAGAATATTTGTTAAGGCTTTGAAAGCAGTTCAGATAGTAAATTGGTAATCGAACGAGAAAGAGGTTAACTTTTTAGAAGTATGGATACAGCAGAAATAAACTGCTGTAGAAATGGTTCTTCGTATCAGCTACCAAGCACACGTAATTAAGTTAGAGATAATATGTACGAAAATGTACTGTGTATCAAAAATGGCTGTACTGAAAATGAAGATTTTGTCTTGCCTGACCACCATGACAGGGTAGATTTGAATGAAGATCGCAGACAATCTGAATCTGATGTCGAAATTTCAAATGAGCCAACAGAACACTTACATAGGGTAAGCTGTTCACTGCATCACGTGACTCTTCGCCAAACTGGTTTCACAGAGAAGAAAACAATATTGTGGCATTAGTCAATAAGGCTAGATTTTAAATTAGTTTTAGGGTAGCAAAAGGAAGCTGAAGGTGAATTCAAACAGGAGTTAAAGAAGAAATATTTGGAGAACTCAAAGAAACTAATCAAATGTTACAGGTCAGCTAAGAGAAGCTAAGGATGTAATGAATAAGAAGAGTTTATTGAGGGAAAAGTGGCTTACGAGAGACGTAATGTATGATTAATAGGAACTTGAAGGAAGCGAAATAAATTATTATGAAACAGAAGGCTAGAAATGAGAAATTATTAAGGAAATGAGAGCAGAAACACAGTAATTGTACAAAATTTAAATGAGGGTCAGGATAAAACACAGGATGGGCAGGACAAAAAATCAAAGAATGCCATAACAGTCTCAGCGCTCAGGATGGGTCCATTATTTAATTTAAAAAAGGCATTAGTGAGGCTGACAATAAACATGCCAAGGGAGTAAGACATGTGAAGAAAGATAAAAACAGAGGCAAACTGAATTAAATACTGTTATCCATGACCAGTATATAAGTAGCAGAAAAACTGAGAGAAATTGAGACAAATGTAGAAAGACTCTCCAAAATAGAGGCTGTGACCCAATGGGGTGACTAAAACTGAAGGGAGAATTAAATAAAGGATAGAAAACATACCTGTGGTCTAGGGGTAGCGTCTTTGATTTATAATCAAAACGTCTTCGGTCCTGAGTTCGATCCCTGCTACTGCCGAAATTTTGATAAATAATCAGCATTTGCGGCCGAAGACTTCCGGCATAAGAAGTCAGCCTCATTCTGCCAACGGTCTTCTCAAAGAGGGCGGAGGAGCGGATAGAGGTTCAGGGCACTCTCTTGTCCTAGGGGTGAAAATTGCCCCTAAAGGCGGAAGAATCAGCGATGATCAACGACATGAGGATGCAGAAGGCAATGGAAACCACTGCATTAAAGACACGTAACGTGTATCCACAGGGCATGTGGCCTGTATTTGAAGAAGTGTCATGATGATTGCTCCATTGGCAAAAGATTCCGGAATAGTCCCCCATTCGGTTTTCCAGGAGGGGACTGCCAAGGGGGAGGTTACCATGAGAAAAAGACTGAATAATCAACGAAAGGATAACGTTCTACGAGTCGGGGCGTGGAATGTCAGATGCTCGAATGTGGTAGGGAAACTAGAAAATCTGAAAAGGGAAATGCAAAAGCTCAATCTAGATATAGTAGCGGTCAGTGAAGAGAAGTGGAAGGAAGACAAGGATATCTGGTCAGATGAGTATCGGGTAATATCAACAGCAGCAGAAAATGGTACAACAGGTATAGGATTCGATATGAATAGGAAGGTAGGGCAGAGGCTGTGTTACTGTGAACAGTTCAGTGACCGGGTTGTTCTAATCAGAATCGACAGCAGATCAACACCGACAACGATAGTTCAGGTATACATGCCGACGTCGCAAGCTGAAGATGAACAGATAGAGAATGTGTATGAGGATCTTGAAAGGTCAATGCAGTATGTAAAGGGCGACGAAAATCTAATAGTCATGGGCGACTGGAATGCAGTTGCAGGGGAAGGAGTAGAAGCAAAGGTTACAGGAGAATATGGGCTTGGGACAAGGAATGAAGGATGAGAAAGACTAATTGAGTTCTGTAACAAGTTTCAGCTAGTAATAGCGAATACCCTGTTCAAGAATCACAAGAGGAGGAGGTATACTTGGAAAAGGCCCGGAGATACGGGAAAATTTCAATTAGATTACAGCATGGTCAGACAGAGATTCCGAAATCAGATACTGGATTGTAAGGCGTACCCAGGAGCCGATGTAGACTCAGATCACAATATAGTAGTGATGAAGAGTAGGCTAAAGTTCAAGACATTAGTCAGGAAGAATCAATACGCAAAGAAATTGGATACGGAAGTACTAAGGAATGACGAGATACGTTTGAAGTTCTCTAACGCTATAGATACAGCAATAAGGAATAGCGCAGTAGGCAACACAGTTGAAGGGGAATGGGCTTCCCTAAAATGGGCCATCACAGAAGTTGGGAAGGAAATCGTAGGTACAAAGAAGGTAGCTGCGAAGTAACCATGGGTAACAGAAGAAACACTTCAGTTGATTGATGAAAGGAGGAAGTACAAACATGTTCCGGGAAAATCAGGAATACAGAAATACAAGTCGCTGAGGAATGAAATAAATTGGAAGTGCAGGGAAGCTGAGACGAAATGGCTTCAGGAAAAATGTGAAGACATCGAAAAAGATATGATTGTCGCAAGGACAGACTCAGCATACAGGAAAGTCAAAACAACCTTTTGTGACATTAAAAGCAACGGTAGTAACATTAAGAGTACAACGGGAATTCCACTGTTAAATGCAGAGGAGAGAGCAGATAGGCGGAAAGAATACATTGAAAGCCTCTATGAGGGTGAAGATTGGTCTGATGTGATAGAAGAAGAAACAGGAGTCGATTTAGAAGAGATAGGGGATCCAGTATTAGAATCGGAATTTAAAAGAGCTTTGGAGGACTTACGGTCAAATAAGGCAGAAGGGATAGATAACATTCCATTAGAATTTCTAAAATCATTGGGGGAAGTGGCAACAAAACGACCATTTACGTTGGTGTGTAGAATACATGAGTCTGGCGATATACCATCTGACTTTCGGAAAAGCATCATCCACACAATTCCGAAGACGGCAAGAGCTGACAAGTGCGAGAATTATCGCAAAATGAGCTTAACAGCTCATGCATCGAAGCTGCTTACAAGAATAATATACAGAAGAATTGAAACGAAAATTGAGAAATCGCTAGATGACGATCAGTTTGGCTTTAGGAAAAGTAAAGGGACGAGAGAGGCAATTCTGATGTTACGTCTAATAAAGGAAGCAAGGCTAAAGAAAAATCAATACACTTTCATAGGATTTCTCGACATGGAAAATGCGTTCGACAATATAAAATGGTGCACGCTGTTAGAGATTCTGAAAAAAGTAGGGGTAAGCTATAGGGAGAGACGGGTCATATACAATATGTACAACAACCAAGAGGGAATAATAAGAGTGGTCGATAAAGAACGAGGTGCTCGTGTGAAGAAGGGTGTAAGACAAGGCTGTGGCCTTTCGCCCCTACTCTTCAATCTGTACATCGAGGAAGCAATGATGGAAATAAAAGAAAGGTTCAGGAGTGGAATCAAAATACATGGTGAAAGGATAACAATGATATGATTCGCTGATGACATTGCTATACTGAGTGAAAGTGAAGAAGAATTAAATGATCTGCTGAACGGAATGAACAGTCTAATGAGTACACAGTATGGTTTGAGAGTAAATCGGAGAAAGACGAAGGTAATGAGAAGCAGTAGAAATGAGAACAGCGAGAAACTTAAGATCAGGATTGATGGTCACGAAGTCAATGAAGTTAAGGAATTCTGCTACCAGAGGTTGTATAGAGATTCAGGGAGAGCATAAGGGAGCAATTGACAGGAATGGGGGAAATAAATACAGTAGAAGAAGAATGGGTAGCTTTGAGGGATGAAGTAGTGAAAGCAGCAGAGGATCAAGTAGGTAAAAAGACGAGGGCTAGTAGAAATCCTTAGGTAACAGAAGAAATATTGAATTTAATTGATGAAAGGAGAAAATATAAAAATGCAGTAAGTGAAACAGGCAAAAAGGAGTACAAACGTCTCAAAAATGAGATCGACAGGAAGTGCAAAATGGCTAAGCAGGGATGGCTAGAGGACAAATGTAAGGATGTAGAGGCCTATCTCACTAGTGGTAAGATAGATACCGCCTACAGGAAAATTAAAGATGCCTTTGGAGATAAGAGAACGACTTGTATGAATATCAAGAGCTCAGATGGAAACCCAGTTCTAAGCAAAGAAGGGAAAGCAGAAAGGTGGAAGGAGTATATAGAGGGTCTATACAAGGGCGATGTACTTGAGGACAATATTATGGAAATGGAAGAGGATGTAGATGAAGATGAAATGGGAGATATGATACTGCGTGAAGAGCTTGACAGAGCACTGAAAGACCTGAGTTTAAACAAGGCCCCCGGAGTAGACAATATTCCACTGGAACTACTGACGGCCGTGGGAGAGCCAGTCCTGACAAAACTCTACCAACTGGTGAGCAAGATGTATGAAACAGGCGAAATACCCTCAGACTTCAAGAAGAATATAATAATTCCAATCCCAAAGAAAGCAGGTGTTGACAGATGTGAAAATTACCGAACTATCAGCTTAATAAGTCACAGCTGCAAAATACTAACACGAATTCTTTACAGACGAATGGAAAAACTAGTAGAAGCCAACCTCGGGGAAGATCAGTTTGGATTCCGTAGAAACACTGGAACACGTGAGGCAATACTGACCTTACGACTTATCTTAGAAGAAAGATTAAGGAAAGGCAAACCTACGTTTCTAGCATTTGTAGACTTAGAGAAAGCTTTTGACAATGTTGACTGGAATACTCTCTTTCAAATTCTAAAGGTGGCAGGGGTAAAATACAGGGAGCGAAAGGCTATTTACAATTTGTACAGAAACCAGATGGCAGTTATAAGAGTCGAGGGGCATGAAAGGGATGCAGTGGTTGGGAAAGGAGTGAGACAGGGTTGTAGCCTCTCCCCGATGTTGTTCAATCTGTATATTGAGCAAGCAGTAAAGGAAACAAAAGAAAAATTCGGAGTAGGTATTAAAATTCATGGAGAAGAAATAAAAACTTTGAGGTTCGCCGATGACATTGTAATTCTGTCAGAGACAGCAAAGGACTTGGAAGAGCAGTTGAATGGAATGGACAGTGTCTTGAAAGGAGGATATAAGATAAACATCAACAAAAGTAAAACAAGGATAATGGAATGTAGTCTAATTAATTTGGGTGATGCTGAGGGAATTAGATTAGGAAATGAGGCACTTAAAGTAGTAAAGGAGTTTTGCTATTTGGGGAGCAAAATAACTGATGATGGTCGAAGTAGAGAGGATATAAAATGTAGGCTGGCAATGGCAAGGAAAGCGTTTCTGAAGAAGAGAAATTTGTTAACATCCAGTATTGATTTAAGTGTCAGGAAGTCATTTCAGAAAGTATTTGTATGGAGTGTAGCCATGTATGGAAGTGAAACATGGACGATAAGTAGTTTGGACAAGAAGAGAATAGAAGCTTTCGAAATGTGGTGCTACAGAAGAATGCTGAAGAGTAGATGGGTAGATCACATAACAAATGAGGAAGTATTGAATAGGATTGGGGAGAAGAGAAGTTTGTGGCACAACTTGACCAGAAGAAGGGATCGGTTGGTAGGACATTTTCTGAGGCATCAAGGGATCACCAATTTAGTATTGGAGGGCAGCGTGGAGGGTAAAAATCGTAGAGGGAGACCAAGAGATGAATACACTAAGCAGATTCAGAAGGATGTAGGTTACAGTAGGTACTGGGAGATGAAAAAGCTTGCACAGGATAGAGTAGCATGGAGAGCTGCATCAAACCAGTCTCAGGACTGAAGACCACAACAACAACAACAACAGGCAGTAAAATAACCAATGACGGACGGAGCAAGGAGGACATCAAAAGCTGACTCGCTATGGCAAAAAAGGCATATCTGGCCAAGAGAAGTCTACTAATATCAAATACCGGCCTTAATTTGAGGAAGAAATTTCTGAGGATATACGTCTGGAGTACAGCATTGTATGGTAGTGAAACATGGACTGTGGGAAAACCGGAACAGAAGAGAATCGAAGCATTTGAGATGTGGTGCTATAGACGAATGTTGAAAATTAGGTGGACCGATAAGGTAAGGAATGAGGAGGTTCTACGCAGAATCGGAGAGGAAAGGAATATGTGGAAAACACTGATAAGGAGAAGGGACAGGATGATAGGACATCTGCTAAGACATGAGGCTATGACTTCCATGATACTAGAGGGAGCTGTAGAGGGCAAAAACTGTAAAGGAAGACAGAGATCGGAATACGTAAAGCAAATAATTGAGGACGTAGGTTGCAAGTGCTACTCTGAGATGAAGAGGTTAGCACAGGAAAGGAGTTCGTGGCGGGCCGCATCAAATCTGTCAGTTGACTGATGACAAAAAAAAAAAAAGAAATGTGGTATGCAGGAGAAATTAGGATTTGTTCATGTAGGTGAATTAACAGGATGTCTTAGGTCATGAAAAATCCACCGTTTCTCTATAGTAGGTAATATACATCCCATGATATTTCATTCGACAGTTTGAGTTTCTTACTCCGGAGCACTGTCCAGAACATCAAAATATAAATGGGTGGCTAATAGACTAGAAGAGGATGTCATGTCATTGCGAACAGGAGTTAATAACACGTTCAGGCAGATGATCAGTTTATACAAGTATTTCTGAAACAATACTGGCCCAGCAGCACAGGAAAACACTGTAAGGTGCGAAATATTTTGGTTGCGGTTATCGTAGTTACAATGAATTTTTCGGACACTCCAAGGAGAGGTACATGCATTTAACTGAACCATTAAATAGAATCTAACTTTTTTTATTTTTGAGTCGTCTATCTTCTGTTTGGTTTGATACAGCCCGTCAAGAATTCCAGTCTTATGCCACTCTTTTCATCTCAGAGTAGCACTTTCAACCTAGTCATCTACTATTTGTTGTGTGTATTCCTATCTCAACCTTCCTCTACAGTTTTTACCCTCTACAGGTCCCTGTAGCACCACAGAAATTAATCCCTGATGTCTTAATAGAAGTCGTATCATAATGTCCCATCTTCCTGGGAATGTATTCCATACATTCATTTCCTCGACGATTCTAAGGCGAATCTATTCACTTCTTATCATATCAGTCCAACTAACTCCCAACATTCTCCTTCAGCACCACGGCTCAAATGCCTGAACTCTTTTCAGTTCCAATTTTGCCATGGTCCTATATCGCTGCCATACAATTCAATACTCCAGAAGTACATTCTCAGAAATTACTTCCTCAAGTTAAGACCTATGTTCGATACTAGTAGACTTTTCTTGGTCAGAAACGCCCTTCTTGTCAGTGCTAGTTTGCTATTTACCCTCCTTGCTCCATCTGTCGTAGATTATTTTGCAGTTTGGGTGATGGAATTCCTTAACTTCATTTACGTCATGATCACCAATCCTGACGTTAGGTTTATCACTGTTCTCGTTTGTGCTACTTCTCATTACTTTTATCTTTCTTCAATTTACTCTCAGTCCATTATTCTGTACTCATTAGACTGTTAATTCCACCAACACATCATGTAATACATCTTCTCGTGAGAGAATCTTATCATTGATATTCCTCCGCCCTGAATTTAAATCCTACTCTTGAAACTTTCTTTTATTTCCGTCATCACTTCTTCGATGCATAGATTGAACAGTAGGGCGACTGACTACATCCTTGATTATAAAACCTTTTGAATATGAGCGCTTCGTTCTTGGTATTCCAGTGTCATCGTTCCCTCTTGGAACTCGTATCTATTTTATATTACCAATCTGTCCCCACTGATTACCTGTACTTTCCTCAGAAATTGGAGTATTTTGCACTGTATGACAGTGTCGAACGCTTTTTCCATGGCGACAAATCCTACGAGCGTGTACTCATAACGAATCCGATTACCGTTATACTAGTCTCTACTGCTGTTGATGCCCGCCTGATAACAAATCTTTGTTCTCTTTCCATTCCACTTCACTGACCCCCAATAAATCGTGATTGAGCCTCTACATATCCGTTTTCAGATTCTCTAGCTCTCCTGCCACTTCTAAACTTCCGACATTTCGCACGCCAACTCGCATAATGTTACGATTTCATTGGTTGTTCAGTCTTTCTCTCATGATCACCACCCCGTTGGCAGTCCCATACCAGATATCCGAATGGGAATTTAGTCGGGAATCTTTTGCCAGTGGCGAGATCATCGTGACACTTTCGCAGTGAAATGCTACACGTCCTGTGGATTTACGTTATGTGTCTTTTATACAGTGGTTTCGATCACCTTCTGCATTATCATGACATTTACCACTGCTCATTCTTTCACCTTTTAGAGGCGGCTTCCCACTCCATGTAACACAAGTGAGGGTGGCTTTCTTTGCTGGAAATTCTTAGCCGCCATTGCTGATGACTTTTATTAACAATTTAAGTAGTGGTGAAATTTGAACCCAAGACTGAAGACGCTTAGATTACTGGTCAAAGACGCTACACCTCATCCACGGGCCATACCAGTTGTTATTATCATGCCTAGGTTTCCACTGTCGGTAAAGAGGAAACTTTAAAATGTCAACAAAGATGACATCAATAACTAAATGCAGCTAGATTCGCTGTCTAATAGGAAGCAAGGGGAGGAAAAGTGGAGAAAAAAGAATTAACAAACAGCCATGAATAACTACTACTCGTGTGTGGCGGCATAAGCGCGTGACTGAGTGTCGGATAGCTCTCTAAGTTTTCATATATTTTTAGGTTTCAGATACATATTTTAACGGTTTTGTGATAATATTTACTATAAAAATTACTTATTAGTCGTTTCTTCATTCACCTCCACCTGTCTTGTGTTGTGACTTGATACACTCCTGGAAATTGAAATAAGAACACCGTGAATTCATTGTCCGAGGAAGGGGAAACTTTATTGACACATTCCTGGGGTCAGATACATGACATGATCACACTGACAGAACCACAGGCACATAGACACAGGCAACAGAGCATGCACAATGTCGGCACTAGTACAGTGTATATCCACCTTTCGCAGCAATGCAGGCTGCTATTCTCCCATGGAGACGATCGTAGAGATGCTGGATGTAGTCCTGTGGAACGGCTTGCCATGCCATTTCCACCTGGCGCCTCAGTTGGACCAGCGTTCATGCCGGACGTGCAGACCGCGTGAGACGATGCTTCATCCAGTCCCAAATATGCTCAATGGGGGACAGATCCGGAGATCTTGCTGGCCAGGGTAGTTGACGTACACCTTCGAGAGCACGTTGGGTGGCACGGGATACATGCGGACGTGCATTGTCCTGTTGGAACAGAAAGTTCCCTTGCCGGTCTAGGAATGGTAGAACGATCGGTTCGATGACGGTTTGGATGTACCGTGCACATTTCAGTGTCCCCTCGACGATCACCAGTGGTGTACGGCCAGTGTAGGAGATCGCTCCCCACACCATGATGCCGGCTGTTGGCCCTGTGTGCCTCGGTCGTATGCAGTTCTGATTGTGGCGCTCACCTGCACGGCGCCAAACACGCATACGACCATCATTGGCACCAAGGCAGAAGCGACTCTCATCGCTGAAGGCGACACGTCTCCATTCGTCCCTCCATTCACGCCTGTCGCGACACCACTGGAGGCGGGCTGCACGATGTTGGGGCGTGAGCGGAAGACGGCCTAACGGTGTGCGGGACCGTAGCCCAGCTTCATGGAGACGGTTGCGAATGGTCCTCGCCGATACCCCAGGAGCAACAGTGTCCCTAATTTGCAGGGACGTGGCGGTGCGGTCCCCTACGGCACTGCGTAGGATCCTACGGTCTTGGCGTGCATCCGTGCGTCGCTGCGGTCCGGTCCCAGGTCGACGGGCACGTGCACCTTCCGCCGACCACTGGCGACAACATCGATGTACTGTGGAGACCTCACGCCCCACGTGTTGAGCAATTCGGCTGTACGTCCACCCGGCCTTCCGCATGCCCACTTTACACCCTCGCTCAAAGTCCGTCAAATGTACATACGGTTCACGTCCACGCTGTCGCGGCATGCTACCAGTGTTAAAGACTGCGATGGAGCTCCGTATGCCACGGCAAACTGGCTGACACTGACGGCGGCGGTACACAAATGCTGCGCAGCTAGCGCCATTCGACGGCCAACACCGCGGTTCCTGGTGTGTCCGGTGTGCCGTGCGTGTGATCATTGCTTGTACAGCCCTCTCGCAGTGTCCGGAGCAAGTATGGTGGGTCTGACACACCGGTGTCAATGTGTTCTTCTTTCCATTTCCAGGAGTGTATTTGTGAGTGTTTCGTATCGAGCAACTTAACCTCTTACCTGTGTTTAGATTCCGCGCTGACCACTTGCAGCTGTAGCGGCGCATCGAAAGCTAAGTACTAATTTATTGTTTGTGTATGGTGGCTTATTTAGAAACTTTAGTAGTCTTCAGCCGGTGTTCTTGGAGTATTCTGGGGAAATAATTTTAGAAGAAATGTTTGGGAACTGTTTTCAGTTTCGTTACTGTGTCATTAGACGTTTGATTTTCTTTCTGTGTAAGTCTTATGTTATACTCTCATTTGCTGTTGATTAATACTGTTAATAATAACAGTCACCAGAATTGTGAGCCTAATGTAGGATTGGTTCAGGTGACTGTTAACATAGGGGGGGGGGGGTTTATGTAGGGATTTTACTAAAGAGGATCAGGTAGTGATTGTGGGTGTGGCTGCAAATAGTATTGATAGGGATGGGGAGTATGACATAGATGGTGGCCTGGAAAAGGTAGCCACTCAGACTGGCCACACGAATGTGCATTTCGTGGAACTGTTTCTGTGTCATGATCGGCCTCATCTTAATACAGCCCTCAAGCGTTATAACGTGAGACTTGGAGGTGCACTGATGACAGAAGGCATGAGTCACATTTAAATGGTGTTGGTGGAGTCTATCAGCAGGACGGGTTTCACTAGACATGGCCTGCACCTCAACTGGTATGGAAAGGGGAGGTTGGCAAAGCTTATTGGTGACAGCATGGAGTGGTGGGATCACCCATGGGAAAATTGCTGTACTAGTGGGTGTGAGGGCTGCACCTTTTTTTAGATTTAATTCAGCTGAGAGGTATTCTTGCTGAAAGGAAGTCTCTCTAACAAAGAAACCACTTTAGACAAAGCTTAGGTATCCGAGTACTGAGGGAATTAGTATATCAAAATATACAAGGTATTAGAGATATAGTTAGTGAACTGCTTATAGATGTTGACTCTGAAATTATTGGTATATCTCAACACTTCTTAAATAAGGAGATAATTCAGAGCCTTCCTTTACCAGGATACAGGTTGGCTGGCAGCTTTCCTAGGAGCTCTTTGCGGTGAGGGGGAGTAGCCATGTAGGTGAAAAACGGTATCCCATTTGAGTCAATTGATGTTTCAAAGCACTGCACTGAAAAGGTGTTTGAGTGTTGTGTAGGTGTGGTTAAATTTAGTGGAGTTAAACTTCAAACTATTGTTGTTTATAGATCCCCAGACTCCGATTTCACAACATTTTTGCTAAAGCTAGAGGAGGTTCTTGGTTCACTTTATAGGAAATACAAAAAGTTAATTATATGTGGTGACTTCAATATTAATTGTATAAGTTATTGTGCAGGGAAAAGGATGCTGGTAAACCTCCTTAATTCATATAATCTTATGCAAACCGTATTCTTTCCAACGAGAGTGCAAGGAACAGTAGAACAACCATAGAAAATATTTTTGTTCGTTGCTCATTACTAGAAGGGCATTCTGTTAGCAAAAAAGTTAATGGCCTTTCAGATAATGATGCTCAAGTTTTAACCCTAAAAGACATTTGCGCTGCGACACATGTTAAGTGTAGTTATCAATTTCTTAGGAAAGCTGATCCAGTTGCTGTAGAGACCTTTGTAAACCTTATCAAGGAACAAGAGTGGCAAGATGTTTATAGTCTGATACAGTAGACGATAAATATAATGCTTTCCTCAAGACTTTTCTCGTGCTCTTTGAAAGATTCTTTCCGTTAGAACGTTCAAAACAGGATACTAGCACAAACGGGCAGCCTAGTTGGCTGACTAGAGGCATAAGAATATCCTGTAGAACAAAGTGGCAATTACATCTAAACGTTAGAAACAGTCAAAATCCAAATGCAGCAGCCCATTACAAACAGTATTGTAAGGTGCTTAAAAAGTTATTAGGAAGGCAAAAAGTATGTGGTATGTAGATAGAATAGCTAAATCTCAGGATAAAATTAAAACTATATGGTCAGTCGTAAAGGAAGTGGCTGGTCTGCAGAGACAGCTCGAGGATATAGAATCAGTGCCTCGTGGGAATATCCATGTTACTGATAAGTCACATATATATATTTACAGTATTTAATAATTACTTTCAGAATATAGCAAGTGAACTAAATAGAAACCAAGTCCCAACAGGGAGTCATATAGCGCTCGTAGAAAAAAGTGTTCCGAGACTGCTCCTCCATGTTACTGACAAGAGGGAGATAATAATTAAATCACTAAAGACCAAGAACTCTCATGGATATGACGGGGTATCTAGCAGAATACTGAAGTATTATTCTATGTATATTAGCCCAGTACTTACCCATATCTGTAACTTTTCCTTTAGGAGTGGTTGGTCCTGACCGATTAAAGTACTCGGTAGTGAAGACACTTTATAAAAAGGGAGAAAGGGATAATATTGAAAATTATAGACCTATTTCTATGCCATCGGTGTTTGCTAAAGTTATCGAGATGGTTGTATATACAAGGTTACTGGAGCATTTAAATTCACATAATTTGCTGTCAGATGTACAGTATGGTTTTAGAAATGATTTAACAACTGAAAATGCTATATTCTCCTTTCTCTGTGAGCTTTTGGGCGGATTAAATAAAAGGTTGCGAACGCTAGGTGTTTTCTCTGATTTACCGAAGGCTTTTGACTGTGTTGACCACAAGATATTACTGCAGAATTTGGACTATTATGGAGTAAGAGGAGTACCTTACAATTGGTTCACCTCTTACTTTCTGAACAGACAGCAGAAGGTAATTCTCTGCAATATTGAGTGTGGTAGTGATGTTCAGTCCCAATGGGGCACTGTTAAGTGGGGCGTTCCTCAAGGGTCGGTGTTGGGGCCACTGCTGTTTCTTATTTATATAAATGATATATCTTCTAGTATTACAGGTGATTCAAAAATATTTCTGTTTGCTGATGACACCAGCTTGGTAGTGAAGGATCTTGTGTGTAATATTGAAACATTATGAAATAATGTAGTTCATGAAATAAGTTCGTGGCTTGCGGAAAATAATTTGATGCTAAATCACAGTAAGACTCGGTTTATACAGTTTCTAACTCACAATTCAACAAGAACCGATATTTTGATCAGACAGAATGGGCATATTATAAGCGACACGGAACAGTTCAAGTTTCTAGGCGTTCAGATAGATAGTAAGCTGTTGTGGAAAGCCCATGTTCAGGGTCTTGTTCAGAAACTAAATGCTGCTTTATTTACCATTAGAACAGTATCTGAAATAAGTGACAGTTCAACACGAAAACTAGTCTACTTCGCATATTTTCATACGCTTACATCACATGGTATTATTTTTTGGGGTAATTCTTCTGATTCAAAAAGGGTATATTTGGCTCAAAAACGGGCTGTTCGAGCTATATGTGGTGTAAGTTCGACAACCTGTTTTCGCGTCCGTTTCGCCTCTCGTAAAAAACTCTTTCTCGGTTATTTGCTTTATTATTGCTCGCGTAATAACGCATATACGAAAAGAGCCGCGAAATACCTTTTAGTAATGCTGTGCCATGAATTTCTTTATAATCATTAATTTTCAACAAAACAGAATGTATTGGATTCTTATTGTTCTGTATCTGGCTTTCTATTAAAGGAACATTTTCCGTTACTGTAACTCACTATAAAAGTCAATATATCTTCCCTACTTTATAGTTATTGAAAACGAAAATTACTTTGTTATGAATACTGATGTTACAGTTCGCAAAGATTGTTCAACATCAAAATTTTGCAGTGGATTTTTGTCAAGAGTAAAACACCAATAATTACCACGACTAGCGCAAGAACATCAGACTATTGTCGGAGAAAAATACGTTTTTACTAAAAGGTTTGCCAGACAAGAACTAGGCACAGCAAAATTCCTATTATGTTACGAAGGCAAATTATCTTTTTTGTACTGTTAACAATAATTATCAGCAGCCCGCGTCAACCTGTAAAACACATCATAAAATCTGCTGCTCTGCTCTGCAAGTCCGGAAGCTGAAAGAGATGATTTTATTTCACTATTACCTTCCCGCTTCTTTGCGGTATGTTAGATTTCTTTTAATGCAGTTTGAATGCGCCGCGGCAGCGGCTCGTTCGTTCGTAGCGCAGCTCTGCACCACGGATAATATTTAAATAACTGAAAATGTCTTAAAAGGATGGGATAATATTCCAAGCAAGCTACTACAAATAATAATGCAAGGTTTCATTAAATAACTCTATTCAAAACATTCAAATATGTTAACTAATACACACCTTTTACAATGAGTACGTAATGGCGTACATCTATCGACTATGACAAAAGAAGACTACGTTAGCATTTACTCCAACGTCACAGGCTATCTTACTCGTACAACTCCAAGAAGAAGACAGAGAAATTAATGTACGTTCTGTATTATTTATACTATTGGTATATTCTTATCTTTGTATGATATTTATCGTCTGTGTGGTTTCAGTACTCGCCGACACAGATATTATCTAAAATAAATAATAATAAAAAAACTACATAATTCCATACAATAACAGAATATGATGCAGAATGTTCTCTCTTTACTACAAAATATGTCCTTTGCTAATAGACGTTACACTGTTGTCGGCCCCTATTCAATGGTCTGGGAAATCTGACATTGCCCTCACAGTACATATTTTCTGTAATGTCGTTTGTTGTTAGCAATATTAGCTTCTTCCTAAGAGTTAGCAGCTTTCACTCAGTTGATACTAGGCAGAAATCAAATCAGCATGTGGAATGCACTTCCTTGACTCTTGTGCAGAAAGGAGTGCACTATTCTGCTGCATCCATTTTCAATAAGCTACCACAAGAACTCAAAAATCTTAGCAGTAACCCAAACGCTTTTAAGTATTAACTAAAGAGTTTCCTCATGGCTCACTCCTTCTATTCTGTCAAGGAGCTCCTGGAAGAGCTGAAATATTAAGCAAATTCCAGTGTTACATTGTTAATTTTCTTTATTTAAAATTTCGAATTGTCGCCTGAATACATCTCTTGTATTTCATTTTATCTGTTTCTACTATCGTGTTATAATTTCATGTATTGACTCATTTCATGACCATGGAGACTTCTCCTTAATTTGATCCCACGGAAAAATAAATAAATAATCACATCGAGAAAAGGAGAGGTAATAGCAGAAATGATACGCATCGCAGTTGGGAACAGAATACACCATGTGACATATCCGCAGTACATTTAGAAGAGGGAGGTGTGCATTTCTGGTTAGTAAAAAGAGAGGACGTTGTGATGGAGGCAACAAAGAATACCAGAATAATCGAAACGGGGATCACCGACCTAAGGAAATTGTTAGGAGCAGGAAAATTTGAAGGTTTTTTGGTGCCAGTTAAGTTGTGAACAACTGAAAGTAATGGACCACTTGTAAAATTTATGAGTTATGCTGAAAAGGTCTGTATTATAGCGGCTCTTATAGAAGACGATACATAGTGAGTAAAAGAAGAATACCAGCCAACAACTGAAGTTAATGTAGAAATCGTGCCAATGTGTGTGATTCTGGATCCAGGTAGCGAGTTAAGTGCCATATCTAAATATGAGGAAATATGGAAGAGTACAAAGATTCCAGAATTTTCAGAACAAGGGTTATATATATTTACTGTGTGTGCAAGCAGAAGTAAGTTTATAAAGATGCTAATTCCGTTAGTATTTAAATATGAGATATTATTTGTCTGTGAATACTGTTATATTGTCAGAACTATAGGCGAATTTCATATAGGTAATGGACATGCTCATAGCAGACAGAACAGTATGTGTCCTTGCTGAGTGTGCAAAGAAGACAATGAAGAGAAAGTGTTCAGATTCGAAACAAATGATACCACACACGGTAGAAGCGACAATGTTAGTATAAGAATATTCAGGAAAATATGTACTCGAATTTCAGTTTGAAAGAAAATCTGCTGTCACGTTTGGGGCTGACGCAATCTAAAGAAGTTAGAGAGACTTTCTTTTCTTCTTGTATGTTAACATAACTGCCAGTGTCATTTATTTGAAAGTGAGTCAAGGTTTAAAAATATGTGCCAAACTTGTAGTTCAGTTGGTATCTAGATACCAGCTCGTAGTTTATCTAATGATTAGTGTAAAACTGCCTAAAAATCACATCCAGGCTGGGCAGCACAGCGAGCCTCAGCTTTAAACGACAGAGGCGATTCGATCTCGGGGTGGTGCACTTCCCTGCCCCAGAAGCTGCACTCTGATTCGCAGCATTGCCTAGGAAGGCAGTCTGAAGGAGTCACAATAGATGCCTTGATTAAAGAAGAGGTTTCAAGCATTCAATTATTTAGTAGGGATGAAGCCTATGTGATGAAAGATTTATGATTCAGCACGTAGACCCATATTCCAAGGAACCATAGACTATTGAGAACTAAGGGTATTGTGTTGTAGTTCATGATGCCATAAAAGTTTAACCTTATTTAATATCCTTGTCTAAGAGGGGAGCAGTGGACAATAAAATGGGTTTAGAAATGGCAAATTACTGAGCGTTCACAAAGTAACTACACCTATCCCGTCATCATAGTACCAAATGAGGACAGATCATTGCATTTTACATTAGACCCAAGAGCAATTTGCAAAATATAATACTGTAGATGAGTAGCCCAGAAACGTTGAAAGAGCATGTACAGAATGGCATCACAAACATAAACTTAACGGTTTGTTTGTGGCAAGCGACTTTTGCTGAAAGTTGCATGAAGTATACAGTATCTGTTTATGGAGGATAACCCTAGCAATTTAGAGTTCTGCCTTTTAACTTAAAAGTTTCTACATATGCTTTCATTTCTATGTTGGATGAGGTGCTAAGAGATCACGTTCTGTTCATAATTGCAGAGTATGTATATCATGCATTAATTTCTGCATGAAACGTGAAAGAACATAATGACATATTGGAGCTAAGACCGTCTATTTTGAAGAGAACCACATAAATGCAGTCTTAGACACATCATAATTTCGAAAAGGAACGTTTTAATTTATAGGGAACACCATGTATCATGGACAGTTGCATCAAACCATTCTCAGGACTGAAGCCTACAACAACAGGGCACATCATATTACCTGATGGCATCAAACCAGCCCCAGATAAGGTAGAGGCTGTTACAAATTTTATGCAGCCCTCGAATAAGAAGCACACTGAGGCCTTTTTTGGTTTCGCTAGAATACATCGGAAATATGCCAGTAATGAAGCAGTTACAGTGAAGGTATTACTGGAATTAACAAAAAAATACCACTTGCATATGGACCACTGAATGTGAGCTACAATTCTAGAAAAAGTACTGCTTTGGCACATTATTATCTGCATTCACTTTCTGTTTTTATTCTGAGGGTTTGGAATATGTTTCTGAATCATATCCCTATTTGTTAAAAATGGGGAGGGAGTAGAATTAAAAACTATCAGTTTTGCCAGTCATGTATAGAATACCTAAGAAGCAAGATACTCGTTACAGAAAAGATATTGCAGCTGATAGTGTGGGCTTTTAAGACGTTGATGTGCTATATTTGCCAGTAGGGACAATGAAGTAGCAGAAGCACTGTACAGACTGCCAGTAGGAACGAAAATCACTGAATTTTGGGACAGGAGAGAAGTAAGTCTCAGTACTATATTTGACGAAAGGAAAGAACTAGGATAATTTGGAGGACATGTTATAAAATGTGGAGGGGACAGATTACAGACTACACGATGAAAATGATTAAAGATGACCCGAATAGGAAGACAAATAAAAAAGTGAGAAACTACTATGCAATACATGGTGGAGTGCTATATCGTAGAATAAATCCTCATAAACAACAGTGGAATGATAACTGGCGGGAACATACTACTGAAAGGTTTGCATGGTTCATCCATTATACCTATTAATATTTCAGTGCAAAAAAGTGGCCAGATACTTTGGAGAACAGCCTCCACAAAATCTGGAAATCAAGTAGTGTGCGTCGAGAAACTAAAGCGTTGAAATAGATCCATACACATTGAGGATACGAGTACAATTTCGTAGTTTCGCATTTGTTGTTGATACATATGAAAGAATGCATACTAATTGTAAGAAGAATTTCAGCAAAAGCAATTATTGACATAATCAAAAGAAAACTCTGTAAAACCTCATAAAAACAGGGAGGATTACGAGCGATAGTCGTACCCAGTTTACATCGAAGTGATGGAAGAAAGTCCTGCAAGAACTGGATATGGAACCAATTTACGTCTCAGAGTATCATCCACAGTTAATTCGATGTTCCTGTGCGCATTACGTGTTTTCACCTCTCAGTGCATTCTGATATGTCCAGAATTATGTTGAATACGATCGTTTTTGTTTTACAGAGTCTATGCTGTGGGGAGGCACAATGTTGAAAGTGATAACCTCACGTATAAACGGTATTGAGACCCTTCAAATGACCTCTAACGTCGTTTTACAGTCGACACTATTGTCAGTATCATACGTAGATCCCTGTCGACAAGTGTGAGGGTCCCTTTGCTCCCTTCATTCTTCCCTCCCACTTCCGCTCCTCCCTCCCTGCCCTCACCTTCCTCAGTCTAGTTGGCTCTCATTTGATAGAGATCATTCAAGGCCTGTGCTGTAAGTGAGAAGAGCGCCATGAGGCGCTATCAGTAAGTACTCTTGTCAATTCATCATGAGGAGGCTCAGGAGACTAGTCTTAATCGTCCTGTCGACAGCAATCTTATTAGAGACGGAGTCCTCGTTCGAATTAGGGCAGGAGAGGGAAGGGAATCGGGATTTGCCTGAAACGATTTAAGGCAATCACGGAGAACCTAAATCTGGATGGCTGCACGCGGCTCTGAACCGTTGTCCTGCCGAGTGCGAGTCCTGTGCGCTAACCATTGCATCACTCTCTCGGTTCCATTCATCAGTAATAATTTAGTATTATTTTGATCATATATATGTTTTTCGTTATGCTTAAGGTTTTGCTATTGTTTCTACAGGCAATGATCCGATTCTAGACGAGACACGCACCAGCAGCCACTGTCCACAGAATGTCTTCCCACTCTCTCGGGCCTCTTATCATTCGGCAGTACCGTAGCAGAGCTTCCGCAGCGGCAGCTAAGCTCTAACAGATTACTCGTATTCACCAGCACACACAATTTGACTGCTAGTGGATGTAATGGCGTAATGTAGGCTTGGAACACAATAGAGAACGTTCTAATACGTGTGCCACGAATTACACTATCGCTATAGTATGATAAAGTTCATAGACAGTAAGATGAGGTCAGAATATCTCCAATCATATATAGATCAGTATGTTAGGGGAGAGGTAATCATGGGCAATATGAATCGGCGGGCGGCGCGTCAGTTAAAATCTGAAGGTACGAGTACATACATTAAACTGCAGGTGCGGTGAATTTAATCTTCCTGTACAACGCTTTGCTGTTTGAGCTGCTGGCATCCATATATTAGAGCTGTGTACTATGTCGTATTCAGCCAAAGTTAAAGAATGTTAGTGATGATCCTCTCCATACTAAATGTTTGGAAGTAGAGTTACTGAAGGAATGGCTTTGTTTGTAACTGCTAACATAGGCCTCGCTACGTTTCAAGCTGAATTCACAGAGATACGAAACGTGGTTCATTATTCTTTCAACTACTTAGCTTCAACTGGTTTTCAAGTTCATTCAACTACCCACATCCCATACACATAGATCATCGTAATTATAGACATTTTTAGGATTTTGGCATGGAAGAGAATACGGAAACAAATATTCTTGTACAAAATAATTATTAATTTCTGAATATACAGGCCCCCCGAAAGCAAATCCCTTTTTACTTATGTTTCATTTAATTTTACTGACATCGGGCTTAACTTTAACTTAAAATCTAATTCTACCCTGTGTCAAGTAATTCTTTCTCCAGTACTGAGATGATATGATTCCGAATTACAGTTAATATCCAATCTCTCCTGTTCAGTATCTCTTTTATGTATTTAAGAGTTATCGCTGTTGCTTCCTGCAATTTTTCTAAGGTAAATGTATTCACAGATATTAATTTTATCTCCTAACCCCTGTACAGCACTTTTGTAAAAACACTCCACATTATATGCTCCAAGTTCTTGCAGAATTTCCGCTTGGACCTCTAAGTGTACAATTTTTCCCAACGAATTAAAATGAAATGCAGTTATGTCTTCGGTTTTAGATGTGTTCTGTTGCTAGATGTACAGCATCCAGTCTGCCACACCTGTATACAGTCTCACCATGCTTTTTAAGCATATATTATGGAAATGGGGACTCTTAAACAGATTTTTCGTTTGTCCTTTAACGTATTAAATGCTCATGATCCGCCCGTCCTTTTTGGCCAGCACTTGCGAGGTTCCTCATGTTCTGGACTGCATTTCCTTTTTTAAAATATTACGTTTACTAGAACTGAGCTGATAGCAGAAGAAATTCTCTGCCTTAATCAGCTCAGCAGAGTAAAGTGGCAGTGAGTATTAAGCTGGTTCCTACAAACGTAGAGTCAGCGAGTGAAACATAAGGACTGGTAGTGTATCATGAGAGTGGGGAAAAATACGAAAGCCTTGATAGCAAATTTTGCTTGGCATTCAATAAGTACAAGAAGCACAAGTGTTTTGGCATGAAACTCAGAATTTCCCTTAATCAGTATTAGTTATTACCGTCAACTTCTGACAATGCAAGTACTAGGAATAGTCTACAAGTCATCATGGTTTTAGTGCCATAAAATCCCTAATGGGTCGCTTCAAGGATGGATCCCGAGGAACAGATAAGCGCTGAGACAGAGGGAAGAAATAATGAGAACACACATAAGTTCCTTGACACAAGCAAGTTTGTTGCTGGTAACAACACAGTGAGGTGACGCCAACAAGTGGGCTTACAATGTACACAGTGAAATCTGTTACTTGACTGAACTGGCATCTGTGCAGGGTCTTAGTAAGATGGCACAGTGGTGGTGGTAGGCATACATGTGGCAAAGAGCGAGCCTTCGAACTGACTGTGCAATGGCTGGGCATTCACATGAGTTACTGCCAACAATTAACAATGACTGTCTTGTGTGGTGGGCTACGAAATTACTGTGTGAATTCTACTACCTTCCTGGGCTGGGATAAGTGCAGTGGTTTACTAAGCTGTGTGAGGTGGCATACCACTCCCTCACTCTAACAACACTGTCTACGAGATTAACATTCATCTTTTAGGTCATCTCGGTAGTCCTCAGTACTACATTTGCTATGTGTAGTTTAGGATTTATTTACACGGGGAAATTGTAGGCAGAATGTTCTTAGAACTACATGTGTGACTTATAGCGAACTTGTACCCAGGGGACCATAGTGGAGAGAGATGAACGCGGGACCATGTGAGTGATTCTGGGAAGCAGCACTCAGTGGATCTTATACTCTTATGGACTTATAGCCGAAGTTCTCTCTTCTTTCTGCTTAGGGCAGAGAGAAGGATACCAGTTCACAAAAAGATTTACCTAAGCCAGGCAGCAGTCTATTGTGAAAGTGGCTGGATGGACAAAGTCATTCAAGAGAGACTGCTGTTAACTAAGCTTTTGTGCAGGCTGTTGGAATGCCATAAAACTCAGTGCATTGTCATGATAGAAGCTAGGACGATAGAGACCCAGAGTGAATGATGTATGTGTCTAGTGGAGCAAGGACCGTAAGTTCCCTCCCCCATCCCCTGTCGCCGGGTAGTTCCCAGCCTCTTTAAGCAAGCGGCAAAAACATGAATTTCGTAGACACAACTGTCTGAGGAGCTTAACGACCTTCTTTCATAAATTAGTAATGGCGGGTCTGAACAGATAAGATAATTCTGTAATTGAGCGACTGTGGTCCCATCTAGAGGGACGTTTTTGTTGCCAAAACATGGCCATACTAACCATGATAACGACGCCTCCCTATTCAAAATTATTGTTTTTTGAGACAAGAGAAATTTGGAGTCACTGATTGTCTACTCTCAGGATCCGCAAAATGGAGGCTAGCACCTCTAGCATGGGACCCTCCTTTAGCATGGATTAGGGATTTCGATATTCCGAGATCCCCAGTGCCAAGAATGTGCCGAGAATACCACATTACAGGCATTATCTCTCCCCACGGATAACCAACGGGCACAGCCTTCGCTGAATAACCGACAGCAGTAGCGTTTCCGAAGAGCTTTAGTGCTAACATACAACAACACTGGGCGAAATAACCACAGAATTAAATGTGGGACGTACGACGAACATGTCTGTTAGGAAGGGGCTGTGATGACGGCCGATGTGAGTGCCTTTGCTAACAGCACAACATCGCCTGCAGTGCCATTCCTGGGCTTGTGACAATATCGGTGGGATCGTCGACGATTAGAAAACCGTTGCCTTGTCTGACGAGTCCTGTCTTCTATTGGTAAGAGTTAATGGTACGGCTCGAGTGTGGCGCAAGCCCCACAAAGTCACGGACTCGGGTTTAGAACAAGACATTGTGCAAGCTGGTGGTGGCTCAATAGTACTGTTAGCTGTATTTGCATGGAATGGACTGGGTTATTTGGTCCAACCGAACCTACCACAGTCTGCAAATGGTTATCTTCGGCCACTGAGAATCTGTTGACAGCCAGTTCCCGCCATCATGTCACCGGGCCACAATGGTTCACGACTGGTTTGAAGCACATTCTGAACAATTCGACCGAAAGGTTTCGCCAAACGGATGGCACGAATGGAATACCATCGAACATTTATGGGAAATAATAGAGAAAACATTTCTTACACAGTCTCTTACAGTGGCTATACTTTCGCAATTATGGGTGGCTACAGAGGCACTATGGTTCAATACTTGTGGAAGGGCATTAGAACGACGTGTTGAGTTCATGTAACATTGAGCTGATGCAGTACGCCACACAAAAGGACGTCCTTCACGAATTTAGTACGTATTCCACGACTTTTGTCGCTTCAGAGTATAATAACGTCTAAACTCACACTTAAATTCGCAAAGCCCTATAAGCCCTTGAAAGTCTGCTACCCACTGCTTATAATTCTGATTAGGTTCTTCCTTAAACAAAAGAATTTGAAACATGCAGCTGCCACATTAATCTGTTTATCAAAATACTTTTTTTCAAGGAGCAACAGAACTCGTCATAAAGAATACTTTCAGGACGGGCGGTGCGGAAACGTTTGCAAGCCAGTCTGTACACGGACACTCTGGTTGGTGCGAGCCAGCCGCTGGGGCCGAGCGGTTGCAGGTTCGAATCCTGCCTCGGGCGTGGCTGTGTGTGTGTCCTTAGGTTAGTTAGGTTTAAGTAGTTCTAAGTCTTGGGTACTGATGGCCTCAGATGTTGTCCCATAGTGCTTAGAGACATTTGAACCATTTTGAGCTGTTGCGAGAAATTAAGATTGCCTGTCCGTACCTTTAGTGTGCTGTGGGTGAAAAGTGTGTCGAGATGTGCTCGGTACTCGAATTATTCCTCATAAATGGAATCAAATGCATGGAATGCTGCTACCAGTGGGTGTGCTGCCAGAAGCGGTGGTGGCATGTTTGCTTGCGCAGCGAGCAGTCTTGTCATAATCTCCATAAGGGCTTCATTTGCTGTGCCTTTAACTGAACCATCCAGGTTACTGGAAGTACTTGCGCAGGACTGCACGTGATCAAAACACGCATCAGTAATTAAATAAGAAAGTAGTTAGTAGCACAAATTGTCTAATTTAAGCTGCAGCAGATGCAGATACTTCTGGACATAAACACAAGACCGCTCGCTGCGCCTGCAAACATGCCTGCCTCACCTCACGTAGCGCGACCACAGCCAGTACCGTCTGTTTTCTTAACAGCATTCCGTAAATATGATTCCACACCTGAGAAATAAATCGAGTACCGAAAGTAATAGGAGACATCTAACGTTTTATGAGGCTGTAGAGGTTCCTATAATGAATACCAATCGAAATATTTCAGTTGCGGCAGAATGTACATCACGAGAATTATCCGATAAATTTAGATAAATTAACTGATACTGCAAAGAAACGTAGGTAACAAGTGAAATACTTCTTCTGGGCGAGAAATAATATATATTAATGCTTTTAGATTTATTATGCTACACATTAATTTAAATCACTTATTAATGATAAAAATTAGAAGTTTCTATGCATAACGGGCACAGAAAGAGGTACGTGGAGTACATTGAGTATCAGAAGGGACAGGCAGGTGAGTAGGTTGGTAGACTTTTTGTTTTGAATGTTCCTATGGGTTCGTTTATCGATTGTCATTTTCTTGTTTATAGTTCACTGTTGCTATTTGAGTTTGCATATTGTCATTTCGTCATTTGGAACTAATGAGTGGAGCTGTGGACGCTAGAAAATTGAGTACCAAGTGGATAAATCGTAATATTTCCGACGTAATGTTGTGTTGGTGTTCGATAGAGTGGTGACAACAGCGGAGATAGCCCGAAACTTTTACACCGTATATGGTGATAAAGCCATTGGACAGAGCACAGCAGTAGATTGGTTTTCTCCTGTTGAGGAGGATGGTCTTGACATTAGTGACTTTCTGTATTCAGGATATTCGGGGTTTGACGCAGATCTTTTAAACGCACTATCCCACCTTCATCCATGACAGTGCACTCGCGAAAGGTGATGAACGGTGATCAATTCACCATCGTGTGACATTTCGTGGAGTGGGATACTTTAAAAAATCGGCTGTATGGGTACCACAAGATCTAAGCAAAAATCAGAAAAATTAGCGCGGATGGTCGTGTGTGCAACTCTGCTAGCTCATCAGCAATTTGCTCTTAAACAACACCAACCATTCGTATCCTCTATAGCTAATGGTGTAACACCTTCCCAAATTCTGCTAGACTGACAAAAACCTCTATAAAGGAGTTGGGTTGAGAAGTTATTCTGTAGGCAACATATTCACCGGACCTTGCGCCTTCATATTTTCACCTTTTCCGCTCTCTGTCCTACAACCATCAAGGGACTTCCTTCCCGGATGAAAATGCTCACCGAACACGGTTCGACGAGCTCTTCGCCTCATAACTGCGTGATTACAACAGCGGTGGAATCGAAAAGTTACCCCAGCTTTGGTAGAATGTTGTATATTGTAAAGGAGAATATGTTACTGATGACTGAAGTCTCTGTTATGTGTGTCTGTTGCGACTTATGGGAAAACACTATGAACTTATGCACTAACCCAACATTTTCCGCTGAGGGTAAAAACTACTGGGAACCGTAGAATTTGTACTACACAAAATAAGTAATTGAGGACGTAGGATGAATGTGATAAATTGGCACTGGACCGGAAACAGTGGTGTGTCGCATCTGACCACTCTAATGACTAATGACACAAAAAGTAGTACGTGTCATTTACAGACATGGGGAGGGAAGTGGGCATTACTTTTATTGAACTGAGCCTTACTGGATGAAACTAAAACTCTCTCAAGAACTCTACGTCATGCTGCCCAAATGAGAACCTTAACTCTGATCACACATTACAGAAACCCCTGTTTCAGAGGTCTCATTCGTTGACAGGTGCTTAAGTTTCTAGAACTGGATGCTGTTGGAAACCCACGTCAGTGGGTAACTTACAAGGTACTTAGATTCGGCGAGTATCAAATACTTAACATATTCAGTAAAGTAGGAAAAGTGAAGCGTGTGATACATAGTCTACCAATGTCATAAAATCTGCTGTACATCTTATTGTTCACCTCCTCGTGTCCCATCTGCGATCCGTAAACGAGAAGAATGAATGCCCACAAATTCGAATTTTCTTATGTTATTGTCCTCATCATTTCTCGAAATACACCTGATGGAAATAGTATGTCAGCTGAATCTTCTTGAAGGTCTACTTCTGGAAATTTAACAGTGCGCAACTCAGCCACGTACTTTTCCCATTCCATTCCACGCTTGGGTGTGTTGCATGGCCTTGTAGCTGTCACTAAAGACAGATTTCCACGAAAAAGCAATACTAAATGCTCTGCCCATGTATTGAAACGGAGTCGCCCAACGGAACCAACAAATTGATGTTATTCTCTGTTGAGTAAGGTGAGTCAGCTACCTTTCCAGACTTTCGCTTCCTTTTTTTCCTCTCCTGTGCCAGTCTCTTTACCTCGGAGTAGCATTTGCAACCTACATCCTCAGTTATTTGCTAGATGTATTCCAATCTCTGTCTTCCTCTACAGTTTTTGCCCTCTACAGCTCCCTCTAGAACCATGGAAATCATTCCTGTCCTATTATCGTGTCCCTTCGCCTCGTCAGTATTTGCCCTGTATTCCTTTCCTCTACAATTCTGTGCAGAACGTCCTCATTCCTTACCTCATTAGTCCACCTAACATTCAACATTCGTCTGTAGCACCTCATGTCAAATGCTTCGATTCTCCTCTCTACCGGTTTTCCCACAGTCCATGTTCCATTACCATACGAGGCTGTGCTCCAAAAGCTAGCAAAGCATGTTATTACCATCAGGAGTTCAGGGGTTACAGTAGCAAGGAATGTTTATCCTCGCCCTGCAATATATAGCCGACGAATGCGGGAATAGCTCGTTTTTCACCCAGCTCTCTTCATTCTCAGCCAGATGGTGTTCCTCGGCAGCTCTCTACTCCGTCGAAGCGGCCTTATTGATGTCGGAAGCGAGGGAGGTTGTGTCGCGCGGTTCGCGGCCGCCAGCAGAGCCGTTTTAATCTGTTTACACCACAGCGGCTGCAGGGTAAACACACTGTATCGCGCTGGCGGCCTGGCCCTTTGTTTGTACAGTCGGGTTGCGTCTGCGACCTTCATTGCGGTGCTGCGGTGTCGTCGCTTTCTCTTAGCCAGCGTCTTCTGCCTTTAGGTCGGTTTATTTTTGGAGCTGTCTTCAGCTCAGTAACTCGCAAAAATAACTACGGCAGCAATGAAAAGATTCAGCACGTATTATAATAATTGTTATTTCTCTTTTTAGGACATGTGAGTCTAAACATTTTCGAAATCGCTACATGCTAGGTTTCGTTTGAGCAAAGAGCGAAAAGAGTTCCAATAACAATTGTCATTGCTTATGAGCACTGCATACCTTCATGTCTGACCATGAAATATGTCACACCCTAAAGTAAGTAAATATTAAAGAAGACGAACAGAAACAGTAATAACAAAAATAGTACTAATATTTGTAGAAATCATAAAAGATTGGACAGAAATATTTTTGTGAATACTGTGTGAACAGAGTCCCGTGCTATGGTTAAGCACTATGTCGCTAGACTAATACATATATTATGGTTATGCATTACGGATATTTTAGAACCGTGACTGTATATTGAATGTAAATAAGTTATACAGAACTGCAACCAGTCAATTTTTTGAATAGTAATGCTTTATTCCATGAACCGGTTTTCGAACCTTTTCAGGTTCATCTTCAGATGGTTTCAGGAGGATCTTGGAAGTTACATCATTACTGGTGGTAGCATAATTCTGAGTGCTGGTTTGCGACAGTATAGGCGGCTGTTTTCTTCGGGTCTGTCTGCCTCCATATTGATGTCCAGAACACTTTCACACAAGCTATATTAATTTACACTTTGACAGTGACACTTTTCCAGTATCCAGCAAGCGGTTTACAACTGTAGCTTGTAACAAAGATCTTGTCAGAAAGATATGGCATAAGCCTACTTTGTACAGAGATGTAATTTGTTGTTCTTTACATGTATTAAAGTCGATATAAGGGCAAGTATTTTAATCAGAATAGCGATAACAAGAGAGCACAAGATAAAATAAATATATAAATTACTACAAGAACAAATTTCACTTTATCTGATATCTTATTTCTACTTCTATATTACAGGCAGTTTATAGTAATGCCAAACATGATAATTACTATTAAAAAAATTACTATAAACTGCCTGTAATATACAATCTTTGTGTCTAGATCTTTGCTACAAGGAACAGTTGTAAAGCGCATGACGGATGGTGGAAAAGTGTCACTGTCAAAGTGTTAATTAATATAGTTTGCGTGAAAGTGTTCTGGACATCAAAATGGAGGCAGACATATCCGAAAAAAGCCGCCTATACTGTCGCAAACCAGCACCCAGCATTATGCTACTACGAGTAATTAACTTCCCGGATCCTCCCGAAACCATCTGAAGATGAACCTGAACAGGTTCGAAAACCGGTTCATGGAATAAAGCGCTATTATTCAGAAAAAGTGACTGGTTGCTGTTCTGTATAACTTATTTACATAACACATATATAACAATCAAATTGTTGTAGCTGTCAAACGTACCAATCCTATGTGGAGAGCTAACGAAAGGTCATAACCTTTATTGCCGTGTGTGTGGCATCATATGGGAAAGGTAAAAGAAAGAATACTGGAGCGATGAGAGCGAATATTCAGATCAAGAGTTTTATTGACGATGTGATAAGAAAAGTTGGAACACAAACTCGGAAAGTGAGAACCATAAAACTGCTGCATCCTTTTGAAAGTGGGACGTGTTAGCATTGCTTGAAACCGAACCTATAGCGCGAAATGTATTGTGAGAACAACTGCAAAATGATTTCTCATAAGAACCTAGAAACAATGTGAAGTGGACTTCACAATCTTATGGAAACACCTGTTGTGAAAATAATTATGATGATGGTATCGTCCATTTTCAAAATTTGACACAAATAATGGTGGTTCAGAATAGACTATCCGCACACATGTAGCAGTTCATTAAAAAGTTGGAATACATACAGGTACCAAAGCCCGCATTTAAATTAAACAACAATGTACCTCAGAATCATGTTTAGATGTGTTTGGGTGTTTTTATTTTGAAAATTTGTCGTAATTTCTTATGGGACTTACCCGTGGTGGCACCGGTTCCCGTCAGATCACCGAAGTGAAGCCCTGTCGGTCCCGGCTAGCACTTGAATGGGTGACCATCCGGTCTGCCGAGAGCTGTTGGCAAATGGGATGCTCTCAGCCCTCGTGAGGCAACTGAGGAGCTACCTGCACTTCACAGGAAATTGGCGGCGCCGGTCTCGTAAGCTGACATACGGCCGGGAGAGTGGTGTGCTGACCACATGCCCCTCCACAACCGCATCCAGTGACGCCTGTGCGCTGTGGATGACTCGGCGACCGGTCGGCTTCGTGGGGTCTTCCAAGGTCTGTTCGGACGGAGAGTTTTTTCCTGTGGGACAAAACTGCTGAGTTCATCGGTCCCGAGGCATACACACTACTTAATCTAACTTAAACTAATTCACGCTAAGCACAACACACACACCCATGCTCGAGGGAGACCTGGACCCTCCAACTGGGGGAGCCGCGCTAACCGTGGCAAGGCGCCTCACACCGCTCGGCTAACGTGCACTGTTAAATGTGTTTGTGGATGGGCACAGCTTACATAGAGACCTTAACGTAGAGACCTTAATGACAGAAGCCTGGATTAGGAAAACAGCATTACTCAAAACGAGATGTATACTAGACACGTTTCTACGAGTACCGAAATATGATAGTGAAAATGTCCTGTGCCATTGTCTATGTGTAGGTATAAATGCCATATATGATCGGGAAAATTAAAACGGAAAAGAGTGAATGATTAGCACAAGCCACACAACATCTGTTATTCAAATTTGGTTTATTCTAGTTATTCCAAAGAAAAAACTGATTCAGTTCACGCCCAGTTGTAGTTTCAATGAAGGAGGAGACATACTAATGAAGGGGTCCAAGAGTGAAACAGCACGTCTGTTAGTAATTTCACTAACGATACAGGATTCTACTTTGCTGAATTTTTGTCCTGGAGAAGAATGACGTGCGAGTAATTTTTATATCGTTAGTGAAGGACGCAGAAAACAGTTCTAGCGTACTTAATATTTGATCGTACATTATTTGTCTTTACACTGCGATGGACTTCATACAGAGACTGAAATTTAGTGGCTAATTGTATCCAAAGGACCCTCACCTTGTGGGCCGTTCGGGATGGCTGAGCGGTTCTCAGCGCTACAGTTCGGGCCTGCTACGGTCCCTGGTTCGAATCCTGCCTCGGGCATGGATGTGTGTGACGTCCTTAGGTAAGTGAGGCCTAAGTGTTTCTAAGTTGTAGGGGACTGATGACCTCAGAAGTTAAGTCCCATAGTGCTCAGAGCCATTTGAACCACACACTGTGGAAGGCCTACTCTTATTATCCTGTTCCGTAAAAAAAAAAAAAAAAAAAAAAAAAGAAACCCATAGTGAGTGTCTTCAGAGAAATTACTTGCATATTATTATCGGCTTACCTACGCTGCTAATACTGTCCAGTTGCAAAATCTGCAGCTCATTAATTAACAGTCAACTGAAATTGCTTTTGTGAGGAATGTTCGTGTAAACAGATATGAATGAAAAGATTATCAACCACTGATCGGCATTTTTCCTCTAAGTTTTTGAGAAATTTACTTTGGGAATCTAATTCAAAGAAGAAACGTGAAGTTTAAATTTATTCCCCTGTGCAGAATGCACTAGCCATTGCGTATTTGGGTAAACCAACCCACCAGTACGCAAATGCTTTCTTTACAATAGATACTGATAGGCACTAAAATCAGCACGTTACTACAGATGTATCATGGCTGATTAGATAACTATCAATCGGATTTCAAATGAGGCATTTCATTATCTATCAAACTGTTTTCGTGTGTAACGCTCAGAGGATATGCTGTTTTTTGAGAAATGAAATCACAAACGCACTATCTGAATGAAGTCAACACACCAGAAAACGCGTATGTGTCTTAGTTATAGTGCATTATTAATTAAAATTTGCGTTACAGCGGTAGAATATACACCTTATTACTGAATAATTTACGTATATCTTGGGTTACTGCTATTTTCTACGTGTGAATTTAGTTAAATCGTTAATATACGACATCAAAATCCCGCAACTCGCACACGTTCTACAAACGCTGTTTACAAATATAACATCAGAAGTTTCAATTAGCGTGACAGATTTCTTGGAAGATCCTGTAATCTATTAGTTGTAGTACTTTAGTCGTAATAAATCGGTATAAATAGATCAATAAGCTGTAATACTACACTGCTCAGTCCTTAAATAATTTAATATAGAAAGATAATAATGTCGTGTATCACTTGCGATAGTTGCAGTTAAATAAGAAACATCAGTGCTGCAGATTTCCAAAAACAATCGAATTATTTAAACATCATATGCCTCTCATACGGAAGTAAATACTTGAAGTGACAGAGAGCTATGTGGTGGACTCGTAAGTTTCTGGGCTCTATTACAACCATAATACTTTAAACAAATTCATTTAAGCATTCAAAAAACCCAAACTGTTGAAACAGCTTCAAACTTTTTTTACAATGCAATACGTAACAGTGGATGATAGGAAACAATACTTCTGATCAGAATGTATTTCAATAAAACAACTGCAACCAATAGTAATTATTAAAATCGCGGTTAAAACCTTAAATTATATAAGTAAACTCTTCGACCATTTAAGCAAGTAGAATGAAAAAATTATGCATGAACTTTAAAACAATAAGTTTCCAGTGTTTGAAAGATTTCTTTAAGGAAAAAAAAACTGAAATTTCCACAACCCGCGGCCATGCAAGCTCCACTAGAGAATGTGACGGCCCCCGTCACAATTTTGTCACAACGTACCACCTCTGTATACAAGACCGCACGCTATACCCTCCACATAACACCTTACAGTTTCAAGGCTTTTACAGTGCAATACATAAGCTACCGGTAACACATAAAACACATATAAGAACCAGTGCAGATCACACATACATACAATACAACAGCTCGTCGTAGCCTGAGCAGACGAAACTCCTTTGTTCAAATTATTACTTAACGGTCACAGATGAACGAAACACGTAACTGTATGGAACTTTATTTTAACAAATACAGTCTTATTTTCAGGTGATTATCACGAAATCTAACGTCAAGATGATCCTCTTTAGCAGGAGAGAACTATTTTCCTGCCGTGCACTGTTTAAGACGTTATTACCATACGTAGCATAAATATTTCTGGTTGTTTCGGCTGCTGCCAGAACCATCTCCAAATAACAAAATGACAACATGTGAACTCAAATAGCAACAGGGAAGTAGAAATAAAAACTTACAGTCGGTAAATGAAGCTGCAGCATACGGAAGCTACAGCACTGTAGCACAGACACAGCCTTCTCGAAGTAGGCTAGTGTAAGACCACAGCAGGAATCCCAGCAAGATTAAGTTTATCTGTGAATATACGTCCCAGCTGCCGTGCCGTTCTTGTAATGGCTCGTTCTACAGCACACCACTGTAGAGGTAAATCTGTCCGCTATGCCCCCGGCTAGCGAACCATCCCGAAAATTTAACGCCTCTACACGGGAGACTGAGCCCTGTTACTTACTGCCGGCCATCAACTGCACTCGACGCTGCACGGACCTCTCCAGCACTAGCTCACTCCCGGAATCACAGCGGAGCGCTCATGCTGAGGACATCGCTCTCCCCTGTTGGCAGACAAAACCAATACTATTAGGGAGGTGCATTAGTTCGTAGAGGTTTGTTTTGCGTATCGATATTCCGTATGCTGTTGCTTCATTTACCGACTGTAAGTTTTTATTTCTATTTCCCTGTTGCTATTTGAGTTCACATATTGTCATTTTGTTATTTGGAGATGATTCTAGCAGCAGCCGATACAACCAGAAATACACTCCTGGAAATTGAAATAAGAACACCGTGAATTCATTGTCCCAGGAAGGGGAAACTTTATTGACACATTCCTGGGGTCAGATACATCACATGATCACACTGACAGAACCACAGGCACATAGACACAGGCAACAGAGCATGCACAATGTCGGCACTAGTACAGTGTATATCCACCTTTCGCAGCAATGCAGGCTGCTATTCTCCCATGGAGACGATCGTAGAGATGCTGGATGTAGTCCTGTGGAACGGCTTGCCATGCCATTTCCACCTGCGCCTCAGTTGGACCAGCGTTCGTGCTGGACGTGCAGACCGCGTGAGACGACGCTTCATCCAGTCCCAAACATGCTCAATGGGGGACAGATCCGGAGATCTTGCTGGCCAGGGTAGTTGACTTACACCTTCTAGAGCACGTTGGGTGGCACGGGATACATGCGGACGTGCATTGTCCTGTTGGAACAGCAAGTTCGCTTGCCGGTCTAGGAATAGTAGAACGATGGGTTCGATGACGGTTTGGATGTACCGTGCACTATTCAGTGTCCCCTCGACGATCACCAGTGGTGTACGGCCAGTGTAGGAGATCGCTCCCCACACCATGATGCCGGGTGTTGGCCCTGTGTGCCTCGGTCGTATGCAGTCCTGATTGTGGCGCTCACCTGCACGGCGCCAAACACGCATACGACCATCATTGGCACCAAGGCAGAAGCGACTCTCATCGCTGAAGACGACACGTCTCCATCCGTCCCTCCATTCACGCCTGTCGCGACACCACTGGAGGCGGGCTCCACGATGTTGGGGCGTGAGCGGAAGACGGCCTAATGGTGTGCGGGACCGTAGCCCAGCTTCATGGAGACGGTTGCGAATGGTCCTCGCCGATACCCCAGGAGCAACAGTGTCCCTAATTTGCTGGGAAGTGGTGGTGCGGTCCCCTACGGCACTGCGTATGATCCTACGGTCTTGGCGTGCATCCGTGCGTCGCTGCGGTCCGGTCCCAGGTCGACGGGCACGTGCACCTTCCGCCGACCACTGGCGACAACATCGATGTACTGTGGAGACCTCACGCCCCACGTGTTGAGCAATTCGGCGGTACGTCCACCCGGCCTCCCGCATGCCCACTATACGTCCTCGCTCAAAGTCCGTCAACTGCACATACGGTTCACGTCCACGCTGTCGCGGCATGCTACCAGTGTTAAACACTGCGATGGAGCTCCGTACGCCACGGCAAACTGGCTGACACTGACGGCGGCGGTGCACAAATGCTGCGCAGCTAGCGCCATTCGACGGCCAACACCGCGGTTCCTGGTGTGTCCGCTGTGCCGTGCGTGTGATCATTGCTTGTACAGCCCTCTCGCAGTGTCCGGAGCAAGTATGGTGGGTCTGACACACCGGTGTCAATGTGTTCTTTTTTCCATTTCCAGGAGTGTATTTATACTACGTATGGCAATAACGTCTTAAACAGTGCACGGCAGGAAAATAGTTTTCTCCTGCTAAAGAGGATCATCTTGACGTTAGTAACTCTTCACGATCAGGACAACCTTCGGTGTTTGATGAAGATAGTTTAAACAACTGATCCACGTCAGTGTGCAAGAGAACTGCCAAATGTGATGAATTGTCATCATTCCAATATCTTCGTCTTTTACATGCAATAGGGAACGTTTAAAAAGCAGGTGTATGGGTACCGCATACTTTTAAGTCGATAATCATAAAAATCTCTGAGTGGCCATATATGAATCTTTGCTTTGCTCGTCATCAGTCAGCTAGTAAACAACACGGATATCCTGTATCGCTACTGGTGACAAGAAATTGCGCACTCATGCTAACATAAGAAAGGAATGGTAGAGCCCAAACGAAGCAAGAACCCAAGTACCAAAACTTGCTCGCAACCACAAAAGATGTCATTAATTTATTTATTTACATGTCAAGTTCCGAAGGACCGAACTGAGGAGCAAATCTGTAAGGTCATGGAATGTGTCAGTACATGCAAGTACAACGTAATAGTAATAGCACATAAAAATAAAATGTTCATGAACCTGAAAAAAGTCAAGCCACCAATTTAAGTAAAGGCAATCAACAATGCAACAAGAATCAGCTTAATTTTTCAATGAACTCCTCGACGGACTATAAGAAGTGACCCATGAGGAAACTCTTCAGTTTCGATTTGAAAGCGCGTTGGATTACTGTTAGGATTTTTGAATTCTAGTGGTAGCTTATTGGAAATGAGTGCAGCAGTATACTGCACAAGTTTCTGCACAAGAGTTAAGGAAGTCCGATCCAAATGCTGGTTGAATTTCTGCCGAGTATTAACTGAGTGAAAGCAGCTTATTCTTGCGAATAAGCTAATGTTGTTAACAAGAAATGACATTAAGGAAACACACACACACACACACACACACACATATATATATATATATATAGGGTGAGTCATCTAACATTACCGCTGGATATATTTCGTAAACCACATCAAATACTGATGAATCGATTCCACAGACCGAACGTGAGGAGAGGGGCTAGTGTAATTGTTTAATACAAACCATAAAAAAATGCACGGAAGTATGTATTTTAACACAAACCTACGTTTTTTAAATGGAACCCCGTTAGTTTTGTTAGCACATCTGAACATATAAACAATTACGTAATCAGTGCCGTTTGTTGCATTGCAAAATGTTAATTACATCCGGAGATATTGTAACCTAAAGTTGACGCTTGAAACCTCCGACAGCTGCAACATACATCGCGTTTCTACAGAATGATCTGCCAACGTTGCTCGAAAATGTCCCACTGGAAACGCGTCCACTTATGTGGCATCAGCATGATGGTGCACCTGCACATTCCGCAATTAACACTAGGCTGGCCCTTGACAGGATGTTCGATATATATAAATATATATATATATATATATATATATATATATATATGTATGTATGTATGTATGTATGTATGGGGTGGTCCATTGATAGTGACTGGGCCAAATATCTCAAGAAATAAGCATCAAACGAAAAAACTACAAAGAACGAAACTCGTCTAGCTTGAAGGGGGAAGCCAGATGGCGCTACGGTTCGCCCGCTAGATGCCGCTGCCATAGGTCAAACGGATATCATCTGCGTTTTTTCAAAATAGGGACCTCCATTTTTTGTTACGTATACGTAAAGTACGAATAAAAATATGAATTTTTTGTTGGAGCACTTTTTTCGCTTTGTGATAGATGGTGCTGTAATAGTCACAAACGTGTAAGTACTTAGTATCACGCAACATTCTGCCAGTGCAGACGGTATTTACTTCGTGATACATTACCCGTTTTAAAATGGACCGTTTACCAATTGCGGAAAATGTCGATATCATGTTGGTGTATGGTTATTGTGATCAAAATGCCCAACGGGCGTGTACTATGTATGCTGCTCGTCATCCCGGACGACATCATCCAAGTGGTCGGAAAGTTCGCAAGATAGTTACCTTATATACAGAAACAGTTAGTGTTCAGCCACATGTGAAACTTCCGCCACGACCTGCACCCGTACCATATTTCTATGCACCAGGAATTGCATGGCGACGACTTTGAACGTCGTGTACAGCTCTGCCACTGGGCACAAGAGAAATTACGGGACGATGAAAGATTTTTTTGCACACATTCTATTTAGCGACGAAGCGTCATTCACCAACAGCGGAAACGTAAACCGGCATAATATGCACTATTGGGCAACGGAAAATCCACGATGGCTGCAACAAGTGGAACATCAGCGACCTTAGCGTGTTAACGTACGGTGCGGCATTATGGGAGGAAGGATAATTGGCTCCCATTTTATCGATGGCAATCTAAATGGTGCTATGTATGCTAATTTCCTATGTAATGTCCTACCGATGTTACTACAAGAAGTTTTACTGCATGACATGATGGCAATGTACTTTCAACATGATGGATGTCCGGCACATAGCTCGCGTGCGGTTGAAGCGGCGTTGAACAGCATATTTCATGACAGGTAGATTGGTAGTCGAAGCATGGTCCGCACATTCACATTCAATTTCTGTTTGTGGGGAAAGTTGAAGGATACATGCTATCGTGATCCACCGACACTGCCTGACAACGTGCGTCAGCGTATTGTCAGTGCATGTGCGAACATTACGGAAGGCGAACTACCCGCTGTTGAGAGGAATGTCGCTACACGTATTGCCAAATGCGTTGTGGTTGACGGACACCATTTTGAGCATTTATTGCATTAATGTGATATTTACAGTTAATCACCTTGTAACAGCATGCGTTCTCAGAAATGATAAGTTCACAAACGTACATGTATCACATTGGAACAACCGAAATAAAATGTTCAAATGTACCTACATTCTGTATTTTAATTTAAAAAACCTGTTACCAACTGTTCGTCTAAAATTGTGAGCCGTATTATTGTGACTATATCAGCGCCATTTATCACAAAGCGAAAAAGTGGTCCAACTAAAACATTCATATTTATTTACGTACTGGACGAATATGTAATAAAAATGGGGTTTCATATTTAAAGAAACGACAGTTTACCAACGGAACATCTTGAAACATTAACTGTTCAGTAATAATAATCGTATGCCCATTCTGTGAAATTAAAACGTCAGGTTTTGTTCAATTGTGTGTTAGAAACTGTAAAAACTGAATCTTACTGTTATTTAGCGTTAGTTTATCATCAGCAAGCCCTGAACTCATTTCACGAACTGCACTGTTTGCAATCCAGCCAATAATGCACACAACATCCTTTACTACCAAGCTAGTGCCATCAGCAAACAGAAATATTTTACAGTTACCCTTTACACTAGAGGGTATATCAGTCACATTAATAAGGAACAGGACTGGCCGCAACACTGACCCTTGGGGCACCCTCCACTTGATAGTGTTACGTATTTGGTGGAACTAAGATGGTGTGGTTTGCTACGAATTGCTACCAGAAGGTATAACCATTTAACTTCCTTTCACGACGAAAAAGCGATCCGAACATGGCTAGATTTCTACATTCGTGGAATTGAACATTTTGCCCATCGTTGGCAGACTGTCGTAAATAGGGAAGGAGAATATATTATTGATTATTGATTGTAATGGCCATCTGTTGTGTTTCTTAAACTTGTGGAAAATTTCGAAGAAGTTACTCTCCATTCTAATACTTGTTACCTCTCTAAGATCACTGCCTCTAGACAACATTATTCGCGCATACACTATTCTACACCCACGCATCTTCTGTCTGCCCCTTTGCGGCGACCTTCAGATATGCGACTTATCGAGCAATAATAAACATCATTTACTAACCATAAGGGTGATCGAAATATAGCGTTCTTCGGCTAACTACTAGTACGGGCATAAACGAAAATGGTTTCTAACGTACGACAGTGGTTTAGGGAAAGTCGAGAGGAACAGTTTTATACAGGACACCTGAGGTCCACAAGGTTGGTAATAACCTCTCCTTAGTGTAGAAAAAGCACCTAAGCTATTGCGGATTATCCTCGCTCGAGATTTACGTATTCTCTCGCTCTCTTAGAGGATAATGATTATTTCTAAGGAAAAGTGAGCAAGAACTATACGTGGTAAATACTATTTTACTGTAGTTTAATTTTGTACGGTAATACTTACCGTGTAGAAGTCGTGGTTTTAGAGATATTCAACTAAAACATAGGTAAGTGACTATCGAACTCACCATCATCCCACACTCACTCTTCCCCCTACAGTTTCTCCAGCTGTGAGGGTGTTTGTAGTATGATGTTCATGTCACTCTCTTCAAACAGCAAAAAAATCTGCGACTGAACGAATTATTTTTCATACTCGTCCATTTTTGTATTCCCCATGCAAGTCGTCAGTCATTTTTTTAAAGGGGGTTGCTAGTATTCTAAATATTACTGCTGGTCAGTGGGGATTTTTAATTGGCAACGAATTCTGGTTCGAATTAGGTGCAATGGTAACACTGCCTTACGCTGAACCCGAATATAAATGGGGTCAGTGTAGTTTATCTAAACGCATGACCGTCTTTGTTCTTTATAATTGCCATTCACAAACTCTCCCACTGTTCTATTCATGAGATGCTACTGTTTAAAGGGGCAGCGGCCTTGCCGCAGTGGTAACACTGGTTCCTGTCAGATCACTAATTTTACCAGCTATCGGGCTTGGCTAGCACATGGATGGGTGGCCGTAAGGTCTGCCAAGCGCTGTTATCGATAGGGATGCAATCAGCCCTTGGGAGGCCAATTCAGGAGCTACTTAACTAAGAATTAGCGATTCTGGTCACGAAGACTGAAAATGACCGGTGGACCAGTGTGATGACCACACGCGCCTCCATATCCGCATCAAGTGACACATCACGGCTGAGGATGACACAGTGGTCGGTCTATATCGTTGGACCTTCCGATACCTGTTAGGACGTAGTTAAGCTTTGTTTTTTTATTAATGTTTTTTTATTTTTATTTATTTATTTTGCTACTGTTTGAAGGAGGACGGAAAATGACTTTGTGTAGAATTATTAGAGACAAATGATTTTATAAATTTACAAAGTAATAACAGGCCAGACTTATCTAGTTTTGTGCGTGCAAGTTAACATGGCACTTGTAGTACGACCATAGTCCCTCTGGATAATATTTACGGGGAGGAAACTAATTGCAGTCGATCGAGAGACCAGCTTATGAATCGTATGAGAAGATGAGGAGAAGAGTGGTCCATTACAATGGAAAAGGGATGATAATCTTCCACTGACATCCTACCTGACTGACTCTTGGACAATTATTGACGCTTTACTCAAAACAAGCACTATAGCGGATTGAGGAGAGCACCAGTTCCGAAACAAAGGCTACCCTTCGACACGTGGCCGTGAAACTGCATATGCGATAGTACTTCAAATAGACAATGTAGTTCCGTGTCACACAACGTGTTTCATTAACAGTACTGCTATTACTGAGGGCAATGTACTCGCATGGGCAATCTCTCATTGACTACTGTGCTTCATACAAGCTTTACAAATAGGAACTAAATGTTCAGAGACACAAACAATAAATCAGATCGAGTGGCAACCCTTATCAAAGCTAACGTGATACAGCATAACCAAGAAAACTCGTCATGTAATTACTTAAACGGGAGACTACTTCTCTTCACAGGCAAAACCAAACAGTAGTCCGTATGTTTTTCTCGTAAATAATGACTCATGGAAATGAAAGAATAATACTCAGGGACGTTGCAGATACTGAACGCCATTAAATTCTCCTAATTAGATAATAGCGAACCGCACCAAGCGAAGTATGAACATTTTAATATGCTTCATAAGAACATGTCACCATTTCAGCGTCGGGATCGCGACTCCTCTTTTTGATGTAGCCGTAGGGGAGTCAGGCGTAACGCTCTGTGTCATGCAGTCATCAAGGGTACATGAGTGGGCTTTCGGCACCGAATGCCCATATCGATGATGTTTCGTAGATTGGTTCGCACACTGACACTTGTTGATGGCCCAGCATTGAAATCTGCAGCAGTTTGCGGAAGGGTTACACTTCTGTCACGTTGAACTATTCTCTTCAGACGTTGTTGATCTTACAGCATCTTTTTCCGGCAGCAGCTGTGTCGGAGATTTGATGTTTTGCCGGATTCCTGATATTCACGGTATACTCGTCAAATAATCGTACCGGTATATACCCCATTCATTGCTACCTCGAAAATGCTGTGTCCCATCAATCGTGCGCTGACTACAACACCACGTTCAAACTCACTCAAATCTTGATAACCACTCCTTGTAGCAGCAGTACCTGATCTAACAACTGCGCCAGACGCTTGTCTTATATAGGCGTTGCGGACCGCAGCGCCGTATTCTGCCTATTTAAATATCTCTGTATTTGAATACACATGCCTATGCCAGTTTCATTAGCGCTTGAGTGTATTAGAAAACGAAATATGCAAAGTAATAGACGAGATTTGATATTTGGGCAACATAATAACTCACTACGACGCTTGTATTAAGGATACAAAATGTAGAAGTTAGTAAATGAAGGGTTTTAGGTAGCCGTTTTTTGTCATATGAGAGATCAACTTTTATTGAAACTGAAATGTGAACTAGAAAATTATCGTGAAAATGAGAATAGACACTTATGAGCCGTGGTGTGACAGAAGAGTACTGAAGTTTCGATCAATTGGGTGAGAACTAATGAAGAGGTTCTTAATCCAAATGGGAAGATACTAGTTTCAGGATAGACCACGACAGAAAGAAGGAGAAGGCTAAGGGACATATGTTGTGGTACTAGTAAATAATTACTATCATCACACGAGGAACTGTAGCAAGTAAAATTTATAGTAATTACTCGATATCCTTCAGATGGGTTCACGATGCAATAGTTACTGATATATTACCAGACTGCACAAGAGACCGGCATTGCGGGATGCATCATACCTTCCTTTGCAATAATAACTACAACTGGAAGCAATATTATCGCGATATTTATGGAGTGAAATATTAAATATGTATACAGGGTGTTAGGGGTATTGGAGCAAATAATAACTTCAGTGTGTTATTTCTTTATCTCTATCAGTCTTCCTGCAAATCTATCATATAATTTACTAGCCGATATTTTCTGAATGGTCGTACCTGCACCGCAAAGTGGACTACGACTGCTAGTATAGACTTTCCGTTTTGAATCCATGAATTCAGGTCCACAATTCAATACCTGACTTGCATCCAAGGATAAAATAAACTTGAATTGCTTGTTTGTGACACTTGTACTTGGAGATGCTAATCATCCCAAAACACATACCACTCCTAATAACTACAATTATCAGTTTTCAAATGAAATTAATACTGATGTGATATTGTTCAATACACTATCCTCACTCTTCAACAGAAATCACACAGTATGTATAAATATACACACGTCAAATAAATATTTCATCATGCAGGTTGCAAGAGTTGAGTGTGGATATTGTATCACAGACACAGTCCCTCTGACTATTCATAGATGTCACTAAAGATGCCCAAAGATGTAAACAACCATGAATAAGCAGCACCTATTAGACGGAAGGGGTCCGACAGCCGATCAGTTCCAATCATTCCTCCAGGAAGGAGGTACACAGGTCTGATTCTCTGTAGTTCAATCATGCCTAGACGGTCAATACCGTACATCGATGGCGTCCGCATTGTTACTTTGTGCCAGGAAGGGCTCTCAACAAGGGAAATGTCCAGGTGTCTCGAAAAGAACCAAAGCGATGTTGTTCGGACACGGAGGAGATACAGGGAGAAAGCAACTGTCAATGACATGCCTCGCTCAGGCCGCCCGATGACAACTACTGCAGTTGATGACCGCTACGTACTGATTATAGCTCGGAGGAATCCTGGCAGCAGTGCCACCATGTTGAATAATGCTTTCCGTGCCACCACACGACGACGTGCTACAACTCCAACTGTGCTCATTAGGCTGCACAATGCGCAATTCCACTCCAGACGTCCATGGCGAGGTACATCTGTGCAAACACGACACCACGTATCGCGGTACAGATGGGTCCAACAACATGCCGAATAGACCGCTCAACATTGGCATCAAGTTCTCTTCAGCGATGAATGTCGCACATGCCTTAAGATTAGATTAGTACTTGTTCCATAGATCATGAATACGACACTTCGTAATGACGTGGAACGTGTCAGGTTAATAAAAGGTATCTATACATGATATTACATTACCCAAAATATTACATGTCACTTAATATTTTTAGTTTTTATGTGGGGGTTGGGGAAATTATCCACTTATAATATCCGAAAATTCATGTAATGCATAGAAGGAGTTTCCATTAAGAAATTCTTTTAATTTCCTTTTAAATGCTATATGGTTATCTGTCAGACTTTTGATGCTATTTGGTGACCAAAGACTTTCGTGGCAGCATAATTTACCCCTTCTGAGCCAAAGTTAGATTTAACCTTGAAAATTGAAGATTATCCTTTCTCCTATTGTTGGAGCCATGTACACTGCTATTACTTTTGAATTTGTCAGATTGTTAATAACAAATTTCATAAGTGAATATATATATATATATATATATATATATATATATGTATAGTGAGGCTACAGTGAAGACCTCTAGCTCTTTAAATAAGTGTCTGCAGGATGATATTGGATGAGCTACAGCAATTATTCTGATAAAATGCTTTAGTGTTCTTTTACTCAATGATGAATTACCCCAGATTATGACGCCATAGGAAAGGAGAGAATGACAATAGGCGTGATAAGCTAATTTACTCAGGCGTATATCGCCAAAATTTGCAATGAGACTAGTAGCATAAGTAGGTTAACTCAAACGTTTCAGCAGATCCTCAGTGTTTTTCTTCCAGTTCAGCCCCTCATCAATGCATACACCTAGGAATTTTGAATATTCTACTTTAGCTACCGATTTCTGACCGAAGTCTATATTTATCAATGGTGTCATTCCATTTACTGAGTAGAATTGTATATACTGTGTTTTGTCAAAGCTTAATGAGAGCCCATTTGCAGAGACCCACTTAATGATTTTCTGAAAAACATCATTTACAATTTCATCAGTTAATTCTTGTCTGTTGGGTGTGATAGCTATACTTGTATCATTGGCAAAAAGTACCTGCTTCGCATCTTCGTGAATGTAGAATGGCAAGTGATTAATATATATTAAGAACAGCAGAGGACCCAAGACTGAACCTTGCGGCACCCCATTCTTGATTGTTCCCCAGTTTGAGAAATCACCAGTTTTTTGCGTATTATCTGAACTGCTTATTTCAACTTTCTGCACTCTTCCAGTTAGGTATGATTTAAACCATTGGAGCATTCCCATTCATACCACAGTACTTGAGCTTATCTAGAAGTATTCCATGATTTACACAATCAAAAGCCTTTGATAGACCACAGAAAATCCCAACGGGTGACTTCCGGTTACACAGAGCATTTAATATTTCATTAGTGAAAGTATAATTAGCATTTTCCGTTGATAAACCCTTTTGGAAACCAAACTGGCATTTTGTAAAAACTTTAATTTTACATAGGTGTGAAGCTATTCCGTAATACATTAGTTTTTCAAAAATTTTGGATAGGGCAGTCAGAAGAGGGATTGGGCGGTAGTTGCTGACATCAGACGTATCCCCTCTTTATGCAGTGGTTTAACAATGGCATACTTTAGTCTATCTGGGAACATATCCTTCTTCAGAGAGCTATTACATATGTGGCTAAGAATCCCATTTATTTCTTGGGAACAAGCTTTTATTATCCTGCTGGAAATGCCATCAATTCCACGTGTGTTTTTATTCTTGAGAGAGTTTATTATCTTCCTAATTTCAGCAGGATTGGTGGGTGGAATTTCAATTGTATCAAATGGTGTGGGTAAGGCCTCTTCCATTAACTGCCTTGCTTCTTCTAATGAACATTTAGATCCTATTTTCTCTACAACTTTTAAAACATGATTATTCAAAATGTTTTGGACTTTCGGCTTGTTGTTTATCAAGTTTCCTTTCACTTTGACGGTGATGCCATCATCCTGTACTCTTGGTTGCCCTGTCTCCCTTGTAATAATATTACAAATTGTTTTGATTTGTTATCAGACGTATTAATCTCGTACATGATGCACATGCATCTGGACTTTTTCATAATGTTTCTTAATGTAGCACAGTAGTTTTTATAAAATTGGGCTGTTTCTGGGTCATTACGCTTTCTTGTTGTTTGATACAGTTCCCTTTTGTGTTTAGAAGATATTTTTATTCCTTTAGTAAGCCCAGGTTTCTTGCATGGTTTCTTATAATTTGATTTAACTACTTCCTTGGGGAAACAGTTTTCCAATTCTCTTACAAGTGTATCATGAAATAACTTATATTTTCAATTAACATCGAGTCCCTTGTACATATTATCCCAGTCTGATTGCTGAAGATTTTCTCTGAAATTTCTAATTGTTGAGTCATTGATTGAACGGACAGACATTCGTCGGAGACGTGTTTGGAAGCAACCCGGTCAGGCCGAACACTTTAGAGATACTGTCCAGTAAGTGCATCAAGGTTGAGGTTCCGTGCGGTTTTGGGGTGGCGTTACGTGGGGCTGACGTATGCCGCTGGTGGTCTCTGAAGGCGCTGTAAAGGCTGTACGATATGTGAATGCCATCCTCCGACCGATAGTGCAACCATATCGGAAAAATATTGGTTAGGCATTTGTCTTCATGGAAAACAATTAGCGCCCCCATCGTGCACATCTTGTGAATTTCTTCCTTCAGGATAACGACGTCACTCGACGAGAGTATCCAGGAATGTTCTCCAGACGTGAACCGTATCGAACATACCTGGGATAAATTGTAGAGGGCTGTTTATGGATGGCGTAACCCCCCAACCACCCTGAGGCACCTACGCTGAATCGCCATTGAGGAGTGGGAAAATCCTAGACCAACAGTGGCCTGATGAACTTGTGGATAGTATGTCAGGCATGCATCAGTGCAAGAGGATGTGATACTGCGTAGCAGAGGTATCGGTTTGTACAGCAATTTGGACCACCACATTTGAGGGTCTCGCTGTATGGTGGCACAACTTCAATGTGTGGTTTTCATGAGCAAAATAAATTAACAGTGGAAATTATGTATTCCAATTTTCTGTACCGGTTCTGGATCTCTCGTAAGAGAGGTGGTGCAAAACTTTTTTCGATGTGAGGACAAGTAAAAATAGATATCCTACAGATGTGATTGTCTTACGTAACCAGATGTTTACAATACTGTGAAACTTTGGTCCTTCTGAATGAATTCTTGTCATTAGACTATATTTCTTCTCCTCTAGCTACTTGCTACTTCGTCATGAGGATTAAGGCACCTGAAATAGACAGGGATGCTCAGAGGAAAGCCTGCTTTTCCGCAACCACTAGATGCAGTCAGCTATTAATCGGCTATGCAACTATAAAAGGAAGCCGGAAGAAAATAAAATCAAACACGAAAGGACAAATAAATATGAGTATCAACATCAACTATAATACAGTAAAGCAACGAAGCCAAAGACATCGAATCCAACTTCAAATACGACAATGGCGTCACCCCCTGAAAATCCATGAATGTGAGGATAACTTAGTAAGCTATCATCTAACGTGCGCTGATGGTGAGGATTTATATCTATGTCTCCAATACCATACAGTTCATGCTATCTGTGATGTGTTTTCAACTAGCTAATATTTCTTGATGAAACACATACAGCGTTCTTTGCTAACCGTTCCTGTAGTAAAGGGAATGATTTCTTTACATTCAGAGGCTTTATCCTGACAGTATGAAAATGATCATTTGTGATTTCGTATCGATACTCTATAGACTCGTAAGCTATACAAACCTCATTTTCTCAACCTTCATCTTAGTGAAGCCAGCACACTAAAAACCCACCTGCTTACTGACAGCACCCACTTGATGTAAAATATTTTTAATCATTTCCATGTGCCCATTAACTACAACATTACAAAGTTTCAACAGCATTAAAAGCGTCCTACAATTATAACTGTTTCTGTTGGGACGATGGGCAAATTTTGTGTTGCACTGCTATGTTCAGAACAAAATTACAGTGAGTTTCGGCTGTAACATCCCATTGGCATCGCAGTCAATAGAGATGGAGCACAAGCTCGTAATGTTTCACGAATGGGGAACAGAATCGCCCATGTACTTATGCAGGTATGATCCTTTTATTTGCCTGGTGCAATTTAGGGAAATCACTAAATACCTAAATTTGAATGGCTGCGTGTGGATATGGACCATCGTCCCCCCCTAATGTGAGCTCGTAGTCCTAATCATGGCACCATAACACTAGGTAGGTTTTTTTCAGGTTAATTTTTCAGAGTTCTTTTCGCAGATAGTAAGTCATGGTAACATTTCAAATGTTGTATGATATACTCAGAAGGATACTAACAAGGGGTTGGAGGAGTCCCCTCACAGCCACCAATTAGTCATGCATAACATCCCAGTATATATAACAAATCAAAGTGTATAAAAATGGTTGAAAACAACTTAATATATTGTGCTGCCATTAAAAAGTCGAACTGACGGTAGATATAATAATTTTACAGGCATCACAGTGTTACGTTACATAACATTACATTAATACTTGTTCCATAGCTAACGAATACGACGTTTTGTAATGATGTGGAATGTGTCAGTTTAACATAAGTTAACTGTACACAATTATTTTTTTTATAGTGACAGCTACTTCGTATCGAAAAATTAATCCATTGAGTAGAAGGAGCTGTCTTTCAGTTATTCATTTAAGTTGTTTTTAAATTTTGGTTTGCTATCTGGTAGAATTTTCATGCTATTTGGCAGATGACCAAAGATATTTGTGGCAGCATAATTCTTCCTTTTCTGTGTCAAAGTCGGATTAAGCCCTGAAACGTGAGGTAATCCCTCTTTCTAGTGTTGTAGCTATGCAATTTTCCATTAATTTGTATTTCAATGGTTATTAATAACAAATTTCATGAGTGAATATACGTATTGAGAAGGTACTGTGAATATTCCCAGTTTTTTAAATTTATGTCTGCAAGGTGATCTTCTGTGAATTCCACCTATTATTCTGATTACATGTTTTTCTGCAATGAATACTTTTTCATTTAGTGATGAATTACCTCAAAATTTGATAACATATGAATATAGTGAATGAAGAGAGGCATAGTAGGATAATTTACTAACATATTTGTCACCAAAATCTGCAACAACCCTAATAGCATAAGTAGCTGAACCTCACCACTTCATCAGGTCATCGATGTGTTTTGCTCAGTTTAGTTTCTCATCAGTGTGCACACACACAGAAATTTGGAATATTCTGCCTTGCTAACTCACTTCTGTGCAATTGTATGTTTATAAACTGCTTGTGCCATTTGCTGTACAAAATTGTGAATACTGTGCTTCCTCAAAATTTAGTGAGCGTTCATTTGCAGAGAACGAGTTGATATTTTTTTGAAAGATATTATTTGCAATTTTCTAAGGTAGTTCTTCTATGTTGGGTATGATTACTATACTTCCATCATCAGCAAAAAGAACTAGCTTTGTGTTTTCATGATTCAGAGTGGTAAGTCATCAATATATAATGTTAAGAACAATAATGGACGCAAAACTAAACCCTGAGGGCTACCAGTCTTGATACCTCTTCAGTTACAGGACTCTGCTGACTTCTGCAGGCTATCTGTACTCTTAATTTCAACCTTCTGCTTGCGTCCACTTAAATATGAATTACACCATTTGTGCATGGCACTACTCATACCACAAAACTTTAGCATATGGAGAAGACTTTCAAGGTTTGTGAAGTCTAAATCCTTTGAGAGATCACAAAGTATGCCAGTGGGTGACACTCGGCTACACAGAGCATTTAATGCTTGATCAGTAAAAGCATACATAGAATTTTCTATTGAAAATCGTTTCTGACAAGCAAACTGAAATTTTGTTAGTTTTTGATTTTTACCAATATATGAAACTAATCTTGAATACATTACTTCTTGAAGAATTCTGGATAAAGCTGGACGAAATGAGAATGGGTGTTAGTTGTTAGCATCAGACCTATCCCTTTCTTTATGCAATGATTTAACAGTAACATGTTTCAGTCTATTTGAAAAATTGCCTTTTTCAGTGAGATACTACATACAAGTATGTGGCTGAGAGTTGTACTTCTCTTTTGGGAACAAGTTCCTTTTACTGTGTTGGAAATGCCACCAATGTCTTATGAGCATTTACTTTAGAGTGAATTTAATATTTTCTTAATTTCAGTACGAGAGGTGGGTTGAATTTAAGTTTCATCAAACGACATAGGTACTGACTCTTCTGTATACAACCTACAATATTCAAATGAATAACTGGATCCTATTTTCTCTACAACACATTAAAAAGATTGTTAAAATATATTCTACTTCTAACATTTTGTTGGCAGACTTTTCATTGAATTTGATAGAAATACAGTTTTACCGTTCTCCCAAGTGCACTGTTTCCCTTATGACAATCCTGCAAAATTGTTTTAATTTGCTAAGCAAAGAAGGGAAAGCAGAAAGGTGGAAGGAGTATATAGAGGGTCTATACAAGGGCGATGTACTTGAGGACAATATTATGGAAATGGAAGAGGATGTAGATGAAGATGAAATGGGAGATATAATACTGCGTGAAGAGTTTGACAGGCACTGAAAGACCTGAGTCGAAACAAAGCCCCGGAGTAGACAACATTCCATTGGAACTACTGACGGCCTTGGGAGAGCCAGTCCTGACCAAACTCTACCATCTGGTGAGCAAGATGTATGAAACAGGCGAAATACCCTCAGACTTCAAGATGAATATAATAATTCCAATCCCAAAGAAAGCAGGTGTTGACAGATGTGAAAATTACCGAACTATCAGTTTAATAAGTCACAGCTCCAAAATACTAACACGAATTCCTTACAGACGAATGGAAAAACTAGTAGAAGCCAAACTCGGGGAAGATCAGTTTGGATTCCGTAGAAACACTGGAACACGTGAGGCAATACTGACCTTACGACTTACCTTAGAAGAAAGATTAAGGAAAGGCAAACCTACGTTTCTAGCATTTGTAGACTTAGAGAAAGCTTTTGACAATGTTGACTGGAATACTCTCTTTCAAATTCTAAAGGTGGCAGGGGTAAAATACAGGGAGCGAAAGGCTATTTACAATTTGTACAGAAACCAGATGGCAGTTATAAGAGTCGAGGGGCATGAAAGGGAAGCAGTGGTTGGGAAGGGAGTGAGACAGGGGTGTAGCCTCTCCCCGATGTTGTTCAATCTGTATATTGAGCAAGCAGTAAAGGAAACAATAGAAATCTTCGGAGTAGGTATTAAAATTCATGGAGAAGACATAAAAACCTTGAGGTTCGCCGATGACATTGTAATTCTGTCAGAGACAGCAAAGGACTTGCAAGAGCAGTTGAATGGAATGGACAGTGTCTTGAAAGGAGGATATAAGATAAACATCAACAAAAGCAAAACAAGGATAATGGAATGTAGTCTAATTAAGTCGTGTGATGCTGAGGGAATTAGATTACGAAATGAGGCACTTAAAGTAGTAAAGGAGTTTTGCTATTTGGGGAGCAAAATAACTGATGATGGTCGAAGTAGAGAGGATATAAAATGTAGGCTGGCAATGGCAAGGAAAGCGTTTCTGAAGAAGAGAAATTTGCTAACATCGAGTATAGATTTAAGTGTCAGGATGTCGTTTATGAAAGTATTCGTACGGAGTGTAGCCATGTATGGAAGTGAAACATGGACGATAAATAGTTTGGACAAGAAGAGAATAGAAGCTTTCGAAATGTGGTGCTACAGAAGAATGCTGAAGATTAGATGGGTAGATCACATAACTAATGAGGAAGTATTGAATAGGATTGGGGGGAAGAGAAGTTTGTGGCACAACTTGACCAGAAGAAGGGATCGGTTGGTAGGACATGTTCTGAGGCATCAAGGGATCACCAATTTAGTATTGGAGGGCAGCGTGGAGGGTAAAAATCGTAGAGGGAGACCAAGAGATGAATACACTAAGCAGATTCAGAAGGATGTAGGTTGCAGTAGGTACTGGGAGATGAAAAAGCTTGCACAGGATAGAGTAGCACGGAGAGCTGCATCAGACCGGTCTCAGGACTGAAGACCACAACAACAACAACAACAACATATCAGAAGTCCTAATCTCAAAAATAATGAATATACTTCTGAAATTTTTTCACTTTTCTTAATACAGCGCAGTACTTTTTACAAAGTTTGACCTATGGGATCATTATTGCTTTTAGCTCTAAGATACACTTCCCTTTTCTCTTTAGAGTATATTTTTGTCCCTTTAGTAATCCAGGGGTTTTTAGATGCACTCTTACAGTAATGTTTCACTATTATTTAGGGAAACTGTTCTCAGATGTTCTCAAAAAGCCACCATGAAGTAGGTTAAATTGTTAATTAGCATCAGGTTCACTGTATACCTCATTTCAGCCCACCTGCTGCAAGCTTTCCCTTAGATTTTTAATTGTTAAATCGGTAACAGAATACGCTATTTTGAAGGATTGTTTTGCATTACTGTATGGAGCTATGTCATATACTACAACTATCTGTGAATCTTGAGCAGACAGACCATTCTTAAAAGGAAGTGTTTTCATTTGATGAAATTTATCGTGGGCCATAAAAACATTATATGTCAGTTTGCTGCTTTCCTATACTACCCAAGTATGAATATCAGTGATGTCAAACTGAAGGAATCAAGTCATACTACAAGAGCAAGCTTTCTATCAGACTCTTTCAGAAAACCTACACTAAAATCCACAAAAACCATAATTTGCTTTCCTCTGTCTGACAGACGGCACAACCAAGAATCCAAGATTTTCACAACTAGCTTAAAATTTCGCAATCTGGACATACACAAGTTAACAATTACGAAAGTACCATTATTTAGCTCAAGCTCACATGTGCGTGCTTCTATACATATCAAAAAAAGCTTTGCATCACTTCGGTTCCGAGAGTTCTGGAACCTGTACAGAAATTGGAATAGACATCTACATAAACATTATTTCCACCCTTTTCATTGTTCATAAAAATCACACATTGCATGTTGTACCACCATACAGCGAAACCTTCTGAGGTGGTGGTCCAGACTGCTGTACACACCAGTACCTGTTATACACGTCCTCACGCATTGATGCATGCCTTTATATGTCCTTGCATACTATGCTAAATACTTCAAGGCACTGTTGGTTCACATTGTTAGACTCCTCAACGGCGATTCGGGGTAGATTCATTAGCTTTTTACCTCCTTCCTTGCGGAATGACAGGAACTGATCGGCTGTAGGACCAACACTGTCTTATTCGTGCTGTGCATGCATGGTTGTTTACATTTTTTGTCGGGTTTAGTGACATCTCCCAACATTCAAAGGGACTGTTTGTGTGATACAATGTCCATAGTCAACGTCTGTCTGCGTTCAGGAGTTCTGGGAACTGGGGTGCTGCGAAACTGTTTTTTATGTGTGTATATGTTGCTGTACACAATTTTTTTTGGTTTCTAAATTTGTCACACTGTGATAAATTGAAACATATATGGCACCTCCTCTCTCTATTGTGACGCTACTTACATGACCTGAAAGCTTATATCCACTTACATTTACCTTTCCATGTCTGTGAGATTGTGATGTTCATACAGGCATAGTATATCTATTCCACCCTAGATTCTAAACTTCGAAACAAACAAGAAACACGTCTACTTTGTTTTGTAATCTCCTGGTATTCTGATGCACTATACTGACATTATTTTCTGTGTGCTTTTGTAAGAATCCTGGAAAATAATAACATTGTTTTCCAATGTTCTTTCACAAAACTGAAAATGCTTAATGCATAGTCCACAGCATCATACGCTGTAGCTAATAAATCCAAGATTCATTATGTGTAGCAGCATCTCCTAGCGAGAGAAAAGGTTATTTACTGCCGTTTTTAATTTATTTGAAGATCGATCTTTTTCTCACAATGGGAAGAAGCCATTGTAGTGATTTGAGATTAGTTCTTAAAACTATCTTCTAATTCGATAGTACCTTGTGTATTTCTCCAGTAGTCGACCTCGTTATGGCAAGCATCACAACATTAAAATCGTGTTAGACCGTTCAGAGGTAACGAAAGTAGTTCACCAGTATACTGTTCTGTGAAACTGTCCTCATAATTGTTTTGCAGGTCTACAACATCTTTACTATCTGTCAATGTAATCTCTTACAAAATGTTCAGCTACAATTCTACATGACTCGAGCAGTTCGGTTCTACAGACACAACAAGCATAGAATAGAGTATGTGGTCTTAAATATTAATTAGTTTTCAGTTTTCGCATTGGTAAAACGTTTTTGATCTAGTAGTGCTTTGAGGAAATGTGAAGAATGGATGGCGTTGGAATTTTGAAAAACACCTTAGTGAAAATGATTGATTGTGCACGACTCTTAGCCCTCACTCGTCGTTTTAGGTTGTCATGGAAATCATACCTAAGAGACATGACATTATAAAATCATCATTTAATTACCGATTAGTATTTGTGGACAGGAAGCTCTTTAAGCTCTTTAAGGGATATCCCACTACTCCGATTTACTTTATAAGTGTGCATATGTGCAATACTTCCGCAACAACCAGATTATTTCTAACGGAGAATTTTATAATATGGTAGTGCTCCGAGGATTCAAACATGTCAAAATGCTCTTTCTCCTCAAAAGCCATATATTCCATACACGATCCTGTTCAGTACTTTTACTGAACTACATTATGATGACGCTTTCGGTAACAAGCTAAGAAATCGATTTAACGTAAACGATATATTCCTCCCCCGTCCCACCTAGTATACGCACCCCTCCCCCCCTCGCCCCCCCCCCCACACACACATACACATCTCGAATTAATGTGTAACAAATCCATTAAATAATGTGTATATGCAGACTGAAGGACGTGATTCGAACCTAGGTCTCTTGCACAGAGTACAGATGCGCTAACCACTAAGCAACCCAAGCACAGTGTCTTTACACAACTGCACATATTAGTCCGGCACGCTCCCTCCTAAATCCAAATTCCCATTCTCACCTCAGACCACTTGGCATCTCACCCCCAACCCCTCCCCCAAACTCGGGAGCAGTATTCCAGAGGCTCTTACACTGCGAATAGCATCACCAGGCAATGAAATGGGCGATCCTGCCTGATGCAAAAGTTTAGGTGCTTCAGTGAAATAAAACTATTAAGACTATTTGGTTCAGGAGGCCTTTTCAAGTCTGATATATGTATGATGTATGTAAACACACTGACGGTGCAAAAGTTGTGGGATAGCGACTTGCATCAATCAGGTAGCGAGCGGTAGTATCTCGTTTCACAAGGTATTAAAGGGCAGTGCATTGACGAAGCTACCATTTGCACTCAGGTGATTCATTTGAAGATGTTTCCAATGTGAGTGCGGACGCACGACAGGAATTAACGGACTTTGAGTGCAGACTGGTAGCTGGAACCAGACGTATGGGACATTTTGTCTCGGAAATCGTTACGAAATTTAGTATCGTGAGATTCACAGCGTCATGAGCGTGGCGAGAACACGGCACTGCCTCTCACCACGGTCGGCACAGTGGCCGACGACCTTCACTTAAAGTCCAACAGCAGCGGCGTTTGCATTGAGCTGCAATGCTAACAGACAAGCAACGTTACGTGAAATAATCGCAGAAATCAATGTAGAATGTACGAGGACACTGTGACGGAATTTGAAGTTAATGAGCTGTGACAGCAGAAGACCGACGCGGGTGCCTTTGCTAGCAGCATGACATCACATGCTGCCCGTCTCATGGATCTGTGGTTATATCGGTTGCACCCTAGTCGTTTGGAAAACGTGGTCAGGTGAGTCCCAGTTTAATGGGCTCTAAGTACTATGGGACTTAACATCTGACGTTATCACCCTCTAGACTTAGAACTACTTAAACCTAACTAATCTAAGTACAACATTCATATCCACCCCCGAGGCAGAATTCGAACGTGCGACCGTAGCAGCACCGCGGTTCCGGACTGAAGCGTCTAGATTCGCTCGGCCACAGCGGTCGGCTAGTCGCGGTTTAAGTTGTTAACAGCTGACAGGATTTGAATGTGACGCAGACCCCATGAAGCCATTGACCCAGGTTGTCAACAAGGCACTGTGCAAGCTGGTGGTGGCTCCATAATGGTGTGGGATGTGTTTACATGGAATGGACTGGGTCCAACTGAACCGATCATCGACTGGAAATCGGTATTTTCGGCTACTTGGAGGCCATTGGCTGCCACTCATAGACTTCATGCTCCCAAACACATCACAGCGACACGACTGCTGGCGAGTGGTTTGAAGAACATTCTGCCATTTCGAGTGAATGATTTGGCCACCGACGTCGCCCAAGATGGATACCATCGAACATTTATAGGACATAACTGAGAGTTCGGTTTGTGCAACAAATCCTTCATAGACAAAACTTCCTTAATTCTGGGCAGCTATAGAGGCAGCCTGACTCAGTAGTGCTGCTGGGGAGTTCCCACCAGTTGTTGAGTCCATGCCACGCCGAGCTGCTGCATTACCTTGGAGGAAAGGATGTGCCACACGCTGTTCGGAGGTACCTCATGACTTTTGTCACCTCGGTGTATACTAAAGTGAGAAATGAAAATATGTACCAACACCGGTATTTTGCTCAGTAGGCAGATGTTCCAACAACTACGTCACAACTCCGGCAGAATGACTTTGCATAACAGCACATACTACCCTAGCATGCCTCACTCCTCAATCCTATTCCACACTCGCTCCTCAGCCCTCTTGGTGTTCGCCCAAACTAGAACCGTATTGCAGAGACTCTCCAATTTATAGGGATAATACCTCAGCATCGAACGAAACGGAGGACCGTGCATGAAAACATGGTAAAGGTTACTTAATGAAATGAAACTGTATTGTTCCACAGACCTTTTCTATCTCTAACATCTATGATATATACTTGCAGACTGAAGTGATGAATGAAAATTTGTACCAAGGCTGGGATTCGGACTCGTATCTTCTGCTCACTAGGAACATGCGCTAACCACTGTGCCACCCTGGAACAGTGGATCTGCACAACAGAATGGACTTCTCTAGTAAGCGTCCCTCCTCGGTCCAAATTCCCATTCGCACCTCAGCCCACTTGGTATTCCCCATAAACTCGAGCACCATTGCAGAGGGTCTCCATCTGTGTTGGTATAGCATCTGAGCATCGGATGAAACGGAGCTTGCTGCTAAAAAGCCACATTGATACAAATTTTCATTCTTCCCTTCAGTCTCCATATGCACAACACAGAGGTTTGCGACCTGTGAACGTCTGTGGGACCATATAATGTCATTTGATTACAGCACATATGCCTGGGTATAAATGGAGTCAGTACATATATCTGCAGAACCGTATTTTTGCTATCAACGTACATTGATTCCAAAGAGACGTGATTATGGTGCCAGGTAGTGTTTCTCTGTGAGCGCCTTGGAAATTCTGAATGGCCCTCCGTCAATAGTATACAGAAAAGTCCCATTCGGAAATACCGTGGATTCTTTACCTCTGTTTGAAGAGCATCTGAAGTAATTCTGTTCTATATGTGGAATGAACATGTCTTAAATCTGTTCACAAGTGAGGTAAAAGCACTCCTCAGATGTCGCATTTTTTTATATATGTGAAGAAGGCATTTTAAGTTTTTTGGAGCACATTATGGTACTCACGAGTCAGTGACATAATAAACTGCGCTGTGGCCTCAGTGCCTAATATGCCAGTGTTGCAGAGTCTCTAAAATACCGGTATTAGTGCTGTGACATGCAACAGGCTGCGATTTATCACACTTTCAAACACTATTATGTGCGACATACTTCCATTTTTTCTTTTTTTACGTGTTGATATAAACTTTGTTCATCCTTATGGAAACTGAGGTAGTGGCAGAAAGCTGACGACTATTGTAAAACAAGCACAATGGTTTGGGAAACTTAATAATAAGAAGTAGGTAACTCAGACATTTATATATTAGTTTTACCTGCAGGTCAATATTACTCTAAGTGAGTACACAATGTACTGGCTCGCAGCAGAACACATAAATTAGTGTTACGATTTTATGCCTTCGTCGCACATTGTCTCGACGAGATTCAGCGCATATAGTGCCCCGTACTCATATGGTAACCATCAGTCGACGTTTGTGGTACTTTTCTATGAAATGTAACTTTTCCTTCTCTCACGAAATCCTCTCTGCATCCGTAAAAGTAACAATACCTCCATTTCTGTAGCTAACCAACTAATTTATTAAAGTATGGTATATAACTGTAACATTTAAGTTTAACTCAAACAGAAAGATGTAAGCAACGGATGCATACGAACTTCACATGAATATTTTCATGTAATATTGGTGACAATAGCATTACGCTATGCCCACTCCACAGATAGTCCTAATGTATAGCAAAAGTCAGTAATGGTTGCTAAAGTATGTGCTTGCATGCTTACATTTAATTTACGCAAGGTCCCTGAGATTATTAGGCAACGTCATTTTGAAACATCATAAAACTGTGATAATGCCATGAAGTTTGATTTTACGGTCTCAAAGTAATAGAGAAACTCCACTTTAACAGTGGATCAGATTTGTTTATTTTCCCTCTTCGGTTCGTCATATACAGTGTAGCGTGTTATCCACAACAGCTGGCTACCCACTGGAAATACTTTACCGTCTGCTACTGGCAGACTGTCACGTGTTTCTGAACGTATTAATTCGCTACACTGAACCCGAGAAATAATGTCACTCCCTACCACTGACGTCAGGATAGCGTCGTACCACATTTATGTGTGGAAACGAGATGCCTCCCGAATATATCGGCATAAATTTCCGCCGTGATCGACATATTCTGTATGAAATTCCTGTGTTAAACGTAGCAGCATTTAGCATCCATATATTGCTCATGTATCTAAAATTATTTCACACAATCCCTATACCACCTGATTCTGAGGTATCTCGAAAAATGACACGTAAAATTTTGTTGCTGATTGATCAATATTTGCCCTACACTTATAGGAATAATTTTTTTCAATATCCTTCCTGGTCATTAAAATTGCTACACCAAGAAGAAATGTAGATGATGAACGGGTATTCATTGGACAAATATATTACACTAGAACTGACATGTTATCACATTTTCATGCAATTTGGGTGCATAGATCCTGAGAAATCAGTACCCAGAACAACCACCTCTGGGCGTAATAACGGCCTTGATACGCCTGGGCATAAAGTCAAACAGAGCTTGGATGTCGTGTTCAGGTACAGCTGCCCATGCAGCTTCAACACGATACCACAGTTCAACAAGAGTAGTTACTGGCGTATTGTGACGAGCCAGTTGCTCGGCCACCATTGACCTGACGTTTTCAATTGCTGAGGAATCTGGAGAATGTGCTGGCCAGGGCAGCAGTCGAACACTTTCAGTATCCAGAAAGGCCCGTACAGCACATGCAACATGCGGCCGTGCATTATCCTGCTGATATGCAGGGTTTCGCAGGGATCGAATGAAGGGTAGAGCCACGGGTCGGAAGACATCTGAAATGTAACGTCCACTGTTCAAAATGCCGTCAGTGCTAACAAGAGGTGACCGAGACGTGTAACCGACAGCACGCCATACCATCAAGCCGTGTGATAAGCCAGTATGGCGATGACGAATATACGCTCCCAATGTGCGTTCACCGCGTTGTCGCCAAACACGGATGCGACCATCATGCTGCTGTAAACAGAACCTAGCTTCATCCCGAAAAATGACGTTTTGCTATTCGTGGACCCAGGTTCGTCGTTGAGTACACCATCGCAGGCGCTCCTGTCTGTGATGCAGCGTCAATGGTATCCGCAGCCGAGGTCTCCGTGCTGATAGTCCATGCTGCTGCTAACGTCGTCGAACTGTTCATGCAGATAGTTGTTGTCTAGCAAACGTCCCCATCTGTTGACTCAGGGATCGAGACGTGGCTGTACGATACGTTACAGCCAAGCGGATAAGGTGCCTGTCATCTCGACTGCTAGTGAGACGAGGCCGTTGGCATCCAGCACGGCGTTCCGTATTACCCTCCTGAACCCACCGATTCCACATTTTGTAACAGTCATTGGATCTCGACCAATTCTAGCAGTAATGTCGCGATACGATAAACCGCAATCGCGATAGGCTACAATCCGACCTTTATCAAAGTCGGAAGCGTGATGGTACGTATTTCTCCTCCTTACAGGAGGCATCATAACAACGTTTCACCAGGCAACGCCCGTCAACTGCTGTTTGTGTATGAGAAGTCGTTTGGAAACTTCCCTCATCAGTCCGTTGTAGGTGTCACCACCGGCGCAAACCTTGTGAGAATGCTCTGAAAAGCTAATCATTTGCATATCACAGCATCTCCTTCTTGTTGGTTAAATTCGGCGTCTGTATCACGTCATCTTCTTGGTGTAGCAATTTTAATGGCCAGTAGTGTACCAATAACAGATGTAATGTAAGAAATGTGACGTATTTCTAGACATAAACTGAATCGTCAAACGTTTGTAGAATTCTACAATCCAGATAAGTTTCTTAGATCTTTGATAAGAAAGTACTTTTTAGGACAACCTGTTCTAGTAGTTTAGAGCGATACTGGACTTGATCGCTTACATTTGAAATTATTGTACTTATCTGAGCTTAGTTACGGTTAGAGAGTACCTAGTTTCGCCAAGAAATTTCTGAGATAGTTTGCACCATTCTTGCGAACTCCGTTGTTCTCTGCTTTCGTGTTGTATTAGCGTAGTGAATTTCAAAGAGACGGCTATCTAGTGAAACAGATATAAGATTTTGGAGTTAAGCGAGTCAATAAATTAATAATTTGACGTTACTTTCCGTATTTGTTTTGTTTATGTGGACATATGGACTGAATACGAAGACCTTCTGCGCTCAAAGAACGATAAAAAATTTTCTAACTACCATACCATTTTACGGCATCTTGTTTTGAGCGAAATTACTGAAGAAGGGAAAGTACTACTAGAAACCAAATTACAAAGTGGCATGTTGTAAATTAACATAAAGTGCAAACTCAAAGGAAGCTTCATAGAACGCTAACGTGTAAGGTGTCAGGCAAATCCAACACCTTCCATGAAAATCCTGACATGATAAGCAAATCCAGTAATATGTCACACAGCTCCGAATAAATCGTGACATTAAATTAACCAAAGTAATAAGAGTAACGAGTTAGCAAATGGAATACCACAGACTAACACAAGAATGCCTAAATGCATGTCATACCTTCCCACCGTTAGACAGACGCAGTTCCGTGGGGAGATACGAGAACAGAAGCCGAGAGCAGAACCGTGTTAAGCTAGAAGGCCCTACGATAAGGGACGGACACCCACGTCGCCAGCTAACCACCAGGACCACTCCCCAGCCCATGTTTAAAGCTACAGCCCTCCAGAAGAACAGTATAGATCTTACGATAACACTAAAAGGGCCACACCAGCTGCAAGTTTTAGCGTGAGACTTTTTCGCGTCTCTGTTACGTTGCAAACTTTAAAAACATTGCCCCACCACGAAAAGTATAACGTTTCTCAATGGATAGACAGAATTCTTGTAGGCGGAGCTTAAGGTTAACATTGAAACCCTGATAGGTCAGATGAAAACACAGCCAGATAGTTTTTTTTTAAATCAACTTCGGTAAATTGTAGTAAGGAGAAGTTAGGAGAGAGAGGCTTCCGAGATGGCAAGCTGTATAGAGCTGTGCCGTCCGCCACCCCTGACGAACACCGACAAGGTAATGAACGCACGGGATGCCGCATTTTTGAGCGCATAAGGCTTCACTCAGAATTGCAGAAGTCTCATCTGTTACATCCCCTTTTTACGTAATAGTAGTGTCGATCGTCAATTGAAGCTCATGGTATTCACATTTGCTACGTAAGTTAAAATCTGAAACGCGATGATTTTTCTGTTATATAATTATTAGAAGCCACATAAGCCACTGTAATTTACGACAAGTTAAATAAGTAATTAAAGATAATTGAGGGTCACTGTAGACCATTTTTATATTTTTCCCTTTTGTGAAACTTAATTTAAACCTAGATTATAGATGTGACATGCCATTCGTCATCCTTCGATCCATTGTAGAACTTGGAAACCCATTCAGGGAATATTCGTTCACATTTTTGTCGAACGCGGTTGGTTTTTATCATCCTGTGTTAAAACATTTCCTTTTATCAATAGCGCAATTTTTAAAAAATGTTTTGTGAGTAGAATAAAAATTCCAATGGTAAACTTAACTGCTTTTTCAACGTTATCTTACCAGCTAACTAAAAATAGGAAAGCCTTGAACCCCTTCCACTAAATTTAGCTAGTATTAAGATTCTTTTACAGGGAGCGCAGTGGAGCTGACACTGAAATCATTACGTATTAGGCTATATCATCGCTAGTCTCAGTTAACTCTTCTGAACTCTACATGTTGTGTGTGGTCTGGCGTCTCCTTACCAGCAACAGGTCCCACGTTCAAACTAGTCAATTCCCTAAAAAACACGCTCAGAGCGTCGTTTCGCGAAAGTGGTAGGGAGACACGACATAGAACATCAGACACCACGCAGAATGTTATAAACGTAGAGAGAGAGACAGACACAGGGAAGTAGAGAGAGAGAGATAAAGAGAGAGAGAGAGAGAGAGACAGACAGAGACAGAGATATTCTTCACGTAGCATACTATTATTACAAAGGAAATTCTTTAGCTGTTATTATGGAATGAAAGTTGTAGTTACTTAAAAATGTACCTAAATCTGCGCTGTAAAGGAATGAAGAATGAATTTGTTTATAACCCATTTGGATAGCCGGCCTTGGATACGAAACACATTCCTCTCAAACGCAAGTCGATTTCTTCAACTATTGAACTACCTCTCCATCTAAATGGTTGTGGCGAGCGTGGCATTACTGGCACAGATCAGAGCCCTAGTCACCATATCATAATCCACGCATTCCTTAATTACGACGTCAACGTGAAGACGCGACAGAGGACTCCCGTAACCTATGGCGTCACAAGCCACATCCCTTTTCCTATGACAACACGTTGATAGGATCTTAAAAAAGCCACAAAAGGGGCTATTACTATATAGCTGACATGTAAAGAAGTATCTGAGCAGTACAATATTCTTGCATCCATATTAGAGGCATCTGATTATTTATGAAAAAATTAAACATCATTTAAACTGTGTACACTTGAGATAAGTTGAAAGAAACTATACAGGGGATCAGAAAATTATGCAGACCATCTTCAAAACTATCCGAATGACCTATATCATTTATAAAAGAAAAAAGAAAAAATAAGCACGCATATATATCCCATGCACACACACAAACACACGAACCCACACACCCACACACCAAAACACACACACACACACACACACACACACACACACACACACACATACATACACAGGTACACGTACGAAGTACCCCTCCACATCCGTACTAATTTTCATCCTTCTCTTTTTGTTTTATACTTCACTAAAAAATGTTTCTGTAAAATACTGCAAAGTGCCGTCAGTAAATTTCATCTCTTTTTGCTTTATACTTCACAAAGGCGATGTTTATTTCGCATGTAGTACTGCTTTAGCCGTAAATTCCATCTTTATTTGTTCATGTAAAATACCGTACTGTGTCGCAACAAAATCTCATATCTCTGTCTTATACGCCAGCAAAAAGTATAATCATGCGAAATACCCTAGAGTCTCACTTTCATCTCTTATGTACTTTATCTATTTGAACTAGCATGTAGATTTCAATGGGGGTACTGAACATAAAATATTGCAGTGTATAATCGCAAAATAACAAAATTACGCTAGATAAATTTTTTTTAAATATGTTTGTATTTGTAGCTATGGTGAAGGATATAGACAGTTTGAATTATACAGAGGCAGCGACTGCATGATATGGGTCACTGAACCGCTATATAGTATAATTAGAGAAGTCTTATTGATGTGTCTTCCAGTGTATATTTGTTTCTTGTATAAGATATTGAACAACATAATCAGAAACCTTTGCATACACTCTTTCCATGAGGCCTATAATTGTCCAAGATAGAACAAGAGGTAATACTTTTACAATCATTATGTTAAGTCTGATGTAACTGAACAAAATGAGAACGCTTATAAATTTTAATAAATATGAATTTACAACGAATACTTTTGATTGCGTTCTTTACTCAACTACACATATGGCTTGGTCTTGGCATTACATCCATTTATCCTCCTCCTCCTTGCGACATTAAAAATTGTGAAATTATAAACAGTACAGTGAGGTAATGACTTTTCAGAGTCGATCTTAACTCTAATGTTATATTAACAAACTGCAAACTCTTGTGAACTTCAGTAAAACGTTGTTCATGCTGAATGCTTATGAACTCCCTCTTCAACCACGAAAGATAATTTGATACTGACATTGCAACCATGTCCTGCTCACCTGCCTCCTCCATCATGAGGCGTTACAAGGAAAAACAAATGAATGAATAAATTAGACTGTTTATCATTTGTGGATGAATTTAATGTCTCTTCGGTCTCAATGGAAAAGGGCACTAGATAAGAAAAACCGTTTAAAGAATAAGATGAAAAAGCAGGCATACAATTGCCCATTGAGGAAACCAAAGATTAAGGCAGTACCAGACGTAAAGAAAACTAAGTATGAAAAACTTGAGGGAAGTGATAATTTCCCATACCTAGAAGAAGAAGCTGTACAGAAACAGAAGCCATCAATGCAAGAGTTAATAAGCTCAAAACAGCATACTACGTCACCAGAGAGATATCAAAATACGAAGTTAATCCACATCAACGCTAAACTCATCCACTACTTTACTGTAATTAACCCAGATACACTTCATGCAGCAGAAAGTTTAATTATAAGAAAAAGGCTATAATGGAAACATGGGAAATGACAGAACCAAAAAGACAAAGGAAAATTTTTTGATCAGATGAAGGACAATCGCAATAGAGAACATATCATAATAGTGAAGTTTATATACTTATTGAACAAATTACAGACGTGATTCGGAGAAGAAGATCAGCTTTCTGTAGTCACCCCCAAACTATTAACCCCAAATGATTGACAAACTGATTGTTTACCTCTTCTGGTAAAATAAAAGTGAACAACGCATCGTACAAAGAAGGTGGAATAGACTTGAGCAAACTCCAAATTATTCCACAAGATATGTTGCAACAACTGCCACTCACAGAGATATTACATTATTCCAAAGGTTTCCATGATAAACCCAAGATAAAAGGGGGGGGGGGGGAATTACGCAGAACGAAGAAGAGACAAACACTGAGAAATGGTGAGAGAAATGTGGAAGAGATGAAAGGAGAAACCGCTAAAGTAACCTTAGTCCAAAGTGGCTGTTATATAAAAGAGGTAGATATTACAAAGGTGATCTTAAGTCGAATGTTATTATAATAAACTTGAGCTGTGACAAATTTCAGTAAAGCAGAGCTTATGATCAACGTTCGTGCTTCTTCCATCGTTCAAACTACAGAAGCATACACAGACCATGCTAGAAGAGTATAAGGACGATGGGTGCTTTAAGGTACATAATTATCTCACAAAACTCCCTATCACCCAGGACACAACAACGAAATCCACTCTGCATATTCTGAAACGTACATTACTCACATACACAAAAAAGAACTCTGCCTTGCAGAAAAAAGAACATCAACTGACGACAAAGACATTTAAAAAGCTACGTCACATATTTCTACTATTTTTATGAGCTGCATAGTTGGTGGATAACTAAGTTCCGAGAAAATTATTACACTCACATATCCGGACGTGAATGTTTCGTTATATGTTCTGTGGAAGGTCTTGGTTACTTCAGCACTTCATCACATCTATCGACATCTTGGTTACGTCAGCAGTAGTAACTTCCAAGGCTTCTCTTCATGAGTATCAGCAATGGTGAAGGTAAGACACGCCAGTCCCACTACAAGCCTCATGTTGAAATTGGGTTCAGTGACGTACATTTTTTTTCCATTACGGATTCGCGTTTGAAAAGTAAAAACATCTCATTGTCAAAGTTTCGCGCTTTTATAAGAAATAGTTTAACAGTAATTACCAGTTCATCTGCTTTGAACTGGAACTAAGATCCAACACACTGTTAATCTGTAAACATAAATATTGATATGAGTTTTCAATTATAAATCTAATTTACGTGATTAGCTCCACAGTACGTAGTTTTTGGGTTTCTAAGCTAAAACATTCACTTAAAGCTGAATTGAGTAAAGACTTAAAATTATTTTCAGAAGTGTACTCAAACGCAACAATTTCATCGGAGAGATACTTCAGTTGGTTTTACGTCAATTAATAATGTCGATAAATTAGAATTTCAGTATATCCTCTTGTATTACTAAATTTGGTGCCAAAACTAATACAATAATACCCAGCACTGAAATCATCATCTGTAGTTATAACTAGAAAATTGTATGCATTATCATTCCGAAATGGGTTATGTATTTCGAGGAGCAGATTGAAAGTCAGGTCAGAGCTAACTTGATCACTGTCTACTGAAGTCAAACTTTTCTTTGGTTTTTCTTTTTAATAATAATTACAGTTGCATTGTCTTCAATTAACTATTTAAGAATATTGCGGTGTTCCTTATATTGTTGAAAATGTCTACACCATGACATACCAATTCTTTGTAAAACAGCTCGACATACACACATAAAAAAGCTTTGGATCACCTCTGTTCAGAGAGTTCAAGAACCTGCACAGAAAATTGGAATACAGATCAACATGTACATCTTTTCCGCCCTTTTTATTGCTCATCTGAACCAGGCGTTGTATGTTGTACCAGCATACAGCGAGACCATCAGAGGCGGTAATCCAGATTGCTGTACGCACCGCTAAGTCTGATACTCAGTAGCACGTCCTCTGGCATCGATGCATGCCTGTATTCGTCGTGGCATGCTATCCAGAAATTGATCAAGGCACTGTTGGTCCAGTTTGTCCCACTCGTCATCGGTGAGGCGGTGTAGATCACTCAGAGTGGTTGGCGGGACACGTCTTCCATAAACAGCCCTTTTCTATCTATCCCAGCCACGTTCAATAGGGTTCATGTCTGGAGAACAGGCCGGCCATTCTAGTCGAGCGGTGTCGTCAACCTGAAGGAAGTGATTCACAACATGTGCACAATGGGGGCGCGAATCTTTGTCTGCGAAGACAAATGCCTCTCCAATATGCTGCCGATATGGTTGCTCTGTCGGTCGGGGGATGACATTCGCCTATCGTACAGTTGTTACGGCACCTTCCATGACCACCAGCGGCGTACGTCGGCCCCACATAATGCGGCCCCAGAATAGCAGCGAACCTCCGCATTGCCTCTCTCGCTGGACACTGTGTCAAAGGCGTTCAGCCGCACCGGGTTGCCGTCAATTGTCTGGTTGAAGGCGTACGCGACACTCATAGGTGAAGAGAACGTGGTGCCAGTCCTGAGTGGTCGATGCCCATTTGTAACGCGCTGCATGGTGTCGTGGCTGCAAAGATACACCTCGCGATGGACATCTGGAGTGAAGTTGCGCATCATGCAGTCTATTGCGCACAGTTTGAGTCATAACACGACGCCCTGTGTCTGTAAGAAAAGCTTCATTTAACAGGGTGGCGTTGCTGTAGTAGCCCTCGGGCGGCCTGAGTAAGGCATGTCATGGACAGTTCCTGTCTCTCTGTATCTCCTCCATGCCCGAATAACGTAGCTTTGTTCAATCCGAGACCCCTGGACACTTCCCTTGTTGACAGCCCCTCGTCGCACAAAGTAATAATGTGGACGCGATCGAACCAGGGTATCGACCGTCTGGGCGTGGTTCAACTACAGACGACACGACCCTTCCACATTATATTACTTCACCCGGTTTGGCATAGAGTGCTCTGCTGAAAATTACTACGGCAGTAGTGTACCTTATTACTGACATTAACTTACTTCAGTTTATTGAGACAGGTTACAATGTTCATCGTTCATGCAAACATGCTGTTGCAAACAATGGGTTCATGGGAATAAACGATGATAAAACTGACCAATTATCTTACATTACAAAGATTGTCTCTCTTGAGACTCTTTAGGTGCATTTACTTTGCGATTCCTGCAGATACCTGTTATTTCTTTTTTGCAGGGCGTAATTTGAGTCAGCCCAAGCAAATGCTGCTCGACGCGTCTTTCATACGACGCCCAGTGTCGACGGAAAGGAACGGTTTGTTTTCCGGTACGAATAAAATGAATTTGAATAGGAAATTTTACATGCCTATTCGATACAGCGGCCACACATTAGTCAATTTCGAAATTCGTCTCATCGATATAAAATGCAGGGATCAGTAAAACATGAAGAACAACCGGTACTCCATCATCTACTGATCAGCACTGCTCCTCAGCGGTAGCAATCAACATGATCAAGTATTCTGCATTGTCTACTGGAGTACTAGTGGTTTGTCTGGTTTTACTGTCCCTGCCAATACATATCGATAAAACGAATATCGCAATGGACTAACGTGGGCCATCTCTGTCGAATGGGCACGTACAATTCAGATTTAAAAATCATTATTTTGGTAACAAAGGCTTTCCATCTACACTGGTCGTCGTGTGATAGACACGATGATCTGCATCTGTGTGCTGACACCAGCTACAAGATTAGAAATTCCGAATATCTGACGGAACAGCTAAGAAAATGCACCTGACGAGTCTTCGCTGAGATACCGTGTATATCTTTCAGCTGGACAATGATGGAGTTATGTTCCACTATCGAGTGCTGTTTAGCTCTCTCCAGTGTGTTGATGTCAGATATTTATTAGACAATATGACACTGGCTACATATTACAATTAAATCTCGATTATCCTGAGGTTATTAGAGTTTTTCATTCTGATTGGCCCTCATGTTCTGAAAGAACGGCAGTACCATATGAAAGTTAAAACCAAAGAAATTGATTTTGTCTTTAAATTGTAAGGAAGGAACTAAGGGAAGAAACTGCCGTTTAACGTTTCCTTCGACAGCATTCTTACTAGAGATGGAGCACGACCTCGGATTGTGAAAGTATGGGAAAGGGAATTAGCCATGCCCCTTTCGTATAAACCTCCCCGGCATTTGCCATCAGCTATTCAGGTAAATCACGGAAAACCTAAACCTAGTTGGTAGGATGGGGATTTGAAACATCGTCCTCCAAAATGCGAGTCTAGTGTGCTAACCAATGCACCATGTCATTCGATTAGATGCAAGGAAATACTACGTTATTCACTAAAGAGTTCTAAAATATTGTTTTCGCCATAAAGCGGTATTAAGAAATATTCACTGACTTTCATCGCTGTACTACAGATGGAGAATAATGCACTGAAACATGAGTAGGGAAAGATCCTGACAAAAAGAATTCCTACATACCCTAATAGTTTGTTAAAACAATGTAGAACGTGTAAACTGTCAGAGGCTTAAAAATTAGCGACATCCTGAGAACGTACACTACTGGCCATTAAATTTGCTACACCAAGAAGAAATGCAGATGATAAACGGGTATTCATTGGACAAATATATTACGTTACAACTGACACGTGGTTACATTTTCACGCTATTTGGGTGCATAGATCATGAGAAATCAGTACCCAGAACAACTACCTCTGGCAGTAATAACGGCCTTGATGCACCTGTGCATTGAGTCAAACAGAGCTTGGATGGCGTGTACACGTACAGCTGTCGATGCAGCTTCAAGACGGTACCACAGTTCATCAAGAGTAGGACTGGCGTATTGTGACGAGCCAGTTGCTCGGCCACCATTGACCAGACGTTTTCAATTGGTAAGACATCTGGAGAATGTGCTGGCCAGGGCAGCAACATTTTCAGTATCCAGAAAGGCCCGTACAGGACCTGCAGCATGCGGTCGTGCATTATCCTCCTGAAATGTAGGGTTTCGCAGGGATCGAATGAATGGTAGAGCCACGGGTAGTAACACATCTAAAATATAACGTCCCCGTGTAAGCAATGGCACCCCATAAAATCACGCCGGGTGATACGCCAGTATGGTGATGACGAATACACGCTTCCAATGTGCGTTCACAGCCATGTCTCCAAATACGGATGCGACGATCATGATGATGTAAACAGAACCTAGCTTCATCCGAAAAAATGACGTTTTGCCATTTGTGCACCCAGGTTCGACGTTGAGTACACCATCGCAGGCGCTCCTGTCTGTGATGCAGCGTCAAGGGTAACCGCAGCTGTTGTCTCCCTGCTGATAGTCCACGATGCTGCAAACGTCGTTGAAATGTACGTTGTCTTTCAAAAGTCCCCATCTGTTGACTCAGGGATCGAGACGTGGCTGCACGATCCGTTAGAGCCATGCGGATAAGATGACTGTCATCTCGACTGATAGTGATACGAGGCCGTGGGGATCCAGCACGGCGTTCCGTATTACCCTCTTCAACCCACCGATTCCATTTTCTGTTAACAGTCATCGGATCTCGACCAGCGCGAGCAGCAATGTCGCGACACGATAAACTGCAATCGCGGTAGGCTGCAATCCGTCCTATATCAAAGTCGGAAACGTGATGGTACGCATTTCTCCGCCTTACACGAGGCATCACAACAACGTTTCACCAGGCAACGCCGGTCAACTGCTGCTTGTGTATGAGAAATCGGTTGGAAACTTCCCTCATGTCAGCACGTTGTAGGTGTCGCCACCGGTGCCAACCTTGTGTGAATGCTCTGAAAAGCTAATCATTTGAATTTCACAGGATCTTCTTCTTGTCGGTAAATTTTGGCGTCTGTAGCACGTCATCTTCGTGGTGTAGCAATTTTAATGGCCAGTAGTGTAGATATGGAGAAGATGCATCGATTGCAAAACCATATTTTCAAGGAAGCGTTATTTTAAATGAGAATTTAGCTGACAATATTAAAGAGACAACATGTACACTGAGGTTTCTAAAGTCATGGAGTACTGACATGCTCGTGTACAGATGGCGGTAGTATAGCGTACACACAAAGTATAAAAGGCCAGTGCTTTCGCTGAGCTACCGTTTTCACTCAGGTCACTCGCGTGAAGAGGTTCCCGATGTGATTATGGTCCCACTAAGGGAATTACAGTCTTTGAACGCGGAATGGTAGTCGGATCTAGATGCAAGGAACTCTCGAGTTCGGAAATCGTTAGTGAATTCGGCATTCCGCGAACGACAATGTCAAGAGTATGCCGAGAATATCAAATACCGGCATTATCTCTCATTGTGGACAACGCAGTGGCTGACGGCCTACACTTAACGTCCGACAGCAGCGACGTTTGCTGTACTGGTTGCACTAGCGAGAACAATATCTCTTCACATGGCCTTACGAACAGTGCTATGAATTAACACTTTTATGGGTTTTGAAAGACATACGAAAAACTGTACAGAGAAACCAGTATCATTCAACGCAATTGTATTTAAAAACAATATTGATATATTGTGTATGTTATTCTTTGTTCTATGTTAAAAAAATTAATAGCTGGGAAACAATCGAAGGTTTTTACGTAATTAACTACACTGTCCTCGACCTTGAATGAGGATAGACGTGACACTTACTGTATTACATTGCACTTCTGGTTAAAAATGTGTGTGCATTTTCTCTTAAAACATTTATTTGTGTATCTTTAGCATGCATACATGTTAGGAAATAAATAACTTATTTTTTTAGACTATCAGAAAGCGCTGTACAGAGGGAACGTATGTTTGATTGTTGTCCGTCATTTGCACGGCCGCAAATGAATTTGAATATCGCCAATATTAAGCGCCACAGAGCTACAGAAATACAAAGTTTGCGTTTTAGTTACATTATTTGAGTGTCATTTTAAATTATATTCAAAGATTAACAGTAGTTTACATTAAATTCTTGTGGTTGCCGCCTAATGGCTATCTCACCTACGGTTCACAGAAGTTAACTTTCTCCGAAATGATCAGTGAGAAATCGCCACGCAATTATATTTCTCTACGCGAACTTATGACATTAAAGCAGTATCAGTTTCAATGAAACTGCAATGCAAAAAGAACGGGAGACGTTAATGTAGGATCTGGTACTATGCTTCACATCGCTCTTCACGTGTTTCACATTGCGGGCCTTAAACATTCAAATAATGTTTCCATAGAAAAAAGACTGTGTAATTTGCCCGTGATAGGTTGTGTTGTCACTTTAGTGCATGTGGCGTCATTTCATGTGTAAGTAGACGTATATGTGCCAAGTAGTCATACGGTTTAAATAGCGGCACATGTACAGACAATTAAAACACTTCAATTGACGTCCAGAGCACAACACAACAACAAACATAATGAACACAAAACGTTGCGTAGAGTTGTTACTGCTAAGAGACAGTTAACATTTCGCGAAAATACTACAGAAATTAATTTGTGACTTACGAAGAACGTATCTTTTAGGATAGTGCGGCTATGGCAGCTGAGAACCGTGGGAGTGCCTTTGCTATCAGCGTGAAATGACCTGTAGCACCTCTCCTGCGCTCGTGACCGTATCGATTGAACATCAGACGATTGGAAAACCATGGCCTAGTCAGATGGCTCTTGGTTGTAGTTGGTAAGAGCTGATTGTGGGGTTCAAATGCGGTGCATACCCCACAGAAGTCAAGCACCCAAATTGTCAGCAATGCACTGTGTAAGCTGGTGATGGCTCCATTACGATGTGAGTGGTGTTGATACCGAATGGACTGCGTCCTCTGGATTTTTAGCTACTTGGAGACGATTTGCGGCCAATCATGGACGTAATGTTCCCAAACAAAGATGGCATTATTACAGATGGCTATGCGCCACGTCGCTGGGCCACTATTGTTTGCAACTGCTTTGAAGAACATTCTGTACAATTTGGAGAAAGGTCTGACCACCCAGATCGGCTTACATGAAGCCCACCGAGCATTAATGGGACACGATACAGAAGTCAGTTCGTGTAGAAAATGCTGCAGTGGCAACAGATTCGCATTCTGTATGGCTATAAACGCGGGGGCCTTCTAACAATATGTTATGTCCTTGCCACGTCGACTTGTCCCAATACATCGGGAAAAAGCAGGTCCTACATCTCACATCCCACATGCAACATCCCATGACTTTCAGTGTCCCTGTGTATATGATGCCCTACCAAGCATTTCCTGGCGCCTCTCACCTGAAGTATAAAAAAATCATACTTCAGCTACATTGAGCGATGCAACACAGCAGTTTCAATAAATTTTGGTACACTAATAACCTAAAACCTAAGCGCGTCAATGTAACGATCAGAACAGGCTAACCTCCTATACAAAAGCAAAGTCTTTGGTTGAAAAAAGCTGGCGGACTTCTGCAATTATATCATTATACACAAAAAATGCCAGTTAAAATTAGACACAATGACACACATTGGCGCTTAGCTGACACCATAAACAGCAGCGCTCTGCTCTGCTATTTACTAGATAAAGTAGAAGACGGCACCAATAATGCCGTAAAACAGTTAAAACAAGAAACGGAAAATACAATAACAATGCTAGCAAACCAAGAAACTGTTTCAAACGTCAATCATCGTAGCAGCTACAGTCCTGAAGACAAGGATACTCTCGATTATATGCTCCACAAATTAAACACAATGCCACTAGACAAACTACTATACGAAGCAAGGCGTTAAACCTTAAAAAACAGAAACAATGCAAGAAAGAAATAGAAAATTAAATCAGAAAATCCAGATAGACATTATAAAATAAGCTAAACAGTTGAAACTAAACACCACACAAATCAAGTGTCTCACAACAATCACAGCAAAAGATACAAATAACACCACTGCTACAAAACACAGAAGCTTGGCAGCTAAGCTGGTACACACACACGTAATGAAGAAGGTTATACACATACACATACACACCGGAATATCAGATAAATCCACAGCCATAGATAATAAGAAAAATGACAATTACATCTCGCAACATTAAAACAAAGTACGTAAGTGTATGTATCTCCTCGGATCATGAAAAAGTTTGTATCCAGGATGCCGTGAAATTCTCTAAAAATCAAGCATATATGTGTGCGGAAGACATTAGGAATGCAGTAAAAAGCAAAATATCTTGAGTTATGTTTGTAATTTACTTCAGACTAGTAGCAGTAATGCCAAATGTGAGAACTGTTTACCATCTTGACAAACATGTTTGAAAGAAAAAACAAATTGGATCACCGAAAACGCTTTGAAATAAAGTGAAATGCATATAGTCTAATTAACACTTTTAAGAAGATGAAATTCAACACATATAACTTGTAAACAGACTTAAGGTGAGTCAATAGCTCTTGCAATTGTTATTTTGGGTATTTCAATGACCCATACTTAAGCTTTTATTATGAATTTATACTAAACAAGTTTGGAACATAACATGTAAAACTGTGTTACATGCGCACTATTAGCTTGATTTTACATGTTACAGCTTTATGTAAATTTAAGAACATCAGTAGTGATGTGCATAATGGTCTGACTCTTCAGGTTCCCTGTGAATGACAGATATAATACTTCACTTGGAACTTGGGGTAATGTAAGATGAGTTCAATGGCGATGCTGCTTCTGATTTGGCAGCCTACATTCTAAATGTAATCACTGACTGATCAGCACATGTAATGCACAGAGCAAATGGTATGAAACTATCTTGTGTTACAATGTTAACCATTAATGACTACAGGCAATGTTTGTTGAATTCTGAAACTGAAAATACTGTAAATGATGTTCTCCTGTCCAAGTGCCACATAGTCTCTGTAGTGAAATAACAAAAGCTCGGTTTACAAGCTCCTCGTGACAAACGTTTTATACCTACAGACAATGTGAGTACATTAGCTTGTTGTTGCTACTGCGGCATATCAATGAAGTTTCTGATGATTATTACAGATTTTGTTATGTGTCTAAGAAAATAGCTAATCATCAGTGATTACAGGTTGTGGAAGTAGAATGCTGGTGTTAAACCAACTGTACACTATGTTATTCAGTCCAAGATCACAAATTATCTATACCTTCACTACCACTCGATAAATTATGACTGTTTGAATTGTGTATGTGTGAAAACTTAAAATATGTTATTTAACTGATTTTATCGTACGTATGGAACTACAATAACGTTTAATTTGATTTGTAGCTAATGTTAGTGTATATGTGGAGGTGCTTGCAGCAGGCCAAAGTCAATGCTTCCTGTCAATGTAGAGAATACGAACGACATGTATTATTACAACTGCAAGTAGCATTGATTCTACTATGCATTTCATATCAGCTCACGTTATTTACGCTAATATTAGTTCGCTGTAAGCTTGCTATATTTTACACAACCATTCCTGCCATTGTGCATGATACTTTTCACTGATTTAAACTGTGTGTAGTCAACCAAGTGTGCGTCCGACTTTCCACTGTAATGGAAATAACACTGACTTTTAGTGATGTTTAGAATGTAATATTTTTTATAATAAAATTTATATCCATAGTATTTAATTTTATTCCCCATTCTCCTCTGGGATGCTACTGATTTTGACGAGATTCTGCTTTTATTGTTGACTGCATTCAAATGAACATGAAATCGGAAATTACTGAAGAATTGAGAGAGATGATGTTTAGTGATACATCTGTACAGAATTTTACATATTCTTATTTGGCCAAGTATAGAAACAAGAGAGGTAAATTTACCGATTTGCCGGTAAGGTGTATCACTAATTGAGTAAAGTATAAAAAAGAGCCAAGGATGGAAAGGTCCACAGTGTTATTGTGTGTGTGTGTGTGTGTGTGTGTGTGTGTGTGTGTGTGTGTCTGTGTGTGTGTGTGTGTGTGTGTGTATGTGTGTGTGCTTCTGCTTAATTATTATTTTATGCACACATCGTTTGAAATCTTTTGATCATAGAGCTCAAAAAATTCTCATGGTCTACATACTTCTGAACATGGCCCCAATTTACGCAAATTAGGTGATGGGTGCATATTTTCGTAACTAATGGGATAATTTGGAACATGGCGCAATATTGTCGTCGTTTCTTTTATATGGTTGCCACATACTAAATTGCTGTTGTTGTACATATTTTCGAATCTCCCGCCGACGTGACATGATCAAAAAGATGGCGTAGCTTATCACAGCACCATCATGACGACATGGGTAAGTAAGGCATGGCATGCGACTTAATGACTGTGGCACAGACCTGAACGAGTGCTGTCACAAATGTGAACGAAGGGTATCATGTTCACCATAGCCATTCTCCTATCTCCACATCCTATAAATCTTTCAAAATTCGTACTTAAATAATCGTGAAACCATACAACGTTATTAGAAATGATTCGCAACATGTGACAAGATACCACGTTAAGTATAGATTTCTCATTGATAGACTTCGCTGTGTGCACATCTAGTGGCACAGGCAACGGGTGTATGGTGTTTTGTTCCTCTTCATAATAGCACCATAAAACTCCATGACATCATGCTCAAATGCATCACGTATGCATGTTCTCAAATTCCATTGAAAGAAGTGTAACAGTATGAGGTAACCCCTTCTCCATGACTTTATGGCACTTCCTGCTTCAATAAATGTAGGGTACCAGACCCTAATAATAACTGATGAACCTTTCTCCTTTCAGCACTGTGTTCCAAAGTTTCAAAGCGCTTGGGCACTGGACTTCGCCCGTATAAAGCAAGTTACACAATGAGACATCTCCTGTGACATCCTTATTTTTCTTCTAATTTGCAGGAACTGGAAAATAAAGGAATACAATATTTACTTGTGACTAGCTGAAATCAGTTGTACTGTCCACTAGAGTTACAGACATTACCGTCTAAAGGTATAAAGATAATTTGCGGACACATTGTATTTCTCAGCTGGCAACACTTACTGACTATGATAACAGCTCAGAGACTTAGGTACGAGCGAAAGCTAGGTACTTCGTGAGTGGCGCTACACTACAGTGGCATGATGTTGATATTATTCGACGCCGGATCTGGTACACGCTGGCATATGCAGCGCTCGCGGCGCCTCCTTACAGCGCCGAGTAACATATACGTAGCCTAGTGCCATCAGCACCATCTAGAGGATAATGCTTTACTACTGTTCCGTCAAGTGCTCCATGTGAACACGCATGGTTAAACAGGGCCATTAGCTTGTAAGTTAATTAGTTTTTCTAACTATTCTGTTCTTTTTTGTTTTAAAGAGCCACTGAAGCGTTTATTGTTTTAAGTAGTTGAGCGTTAATATCTAGGTCTGTTAACAGTTGTTTTCAATCTGGCTGGGACTATAATTGCGACACTCACAAAAAAAATGGCTCTGAACACCGTGGGACTGAACTTCTGAGGTCATCAGTCCCCTAGAACTTAGAACTACTTAAACCGAACTAACCTAAGGACATCACACTCACCCATGCCCGAGGCAGGATTCGAACCTGCGACTGTAGCGGTCACGTGGTTCCAGAATGTAGCGCCTAGAACCGCTCGGCCACACCGGCCGGCGGCGACACTCACAGTTTCAAGTCTCCGATCGATGAGGATACTTTTACTAAATGGATATCCGGTATCAAGAGGTATAATTTCTGTAGTAAGTTATTCTTTTCTGAAGGACTGATTGACGTATGCGTAACTCTGAGTTTGCTTGACAATACAAGTTTAACTTTCGGAAATATACCATATTTTCCTATTGTTAGTAGATTTACCAGTTGCACTTTATCGAAAATATTATAGGAAACGCATGTAGAAGGCTGTAAAACTAACATCAGCTTCAAGCAAGGTAGATCTCAGAAAAACTGCTGTTATCATGAAGAATTCCTGTCCTACATAACACTGTAGAGCAACCTTAATTATGAGATATTTTGTAGCAAGTAAATTAATTGTTGTTTGTGTATTGGCTTAATAACTTCGTCAAAAGGCTAAATGACAGAGCGCAGAGATTTATAACCAAGGGGAGCCTTTTTTCTGGATTTCTGGAACGTACTGAAATTTAACGTCTTTATTGTGTTTATTTGTGCCCATTTAGGACAGAGCGGACCGCATCTATCATTGTGGTAACCAGAATTTTTTTTATTTTTCCTGTTCGTAGGCAAGGGTGTTTGGGAACTATGGGGGGGGGGGGGGGAGTATTTATGTGTAGCTTATTAATTCTGAAGTTGATTCATTGTGTTAGAAAAATGTTGGATTGTGTCATATTGCTGCTAACCTGCGTAGTTTTCCAGAAGAGCAAGGAGTCTACTGATATCAGCTTTACTCGTTCCAGTTTGTTGTTCTTGTTGGTACTGCCTTGTCATGGTGCATTCTATGTACATTGCGTCAACAGCTCAGCTGGTCATTACACATCGCTCAGTTCTGATGTCATAATTGGTAGATTTGTTATGATCAGAATGTTCAAATGTGTGTGAATTCGTAAAGGACTAAGGTGCTTAGGTCATAGGTTCCTAGACTTAACACACTACTTAACAACATAAACACCCATGCCCGAGGGAGGACGCGAATCTCCGGCGGGAGAGCCGCGAAGTCCGTGACATGATGCCTCAAACCGCCAGGCCACTCCGTGCGGCTGTTATGTCTTTGTTTCTGATGCGTAATGCTGTGTCAGATAATTAGTCTCGCCAACTACGTCACAGTCTAAGGGTTCCTATAACTATCCTACTTTGTGTCTGTGCTGATGTCATATGTTGTAGTGTCTTAACTCAAAATTCAGTTTTACTGTTCTCACTTCTGTCTGTAGGAGGCTGTGAGTGTCTATATGTTGGTGCTTTGCTTGTAAACTTCTGGAGCTGACATATTGAGACTATTGCTTCAGTTTTTCTCTAATACTGCGGAATATAGACTCAGGTCTCTTAATTTTATGGCTTCTTCCTTGTATATGATGAGCATGTTGAAACAGCTGTCTCTTTGGCGTCTTCATTAGCGGCCTACCTGCTGTTTTGAAAAAAAATTTGAACATGGAGCACACAAAAAGTGGTCGTTGTTCGCATACTTCCTCTGAGCACGATCATAATTCACGTAGTATAGTTGAAAATTGCAAACTATCGTACTAATGGAAAAATTGTGTTATATAGCTGTGTATACACTAGTTGTCTCAAGAGAACTATATGGTCTCATACACGCACGCAGTTTTCGGACTTAATGTCAAGTGTTAATGACGTTGTATGTAAAATAACTGTTTATGATATGAGTTCCAAACAAATAGAATTCCTTGCTATTCAGTCAGTACATAACTTTGTGTAAGACTTATTACCAGTTGGCTGGCTGAGATATATGTGATAGCTACTGGACTGATACAAACTTCCTGTATACAATTTACTCCATATGTTGTGGTTTACATCTGTTTTGCATTGTTCGGCTTTCTTCGTATGTTTTGTGTATTTTGTGTGCCTTTGGAACTGAAGTGTGAATTCACTTAAGTGTTGTTTCTCAGGACTGAAACTATCTTTATTCTACACCTGTAAAGTGTAGATATATTTGTGTGGTATACCAGGCCAGGGAATGACGTAAAGTTCAATCTGTGTTTGTAGTTTCTATTTTTTTCCATAGATATTAAAAAATCGTATCCTGGCAGTAAACTTGTCCGTGAAAATGATAATAACTGAGTAAAAGATCTCCACTTGGGGTTTTAGATTCCTTGTCGAGCTCGATTCCTCTTGCAATTTCAAAAAGCATTGTACTGATAGAGTGTGCCAGCTTTTTTCTTTTTTACATACAAGCTGTGAATGGATTCCATAATATTTGTGGACTGCTTCACTGCTTTCATAATTTTAACGATTCTGGTTTATTGTAATTTCAGACTGTAGCATTTGTCACTTTAAAAAATCTTTTCACTTACTTATCAGCATAGTTTGTACTCATTCGAAGTATTCAGTCGAAGTTCTACCTTTGTGTGCTTCCACACGACCTTTACTTTTTTTAACACTGACATTATTATTCACAGTCTCACGATGATCAAACGAAATCTGTACTTATTCAAATTCGGTTAAACTACGCTCAGCATTTTAAATCTGGTAGGCCTTCGCAATGTTTCAGTGATGAACTTTAAAACACTAATTTCATTCATAAGCCATCATTTTAAGAAATATGTTTCGTACAACATACCCTAAATACCTATACGGTACTGACTACGAAGTACAGCTGTTGCAGAAACATTTTTTGTTTTCACACATAACAGTCCACTTAAAGAATATTAATTCAGGTTAAATTAGTCATCATCAAACAAAGCTGAAACAGTAATTTTGGGGAGCAGAATAAACTTCCCACTTAATGATGAGCCCTTGGTAATGTAAGTATGTATTATTTACACCGGCTTTATTTTTCTTTAAGGCTGAAATTGTAATTTCCAAGGCGAATTTTGATATCAAAAATCTTTTTTGAACAAATTTCAACATTATAAAATCTCAGAACTTGAAGGAACTTGTATTTTATGCTTGAATCCACTCAGCAGATCAATACAATGAACACTATATCTGGTATTTCCCATCTTTAGAATGTTTTAAAACGTATCTGTCTTATGCCCACGAGAAACGGCTAACTGCTTGGAAATTTCTCTTTGCGCTAGACAAATATTGAGTTTAATGATTACAAATAGAATTGACAGATTTTCAGACTTTTTGGAGGAGAATGGATAAGTCTCGATACACTAAGAACGAACGATTCTGCAATTTACATTTTTTCAGCGCCATCAGCGACAGTAGCCTTTTAACAGAGAAAGATGTTTCCCATGGCATGATGAGCACAGTCCATACCCGATATCATTCAGTAACTGGAGTGCTAAAATACACAGGTCTTCTTGATTTACCAAGAGCACATAAACACCTTTTACAATGTATGGCTTGTTTTTCCAAAAGGCTTGCAGCAGTGCTTTTACTGAATTAAAAGTGAAAAATAAGCAAGGCATCAAGACAGAAGTAAATCGTCAAACGTGTTTCAAAGCCACAACGAAGCACAATTTGTTACTCAGATTGGAATTTCTCAATGACTCGAGTCCTTTTGTACTATTATTAGCGATGACCCAATGATACTGTCAACTGTTCAAGCAAATACTTATTTAACTTAGGAAGTCAGGTGCAATATCTGGATCATCTGTCCACTAGTAAGAAACCACTGTGATACAACACTTTGGAGGTGCCTAGTAACCTCTTATGTTTCTGTAGCATGTATGTCATCATGTGCATTTCACTGTGTCCTCGGGTTCAAAGGCGACTGGTTTCCATGTTAGAATTGCAGCAAATGGGGTAGAAATCACCACTCACCAATAGATTAATGTCTAAATGTACTTCTTCAGTTAGTACACACTTCCACAACCAATTTCCTCCCGATACTTTCTGCAGAATTGTAGTTGTTGGTAGTAGCATGGTCGTTTGTGTGGTAGCTATGGGTAGCTGCCACCATCCACTGAGACCCAGTTTATTTTTGTCAGGGCGTGTTTGGAAGCAAATCGGGATCTGTCTAGTAATTCAAGACGTATATTTGCACAATCATTTATAGGTGAGTGATAACTTGTTCTCCTATTTAATTCCTTTCCATCCTGAATTAGTTCCACTAGTGTGCAACGATCTCACAGGAAAGGTATACTGTGTGCTGTGGCAGTAACAATACTGTCGACATAAATACTAAAGATACAGTACAGCACATTGTAAAGTAAATACAGCAAACGACAAGAATTCTCTTAGGCAGACAATAGTACACATCCTGTAACAAAAAAATATGAGGGAAAATGAAGGGTTTCACTGAACATTGTTTTGAACACAGACTAATATCATTCTCTTGTTTCATGTAGTGTCCGTTGCAGTCTGGCAGTACACAGTAGCCATTCTCATTCTATTGTTTCCTAATTTTATTATGTCATCAATAGAAACATTTGTCTGTGTTATACAATTTTTGTATTCTCATGCTATGCGTTTCGAAGGCTTACGGCCTCATCTTCAGTTTTATAAGTAGATTTCACTACATAATTCTATAGTGGATTTGTCCTGTTGTCTGTTTCGAGTTTGTTGTAACCTGAACTTTTTAACGCTATATGGCACTAGGAACACAAATGTTAAACAAAAATAGAGACTTTTACAATATGTTCCAGGAGCTGGAAAATTAAGATTCGTCAAATTTATACATGTCCGTCTTTAGATGGCACGTAGGCACGAGCAAATAAAGCAAATAACACAAAAAGTCCATAGATTGTACAGAGGTTCACACACTGTGCCTAAGTCAGAGAGTATTAATTACAATCTTACACTGAGGTGACGAAAGTCGCAGAATATCTCGTAATATCGCGTCGGACCTCCATTTTCACTGTGTAGTACAGCAACTCGACGTGATGTGGACTCAACAAGTCGTTGCACGTCTGCTGCATAGACACTGAGCAAGGCTGCCTTGCGGAAGAAACTTGATTAATTAATTACAGAGGTTTTCCATTCCGCTACCAATCTATTTGTGCACCACTTTGTGCTTGACTACCATTTAATTACGACCTTCATACCCTTCTATCACAACGATATTTCTAAGTCCGATAATCTTTCTGAACAATGTTTTCCAAAGGGAAAACATTATCTCTGTTCGCTGTCAAATAAATAAGAAATTGCCAAACGAAATGTTCTCCAATAGATCATAGGGACATAGCTAATTTTAGAAATCTAGCCAAGAAACTGATAACAGTGGTAGTTATTCTTAGCTATCATGCTAATAATTACGATAAATCAGAAAGACGTAACTCCTATTTTTAGTCCTAGTTCTTCTTATAACGGTGCCACCAAAGACAGCATTTTTAATAAATAATTTACATAATTTCAAAGTTGGCTATTAGTAAATTTTACCGTTAAAACAACCTCTACTTCAGATTATCGGGGGTAATGTCATAATTGGTCTCAACATTTCAGGACATGTAATGTAAAATAGGTAAGATTAATTCGAACTAATATAAACAGACGATGGAACACACGTTATGACTTTGAAAGTCGGAAGTTATATAATGAAACTTCCGACTATCAAAGTTTTAAAATGTTATCAAACATCGTTAAAGTTTGTTATTATGTAACTTTGCGTTAATAAGTTTTATTTCAGGAAGTAGAATACACTGAATACAAATAATGAGGCCAGTTTTGTGAAAATGCTTGTTATGGATATAGATAGTACATTAAGCATTACGACAGAATTCAGGCAATTTGCATGACTGAAATGTTGTTGTACATTCAGTGAGAAATAGTCGATGGGATACAACTTTGTATGCATAAATATTTTAGTAGTGGATGTTACATTAACATAGGGAAAGGTTATTGTAATTTTTAACTCAGCTTAACTATAACTGTGTTAATGTACGACAAATGGATTACGTAGCATAGCAGGCTATTATGTTAGTGGCTATATGTTTTGGTGTTAATGCATTGTTTACTAAGTCAGTCAACAAATGAGAGGCACAAATCCAGATAGAATGGTTGAATTGACTAACTGAGCCTGATGATTAACTAGGTGATGTGGTGATAAGCTTTTGTGAATATATGTTTCTATATCCATAAGGATATTCATGCGGTAACCGTATCCGGCACTGTTTTATAACAGGAAGTCTACTCCCGACTGTTTTCTGTTTCTCTTTGTGGAAGCATTATTACAATAGTTAAGAATAAAGAATTCTTGTCACTGATGGGCTGATCACCAACTGCCACACGTACTCAGAGTGTATTCATCGCTAGGTCCTGTAATCGTACAGTTGAAGAAATTTGGTGCCGAAAAAACTCGTTACATCCATCCTGTTTAACTTTCCTGAGCATAGCTGGCACGTACGTTAGGTTGCGTAAATCGTACTTTATTAATGTGTTTCCCTACATATTTTGTTTAGCTGATAAACATTATTCGTTTAACGTATGTACAGGAACTTATACTGAAGCAGCAGCGCTATGTCCGTTTTATTTCTGAATTTCTTAATTATATCATTGTGTTTCTCATAAGAACTCACTGTATTGCTCAGAATGCTGTTGGAACGCCTGCTACACCACGCGCTGAATCTTCATTCATAACTCTTCGCTTGTCATACGAAAAGTAATAGCATGTTCTCAAATGTTTTCCCAAATCCTTGTTAAGTCTTACTTCAGCTTGCGCCTGTGACTGCAAAAACATAAAATAATTTAACCTGCGTGATAATACGCAAGTCTTAACGCCACAGGAACACAGCTGTATATCTGTCCCTTCAATCGACAGCTCTTGCACTGCTTCATTGCAGTATTTTTGGATGACAAATTTTGGAGCCTCTGTTAACTTCTATGTTCCTTACTTAGTTTTGGTAAGCATAGTGTGGCAATGTTCCTTTAGTATCCTGTCCGGCAAAGGCAGAGTATAGCTGTGTTTCTCAAAGAAATTGACACGTCTTTGTCTCTGCACAGAGGATAAATTTATAGAGGCACTAGGGTGAGGGACGTAAAGACTTTCGGTATCAAAACTTGTCCGCTGTCCAGTCACGTTAATGTGACCACACGTCACAAGCCTGAATATTTATGGTGCATAACGCAGCGGGATCTGCAGGAAGAGAGTCTGTCAAGTTCAGGAAGGTACCGACAGGGACACTGTGTCATGCCTACTCGAATTCCGTATACAGCTGCTCTAGGTTTCTTATTTGAGGATCTCATGGTGCGAACATTCCAGTGGAGAGATGGTCCCACAATTTTCTATTGGGTTTAAATCCTGGGAGTTTGGGATCAGGGGTGTGCAATAAACTCATCCTGGTGTTTTCGAACCATGCGCGTGCAGCACGAACTTTGTGACACACAGCATCGTCGTGCAGCGGCCTGAGCGCCAGTTTTGGATGCGTCATTTTTGCCATGCACAGCATACTTTAGCACAGTAACACCTGTACAGTATTACAAACTTAGCCGTTTCGGAAATGATTCTACCCTTGGCACGAAAGCCAACGATTGTTCCCTTCCTGGCGTCAGTTAATCTCGCCGTTTCCGCATTTGGCCAATGACTGCACTGTTTTCTGCATCCCATCTACACGCTTTCTACGGCACTGCTAGTGCTGCTATCTCCTGTCTGTGGGTGGTTACTGCACTGTGATGTCGAACTTAGGCGGTGATCACATTAATACGGCTGGGGCGTGTATGTAAACAGGTGTAACGTATCTAGAATTAGACATGTACTTACTTGTCCGACAACAGTTACATCTTATAGTTCGTAACGACGAGAAGAACCTCAAAGACTTGGTGAAACTCTTGGGAAAGGAGGAAGAATTAGCTTAATGTTTCATCGAGAGAAAAAAACGATTTCCTGTCCCCATTACATTTGCTCTTAGCACATAATTATCGATTGGATATTGGTCATCTTGCGTACTAAAATAACTCATGATACCTGTAGAAACTGAAGCCAATAGATTACACTGTTGCAGTTATACAAGCGTCGGAGAATCATCATATATTCAGTTGCCAGTGCGCTGAGATCTCTAAAACACTTCGCAACTCCTACTAAACGCCAATGCCATCTTGCAAACTGGGCAGGTCTGCTTCCTATTGGGATGCGCAACTATGAGCGCAGCTAACGGAACACGGGAATATAACTGTGTAGCCACAATAAGTGGAAGCGGCTGATTGCTGACGTGTCTTTTATAGCTCGGAACGTAGACCTGATCATTGGAAAAATTTCTTCATTACATAGTCTCTGAAACTCAGGAACTATTTTCAGTACTCATAATGAGACATGTCTAATCACAAGATCAGCTACCACTTGATATTAATCAAGCTTATTGGAGCTCACTTATTTAGTGGTGGTCTGGCCCATCGTTGTTTACCATATACGACTTGTACTACAGGACTTGCCCTTCGTTCACTGTATAAGAGGCAGCGGAAAGAAAATTTGTGGAAGCATCCTTGGTTCCATTTATTAAACCTGACGATGATTTGTTGTGTGAATATTACTCGGCCTTAGGCACTGTTGAACACAGTGAATAAGTTGATGAGATCGCATTATAAAACCCCAATTCCTTTGTTCCCCGTAATGGCACATTGAAGCTTTCGCACACATTTGTTGACACAGATGATAATTTGGGAGTAGGATGCTGATTATTAAATTTTTAAGTAAAAACACCGTAAGCCTCTCGAGGACTAGAGCATGTGAGGTATTAAGATGAACTTCTTGGTGCGCACCATGAACACTGTATACTTGAGACCATCGGCAAAAGCTTTCACAGGTAGCGGCTTGTACAACCGCTGCTTCAGTCCTTTTGGAAGAAGTGGTCCACTGAGTACCTACATCAGCTGCGGCGGTATCGTAAACGGATATCACTAGAAGCAGGGCAGCCACAGGTCGGCGATTATGAGCTGTTGAAGACAGATAACTTGCTTCCCTCGCTGTGAGGATTAGGTCTCAGAATTTAGCTGTTGTCTTTTAGCAATAAAGATATGCGTGTGGTGATAGTTACAGCTGCTATGTACAGATTAAAATGGCCTGTAGCAAAATTGCTTTACCTCCCTAAGAAGTGAATCAGTAATACCTTCTCTCTCGGTGATGCGGTGGCAAACGTTAAAATCCCATCAACAAAAAGCTGTTTGCAGCAACAAAATCGTAGCTTGAGAAGCTGTAAATGTTTTCCTGTGGGCTGACTGAGTGACAGTACTAATTTCTTAATTCTGGTATTGCATGCAGTAATATTTTTGTTGTGTTTTTGTGTCTCAAATATCAATATCTTACAAGTTTCATACGCACTGTTACAATGATATTTGTTTATTTGCTTGTGTATTGTGATTATTAATGTATTTCCTTTTACATACCCTGATATTGTATGTAGTAATACTCCTTATCATTATTATTTTTATAATTTGCATTTTCATTTGGTTGTTTGTGCGATTGATGTTCTTCTTGTAAACTGACAGGACACGTTTTAGAGCGGTAGGATATTGTGATCTGTAACTCATTTGGGCTCTCCTAGTGCCCTCTTGTGAAATCTTAGAAAGTGGATGTTCCAATATAAACTTCTCGCTTTCGGGAAATGTTATAGTTTTGGTTGCGCATAACAAGATCTCCAGATCCTTCGTACACTGCGGGCAGGAATAGCTCACATAGAATGGACGCAGCTTTACCTTGGGCAATCAGATCCTTGCACATTCTGCAGTGTGCAGATGTGTGTTTCACCGACGCTAGCTCCATAGTGAGCGTTATGTATTGCACCTTAGCAAGCCTTAAAGCTTGCCTGTGGAACCCGTAGCGAACGGATGCGTTCTCAGAAAACATAGCGCTGCTGTGAGCAGAGTGTCACACTCTATAAAATCTTACGTGAATATGTGTATTTTTTAAACAACAAATAGCGTTATACCTCATTATTAGAGTGGAAATATAGTTGCGGCTATAAGTCCTCTCTTACCGTACACTGAAAACTCAAACGTGTCATTGCAACACGGAGACCTCCAAGTGAGCGCCAGTACAGTGTGCAAAGATATGAGATGTCATAAATTGAGATCCTTCAGTACTAATTCACTTTTCATGGAGAAAACATCAGCACGTCAAGCACTTCAGTAGGCTGGATTCTGAGGTCTAACTCTAAAACATATTTTCGTTTATTTCCTGAGACAGAATCTGTGCTTTAGGAATTGTGCCGTTCAGTAGTAATCAAAACATCCTGAGTCGGGGGTTCAAAACCAATAACTATTTAAATTGTTTAAAACATGTCATCAGATATGGTGACAGAAGACTTTCTGTATGAAGAGTCACCCTGGATCTCCCAGCGGCCCCGTGAAAGAGAATGGAAAAATCAGAGTGTCAGGACCACGGCTTGCCTTTGGGGCGGTAGTCTGCCCTAAAAGGTGATCCAGTATTACAATATAAGTTTGACAGAGCTCTAGAAGACATACGATGAAACAAGGGAGCAACAAAATGGCGACCGAATGACTGTTCAAGGTGGTGTGTAGGATATGAGACAAGAGGCATGGCAACAAACCTTCGGAAAAATTAGAAGTAGACCTCTAAGATAGCAAAGGAGGTAAGTCTGAAAAGTATCGCCCAATCAAGCTCATGCATCCAAACTCTTCATAAGAACAACGAAGGGAAAAGTGGAAAAAACATTGAGAATGCTGTAACCTCCCCACAAAAAATAAAAATAAATAATATGAATAATATTCTCATTTAGTATAACCCCAAAATAGAAAAATTCCTAAACCTCTGAACAGTAAACAATTATAATTATGTCGTTCACATTCATTGTAAGAACCCAACAAAATATAAATTCAGTAACCTGGTGATAATACAATGTAACAAACCTCTCAATTAAATTGTCGCTCACTTATAACTTTTCAATAATTGACTGTGAATTTAACCTGGTAAATTTTGGACGTCAGCAGTGCTGCGTCATGGCCCTGAAAGATCATTCTGAATAAAAAAGAGAAAAATTCTTACCTCAATGAAGTCGCCGGATAACGCATATATATCTGCTCTTACAATAAATTTTTGTGGCACAGCCCTGTGCAATGCTGGCCGATAGATTTGTCATTTATGAAAGAAAACAACCGATTTTTCTTTTGCAGTAATCGGGATGATCGTGGATTGAAGAAATTGGTAAATTCTTTAAAGTGAAATGAATGGTTGTTAAAAGCTACTTTTTATGAGAACGATTATTATTACGAGAGTTTTAAAACATTTACAAGGGACTTGAGATAAAATTACTACACATGCGCGAGGCTGCTTTTTACCTTACACAATAATACTCAGGCTTCGGCATCGCTGCACCGCGACCGGCCCAGCCAACACGATATACCAAGCAGACCAGAGCAGACTGCAGACTAGCAACCACTTACTGCTACAGCTACACAGTTCCTACTGCAGTCAACACTGCTCTCTGGTCAGCGATTCTCATATACCATGCATATCGCAGGCAGCGCATGAGAAATACACCGAAATTACATCTGCTCGGACCTCTTACATAAAATTACATCTGCTCGGACCTCTTACTATGTGTTAGATGATCTCTTTGACTTTCGGAAAGATAAAGGCACCAGAGAGGCAGTCTTCTTATTGTACTTGGTAATGAAAACAATGCATAAGGAAAATCAAGGCACTTCCATACAGTTTTTCAACCTCTAAAATTGTTAGACACTGTAAACTGGTGCACGTTATTATAAATACCGAGGATAACAGGAATAAAATTCTGATAATGTACGTAGGGAACACAGCGTTGTATGGGAGCGAATAAGGGATGATGGAAAAACTGGAAAACAAGAATATTCGAAGTGTTTGAGATGTGGTGCTGCAGAAGAAGACGGAAAATTAGGTAGAATGATAAAATGAAGAATGAGGATGTTCTCAACCTATTCTGTGAAGAAAAGAACATCAGGAAAACCGGTACAAGAAGAAGAGACTGGACGTAAAAATAGCTGTTAAACGTCAGGAAATAATTCGAATGGCAGTAGAGGAAGCTTTGTAGGATACGATTTGTTGGTGAAGACCGAAATTGGAATACATCCAACAAATAACTAAAGATGTGAGATGAAAGTGCTATTCTGAAGTAAGGAAATTATCACAAGAAAGGAAATTCAGGAGATCGTGAAATTTTTTGGCTGAATACTAAATTTCTTTGTCAATTACGTGTACCATGACCCGTTGCTATGCCCTTACTTGATTTGCGCATCTCAACTACTCGTATTATTTCAGGTTTCCCCAGTTGTTCCGGTGTCCAAATATTCACCTCCCTCGATATGTTTGTTGCAGCTAAATGGGCGCTTCTTTGAAGTTGTTTCGCAGGTTTTAAGAAATAACCACCACCTCTGAGCCCTTGTGGATGTACGGAAGTGGGAGGGGGGGTGTATAGTTTTGATAGCACTCCATCCTTCGTTTTATATTGACAAGGAAAACATTTTTCGCTCAAGAGTTAAGTCCAATTACTATTTTTATTCACACCATCAGGAGGACTAGTCTGTCCCAGTTTCTTGTAATTGGTCTGCGATAATCCGTACTGGTCGTCTGTTTACGACTGGTGTGAAATCCTTCGTAAGCTGACCTATATATAGTGAGAAATTGATACACAGAGTCTCTCTTATGGTTCAAATGGCTCTTAGCACTATGTGACTTAACATCTGAGGTCATCAGTCCCCTAGAACTTAGAACCACTTAAACCTAACTAACCTAAGGACATCACACACATCCATGCACGAGGCTGGATTCGAACCTGCGACCGTAGCGGTCGCGTGGTTGCAGACTGGAGCGCCTAGAACCGCTCGGCCACACCGGCCGGCTGAGTCTCTCTTACCTCGGTAAGTGTTATCGAACTGGAGTCCAACTGGTTTGTCAGAGATTGACCGCTAACAGGTGTTAGGCCTCGACAGCTATTCAACTGACAAAGTGTTTCCTTCAAAGATCCCACTCAACCACTCCATTCGAAACACAGTTGTGGACTGTGCTGTCCCACCGTGACCAATAAAGCTCTCTCAGAGCTTACGTAAGCTGAAGGCTGATGTCGGTCGAAAGTCCTCGACTTAGGCGGAAGGTCGTGCCGAGCCCGCCAAGAGAGGGCTTCCTCATGTCCTCACCATTTCAGACGACGCAGGATCAATGTGCGTCTCCTGAGGTGCCACAGACATGGAGAACATTTCCCACCAAACTATCAGAGAAACTGATAAAATCCATGTTACGTCAATATTCTCCTCGGGTGTGCAGCGGGATCACAACATCATCTAGACACAATGTTTCAGAGGCCCAACTGGCCGCCATCTTCAGGTGAGAGTGCTGGTACACGATCTCGCCGGCGAGATCGTGTATCAGCACTCTCACCTGAAGATGGCGGCCAATTGGACCTCTGAAATATTGTGTCAAGATGACATTATGATCCGGCTGCACACATGAGAAGAATATTAGCAATGAATACGCCGGGAAAGACTTAGTAATCACATTTTATGTCAACTGATACATTACCGTTTGACAGACTAATTTTACGAAAGAAAAAAATCAAAGGCGTAAGCGTCTGCCGTGCCAAAGAAGTGAAAAAAGGAACAAGATACTAAAGTTGTTAAATCGAAACTTAAGTACAATGCAAGTCATTTCTCTGAGACGCTGATGGAATAATTTTCTCGAAAACGAATAATTTCCAGGATGCAAAACTGTGAAACTACCACCACACTTAGTGTTACATTTCTTGACTTACAACATGGTTAAAATTAATGTACGGGATTGATGACATCAGTGATACGTCTAAAATACCCTTTAGAAGTTGGAATACTAGTTCATGTTAAACAATAGCCGTACACAACGAAACTTTCAACTTTACCCAGCAATCAGAAGAATTTAACAGAGAGAATGGTAGAAAAGCAGGGTGTAACATGAATGTACGACAAAAATCGCAGGACACATTCTTCACACATAGCCAAAGAAATTATGTTGTAGAAATGTGAATCTAGATACGCTTTGTTCCCATGTTACAACTTATTTTATCCAACTCATTAATCATGGGAAACACACACGAACAGAATGCACCAGCATTCAAAATGCAGCTCTTTCTCACAGAAAGTGTTCAATACGCCCTCTGTGAGCATTGAATCATGCATCAACCCTCCGTCGTAGTGAATTTCGCATGCGCTGATGTACCCCTGGAATACTGCGTATAGCTTCTCAACCTTCCACAATACGGTCAAGGAGATTCTGATCGCCTTATCGTGGGGTTCCGTACACAAGAGCTTTCAGAAGCCCCTACAAATAAGACTCCAGTGAAACAACGTCTAGACAAATTAGTCACGCAATAAAAGTAATTAATAGTCTCACGTACAGTACTTGCTGAACATTACAAAAAGTAATATATGGCACCGTTTACATACAACTGCGAAGCTTAGTTGCACTCTGTAAATAACCGTACATTTATATGGCCTGGAACTACTCTTGGGCGATACTTTTAGATAGTGGGGTGGTAAGTGCGGAATAATTTACTTTTGTTTGTGTTATGCTGCGATAAGGATGTATAAAAAACGCAAAACTGCTGCAGCTGTTTTCTTCGCATGTTTTTCATTCAAAGTGTCGTTTTCTATACTGAAATACGACAACATAAAAAGGCGTTGTAGGACACTACAGACATGTTATGCTGGCTCGTGTGCGCTGTGTTCCACGTGTATTTTGTTGTATTCTCGTATCTGGTCAAAAGCGAGCAGACAACATGAGGGCTCCGCGCTATCGCGGAACACGGATTACTGGGTCGATGGCTTCACCTCCATTATCTCCTCTCGTGCACGAGGCTGAGCTGCCACTGACGGGTAGCCACGCTAGATAATGCTCGCGTCAACAATATACCGGGCACTTCCCGCTGGTAACCACTTCCAGCGAGGGCGTCGAAGAGACTGTACCGGAACCCGGAACTGATATTCAGTTGCACATTGCGTATCTAATGGTCTCCAGGGGCAACAAAAATCTGACTTTCTATGTTTCAGGTAATTATTGACCGAATTAAAAAAATAAAAGCTATCAAAAAACTACTCTTCCGCAATCACGTCTTGCTGCGCTAAAATACCTGGACTTTGTTCATCCATTATCTCACAATGAAAGCACTTAGCAACTTCCAACAAACATTACACATAATTCTAGACGTTTAAGAATCATTTTCTCGATGATACAGATTGATGAAAAAAAAAAATACCTCATCGCTTACTACATTTTCGTTGTTCATGCAGTAACTCTTGAACAAGAAACCTGAAATTTTAATTTATTACTTTTTTACTACTGCCCCTATACGCTACTCATTTTGCAGATAATATTCATATAGATCACTGAACGTATCTGCATAATTATGTCATTGTACGACAGAGAGGGCAGGAAATATGCGTGAAAAACTGCCTTCTTCTTAAAATGAAGCGCTACAAAACTTTAAAATCAGGCAACAAGTATTAATTTATTGCTTCTTTACTACCAACTCTCTTCAAAACACACACTCTAGACGGAATCTCCATACATCACTGCGTGTATTTGCAGAAATGTTTCATTCTACGACACAGTTCAGGAGATATGACGTCGTAATCACTAAGATGAACGAAAAACTCGCTTCTGCTTAAAATAAAGCAGACAATAGCCAGAGTACATGCACCCAGTGTTTCATAATGAGAGGGTTTAGAGACTTGCAACAAACATTAAGGATAGTTTCGAACATTTTGTGAACTTTTCCTCGCTTACGTGTTTAACGTCAAATATTTAACAAATTAAGTTAAAATAACACAAGCCAACGAAAAAAAAAATTAACTTTTTTTGCTTTGGTAGCTGATTTTTATAGATTTTTGTGAGGTGAATCCAAATCAAGCCTTAGTTTTTTTGTATCACCCATACTTTTCAAGCAATATGCTTTTCATTATATTGTAAAAAAATCCTATGCTATACGGTAAACGCTTTGTTAGAACTAAGCTACTTAAAACCACTGAATGTGTTGTGTGTATTGTCAACTGGAATTGGTTCGTATTTTCTTTGAAGCTTCTTGTGTAGCTTATTTTATAATGAGTCACTAGCTTTACTCCTCGGTTAAGTGACCCACAGTACTCCCCCATCATGCTGGTGTTCCAGGGGCCTTGGTAGCGTTTTTCGAACACTAGTTTTGGATGAATCCATAAACAGCCTCCAGTCTCCCGTTTTGTATTCAATACCGAACTGTTTCATAAGAACGGAAATGTCTGATCAGTACACAAAATCTTCTTCTTGTTGAAAAAACATGGAAAATTGCTGCTCTCTCTATCTATACATGCATTTGCTGGTTCCAACTGCCAATAACTTCGTTTGTTTTACGATAGAGCCAAGCAATTCAGCTTTTTCCTTCGTTAAGCCCAGATTCCAACCAAATCGCTAAGCTCTGTCTGAGCAAACAATCTGGTCTCTAGACTTTCTACATAACAATGGAATTCAGCATCATCTGGTTTATCTAAATCACATTGTATGCCAGAAAATACTTCTGTTAGAATAGAATTTAAATCATCTGGTGGTTCAGGAACCGGCAAATCTACACAATTCACTACTGGTCGTATGGCAGACAGAGAGTTAGGGTAGCTTATTACCTTCATGGTTTTCGAATTATGACCAGTAATATCAACACTGCAAAATTAGCAATCATGGGAATGATTTCTTGGTTCCCTCCATATCATACGAACAGCAAATCTAAAGGCTTTTTTCTCCTTTTTGGGCAATTTACCCAGACCTTCAACACGAAGGTAACATACCTTATGCGGCGCCCAAGATTTGTGTTGATCACCAAGTTTACATCCAAAGTATAATAGATAAACCTATTTCACGAACCTGTAATTTTTCTTTGGTGTTTTTAATCATAAATTAATCACAAATATAATAAAAACTGTCACCACAGTCCTTACAACCACGACAAGACATTGTACTGAGCACATGTACAGGAAAAGAGAAAGTGAGGTTAGGTTCACAGTAAACAAAACACCATCTGTCAACACAAAAAAAAGAATCAACCTTTTTTGCCAGAAAATGTTTTTTGGGTAAATCTACTAATATCATCTACATTCATTGCACCTCCTTTCTGAATTATTTTAAGTATTTAAAAGTGTTTAAATTCTTTAAAAACCGCTTAATGTAATACATTGAACAGTATAATGTGAAGAAATGGTGGGTGATACGGTTTTTTAAGTATCATATTTGGATGTCCCACCTTAAAATACCTGAGAACAACGTATTTCCAGCAAAGAAGTTTTCCCATCGTTTTCCTGTGTAATCAGACGTTTCAGTTAAGTTCTTTAAAGAATGGGAGCTTTACTGGTGTACGTTAATAGCTAATAAATATAGATATCTGTTGTAGTATACTGGTACCAAGGGATTCAGATGCTGATAGGTGTGAGCATTACCGAACAATCAGTTTAATAAGTCGTGTTTGCAAAAGACTCATTTTAGTTGTATACACAAGAATGGAATGGCCGATAGAAGCTGACTTGAACGAAAATCATTTTTGGTTTCTTAGAACTGTACGAATAGACGACACACATTAGACCATAATTCTTACGGTAGAAGACGAGATGAAGGCATACAAACGTGCATCTAAAACATTTGTGTAGTCATAAAAAGATTTTGAAATTATCGAGTGGGCTTCACTTGATGGAATTCTAACAGATTATGAGACAAATTGTAGAAAACCAGATGTTATGAACTAGATTGCTTTCATGTAGTTGGAAGAATACAAAAGGTAGAAAATGGTGCAAAGGTGTGTGATGCAGTGTGGCATCCTGCCCTCTATGTTGATCAATCTGAACATTGAGGAAACAGTGCAGTAAAGCATGCAAAATTTGAGAAGCGAATCAATGTTCAGGGAGAAAAAATAGTAGACTCTGAGCTCTACCAATGACATCGTATTCTTACACAATTAATGTTCAGGGAGAAGAAATTATAAACTTTCAGGTCTACCGATGACACTGTATTCTCAGAGGGACGGTATGAGACTCGGAATAGCATTTGAACAGAAAGATGGAACATCGGAATGTGGTTGCAAGAATAACATCAACAAAACTACACGGAGGGTAATTCAGTGCAGTCGAATTAAATCAGTTGTGCTGAGTCATTCGTGTCAGGAAAACAAACGCTACATATATGGGACCCGTTTTATTGCCTGGATGCAGAGTAACTGCCATTGGAAGAAATAAAAGTAACATAAACTTCAGACTGGTAATTGATAGAAAAAGTTTCTGAAGATAGAAAAGTAATAATATTTCTCGCTTATTCAGGCGCTAGGAAGTCGTTTCTTACAATATAATTTGGAATAAATTCTTAAGTGGAATTGAAACGTGGACAATAAATAAACAACATAAGAAGAAAAAAGAAGTTTTTAGATGAGGTACGTTGAAGGTTAGACGAGTAAATCGTACATCAAAGGGAAAGCTGCTGAATGGAATCAGGAATTAAAGAAATTTGGGGCGTAGCTCGATTTAAAGAAAAGGCATAGTTATAGCGCACATTTTGTGACATCATAGCTGATTTGATAATGAAGGGTAGCGCGAAGGGCCGGCTGGGGTAGCCGAGCGGCTCTAGGCGCTACAGTCTGAAACCGCGCGACTGCTACGGTCGCAGGCTCCAATCCTGCCTCGGGCATGGATGTGTGTAATGTCCTTAGGTTCATACAGCTGTGAGCACTATGGGACTTAACTTCTGAGGTTCTAAGTTCTAGAGGACTGATGACCTCAGAAGCTAAGTCCCATGGTGCTCACAGCCATGTGAACCACTTTTTGAAATGCGAAGGGTGAAAACTGTAGAGGGAACTCAAAGCTTGGCTACAGCAGCCACGTTCAAGTGGTTGTAATTTGCAGTCGCTGCCCACGGAGGAGACCTGAACACATCTGTCTTGCACCCAGAGCTGCATCAAACCAGTCCAGTTAGCAAAACTGGAAACCTCTGTTTTCTGAAAAAATTGATATCATTTCACTTAATTATAGCTCACAAATGCTGTCAAAGCTCTCAGACATCAAGTTATGCTGCCTGTCAGATAAGAGTAATAAGACCGTAAATTAAAGCATGTCGCATTTACAGTTTCGTTCCCTGTTTCTGTGGTTTTCATTGGGAATCACGATTCCTGAAGTGGCTCATTGATACTACCAGTGCTTTTGATGCAGATACCGAAAGTGTAAAGTCATCTGTTTTTATTATTATTATTACTTTATAGTAATATTTTGTATTCAGTCCATTGTTGTAAGAATAATTTTCTACCCATCATGTCGTGTTGTATAGTGGAAGCATCGTCGGCAAATATGGAACAGGATCAGGAACAGGTAGCATCTCTTGGGAAGTGTGCAATGCCTAAAGACAGTAACCCAGAACTCAAAACGAAATGTAACGTCACGCTATTAAACGTTTCCACAGCTATATACATGAAGATGTCCGAAAGAGCAGATACCATCGGTGACCATGGAGCTCGTTAGGATGAAATCACAAAGAAACAAATACCGGCAGCTGCATACAGAGGTTGACATAAGTCAACGGGGAGAGATGAAAATGTGTGGCCCCACCGGGACAAGAACCCGGGATCTCCTGCTTACATGGAAGACACTATATCCATCTGAGCCACCGAGGACACAGAGCAGAGTGCGACTGCAGAGCATTATCTCTGGCACTCCTCCCGTGAGGCCCACATTCCGAACATATTGTCCAGCACTATATTCATAGTGCTTCACGCCTCCCGTGAGACCCACATTCCGAAATTAGTGTCCCACATTATGTTCATAGTGCGGCCATTTGACCATCTTATGTGCGGATGCACAGTGCCCGAACTCTTACGGGAATCGGCAAAAAGCCGCGAGTAATCAGTATAAGGGCAGGGCTACTATGAATATAGTGCGGGACAATAAGTTGGGAATATGGCTTTCACGGAAGGTGTCCCTGCAGTTTCACTATGCTTTGTGTCCTTGGTGGCTCAGATGGATAGAGCGTCTGATCAGCAAGTAGGAGAGCTGGATTCGAGTTCAGGTCGTGGCACACATTTTCAACTGTCCCAGTTATATCAACGCCTGTGTGCAGGTAGGGGTATTCATTTCATTGACGTTTCCACGGCTCTTTATTGAGCATTTGCCCTCTCAGTCTCTAATCGTACTGAATAATTATGTATTGGTCTTTTAGAAAGTAGTAGAGACATTCGGAGAATACGAAAGTGTTATGAATGAAATAGTCTTAACTTTTTATATGCATCCCAAATATTACAAACTGAAGTTCACAAAGATAACGAACCTAAATGCAGCAGTCTGTATCCGAATTGAAGGGAGTCCAAAGTTCGTATTTTTTTGTCCGCTAGCGTTCAATATTAAAAAAATACATTCAAATTGTTGTTAACCGATCCAGTGAAATCCGCACACCAAGAATCATAGAATGACCGACACATCTGGAAGTCTCACTAAGAGAATAGTGCTGCTACTTTTCTAGCGACCAGGTAAGTCCGTGTGTTGAACATAACTTAATTAAATATATTATGAACGCGTAATATCTGTTCTGTTGTGTCCAGGAATCCTGCCTACTCGGTTCGTTAGAGAAACAGTTAAACAATTCGTATTAATGAGTTTTATTACAACGAAACAATGCAATACTTAACTTTGATGGATGTGTCGTAAGCAAGGGGCGACGTACAAAATTATCGGTCTTCTTCGAGGGAATAGACAAACACAAGTCTGTGCTACATAGAGATTCCTAATGAAGTGGCTATCGTTGACGCTGCTATCGAAGTCGGCTCCACTAATCAGACGCCGTGCTGATGTCTTCACCGAGGGGCCGCTGCTGTTGTCTTGGACAGGAGGTCGATCACTGTGCGATTGGCTCACCTCTTCTCACAACCTTTCCTTCTCTGTCGTTACCGACTGTCGTGCCGATGCCGTCTGTACGCCGTATCATTTTCTTTGAGGCATTTCCGAAAGACCGTACTCCTTGCATTCATATAATAGTTCCCCCTAGATGGGCAATGGATCTACTTTCTTTCGTGCAGACGTACAAGTACGTTCGACCTTCTGCGGAAGTCAAATAATAGCGAGCACGGAGGAAATGGACAGAGGCTGCAGATACGTGTCACTTGGTGGAAATCTGAGTCGCCCGTGAGACGTGCCGAGATACTTCGCTCAGTTGCGGTTACACTGTGTGCCAGATGGTGCAGTGGTTAACGAACTTGCGTAGCAAGCTGGGGATCCATGCTTCGAATACCAGTTCGGTGCACATTTCTATTCGTCACCCCTGATTACGTGTAATGCCCCGATGGAACTGACATGAGTAATCTCTTTCCTGCCTTACATCCAATTCAGATACAGTTTGTTAAATATGTTTTGAATTCACCGCAGAAAAAGTATATCAGTAGGCACACTATTCTGTTGGAAAACCAGACGTACAGTGCCTTTAAGCATTTCTATTGGACGTCTCTGCTGACACCTGTCAAAGCAAAATATCTCTTACCCCCCCTCCAGCTTCTATTCAGGCCCATTTCTGAAAGAAAATTAACAACTTCAACTTTGAATAGAAGGAAATGGGCTTGCCTTGCTGCTGAAAAAGGACAGAGAGCCTTGGGCTGAGTGGATGTAGACAGAACGATTCACTCCTATTATGAAAGTAGCATGCTGATATGATAAAACTCCATAGCGTTATTTCCATCCGATTGTCTATAGCGTCAGCTTGAATGTACGGAAATGTGCAGTGACCTGGGTTATAATCTCTGTCGTATGATTACATTAATTCCTAGGTGGTTTGGTAGTGACAGTCTCTCTTTTCAGATGTATCTAGATAGTAACATCATAATGGATGAATGAGCTCAGAGATAAACGCAATGCTTTATCTAAAACGCTTTTTAACGTGTATTACTTATGTTTGTACACCCAGCTAAGTCAATTGCTACGACCTAGCAAGGCGCCATTTATCCTTTGCTATGTATCTAATGAAGCATGTACAGTAACAAGACAAATGTTCACCAATTGTGGATTAAAGTTAAGTATTCCAGCAGCTATGTACTTTTCTTTATAGCATTCATTACGTATCCTGTTTCAGACCTCACGCCAGACTGCGTGAGTTTCAACGCGTGCCTTTCGGTTACCCGTCACTGTGGACTGGCTGTCTTGTCAGTCCACAACATATATGGCGACGACGATTTAACGGTGGTATTGCTCTAAATTACTTGTCATGGCTTCGCCACAATCTCCAGATGTACTGTCCGAATTTTATCGCTTGCAGAATCAGCAGACGCAGGCGTTATTGGATGCCCTTTGACAGCTCGTCTAGGGTCAACGTGCAATGCAACACGATGCGGCGGCCGCAGCCACAACATGCAGTTGCACCACCGTGACGGCATTTTGACGCGGCGATGGAAAGCTGGACGGAGTGGTCACGCCAATTTGGATTTCATCTCGCCGCCTACAGAATTCAAGGTACTGAGCGGCAGCCTCACTTATTATCATGTGTCGGCGTCCAGACGTACCGTGTGATAGTGAAATTGTTTCCCAGACGTGACGTAGCAACTCTGTCCTAGAAAGAAATTTTGTCTGCTTTAGATGCCTATTTCAGGGAATCAGTTAATGTAGTTGCAAAAAGGTATACGTTCTTTCGTACAAAACGTACGGGCGGTCAAACTATTAGGGAGTGGGTTGCAACTTTGCAAGGCCTTACTAGGGATTGTGCTTTTGAGTGTGAATGTTGACTCCCTTATTCAGATACTATGGTACGTGATGCAATTGCACAGAACGTTTCTGAAGTTCGTATACGGGAGCAAATTTTGAAACTAGTCAGTCCCTCCCTTCAACAAGTGATAGACATATTGGATAGGCAGGACACACTTGACTTTGCTCAGGAATCATTTGAAACTTCGCCAGCTGTGTGTCACATTAACTGGCCCGCTGGGCGAGCTGCATGGAACAGTAAACAGCGCTCGCGCACGTCCGCGCAGCCACGTGTCCCGCGCAAGCATGCAAATGCAGTGAAATGATGCCCGCGGTGTGCTACTAGACATTCGCGTGAGAATTGCCCGTCACGCCAAGCTATTTGATTTTCCTGTAATAAGAAAGGACATGTTCAAAGTGTTTGCCAGAAAAAGCTCCGAAAGGAGACTCACAACCATTCCAGGCCCTTTGCTTCGCGCCGGAATCGAACCCAGAATACTCAGGCTCGTGAACCTTCGCCCATGGAAATTCATGTAGTTAATACCACTCCGCCCTGTGACACTCTCACTACATGTGACTGTGTGCGTCCCACTAAACGTGTGCGTCGACGTCGCCGGAAATCACGTCAATTAGCAAGTGATTCTGTACCAGTGTCTGTTCACGTTGCACAAAACAGTCGCTCTTGTCGTCAGCACGACGATAAATTTTTTGTAGACTTGGACATTAATGGCAACGTGATCCCATTCCAGCTCGATACCGGAGCTGCGGTTTCACTAATCAATCACAACACGTACAAACAGCTGGGCAAACCTCCGTTGCGTGCCGCAAATGTTAAGCGAACTACATATTCAGGACAGCAGATCCCTGTGTTAGGACAGTGCAGCCTTCTTGCAACATACAAGGGACAAACAAAACTTGTGTCACTTTACGTCCTTCTTCTGCAGTGAACTTGTTTGGTTTAGATTTATTTCAGTTGTTTAACTTGTCTATAGTCCATCACGTACGATCAGTGAACGAGACTGTGCCTTCAGACAGTGTTTCTCGTCTATGTGAAGAATTTGCAGACATTTTTGCACCGGGCCTTGGTTGCGCTAAGAACTATGAAGCACATTTGGAACTGAAAGTAAACGCGCAACCGAAATTGTTCAGGGCGCGCAATGTTCCCCACGCATTACGTGATGAGGCCGCAAGAACGTTACACGATTTGGAATCGCAAGATGTGATTGAACGTGTGCAGGCTTCTCTCTGGGCATCACCCTTAGTAATTTTGCCAAAACCTTCCGGTAAATTGAGACTTTGTGTGGACCTCAAGGCAACAGTGAATCCACAACTAGTGATTGCAACTTTTCCTTTACCCCACCCGGAAGATCTTTTTGACAAATTGTACCCGGGTAAATATTTTTCTAAGTTGGACCTCGCAAGTGCGTACTTGCAAATACAATGGACGAACAATCCCAGCGCGTATTGGTGGTTAACAAGCATCTTGGTTTGTATCGCTTCAAAAGACTGCCATTCGGGTGTGCATCCGCCCCTGCATTGTTTCAGCAATATCTGCAAACTGTTTGTGCGTCGGTCCCTACTGCAGCAAACCATCTGGACGATACTGTGATCTCCGGAAAGACAGCAGAAGAACATTTAGCCAACCTCCGAACATTAATTCAGGTCTTGCGCCAAAATGGTCTTCGCTTGCGGAAGGACAAATGTGTGTTTTTTGCACGAGAATTACCGTATTAGGGACATGTAATCAATGCCCACGGCATATATCCCAGTCCAGAGCACCTCCGTGCCATACAAGACTTGCCTTCGCCGCAGAATTTGAAGCAGCTACAGAGTGTGCTGGGAAAAATTAACTATTATCATAACCATATCCCACATGCCTCTTCCATTTCAGCTCCGCTTCATCGCTTACGCCTTAAAGGTGTTCCGTTCGTCTGGTCGACGGAATGCGAACGCGCTTTTCGCCAGTTGAAATCGGCGTTGCTTTCTAATACTTGTCTTACGACATTCGATCCCCGGAAACCCCTTTTGTTGATGGTAGATGCATCGGATTTCGGGATCGGTGCTGTGCTTGCGCACAAAGATGGTTCGCACGATCGCCCTATTTCCTTTGCGTCCAAACTGCTCTCGTCAGCGCAAAGAAATTATTCACAGATCGAGAAGGAAGCTTTGGCTCTCGTATTTGGTGTTACTAAGTTTCAAGATTTCTTGTATGGTCGTCACTTTACCATCATCACAGACCACAATCCTTTGACATCGCTTTTTCATCCGAACAAGCCTGTACCTCCACGTACAGCGCAGAAATTCATTCGCTGGTCTATTTTCCTCTCGCAGTACCGCTACGATATCTTGTATCGGTCCACTGCTACGAACGGAAACGCCGATGCGTTGTCCCGTTTGCCTGTTGCTGAGGATAGGGCATTCGATTCTTCCGAACTTGCTTGCATGTTCATTGATGCAGAACCCGATGACGTGGTCGAATCGTTTCCGATTGATTTTCGTCGTGTAGCTACAGCCACAGCTGCTGACCCTGTCCTTGCTACCGTTTTGCGTTTTGTTGCTACGCAATGGCCCTTGTCGAAATCACGGATCGAGGATCCGTTGGTTCGCAGATTTTTTGCTCACAAGGAGAGACTTTTTGTTCGACGTGGTGTTTTGCTGTTGCGTTCTGATAATGATCAGTCCAGAGTCGTGGTCCCACGTTCGTTACAGTCCTCTGCCTTACGGCTTCTCCACCAAGGACATTGGAGTGTGGTGCGAACGAAACAACTTGCTCGTCAGCTCTGTACTTGGTTCGGAATCGATGCTGCAATTACGAATATGTGCTCTTCTTGCATGGCGTGTGCCGAACAACAATCCGCACCACCGCGGAATTTCTTTGCATGGCCAAAAGCCACTTCCCCTCGGCAACGCTTACACATCGATTTTGCTGGTCCCTTCTGGAATGCTCGATGGTTGGTTGTGGTGGATTCCTTCAGTAATATTCCTTTTGTTGTCAGGATTTCTTCCACGACGTCATCTGCCACCATCCAAGCGTTATCCGCTATCTTTTGCATTGAAGGTCTTCCACAGACTATTGTTTCCGACAATGGCCCACAATTGATGTCCGCAGAATTTCAGTCGTCATTCTGCAAGGCCAGTGGTATTCAACATCTGACATCCGCGCCGTTTTCGTCTCAGTCAAACGGTGCCGCTGAACGATTGGTCCGGACTTTCAAGTCACAGATGTTGAAGCTGAAAGAGTCGCAATCTCGGGAGGACGCGTTATTGCTCTTCTTGTCCTCGTATCGCTCTCAGCCCCGAGATGGTCGCTCGCCGACTGAGTTGTTGGACGGTCGTCCTCATCGAACCTTGATGTCTTTGCTGCATCCGCCGCATCAGGTTCCTGTGCAGCGGCAGCCGCCTGCTTTTGCTCCAGGCGACGTTGTATTCTATCGCAACTATCGAGGTTCACGGCGTTGGCTCGCAGGGCGCATTCTTCGCTGCCTCGGCCGCGCTATGTATCTGGTTTTGGGGGCCTCTGGTGAGGTGCGTCGGCATCCCATTCAGCTGCGCCTCTGTCGTCGCACGGGTTCTGCCGCTCCCCGTCTGCTTTCAGCGACGGTGCCGTCCGGTCCGCGCCCTGGGGACCCATCTACTGGCTCGCCTCATCCCCGGGTGTTACCGACGCTGCCTTCCATTGTGCCCCATGGCGCCGCGCCGCCGCCGCCGCCGCCGCCGTCGCCTGTTCTCCCGGCGGCGCCGCCTGCAGTGGACGCTTCGCTGCAGCCGCCGGGCGCCTCCCTGGGTCACGCGCCCCCGATCGCTTCCCATGACCAGCTGTCCTCCGCCATGGAACTCTTGCCCGCTCCGGACCAGATGTCGTCTTCGCCGGTCGGGTGCTCCGACTCGATGGAGATCGACCCTTCGGCCCCTCCTGACTATCTACGGGCGCATACACCTCATGTTGGCGTGCACACTGGACTAGGTTTTCAGGCGTTTCCTAGCTCCCCTCGGACCGAATGGCCGGGTGCGGGTGGCACAGCCTCACCTGTTGTTAGGCTCCCCACCTCGTCGCATACGTCAACGTGGGGTCCTCCCCACGGCGGGCGGAAGCCTTATGACAAAACCGTTCGCCGATTTGCGGGGGAGGAATGTGGTGTCACCGCCAGACACCACACTTGCTAGGTGGTAGCCTTTAAATCGGCCGCGGTCCGCTAGTATACGACGGACCCGCGTGTCGCCACTGTCAGTAATTCCAGACCGAGCGCCGCCACACGGCAGGTCTATAGAGACGTACTAGCACTCGCCCCAGTTGTACAGCCGACGTTGCTAGCCATGGTTCACTGAGAATTACGCTCTCAATTGCCGAGACGATAGTTAGCATAGCCTTCAGCTAAGTCAATTGCTACGACCTAGCAAGGCGCCATTTATCCTTTGCTATATATCTAATGAAGCATGTACAGTAACAAGACCAATGTTCACAAATTAAAGTTAAGTATTCCAGCAGCTACGTACTTATCTTTATAGCATTCATTACGTATCCTGTTTCAGACCTCACGCCAGCCTGCGAGAGTTTCAACGCGTGCCTTTCGGTTACCCGTCACTGTGGACTGGCTGTCTTGTCAGTCTACAACATTAATACTTTTGGAATAAAATGTTTCACGATCACGCATAAGGCTGGTCGCAATTATAATTAATATTTTCAAAGACTGATGACAAGTTCAACACAGTGAGGCGCAGTGCCTAGAAAAAATATTTGAAAAACTTGCATTGCAACTTTAATTCAGCGAAGAGCGGGTTAATTTTACGTAGTCAAGCGAAATGAAAGTATTATCGTTGATATTTGAATAATTTTGCGCACTATGCAGTTTTCTTCCGATTGCTGTATGAAGTTGCGACGAACATTTATTTTTCATGTATCACTCGGTAATCTGTTGTTTTGTGGTAGGGGCTTGTGAGGGCGTAACTTCTTTATGAAGTCCGCTGAGAATTGTAAGGCCACATTTATGATTTTTGTGATGGAAGATCAGTATGCACTAAGGATTTTTTCATTTAGGCCCCTAGCTGTGGCGGTCCGCACGAGTGAAATTATATGAACTTCAACGCTCGGTAGTGGAGGCACCTTTAATGACATTTAATTAAATTCAAAGCCTCTATTTAAAAAAGGGATCTTCCATAATGATTAAATATGATCGAGAAACGAAAGCATTTTCCTGAAATGTGATGTTTGAGTACTTACAGAATTGGTTAATCCATGATACTGGGCTTGCGTAGGAGTACAAAGGTCTGTATATCAGGAGGTAATCGGTTTGATTGGCACCTCTGTACTTGTGTGATCCGTATTCTTTGGCTATAAGAAAATATTATTGAGTAGAGCTCGTACGAGTAACGGAATCATTTATCGTGAATGACAAGAGTGCTGTGTAGTCGGTGACTTAGGAACTTTGATGGTGAGCATTCCATATAGAGAATGAGTGTCGTCTGAGATTCTTCCTGACTGAGGAAAGAGAATGACACTGAGATGACTTCAAGGAGAGACGACACATTTGGAAAAAGGTAACTTGAAAATCCTTTTTTAATTACTTGAAGCCCTTACTGTGAAGTATTATAATGTAACGACTGCATAGTGTTCAACATATCTACATCTTGGTATCCAGAGAAAATTAAGGATCATGCGTTCAGAATTGTAATTACCTTCACCCTTGACTCGCAGCAGTTACAAGTATTTCATTAGATAGGAGGGAGTAAATATTCCGTAATATTGTTTGTATAATTTTCATACTTTATGAAAATGCAAAGTATGGTTATAGTTTTCCTTAGAACAAATCACTTCTGTTTCCTTAAAAGTATTTAATCTGAATGCAAAATACCCACTCCATTGTTGAAAAATATGTTACCGAAGCTAATCGTTACTGCTAAATGGAGAGCAAATCTCTTAAAATTGCATTATCACCGCTTCCACTGTTGGGAAGACAGTGAGCTGCAGTTTTGAATGATAGTTAAAGTCAGATTTACACATTACAAAATAACGTGAAGTAAGGCAGCTTGTTTCTCAGTGATTTATTTCAGGTATGTGAAGTTGAGTACTTCATAGTCTTGCATTGTGTGGGGACAGTAGAGACGAATTACCCATTACAAAGTAAAAAAAAAAAAAAAAAAAAAAAATTTATAGGGCCTAAGCGAATTGTTCCAGAGATAATTAGAAGCAGTATTCATGTAAAAAGTTTTATATAAATTCTGTAGATGCGTTTTTATAACAGAGGGTATTTTCGGTTGGTAACTGTTAGACATTGGGTGCGATTGTTTCATGACAAAACCATTCTGAGTGCTATTGACAAACTTTCCTAATATTCAATCTCATTTACAGAGTCACATGCAGTTTAGTTTAGTCGATAACATACATATTAATAGTAATTTACACGGTGAATGTTCCTATTCGAAAGTAGGATAGTTTAGGTGGTTCCAGATCAAGATGTAAGGTGATAGCGTAATCAGAATTTAAGGCACGGATTTTCAGATTCATAGCGAGAAGTTTTGTTACACACTGTTTGCAATTAATAAGCAATAGCTTATTAAAGATTTCGAAGTTTAGAACTCGCTGGGTGACGTCAAAACACAGCATGATTCAATATCTTGTACAAGAACGAAACACACAGTGAAGAAATAGGTTTTCCCTAGGTGTCAGCTCTCACAAATGTGAGTTAATATGTGCACTACGAGCAAGTTATGATATCATAGATTGAACAGGAGACGGGAGTCGTGGTTTATGAAAGATTACTCCATCCAAAAATTATCACACTACCAATGTGAGCTAGGTGCCCAAATAATTTTTTCTCCGTTACCTAGGTGCCCGTGGTAGTTGTATTTAATTATACTTAGCAGTCCATAAAACAGTAGCGAGTAGATAAATAATTTTGTAATGTTCCAGTAATACGTGGACCAGCTGCATTGCTTTAGGCCTTACATTTACTGACGTTAATTATCAAACATATATTATTCCATTTTATATGAGGTTATATCTGGACGACCATTCGAGGGAGGGAACTTAGACTTGTCATGCGCTAGCTCTGAATGAAACACCAATGATCAGTTACACCGAATACTGCAGTTTTTACCCAAACTCATATACCTGCCATACCATTGAATTACTGAAATATTTTTGAGTTCTTTTGTCCCATATCTGTCATTAATCAGACATCATTCTTCTTAGCGGCTATCCACTAATCATCATAATGCAGGATTTTTGGTGCAAAATCCACTCGCGGCCACGGTCAGGAACAAGGCACTCTTAGCACACTGTTGCGTGGCAGACAGACTGTGCCACGTATTAGTCCGGAGGCCCTCGCCAAACCCTTCTTTGGCCGAGCTGGATAAATTCTATGCAGCAGTACACACATACTTCGAAACTAAGTAATGGTCGCAAACCCAGCTCTGAAATGCAACACAGGGCTCAACCAGTCACATCATGTACACTCACGCTCACAAATTAAGGATAATTGCAGAATGGGGTGACACAACGTGGCACTACATAAAACTAACGCTAATAGCATAGGCACATAGGGAACACACACGACACAGATCTGTAAGTCCAGGGTAATGGTGGGAAGTTAAGAAAATCGTCTCGAAACACATGTGCTACAAAACGCCAATGTTTCCTGCGCATGTATTCTGACATCAATACGAGATATGATCACCATGCACACGTACACAGGTCGCAAAAAGGATCCTCATACTCTGGATCAGGTGCTCGAGAAGCTGCTGCGGTATAGCCACCAATTCTTGCACCCATACCGGTGTTTTGTTGTAAAGTCCCTAAGAAAAGTGTCATAAAAATCTCCAAGTAAGAGAATATGAAACCAAATTTATACATGACTCTCCTTTATGGATGACAAATTAAACTACATTACGAGACGTGATAGAAGTGGCCCCTCCTACCCTCTACTCTGCCCACACCTGTTCACATAACTCTACACAGCACAGCATGTTCATGAATTGCTGCCAGACTATACGGCGTGATTGTCTGGATATCACGGCCGACGTTCTGACGTAAATCATTAATGGTGCGTGGTCTGTTGATGTAGAAGTTATTCCTGTACACATTACCAGTAAGGTAATCCCATACAAAAATTTAAGAGGATCAAATGAGGTGACGCAGTAACCCTTCGGAAATCACTCTGTCGGGGGAAAGTTCTTCCACCTCAGCTATACTTGCTTTAGATGTGTGGTACGTTGCTGGTACCACTTAAGTATCAGAACTAGTCATCTAGCTGGATCATAAATTAATGAAACAATAGCTGGTACACTTTATTGATGACAGTAACGAAAAAAAATGGCTCAATGATAAGCCACTGTGACACTGCACAAACACGCCCACCTTCTGTGAATTATTGGGTTCTTCATCGGCTCCCTTATGGTTGTCACTACTCCATAATCGTGCGTTTTGTGAGGTCACGTATCCTGACAAGTGCAACCGCATTTCGTCAATGTACCACGTGTCCTGCAATATTAATGGCAGTACGTTACACGTTAATTGCGGTCAGTCTGTAACAACTCGCGGACAACTGTAAACTTGTAGGGATACAGTCTTCCTTAACAAGCAGCTCGGTAAGACGTGCTTTGCAGTAGTCCTTACCCTGAGAAAAACGACATAAAGTTTTTGTAGGTGACGCCAACAATAGTGTCTTCAATTCATCCACGTTTTCTTCTCCCTTTCTCTGGAGCTTCATCAGCAAGGCTTGTATGCAGTGTTTAGATAGTTTACGCTGACCACCAATATATTATAAAAGTATTCTGCCCAATGTCTTAAATCATTGGTTCTCAACCTCCCACCCCCTCCCCAACACCAGTCATCAGGATTACTTACACTTGACAAAGAAAAAGGATTTTCTTTTGACACTTTTATTTTCAATTAGACGAAAGATAAATGATATTCAGTTTTTGAAGGCGTTTTATTAAACAACGAACTAATGAGTCAGTGAGACAAGTGGTGCAGAGTACTTCTAGCAACAATTTTTGTAGAATGATGAAGCGATTCATAGTGCGTTGTGAGTGGTACTTATAATTCCATCTCAGAAAAGTAACCACATTAGAGGTAGGTGTTGTTGTTGTTGTGGTCTTCAGTCCTGAGACTGGTTTGATGCAGCTCTCCATGCTACTCTATCCTGTGCAAGCTTCTTCATCTCCCAGTACTTGCTGCAACCTACGTCCTTCTGAATTTGCTTAGTGTATTCATCTCTTGGTCGCCCTCTATGATTTTTACCCTCCACACTGCCCTCCAATGCTAAATTTGTGATCCCTTGATGCCTCAGAACATGTCCTACCAACTGGTCCCTTCTTCTTGTCAAGCTGTTCCACAAACTTCTCTTCTCCCCAATTCTATTCAATACCCCCTCATTAGTTATGTGATCTACCCATCTAATCTTCAGCATTCTTCTGTAGCACCACATTTCGAATGCTTCTATTCTCTGCTTGTCTAAACTATTTATCGTCCATGTTTCACTTCCATACATGGCTACACTCCATACAAATACTTTCAGAAACGACTTCCTGACACTTAAATCTATACTCGATGTTAACAAATTTTGCTTCTTCAGAACGCTTTTCTTGCCATTACCAGTCTACCTTTTGTATCCTCTATACTTCGACCATCATCAGTTATTTTCCTCCCCAAATAGCCAAACTCCTTTACTACTTTAAGAGTCTCATTTCCTAATCTAATTCCCTCAGCATCACCAGACTTAATTCGACTACATTCCATTATCCTCGTTTTGCTTTTATTGATGTTCATCTTATATCCTCCTTTCAAGACACTGTCCATTCCGTTCAACTGCTCTTCCAAGTCCTTTGCTGTCTCTGACAGATTTACAATGTCTTCGGCGAACCTCAAAGATTTTATTTCTTCTCCATGGATTTTAATACCTACTCCAAATTTTTCTTTTGTTTCCTTCACTGCTTGCTCAATATACAGATTGAATAACATCGGGGAGAGGCTACAACTGTGTCTCACTCCCTTCCCAACCGCTGCTTCTCTTTCATGTCCCTCGACTCTTATAACTACCATCTGCTTTCTGTACAAATTGTAAATAGCCTTTCGCTCCCTGTAGATACTCGTAACAAAACATGCTTGCTCCACAACATTCCTCTCCCAGATTACACTAGTTTCACGCAGATTCTGCACCCCCACTTAAAATCAACCAAATATGTTGACTATTTGTAAATCACCTGACTTCTGGGCTGCTTACTTCTGATATGGGAGAAACTGAAAGACTTGAAGCTTTCAGTGCTTTGTTCCTGGCTGTTGCCACTAATAATAATCTTATAATAATAATAATAATACGTACAGCCAACGGCAGCTTAGTTGCCGTTATATAGTTATTGAGGGGTTGAACGGTCGATTACTTTATTTATTGTTGCGAAGTTAATAACAAAGCAGTTTTATTTCTACTGCAGCAATATTCTATGAGATACTGAAGCATATGTGAAGCACATGTCACAATATTTGTATCATAGGTACAAGGGACGGAGTGCCAAGTATGTGTGCATGACCGCTGCGAGGAAGATGACCGTAATATGTTCGCTTCAGAAGCGGTGATACCGATCACATTGTGTCATGTATTAATGCAAGTATCTGAAAAAATTGTTTATTGGTAATTTAATGAAATTATTATTACAGTCTTACGAAATAGTAATAATATTAATGAAATTTTCAAAGTAATGTAATACCGGGCCCGAGACACACTGGAACCGCTTAGTTTTTGTCACTGAGAAAAATTTATTTTACTCGCTCAAGGGTTAATTACCATCAGTATGTGAACCACTGTCTTAGCGGAAAGACTTATTCAAGACTATCTCACAAGAAACATGTGCCCTTTCACAGCCTATCGATAAATCATCAGGAGAAACAAGTTGCACAGACCACTGCAGCATTGAGCTGTGCCACACTAAAACACGAGATCCACACACACAATTCTCAAAACCTCATTGTTGCCACATTTCACAAATGCTGCAATTCGACGTGAGATCATTGGCCCTGAAATTCGAACGTCTCCGCCCAATACTCCAGCAGTGACATTCACAGGCATGTACTGTCGTGATTACTGTGTCTAAATGAGGTGGGAATTGGGCTTCATATCCTATTTTATTAAGGCTTACATAAAGTTTTCCCCGTGGCCACTTACGGATGGTACACGTTGTATAAGACAACGACAAGTCCGCCTCGCTGTTATCAAATTCTGCCTTCGGCTAGTTGATGTTTTCAAGTTCTGACATGACAACTCTGTCCCATAGCACATGCAGCTTCATTAAGTCGCTCTCTCTCCCACAAATTCTGACGAACAACGTTATTGATCACAGAGGATGATTCATTCGCAGATTATTACAAGCAGCACTTTGGAAGCTACAGTTCCCTCTACAGGTCTCACGACTCCCTGTCTACCCTAGCAAGCGCTGCCGTCATGACGCCGATGTCGCAAGTTATCTCAAAACAGCCTCACTAAATTACTGTACCATCCAGACCTTTCGACCAATCAGCTTTCACGGCAAAATGTAGGAACGTTAACCGCCGGTTCATACCAACACTCATATTCCAACAGGTGTTAAGAAATATTGACAATTCAGTCTCTTTTGGAATACGGAACTTTCGGTGAGGACCACTAGCCGATCATCCTGCCCATTGTCTCCCGGCTGAAGTACAGCCCCCATCCCTGAAAACCGGATAAAAGGGAGCTGGTATTCGCAATAGCGACCAGCACTAGCTGACGGTTATAATACTTTCTAAATATAGAGTAATGTCTGTATCAGGAGAAGTGGCAGTAGTTTTTATCGCAGAGAGTTCTGATGCTGAACACATGTCTGGAAGAGATCAGTTTGGCAACCAGAATGAAATTCTCACTCTGTAGCAGTGTGTTCTCTGATATGAACCTACCTGGCAGACTAAAACGGAGTGCCGGACCGAGATTCGAACCTCTGCCTTTTACGGGTAAGTGCTGCATTAATTGAGCTTTTAATGAATGGCTCACTACCCGGGCTCAAAGCCTTACTTCACGCAGTACCACGTCTCCTTCCTTGCAGGAGAATTTCTGTGAGATTTGGACATATACGAAAGAACAGACGTTATATTTATAACTAAGGCGAGCCCAGCGTATGATCTCGTAAGTGCTGATACACGCCAGGCTCGAACCCTTACGGGAATATGCCGCGAGTCCTGAGAATAATGGTCAGCGGGCACTGCATTAACAGCACGTGAATGAGAATTTGGGCCTCACGAGAGGCATGCTAGGGTAGCCCGTGCATTCGCAAGGACCGCCGTGTCCACATGGAGCAGTGATCAGACCATCTGCCTTGTAAGGAGGAGAACCATGTCCGAATCCCTGACGGACACAGACACAGACACAGATCTTAAATCAGTGCCCGGTGTCTATGACACTTTGTGTCCTTTTCATAGTGTCTGCTGGATCTAAATTCTGTCTCTTCCTTTTAGAATAATGTTCTGGAGTAACTCATCTGTAAGAATGAGAGTCTTCCTTGCTGAAAAACGAGCTACAAGGATAATATGCGGTGCTCACCCACGATCATGTTGTAGACTTCAGTTTCAGGAGTTGGGTCTTCTGACTGTTGTTTCACAGTACGTTTATTCCGTCATGAAGTTTGTTGTTGATAATCCACTGCAATTCAAAAGGCACAATGATGTACATAATTACAATTCCACAAGAAAAAATTACATTCATCGCCCCTCATTATTGTTCTCTTTAGCACAAGAAGGGTTCTACAGTGCAGCAACTAAAATTTTGTGTCACCCATCCAGTGATATACAATATCTGAAAGATGGCAAAAAATATTTGAAAAAACACTAAGGAAGTCTCTCCATCCCTCCTCCCTAAATTTCTGCTATTGCAAAGTGTAAGAGGAGGTGGACAAAATTACTGACTCCAATCTGCATATATTAAAAAGAACTTTATAAATGTTCAGTATGTAGCCATATTTACAAAATAATTTTCGATAAGAAAGTACAATGGCTTCTTCCACATCGTTACGATTTATCGTGAAAATGATTCATGTAACACGAAACTAGCTAACTAGCTAACAGACTAGGTCACACCTCCCATGATACTTGAATTTAGAACATTGTTTTTAGATAATTATGTTTCATTCCATGTTTATCGAGCTGCACAGACACATTCTGTGTTCGGAGCCTAGCACGGTAGTTACGCAAGAAAATTACCCAGTTAAGCACGGAAGTTATAGATTAGAATTTCGAGGACAACATTTACAACTGACTGAAGAACTTATAAGTATTGATGAGGGTTAGTGTATTGACTATACTAGTGCCGTATAAATCATTTACCTATAGTTCCTTTGACAAGATTAATTAGTTGATCCTACGTTTATTGGAATATGGAATGACGGTGTTCATAATTGTTAAAAATGCAGCCAGTGAAACAGGCGAAAGTCAATATAGGCAGTTGAAAAATGAAATTAACCGGAGGTGGAAAATGGCAGAGCAGGAATTCTCAGACGAGAAACGCAAGGATGTAGGACAGAAGCATGCACATCTAGGGAAAGACGTATGTTGCTTGTAGGAAAATGTAATAGACCTTCGGCGGCAACAAAAGCTACAGTTAAGGCCTCAGATGACAGTCCAGTACCAAAATGAAAATGCAAAGCTGAAATGCAGAAAGAATATATTGTTTGGATGAAAAAAAAGAATGGAAATGAAGTCCCATGCTTCTTTAGAGAGCGTAGGGGAACGATGCTGGAGACCCGCACCGCCTTACTAGGTAAGTTCCTAGTGGAGGTGGTTTGCCATTGCCTTGTTTGGATATACAAGAGAAATGCATTTAATGGCAATATTACACAAAGGAAAGGAGACACAGGTGAAGATGATTTGGGAAATAAGGTACTATAGTGGAAAAGAGTTTTATAGAGCATTGAAGACCTAGTTCGAATTAGACAATTTGAATAAAGGATATTCACTCAGACTTATTGAGTTCTTTGCGATGGTCTGTCATGAAAAAACTAGTTCACCTGACGTGCAACATATATGAGACAGGCGAAATACTATCAGAGATCAGGAAGAACGTAATAAATAAAGATGGCAGGTGCTGACAGGTGTGAATATAAACAAGCTATCACTTCAATAAATTATGCTTGCAAAGTACTTACACGGATTATGTACAAAAGAATGCAAAAAAACTAGAAAAAGCCGAACTCTCGAAAGAAGAGTACCGTTTTTAGGATAAATGTAGCAAAGCGAGAGGCCTCTATGACTTATCTTAGAGGACAAGTTAAAGAATGGCAAACCTATGTCCATAGCATTTTCAAATGTAGAGAAAAGTTTTGAGGTGTTGACTGTACAACAAACTTTGAATCTCAGAATGAAACACAGATAAAACACAGGAAACGGAAGGTAGGAATATGCGATATTGATATTTGCCCAATTTCTCGTTATTCGAGTGCGTGGTTGTACGAAAGACTTGTTCAGTTACAGGCTCTGTCGAGCCAGGGACTGCTGTTATACGTATTCAGTTTATTCATTGAGATTAGTTAAGGAAAGTAACTACAGTTGAAAAGGCTTCAATAAAAAAATTAAAGTGAAGTTCACTTGATGTTTATAACTTCCAAGGTCAATAATCACTATGCTAGAAGACATCCTGCTATAATCACATAAGTTTGGGACAAGAAGTGACAGATAGTGGAAGGATCATTTCATGACTGAATTACCAAACATATTTTCCAAAAAAGGACAGTTCTTATTATAAAAATGGCTGTGAGCACTATGGGACCTAACTTCTGAGGTCATCAGTCCCCTGGAACTTACACCTACTTCAGCCTAGCTAACCTAAGGACATTACACACACCCATGCCCGAGGCAGGATTCGAACCTGCGACCGTAGCGGTAGCGCGGTTCCAGACTAGCACCTAGAACCGCTCGGCCATCCCGGCCGGCAGTTATTATTATATTGAATAATGGTAACTTGCAGATATCATTTCGGCTAACAGCTGGAATAATTGCCCTATATATATGTTCTCAAATACGGACGCCAGGGAAATAGCGTCGTAGTCATTCACGGATTTGGTAACCGTAACATAAGGTTGCAACATACACCATAGACATCGCAAAAATAGCAGACCTTTTGGAAGGACTTATCTCTTTAATGAAGGAAAAAGACATTAACTGGGTAAACTGTGTAGTAGAGCATACGGATGGAGGCCGTAGTATGGCTCGTTGTTACGCCACACTGCAAGCTGTGATCCATTAAGAGGCTCCTCATGCAATATGCACAAACTATTTTATTCACCAAGGGATCCTAGCTTCATAAACAATGAGCCCTGACCTTCATGAGGATCTTCAATCAGCGATATTATGGCTAAACTTCATTAAATGTTGGCTAATTCAATCGGAAAGTTTTCAGCTGGTCGACTTTGAAATGGGAGAGAAGCACATGTCCCCAATTTCTTACAGTAGCACTCGCAGGCTTTAACGTGGAATTGTCTCGATAAGGATATGAACTCGGAAATTAACTTTACTCTTACCCTGTTCAACAGTAACCTTTGACTTCAACATAGTTCGTAGACAATGACTTTGTCTTGAAGCTGGAGTAAACGTCCTGGCATCTTTGAAAAACTGTTCCCTGAAGGAAGTTCGAACCAAGTTCTGTCGGTGTCAGACAAAACTTCAATCTTCCGAAAGAAATTACTATTTTACGGGAAGACGTTGGGTGGTAAAGATATAAATACCATTTTCCTTGCTCTTCACAGTTTTGGAAGACAATGACATTTAGCTGAGAGAAGAATTTAAGTCTGTGTTTCGAGATCATGCACCAAAACTCATTCACTGTGTCCTGAAGTACTTTCCGAAAGATGATGATCAATGTAACTAGATCAAAGATCCTTCCAGTACAGAACTTCTCTCAACAATTACCACTGAAAAATGTGTGCGGCTTATTGACGTTTCATCAGACTCTGCATATAAACCGAACTACTAGGTTGCAAGGTTCGCGGGAGAGCTTCTGTAAAGTTTGGAAGGTAGGAGACGAGATACTGGCAGAAGTAAAGCTATGAGGATGGGGCGTGAGTCGTGCTTGGGTAGCTCAATTGGTAGAGCACTTGCCCGCGAAAGGCAAAGGTCCTGATTTCGAGTCTCGGTCCTGCACAGAGTTTTAATCTGCCAGGAAGTTTCAGAGAAATGTCAGTCGTAATTTCCAGTCTTGTGTCTATATTTGAAGAACTGATGAAGAAGATGCAGGCTAACCTTCCTGTCAATATCGTTGCCAGAATAAGATGTGATTACAGTAAAAGCTGACTAAAGTGGGTTATGTCAAGAATTAATAAGGAAATAGTAGTAAGGCTAATGCAGTGAGCGCTCAGCTACGATCTCCTCTCTTCTGCAAGAAGGAAGTCAGTACCAAAACTAAGTTATCTATGTACCGTTCAATCTTTCGACCAACTTTGTTGTATGGGAGCGAAAGCTGGTGGATTCAGGTTACCTTATCAATAAGGTTGAGGTTACGGATATGAAAGTAGCTAGGAAGATTGCAGGTACTATTAAATGGGAACAATGGCAGGAGGGTGTCCACAATGAGGAAATCAAAGAAAAACTGGGAATGAACCCTATAGATGTAGCAGCCAGGGCGAACAAGCTTAGATGGTGGGGTCATGTTACACGCATGGGAGAAGCAAGGTTACCCAAGAGACTCCTGGGTTCAGCAGTAGAGGGTAGGAGGAGTCGAGGCAGACCAGGGAGAAGGTACCTGGATTCGGTTAAGAATGATTTTGAAGTAATAGGTTTAACATCAGAAGAGGCATCAATGTTAGCACTGCATAGGGGATCATGGAGGAATTTTATAAGGGGGGCTATGCTCCAGACTGAACGCTGAAAGACATAATCAGCATAATCAGTCTCTAATGATGATGATGATGATGATGATGATGATAAAAATTCTTCTTAATTTTATCGAAACTTATCTATATTTAAATCCTATATCAGGTCGAATATGTGTAAAAGGAATGGCGAGTGTTTATGTTCACTTCAAGGAAAGCCAAGAAGTATCAAAACCACTGAAGGAGACTACTGAAAATCTATAAGAAATGTGCAAACTGAGTTTACAAAAGTGATTTTTATTTAAAATTGCTACTAAGAAATCTTCTTCTTTGAAGATGCACGAAAATTGTTTCATCACCATCTTAGAGCTACTACAGTGTGTGACAGTCAGCGTGCATATGTTATCAAGAGTGAACCATAAATTTAATTTCAACATGTTCAATAATATTTTTTGAAAAATTTATTTGCTTCCTTCCGGAGGCGCATTCCTTTTCATTGTTACCAGTACTTAAATAATGGAAATTTGTCTCGTAAATGGACGCCAAATACAAACAATAAAAAACGAAGAGAAGGAATTACGTGAATGGTGCGATAACGAAATATCTTGGAACGTAATAACAGATTTTACTATAATTATCTTGTTTATGTTAATAATACCGACCACGTATAGAAAATGCGCTGCCGAAACTACTAGGACAAAATGATTAAGAGATAACAATGTCCTCAAAGTTTCTGTTTCACGTGTATAGGGATAATGTTTGGCCTCGACTAACATGAAAATCTGCAGGTGCCCCCCCGTTAGCAAGTGTTCCTGTTTACAAAACTGGTGATATGCAGGTAATCACAACTTTGGAAAGCTTCCTTCCTCAAGATCTCGTCTCCTATGAGACATTATGTTGGCCAGGATTGTGTGGTCATATTCAGCCTCTGCCAGTGCATCCACTGCTATTCACTGTATCGGATCACGAAACAACCAGGGTAGAATTGTTGGCTGCTAAACTCTCACGTGGTGCTATTCGTGACATGTAGAAGTCCCTTCCTCTGCTTCCAGTAGAATCACTGTCCTCCAGGCCACGGAAAGACGGTAGCAGCTCCACCTGGTCGTGTTGTCCACATAGTGGGCATGTCACTGACCATTAGTGATATCGGGTGGACAGCACCGCAGCATATCCACTAGTCGAGACTTTTGCTCTTGGCTCTGTTAAAAGTGCCTCGTTCCCTCCATGCAGGCACCGACCGTCATTCCATCATAGCATCACTTCCAGCTCGCGTAACAGCCGGAAAAAGACTCGAACTACACTGCCCGTCTCCAAGTGCAGCCTGAGCCACCAAAATCTTAAGCTGTCTTCAGGTTTCCAGACCTACTGCTTATTGCTGTCAGACCACGGTGCCTCCACTTGTAAATTTTGATTACAAAGTGTTAACGGAAATCTGTTAGTTAGAACGCTCGCTGAATTATAAGTAAGGTGATGTCAAATGAACCTGTAATCACAGATCAGCTGATTATTACTTCAACAAATTAACGCGAATGCGAAAAATATAATTCCACAGTAGTTGTGGTACCTTTGGTGATGAAAAGCGGTGGAGCAAAGAGAGAATGAGTGCATATTTCATATCAAATTTACATCAAATTAATTAATTAATTAAATTCATCAATGTATTTCCCCATCCCACTCTGGGAATTCCCCAGCCTAGTAGGGGGTCCCTCCCCATCCTCCTCTGGGATCTCCCCCCATTTCTCCTGGAAGAACTGGTGGCAAAAATCGATTAGTCTGTGTTGATCTGTTGGAATGAATGGAAGAAACTCATGACACAAACTTGAAATCAATCTCCATTATGCTGCAGAAGATATTTTATTTATTTGTAAAATTCAATTTGACCACTCTCCCTTTAATCCGTTTGTGGAAGACAGAGTTTGTAACTCTTTATTTGGTAGCAAATAGTAGTAAAATACAAATTTAGCAAGAAATTCAAATTGTCATTGTAAATTCGAATGATAATTGCGTTTCATTGCAGACGACATAATAACAATAATAATAATATATTCATTATTTACAAAAATCCAATTTCCTTACATCACTGGTGTGGAAGGATGTAAGATAGTCTCTTTATTTTATTATCTTTGGAACACTGGTGCAATACAACTATGTCATCACAATCCTAGACAGCCAGCCCAAAATACTAGAGCAGCCGAACTCCTGTCCTCCTACTGTCAGAAAATTCATAAATATGAGGAGAAATCAGAAATCATGGGGAAACTTGAACTGTTTTTCTCTGGCTGTGAGGCATAGGAGCTCTCAAGGGGTAGCTTCCCTTGTTAGAGTTACTCTAGCGAGTTGCATCATTAACATTTGTATGTAGAGAGGATATTTTCTCTTTTAGTCTACCACTACAGAGCTATTCCAGCCAATCTACCCAATAGCCCTATGTGGGAAAGATGGGTAATAATAATGGGACAGCAAATTGTCACTGTACTGCAGGGAAGTAGCCCCCTCCTGATCCACAAGTGCATAGTTGCTGCGAAGGACATAATAGTGCATGGAAATATCACAGCACACTATCGCTGAAGTACTGGTGTAGCCTCCTACCAATTTACAAATGAACAACTGCTGGCAGATAATAAGAAGCGAAATAACATTAGGACAGCGACCCAGATCCGCTACTGATCGCTATCCCAATATACATGTGTCATGCAGCAACAGCACTGGGGAATGGAACATACTTACCTCAATTTACAGGTCGCAAGCCACTTCACAACCAAAAGAAGATAGGGAAATAGATCATACGACACTTTTTACGAAAGTAGTGGGTAGTATGTGACTTAATAATCGGACTTCTCAATGAAATCCGTATGCGCTACCTCGGTACGACCGCTAGCGCATCTAGTAGTCGTCGCGCGAATAACTGCTTCACACAAGTGCTTCATGCGTCCGCACATACGTACAGTGTAGCCATGACTGATGGAATTGTCGACAGTAGCGTGTTTCGTGACTTTGTGTCTTCGCGAACGCAATATCTCTCGTCCGTTGCGCCTAGCACTCCTGGGACATGTCACAGCCACCGCATCGGACCACACGCTACTCTGACGTGTCAATAATATCTAACGCAAGTGTTTAGTTGAGTTTATCAGTCCGATTTCGAGTCGCAGACAAAATTTCTGAGATCAGTGGTCAGTCAGTTGTAGGATTTTGTACAATGACTGTAGCACTGTGTTTTAAGTTACTCCCCACATAGGACCATGTGACCATAACAGAGTTGCTCTGAAAACTGTGGATACATTTTCATACTGCCAAGGACACTTCATTTTGAATCTAACTCTATCTCCAGATATAGCATTACACTTTTAACTGAACAAAAGTAGTAAAATGCATGGTCATTTTCGATCTCTTTTGTGGTGTGTTGTACGTAATCTGGCCGGTGATGTGTGTAGTGTGTGTGCTGATTGGGTGTTTACATTGGCAAAAGCTGGAAGTGGTTCCCTGATCACCTGCGTGAGAAGTGCTTCCTGTGAACAATAGAACCCCATCCCGAACATGTTAGAGCATTCTCAACTATTCCATATGCATGAAAAGCGTCCCTTCCCTAAACACCTAGTCGCTAAGACAAAACGTACTGAATTTGAGCATGACCACAGCTGCAGAAGCATTCATGCCAAATGCAGATCTGCAGTTTAAGCATTGGTATGGGTTTCGACCAAAAATAATCCAGGTTGGAAACTTCCTATGGGTTCGAGCAAAATTACTCGCTTTAGGGTCATCGCTATTGGTTCCCGCCAAATTAGAGTGTGGATGCTGACCTAGGGAACAATACTGCACCATCCTAAAATTTTCAGGGGATTTGCTTTGTGTGTCTGCAAACTGAGTGTGAGTCACAGAAGCTAAATTAGATTTGGATATGGGTATGGAGGAGGAGAATTACAGTTTAAGATGGAGTACAACAGTGTTCAATTCGTGTATACTGTCCCACACTTGAAATACTGGGACAGGTTCTATGACATCAAAATCGAAGTTCTGGGATACTGGCATTGTACATGAAAATGTGCTATGACAGTTCTTATGGTTACATAAATGAGGGGCAGTGAAGATATCTTCACCACAGGTAGCCAGTCTTTCCATAGCAATCCATGTATCACGGTACAGGTCCCACAGGTTCGCCGCAACTGAATACTTTAAATACTCGTCTGAGGCACACATTGCCTCTTCTGTTGCTTCATATGCCAATGGAATAGAAAAAGGTATCAACTAGCAGTGATACGAATTACTTCGAAGTTATAGAGAAAATAGAGAATGACCAGTGAGGCTCAAAGGTGAAATTCAGTAATATGGAGTGGGGTCATCTATGCAACAAACTGAATTACATCGAAGGTTGCATGACAGCTCATAACAACCCAGTGCCTTGAGACAGTGATACCTTCGGCAGCAAATGTGTACCCACTGTCATTTTTGTGTGTGTGCGTGTGTGTGTGTGTGTGTGTGTGTGTGTGTGTGTGTGTGTGTGTGTGGGGCTATATGATGAGTTAACATCTCGACACCGACGTAGTGTATATAGTTACAGCGTCCAAGTGTCACAACCTGTGTGGTCTGTACAGTCCCGTATCGTTCATCATGGAGAGACACAATTTATGGTGAAGGTCTGTTAAATTACTGTTTGGTGATATTGTCAAATATATGTTGGAACATGAAGCTCATAATGAAGAAGATGCATAAATGTGTGCGTAGATGTGTATATGTGTTCTGTACCTAAGTCTGCTAGTGTTACTCTTATAAAAACAAATTCCTATATATGCGTAGTTTACAGGTGTTATTACTAATTTTATTACAGTACCACTCGGACTGTGTGAAAAGCATGCTGAATTTGCAGCACATAAAAACAGTTATTTGGAAAATACTGCAAAGTGATGAATACAGCTAATGCAGAAAAAAGACAGTGATTTATCTTCCTCAGATCAAAAAGTACCAAATGTGTATTGACAGTGTGTAAAATTTATATATAGTAGAGAGTATTTGGCTACAACTTCTAATCGAGCATACATGTATGCCATGAGACTAAACAGTTCAGATGATGGTGAAAGAGAACCTTAGTAGTTCAGATATTATCAATATCACTGGGTGGCTTTGGAGACCAGTTGCTGCTATGTCCAAGAGACATAGCACATTTTACATTAGGTGTAATTTATTACTTCAGCTGTTGCAGAGGCTGATAAAATTAGCAATTTTTGTAGTTTTTAATTCACTTGCGACATTTCAACCATTTATATGAAAGACACTATATCTGGCGTGTATCAGCACCCATACCGCTACTGCTGAAAGGTATAAGAGTTATATTTTCTGGTACAGGTTCTCTGAGTTTTTTCCAACATAGGACTAATACCAATTATCGTCCTATCGCATTCCTACAGAAGTGAGAAGAGTCTGTGACACAGTCACTGCCAGGAAAGTAGATTTCTGATGCGGTCGTGAACCGATGTATTTATTCTAAGAAAATAAGCATAGGCTTATTTTAAAAACTGGCAGTTACTGCGATATCACCGACAGCTACTCTGTCTTAAAAGCATCTTTTAGAGTCAGCCATTTTCAGTGTATATGGTTTAATCATAGGTCTTCCTCCCTGTTTTTACCTAGTATTCGTATTGCCATCACATTATCATTCCCATATAGGTGACATTGTAGATCAGCTATTAGAGAGATGAACATGAGAAATTTATCACGTACATACCTGGTAAATCCACGACACACATTTGAAAGGGTTCATCTGTTGAACTTCCCCTTCTGCCAAGAAGTTGAAGTCTGCTGAATAGTTTACAGCAGAAAAACTAGTCAAGATGAATCGCAGACATGCATATGTACTGAGAAAGTGAACCACACAAGCACACAAACACACACACACACACACACATACATGTATGGTGTCTATGGTGTCTGCATACATCACAACAAAAATGTGTGGTTTCAGATTCATTTATTCAGTTCTGTTAGACAGAGATGTGTATAAATGACAGATACATTTCAGGTTATTAAAAAAGAATTCACAGCAAAATTCACTGAATCATGTTTCACATCAAGACAGTATTTCACAAATATGCATTGTATGCATTCAATTCTGCTTGTATTTCTCTCAGACTGATAGCTGTATCACAGAACTCTATTATAAAATCTCTGAATTTCGTGTTTATGGATTCTATATCTATTGGAGCAATACTAGCTAACTTTGGCACTGTATGGCACGTGAACTGAAGCACTGTTTTAAACTGTTCATACGTATGCTATGCACATGAAGATGATTCACATTGCCACTGTATACACCTTCAGCACATGGTAGCCAGCGACCCAGTCTCTCTAATGCTAGAGCTAGTTCCAGTTCATAACAGTAGAGTATCGTTAATAAACGAACAGGTTTCTAGATTTCACCGTGAGTGCTACGTCATCCATCATAGATTGTGTGATCGATAGCACCGTAAATGTTCGTGGGAGAATGAGATGGGCTATACACGATAGTCATTTGAGCATTGATGTATTGCATAGCATGGCATACCTCACTCCAGTCCATCTCAGTAAACTGCACTCTTTCATCCTCCACTACATTGTCAGTCACTATCCCAGCAAGCCAGTCACTGTCTGCTGCTTCGATGCCTATATGAAATGCTTTGACCCAGTAGCAGTTAAAATATACACGAAAGTGATCAGGAGGAGCGCAGTGGGAGGAAATGGTACCTTCACATCCACTACATCTACAACTTATCCTTATAGTACCACTGGAATGTTCGACAGTTCAGTTGATAATGTGTATGATGGAGTCTAGTAGTAACCTGTGTGTTTGAGAGCCCCCAGTGCACTTATATGAGTTGAGGACAGGCTGGATCCTTCATCAATAATCAATACACTCAAAAGGAGCTCTTTGTCCTGCTCCAACACGCCGACTTATTCTGCTACAGGATCGAACATGCCTGAGGTCGCTGCCACTGTTGCTGGTCTCAGAAAACTGGAAGTTATTGCTGCATGTTCCGACAGTTACAGCTGTTGTGCCGCTCCTGTACGAAAAGAAAGAGAAACAATTACGTTTTATTATGGTAATAATTATCAAAAAATAATAATGGTTAAAATAATAGCAGTTGTTGTTGTTGTTGTGGTCTTCAGTCCTGAGACTGGTTTGATGCAGCTCTCCATGCTACTCTATCCTGTGCAAGCTTTTTCATCTCCCAGTACCTACTGCAACCTACATCCTTCTGAATCTGCTTAGTGTATTCATCTCTTGGTCTCCCTCTACGATTTTTACCCTCCACGCTGCCCTCCAACACTAAATTGGTGATCCCTTGATGCCTCAGAACATGTCCTACCAACCGATCCCTTCTTCTGGTCAAGTTGTGCCACAAACTTCTCTTCTCCCCAATCCTATTCAATACTTCCTCATTAGTTATGTGATCTACCCATCTAATCTTCAGCATTCTTCTGTAGCACCACATTTCGAAAGCTTCTATTCTCTTCTTGTCCAAACTATTTATCGTCCATGTTTCACTTCCATACATGGTTACACTCCATACGAATACTTTCAGAAATGACTTCCTGACACTTAAATCAATACTGGATGTTAACAAATTTCTCTTCTTCAGAAACGCTTTCCTTGCCATTGCCAGCCTACATTTTATATCCTCTCTACTTCGACCATCATCAGTTATTTTGCTCCCCAAATAGCAAAACTCCTTTACTACTTTAAGTGCCTCATTTCCTAATCTAATTCCCTCCGGATCACCCGACTTAATTAGACTACATTCCATTATCCTTGTTTTGCTTTTGTTGATGTTCATCTTATATCCTCCTTTCAAGACACTGTCCATAATAGCAGTATGGGCACATATAAATAAAGAAACTTACTCTTCCACTTTCTCCTATTCTGTTGAGGGACACTGTATGATCTCAGCCACTACTGCTGTTGATGGTGATTCATGCTCCTTCCGCTGACTGCAGCTGGGAACATTAAAATATTGCACCCATATCATATCCCTGGGTTACCAGACAGCAAAATGTATTCTCGCACAGGAATCAGTCGGTCTGGAGATGCTGATAAGGACATATAGTGGCCAACCCATCTGACTGCAGGAGGAACCACTAGGACCTCAGCATATAAAGAAGAAGGTTGTAGTCAATCACTAGAAACCATCTACATCATTTTCGAAATGCATCTTCAAGCTGTCCAGCTGCATCATCATTATATGGTGAGAAGTATTCTTTTTATGCTCCTCCATTAACATTTCTTCCAGCACTCAAGTAGATAGCTATAGATGCAAGAGTCAGCAGGATGCTTACAGGTAACACAGTTATTAAACTCCTCTCTGTTTGACACAGATGTCTTTTCAACTGAACACACTGTGTACACCAACTGCTTCCATACCAGCTGCTCAGCGCAGACGGAGTTTCTCCTGTCAATATCCTGGTATAAATGGGTTGGGATTTGTGGTTGGGGCAAGTGGTGGGGAGGGCCAGGTATTTCCTCGATCTTGAGACTGGTGACAAATTTAGCGGGAACCTTTAGGAACATTACTACAGGGGCAGAACCCAGGTCTGTAGGTTCAGACATGTCTGGTATTGTTCACATCCTTCGGCACCTTGCAAATGTCAATGCAGGAATCATATTCCCACGCAGCTAGTCCTTCCAGGAATATCTTTCCCTCACTTGATACAACCAGATTCCCCATATTAAAGCAAGCTACCAGTTGCCCAAACGCCCAAGAATGTTTTTGATGGGGTAGTATTGTTCCCAAGGTCAGAATCAGATTGGGGCGTGCCAATAGGGATTTTTACTCCAGACAGTAATTTTTGTGGAAAGCATTTCGAAGCTTCCAGTATAGGTTTCTACTTTTGGCAGAAATCAATAGAACAACTTAAAACTGCAATTTGCGTTTGGCTGGAACGTTGCTGCAGGTTGAGATATGTTCAACTCAAAGAGTTTTTGTTTAACTACCAGGTGTTTAGCTAAGGAATGTTTTTCAAGTATACACCAAATTTCTGCAGGTCCCTACATGTGTAGGATGCGGTGCCATTGTTCACAGGCAGCACTTTCCATGTGGCTGTTCTGGGAATCAATTCCTGCTGTTGGGGGATGAAATCTACATCACTACACACTACACACAACACAAACGAGAGCCACACACACAGCACACAGCACGGGACAAGTGCCAGATCACACATTAAATACAATTTTCTATGGAAGAGATTCAAAGTGTAGAGGCATTTGATTACCTTTGTGATGCCTAAAGCATAAGACTACATTTGGAGAGTGTCAGATACAAAGTAAATTGCCCTCAGTAGTTTCAAGACATACCCACAGTTCACAGAGCATCGCTGTTACGGTCGCATTACCATACATGAGGATGCACTTAAAATGCAGAGCTAGCTTGCAGTTGTAAGAAATGGTACAAAATACTACAATTAACTGCCCACAAATCACAGAAATGTAACCTGTGACTTAGAAATGAACATGATTAATTCATCTAAAGACTTGTGTTGTATCCTGTACAGAGACAGACGAGTCTGTGGTCAGATGCAGTGCCAGTGAGCTGTCCCAGGAGTGCTGGACACGACACTTGAGAGACCTTGAGATGTGAAGTCAGGAAACACACTACTATCGACCACTCAGCTGTAGATCGCGCCCATGTGTGGCCACACAATATGCTCACACGATGCAGTAGTTCGCGCGTTGACCCCTAGGTTCGCCAGCTAATGCTTCGAGTTATGACATACAGTTTTTCATCTTTAAGTTAGGTTATTAAATCAGACACGTCCCACTACTTTCATAAAATATATTGTATCATGTATTTCCCACATTTCTTTTGCCTAGGAAGGGGCTTGCGACTTGTAAATTGTTATAAGTATTTATCATTTCCCAATGCTCTTGCTACATGACTCCTGTATATTGGGGCATGGATTTATTACAGCTCTGGAATACTGGGTCGCTGTCCTAATATTGTTACCCATCTGTTTTTCTATTACAGTAGCTATTCCTTTGTAGATATGCTGGAACTTTCTTCCTTGTACTTCAGTGATACTCTGGTGTCTTATTATCATGTACCCTTATGTCTATCCCAGCAGCTATTCACCTGTGATTCACCTGTGCATCAGCAGGAGGCTACCCCCTTGCACTTTAGTGATAGTTTGCTATCCTACTATTAATATCCGTCCTTCCCACAGAGGGCTATTGGGTAAAGTGGCTGGAATAAATCTCTAGTGCTAGATTAATAACGAAAATATCCTCTCTACGTCCAACAGCTATTGATGGAACTGACTAGAGCTACTCACTGACGCACAGTCAATGGCAACTACCTCGCCCCAACTCCAATGCTTTACAGAGGAAAACATTTTAGTTTTCCTATGATTTTAGAATTTCCTGACAATAGGAGGTGGGGAGTTCGACTGTACCAGTAATATGACTCGAATACTTGCGATTGCGATTTGTGATGTCATAGTTAGACTGCACCAATTTTCCAATGATGATTAAATGAAAAGAGTACCCTACATCCTTCCATACCAGCGATATGCAAATTGAATTTCTAAAAATAATAAATATATTATTATTATCATTATTATTATTATGTCCTCTACAATATAATGTATTTGCATTAGACTTTACTACGAAAATTCGAATTTCATTTTCTGCGGATATTGCATTTCCTGCGCTTTACCCAGTAAATAAAGAGATCCACAGCCCAGTCTCCTATAAAGTCATTGAGTGTAGCATATGGAAATTGCATCTTATAAGTAAACAATATATCATTTCCCATATAATTGACATTGATATCAATTTTGTGTCATGAGTTCCTTCCAGTCCAACAGCCCAGAAAAGAGTGAGTGGATCTTCCTGGAATTTTTTTTTTATGGGAGGGTGAGGTGGAGGGGACGCATAAAGGGGTGTGGAATTTTCAGAGGGGGAGGGGGTGATTATTAACTGATTAATCTGCTACGAAAATGCGCTCATACTCTCTGTGCTCCACTAATATGAACACGCGACTCTTAGCGTTTTTGTAGGCTACGCCTCAGACAAAACTCATGGTGCCCGAAATGAAGCCTCACACATGACTCCTAGCCTACCACAGTCCTCGATGTCGAAACAGGCAGTTATAGATATTACACTATTCTTACGAATTGTTGTATCAAGAAGCTGTCCTCACCTGTAATTTTGCGTTCTCTATAAGCAGGTATAAGTGATTGTTGTGAATAGTATCGGCACCCAATTTTTATCAAGTCCGTGTGCAGAACTGATCGTCGTATTCCACCATATTACCCATGTTGGAGTGGGAGCCATTATCGACCTCTGAACTCATGGTTCCAGCCACATTTTTCCCTCACGTTAGTGCCATTGTGGCACTTAGTACAGAACTTCAACGGTCCCCGCCATCTGGAGCTCGGAAGCGGTCTTACGTAGCGCACTTTCGCTGGTTGCAAAAATTTACCAGCTTAGTGCGTATTCGAACCCGACGAGGGCCTAAGCACACCGCACCTGTCGTCCGCCAGACTGGAGTGTGACTTTTGGAGGAGCCAGTCACGTTGGAAATTTTAGCAGCTCTATTGGCAGCAGATATTACGTCTGTAGCTGATAAGTCAGGAAGACTGCTTGGTGACAGCTGATAAGCTGTGTTTCGATTCCACTTCAGTCATCAGTGGCCATCCGATAATGAGACTGCCTTCTCCCACCAAACACGCTCTATGTGTAAAAGTGTTATTATTAAAGAAAAAGTCACCGAAAATTACAAGTACGAAAAGCCAAACATGTAGCTCATCTCAAAAAAATGGCTCTGAGCACTATGGGACTTAACATCTGAGGTCATCAGTGCCCTAGAACGTAGAACTACTTAAACCTAACTAACCTAAGGACATCACACACATCCATGCCCGAGGCAGGATTCGAACCTGCGACCGTAGCGGTCGCACGGTTCCAGACTGTAGTGCCTAGAGCAGCTCGGTCTAACCGGCCTGCAGCTCATCCGAATTCCAGCACTATTCTGGTAGCCATTGTCATGTGTCAGGAATACAGACCAACTGTCTGAACTTGTGAAAACAGTTTATTGCGAAATTATCATCTCTGGGACAGTTCCGTACATGTCCACTTCAGTGGATCCTCGTGAGGACGTTTAAAGAGCTGTTTATTTAAACGGAGCTCATTAAAGTAGAAGAAGGAATCTGAAACATTTGTCATGTACAGTATATTCTGTGTGAGAAAATACAAGGTGGAGTGCCAAGATCAGAACGCCAGATCATTAGACAGAGTGGTCATGGAAGAATGTTGTTTTTTACGTATGGTCAAAGGCCGTAGGAGGGAAATCCGAAACAATTGGGGGAGAGAGAGAGAGAGAGAGACAGGAGGTGGTGGACGTCATGTCGAGCTGCAGACTGGAACTACGCCCTAGCTCAGACAGACGCCTAGCTTCCTCCTGCCCTCAACACGTGACCTCTCTCCCACGCTCCTCATTGTTCATTCAGAAGCGGTGCGTAGGAGCGTGTCGGTCTGCGCAATTACTGGGACGTATTCCCTCTGTTGATACGACGCTCTTACTCACCATATGGGCCACAATGATTTGTTCTTAAACAATATGGACGAAATTGAAGTGGAAAATAATTCTGAATTAACTGAAATTCACGACACCACCTAGACTGGCTAGAATGATCTCACAGTTGTTGGACCCGCTAACAACTGCTTTGTAGATATCGTTGGATTTAATCTTGTGGTTAATGAGTCGTTGCTTTTCTTCTTCATCGATACTCGCTTCGGACGATTATTTATCACACTGCGCCGTAGTCGAAACTTTCACACTAACCTATATGATACATCGAGCTGCTGTTGCTGATGTTCGTATCTGACTTACTTCATCGTGCCGCAGGATAATACTTGAAAAATACATCTAATGGGGCTATACTTAGACGAAGAATGCAAATGTGAGGGGAAGTTATACGAAAACAAGGGAAGTGGAAAAAAGTATGTAAACTGTTTTTAATTTCAATAGTAATCGCCATAACTGTAAATCCATTTATCCCACTAGGGGACAAGTCGGTCAATGCCTTCTTGGAAAAATTTTTTATGCTTGTTAACAGAACCATTAATGTATCTAGGCGTGCACCTCCTTGTTCTAACCAAAGCAGCAGCCAGGAATTTCATTGCTAGGTGCTCCAGAAATATGGAAATTGCATGGAGAGATATCGGAATTGGATAGAGGATGTGAGAGGGCGCCAACATATTGCCGAATTCTTTTCGACTTCGCTGCAGATATTTCGCCATAACACTCACGATGATTCTCCATATTTTTGGAATCCTGAAGTAATACATGCGGATGAAGAGGTGCATGACTGAGTACTTTTTTATGATGGCACTGACCGTCTTGTCTCACAATGGGATAAATGTTTTAACAGTTACGACGACAACTTTTGTACAATAACCAGTTCATCTACTTTTTCCCATCTGTCTCATTTTCATTTGACTGCCAGTTATACAAATGAGGAACAATTGAAGAGTCGAAGAGCTGTTTCCTATCTTTGAATTAAGTGCAAAATCCAAATGGAGAGTATAAAGAGGTAGCAATCACTGGTTGGGCGAAAATCTTAGCTGCTCGATACTTTTGAAAGCGCCTTAGATTCTATTCCTTTCCACGCTATGCGCTAACATAGAATACAAGTTATCCACTATCTGAGGCACATACTGCTCCTGGAAAAGAAATCGTATTTTACTGATCAATATTCTCAGTTATTTAGAGTCGTGCTTTCAACAGTGCCACCATTATCTGGGTGTAGGTGCATAGCAAATGAGTTGGTTAGCGAGAGAAGCAGTGTGATTCATTGTAAATTCACCTCGTTGATTCAATAATTATTTTACTTACTTAATTTGTCGTAGTATATCCCCCAGCGTGCCGTCATATGGCACTAGTGAGTGACATGTAAAGCTAACCATCTCCGTGTACAAGGAATGTGATGTGAAAACAGACCTCCTTTATATTATATTCGAATGAATGGTAAGAGACGGAATGTTTAGAGTGAGGTGATATAAATTTCATTAAACTTGTATAACATTTGCATCAGCTTGCTTGTTAGATGTGCCAATGACTCATCTCTTTGTTGTACACTGTTGAGGGCAGTCAGGGTCTGTGAGTGCCGTGTTCCACATCGGATGTGTGATCAAATGGACCTTGAACTGCGGTGTGACGAGATGTTCAGAAACGCATTATCCTTTTTCTTGGAGGATGTTGCTTTTGTCAATGTAGATTGCGTGGTTCTAGTATTGACCGAAGTAGAGTCACTGCTTTTTCAACCAAATGCAGTTCGACTTGTTAGTGAGCCAGGGGGAGGCACAACTGGGAAAATTAGAGCTCGGTTTTCGGAACTGCTCTGTGGGAGTTAGATGCTATATAATTCTGAGGAGGTATGTCCAGGACAGGAAATAAAAGACTAATGTACGCGAAAGTGAATTTGTGTTCGAGTAGGTAAAATCGTAGACTTGAGACTTCCTGGTGGGTTAACTCTGTATGCTGGACCGAGACTAAAACACGGGACCTTTGCCTTTAGCGGGCAAGTGCTCTACCAACTGATCTACCCAAGCACGACTCATGACCGCTTCTCAGAATTTTACTTCCGCCAGTACCTCGTTTCCAACCTTCCAGACTTCATAGAAGTTCTCCTGCGAAACTTGCAGGACTAACACTACTGGAAGAAAGGATATTGTGGAGACGTGGCTTAGCGAAAGCCTGGGGGATGTTTCCTGAATGAAATTTTCACTCTGCAGCGGAGTGTGCGCTGTGGTGTTCCATAGCAAACGTCATTCTTAACATCGACGATGCATTGACCTGTTACGACTACAGTGTGCATCATTTTATACGACCATCTCTGACCCTTGACATAGCTAGAAAGAATGAAAATGAAGTGACATTGCCAACTTAAAAAAAAAAAATTGTTCATTCCTGTTTCCATCCATAACTTTACATATAAAGGGAGAATGTCCAATGCTTGCCATGATAAGAAAAATTCTTCTACAGGATGAAATATTACGAATGACCTCGTTCCAGACTTACAGCTAAAATATTGTTTCTAAATACATAATTATTTTCATCAAAGGTGGCTACAGGAGATCGTAGTTGTCAGTCAAGTAAATTCCAGTGCACTTAGTTGAAAGATCTGTGATTAGCGTGTGAGAACTTAAATGCTGAATGTCATGAATAAACTTAAAACATATTCTGCAAAGGAATTAATAAGAATTTCGAGTAGATAGGATTGTGTTCATTTCTAAATTACAAACGTGTGGCAACAAAAATTCGATTTAAAGGTCACGATTTCAGTATCACATAACTTTAAATCCGAAGGTCGCCACAGTAATCTGTTAGCACAACTCTTATCCCACAGTATTTTCATTATCACTTTCACTATAAATTTAAATTTTTTTTATTTTTATGTATGCTTGATGTAGTAGGCATGTATGCGATTGAAGCTGTATAACACTACACTAATTTCTTATTAAATGTGTTATTAATATTTGCAGTGGTTACAAGTCTCACTACAAGTCTCTGATCAGATCTCCTTTGCACTCGATAATATAATATTTTCTAATTTGAATATTTTATTTTCAAATGGAACACGTTAAACCACAGTAAACGTACAAGGTCAGTTCATACTTTCACACTTGTAACGTAACTCTGGGTGTCTGATTTACCTGAAGTCAACGAACCTTACTAGGAAAATTATTTATATTATAAAACAGAACTACCATATTACTGTTTGCGGTTACAAAAGCTGATTATGACTATTAATTTGCTTTATGGAGGCCACTAAAGACTGAAATTATTGGGGTGTAGTACCTATTAGGCCGATTGATACGGTATATTTATACCTGTGAAACCAGTTTTGAAATATCTGTGAGCCGAACATAAAGAACAATTGTTGGTTGTATTGCAGAAACTGTATATCAATGTGAAAGAATTATGGAAACCCGTAACTGGAGAAGGCTACATTTGCTTATGAATCAGCAAACACAGACAGTGACTCAGGAAAGAACTGGTAATGAGAGTCAAAGTATACAGCAGGAACTGACGAAAAATTAAAATTATAACGCAGAAACATTATCAATCGTTGAATTATGTAGAGACCCATGGTTTAGGTTGTAATAAACCGTTTAACAAATTTAAGGTTGATGAAATAAAATGAACTATGAGAACCATAACATTGGGAAATATTCTTCTGAGAGACTGGAGCGTTGAAAGGATAGACCAGGGCGACATATGAAAAAGACGAGAAAAATACGTGAGGGGGAATTCAGTGATCTAAAACAATGCCATATGGTGATCTTTCCGACTTTCTACTATTTAGAAATTGTCATTAGGATTGCTTGGTGTTATTGAAACTTAAGAACTCCTTGTGGTCTTTTCCAAAAGTGAAAGAGAATATTATAAGCATGCAGTGGTTATGCAAGAAAGACGTCTCGAACGAGAGAAACTACTATCTTATATATGAAGATTGTATCCATTCTTTCGCACATGTCCTAAAGAACAGATATCATCGGTGACCGTGCAGCTTGTTAGAATGAAATTACAATTAAATCAATGCTATGAAAGGAATACGCTTAGCAGCATACAGGCGCTGATATACGTCTACGGGGATGGAGATAAGTCCTTGCAGTCGCACTATCGCCTGTGTCCTCGGTGGCTCAGATGGATAGAGCGTCTGCCATGTCAGCATGAGAGCCCGGGTTCGATTCCCGGTCGGGGCACATATTTTCAACTGTTCGCGTTGCCGTATATCAGCGCCTGTATGCAGCTGATGGTATTAATTTCATAGTATTGATTTAAATGTAATTTCAACTACCATCTTGCTCGCCTGTTAGTACTTGTTAGCACAGCCTGACGAGCAGGACGGTGGTAGGTGTCGGGGTCTCATGTCTCATAGTCTACAAAGTAGGATACGGAACTTTTGTTCCACAGTCTACGTAGGGTGGAAGACAAACTTACTTCTTTTATACTGTGCTGTATATCAGAAGATGGACTTACGTTTTATCGAAACCTTTCGTAAACAATAAAATATCACTGGTTCAGCAAATGCCGGCCTTTCCTTTACTCTGTTAATGTGGACTTTTACAGTTGAGGTTTCTCTACGAAAAGAACTCCTAGACATAAGAGCTCTTCTCCAAAAATTCCTGCCACCGCATGCTCTTTAAGTTGGCAAAATATGTTTAAATGTCAGGGATTTGCAGAAAATGAATAGAACTGAAATGTATAGAATTATCAAGTAAGTAATTTAAAAGGTGAGATAACTGTTCGTAGCTGTTCTCAGAATCTCTATCTCTATTTCAAATACTCAAATATCAGTGTAAGCCCATACAGACAGAACATGTTATTTCCTGAAGCACGTTACCACCCCTACATGAATGTCAAGGAAAAGGTGATCGTCAAGACACCCACAGTAATTTTTCATTCAAAAAGTTGTTTTCGTTTGAAGTCAGGCATACAATAGAACAAACTGAGAACCTAAATCCATAATCCCTCCATTCAGCCTTCTTAGCTGAAAACATTCGCAACTCCTAGTTTCATTTTATTGTTATTCGATATATTTGCAAAATGGTACCATACATAGATGTGAGCGTATGTAAAAGTACATGATATCAAACATCTTTAATGCGTCCATTAGAAGCCAAGTCAGTGTATCAGATAAAGCTGAACAATAGATATAAGGTAGGACACCTCTAACGTGAAAAATTACATGTCAGATATTCATGACGAATTTCAAATACATATTTAGTAGATATAGCAGTTAGTTTGGAGTAAACCAAATAATTATTACTTTTGGTTTGCTAAAGACTCCCAGATAATGCGAAGTTTCAATATTATCTCCAGAAAGAAAACAATAGTGTTAAAGAAAATTTATTTAACTTTTTTGAGTCTACCTGCAAAGTAAAATTTTTATAAATTTACTGTTATCTCAGCTTAACAAGCCATTCATTGGAGCTCAAATTCCATGACCAGTGTCATCAATTAGAATAACAATTAGAAAAAAATTCAGATTCGATATTAACACCGGTTTAACGGTTCACCCATTGGTCGATGATGGTTGTTCCTATCGACTGTTCACATGGTATGAGCTGCTAAATGAATGACTGTACGGTAGATTACCTGCAGATTATTGCTGGACAATAGCAACGAGTCACCCACCAGTCTTATCATCTAGAGCGACATTTCTGCAAGCCACCACGCACTAGTGTGCCCATGGCATGGCACGGAGATATGCGAGCGCCCGGGGATAGGACGCTTGAAGAAAATAAGGAAGAAAGGTTACTTACTATTTAACGTCCCATGTTGCCGATGAGGTCATTACAGACGACGCACCAGGTAAGATTTGGGGAAGAAAATCAGCAGCGACCTTTTGAACTGCGCCTTCTCGAAACTTGCCTTAAGTGTTTGAGGAAAGTCGCATAAAACGTAATTCTGAATGGCAGGTCGGGGTTTTCAAACACCATCCGCCCGAATTCAAATCGTGCAACTGCATCATTTTGCTCGGTGTGTATGCCAGAAGCTTAGTCAAAGTGGACCGATGAATCACGGTATACATCCTATAGTGAAAGTTCACCGAAATCCTTCTGAGGTGATCCAATCAGTTTGTGACAGTGGGCGCCAGTCAGCGAAGTGGTGCCGCTATACGTAAGTGAAGGATATTTGATAATTACCAAATGGGTTCTCTGCTTCGCTTCCATAGTTTTTCTTTGATGATCGACACAGGAAAGTTAACTCCGAAGTTTTGTGCCCCTTGGCTCACATAGAGCATCCCACGAGAGACTTCTACTTTGAAGCAGGCAGCACTCCACCGCTGTATTCCCGAAAATTGTCGCGTTGGTTCGTCGACATCACAGGCTTAAGGATACACGTGTGCCACCGCATAGGCCGACAAACTTCAATCCGATTGAGAACATTAGAGATGCCGTAAAGTCAGCCAACTCTCTTCTGGGATCACACACTGAGCGACCAGATTGAATGGGTGCTGCTTCGAAATTCTTAAAGGCATCTGTTAGTGTCCAATCCTCAACGCACGCGGAAAGCTGATACACGCCAGAAATTACTTGTATCCGAATCAGTTTAATAGTCAAACTCAGCAAATTAAATGTTTTGCATCAGTATATTTCCCGATATTTTCATATCGTAATTTGGGTCTGCACTCATACTTAGGTCGATGTTATTAGTCAGTTTGCCTTCCAGTTAGTATTATATGGCACCATTAAAATAACCACGTAACTGGATCTTGTCTGCGAAAAATTATTATTCCTGAAGTTAAAGAAGTTGTTTATGTTAGCAACTGAAATCTTTTGAGCGAATAGAAGAACTGTTAAATTATCCTTTTTCGGATTCTTCTTCGGAGATAACTCTGTCGAATTGATACCGATGTTTTTCATTTGATGGGAATGTGTCTTTCTCAGTTTTTGAAGAACACACTAATCTCATGAAAGGTTTATTTCGCCGCTAGGTCTGTGTATCTCAGTCCATTAACAAGATTACATTTCAGGTAAACTTAACAGTTTCGGAGATACCAGCGACTGAAAGGTTATTATCTCACTTCTTTGTTTAATTTTGTTCAAACGTGCGGTAATAGACATTTTTCTGTAACAAGCTCGTTTTTGAACTATGATAACAGAATGTATCCGTGATTAATCGTATTTTCACTGTAACCAAGAGCAACAACATGGCAGTCGTTGAACCAACAACCAGAAATGGTATTAACAGCGGTACAAGTTCTGTGGTCTATCATATCCCAGCAATTATATATTAACTTGTCTCACTTTAATACACTCTAAATCGTAAAATAGCTCTGAAAATATAAATTAGTATTTGGAGGATTTTTGTTGTACTTCATTCCCAAGTTACGCAACTCGTTTCATCACCGTTTTCAACTTTTTAGTAAGTCATCATCGTAGTCAGGTGATTTCTTAAACGCACATGAAAGCACAGATACATAAATAGATAGTATATTACCAAATGATATTAACTATTATATAAACGCATGTCTATGTGCACACAGTAGCTCGTCCGAATACAATTGAACATGCCTCTAGAGGTGGCCACAATGTACCGTAAATGTGTCTACAGTATGACTACTAAAACTGGTGGCTATTGTTAATGAGGTAATTATACAAATTTTGTAATCTTTAAATGGCGAATATAGTATTAAAAATATTCACAAAATGAAAGCGAGTTGTTAATGTTCTTTGTTAACATTAACCAAGAAGCCAGCCGCAGTGGGTAGCCATGCGGTCTCAGGTGAATTGTCATGGTTCGCGCGGCTTCCCCCGTAGGAGGTTCGAGCCCTCCCTCGCCTTAGCGTAAATTAGTTTGAATTAATCAATTTGTAAGCCTAGGGACCAATGATCTAAGCAGTTTGGTCCCTTCGACCCTTACCACATTTTTTTTTCAAGAAGCCAGAAGTACGGTACTTAACTACTTGCAACATTCATTAGCCTTTATACCACGCATTGCTTTCCTCAGGAGCTCCAATTGCCATGTGTCATGGTCCCCTTTCGCTTAGCTGCACGCTTTGTGTGGTAAGTAGAATGCATGTAAGATTTGTATGTCTAACAAAATTTGTTTGTATAGAAGCTAGTAATCTGTGTTTTAAAAAATCCTAAAGAAAAAGGGGAAGAGGCAAAACAAAATGTGTCTAGAAAATATTACGAAACATATTTCCGCCTCAACGGTCAAGGGAGATGTACAGCAAACTCTGCAGCATATGATAACAAGAATGAATTTCAGTGAGACAAAGATGACAATAGTGAAGGAATTTTTCATCAATGTAATACTGTTATGTTCTTGTAATAATTTAAAATTTATGATAAATAGTTTTTGCTGTTTTCAGCTCTACTAGTTGAAACTTTATTGCTGTATATCGGTATTCGTATTATCAGAAACAAAACGCATTGCCTCAGCACTCAAGGCACTTGAAACAAAAACATCTTTAACCGTACTTAAAATCTTTAAAATCCCTGGCGTTTTTAATAAACTATTTATTATCTCATTTCTCTCATTATCTCAGCAGTAATTTGGTAAGTAACACAATTCGCCCATTTAGGATCTAAGAAACACAATTCCTAAAACAATGTTTCAAGGTAATTCGATTTAAAAGTTTTGTCCAAAAAACTGAGTAATTTCTAATAGTCTTTTACAAATCTTTCTATGGTAAATAAAAAGTATACTTCATTGACTTGTTTTCTAGTAGGTGTTACATATTCAAGTCACTCGGTGGACACTTACGAAATATTTAATGAAATTATTCGCGTAGTTACTTTTGTCCGATCCTGAACATAATGGTTACTGCTGTATAACATATGAACGTCAAAGAAATAATATGCAGCTTTAAGCGATATTATCATATTAAAGATTTCTGCAGTTCTGTTAATAATGTGTTTAAAAATACGGATTACACCAAGCAAGAGAAATGCTTTTCAGGAAGTTTACCAGTCTATGATGCAGAATACATAAAAGCCATTATTATTTTCAGTTTGCGTTATTTGTCTGCAGTAATATTGAATCTACAATAAATAAATTATAGGTAACAGAAATAATATTTTTGTTTTTTAATCTTCATGTAGCAAACTTATGATAAACCATTTTAACGAAACACAGTGCTCTCTCACGCCTATTTTCCTTTTTGTGGAATAATGTTTCACAAATAACGCAACACAGACGTTTAAACGAGCCAAAAGTGTTGGTTTACATGAAATAGCTAAAGTGATGAACTAGCAACAATAATAAAGGAGACAAAAACAGGAAATAAACATGAAGTCTAATCCTGTGATTTCTCCACGTTTGCTTTTTCAAATGCTCGTTTTCTAAATCGCTAGTAGCATGCAGTCCTTCATTCAATGTGAGATACCTTTACTTATGCACAGAAGACTGTCATATGCTGAACATAAAGTATTGTCTTCAGGTCCTGAATTCAGAGACTATCGTAAAACAGGTCTGTTCTTGGTGTGCTAAACTTGAAAGTCACGATCATCGTAGAATACTTGAAAAACATCACGTCAGGCGGATCTTTCCTATATTGCATCCAAACAAATTTAAGCCATTTCGTAGTTGCTACATTCTCAGCAGTTTTCCTATTTTCAATTATTTTCTTCTGAAGCTAGTTGAAATCTAAAATTTGAGTGGTAACTGTTTCTGTCACTCAGTACTTGTTGGAGGTTATTCTTGCAATTGAATACAAGCCAATGGGATCAAAAACATCGATATTTTTACCTTTTCTTTCGAGGCTCGCGTGCACTGAGTTTACTTCCATTTTTTGAATGTCCAGGCCCAAAAAAGCATTAGTCAATAGTTGGAATGTCTAATGTCTTTACTAGAAGCAAGCACATAGTAATCATGTTGGCATTCATGTTCTGGGCCCCACATGTATCAGGAAACAAGGTTATCGCTTTCCCTTGTGCATGATTATTCAAAAAATATCACAGACATGAAGCCACCTCTATGGACCCCCTTTCTGATGTCTCGACCCAAATGCAGCAATCTTTTATGTTTTCTCTACACTAAGACCAGTGAGATTGTACAGGGAGCGCCTTATTTTATAGAATACGGCCTTTGAATTCACTTTAGGGCAGTAAAGCACAGCTTGCAAGTCAAATTCAGCTATCAAAGATTCGTCTCTTCTTGAACTTTCTATCTTAATGATCTTAACTTCCCTTGCCATTTCATTCCCTTTCAAATGCTCTACCTGCTCCCTTTTCAAATCTCTGTCTTCCTTTTGGTCAGCCGAAAGAAGTGAAAACTATAAACATTTGTCATACATATCTTTTCGTGGCCTGTGAAATTTCAGATTAAATTCGTTTGTGAATATCTCCATGTGCAGCCATAATTTCTCGACTGTCTTTCCTTCTTCACAGCGTTGTTAACGTTATAACTCATATTATCTTAATACTCATATCAGCAGGTAAAGAATCTACTGTACATTCTTTCCTCTTGTAACGAGAAGGAAAGTTGGGAAAACTCTTAATTTGTCTCCTTATAGTCTCTTTACTTTCTTAGGGTCTCTTTATACTTGGCTCATGACGTCCTCTTCGCTCTTTCTCAGTTACATGACGTTCAACTCTTTTTTCATAGTATGTCTTACAAAGGATTCAGAAATGTCAAATGTCTTGAGGAAAAAATGTATACACACTTTAATCTTATAAGTTACCTTTATTAGACAGAACTTCTAGGTCCTCTTCCTTCGTTTCTCTTCTTCTTCCAGTAACTTATTTATGTACTGCCTTCGTAGCTCAACTGATCAAGATCCCAGTAAGCTCTATGGATATTTTGTCTGTCTTGCTCGGTAAACTTACTCGTGCATTGTCGTGGGTATTTAGAGCAATATTTTGGCTTCACATTTCTTGTATGAGCTTCGGAATTCTTCGTAGATATATGTGACCCACCATACTGTTGATTGATTTTTCTTTTAATTCTTTTCAATTCCTATCATGTTTCGTTTTCTTGTTTCGTTATTATTCTCGATACCAGCATTGTCATCTGCAATTTCTCCATCCTGATTGTGATGATATACTTGTGCACTAGTTGTATCCTCAGTAGCTTTTGTGACTTTCATTACAAGGAATGTTCCATCTTCAACACAGCACTCTGTAACCATAATGTGACAGGTATTCAGAGGAAGGGAAAAGAAAATTAACTAGAACTGTTGTAGTGTCTAGTAACTGTTTGATTACTCACCAGAATCAGTAGTGTTGTCCAGTTCTTAGGAAGGATCATCGATATCTGAACCAATGAAAGTCCTGAGCATCTCCACATCACTTTCTTCCTCAGCTGTGAACATAAATAATAATTATAATAACAATAATAATAACAACAGCTGTAATAACAATAATAATAAAAATTTTTGTTATAGTACTTACTACCGAAATATATACACTAAGAAACAGGTTCTAATACTTACAAGATTCCATTAAATTATGTTCCTTCTCCAGGCACATTTTCTCCATCCTTCTTCCTCTGGACACCATAGCACTACTACTTGCTTGTAAATCTATTCAAAACTGAAACATTATTTACCTTCCTTGCCTGGAAGTTGAATTTCATTGTTGCCACAGAGCGACGGTGACAATACCTTTAAAGTGAAGTAGGAGGGAAAGCAACTTCTAATAGCTCTGTTAGGATCAGAGAAACGTAAGAGCTGTTCCGTTTCACAAATTAACACTGTGTCTAGTGGTCTAAAAACGGATCAACCTTTCCGTCTGTCTGACCCTTACTATTTTTCGCAAATGTAGATACGTTGACAACTAAAACGAGAACCACATAAGATAGAGTTACGCTTGTTTGATATTAACGTAGGTCTTGATTTAGTGTACCTTATGGTACTAACTATTCAAAAGTGGCAAAAATGTAGTTACGTCTGTCTGATCCTAAATGGGCGAATTATGAAGTATCAGAAAATCTTCGCAATTTTGTTTTTGTTATGAGATTGGTCACTTAGAACGTTTGACATTTGCTGTCCTCCTATGTTTCAGATGAAACCATATTGGCAAAGAGCTGAAATTAATATGGAACATGGTTATTGATTCCATTATAAGGCGATGTGAAGGCTTTCTGCATTAGCTATAAGCAAGACGAGATTTATGACGGCTTGTTACAGTGTGCCACTGCTTAAAACATAATATGCAGAACTGATTTTGAATAATAGAGTATCTATAAACAACTTAGTGACTCTAAAGAGAACTGCGCACAGGCAGCTTCCATATATAACTCTTAAGCCACAAATTATGTTGACTGTCACGTATTTCACGTTCCAGACCCGTTCGGAATGTCGGAGACCCCAGCTGGGTGTTTACACACGGTCTCAGCTATTAATAACGCGTAGCGACGCACCAGTGCTAGTGAACTTCACCTTGTCCTTGTGTTGCTTCAAATATATGGCCTGTACATATAGAGTAAGGAGTGAAGTAAAGGCATTACGAGACCGCATATAAGTCAAGAGAACAAAACAGAACGCATTTTATGTCTAGTTTATTCCATGTAAGGGGAATATGAACCATTCGGAACCAGATGTCGTTCTGAAAACTGGAATTCAAGTCCATACTTCAGCGACTGAATTTTGATCTTTCTAATTACAGCATCAAAAAATCTGATATTCTCCAGGACAAAAGGAATCGAAATCAGTAAGGAAAGTAAATGGATGTCTTATGACAAATCTTCTACCGCATTCACGTATGCCACGACGGTCCTACTTTTCTGACTGCTGTACTAAGTTCTGCCAAACTAATTACTTACAAACAAACTGAAAACGTAGCAGGATAGCGGAAATTCACCATTTTACTTACAAATTAGGAGAAATGCTTCTGAGGTAACAACTCACAGCGCGTTACGAGCAGAACTCCAAAATGATTATTAATTATGTAACCTAGAAACTTGTAACTTTTAACCAACTGTACTGTACTTGCTTCTGAATGGAGGGCATTTCAAGAATACTGCATAACACCTCTAATTCGACGTCTAAGGAGTTAAAACAACTTCCGTTACATTTCGCTGATCGTAAAAGTTCACTTTTCTACACATCTACGGTTTATGTAGTCTTGATGTCGTGAGATTCATGTATATCTGCTAAGTAACGTAAAGATTATTCACTTGTAATGCTGTGAATTTCCAATATTTCTTGATTTAACATAATTTATCTAGGCTACGTGTATGTGTGACCTGTTCTAGCACTTAATAAGTTTTTTACACATATGTGGCTCAATAGGGGGAGTTCCTGTGTTATAATCTGTCCTCAGCCGTCTATTCATTAAGAAGGTATTGAATACTCTCAGCCCTTTTCACTTTTCGTTATTGTTCTAATGTTTACAACATTTACTATTATATTTCCTATTTAGAAGAGTACAAGTCAGTTTCGGTGACAAATAATATTTCAGTTGGATATAGTGTGTAAACAGAGGGCAACTGTATTCACTGCAACTGAAAAAAAAAGGAATAGTATACCAGGTAAAATCTAAACATACATCCCCTATAAAAATTCTTTGTATAATTATGGTGCTTACATAGTGTAACCAGACACGGTTTATTTAGAAAATCCATGTAGATATAAATGGTAGCAGTGTAGAGGTTCTTTTATAGAGCATACTTTGTACATAAGCAACACGGGTCCTTTCCTTGAATGTATAACTCAAATATTTAATTTGTGGTAGCTGAATCCTAAACTGTAAGGCATGCGAATCCATTTTCTGCTGAGAAACAGAGTAGTTCCACGGAAATATATTATCTCTAACAAAACCCCAGGACATTAGGCCCAACTACTATCAATGAAAGGAATTTCAAACAATAGCTTTTATTCTGTACAAATTTTAAGTGCATGCAATTTCCGTTAGTACAAAGTAGGTAAGTTTGTTGCAGACAAAGTTGTAGAGAATTTGATTTGTGAAACACAGGTTTACTCGTGAGACCTGAGTTTCTCCCAGTGTAAACAGTGTTGCAATAACTTACGGGAATTCAGATGTGTTATGCCATCAACAAACGCCCATATTTCGACAGTTGCGCATTCTCTCACTATCGAGAAAAACTGCAGCTAGTAAGCGCTGTGCAAGTTAATGTGAAAATTCAGTTCGGAGAGGTATTCCAGGAAGATAACACTCTCACACACTGTAAACGCTGGCGCTACCACGTAACTAAAGATGAACGAAATCAGAAGTTGTCGTTAGTGAAAATTAATAAACTATAGGTGAGGTAACATTAACTTTGCTCCTCTCCCGTCCTTTCTTCCTTTCTTCTTTTCTTTTCACACAGGGGAGACAGTGGGTTTCCATGCAGGATAGAAGAGAAACCTCCATCTATGTTTATGTATGAGATTACTTGTTATTGCCAACTGCTTGCTTAATAAAATTATCCTACTTGTATTTCGCATGCATTTTCAGTTCTGTACTTATACATTATATTACACTGTATTCACTTATTATTTAACTAGAGAAGCTGGCAATGTTTCACAATTGCTAAGTATGTATTGGAACTGGATATACGTTCTGATCTCCTTTTCCTCCCCTCCCTATATCCTGTCCCTCCTCTCCACTTCCTTTGTCCGTCTCATCCACTTTACCCTATCTCTGTCCGTCTTCTTTCCCTCCTCCTTTATCTCTCACTCCATAGCCTCTTTCCCCTACTTTACATTAATTTCCTTCCCCATTCTCTGTCCATTTCCTCGTGTCGCTCCCTCTGACCTTTTTTATTTTAACTGCAAACGGAACCTCGATTTGGAAATAGAAGTAAAAATCAGTAGGTAGCTTGGATGGAATCGTTAGCAGACAGGGGTGAGAGAGATTTTTTCAGCTGCCAGATCTGTGAGGATAGGAACTTTACTAACAAAAGTTCAAATGGTTTTAATCTATGTACTTGTAGATTTCTGAAGTTAGCCCTAAATACAATTTTTCTGTCTTCCTTCAAAATTGACTTCGATAAGGAAAACAAAGCCGCACATTTTCAGAGCACAGCTTAGCATGTTCCTTGCAGCAGCCGATTTAAGAAAACGGTTTATTCTATAACATTATATCTCCAGTGGTTTCAGCTGAGCGTTGTCAGTCAGGATTCACTCAACAGAATCTTTCTTTGAATTTTTGTGAATTGAAACAAAACTATTTCAGTAAGATCATGAGTTCACTAAAATGAATTAAATCGGAATTCATCGTTCCGGAGTCATAATCAATCGTGGTTCAGAAATTGTTATTCTATTTGACTCCAAACGATGTCTTGCTCGTCGTCAGTCTCATTCATTCTACGATCATGTAGTTGGCCCGCGTTGTTCGTGCGCCGACAGATATTTCCACGCCTCATCGGAGGCTTTTCTTTTCCAAAGAAAATAAACCACGAACTGAAGTATTTTGAATGTTTGCAACACACCAGGTTACAGCGGATTGACTCCAATTTAATCTTTGTAACACATCACAGATATGATTATCGCCTCTAACACACAGAAATACCGCATTCAGTTGTATACTTTTTCGAAAAATATTAATATTCAATGAGGAATTTGTTTTTGTTATGGAAACATGCGACAGCAGAGATGACAAACTGTACGTTACAATTTCTTTTGTTATGATGACATGTGACAGCAGAACTGTGAAACCCTTGTCGCATTTCTTTCATTGACATTCTCATTCAAAAATTCCATCCACATTTCCGACTTCTCCCTTGGATTTTCCTAAAATTCTCTGTCGTACAACCCTTGTCCTGACAGCTACGATTACAAAACAAAAAAAAAAAAAAAATTTGCCAAATCAATCGAGCCGTTCTCAAGCGACAATCTTCCATACTATGTATGGAATCATTTCATTTTTGTTTGTATTGATTAACGTGCAAATGCTAAGGCACATGGCACTGATAAATTACATCATTCTCTGTGTTTCAGAATGTTTGATTTCAATTAAGTAGAGGTACAACGATTAGTTATTCATTCCAGGAGCACACTGCGACGGTTTTCGTCTGACGCCAAGCACGTGTGAATACTATAGGAACAACTATTCTTCTCGGAATGATTTTAGAGTAAGTTTTGATGGAGGTGGTGCCCATTTATTGCCAATAGCTTTCGTATGCTATAATCGCAAAGGCAAGCTGCTACTTGAATAAAGCCATTTAATGTCTATAGAAAGGGAAAGTAATAGGTATCAAATTGCAAAGTATGTATCCAATCTACAGAAATAGGCTTAAGCAATGGAAAATATGCGAATAATATTCAAGACCAGTTTACTATATGCCGTATGTTTGCGTACAGGGTGTTTCACGAGAGAGAGTGAATATTTTAAAAGGTTATAGTACAGACCACTTCGAGTAAAACATTTCATAATTTTCTCCAGTTCTTGATTCAAAAATACTAATAGAAGGTGTTAAGCATAGTCAAATGATTAAGTTCAAAGTTGATTTTCATGAATTTCACCAACGACTTGTATGCACTTTCTAATTCGCTTGACAAATCTTCGACTAGCTCTTCTGAGGTCGTGTTGGGGTCCTTTTATGTGGATAGCACTATTCTTATTATGAACGCTTAATTAGTTTTTTTGTGTTTAGTTCGTCATTATAGATTTCGTCTTTGAACCCCTGGGATAAGAATCCGAAGGATTAATGCCTGCTGATCTTGTTGATCGAAGCTTGTTACCATTCCTGCGGATTCACCTTCGAGAATGGTAGGTTTAGATAATGTGTCTGCTCTTTTATGTGGAGTATGTATTGTACAAAACATAAAAAGACATTCTTAATTCAGGATCCTATTCAGTCACTATTTCACTTTAATGTAACGATAATTGCAACAGTGGCGGTGATGCAGGTGATTTATTAGGAATAAAGAGCAAAGCGTGTATAATTTGCCTGTTGCGTAACATTCCGATAAAAGAATTGCAACAGTTCAGTTGATAGGATGTTGACTGGAAACTCTTAAAAATATTTTACTAAAATTTATTTTACAGAATATCGTACCTGGAGTCACAAACGATGGCGGTCGATTTTATCCTTGTTCTACGTATCTACGTCAACGTTTCTTCGGCAGGCAATGAGCGTTCAGTAGTTTTCTCAGCTATGTGTTGTGAATGTCATAGCCAATGCGAGCGTAAAAAGTGACCGTAGCAAGCTATTCAGTGAAAGTTTACTCCATTTGTTGCGAGATGTCACAGCAGATGGTGGAGGTAAGCCAAAAATTCTTTACAAGCACATGTAAGACATAATTTGCAGTACACACGCTTTCTTCAATCCCACAGCACGTGTAAGCGGTTACCGCAACCGTCGCGTGGAACCGGCAACAATGCGCGAACCGCCATTGTTTTTGATTTGGAGCTATTGTGACACAGACAGTTCCCATACGGATAGCATTATCTACGGTGACACAAGTTGTATGGTGTAGCGAATGTTGTTCGTCGGCTAAATAATAGATAATAAATTTCAGTAAACAACGTTAAATAACTGAATATTAGCACTTTCGTATAACTTAGGCAGTGTAAGTAATGTCCGACAGGAAAGTTTGAAGGAGGCATGAATTTTACGTGTTCCATATCTAATCTGCGATTGGGGCGTTATCTCATGTCAATAATGGGAGAAAATATGTTGACAATTAATGTAAACAGTGTAAATGGGTCTGGGTGATTCGGTATGTATCGGAGGGTGGCCGAGGTGACAGGAATCAAAGAAAAAAAAAAAGAGGAAACATGTATGATGTCCATGTTTAGCTCATGTCACAAAGCTTCCTAAGCATTGTAAAGCATTGTTGGGATACACTGCTGCAATTCTATGTCGTGGACCGTCTATGGCAAACTTCTTCGCTGTGGTACGCAAAGAATCCTGTCCACATCTAGATTTCATTCAAGGAAGGCAGAATGCTGAAAACTGAATCGTTTGCATCGCTGCTGAAGAAACGTACTGTATGTAAACGAAGAAAAGTTTATGAAGTTTGTGAAGCAGTTTTTTAGGAAATCGTTTTACTTGTAGCTTAAGGAAGCACGGCATATTTTCGATTCGTACTTTTCTTCATTGTACAGCGGTCCTATAACGACAGAGTGGAAACTATTATTTAAAAATATTTATTTCAAACTGTGAGTTGCATATCACAGCCTGGTGCTGAGGTTGTTATAATTTCGTTATTGCTCACATTTATAACGATACTTAAAATTTGACCAACTCACTATCCGCAGTTTGAAGAATTTGCAGTGAACTATGGGTGTGAATTACAGTTCCTGACCGGAGAAAAGCTGGAATTGGTAGTCTGAAACATTCTTCATATTTCAAAATACCTGTTTCCAAATCACTGACAGCTGAATGATGTGTTAAAATGCCGACTGAAAAAATGACTCACCCCGTACTCGATCCCACAATATATCGTTTTTCAGTCACACACTCTACCGCTATGCGACTGAACCATATGCTGCGTTGTATTGAGACTGCTGTTCTCTCTAATTATTGCAGCTGTCACTAGGTGCCTACGTAATCGTTTCCGAAACCTAACTTCAATTATTCATAATTGAAATAATTAGTACGAAATATCTATGAAATATATACAGAAGCTTTCCTCGTGAATAAGTGTATCTATTAGTCAAACCCGGGTCAAAATCCCTACAGCATTTCCAGAATTTGCCTGCGTGTACTGACGGACGCGAGCAAGCGACTTCAGTTTATCTTTACAGGGTGGCCAGAAACAGTTTGGAAAGCTTGTAAGAGTGTGGCAGCGTAGGTTGTGTAGAGAAGTAAGTGATAAAAAAAATTTGATTCGTTGCGCAGTTTTCGAGGTAATTAGCATTGAAGTTAGCCAAAGAGGCTGTTACGAGCCCTAGTTTCAATGGCCTGTGAGGTACTATTTGTGTCAGTTGATAGGTGATAGTGCAAGTGACTTTTAGCCTTTGGTTTTGGTTCGATTCGTAGTACCGTCACACATCCATAGTTTATGTCCCTCTCTTCCTCAGTTATAGGAAATCAAACGAAGAACACGTTTGACGACAATGTCTCTCTCTGGTGGGAAACTTGAATTTGCACGTGCAATGGCCAGATTGGCTAACTTCAATGGTAATTAACTCGATAACGGCGACACGAATGGAATTTTTTCTTAACAATTATTTCTCAACACAATCTTCCCTGAACCCCCCCCCCCCCTACAAGTTTTTGAGACAGCTTCTGACCAACCTATACGGAAATCATAGGCGCTGTCTTTTGAAACTCATGGACTATGCTCATCACATTACACTTTCAAACTTATAATTTCTCCCCTGTATAATTTGAGTACGTGTAAACGCTAGAAAAGTAACATAAAATACATAATCACTCCCCTAAATAGGGAGACACTGGAACGTTTTCCTCCTGACACTAGTTTTACTGATGAATTCGTTGATTAGCGGTTATAGGTTCAGTTCGGTTCCCTTACGAGATCGGTATGGCTGTTCAATAATACTACGTGATTAAACTGATCTTCGTTTATGGTGGCTCTGGTGTAAGCTTTATGTGTTCGATGTGCAGAAAACGAACGTTTTGCAGTACACGTGGATATTGGAATTAAAAGTAGCAACAGATTTACATATGCTTACATCAAGTTCTTCAGAGCTACACAGTTATTCTCTGTCCTACTCTAGGATTGCACTACACTATCAAAGCTCTCTAGTGTAGCATTACGCTGTTTTACCATATCCAAAAAGTATCTCGAAGAAGAGTCAGTCTTATACAATCGAAATCGTCACCGTTAAAAAGGAGTATCGTAGATATTATCTTCTTTGCCTCATAGAAACATTTCTATTTAGACAGGGTGTGATATTGTTTCGGGCGGAAATCTACGTGTCACTAAGAAACTGCAAAAGAACTTCGTAAATATTGTGTGTGCACCACAGAGACACAACACGCACGCACCATCTCGTTGGACAGAATGGTTTAAAATCTTGACCTGCTTTAATGTCATGAGAATCTGAAAAGAATTGTTCAAGATTTCCGAATTTTTGTAGCCTCTTGGGTGAACCACGAATAATGAAATCAAATCTTCGAGAATTGACTGAATATCCCTTAATATTGATTTGTTATTACAGGAGCCTGGGACAGCTAAATTTGGGGTAATAAGCCAAACAGTGAATGTAAATAGCCCTCGGTTCAACGCCTTTGATCCGTGACTGTAATCCTTGCAGACAAGTGCTAACGTTTGTTGCGCCTTCGTAGCATTATCCACAACAGTTGCTCACAGGAATAGAATGTCTTAATCATACATCCTGCGCAGATTTAAACAGGGTATGTGAAGCATTTAATGCGAGCTCATCAAAACAACAGAGCTAAATTCTAGTCAGCAGTATGTAAACAAACAGACATCTGCTCTCTAATTGATATATCGGCTGTCTCGCTCAACATGAAAGCATATAAATCATGTTCTCTTACTCGTTGAATCAAAATTCTTTTGAAAAGACATGTTTATCAGTGTTCTAATTTCATTAATTATTTTATGAGACAGTCATCTGTAAGTAGTCTGATAAAGCTATAGTTTCAGTCTGTGTACATCCCCAGATCGTAATTTCAGAAGACTCAAAAAATTAGAAGACTCATCTATATGACAACTTAAGGCCAATCCTTGGCAAACCAAGAACAGTTTCGCTTAAACAAAAAGTAGCGGCTTACATTTCTTGTGCTCTAGAATGACTAACTGGTGACAGAAAATTCGCTCCTTTCTTCATATAATTATTTGTACTAATTGAACTGATATTCAAATTATTTTTTCATGAGATTTGAATCGCTTTAGAGCAACGTACTAGTTCTTAAAGTCGTACTGCACGAATGTATTATGGGAATCCTCGTTCGCAGTAACAGTAGGTGGCAATCTCCTGTTATCACACAAGGACCTACACAGAAAACAATAAGCTCTGTCATCCTTTCCGTCATACTGAATGTATGTTTTTACCCAACGTTTTTGAACAGTTGTGCCCCTGCGGCTGCCACTTCCAGTACCAGTATGACGTTTTCGCGGAACTACCAGTGATAGTAACAGGGATTTCATCGTCACGAGCTACCGAAAATGGATCAGTTTTATTGTTATACGCTGTCGGTTCGATATTACCATCACCATAATGAAATCAGTAGAAGTCCTTTCGTATTTCACATAACATAACATAATTCCAAGCACAGGTGACACAGGTCAGACAGATCATAAACTAACGTCTAGTGGTCTACATGTTCTGACTTCTGACTACTTCGCTGTTCGTTCAGTTTTAGAAGTCAAGTATAAATTACACTATCTACAACATGACTTCACAAGATTAAATCTCTCGCTGGCTCTTGCGTTTCGCGACTGTTGCAGGGCTTTCAATTAAAGCAGGAAGAACTTTCCTATGCCGTTATATATACTGTCCTTTTACTGAATGTCTTAGTAGGAGGGTTGGGGCACTCTTCATCGCAGCTCACTGGTGGTTGTGTTAAAAGATTATCTTAAAAGAAACCGCTTATTAAATTCGTATTTCATAGTAAAAAAGTTTTCGTCGTATGGTACCCAACCGACATCATTTCTAGTTATTTAATACACCAAAAATAATGAAAGGTTACCGCCTCCAATTTACGTTATTGACTTAAAAAGTGGAATTCCTTTAATATTCGAACATTTTAGAAAACGGGTCAACGTTGACTTTAATCCCTACGAATGCAATTAGCCGGTTGTTTAAAGATAACCTTTTTACAGCGTTATATTACAAAAGCCAGCCGCCCATCGCCCATCGATGCAATGAATGAGTCGATTTTAATTACGACCAAGAAGCAAACCTATATACTGCCGTTTGCGTACGATGAAAACGAGAAAAAACAATATTAAAATTTTCGCTGAAGTATCTGTGCATACTCACTCATTTTTTATTTTATTTTATTGAGCGACCGAGCATGCCTGTAGTCTGCGCTTACGATAGAGATGATGAAATAGCATATTTTATAGAAACAAAGGTGCTTAGAATTTGATGTAGCACATTCCAACCCGACAAATACGATTTCATGTTGGATATACATACACTGATTGTAAATATGTCACAGAAAGAAGCGTGTGCAAATGTGAAAGGCAGGCGACTTGGTTGAAACACAAAAACCCAGTTGGCTCAAATGTAAGTAGACAGGAGACGAGTCGTGCATCTGCTATAACCTGACAAGGGAATCTGCAAAACCGTACAATATTGTCAGCATTCGATAACAACTTTTTTGCTTCGATGTTTAAATGGTAATTCAGAATAAATAACACAGCATTCGCGGATGCTTGTCACAATGTAAGAACGGGGCACCAACTCGAAATGTAATCAAAAAATTGAGCGGCTAACGCGATGACCAATATGGTGCTGCAACGTCACAACCTGATCAAAAGTATCCTCACATCTGTTAGTGAACAGATACTCTTGTTGAAGCAGTCGTTCAGTTACGTTGATCTGTAACAGCAAATCTCAGTTTGAATCGCCTGTGGGTGTTTTCATTTCCATGTTTAGTCTCTTTACTTCTCCACTGCAGAATATCTAAATCTACATACTCTGCAAGCCACCGTACGCTGCGTGGCGGTGGGCACCCGCACCACTATTAGTCGTTCCCATTCCTGTTCCACTCACAGGCCTAACGTGGGAAAAACGACTAACTATATGCCTCCGTTCCGGCCCTAATGTGTCTCATCTTGTCTTCGTGAACCTATCGCGAAATGTGTGTTGAGGCAGTAGGATCGTTCTGCAGTCTGCTCCAAATGCCGGTTCTCAAACTTTCTAAATCTAGATCTACGGGATTACGCTGCTATTCACCATAAAGTGCCTGGCAGAGCGTTCATTGAACGACGTTCAAGCTGTCTGTTTACTGTTCCACTCTCGAACGGCGAGCAGGAAAAACGAGCACTTAAATTTTTCTGTGGGAGCCGTGATTTCTCTTATTTTATCGTGATGATTATTTCTCCTTATGTAGGTGGTTGCCAACAGAATGTTTTCGCACGTTGCCAACAGAATGTTTTCGCAATCGGAGGGGAAAACCGGTGTTTGAAATTTTATTAGTAGAGCGCGGCGCAACGAAAAATGCCTTTGTTTTAATGATTGCTATTCCAATTCACGTATCATGTCTGTTCCACTAATTCCCCTATTTCGCGATGGTACAATACGAGCTGTCCTCCTTTGGACTTTTTCGATGTCATCCATCAATTCCAGCTGATGCGGATCCCACACCACACAGAAAAACTCCTGTGTAGGGGGGAGACATGCGTAGTGTAAGCAGTCTCTTTAGTAGACCAGTTGCACCATCTAAGTGTTCTGCCAATGTATCGCAGTCTTTGATTTGCTCTACCGGCAACATTTTCTATGGGTTCATTCTAATTTAGGTTATTTGTAATTGTAATCCCTAAGTATTTAGTTGAATTTACAGCCTTAAGATTAGTGTGTATCGCGTAATCGGAATTTAGCGGATTTGTTTTTAGTACTCATGGGATAAATTTACACTTTTCGTTATTTAGGATCAATTGCCACTTTTCGCACCATAGAAATATCTTATCTGAATCATTTTGCAATCCGTTTTGATCATCTGATGACTTTGCAAGACCGTAAATGACCTCGTCATCAGCAAGCCATCCCAGACAGTTTCTGAGATTGTCTCCTATATAAATTATTCGTAATGTGGGGCCACAGTCATAATATATTTCTTTAAAGTCAGTACCGCCAATAGACTGTTATTTATTTGCAGTGCTGAAATTACATGATCATGATTTCGGCTTTAAAGGGCCTTTATCAAGTGTTTTAATGTTATACAATGCCTAAGATGGCATACTGTCGTATTGAAAATACATTTTTAGATACAGTGATAAAGAAATGCCGTAGACTTTTACCGGAAATATTGACCCTTAGACAAAGTGTCTAATAGTGTATTTTAAATGCGGCAGTATGCCATATTAGGCACTGTATAACATTAAAACACTTTATAATGGCACTTTAAAGCCGAAATCGTGATCGTGTGAATTCAACACTGCAAATAAAAACAGTCTAATGGCGGTACTGACTTTAAATAAATTATCTCCTACGTCGTTAATATAGATCAGGAACCACAGAGGGCCAATAACACTTCCGTGGGGAACGCCGCATATTGCTTCCGTTTTACTCCATCACTTACCGTCTATTACTACGAAGTGTGACCTTTCTGACAGGAAATCACAAATACTGTCGCGCAACTGAGGCGATATTCCATAGGCACGCAATTTGATTACAAGACGCTTGTGGGAAACCGTGTCGAAAGCCTTCTGGAAATCTATAAATACGGAATCAATTTGACATCCCCTGTGGATAGCACTCATTACTTCATGAGTAGAAAGAGCTAGTTGTGTTTCACAAAACAAAGTCCCCTTTACTCGGTGGACCGCCATTCGAGTTCCCGGAGCCACACTTTCGTGTTTTTCAAACGAACTGGTAACTAATCTAGCAGCCCGCCTCTTAATTGCTTCGAAGGCTCCCTTCAATCATTACCTGGATCGGATCATAATCACACGAGCGGTACTCAAGAACAGGCTCCACCATCGTCCGGTATGCTGCCTCTTTCCAAAAATTCTCCGCTAAACCAAAATCGAACATTCGCCTTCCCTACCAAAATACGATGGATGTGTCCAAGAGCCTAGAGTGTGGCTGGATAGCGAGGGATAAGGCCTTTTCTTGAGGGAACATGGTATTGTCGTAAACTTGATATTACTAAAAGTGGGTTTCAGGAGGCGGCCAGAACTGCGATCACCTGGCTTCTCCTAAGACCCACTCGACTGTGGATATTCGCAGTAGTGTGTCCAAAACACACAGAGAAGGGAACCCCGTTTTTCTGTCAGAAGAAACATGGGACTAAGATGATTGTATGAGAGTGAAGTCCTGGTACGTGGGGAAGTTATACCGCCGATCTGCAAGTCATTTCAGGTGACGCCACAACACAACACCGAATCCCCGCAGGGAGAGAATCTCCGACGCGACCGCCAGTGGAATCTGGACCCGCTGCATGGCAGTCAGAAGCGCCGGCCACTCAACTAAGGGTGCGAACAGAAACACAGGATTCTTCGCAGAAGACTTTCAGCGAGATAAGAGATAACTATTTATGAGTTATTCCCAAGATGCTGAGTGAATTTTCTCTACGATGTCCTACAGTAACATTAGGTTTAAACTTTCTGAATCCAGCTTTCTGTTATGATCATACTGTTATTTCTCAAATGCTCTCTATTTTCCTCTGCCTCTAAGTGCAGAGCATCGGATAGGGCGTTTTCAGAACAGTGCAAAGGAGTGGAAGAGATTTTCTACCTTCTACTCAACTAAGTGCACTATTAATTGAAATAGCAAAAATCCGAGAGTGTGGGAGGGTCTTTAACACCTCCACATGAGTGTTACTGCTCAGTGCTCGCAGTCCTTACCATCAGTGGCCAGCCAGTTCTCGCTCTGACGAAGAATAGGAGAGTTCCAGAGCAGCCAGAAAGAGAGACTACTGTCTAGGTATCTGAAGAGTAAGGACTTTAGTTTAGGAGAGAAGAATGATGAAATGAGCCTTGTTGGCACTAGACGGATGTCTGTACTTGAGCGTTAGATACAAAGCGGTGGCTGAATCTGACACTCAAGTCGCTACCGCCGCCGTCGGAATTATTCGCGCTCTGCGCGCCTGCTAAGATGAACTCCTTTGCTTGCGCGGTCGCCGATTAGAGGCGAACTTAACTCGTTCCCTTCAGCAGCCAGGAAAACGATTTTAAAGCGCCACATCAGGCTTGTTGCTCTCAACGCGCATTTTGGCACTCTAATGGTGTTAGCCCCTATATTTCCATCTACTTATTACTTTTAACTAACAATTTACGCAATCACTGGCCAGGTCCACGAACTGTTAACGGAACTGAGATTCAGGTTTCTCAACCACTGAAAAATCTCCTTCTGTGTGACTTGAGTTTACTGACGGGAGTACGAAAATGGTGACTAAGAAGTGAGAGAAAATTAATTTAATAATTTGGTAAATCAGATACGCCTGCAATTTGAGGATGATTTACATTAGTGAGAGAGGTTATTTCTTAGTACATTACTTCATGATTATTTTTACGATTCAAAAGAAATACTCGTCTCGCTTTAGATCGGTCTTCAGGAGGCAGAGGGCCTTTCTGGTGAGCTGATCTGAAGAGAACTGCTAACCTTTTTATGTTTTCGTTGTGAAATCAGGAAGTCAATGACTGCAAGTTCTTGAAACGCCTGAGAATTACTCTCTTAATTTTTACGTGCCGCGCAAACGGCCATTATGACACGGTGTCAGCAAGCCAAGAATTAATCCGTTTTCACTTACCACCTTTTACAGCCTCCAAGAACGGCTAAACTCTTTCGCCTTCTCTGTACTAAAAGGTGCCATAAGACAACAATAATTTTGTACACTGATAACTTAAATTAAATGATTATTATTAAGTAATGAACTCACGTACTCCAATCTGCCCAAGCTCCATTCAACGCTAAAAAAGTAAAAATACCAGAATGTGGTAACAACAAGATCAACCTTGGCATTATCTACTGCTTTTCTATAGAGATCATAATATTCTATCTGGCTCTCGAAGTAATTGATCGTAATGTTTCATCACCTGTATTAAAATTATACGTCAGATTTGTACTCACTTGTTTTTTGTTGGTATTTCCTTTTTATGTATCAGAGCGCACCTTTATGTTTAAAGTCTATATGTGTAGTCGTTATAATGACTATTTATTTCGATTCATAGTTAGAAGGGACTTTCATATTTAATTGGAGCACCCCTATTAATAGCTCTTTCAGTGCCGTTGTTCTAAGTTACTGTGCATGATAATTTGGGGTCATTCCTCACTCTGTTCGTCACCAGAATTTGTTCCTGGCCATCGTAGGATGATGCATCAAATCACAAAACACACCCCACAGTTCATATCGAAGACTTTATGACGGCTTGAACTCTACTGGGGACACTTCCCACGGCAGGCAAATTTATCATCAAAAGCAAAAGGCGTAGAAGGTTCTAACATTCTTCGTGGTGTCTGTTTGTTCTATATCGTGTCTCCCTACCACTTTCGCGCAACGACGCTTTGAGCGTGTTTTTTAGGGAATTGACTAGTTTGAACCTGGGACCTGTTGCTGGTAAGGAGACGCCAGACCACACATGACATGTAGAATTCAGAAGAGTTCAGTGAGACCAGCGAGGATATAACCAAACACTTAATGATTTCACCGTCAGCTCCACTGCTCTCCCAGTAAAAGAATCTTAATACTAACTAAATTTAGTGGAAGGGGTTCAAGGCATTCCTATTTTTAGTTAGCTGGTAAAATAACGTCGAAAAAGCAGTTAAGTTTACCATTGGAAATTTTATTCTACTCACAAAACATTGTTTATAAATTGCACTATGGATAAAGGAAATGCATTAATACAGAATGGTAAAAACCAACTGCGTTCAACAAAAATGTGAACGAATATTCCCTGAATGGGTTTCCAAGTTCTACAATGGATCGAAGGATGACCTGTGCCATATCATATCTATAATCTAGGTTTAAATTAAGTTTCACAAAAGAGAAAACTATCAAAATGTTCTACAGTGACCATCAATTATCTTTAATTACTTATCTAACTTGTCGTAAATTACAGTGGCTGATGTGGCTTCTCAATAACTATATAACAGAAAAATCATCGCGTTTCAGATTTTTACTTCAAGTGGCAAATGTGAAGACCATGAGCTTTAATTGAGGATCGACACTAGTATTACGCAAAAATGGGGTGTAACAGATGAGACCTCTGCAGTTCTGAGTGAAGCTTTATGTGCTGTTATGCGGCATCGCTTGCGTTCATTACCTTGTCGGTGTTCGTCAGGGGGCAGCGGGCAGCACAGCTCCGCTCACCTCGCCGTCTCGGAAGCTCTCTAACTTCTCCTTACTACAATTTTCCGAAGTTGGCTTGAAAAAAACTATCTGGCTGTGTTTTCATCTGACCAATCAGGGTCTCAATGTTAACCTTAACCTCCGCCTACCAAAAATTCGGTCTATCCAATGAGAACCGTTACGCTTTTCGTGGTGGGGCAATGTTTTTAAAGTTTTCAACGTAACAGAGACGCGAAAAAGTCTCACGCAAAAACTTGTAGCTGGTGTGGTCCTTTTAGCGTTATCGTAAGATCTATACTGTTCTTCTGGAGGGCTCTACCTTTAAACATGGGCTGGGGGGTGGTCCTGACGTAACAGAGACGCGAAACGGTCTCACGCTAAAACTTGCGGGTGGTGTAGCCCTTTTTGTGTTATCGTAAGATCTATACTGTTCTTCTGGAGGGCTATAGCTTTTAACATTGGCTGGGGGGTGGTCCTGACGTAAAGAGACGCGAAAAAGTCTCACGCTAAAACTTGCGGGTGGTGAGGTCATAGCGGTTAGCTGGCAACGTGGGTGTCCGTCCGTCCCTTATCGTATGGCCTTCCAGCTTAGCACGGTTCTGCTCTCGGCTTCTGTTCTCGTTTCTCCCCTTGGAACTGCGTCTGTCTCACGGTGGGAAGGTATGACATGCATTTAGGCATTCTTGTGTTAGTCTGTGGTATTCCATTTGCTCACTCGTTACTCGTATTACTTTGGTTAATTTAATGTCACGATTGATTCGGAGCTATGTGACATACTACTGGATTTGCTTATCATGTCAGGGTTTTCATGGAGGGTGTTGGATTTTCCTGACACCTTACAAGGTAGAGATGTGGGACTCTGGTATATGGAGCGAATTTCACGTTCTAAATCACCCCAAAGCTGTTTCATTAGGTTCATGTCGGAATTCGGGAAAGGCCACATTACTTCATAAATGTTATTGCCGTCAGACAATTCCGTCACAAATGCTACTTTATGACAAGATGCATTGTCATTATAATACAGTTATCGTCTGCGATATCTTACTCTACTGTTGTAGTACACAGTGCTATAAAGTGTATTCACATCCTCCCGTGTTTAGTTATTTATTAAGCACTATAAGCACTATAAGAGAGCCACAACGTAGTCACGAAAATCGCCCCCATACCGTGATACCGCCAGATCTGTACTTCACTGGCTACGCTACACTTCCATCGAATTGCCACAGGGCGTAGTGTGTTACTGGAAATCACTTGTTTCCAGCCATCGACTGTCCAGTGGGGTCGCTCTTGGCAGCAACACAAGCATCGCATTATTATCGACTACGGAAATGCATGGCTTACGTACAGCTACTCGCCCGCCGCACCCCACTGTTTCGAAACCTCTATGCACAGTCGATGCTCCAGCTGGGCCACAGGTAGCACTCCGAAACTGAAGAGCGCTTCCTTCCTATGACCACACTTGATTTTTTTCAGCCACTCGACGCAATGCTCTGTCGTCCCTTTCCGTCGATATCTCTCTAGGCTTGGTGTGACTTCAAAGTCACATCATCAACGACCGTCTTAGGCAGTTTTAGAAGGGTTATAATGGCCCTCATGGTATTCTTATTTAAATGAAATGCAAATATTAGTTAACGTTCGCAGTCACTGAGCTATCCTAGCCGACCCAATCTGTGTTCTTGCTAGCTTATCGACAATCCTTGCCGCATCAGTTTATGCTGGCGGGTCCTTCTTGCGTCAAATCTAGTCTGAAAGAAGACACACGACACCTATATAATTAAGGTAAAGTGGACCAATACATTACTTGATTAGGTATCCGCATCACGCTCGAACCCTTGTCAGAATCGGCAAAATGCCACGAATAATGAGGATAATAAGCAAGGTGCATTACATCAGTAACCTGTGGATGAGAAGAGAATTTGGGTCTTACAGGAGGCGTGCTAGGGAAGTCGGTTCTTGTTGTGATGATAACTGTGTCCCGCTGGCGCAGCGTCAGCGCAACCGCCTAGCAAGCACGACGTCTGAGTTCGAATCCAGGCGTAGCGCAAATTTTCGATTTTCAAATGGTTCAAGTGGCTCTGAGCACTATGGGACTTAACATCTGAGGTCATCAGTCCCCTAGAACTTAGAACTACTTAAACCTAACTAAGGACGTCACACACATCCATGCCCGAGGCAGAATTCGAACCTGCGACCGTAGCGGTCCAAGAGTAAAGCGCCTAGAACCGTTCTGCCACACCCGCTGGTTTTCGATTTTCCCCATTGGTTTGAAACAGTGTCCACAGCCTGCAAATGTCAATATTTTCTTAGTGTAGTGGTCAGTCTCTCAGCAGGTAGGGGTCTCGGAATATTTTGCGTAAGACAGTGAAGATATGCAGTCGCCTTACATGAAACCCTATGGGCAACGCCAGTGCTACTGTCAACAACAGAATACTGCAGCCAGAGAGAGTAGTTGTAAGGCGCATTTCTGAACTTGCTGGTGTAATTAATTTCGACAACTGTGCGTAAGTGCCAGAAGATAAATCCAAAATAATTTGGACATCGATTGCATGCAAGGTAAGCATTAAACAATAGGATACGGAAAAACTAGCATGAAACTAGTCAGTGTGGCCGGATACCAGATTAGAGTCCCGTCGGCCAGTGTAATATTAGTAATTTTCGCCTCACAAACGTTAATATACGCTCAATAGTAAATGCCTGATGGCCTAAAGTTATCGAACAATAGTAAAGTAAAGGAATTGACTCATCGCATAGCAGCGACAGTATCTATTATTCTTCATCTTTCCCGTTCTTGCGCGGTGCCTGTAAATCACTACGTACATGTATCGATTAATGGTATAAAAGAAATTGTGTTGTTTTAAGACAAATGAAGCTTTTGGCGCCACACGTTTTACTGTTTGTATTCTATGAAAGGCGGACGTGGACTTGCTGCTTTCCACAACTGTATTTTATATTTTATGCGAAAATATTGAGTGAATATGCAGTTATTTTTTTTTTAACCAGAGAACGTGTAGTTTCTTGTAACTGATTACGAACAGACAGCATCAAGAGGACATTTTGACTGTGATGTATAAAGTATTTAACCACAATGGTCATCTATTTTAATTTAATATGAAAAGGTACGTAGCATTAAAAAAAAGGTTTGTTACAGATAAGTGTTCCTATTTTAGTAAATTAACCTTGATGATTTCCATCTCCTCATTTACTTGAATTATAATTATTTTGTGTTAGTTCATCACCAGAAATTACGATCACGCTGATGGGCCGAACGCAGCGTGAGGCAGAAGGAACATTATCGTTTTTCTATTACTTCTGAGCCAAATTTTTTATTGTGTAGTGTTGCATTTCTTTTAAAGTTTATTAATCTTCTGGTCCCTTAGTGTTGTTCCGGGTATGACTACATCGCGAATATAAAAATGCACAGAAATGATAATGTTTCTTCCGAACGATCTCAAATATATATATCGATATGCTGCTCTTATTCAGGTATTTAATGGTCAACGTATGTTATTATAATAGTGTAATCAATCCCTGATTCTGTTGCCAAGTGGCCCACCAAAATATTCACTTTTTCGACATTTTTCAAAAAAAAATATAAAATAACAATTCTTTTTCTTTTCGTCCCCGAAGAGAAACACTACACTTTGCACCCGAACAGGGACCTGATAATCATTTCATGTAAGTGTTTAAAAATTTTTCAGTACTTGTTCTAATAATTGTTTCATTTTTTTCATGTGGATGCAATTCAACGGAGAAAGAGAAGTGGGAAAACCTTTTAATTAATTCAGAAGAACGATTGATGAAATTACCAAAAAACGCGAGTATCCAGCCGTATCACCATCAAGACAGCCATAGTAAGTCAAATTTTTATAAGCAGTAACCAAGCTTTCGTAGTGACGTTGCATCTTTCGAGTTGATCAGAACGTAAACCTGTCTTTCCTTGCCTTGAAATGGCTTTATTTCAGTTTGTCCATAGTCCATTCTTATGTAGTTAAATTCAGTGAAAGTATACCATTGTTGTCAGTGCATAAAAAAATTACGATATGGCGGATAATTACACTCAAAACTGGTAAAACTTGTGATATTTCATTTGTTTGTAATTAGTAGGAACCATCTTGTCTTCTTGGTGTACATGAACGTCAGTTGTTACCCAGAATTACAATTTCATCTTAGGTCCCAGTAAGCCATAGCACTACGTCACAGACAAACGACTGACGGCAGTGACAAACTATATCTGTAGCATTTTGAAGTTTGAAAAATAATTCATAAACATGGCTGACAGTAAACAGTGGACACAAACAAAAGCAGACGACAGCGGTGATGCGAATGGACCACACTATCCATTACGATCACGCGCGATAGGTGCACGAGCGGAGGCAGAAGCAGCCTCTACCGAAGTTTTAGAAGCCGGTCCTAGTGTGCAAACTATTCCCGCATTTGATAAAAATGACTTGGCCGCAATGATCGAAGCAATAATGGAACGCAAGTTCGAAAGCCAAAGACAGAGAGAAGCGCAGAGACAGGGACGTGAAACGCAGGAAAAATTAGATGAAAAGGCCCGCGAAGAAAAAGAGAAGGCCGAAAGACGGCATAATAAAAATCAGGTCCTTACAAACCTGTGCAATTCAGTAAAAGCAGACATAAATTCAGTAAAAACAGATCTGAAAACGGAGATAAATGACCTAAATACACGGTTGAATTCGGTAAAGGCCGAACTAAAGGCAGATATAACAGCTGATTTAAATACACTGTTGGGTAATGTCCAAAGCCGAATCAGTAGTCAGATCACGACCATGAGGCTAGAAATTGACACAGAAGTAGAGTCAAAAATAGATGATGTATCAAAACGGTTAGGTAAAAAAATCGAAGCAGCCAAGGGAGAGATAAATTCAGAAGTGATGGAATATCAAAAACAAGCTGCGACCTTAAAAGAAGATTATACTGCAATCTCTGATGAGGTCAAAGGAGTTAAAACCGCAGAAGACACGATCGAGAATGTTGTTGATGATCTTTCCAAACAGATTGAGACTCTTAATGTAGAGGATCAAATAAAGAAAACTGTTAAGGCACATGCTGAAGCATTGTCCGACCACTACCAAGGGTGGATTAAAAACAAAGACGGATTCATAGAAAACAAGGTCAAGAACAAACTCAGGGAAACTGTCAAAAACGTGACCTTTCAAATATTGGCAGCCCCTGGAAAAACAGGAGACACGGTGATGTCAGAGTTAGGCCAGATAAGACGAACGTTAGCACAAGATTTACCTGAATGGCGTCAACAGATAGTTGATAAAGTTCGTACACTAAAATGTCAAGTTGAAAATTCCCCGCCTCCCGTGTCAGGAGAGAGGAATAATTCACCACGATGTAATGAACAACAGCAGGTACATTACCGTTCACCATTTGATAACGCTCAAACTCCTAGTTCTACAGAAGCACAATTTAACCAGAGTACCAGTCCACCCACTTTTGTCAGTTTCATGCAGGAGGAAATCGTGATCAAACATCGTGTTTTTCCGACCTTTCACCCACAGAAAAGATAAATTTATCCTATAGTGTTCCTCCGAAATTTTTCAGGAATTTTCCCGAATACCTGGAGTGACCGCCAGCGAATTCAGTTCGTTACTGGATTTATCGTAGGCGATGCTGCCTTATGGGGAACCGAAATGGTCGACTCTTGTAAAAGTTACAAAGAGTTTGAACAGATGTTTTTTAGCTAGATTCTGGAGTTCTGGTGTGCAGCAGCGCCTGAGGAAAAAGGTATACAACGCCGAAGTGTTTAACAGTAAGTGCGTTACTTTGAGAAGATATTTTGAAAAGTATTTAGCGAAAATCAAGTTCTGAGATTCGCCGATCACTGCCAAAGACGTTATTATGATTCTAAAAACTAAGCTGCCGATTGCGATCAGAGAAAAGTTAGTAAACGTCTCTGAGGACGATACGGACACCTTCCTATCTGTGTTAGACTCACTAGATCTGATTTACGAGGACGCTAGAGTTAATGTTGGCAACGCCCACTTCAGTGCAGGCGGCCAGCGCAATACAGAATACGCAGGTAACAATGGTGGCCGAGCGAAAGCGCGTCACAGCGACGGCCAGTACCAACACAACAACGGTTTAAAAAATAAAGACACTACGTACTCCAACAGTAAATACAAAAATGAGTACAATAACGGCCAGAGATACAATCCAACATATAATTCGCCACCACCTCAGTACGGAAATACACTTTATAATATATAGCTCCAGCAATATGGAAACATGCAACCGATCACCGGTAATTATCAAAACGATCAGTCTTACGATTCAAATCGTCAGTGGAAAGGAAATAAAAGGAGTAATCAAGGTGGAGACCAACGTACACCTTTCAGTAACGGTTACAGTCAACACAAGACACGGCAAAAAGCCTTTCAGCCACAAAATATACACTTCACGCAATAAGCGAACGGACCTTGGGGAAGTCTGAAGCCTAAACGCCCGCATAATACGCAAATTTATTATGCGCAAGCGAATACGCCAGGACAACAAGATCCATTTCCAACCGACTTCGTACCACAAAACCAACACCAGTTCCAGACAGAAGAAACTTTAAGAAATATTAATCAGCAGGAAAGAAAGCGTCGAGCGGAAAATTAAAAGCAGCACCTTTGAGCCTCCTAGAGGATGCTGCAGGTTTGAATGGGGGCACCCTGTCCACACGGAATTAAAGCAATTAGGTATGGCAAAGAGACAAACTTACGGGATGAACTAGTAGCAGACACTGAGACGAAAGACAATGATGACGTATGGGACGCACAAGTTCAAGCTTCCATAAGAGTATCAATTGCCAACACACCAGTAACAGCCATTGTAGATACATCAGCTAATATAAATGTCTTATCTTTGTGTTTATTTAAGCAAATATCCTCTGTATGCAAAGTTTTATCACTTCCAATTCAAGGTTGCACCGTTTCGGGAGCAATTGGTCCACTAACACAACGTGTAAATCTTCAGACTCAGCTTCAAATCCAGATAGAGTCTATTTCAGTAACGTGCATTTTTCTTATTGTTAAAAACCTATCAGTGCCATGTATCCTGAGTAGGGAATTCTTGAAGCAGACGAAAGCTAAAATTGACATCGAGTGTGGAATTTATACTCTAGTAGCGAGCCAGCAACAAGTAACTGTAAATTTGTTAAGACGTAAGGTGAAGAGAAACTTTGGGGTGCTTCAAATAGCAGTACGGCCATGGACTAAAAGACAACAGTTCAGTCAGACAGAAGACATGACAGATCTTGAAAGTGTTAATGACGATGAGTATGAAGACCTAATTCCCGGTCAGAATGAATTATACGGTAATGCTAGTGAGTCCACTGAATTATCCAAACAACAGAAGAATGAGCTTTACAATTTGTTAACAGATTACGTTGAAGTATTTTCTAAGAAACCTGGACTAATAAAAGGCTCTGAATATCGAATGAATGTCCTGCCCCATTCAACCTACTGTAGAACAAGCTATTCCACTCCATATGCGAGACGCGAAGCTGTCAAGTGCGAGATCACGAAAATGTTACGCTGGAATGTGATAGATGTATCTCGTTCACCTTATTCGAGTCCTTTATTGTCTGTACTAAAATCAGATGGTAGCGTAAGGCTAGTCTTAGATGGAAGATTATCTCATATTATTGACAACGTATTCTAACCTACGAAAAAAGGCATTTGATAAGAAGGTAAACAGAGCTATCGATTTCAAAGAAGGAGAATAGGTATTAGTCAGGACTGACGTTAAACTATCCCAGTTGTTAAAGAAGAATCGTAACTGGCAACACATTTATGAAGGTCCCTTTGTAATAACGAGGAAACCACACATAGGTAGCTATTTGTTATCTGACCCTGCCACGAATAAAATCAAAGGATTGTTCCACCATCGTGATTTAAGAAAATTTTATAACGCCAGGAATTAAGTAAATTTAAGCTGTAAGAAAATTCTAAGGTATTCGAGATCAGGATTAACCAATGAGAAACAAGAACTGTACTGAACTGACTACGGACGTTAACCGGTGCTAAAACTAAACCTTATGTATTAAAACAACGCGTCTGGAAAATATAGAATGAGTTGTAGACAAGTATTTACATGAATAATCTTTATGTAAACAGGAGGACATATCCTAGAGGCGATTTTCAATTTTAGTTATAAGTTAGTATGTAAGAAAAATGATGTACTCGAAAGGTATTAATTAGCCCCGAGGTACTAAAATGAGGAAAGAGGAAGGAGCAAATAATGCACTTCTCTCGTTAAATAGTAATTTGAGAATGAGCAGGAAGGCGCAAATAATGCACTTATCTCGCTAAATAGTAATATGAAAATGATGATTATATGTGCTTAGTATTAGTAAGTGAAATTTAATCGAGGACAAATTAATGACCTGTTTTAAAAGGAAATACTTAAACGTCCAGACAAAAGAGGAAAATTTGTGTGAAAAGATTCGATTCCATGAGGTTATTCCCTATTTTCAAATGTGACGTAAATAAGGCACCACCTGTTAGCGCAAAACAGTCGGTAGATTTAACTTGTAAGTTCCAGCACAGTGCTGTTCCAGCGATAAAATAACATCTCTTTGAAGTAAACAGGTACCTAGGATTAAGCATGAACAGATTGATAACGCAGTGAAATTGTTCTAAAAAGGCCTGACCTTAACCTTAAGTAAAAGCGTGATGGAATAAAAAGGAAGTTTATTATATAACGCAAAGTAAGATGAGTCCAGACTATAAACAAGCTGAATAAGAGAACATATGAGTAACATGGTTTATTATGCCAACTTCACGGTACTATTGAGCATTAGCGATACTGACAATTCACAAGCTAGCAGCAGATAGAATAGGAATCTCGCCCAAGCTTCACAGGTTGCGGCAGCAGCAAACAACAACACTCTAATGAGAGGCTTATATATGCAAATGATAATTAATACCAAAATGCGTAATGCATAAACTTGACTTAGTCTAAGAAATGAACAAAGAGTAGTAAGAAAGCTGCAGCAAGATACATATTAGATATACATGCTTGAAGTGATAGATTTTATTTTAAGTGCGCACTGCAATATTTATTGTTTTCTCTGTGATTATTGAATCCCTTTCCTAAGTGCAAATCCTTTAAGATCCTTGACCCTATCCACTCCGCAGGATCAACTTGTAAAGATGCACGTGTGCTTGGGAAGTGAGGCACTACGTATAAAAATGAGTAGGTTCGCGACGCGCATATTGCTTTTGTAATGCGCAATGTAAATTAAATTTTCGACCTGGGTGAGGAGTAATTTAAATTCGGTTGACGATCCGCGAGTAGGCCCGCTTTTCCCACTCTTCTTTTTCGACTGTTTGTATTTCTACACGAAATTCAGAGGCGGATTTGCTATTTTCAAATCTGTTCTCGAACTTTCCTTAAAGACAAGCACGTACGAGAGAAACTTTGACATAAATGAAGCTCTCCTCACAAGTCACTAAATGAGATGAGCATTAAAGAAAATGTATTGAGCATACAAAATGAATAAGCAAGTGTGATAAAGATTACTATGAATGAAATTAATTTGTAAAGGAGATTGGAATGAATTTGGTCAAATAAAAAGGTCATATTATAGCTTACCTGTGACATAGGCATAAATAGTAACAAAAAAGACGAATTAAGAAACAATTCTTCTGATTCAAAGTGTTCAATTAGATTATTTCTCGATTTAAATGAACTCTTGTATATATTACTATGTAAATCAACAATTTCTAAACACCGTGTAATGTTATGAAGCGAGAATTTCTTTTAATACACCGTTCACGTAGACGCTCACCACAGCGCAAGTGAAGTTTTAAAGTTCGACGATTTTCAGTGGCAGTATTCTACTGCACCATATGTGTAAAAAATTCATTGATGTGTGCAGTGTGTAATAATCAGTGTCATTCCACGCATGCAGTTGCAGCGGTAGCTACCACTTACCTGTGAATCCGTAATTGTATAGTGGACAGGAAGTGATGTGAAGCAGTTTCGGTGGCAGAAGCTCCCTCCAGCAATCTAAAAAGCACAAAGCCACGATCCACCGAACAAAAGCGACGCACGGCATCTCAAACGCTAAATCAACGCTCTGCAAGAAAGCTCCGGTCACGTGCGCGCGCACAGACTGAATTTCAGGATTGCTCGCAACAGTGGAGGCGGTCCGCCACCACGTGACGAAATAATGTAAACGTTCAACGGCCAACAGCAGTTGCTGTGCGCTGTATTCTGTAGCAAAAACATTCACATCCAGTACTTAAAACATTTTTGTATGTATCATAAACCTTCTGAGGGACTCTAAGATAGAGAAGTTAGCGTAATTAGTATAATGACTGATTGTACACAAAGTCACAGGTTCACCTCTGAACACAGCTGAAATGTAAACTTTAATGAGAGGTCACGATATGAATGAAAATAAGCACACGAAAATACGTCAAAGGATCCGATCCTTCGTATATCCCATCCCACATGTATATAAAATTAGTTTTGTAAGCTATTCTAATATATTTTATCTGTTTCATATGTGAAATAATTCGGAGAGACACACTCGAGCCCTGAAAGTGAAAGATTGGACTTCCTTGTCGAAGCAATCACCAGTGGCCACTCTACAATCCAAGTCTATCATAAATAGTCTATGTGCGACGAAAATAAATGTATAATTAAGTGTGACAACGGACAAGGCAATCAATCGACAAGACGATGACAATATAATGAGTACGGTCAAAACAGAAAGTTGTGTACCAGTCGTGATAGTCAAATTACTTTTGCAACGATGAAAAATGAAGTGTGACTCTATTTCCTTATAAATTCTGTAAATATGTGTACTTACAGCCTTAATTTTAAGAATCATCAAGAAAGACTGAATTCATGCAAACACTTATAGATACTCAGAAAAAATTCACAATGATCCACCGTCAGTAATTACAAATTGAAATGTTAATTCTTTTATTATGGAGTGAATGTGAAATGAAACTTTTAACAACCTGAATCTTACACCCGTATATTACAAATATTCCAATGGGCAAGAGGATGGAAGTAATACCTTCGGTATTCCTTCCCTCCCCATGGGAGGCAGTGTAATATTGATAATTTTCGCCTCACAAACATTAATACACGCTCAATAGTAAATGCCTGATGACCTAAAGTTATCGAACAATTGTAAAGTAAAAGAGATGACCCATCGCACAGCAGCGACAGAGTCTATTATTCTTTATCTTTGCCGTTCTTGCGCGGTGCCTGTAAATCTCTACGTACATGTATCGATTAATGGTATAAAAAAGATTTTTGTTGTTTCAAGACAAATGAGGCTTTTGGCGCCTCACGTTTTACTGTTTGTATTCTATGAAAGGCGGACGTGGACTTGCTGCGTTCCACAGCTGTATTTTATATTTTATGCGAAAATATTGAGTGAATATGCTAACTGTTATTTTTTTTAACCAGAAAACATGTAGTTTCTTGCAACTGATTACGAACAGACAACATCAAGAGGACATTTGGACTGTTATGTATAAAGTATTTAACCACAATGGTCATCTATTGTAATTTAATATGAAAAAGTACGTAGCATTAGAAAAAGGTGTGTTACTGATAAGTGTTCTTATTTTAGTAAATTAACCTTAATGATTTCCATCTCCTCATTTACTTGAATTATAATTATTTTGTGTTAGTTCATCACCAGAAATTACGATCACGCTGATGGGCCGAACGCAGCGTGAGGCAGAAGGAACATTATCGTTTTTCTAATATTTCTGAGACAATTTTTTTATTGTGTAGTGTTGCATTTCTTTTAAAGTTTATTAATCTTCTGGTCCCTTAGTGTTGTTCCGGGTATGACTACATCGCGAATATAAGAATGCACAGAAATAATAATGTTTCTTCCGAACGATCTCAAATATATATATCAATATGCTGCTCTTATTCAGGTATTTAATGGTCAACGTATGTTATTATAATAGTGTAATCAATCCCTGATTCTGTTGCCTAGTGGCCCACCAAAATATTCACTTTTCCGACACTAAAAAAATTATATATATATATATATATATATATATATATATATATATATATATATGTATATATATATAAAATAACAATTCTCTTTTTTTTCGTCCACCGAGATCAACGCTACACCAGGTTGAGCTCCGTGTGCAGTGGAGTCTCTGCCGCCCCAACTGCAGAGGCTCGTAGACTCGTCGCTTGGAAGCGCGCCGCGCGTGCTAGCCGCGCCTGTTTTTCCGGGCAGTTAACAGCTCGCAGGCTGTGACGGTCTCCGCGCCAAACTGTAAATTATACGCGCGGTTGCGTGGTGTGCCGTGCCGTGCCAGACCGAGGCTGCTTTGGCTGCGGCCAGCGGAACGCGACTCAGCTCCATCAAAGAGCGGCCAAATTATGGCCTGGAGGGACTCCCAGTAGTCACTGCCAGCCGGCTAAATCTGGTCTGCCGCACTCTGAATTCCATTTGGTTTGTTGTTATTGGTCTGGTAAAATGTACATGAGCGTTTGGCGTCATTATCCGGGAGGTCACTTCCGGGGCAGGTTCTCCCGCCTGGTTGCAGGTCGTATTACATTCGACGCCACATTGGGCGACTTGCGCGTCGGTTGGGGATGAAAAGCTAATGGAGAAAACACAAAACTCAGTCCCTGAACGGAGAAAAGTCCTGACCCAGTCGGATATCGAACCCTGGCCCCTTAGGACGGCAGCCCGTCACACTCACCATTCAGCTATCGGGCAGACATTTGTCCAGAGAATCTAATTGGACATATACCAGACACGTATCTGTAGTAGTTTTCCAGAACACGCAGCGAAGCAAAGAAGTAATTTCGTAAAGTGCTTTAATTTATTAACTACTTGGCCCAATTTGTTTTTTAAATTATAGACAATGCACGAAATTCTCAGCAGAAGTTGTAGAGAATTTAATTTTGAAAAAAAAACTAAGGTAATAACGTTAACTGAAACTGTATGAACGTGTCAGGTAATCTGCTTTTATTAATACCATAGCACACGTGAATTCTTGTTAAACCGGAAGAAACAATGCTCAGTGTTAAGGAAGTTGTACAGTGTACATACAATTTGACAATACATTCACAAATGTTCAAAAATGTCTCCACCAAGTTCAATGCATTTAACAGGTGTATGAACAGATTTTGTTGGTCGTTTCACTTCAACATGATTGTTCTTACTTTAGTCTATTGCATTCATAATGCTAGCAATTAATGCGTCACGTGTATTGACTTTCTCCTCATAAACTACAGTCATGGAAATAAGTATTCAAACAGTAGGTGGTGACAAACTACGATGGTGTGTTGGGATGGTTAATTACCCACAGCGCTGATACAAATAAGTACGACGATGTAGCGTCAGATAACCATGTTCTTGGTAATGAAGCTTCGCGTATGCCATAATTCTGAGAAAATAAAATGTGTTACACCCTGCAGGGTCTACGGCGGGGCAAAATGTATTCATACAGCGGACTACTTTCAACCAAACAAACGGCTGACGCAGGCCCGGAGTGCATGCCACACTAGTGTAGTCGTGTGGCGCCCGTGAAGCGACAGCACGTCGGACGTGGGTACCGTGGAACAGCAGAATGGGCCGCAAGCGGAAGGAAACGACCATTGCCTAAATTGGGAACATCACAGGACGAAACCGAGCGACTGTGCAATCTATCATTAAGCGATATAAGGACAGACATGTAGTAATAAACAGTAAACAACACGGCCGTCCACAGAAGCTTACAACAAGAGAGACCAGCATACACTATCCGCATATGTACATGACCACTTCCGAAAAGACATCATTCCAAGGGCAGCAGTTCGTACCACTCTCAATCATTCGGGCTACAGAGCCAGGGTCCCGAGACGAAAGCCCTACATCAGCAAAAAGAACAGGAAGTGGCGAATGGAATTTGCGAAACAGCATGTATCCAAGACAGCAGACTTCTGGGATACTGTACTGTTTAGTGACGAAAGCAAATTTAATATCGTGCACATTGATGGTAGGATCTTGGTCTGGAGAAGACCTAATACAGACCTCGACCGCAACAACATTCAACCCACGGTGAAGCGCGGAGGTGGTGGAGTGATGGTATGGGGCTGTACGTCAGCCTCCGGTGTCGGAAAAGTAGTGTTTTTGGAAGGTACCATGGACAGGTTTGTGTATATGAACATTCTCAAACAGAAATTACAACAGAGTGTTGACGCCTTGGCACTTCCTACAAATTATTACTTCCGACAGAACAATAATGCCAAATATACGACGCAAATTGTCCGGCTGTGATTGTTCTACAACACTCCACACACTCTTAAAACACCAGCTCAGAGTACGGACCTGAATCCCATCGGATACTTGTGGAGTGAGCTGGAAACACGAGCGAGAAAACACGACATCCGTAGTAACGCCTCTTTGAAAGAGGCTCTCCTTCGAGAATGGGAAGGTACCACGTCGGAAACGACAAGAAAATTGATCCATTCCATGCCACGGAGGTTGCGAGAAATAATACATCGGAAGGGTATGCGTACGAAATATTAAACATGTTCTGGCTTTGTTAGAAGTGTCATTTTCTGTTGGTGTATGAATACTTAATTCCCAGCGCAGTAGTGAATTTGGCAGACGTTTTTGTATTTTGTTTTGTAAAGGCTTCTTCATACTCGTTTTATATACCAGCATAGCTACATTGGCGACTGGCCAATGTCTATAGTGCATATGCAATTATTGTTTTTGGTTTCGTATTGTCTATAAACGCAGTTTACTTTTCCACGCTCTAGTGTATGAATACTTATTTCCATTACAATATGTCTTTCATGCATCCCCATACAAAAAAGCGATTGGTGTTAAATTGGGCGATCTGGATGGCCAGACACGTGTATCACCATGACCAATCAATTTCTGGGGAAAATGTTATTTAAATTTGTAGTAACTGAATTGGTGAAATGGGAAGCGCGCTGTCATGTTGAAAATATATTAACAATCGCGTAGCAAGTGGAATGTCTTCGAGCAAGCGGGACATTTCTTCTTGATGGAATTGTAAGCATGGCTTGCCAGGTAGACGTCATGAGAAAATGAATGATCCAATATAGTGTTTGTTGATTATACCGCACCACACATTTTTGCTAAATCGCTGCTGGAAATTCCGTTGCAATCTTGCATGTAGGGTTGCTTCAGACCATACCTGCTCATTATGTAAATTGTTTATACCGTCTCGAGTAAATTGTGGAATAGCATCCATAAAATCCTCCACAATCGTCTTCACGTATCGAGCGCTCGTACAGATAATGAACGCTAGGTAGAGAACCTGTCTCCTGTAACATTCGAAATACTCCACTAATGGTTCATGCATTCGGCATCCTCCAAGTTGGACCACATATGCGATATTCGTTAACTGCCGCCATAAATAAACACCACGTCCGTGCACTCCTCTGTCATAAATTTGAAACACGTCCCTATTTCAATAATAATGTCTCTACAAACTACAACAGTAAATATGTAGTTTCACTTAAATACAGTGTTGTCATTACGTTCTTTGACTGCACAATACACAAAAATAGCTCATTTCAAGGTTGGGAAACGACTGAAACAGCTCGACAACGGTTGCCAACAATGAAATAAACGTTTCTACACTATTAATGGAAAGTAAACAAGTCTATTTGTATAATAATCTTTGCTTCTCTGGATGTTTTGGAAAAGCGCTGCAGATAGACGTCTGTGACATGGAAAAAGAACACATTGACACCGGTGTGTCACACCCACCATACTTGCTCCGGACACTGCGAGAGGGCTGTACAAGCAATGATCACACGCACGGCACAGCGGACACACCAGGAACCGCGGTGTTGGCCGTCGAATGGCGCTAGCTGCGCAGCATTTGTGCACCGCCGCCGTCAGTGTCAGCCAGTTTGCCGTGGCATACGGAACTCCATCGCAGTCTTTAACACTGGTAGCATGCCGCGACAGCGTGGACGTGAACCGTATGTGCAGTTGACGGACTTTGAGCGAGGGCGTATAGTGGGCATGCGGGCGGCCGGGTGGACGTACCGCCGAATTGCTCAACACGTGGGGCGTGAGGTCTCCACAGTACATCGATGTTGTCGCCAGTGGTCGGCGGAAGGTGCACGTGCCCGTCGACCTGGGACCGGACCGCAGCGACGCACGGATGCACGCCAAGACCGTAGGATCCTACGCAGTGCCGTAGGGGACCGCACCGCCACTTCCCAGCAAATTAGGGACACTGTTGCTCCTGGGGTATCGGCGAGGATCATTCGCAACCGTCTCCATGAAGCTGGGCTACGGTCCCGCTCACCGTTAGGCCGTCTTCCGCTCACGCCCCAACATCTTGCAGCCCGCCTCCAGTGGTGTCGCGACAGGCGTGAATGGAGGGACGAATGGAGACGTGTCGTCTTCAGCGATGAGAGTCGCTTCTGCCTTGGTGCCAATGATGGTCGTATGCGTGTTTGGCGCCGTGCAGGTGAGCGCCACAATCAGGACTGCATACGACTGGGGCACACAGGGCCAACACCCGGCATCATGGTGTGGGGAGCGATCTCCTACACTGGCCGTACACCACTGGTGATCGTCGAGGGGACACTGAATAGTGCACGGTACATCCAAACCGTCATCGAACCCATCGTTCTACCATTCCTAGACCGGCAAGGGAACTTGCTGTTCCAACAGGACAATGCACGTCCGCATGTATCCCGTGCCACCAAACGTGCTCTAGAAGGTGTAAGTCAACTACTCTAGCCAGCAAGATCTCCGGATCTGTCCCCCCATTGTGCATGTTTGGAACTGGATGAAGCGTCGTCTCACGCGGTCTGCATGTCCAGCACGAACGCTGGTCCAACGGAGGCGCCAGGTGGAAATGGCATGGCAAGCCGTTCCACAGGACTACATCCAGCATCTGTACGATCGTCTCCATGGGAGAATAGCAGCCTGCATTGCTGCGAAAGGTGGATATACACTGTACTAGTGCCGACATTGTGCATGCTCTGTTGCCTGTGTCTATGTGCCTGTGGTTCTGTCAATGTGACCATGTGATGTATCTGACCCCAGGAATGTGTCAATAAAGTTTCCCCTTCCTGGGACAACGAATTCACGGTGTTCTTATTTCAATTTCCAGGAGTGTATATCGGGCTTCACCCGTTAGATAAGGAAGCACTAACAAAGTTGTTTAAGAGAGAAAACTATAGCGATCGTTTTTTGGCAAACAAGAGTATTAACTTTAATAGTTTCTTTGATGTATAAGGGTTGCTCCGATCTTGTTAGTCCTGGAACGAAATAAATTTGCCAAATAATCTTTGAACGGACGTATATGATAAACTAATGGATTAACGACCCATTTGAAAGCATAAAGTAATATTTTCAGTCGAAGGTGAGCATGTTATCCCTATAAATTATCTTCAGTTACGTACGTGTGTTGTACCAGTGTTTCCTCCCGTAGCGTGAAATTTTAGGCCAGGCAAAGCTTAGTCCTCATTACGCACTGCGATTAACAGAATTGGGCACGCGACGTGCTTGCTAATAGTGCCGCACACATTAACAACTTCAAAGAATAATTATTGCCCCGGAACGAATGATTATTCTTGGCTGTTGCTAGTTCCTAATTGCTAGGAATACTTTCACGCTTATCTCGACACACCTTATGTTATCAGGCAGAGCAGTGGCTGCATGCGCGGAATCGATTAATCTTGCAGAGTCATCTGTTTGTCTCAGTCAATAAGGAGAAGCGGGAAGTGGTCAATACAGATAGAAAGGCTTTATGTGCTCGAGCGTTATCCTGTTGGAAATCGCTGCCTCCAATGCAGTTCATGAATGACATTATAACTGGCCGAATCACCAGACTGCTATAGAAATTTGCAGTTGGGATGTGTGGGTTAAGCACAAGAGTGCTGCTGCTGTTATAGGAAATCGCACACACGACCATATCATCAGGTGGAGGTCCAGTGTGTCTAGCACGCAGATAGGTTTGTTGCACGCCCTCAACTGGCCGCCGTCTGACCAATACACAGCAATCACTGGCACTGAGGCGGAACCAGCTTTCATCAGAGAACACAATAGACCTCCACATTGACATCCAACGAGATCTCACTTGACGGCAATGAAGTCTCGACTGGCGGTGGTTTGGGGTTAGGGGAATGCACGCAATAGGGCTTGTGGCTCGGAGCTCTACTTGAAGTAGCCTATCGTAACAGTTCGTGGTGTCACATTGGTGAAAACTGCTGCTCAAATTGTTGCAGCAGATGCAGTACTTGCGACAAAGCCCTACAGCTAACTAAATAGTCCCCTCTCTGTAGTCTCACGTGGCCATCCAGAGCTCGGTCTTCTTGCTACCGCACATTCTCGTGACCACCGCTGCCGGCGGTCATGTACACTGGCTGCATTGCTACCAAGTCGTTCTGCAATATCACAGAAGGAACATTAATATTCTCATTGCCCTGTTACGCGATTTCGTTCAGGCTCAGTGATGTGATGATGAGTGGGTCTTCTTTCGACTTAAATGTGTTCTCCACTAACTTCAACTCAACTCGTCAAGTTTCATAGGTAGCTAACGCTCACAATCGGTACAGCGTGTATTTGAAGCCAACCTAATGTGCATCCCCTTGGTTGCGCTACGAAGGCTGCTCTTATGCGGCAGAGGCGAAGTATGAACAGACATCACGTTTCCGAAGCAGAGACACGCCCACCAACTTTCGTTCATGACGCACGGCCCCTTTCTCGGTGCGCGATTTTTTCATCAGAGAAGAAGTCCAAAAGATGGAAGCAATGCACAGGCTATGTTAGGTAGAAAGGTCAGTATTCAGAGATATGACTGGAACGATCATTGAGAGCAAAAAAATATTGTGCCATGTGCTTTAAACAGCATATCTCCAGAGCTATGACCACTTGTTGAGTACAGCAGATGTGTTTCAGAGTAACGAAGATGAGCAAGTGCTCCAGGTCCTAAGGTTTGGAGTTTAGAGAACATGTTCACTGAATTTTATTTTCTTGGTTTGGTTGATAGTATCACCTCTAAATATGTGAAAAGCATCTAAGTTGAAGTGCTCATAGCTTTTAATGTAAGCTTTTTAGAGCCCATGTCCACTAGACTTCCTTCTTTCGAAAGATCGTTACTGTCTTCTTCATGAATGTTGACCAGTCCTTCTGGAACATTCCGTGTAGTAGAGCTATACAAGTAAAAGAAATTTGAAGGCAGTATTAAGGATAGGTAGCGAAATTAAATGACGATGAGATGGTTGATAAGGCATTGCGAGGGGAATTTTTCAGAAGACTCAGAATAATAATTGGAGAATGAAATTTTCATTCTGCAGCGGAATGTGCGCTGATATGAAACTTCCTGGCAGACTAAAACTGCGTGCTGGACCGAGACTCGAGCTCGGGACCTTTGTTTTCCGCGGGCTAGTTCTCTACCAACTGAGCTACCTGACTCACGACCGCCTCCCCTTCCCCCCCACCCCCCCACCACCCTCATAGCCCACCAGTACCTCATCTCCTACCTTTCGAACAACTCTGTTGTTACCGCTGAGAGGTGGGTGCTCCTCATAAAGATTAATAAAATTAACATTCTTTTTTAGGGAAAGCACTATCAAACACTTTAGGTGGTGTAAGAGTGCTGGGAGATCAGGAGATGTTTCTCAAACCGTTTTTATTGTTGAGAGGCTGATGTGTGTCATACGGAGAGATAAGCAATATTGTCATTTAGCTCAGCATCACAGGTCGCAGTAGGATGTCCATATCTTTTTCGCAAAGTAAAGCGTTGGAGTGATGTGCAATGTTGCAGTTGTCCATCTAAAACAATGAATCTGCTTCAGTGTTGTCCGACTGCTTAGCTGGGTGGTAACGTGCTTGCCCCCTATGCAGTGCGCCCGTGTTCGATTCCTGGCTGGGTTGGAGATTCTCCCCGCTTGTGGACTGGGTGTTGTGTTGTCCTCATCATCATTTCATCGTCATCGCCGGCACGCAAGTCACCCAATGTGGCGTCAGCTCAAAAAAGACGCCTTCGGCGGCCGAACTTCCCTAGATGGGGCCTCCCGGCCAACAATGTCATACGCTCATTTCAGTTAATTTGCTTCAGTGAATTGCAACGTTAGTATTCCGTGGTTGCAGGAGGTTAAGGCCAAACAATCATGAGTTGTCACTTCCCCTTCCATAGCGCACGGCCAAAGACTGGCGTTCCCAGGGCAGTAACCTCCCTAGACTCACACAACCACCTGCTCTGGTAGTGGCTTTTTTATTCATGGATCCAAGACGGTTGCTTTCTTCCAGGCTCTCGAAATAACAACGCGTCGGTGAACGGCTGCCCCATCCTTCAGACTATCCTTTCAGACCTAGTAAGGCTAAAGTAAGGGCTGCCGACCCCTCCATGTGCCTTCTCACTTTCGCTGCTGCCCTCTGGCTGTGTGTGGGTGGGTGCTGGGAGTGATAGGCCACTCTATTTGAACGGTATCCCGCCATGTCTTCCTAGCCAGTCACTATTAGTGATCTTGATTTAAGAGTCTGTGTCACCTCGTGTAAAATGTGCAATTAGTAACCTCTTTCTACATGATATTTTATACATTCAAATGAAACGTTTCCTACTAAACACAATCTAGTATGAATCCCACGAACACTCATTAATACTCAGAGCAACAAATATATTAAAATGTATGTCTTTTACAAAGTTCTGCCGGCTGGTGTGGCCGAGCGGTTCTAGGCGCTTCAGTCTGAAACCGCGCGATCCCTACGGTCGCAGGTTCGAAATCTGCCTCGAGGATGGATGTGTGTGATGTCCTTAGGTTAGTTATGTTTAAGTAGTTCTAAGTTCTAGAGGACTGATGACCTCAGATGTTAAGTTCAATAGTGCTCAGAGCCATTTGAACCATTTTTTTTGTTTTGTTTTTACGAAGTTCTGAGACTGGATGGATGTAATCAGAAATACAAAATAAATCTCTTCAAAATGAAACAGAAGAACAAAGTTGCTGTAATATTAACATTATTACCACGGAATTTACAATAGAGGGCTCACCAATAACTAGATGAACTTTACAGTTAGGTCGCTTGATAAAAAATTGCCCCTTTTGGCCATGTTAGAAAATAGCTTACTATCTTAGATCGATTCACTTATTAGAAGAATATTAAATCGAAAAGAGCACATTCCCCTTGTGATCATGCTTCATCAGTTTACCTTCATGCATATATCTAGATAATACGGTAACATTATCAACATCGAATGGAGAAACACTATCCTTGTTACCACTAAGCTCTGTTCCAAAGACATGGCTTCATATTTAACTCCCTGATCTTTATTCCTTCTCATGACCACCACTGTCTCTTTCTTGACCTCCATAATGACATTAGATGGCAGTGTCACGCTAAAATAGTTCTCCATTTAGAAGAACTTCACCAAATACTCGATCTCTAAATAGTCATCTACTAAAAGACAACACTTGTAATTACTTTTGACGAACACACACTTTCAGGACAACGAAAAATACCAAGATAAGTTTCCTTATTCATATAATCACATCATGTTGCATTCACTTTTTGTGATTTCGTGCTTTCATTATTTAACCTTTCCCTTTCTGCTTACTTCCATTTGGTTTAGCACCTCTGCCTCATATGTGGCTCATATTGCCACTAGTTTTCTCCTCGAAACATTCTTACATTCTGATAATTTGTTCTGTGCCACACTCGCATAGGCGGCGTGGCCCTCGGTGCAATGAAAAGGAAAAAAATCAGAATTTCATGATCAGTTCTTGCATTGCCTTTTCTCCATTAAGGTATTGCTAAAGACTGTAGCTTGTCTTACTCCTAGCTTCGGTCCAAACATGCTCTTCTCTCTATCCACCCATCCTAATATGCATCAGGGGAAAAAAAGTAGCTTACAGTAGCCTTTTATTCACGCTCCTTCCGGGCTCGTACACAGAAACATAAAAGTTCCCGTCTTTACACAATATAATGCCCACAAGTGCATCCGATGTTGAGCATCAATATTCGGAGAATCTCTTAATCTTCACCTGACTATAGGCATGCACTTTAATACAACATCACTATAATTCTTAGACAATGACGATATAACTCAACACGTTCTGTCATCTAAGCATGTGACATACCAAGAAGAGCATCTGGATCCCATACCCTATTGGACAAGAACGATCCTCGTCACACGCGCCATAACTCCACTGAAAACCAATCCTATATCTATATTTTCTTATCTGTCCAAAGCATTAACACAACTGTAATCCTTCACACCTCTCATAAAGTCTGTCAACAAACAAATGCTCAGTAGGCACCAAGATGGTCACAATCAAATAAAATTCACTTCTCTCGATCTCTCATTCACCTATCATAGCTCGAAGAATTTAAGACAAGAAAGAATTCTGTGCCTAGGATTCATAACTTCCAAGTTGTCAAGCACACGTGATTCCAAAATCTAATAGCAAAAATACTTCAAACGCAGAAGGTAGGAAAAAACCATGAATAAAAAGAACCAACAAGTAAAAGGAAATTTCCATTTGGATCGTCATGAAAATTATTATACATATAAACTTATTATAAACAATATAGTGTGGTTATTATCCATGCTAGGAGCTTTACCCTTCTTGTCATATACTTTCAGGGGTTTTTATTCAATAAAAAGTTTAATCTCAGATCCCAATATGCATGTAACATAAATCCGTCATATGACAATTTTGCAAACAAGACGACACAGAGACCAGTCTATGGATATCTTACCTCACTGTGCTGACATAATACATAAGTAAAGAAAACAGTTGAAGAAATAGATTGTAAGGAACAAAGGAAACAGAAGAAAAATTTTAAATGTCATGATCACGGCTATCGTAACTGTTTCGCCACACACACTAAGAATAACTTCAATGCTGAAGCCAAAAGAAAGTTTTCCATTCAACTATTGTTTTTTTTTATTTTATATATGTACTTCCGTAGTGCGAAATTGTAGAGCAAATCTCCAATGTCATGGAACGTGTCAGTACATGAAATTACTACATAAAAGTAATATATAATAGATAAAATAAGGTTTATGAACCCAAAAACGACAAGTCATAAGTTTATGTAAACGCAATCAATAATATAACACAGGAATCAGCTTAATTTTTCACGGAACTCCTCGAGTGAATAGAAGCAGTGACCCATGAGAAACTCTTCAACTTAGATTTGAAAGCGCATGCATTGCTGCTAAGATTTTCGAATTCTTGTGGTAGATTATTGAAAATAGAAGCAGCAGTATACTGCCCACCTTTCTGCACAAGAGTCAACGAAGTGCGATCCAATTGCATACTGGATTTCTGCCTAGTATTAACTGAGTGAAAGCTGCTAATTCTTCAGAATAAGGTTATATTAGTAACAATGGACGACAGTAAATAATATATACATATTGAGAGGCCAATGTCAGAATACTCGGAAAAGTGAACAGGAGTAGACAAGAGATATGCGAACATACATCACTTATTGCCCGAAATACGCATTTCCGAGACAAAAATATCGTTTGAGATGGAAAGAATTACCCCAAAATACAGTGCCATACGTCATAAGCGACTGAAAATAGGCAAATTAAACTGCTTTTCATGTCGAACTATATCTTACTTCAGATACCGTTCGAATAGTAAAAATGGCAGCATTAAGTCTTTGAACAAGATCCTGAACGTAGGCTTTCCACAACAGCTGGTCAGTTTCCCTGATAATACACCCATTCCGTGAAATTAAAACGTGTTGAATTGTGCGTTAGGAAATGTAGAAACTCAGTCTTTCTGTGACTTAGCATTAATTTATTATCTACAAGCCAACACTTTTGTCATGAACTGCACTATTTGAAACAGTGCCAATGGTGCACACATCCTTTACTGCCAAGCTAGTGTCAGCAGCAAACAGAAATATCTTACAATCTCTTGTAATACTAGAGGGCATATCATTTATATAATGAGGAACGGGAGAGATCCCAGCACTGATCAGTGGAGCACCTCCCATTTGACCATCTTCCACTCAGGCACCGCATTATAGCCAGTCTCTACAGTATGAACAATGACCTTTTGCTGTCTGTTGTTAAAGTAAGAAGTGAACCAATTGCGAGCTACTCACTGCATTCGATAAAGGTCCGACTTCTTGGGCAATATTTTGTGATAAACATAGTCAAATACCTTAGGTAAATCAAAAATTATGTCTATCGTTCGAAACCCTTTGTTTAATCTACACAGTATCTGACATAGAAAAGACAATACATCATTTTCAGTTGTTAAACCAATTCTAAGACCAAACTGTACATTTCATAGCAAATTATGTGAAATAAAATGACGAATTATCCGTGGACACATAGCCTTTTCAATGACTTAAGCAATCACTAACGATATAAAAATAGATCTAAAACTGTCTAAATTATCACTTTCTCCCTTTTTACACAGTGGCATCACTACTAAGTACTTCAATTGTTCAGGAAACTGACCATTCGTAAACGAAAAATTACAAATATAGTTAAGTACAGGGCTAACATGTGCAGCACACCACTTTAATATTCTGCTAGTTACTTCAACATACGAGCATCTATGAGAGTCCTTATGGTTAAAATGTCTCTGAGCACTATGGGACTTAACTTCCAAGATGATCAGTCCCCTAGAACTTAGAACCACTTAAACCTAAATAACAACATCACACACATCTATGCCCGAGGCTGGATTCGAACCTGCGAACGTAGCGGTCGCGCGGTTCCAGACTATAGCGCCAAGAACCGCTCGGCCATTCCGGCCGGCTATGAGATTCCATAAGCCTCAGTGATTTGATTACTGCCTCTTATCTCCCCCATGTCAGTATCATAGAGAAGAATTCCAGACATCCGTCTCGGAAAGGCGTTTTCCAAGAGACTTATGATTCTCTGTAGAAACTAAGTTTTTATTTAATTGACCAGCAATTCTCAGAAAGTCATCGTTCAATACTGTTCACGTATCTGAGTTATCAGTAACAGAAATATTTTTGATACGAACTGACCTTATATCGTGGACGTGGTGCTGCTGACGAGATACTTCCTCCATGACTGACCATATGGTTTTAGCTTTATGCTGTGAATTAGTTATTCTGTTTGCGTAACACATACTCTTTGCCTTCCTAAGAACCTTTTTAAGCACCTTACAATACTGTTTGTAATGGTCTACTATAGCTCGATTGTGACCACGTCTAACATTTTGATATACTCGGAATTTCTACTTCGTTTTTCATAATATCCTTATGCCACTAGTCAGCCACCCAGGCTCCCATTTAGTACTAATACCATGTTTAGAACGTTCTAATGGAAAGCAGCTTTCAAAGGACATGATAAATGTGTTAAGGAAAGCATCGTATTTGTCATCTATGTTACTGGCACTATAAACATACTACCACTCTCATTCCTTAACGAGGTTTAAAAAAACCCTCTATTGGCCGTGGATTGTCTGCCCTACATAGTAATTATCTGTAAAATTTGTTTGAGTACAAAAGTCTTTTATTGTTAAAACTTGTGCACCATGTCCTGAAGAGCCATTCAACCTTTTACTAACAAAATGTCCGTCTAGTAATTAAGAATGAACACAAATATTGTTTTTGACTGTGCTCCCACTGTCCTGCAACCTTGTTGGAGAAAGCATAGTCTGCATCAGATAATATGAATTTAGTAGATCTTCCAACATCCTTTTTCTTGGACAATCACATACAAAATTGATATTGAAGTCACCTCATATAACTAATTTTTTGTACTCTCTATAAAGTGAACCAAGAACCGTCTCTAGCTTGAGGCTAGATGCTCTAAGGTCAGAGTTAGTGAACCTATAAACAATAGCAATTATAAATTTAGTTCCATTAACTTCGACTGCCCCTGCACAATATTCAAATACCTTTTCAGTGCAGTGCCGAGATATGTCTACAGACTTCAATGAAATACTGTACATGATCTGCACTCCCCCACTTCACAAAGAACTCCTTGAGAAACAGTCAGCTATCCTGGTAAAGGAAGACTCTGAATAATCAAATTATTTAAGTGGTGCACCGATATACCAATAAAATCAGTCAACATCTATAAGCAGTTCATTAACCTTAATACCTATTATAGTTTGATTACATATGCTACATCGTTCACTACTTGGATATCAAGCCTCATTTGAAGGTGACTTCTTTGTTAGAGGGACCTCCTTTAAGCAGGGATATCTATCAGCTGACTTCAACCTAAAAAAGGTGCAGCTCTAAGACCAGCTGCCACAGAAACTTTCCCATGAGTGATACCACTACCACCGACTACACTGTCACCTATAAGCTTTACCAGTCTCTTCATCCCATACATATTGAGGTGTAGACCATGCTTAGGACAATCTGGTCCATTGATAGACTCAGCTGGCACCACTGTAAGGTGAGCCATCCCCTTCGGCATCAGGCCTTCTCTGGCCCCATGCTGATATCCCTAACAGCAGGATTAAGAATGGGATGATCATGACACTGAAATGCTGCATGAAGTGCACATCACTGCCACCACTTTCAGTAGCCATCTTTACCGGGTCACGGGCTAAATACTACTCCCAGTCCCTATGAAGAATATTCCCAGTTACACCCACAATTACTACCTGATCCTCTTTTATAAACATCCTACATTACTCCCCTATATCGCCAGTCACCTGAGGCAACCATGCACTACGCTTCACAATGCTGGTGATCTGGTACTCACATCTCAACATTTCCTGCAAATGCTGAACGACACATCTGCCATGTGAACTACCTACCAACAGAACCTTCTTCTTTCTGTTAGAATTTGGAACTGACGTAGGCTTTAAAACTGCTAAGGGCTGCTGCATGTTCCTTACACCTACAGTTACAAGAGCCTCCTCTCCACTAAACTCTGACATTTGGTCAAATCTATTGCTTATACGCAAAGTACAACTGTCTGGATATCTCTTCCTCCTTTACACCAACTGTCTGTTCACATTCCGAAGCGCTCTTCATTCTCCTCAACCTATCTAGTTCCTCCTTAGCTTTTTGTAACTTAACATGAAGGGCGCAGATCCTACGCTCCTGCTTCCCTATCCACTTAGTTCTGCTACAAATTCTAAATATCCAGGAGAGAATCTCGCTAAAATCCCCATTGGCCTCCATGCTGAATTCCCCCCCCCCCCTAACGAAAATACTTTGAAAAAATCTCACACCGTAACTCACTACTCACAAACCTACGAGAAAATCTACACTTCTCAGGTATGGTAAAATGTTAAAGTTATTGAAAAAACTAACTACGTTACATAAGTTCAGTAACAACAACAGAATTATTTAAAGGACTAACAGTAGTGATCTCGAATTTCGCTCTCTACTAAGATAGAAACTACGAATATTTGCATTCATTGATTCACCATCTGGTTCACTAACTCACGCCCAAATCCAAAAGCCACATCTATTACTGGAATAAGCAGCCAGAAACTTCACCCTTAAAAATAAACGTACTAATCAAGGTAGTACAAGATATCAATTGAAACTTCAAATACACCTTTAAGCAGTGGTACTTAGCCACAGACCAACGTTCCACACCTTGAAGCATTTTATAATTTTTTGGGCTTGAAAAGGAAAAATGTTATTACTTAGGATGTTCAAAAGAGAAAACTGTAATCTAAACACAGTTATTAATAATACGTTCATCACACTGGATCGTGCAACAGTCCAAATGGGTTCACTATTATTGCCTCCTTCATAGATTTCAGTCATGAGTCCCTGTTATGAGAGAACATTCTCACTTCTGACATTCAACCGTCTGCACCTGCTACTTATGCTATTGCCATATCAACCCTGATGTCACGCATGTCGCCAGCAATCATGCCTTCTACGTCCTCGTGGTCTCAAAGTAATGTGAGAGAAATTAAAGTTTGTTTGACCATGTCCATCGCTTTCCTCATTACTTACATACCTTATCTCTTGCAAATAGCTCAGGTATTCTTCAAAGTCATCCTTGCACCGATCAGCAGGTACTCGTTGCTAGTTCATGGATAACTTACTCATCAGACTACAGGTATCCAGTTCTGCTAGACTCCGACTCATCATTTTCTCTTGTTTGATCCCTTCCTCCCTTACACTGGGTCAATATCTAGGCACGAATCCTTCTTTAAACGCTTCATCTGACAAATGCTGGTGTTCCTATCCTTATTATTGCTTTGCAATCAAGGTAGCCGCACATAAATGCCAGACATTGTCACAGTGGTAACATAGGGGACAAGGGATGGTTGGAACCACTCGAACCAAGTTTTCTGTGTAATGACTTACTATCATGCCTAATTACGTAAACCTTTCATACAGGAAGGAACTGTTTGTAGCCGAAAGACTCCCTTCCATAAGACCAAGACCGACAGTTGTTCATTCGCCAAGATTCTTCTTCATTCTAACGTGAGGTGAGAGATTCTTCCCACAGGCAGTTCCAGGGTCAGTCTGTCCCATTTCATGCACTCTCTTAATATCCTGTTTTCGTATTTCTTGGTTGCTGTTCTTACGTCATTCTGTTGCTGCTAACAACTGATTCGCTATCTCATTTGATGTCTCACTAACTCTCTCCTGCATCTCATTTATGCGTTTTTCTGCATTTTAGAATCAGCTATGTTGTTCTATTTCCTGATGCACTTCATCACTAATATGCTGCTGTGTTGTTGGAATTTGTACCAATTAGAAAGCAGTCTCCCCTGAACACATATCCTGCTTAGCTAATATCGCTTTGGTCTCTTTTCCCTGCCCTTTCGCATTTGGCTCATTCTTGCTATAATCTCGAGAAATGTCAAAGTGTGTATTAACCTCTAACTGGTTTTGGTGAAGATTGACTGGTCTCGTTTAATTCAACATCTTGAGGCGTCGTACGGCCTAACCAAATGTCACCTTCATCATTGAACAGTCAAGCATTCATCATTGTGTCCGCATTTGGGGGCTTCACCACACTTCTTATTTGTGCAATCCTCGGACCTCTCTTTCGCAACTTCTGCTCTTTACCACGCCAAAAACTCTGTCTTGCTCTCCTACATCTACATGTTCTACTAGATATGTGAACTGTTCTTCACTGCTTGAATATTCCATGTCTTTTTACTGACCCTGTCAATATAAAGATCATTTTATCCGTGTGCTTCAGGCGGAAGCGTGTTGGATCGTCTCTTCTGTGGAACATGCGCTGTTGGATGTTAAATCCTGTCAGTTCTTTTCATTGAGAGCTGAATCCCACGTCTACCTCACAATAGGTCATGGGAAGAGAAAGGATGAGCTGCTCTGAACTCAGGTGGCGAGCCATGCAATATAACTTTTTCGTACTCCGCCGTGAGAAAAGTTTTAGAGTACAATCGGTAGAAAGCCGTTGTCCGTATTCAGTGTTAGCAGTGTTTTAGTGATGACCAGCTTGTCATGATCCGAAATAGAAATTTTGCACTGTGTGGTACAGCAGGCTTCAACAACGATCGTCAGTGGCTTGTGGGAGCATTCTGTAGGCATACTCTACTCGCAAATGAAGTAAGAACGCAAGCTAATGCAGAAACACGTCATATGCAACCGTTATCATCGAATCAGCTGTAATGGGGGTAGCACACACTGGGACGTTCCCAGTCAGCGTTGAGGAGTAGGACGGATTCCAGGTTAGGCTAAATGGGAACGTAACCAACAATAACATGTGCTTGGACCAAATAGCTAAGGTGTATATCTGAAGATCGTTTGTCCTTTTGATCTCGAATTGTTTTGCGCGAGTAATCACTCAAATTATAGTGCAAGTCAGGGGAATGCATAGCGTTGAGTCATGAAAGAAATAATTGTACTTGTTTCCTCAACTGTAACCAGCATGGATTTTTCTCTGCAGTTCTCAGACAAACATTAGGCTATTTGTTATTAATCATTAATCCTGTGCCATATGAAGCGTTAAAGACTTCAACACATTTATTCTTTTCAAGTACGTTAGTAGCTTCTGGTGAACCCATTTTCGTGGCGTTTATATAAATAAATTAATGTTTCTTAATCATTGATTTATTAATGTTCTGTTCCAGAATAATATCCAAGGCAACCACTAATAATTCTTTAAGTTGTTGACTGGTGACGTCAGAATACAGGACACATGTATCAATGACTGACAGATTGCCATCTAGTGGGAAATGCTGAGCAGATCAAAGTGGAAACAAAAGCGAATGGAACACATGCAACTGTCCTAACGGCCAAGTCCATGAACCAAGTACATTGACTTAATATTAACGGAAAGACACCCAATGTCAAAAGGACAACCAGATACAACGCTACAGTAACTATTTAGCCACTGTCGCAGCAGGAAAGAACAAGTGGAAGACAAAGTTAAGAATGACTGAGCCAGCAGGACAGCTGAAAAAAAAGAACCCAGCAGAGCTAGCACAAATGATGCCATAGCTAACCAAAAAGCAACAGAGGTTCCTGTCCACCTCACTCCAGCCCACAAATTCCTTGGCCTCATCCTTGACCGCCACCTCACCTGGACTCCCCATCTCATTACAGTCCAACAAAAAGCCCACAACAGACTCTGCCTCCTGAAACTCCTGTCCAGCTGGACATGAGGACTGCATCTTTCCACCATCCTTCACACCTACAAATCCTTGATCTGCCCCATCCTTTGTTATGCCAGCGTCACTTGGATTTCAGCCCCTCCCAGGTTCTATGAAGTCCTCCAAATCCTAGAACGCCATGCACTCTGCCTCGTCTTCCATATCTGACTTCCATCCCCCAACACTCATCCTCTATGACCTCATCTCCTTCCCCAAACTTCTCCCCTTTCTTGAACACATGCACACCCTGTATGTAGTCCGCTGCCTCGATCTCCCCAACCCCCTGGTGTCTCCTTTCCTCTCCACTCCAGACCATTGCTGCACCTTTGGCGTTGTGTCCTGCCCTCTCTCCATCTCAACACCCTTTACCTCCTTTCCCAACGCAACTTCCAGGACTTACCCCTCCCAGATAATGAGCTTCACCCTACTAACTCTGCCACCTTCCTCCTCCCACCTCCTCAGGGCTCCTTCTCCTCCCTCCTCCCTTCCCCTGATAGTCTTTACCCTCCTGCACCCCCTCCCTCTCCTGTGATCTCCTTGAGTGTCTCTGCAATCCCTGCTGCCTTGCCTTCCCTCTTCATCTCCTGCACTACTCGTCTCCAGCCTCTTGGTGCGCACCCTGTCCCCCCTTTTCCTCTTCCATCCGCCATTCCCCCTCCCCACTTTTTCCCTTCTTTTCGACCTTCAGTCCTTCAGCAGGTCCCTGCCAGCGCTTTTTATACTTCGTGATTTTGCCGTCGTTTCCAGTGGTTTTGTTTAAGTGTCTTCCTCTGTGTGATATTGTACTGTGACCAACTTGTACCTTGTGTGTAACGCCTGGTGAATTTAAGTGCGTAACGAACTGCCATATGATCATATGCTGTGTGTTTTTTTACAGCAGGTGCCACTGTATGCTTAGTTACATCTAATAATGGTTAATCAATGTTGTGTGCAGTGTGAGTGTGGTCCTAAGTGTGTCATTTCAAGTTACACTTGCCATGACAAAGGACCTTAGGCATTCAACCTTGATGTCTTACTACCCTGGCCGCAGTGGCCGTGCGGTTCTAGGCACTACAGTCTGGAGCCGTGCGACCGCTATGGTCGCAGGTTCGAATCCTGCCTCGGGCATGGATGTGCATGATGTCCTTAGGTTAGGTTTAATTAGTTCTCTGTGACTGACGACCTCAGAAGTTAAGTCGCATAGTGCTCAGAGCCATTTTGTCTTACTACTTCATAAAGGATCCATACATATATGTAAGCAAGACTGCTCATTATCTAGTGATTGTATGTTTATGGTGGTGCTAACCATGGCTTTTAGATTTAAGTTTCTACAGATCAGTCACAGGTAACGAAAGCTGATGCTGCCTCGCAATATCACATCATTCTTCATGTAAATATAATTCTGCTCAGCCGTGGCTTTAAAATAAACTCAGCTGTTACTATCAAGTGGTGTTATTGTGTTTAAATGATTGCCTAACTTTCTGACGTAAAAACCCATTCAAGGCCAGCTTTCCTGTTTTAAAAGTTGTGGTATTATGTCTTGGGTAGTATGAATGTGTAAATACAAGTACGCTGTTGTAGTTGATTTATGTTTCAGTTATATGGAGCGCAGTGCATTTGTCCTGGCATGGTCGATCATGGCATCGGGGCTAGACGACTTGGCCGTGGCCAGCAGGACTGTGATTCGTTTGACTGGCTCCATGTGGAGGCTCTCTTCCTAGGTCACACCTTGAAGTTGAATATTGCTTTGCTCTTTCTTTCTGGCTCGGTCAGGTCGTTAAGCTTGGTACACTGTACGTTCGCTACTCTGGCGAATGTGCTTTGGGCTTGAAGTATGATTTCGGTCTTGCAATGTTGAGTGGCACTCTGTCATTATTGCCCAATCAGATTCATTAAGGCTCTGCTTGATTAATTGTCCTAGTTTTATCATTTATGATGTTGTTATTTGTACGTTAAGTGTGATACGTAAAGTTTTAAATTTTTGTAAAGTAAGCTTTTGTGTGTGCATGTTACCAAATAATCTTTAGATGTCAAGGGTATTTTTTTATTGATTATTTGTTATTTTAATTAGTGTTCTTCTGTACTGGCACATCCTTGATTATTCTTTAGTCACAAGTTTTAGAAGTTATGTTCTTATTCCTCGGGTTTTGTAATATTTAGTTACGTTATTCCTTGATTATCGTGAAGGTAAATCATTATATAGCCTGGTCATGCCAGTTTTGAGTTTTGGCAGATTTTGGTTTTATTAATTGTTTCCAGAGAAAGCAGGTCTTGACAGATGTGAAAATTACCCAACTATCAGTTTAATAAGTCACAGCTGCAAAATACTAACGCGAATTCTTTACAGACGAATGGAAAAACTAGTAGAAGCCGACCTCGGGGAAGACGAGTTTGGATTCCGTAGAAATGTTGGATCACGTGAGGCAATACTAACCTTGCGACTTATCTTAGAAGCCAGATTATGGATGGGCAAACCTACGTTTCTAGCATTTGTAGACTTAGAGAAAGCTTTTGACAATGTTGACTGGAATACTCTCTTTCAAATTCTGAAGGTGGCAGGGGTAAAATACAAGGAGCGAAAGGCTATTTACAATTTGTACAGAAACCAGATGGCAGTTAAAAGAGTCGAGGGACATGAAAGGGAAGCAGTGGTTGGGAAGGGAGTGAGACAGGATTGTAGTCTCTCCCCGATGTTATTCAATCCGTATATTGAGCAAGCAGTAAAGGAAACAAAAGAAAAATTCGGAGTAGCTATTAAAATCCATAGAGAAGAAATAAAAACTTTGAGGCTCGCCGATGACATTGTAATTATGTCAGAGACAGCAAAGGACTTGGAAGAGCATTTGAACGGAATGGATAGTGTCTTGAAAGGAGGATATAAGATGAACATCAACAAAAGCAAAACGAGTATAATGGAATGTATTCGAATTAAGTCGAGTGATGCTGAGACACTTAAAGTAGTAAAGGAGTTTTGCAATTTGGGGAGCAAAATAACTGATGACGGTCGAAGTAGAGAGGATATAAAATGTAGACTGGCAATGGCAAGGAAAGCGTTTCTGAAGAAGAGAAATTTGTTAACATCGAGTATAGATTTAAGTGTCAGGAAGTCATTTCTGAAAGTATTTGTATGAAGTGTAGCCATGTATGGAAGTGAAACATGGACGATAAATAGTTTGGACAAGAAGAGAATAGAAGCTTTCGAAATGTGATGCTACAGAAGAATGCTGAAGATTAGATGAGTAGATCACATAACTAATGAGGAAGTATTGAATAGGATTGGTGAGAAAAGAAGTTTGTGGCACAACTTGACCAGAAGGAAATATCGGTTGGTGGGACATGTTCTGAGGCATCAAGGGATCACCAATATAGCATTGGAGGGCAGCGTGGAGGGTAAAAATCGTAGGGGGAGACCAAGAGATGAATACATTAAGCAGATTCAGAAGGATGTTGGTTGCAGTAGGTACTGGGAGATGAAGAAGCTTGCACAGGATAGAGTATCATGGAGAGCTGCATCAAACCAATCTCAGGACTGAAGACCACAACTACAACAACATAAATGTATGTGCATCAAGCAACTTTAATTAATGCCTTACAAATTGGTTAAGTAATTGTTCATACGGGTTTGAGAAAAGTTTTTTTTACTTAGATGAAGTTGTTATACTCCAAGCTGTCATATTGTATTAAATTGTGCACGGTAAGTAAAAGTGTTTAACACAAGCTGTGTGTGTTTGAGATTATGGCTTCTCTGCTTTCTGTGTAACACTAAGATGCAAATGCGCATCCCAAATGAGCTACGTTGCAGCTGTTCCGTCGCTGAGGTAGTCTGCGTGTCTGATCGCCTATGGAAGCTGCAGGTCTCGCTGGAGAGACTCTGCCGTTGCTACAACACCATCATCAGGCTCATCACTGATCTTGTGCAGAGACCTCCATCAACTTTCTTGCCTATTGTAGGACTGAGAAGTGGAGTCAAGAAGCTGATCGCCATCTTCCATAGTAATAGAGCCATTGTTGGTGCTCACATTGCTTCTTCACCCAAAAGTGATGCTGCCGGCCTTTGTATCCTAACTCGAGGCTGTGGGTCCAACTTTAGATGACATCGAGTACCTGAGGACGGGATGGAAGGCGAGTCACCTGAGTACACATCTGATACATCGGTAACATGTAAATACAGCACTTTGCAGATCAACTCACTGAGCATCGTCATCTCGTGCAGCCACAAACGCTAAGACACTGGTGGTACAACCATTAATGGCTGTCTACTACTCATAAGTATTGCTAGGTGGACACCAGCCTGCTATAGCTAATAGGGTCTGCACACGAACGGTCAGAGTGAGCTGCTAGCACTCTCCAAAGACAATTCTGCATTTATGAACAACAAATATGTCTCTTATACAAATTAGTGAAGGAGGAGTAGCAGGGAGAAAGAAAACGAAAGGGAAGGAAATTTGATATCAGCTCATGTGGGAATCCATGCAGAATCAATGGCGACGAGTAAAAATGTGTGCCGGACCAGGATTCGTACTCAGGAGCTCCCACTTACTAGGCAGTAGCGTAACCACTGCACTACCCGGACACAGTGTTCATTCAAGTTGCGCAGCCTATCTCGGCACCCGAATTCACCCCTAGCGCCAACTCTCGGCAGTCGCTGTACATGTCCCTGTCTATATCCTCATTGTTCATGTAAAACTGATTCGCCTCGATGTGCAATGAATATATCATCTTCAATGTGGATGCGCAGTTACGTCCGACATCCAGCAGGAATCTCAAACCAGCGAGCATGGACGACACGGAAAGGGACTGTGAATAGCTGACGCTATCTGGGAATTGGAGTCGGTTGGGAGGCGTGCTGAGATAGTCTGAGCAGTTGTGGTGAATACTGTGCCCAAGTGGTGCAGTAATTAACGCAACTGCCGAGATAGTGGTTTCGAATTCCAGTCCGGAACACGTTTTCACTCGTCACCATTGGTTCTTCATATGGTTTCGATGCAGCGGACACCAACGGTTCGTTCCCTTCCCTATCCTGTCTTCCCACCCTCGCCTACAATTTACATAATACATATAACAGCTGTGGATTTTGCATAGTGTCTGTTCTTTAGCACATATTCGAAAGAACAGAAGCCATGCATCCATGTATGAATATGCTTCTGTGAATTATGTTTTTCTAGGTGCTCTGGTGCATAAACACACCCATCTCACCCCACCCTGCTTGGTACAGTACTGACGCCTATGGGTTCTAAGATCGAATCCCAGGTGTAGTTTGAATCACCACCTCATTTTTTGATCTAGCAAACCCTATAACATGATTGTTGTCATGGCAACTTCTTTAATCGTTAATTGTATGTTAATTAGGAAATTAGTAGAGATCGCTCATGCATGGCAGTTTAGTGACATCACACAAATCTGCCACAAAATTGTAAATAATAGCGTAATTGTCTGGTCTTCCGGGCTCGAATTACTTTTAAGTGAAAGGTCCCCAAAGCATTAAGTTTTAAATAAGACTCAACTATTCTGAGAATTAAGCAATTCTTAGCACATTCTCAACGTAAATAATTCATCCAGCGTAAAAGCAAATTTATTTTGAAAGGAACACTTTTCAAACTACCATTCGCAATATTTTCTGGTTTGGGAGCTCCTTGCTGCGCTAGGTCGAGACTATCACGGAATGGTACGAACACTACTTCGTCAGCCCACGGGGTACTCGTATCTTGTTGTTGGGGTCGATGAAGCTCAGAGAAAGTAAAACTGTGGTTCGTTAATTGTAGAACAATGTAAAGTAATGAGTGATCATTTCATGGTAAACATTACAAGAACTAGGCGAAAAGGAAATGAGAGTCTTCTTACAAGTTATTCGCAGCAAGAAACCGCGTCGGACGTGGGTACAGAGATTGCCTTGATTGCATATAGAAACCACTTGCACAAAACATAAAATTACCGGTCATTAATGACCCCTAGGCTGCCTATCCAAATATAGAAATATGCGGAATCTACGTAATTCAAAATCATTTACCTACAGAAACCTAACAGCTCAAATTCTCAGATCACCTGTGGTGCAAGCTCTCAATCCCGTTCGTGAGCTGGAGTATTAAACGCTGCGAGTACGATCGTTGGCTGCCCAAAACTGCACAGCAGTCAATGCATGCTGTAACCATTATCCAGAAAATCAGGCTTTCACCACATTTCCAATGTAACTGTCACCTCCAGTATGTGTCAACTCAGTGTAAAGTCCACAATCGAAAGTAGCTAAGTCTTAAGTATAGACAGAAGTGAAGTTCTTACGAAAATTTGCTATCTCCTCTTCGCTCGCCACATCCTCTGCTTACAGCTACCATTGCCAATCATAATACTCTATCACGAGTAGTCCAATAACTTAATATCTGCAAACCTGTTAAAATCCTCTCCTGGAAAAGTGTAACACTTCGACAAATGGACTGTCTTACTGGATATATAGCTCTGAGAAACTTCGAACTTAAATCTCCCTCTCTCGACTTCTGTCTCCCTTGTGTTCACGGAAGGTGCCCGGCGGAGAAATAAGACGTGAAACTGTGGTTTTAGCGAATACCTCGGCTTGCAAAACGGCAGCCCGGAATCACGTCATGTTTCATTGTTTGGTCATTTTAGCCAGAGACAGGGACACAACATCGGGTTGGTCACAGTTTGGTGAACACTTGTAGCGACAGCTTGGCAGGCACCGCGCCGCGACAGTTAGTAAATTTTATACTGCCACATGAAGCTAAAGGGCTGGAAGCTCGAGTCCCCCTCCCACCACATCCGCCCCCCCTCCCCCCCGCAACCTAACTTCTGAAAGAGTATCGCGACTCTCTCTTGTGCAAAGGGCCACGGTGGTCTTAAGCCTTCGCCTCTTCCGTTCCGCAGTTCATCACCACCATCCACGATAGCAATAACAGAGCTATAAGGCATTTAATGACTAGCGAGACTGAGAAGACTGAGATAGGTGGTGATGGCTTGCAACCAGTATTACCTTTGATATTAGCATAAGACATCTATAATGTGATGTAATAACTGACACAGGTTCCTATAAATTAGATGAGGTTTAATAAACTTTAGACACACCAGTGCAGCCGTGGGATGATGCGTTTCAATCTCTTTTTCTTCAGATTTACCTTTACCGTTGTATAAATGTCACTGATTAATTACCACACTGCACTTGTTTATGTATTGCGGTAAAGGCAACAGAACAATGTAGCGTCTCACAGACGTAATATATGATGAATAAATGGCATAATAGAGAAAAACGCATTCGAAAATGACAGTCATTTCCCTAGACGCATATAGAAGATGAACAAAAAGAAAATTTTGATTCACAGCACGGAGAGGTTATTTTATAAACGAACCCAATCTACCAACTTCAGTTGAATTAAAGGCACATATCATACCACAATGACCACTCCCCAGCATTAAGTCCTTATGGGTAAATGACGGCATTGTCAAACTAACGGCAACAGCTCCCAGGAACAAAGTAGAAGAATATTGCGTGTTACCTCCATAGTAGAAGTTGGTATAGATGCCTAAATTGTAATGTAGAGAATCTAATAAAATTTAAAAAGAAATCAGTTGGTTACCCATCTGTGTATGTACAAACTTGTGAATTGACGAGGCACTCAAGTATCGAGGGGAGTAGTGTATAATAGTGTATTAATAACAGGTCTACTTACACATATACTTGCATACAGTCTACAAATAAGGAGCTCTTTCGAGGGAGCTAGTAACATTTATAGCAATCTAAGTTGAAAGTCAGTCGACTGGGAGTTAATTTGTGTTCCTTTTACTTTTGATTTTCTAATTATATATACTTTCAACAGCCTGTTTTATTCTTTCGTTAAATATTAACTATATTTGCTGTCACCATATTTGACATGATGCACTGCATGTTATCATTATTACTGAATGCATAGTACTTGCCTTATAAGTTTCAGTTAATTTCTTCAAAATGTGTGATAACAGTTCGGGTGAGTTGGATTCCATCACAGGAACGAGTATGAGAGTATACTGCAATACATCGAAAACACAAGCCAGCTTAATAATGTGGCCACTTCCTGTGAGAGACAAAACATTATCAGCCGAACATTATGAACGGTAGTGGTGAGGGTAAGGAATGGATGAGTGAGATGCAGCAATCTACTGAGTTACATACGTTAGGGTGGCATACAGTCTTCAGTATTCCGTAATGCTTATATGAATTCAGCTGCATGTACTAACCAGTTTGCAAACGTTAGTTATCACCTGAACTAATGTCAGCTTTATTTGAATGGAAGGTTCAATGGTGTGGACTCGTTATAGCACTGTGTATGTGACAGAATGTATTATGTACGTAGTGGATATAAGAGACCAAAGTAGCCCATTAAGACCATAAATGGAAACAAAATCAGCAAAGTTTGAATGCTGTTTTACCAGTATGACAGGAAGTAGTGACATTCATAATCTAAATAACTTGAACAAATACCAAAAGGTTATCTAGCGCATAGGCTATCGTCAGGAAAGTCGTTGAGGTAAACACTGGTGTTTGTGTATCCTATATACAGTACGCTGACAGTAAAATATATTATTTCACTGAAATGAAAAGTCGAAGAACTGTTTTCTATAAAAAACCCTAAGATAATTTTGACAACTCATACTTTGTACTTTGCTTTGGAATTACTATTTGTAAGTGACGAAACCAAGGATTTCTGAAAAAGAAATTTTAAATTTAAAATTCATAAAGAAGATAAAGCTCTCCCTTTTACTGTCAGTATCGTCGCATATCCCAAATAAGCACAGCAAGCTTACAATTATCAAACTAAGAAAAGTAAATATATTTCAGCAGTACCTACGTGTAAAAACATTATTAAATAACTACAAAATCGCCAAGTAGACCAGAGAAAAACTGCCCAGGTTGTAATACGTTAGCTAGAATAGTTATCGTTAGTTTAGAAACGAACAAGAAGTTGTTGGTGTGACCATTTTACACGGCTATTTTATAAATACCCATTTTCTAAATTCAAACGAAATTCTGAAGATACAATTTAATAAGTACTTACTTTGCAGGGGTGTTGCACATTTTTATACGAAGGGCATGGTGATTCTTTTCTGGAATAACAGAGTTACGAATCCAAAAATAAATCTTATATACTCATGACAGTTCACGATATAAATTTTATGTGTATAAAATTTTAGCTACGATTAATTTTCTGCCGTGCCAAAATCTGTGAATTCTGTCATTGCTGTTGTTGTGGTCTTCAGTCCAAAGACTGGACTGATGCAGCTCCCCATGCTAGTCCACCCAGTTCAAACTCTCCATCTCTGTATAACTATTCAAGCTTACACCCTTCTGAATCTGCTTACTGTATTCATCTCTTAGCTTCCCTCTACAATTTCTACACCCAAACCTTCGTAAACTGGTGATCCTTTGCTGTCTCAGAATGTGCCCTATGTACCACTCCCATCTTTACGTTAAGTTGTACCAGAAATTTCTTCTCTCACAAATTCTATTCAGTACCTCCTTATTAGTAACGTAATCCACCCATCTTATCTTCAGCGCTCTTCTGTACCATCGCATTTCAAGAGCACCTGTTCTTTGCTTGTCAAGACTGTTTATTGTTCATGTTTCACTTCCATACATGGCAACACTCCACTCAAATACTTATAGAAAAGACTTTCTGAAACCTGAGTCCGTATTCCATGTTAACAAATTCCACATCACCAGAAAACCTCTTCAGGCCCTTGCCAGTCAACAATTTGTATCCTGTCTACTTCGGTTGTAACCAGTTTTTTGATGCTCAAATAGCTAAACTTATCTACTCACCTCAGCATCACCTGATTTAATTCGACTACATTACATTATCGCTGTTTTGCTTTTCTCGATCTTGATCTTATGTCCTCCTTTAAAGACTCTGCTTATTCTATTAAACTGCCTTTCCAAGTCTTTTATCGACTGTGTATCTTTGACAAATAAAGTTTGTTTTTCTTTTCCGTGAACTTCATTTCATATTCCATATTTTTCCTTGGTTTCCTTCACTACTTGCTCCATTTACAGACTAACATCGTGGATAAGCTACAACCCTGTCTCACTCCCTTCTCAACCGCTGCTTCCCTTCCATGCCCCACGACTCCTATAACTGGTTTATGGTTTCTGTACAAGTTATAAATAACCTTTCACTCACCGTATTTTTGTCCTCCTACCTTCAGAATCTCAGAAAAAGTACTCCACTTAACATTGTGAGAAGCTTAACTCTAAATCAACAAATGCGTATAAACGTAGGTTTGTATTCTCTTAACCTGTTTCCTAAGATGAATCGTAGTGTCTGTGTTGCCCCGCGTGTTTCTACATTTCTAGTAAATGCAAACTTATCTTCACCGAAGCCGCCTTTTACCAGGTTTTACATACCTCTGTAAGCAATTTATGTTAGTGATTTAGTCATGACTTATGAGACTCATATTTGTGTAATTTTCACATCTGTCAGGAAGTGATTCCCTAATTCGTGAAGTCTGAGGGTATTTCATCCGTCTGATACATCAAACTCGCCAGATGGAAAAAATTTGTCATGGCTGGCTATCACAAGGCTATCACTAGTGCTGATAGAATGACTTCTACTGCGGGGGCCTTGTTTCGATTTGGGGCTTTCAGTGCTCTGTCAGATTCTTTTCGCAGCATCGTATCTCCCATTTTCATCTACGTTCTATATACTTCTTTCACCTTGCCTCTTTCCCTACTTTGCTTACCACTGGTTTGCGATATGAACTATTGTTATTGACACAGCTGCTTCTCTTTTCTCCAAGAGTCTCTTTAATTTTGCTGTAGGTGATATCTATTTTTCCCCTAGTGACATTTGGTCCCAATTCCTTACATTTGTTCTGGTTAGCCATTTTGCATTTTCTGTCAATCTCATTTTTTAGACGTTCGCATTCCCTTCCATATGCCTCATTTGCTACATTTTCATATTTTCTCCTTTTATAATTTAAATACAATATATTCTGTGTTATCCAAGGATTTCTACTAGGACTTGTCCTCTGCTATCGTCACTATTATATCTCTTAAATCTACTTATTCGTTTTCTACTGTATTCCTTTCCTCTGTTTTATTCAACTTTTGCCAAATGATCCCTCTAAAACTCTCAAAAAACCCTGGTTTCAACTTATCAACTTCCCATCTCCTTAATTTCCTGCATTTTTTATTAATTTTACAGATTAATCTATAGTTCACAACCTGTGGGGCTTCCTGGTCCTTTTCGGACTTGGAGTTAGGAGAGCGTTGACAACAAATAAATAGAGTCCACAGTCCACAACAGCCCCTGTAAATGTTTTACAATTTAAAATCTCATTCCGAAATCTGTCTTGCCATTATATAAACAATCTGAAACCATCCGGTGTCTCCAGGTCTCTTAAATCTACACAACTTTCTTTCTTGATTCTTAAACCATGTGTTAGCGACGGTTAAATTTGTTTTGTGCAAAATTCTACTAGGAGTTTCCGCTTTTGTTCCTTTCCCCCAGTCCACAGTAAACTACAATTTATCCTTCTGTTGGTTTCCCTACTATCTAATTTCAGTTCTCCATCACAATTCATAGACGCTTTCCTTAATTCTCCGAATGATTCCATTTATTTAGTTATAGATTTCTTCAATTTCTTCAGCATCTGCTGAGCTAGATGCTATCCAGATTTGTACTACTGTGGCACGTGTGGGCATCGTGCCCATCTTGGCTACGATGAAGCTTTCATTTTCTGTTCGTAGTAGCTATTCTCTGCATTACATCTATGTGACTTCGTATTTATATCCCTGTATTCAGCTGACCCCAAGTCCTGTTCCTCCAACCACCAAGCTGCACTACAACTAATTTCCACAATTCCATTTTCCTTTTTAAATTTTGTATCTACCTGCCCAATTAAGGGATCTAAAGCAATCTAATGTTCCACGTTCCGATCCGTAGAACGCCAGTTATGTTGCTCCAGATGACCGCATCCTCCTGAGTAGTCCCCGCATGGAGATGCGATTGGGACACTATTTGGAATATTTTGCCGAAGAAGATACCACATCATCTAATCGTAGATTAGAGGTAAACACCCCGAGCGAAAATTATGGCTATAGTTTCCCCTTGGTCTCAACCGTTCACAGAAGCAGCCGACGAAGGGCTTTTTGATTGATGTTACAAAGCTAGATCAGTCTATCATCCACCCTATGGCCCCAGCAACAACGGGAAAGGCTGCTGCCCCACCCCCTTTCCTGAACCAATCGTTTGTCTGGCATCTCAACAGATACCCCTCCATTGTGGTGACGACTGCGGTATGGCTACACGTATCACTAAGGCACGCAAGCCACCACACCAACGGTAAGATCCATGTTTCATGGGCGGAGGGACTAGATTTATGAACCGTGAAGAGAAATTTACTAACATGGAGCCTGATAGGCACTGCTGAAAGTATTGAGCTAATACGACTTTTCGAACAGATCTTACTTTTCAGTTAGTTTACTTTTAACCATAACTTGGCACTATGGCTCTAATACTCATCCACGATTTGGAGTATAGATCTTCTTATACCTATACGACATTTTAAAGGAGAAAGACGTTTATTGAACGGTCGTACTTCGCTGTCATTATTCTTCTCATGAAACATAGCAGTGGAGACACGTACTACTTTGGGAAAATATAAGCTCCGTGCATCATAGTATGAACTATAATTCTGAAATACGGCATGTTAATTATATTAGCTACCGGATCGTTATTATCAGAAAAGTGATTAAAAATTTACCTATATTTTACAGAAGATCGGCTTTTACGAAAGTTATATGAAGCGCCCACTTTGTAACTGCACTATTTATCTTATATTATCGAGGTGTATATGCCACGGGACAACCGGGAAATCCAGGAAAAAACCCGGAATTGTTTCAGCTGAGAGCTAACCTGGATAAACCCGTTTTTTTTTTTTTTTTTTTTTTTTACAATTCCAGGTATTTTTCGTTGTTTTAGTTTTCAGTTAACTCCACTACTGCAGAAACATACTACCACAGTGCAACACAGACGAGAGAAAAAATAAATAAAACTTAAGTAAATAGCCATTTACAACAACAAAAGTCAGTGCACACACAAGCGTCTGCCAGCAGCAAAATGTGTCAAATGTCTTAGGTCGAAGACTACGCTATACTTCATAATACCAAGCTGCTTCCAACGAGCGAGAGTCACAACTGTTTACATTAGGTTCGTTAGAGCAGTCGCCAGAGGGCTCATGCGTGGTTGAGTCACGTAACTGCGCATGAACGGTAACTTCTCCCGCTTCTGGCAACCTGAAGTGCGACTGTTAGCAATATCCGCAGTAGCAACAAGCAGTCAGATGCTACCCGTAAAAAATTTTCTGGCGCACCCAAGGTGCCAGATTCGCACTCGCGTAGAGTAGCCAGCGTGGTAATAGGGATAGGAGTAGTCTCCACGTTACCTGTGTTTACGTTTAGTGAACTTGCTGTTTCCACCTCGCTTACAACTCTCAAGTCGAATGAAAGCAAAACGGATTCATGGGGACAGGAGCTGTCAAGTGGATTAATATACACTTAGATAATTAAAAAAGGCTGAAATACGTTATTAATTAGTTTTCTGATTCAATTTCATTTCACAAATTTTTTACTCTGTAGCATTTATCGCCTCGCAGAACAATGAAGTTATTGTTGTTGATTTTTTAAAGAGCTCTGGTTTTTATTAATATTTTCCGCAGAGGCAGTCAATTTATCAAAAACGAAGTGTTTCATTCCACACTATAGTCTAGTTTCAACTGTTCACTGAATTTCTACTGGACGTTTTCATCTTCTGGCACGTACGGCATTATGCCATTGAAAAGCTTAATTTCAGGTTGGGGCCAATTCATTGTGCATCTGGACCTACGAATGTGCACTTCAAGTGAATCATGTGTTTTAGTTTTGTTTACGAAATTTCAATACTGTGGAGTATCCCCTGATGTCCTATTTCTTTTACGACGTAATGGAAAAACCTTTAACGCTATATACGTCGAACATAAGGGCTTCCTACGTCATCATAACTGCGCACGCACAGTAACGCCTCTTTTCTGACGCCGTCCGTTAACTGCTCAAACAAACCTATTCCCAACAGATAGCGGGGAAATATTGCGAGTGGTGGTTTGAAAAGCGTTACTTTCAAAGTAAATTTCCTTTTACGCAAGATGAATTGTTTACGTGTGAGAATGTTAGAAGAATTTCTTAATTCTCAGGGTGATAGACTCTCATTTAAAACTTAATACTTTGAGGACTAGCAACTTAGAGGAATTTCGAGCCCAGAAGAGCAGACACTTACGACATTATTTTAAATTTTGCTGGCACATTTCTGTGATATATCTTAACATGTAATACACTCAAAAAAGACCAATATAGTATGTGAAAACTTAGCTTTTCTTGTAGCAACACAATATGTGTTAATTAAAAGCATTAAGTCTTCCTATTTGTCTCGACGCCCTACTGAACAGTGATGCTGCTATTGGATGACTACATCACATCCCCTATGCTATGAATATCTGCTCTCATCGACTGGCTAGGTTATGTAATAGGAACTATGATTAGCTAGCAAAAGCGCATTGGAATCTCCATTTCCGGGCTTCGGATACTAACGTGCTGCGTTTGATGGAATTCGAATTTGTACTTTCATAACATGAAAAAATGCAGCGTACAGAGCAACCCTAATTTAAAGGATTGGTATGTTTTACAGTGCCGTGGGAAAGTATACTACCAATCAACACGGAAAAAGAGCATTTTCACCGGCAGAAAAGTATTTCTTCAGCCGGGATGTTCGGGAAATCTCCGTGAATTTTTTTTTCTTGTCCGTGTATACACCCCCATTATGCCAGAACTGGAAATAAATGAAGAGGATGATACCCTAAAGCAACAATGGCTGTAGCGAAAGTGAATATCGTCTCCGAGGCCACTAACTCTTACAGAAGAATTTAATAATCAATGAATGTGAAGTATAATGAAAACATTTCATAAAAAAGTAATGTTCGAAAAAGCTATAAGTTAAGACAGGTTCTCAGGAGGACAATACCGTTACGATTATGTTGTAATAAAATAACAACAGATAAAACAGTCTCTTAATTGCACATTGCTAAAATTAAACGTTCTAAAACAGATACTAAGGAGAATATGAACACATTATTTCTAAGAAATAAGGAAAGATGGAAAGATTATTTAATGCCATAGATTAAATGAAAGTCTCCAGTAAAAGATACGTTTTTTCGGTCTGATTTTTGTGGTGTAGTTTTTGCCGCTTGGTTCCTCACCTTTACACGGTGATGTGAAGTGCTTTAGGATGGAGGGCCAAGAGTGTTTCGTGCGCATATTGTTTCGTATCGCTTGTCCGAACATGGGAGTGGTGACAGGAGATTAGGGCACACACCGACCGTTGGTGGCTGCAATGGACCCGTCGATGCACGCTGCAACCTCAACAGATGGTTTCTGTTTCATTCTGTATTTTAACGTTGTTCGACGTCCAAAAATATATTCTTACCTTTGGTCGTACGTTTTCTTATTTACGTATAAAAGATTTTTGCGCTTATTTTAACATTTTAGCGTTCTAGTATTCGGCTGCACGCATTATGGCGTAATAAATTAAGTCTTGTGGTTTTGGTAGCATTTTCCGCCTATAATAGACGGGTGGTACTTCCTGACAGTTTAAAACTATGTGCCGGACCGATACACGAAATCGGGACCTTTGCCTTTCGTGGGCAAGTGCTCCAAGAGTGTTGGTTCCGCAAGGCTCGCAGATGAGCTTCTGTGAAGTTTGGAAGGTTGGAGACACGGTAATGGCAGAATTGAAGCCGCAAGGACGGGTTGAGACTCGTGCCTGGGTAGCTCGGTTGGTAGTGCACTTGCTCGCGAAAGACGAAGTTTGCGAGTTCGAGTTTCGGTCCGGCACACAGTTTTAATCTGTCAGGAAGTTTCATATCAGAACACTCTCCGCTGCAAAGTGAAAATCTCAGTCTGCAAATAGACGGGTGATTGACATCTTTTTGAGACAGTATAGAGGCGTATACAGTAGTTGTAATGATGCAGCACTTGAATACAGTGCCCGAAACGTGTTAACGACTGTAAAATGTTTTTGTATAGTTTTTGCTCTTAAATGTTGTATGTATATTTTTGACTGTTTCATGTTGGCATTTTCCGTCGTTATTAGATCTCGGCAACTAAGACCGATAAACAGAATTGTACCTTGCCATCAAGGCAAACAAATTTATATTTTCTACCGTGTGAGAACGATAAATCAGATTTTAAAAAAATCTTAGCCTTACATTTAAATCATCTGCGTCTCCTTTAAGCTGCCTAGATTAATGAACTTTTCTTGAGCGGAATATTGAAGCCAGTATACAACTTAGTAGCAACAGAAGGCGACGTGAAACGCCGTGTAATTCCAGCGACAAGTAATTTGCGACAAGTTTCGATGTAATGTTGCATATAGCACTGTACGTAACTCATCGCTGTATAGTAGGGGAGACCGGGGACAAAAGTAACATTTCGCATATTGCCTTTTTTTATTAACTCCCTATAAACTTTTGAAGCAAAAGAAACTAACGTGTGTGTTCTCTGAAGCTTTCCTAGCATAAATGAACTAATTTCGACAAAATTACATATATTTGGTATTTGTAAAACTAATTTTAAGGCATCAGTGTACCTGTTACTTTTGTCCCCGTTGCCGTGGACGATAGTAGCTCATTTTATTACCTAAAGGACTCATACGGTAACTTAAAGTACATTACAATTACAAAACATTAATTAAACATAAATAAACTTCAATTCTCATTCGTTTACAGTTATTATATTAATTGAGGTAGCAATTAATAAAACTGAACCAATTCAGGCTTTAGGAGTAAATGTTCAGTGAGTCAGTAAAAGGAATAAGTAATGCATATCTTAGTCCTATTCAGATTCACAATTGACGCACACGTAAATATCTCCCCCCGCCCCTCCTCCTTTGGTACAAGTAACATGAGACCAATCCTGACATTCCCAACACTCAATCCGCTTCCCTTTGGGGTGAACGTGGTGGAAAGCCTGACACATACGAGGCAGTAGCTATCATTGTCTTCCGATGATGATTATTCGGGTTTTTTTCTGCTTTCGCACTCTTGTCTGGCTCCTTTTTAAATTTAGCCTCTTTTCCGCTTTTTTCACGTGGAGACGGGCCTTTAGCTCTTCTTCTATTGCCAGTTTCTCTGGAGTGTCGGTCAAAATTGCAGACTGTCTCCTTTCTCTTCCTTTTCATGTTTCTTGCCTTGGACTTGGTTTTGGTAACGGACGAACAGCTTCGGGTGAATAGACTGAGCGAACTGAAGAAGATGATTGTAAACCACTAGGTCCTCCATACAGGCTGCGACATTTGAAAGTGTTTTCTCGCATATTGCTACTGGATCAGGATTATATGTCCCCCCATCTTCAGATGGCTCACTAGAAATCACTAATGATCTTGCTAAGGACACAGTTTGCTTTGCATAATTGGATGCTTGTGCTGGGCGATCATTGAAGGAAGATGGTGCAAAATTGATTTCATTGAACCAATTCCTATCAAATAGCAGTGCAGTGCAGTGCAGTGAAACTCTGCTACAATGTTTTTAGGAGTTACAGCAAATGGAAGTGCTTCCCCTACAATTGAAGGGATGTAATACATGGTCGTTCCCGGATGATTCTTGGTCCAGTTATCAGCAAAAGCATTCACCATCTTTTTAAATGGACCATAAACTGAATCTTCATCGTGCGTGTACAATGCGGTAAGAATGACAGCATAACAATCCCCTTGCTCTTGTAAAAATTCAGGCCTCTGATGGATATATGAGATTCGTGACTGTCGAGAAGCAGTAAACATTTGTGCTCAGAGGTTGGTTTAGCAAATTTTACGAAATGGTACAAGAATAACAAAAATTCTTCCTCTTGCATCCAGCCACCGGCAATTCCTACTCCAATGCAACCAGTAGGACCGTCTCGAATAAATTGGTCATGATACTTCAAGCGAGGGCATACGAAGAGAGGTGGCGTACTGTTTCCCTCAGCGTTGATGGCAACAGCAACAGTGCATCTTTCAGACGACGTGATAGCTCCTACCTGCTTTTATTCCCCGTTTTGCAACAGTCCTGTTTGGTTTCTGAACAGTGGTGACACATGTCTCGTCCTTATTCCAGATGTCCATGGGGTCTAACTTATCTCTCTCCATAACGCTAGCCAGGTTGTTGAAAAAGGCATTCTCATTTGTTGGATTAAGGCTCGTTGCTCCACCAAGACTTGCGAGTTGAGGCAACCGAATAGACAGCTGTTGACTACTCTTCATGAAAGCTGAAAACCAGTCTCAACTTACAGTTTGACTGTCCACCCAAGTTGATGGAATTGGTTTATTGTTTGCCGCTGCCAGTTCCTGAGCTAATTTACGGATATCCTTAGGGCAGACGTCGTAAAATATCTCCTACGCTTTAATCACGTATTCAGTTATATTTTTTTCCTGTTCATCAGACAACACTCATTTTACACTTCTATATCCAACACGAGGCATTGGTGTGCTATCACTCATACATTTCTCTTTCTTCTTAATGTACCGATGCAGTGTCATATGGCATACATTGCCTTTCTTTGCTGCTGCTTTAATACTTATATTAAAATTTGCAACATCGTCTGCGGCAGTTTGATATATGGTAGTAGGATGTAGTCCTCTTGTAGTCGTCCAAACCCGTGTTTGTGGCATAATACCCTGTAACCAAATAACCAAGTAAATAACGAGTCTATTCAATAATAACGAGTTTGTTCAGCAAGACACTACTACTCCTAACATTATCATACCTAATTTACTGTTCGACAACGAAAAAAGGTGGACCGGCAGGCAATAACCCTTTTTGGGTAACGGGGACGAAAGAAACACTGTTACTTTCATCCCCAACAGTAATGTTTCTTTTGTCACCGACCACGCTTTTCTTCTTAGTTTATATTTTAGACACAATGTAAGTAAGTAATGAAAAAGTTGATAATGGTGGCATAAAACTGAAAGTTTCACATAGTTAAATTATTACAATAGACCTACGTTTAGAGCGTAATGCCGCCGTTATCACAAAAGTGAGAAAATTGAGGAAACTTAAGTGAGACACTGAAAAAACGTTTTCCTGCGTCACCATCAACAGAGACTCTCTAATACTGGCCAACAATTGGTAGGCAGTTCGGAAACATGAAGGGAATACATTGTTTTAATCGCGTGATTTTCGGAGCTACAAGCGAAGGTAGAGGAGGGATGTTACTTTCATACGCTGTTAGTTTTGTCCCCGGTCTTCCCTATGTATCGTCGCTGACGAAACTCAAATATTAAAATATTATACAGTTGATACAAGGAAAGTATTCAATGTGTAGAAATTTAATATACAACAGACATCTACATCTTCATGATTACTCAGGAAGTCACACGTCAAGTATTTGCCATATAATGCACAGAGCCACTTTCAGACTCTTTCTCGACCTTTCTACGTGTTAAAAATGAACGGGTAAATTTTTCCATGCGAACTCAAAATTATCTTATTTTTCACAATGGTGGTTCCTCCGTATGAGCGCGGGTGTCATCAAAATATTTTGGAGCTGGAAGAAGAGAGTTGTTGATTAAAATTTAATAAAAATGTCAGCGAAAACGAAAACCTCTTTGGTTTTAATGATTCCCACGCCATGGAGATTATTATACCCGTGACACTATCAGGCTTAACTGGTGTTAATAGAAAAGGAGCTGTCCTTCACTGAAAATTATCGATGTCCTCTGTCAATGAGATCTGGAAAAGTTTCGATACCTCGCAGCAGTACGATTGAGAAGAATGGACAATATGCCCTTTTTAAGTATGTTTCCAATGAAACGACCTTCCCCATAACATTTTCTATATGTTGGTTCCAGCTTTGTGAAACGTTTTATTGAAAACTGTGTAAGAAACTAGATTAATGCATTTTAAATAAGTAATGTGGCTGTCGCAAATCTTGAAGCTGTCCACCTGTAAACGGACCAAATGATACCACATTTAATCCGTCCACATATAACGGTCCAACAATATCACATTTCATAATCTTTCATATACGACGACATTTGTTTGAATTCTACTAACTCAGTCTCTAGTCGAGTCCATTTTGGCATTGAGACAACATTTCATATCAGTGCATTACGTCTTGAGCTAGTTCATCGACACGTTAGTTTATGGTACTTTTGACATAATTAAAGGTCATCCGATAAATTTAATTAATGGCTAATGCAGGACAGATTTTGACGACTTGTTGAATATTCACTTAACTGTTGTGAATAGGTGAGTATGGCCTTGCTACGGAAAAAGTAGGTGGCAGGTGGCGCGTAGTTCGTGCGCCGATGGTCACCAGAGTGGCCTCGCTGTGGCAAAACACGTGGCGCCGCAGTGGGCGGCGTAGCCACGTGCGGCGGGCACGAGCTGCTACGTCACAGGCAGGGGAGCGCCTGGGACTGAAGGAGAGCAGCCAGCCGTGAACAAAGTGTTTCGGGTGCTCCAGGATATGTTATGAATATCGAAATACGATGGCAGGGCAGTCGGAAATGGACTCTAAAGACAGGGAGAAATGATCGGCGATTTACTGAAATATCTTTCGAGCGAACACAGACAACGTGGACGGTGCTCCGTGTTGTGGTGTCCTCTCCAGTACAAACAGCAGCAATTTGACGTGAAGCTATTTGGAGGGCTGGTTCTGAAACACGAGGCCAGTTACTTAGGATGTGTCACGATCTGTCACCGCTCCCTTTATATATACTTTTTTTTATTATTTGTGGAAGGACGGTTTGGGCAATACGCAGAACGCTCTTCCTCTTCTTCTGCACTTCACTTCCTTCACCCACAAGCATGTGATCTATTTAACTTACCTTTTATTTATGTGGATACTGGTGCAACAAAATTGTATCTATACATTAGTCTACGTATTTAATCAGCATTCTGATACAAAGTTCTTTTTAAATCACGCAGAATGATATTTAGGACTTTGCTGATCTTTTCTTTTGTCCAAGTTAGCAAACCACTGTCATTTAGTATTTGTATTGAAATGCCATAAGCTAGCTTGTTCCATTGCAGTACTTATCCCTACTCTGTAACCATCAACCCTAGCTCGCATATTTCCGCTAGTTCTCAACACAGAGATAACAGATTCGCGTCCTAAAGTTGGAAGAATTTTTCATCCCTAGTACGTGGATGAGTAAGGAAGCACAAGTTGTGCCACAGCGTTGCTCGTCAACTGACTTTGCGCCAAATTCCTGGTTAAGATCCAAAAAATCGCACCAGTGTCTTATGTATTGAGGGTAATCGACGCTACAGGTAGTGATCAACCAGTCACGACAGATACATTTCACACTGTACGCAAATCATCAACTTCATTCAGTGAGTTGGGGATCTGTGTGAAATGGATTGAGCGGTTCTTTAGGTTAGAGGGGATCGGGTACAAGAATAAAAAAAGAGACTACAGTCTCAAAGGGAGCAGGAGAAATACAAAATGAGGATGGTTATAGCACAATCAGTATTGCAGTTGTAAATTGCCCTAACTGTGTTGGCAAAAACCAAAGTTCGAAGCACTAATACAAACTACTGAAGCTGAAATCTGTATACTCGCAGGTCCGACTACTAACTAAAGCCGGAAACAATCTCCGTCGAAAATTTGTAGAGGACCTAACGGCGTTCAGAAAACTGTACTAGAAGCTTTCTAACAAAATTAATTTCAACAATAAGCTCAGGAGCCCACTTGAAGTGTGAATGGTTGCGAAACCACACTTCATGCCGTAGCAACAAAAATTCCTGAACAAATAGGGAGCTTCAGGACGGAGAGAGGAATTAGTGACCGGCAGGTCGTCTCAGCAAGTTGGTACACTGAAACGTCTAGTTCCATTGAAAGTAAACGGAAATTATAATCTCTGTTTCCAAAAGCATATAAAGGTTCGCCAGATGCCTTCGTCGTAGACAGTCTCCGCTCCTTCGAAATAAATAGATACTGACCGTGGAGCGAAGCAGTTTGAAACACTTCATTAAGGCAAGTCTTGTGGTCTACACCTTATAGCAATTGTTGCCACTTAAATTTGTTTCAGATCTTGATGACGCAATAACTCTTTACTTAGCAATCATATACAATCGCTAGCTCGACGTAAGATCCGTACCTAATGACTGGAAATTTGTTCAGATCACGCCAATACTGAAGAAAGGCAATAGGACTAATCCGATGAATTATAAACACATGCCACTGACGTCGATTTGCAGTTGTATTATGGAACATACTTTGTCTTTGAACTTTGTGAATTACCTCGAAGAACGTGGTCTATTGCACGTGGATTCATATAAGTCGCCCTTTGTTCGCACCAAGTATTAAGTGCTGCTGTCAGGGGAACTCAAATGACTTACATGTTTATATATTTCGAGAAGGCTTAGGACACTGTACCAAAAAAGGGACTTCTAATAAATGTGCGTGCCTATCGAGTATTGTCTCAGTTGTGCGCCTGGATTTGTGTTATCCTGTCACAAAGGCTAGAGATCATAATAATCGACGGGAAGCCTTCGAGTTAAACAGCGGTGAGATCTTCGTCCCCCAAGAAAGTTTTATGGGACCTCTGTTGTTCCTAACCTCGGTCTGCGATTTAGGAGACAATCTACAAAACCCTTTTAGATTTCTTGTATGTTATGTTGTCGTTTACCGTCAAGTAAAACCATTAGAAGATCAAATTGAAAATATTATAGACACGACATCCGTATTACGCCAAACGTGACAATGACTCTAAGTAGGAAAAGTGTCAGTTCATCCAGAAAAATACTAAAACAAATCCGTTGAATTTCGGTTAAATGTTAATTCCCACAAATGTAAAGACATTCAGTTCAGATCAATAACTTGGTATTATGAACAACTTAAGTTGTAACTATAACATATATAATGTTGTCGGGATAGCAAACAAAAGATTGCGTTTTGTTGGCAGAACAGTTAGAGATGGAACAGGTCTACTAAAGATACTACCTACGCTACACTTCGCCTTCCTCTGCCGTGGCACTAATGTGCGTAATGGGATGTTTACCAGATAGGATTGACGTAAAACAACGAAAATATTAGTTTCGTATTATCTCCAAATATGCAGTTTTGGGTGGCAGTTATTAACACAAAGGCGCTTTCTCCTCTGAATGCGAAATAATTTTATTGATGCCAATATGCATAGCAAGAGATGATCATCATAATAAAACAAGAGAAATCAAAGCTCGCGCGGAAGGATTTAATTGCTCATTTTACCCACCCACAGTTAAATAGTGGAACAAAAGAAAAATACTCTGAAGGTGCTTAGGTGCACACACTGCCAGGTACTTAGGTGTTGCAAGGCAAATGCAGGGGCTGGAAAATACCCTCTCAGATGTTCCCTACTGGTCTCCCTTACTCCCTATCGGCTCGCCTGGTTTTTTATTGAAAATACCCTGACTCTGTAGTGGATCATCAGTCGAACAACTCGCATTACTTTTTAAGTTAAATAATAAAAAATAATTAATAACATATATGTTAAGACCGTCGTAGACATACATCCATACATGCATGAATGTTTATGAACATAACATACCTGGTGGTTATAATTAAAGTGTCTTTGTTCCTGATGCTGTGACGTACGCGTTGAGGAGCTACTGAATAGAATTGTGGAGAACAGGAGCTTGTGGCACTACTTGACTAGAAGAAGGGATCAGTTAGTAGGACATATTACGAGGCATCAAGGGATCACCAATTTAGTACTGGAGAGCTGCGTGGAGGGTAAAAATTGTAGAGGCCAAGAGATGAATACACTAAGCAGATTCAGAAGGATGTCGGATGAAGTACTTACTGAGAGATGAAGCAGCTTACACATGATAGAGTAGCATGGAAAGCTGCATCGAACCAGTCTCAGAACTGAAGACCACAACAACAGCAACAACAACGCGTTTCTTCAAGCGCAGGATGAACAACTCTGCATTGAGGGAGTATCGCCGACAGAAACATCTGTGAACAGCCACATGTCAATAAATGGGCTAAAGTATGTCCTCAATTAATTGGAAGAAACAGGTTAATTAGCTTGTGCAGCAGGGTGAGGATGGCGGCCTATACACATGGCAGTTGTTTATTAATTTACTTTAAGTATAACTGCTCGAGTACAACATGCCTCTAATTATGCAGCCGGTGCTCAAGGTACGTCGATGGAATTGTCTCTCCTACAATCAACAGTTCAGAATCTTTTACGACACATTTTGCACTGGTTTAGCTACAGTATTCATAATGGGCACCAAATGAAGCCCCGAGATGTGGCTTGGGCACACAAGGCACATTTTACCCTACATGGTGCATTAAATTGACAGAGCTGTCACATATAGGTGTATATTTCACCAATGTTGTGCATGAACTTCCACTGCACTCATCTTACGTGCCTGTGGGTTGTGGTTTCAAAGCTCTAGCAATCTTGGTCCACTTTCCTTTAAGGAAACATCTTGCGGGCGTACACCGATATCTGGACGTTATGAGGACCTATTGACGCGACCCGTGATTCCAAATTTGCAGGTAAGCAACTGTACCCAGACCACTATTCTCATGCGAGGTGGGGTGACCGCACCCATCGTTTGCCAAATTAAAGGTTTGCATCAAGAAACATTCTGCAACGTGCGTGTAATCTTCGGGCAATTTCAAGATCCGTCTCCTCCGAGATCCATCTATTTAACTTTTGTTTGTGGAGGTATCTGAATGAACGTGTTTATCGGGGTGGTATCCAGACTCTTCTTTATCTGGATGTTAGCAAACAACGACATATTGCTCTGATTACAGCGGATATGCTACTAGCAACTATCGACCATGCAGTATTACGATTAGTATGCTATTGCGTCACAAGACCATACTGAACATTTGTAAGATGAGACCATATCCTATTAAACAGGCCAGAACCACCTTCGTAATGTGTTTGATAAAATGAAGACGAGGTGCTAGCGCAATTAAAACTGTGGGGACGAGGCGTGATTTGTGCTTGGGTAGCTCAGTTGTTAGAGCACTTGTCCGCGAAAGGCAAAGGTCCCGAATTCGAGTCTCGGTCCGGCACACAGTTTTAATCCGCCAGGAAGTTTCAATGTGTTTGATCGTTCCACCCTTTTCCTGACACCACACCACATTCTGACTGCTTACAGCATTGTGTTTACACCTAGTGGCAGGAACTGGGACTATTATTTTTGCTGCGTACTCTGCGCGCACAAAGAATAACGAACTAACCTACGATGTTTCAGCATCCTGAAACTTATATGGCTCTTACTGTAGCATTCAGAACACCATCAGTTTAATTATAACCTGCTAGTACATACAATTATAAGAAAGCAAAATTTCAGTATTTTTATATGAACAATGGAAAACATTTTCCCAGAAAGAGATTCAAGTTTATAAGAAACTATGATAGTAAGATTTAATGATGTGAAGTACTACCCTTTCCATGAAATGTAAATTGACCGAATCTGAATAACTTTGTTGACAATTTTCGTAATGGCAAGAGCTTTCGGAGAGTACAGGAATATAATTAAATGACAGTTTAACAAGATTTAAAGTTAGACTAAAATGAAGCCATAATCTTTAAAACAGATCTCGTACTGCTACTCACTACACATGTGAATGAATAGTTCCTTATAGGTTTAATTCTGGCAGTGCGAATGATTTGCGCCCTGTAGCCTACAACTACCATCAAATTGATAAAATCTGAGCTAGCTTACAACAGCCAATAAACTTATAAAATCTGAGCTAATCTCTTAGCAGAAGTTTATCTCGAAGCCTGCGTCTCTGCAAGGACTTTTCTTGACGTTCAACAGCAACACAAAATTATCTACATAGCTCAAATTTTCATTTAACACAAAAATGCCAACACTGATGATGATACTTATCCTCTCTGAGTATAAATGCTTTTCCACATTCTCGAATGTAGTAACTAAATGAACACATGTGGAGGTGGAATATTTGAAATACATGGTGATTCAAAAAGAATAACACAATTTTTAAAATGTGTATTTAATGAAAGAAACATAATATAACCTTCTGTTATACATCATTACAAAGAGTATTTAAAAAAGATTTTTTTTTCACTCAAAAACAAGTTCAGAGATGTTCAATATGGCCCCCTCCAGACACTCGAGCAATATCAACCCGATACTCCCACTCGTTCCACACTCTCTGTAGCATATCAGGCGTAACAGTTTGGATAGCTGCTGTTATTTCTCGTTTCAAATCATCAATGGTGGCTGGGAGAGGTGGCCGAAACACCATATCCTTAACATACCCCCATAAGAAAAAATCGCAGGGGGTAAGATCAGGGCTTCTTGGAGGCCAGTGATGAAGTGCTCTGTCACGGGCTGCCTGGCCGCCGATCCATCGCCTCGGGTAGTTGATGTTCAGGTAGTTACGGACAGATAAGTGCCAATGTGGTGGCGCTCCATCCGGCTGAAATATGAATTGTTGTGCTTCTTGTTCGAGCTGAGGGAACAGCCAATTCTCTAACATCTCCAGATACTGTAGTCCAGTTACAGTAGCACCTTCGAAGAAAAAGGGACCAAAATCGTTATTGGCTGAAATGGCACAGAAAAGGTTCACCTTAAGCGAGTCACGTTCATACTGAGTTGTTTCCCGTGGATTCTCAGTGCCCCATATACAGACATTGTGACGGTTGACTTTTCTGTTAGTGTGGAAAGTTGCTTCATCACTAAACACAATCTTTGAAACGAAAGATTCATCTGTTTCCATTTGAGCAAGGATAAAATCACAGAAGTCGATCCTTTTAATCTTATCAGCTGCAGACAGTGCTTGAACCAATTTCAGACGATAAGGTTTCATAACTAACCTTTTTCGTAGGACTCTCCATACCGTTGATTGTGGAATTTGCAGCTCTCTGCTAGCTCTGCGAGTCGATTTTCCTGGGCTGCGAACAAATGGTTGCTGGATGCGTGCTACATTTTCATCACTCGTTCTCAGCCGTCCAGAACTTTTACCTTTGCACAAACACCCATCCTCTGTAAACTGTTTATACCAACGTTTAATACACCACCTATCAGGAGGTTTAACACCATAGTTCGTTCGAAATGCACGCTGAACAACTGTCGTCGATTCACTTCTGCCGTACTCAATAACACAAAAAGCTTTCTGTTGAGCTGTCGCCATCTTAGCATCAACTGACGCTGACGCCTAGTCAACAGCACCTCAAGCGAACAGATGTACAACTAAATGAAACTTTATAGCTCCCTTAAATCACCGACCGATAGTTCTTAGCTCTGCCTTTTGTGGTTGCAGAGTTTTAAATTCCTAAAGTTGTGGTATTCTTTTTGAATCACCCTGTACTATGTTTAACAATGGCTAAAGGGACTAAAAATAATCTTATATGAACCCCGAATTATGTTTCTTTTAATATATCATTCAGTAAATGAATTAAAAAATCTCATGTTTCTCATGCAAATCCTGTTCACTGCACCACATGTTTTTACATGATCATCTTCATACAACAGACAAAACAAAATCATCTTATATGTACTTCACTACCAAACATATTATTTAATGAGTGGACAGAAAGTGAGACACACACACACACACACACACACACACACACACACAATTATCCTATGTAGTGAAACACTACCCACATATTGTAATCTTAAAACATAGTCGTCCTATGTCAATCCACATCAATGACAACTGTGAAGATGTGCTACCTTGCAGGCCGCTATGGCTGAGCGGTTCTAGGCGCTTCCGTCCGGAACCGCGCTGCTGGTGTGGTCGCCGGTTCGAATCCTGCCTAGGTCATGGATGTGTGTGATGTCCTTAGTTTAGTTAGGTTTAAGTAGTAAGACTAGGGGACTGATGACCTCAGATGTTAAGTCCTGTAGTACCTGGAGCTATTTTAACCATTTTTGTGCTTCCTTGTACTGAATTTCCGATACATACTCCTAAACATTTACCTAACTCGACGTCATTATCATGAACCTCTCATTCCTCTACACCTCACCGCTGGTTTAATCTGCCCACTGCAATACATTGTAACCTCCCCACAATAATAATAAAAGAAAATAATTCAATGTTAATGAGAATAGAGCCAAAGTGTACCCTCCCCGCTAAGTTTTGTATAAGCGACAGTCATTAAATGTTAATGCGAATAAAGCCAAGTGTAACCTTCCCGCAAAAATGAAAGAAAATAATTAATTTAATGTAAATGGACATCGTGCTAAGTGTAACCTCCCCGTAAAAATTTTTAAATGATATGAATTGAATGAAAATGCAAATAGAGCCAAATGTTAGCTTCCCACAGTAATAAAACTCAATGATAATAAAGATGTGCAAAAATGTTAAGTCCCCACAAAATTAACGTTAAGGTGAACCTGATAAATTTTATAAGGGCAGCTGCGCTGACCTTAGGCCCTGTGCAACAATTAACCTGATAAATTGATTCTGGGATGAAAAGCATAGGAAACATTGTCTCATTTGGAATGATTCTTTTCTTAAAAAAGATTGCTTTCAAAACAAAATTATTATTGGGGCATTCTTGAACAAATTAATTACAATTAACATACATTACATTATCAGATGTGCACAATGCAGCTTCATTACCTTATTTCAATATACCTCGTCCTGAATCATGACCAGAGACCCATGTCGACGCCGGCAGACTCCTCACACACAACTCCGACTCGCAACTGCCAACCCGCAACTGTACTACATGCTCTCGCGACTCGCTACGTACAACTATTGCCTCGCAACTGCAAACTCGCAACTGCACTCTCGCGCGGTCAAGCGCAGACTAGCAACGATAAACAACTCTCTGGTCAGAGATTCTGTCATGCCACGCCATCGCTGGTTGAAACGTACGCGTTTCATAACCCTCCACCGGGGGGGCAAAAATTTGGCAGCGATGGTGAGTCATTTGGACTTGCCATGAGCAACAAATTTTTCGAGAATTAATTAACTTTACAATTACAGCATATATACAGATATAGAACATGAAGTAGATATGGTGCACATGCACCAAGTACAAAACATGCTAGACAATGACAAAATGTGAGTACAGAACATATTAACAAATGACATAAGTGCACACGCACTGAAAAACTCTTTAGCATTTTCACAACAAATAAACATAATGGCAAAAAATCATGTTGACAAGTGACATAAGTGCACATTCACTGCAGTTCAGAACATACCAGGATATTAAAATGTCCATACAATGAGTAGTAATCATGTTATAAAATGACTAAAGTGCACACGCACTGAAATTCAGAATATATCAGCAAATCACAAAATGTATATACAATAAGTAGAAATCATGTTAGAAAAATGACAAAAGTGCACACGCACTGTAGTTCAGAATATATCAGTAAATCGAAATGTACATACAATGATTTTCACTATGTTACAAGAATTAGGATAGGAAAGGGACGGATTGCATCATGGTTGTAGCACTTTAGGTTGCACGCAGCTGCACTGAAAGTCCATATCTTTCCACAGAAGTACAACTCCAAGTCAGACAATCTGAAGTTCTTTTCCCAGAAGTATTTATCAGCGTACCCAAGACACTGAAATGTCGTAGTAATATTCCATGTTATCATTTTGGCACTACATCTGGTACACCAAACAGTGGGACCATAATAACGTCTCCGTGGCTCACGGTGGTGGACAGCATGTCGTGTCAACACCACGTTCTTAGAAGGCACACCAACGTAGAATTAGTGCAAAAACCAAATATAGTGCTCCATGATCAAGAGGATATACAGGACAAATGGATATTACAGTAATTCAGGGTAGTTAGGTCAGAATGTGAAGGACATTAAGTCACATACTAGTCTTCATTGGGAATTACTTTAGTACTTTGTGGCATTCATAGCCCAGTTATTGAACATTTCTGTACCATGTATGTAGTATTAAAGAAAAATTTTCATTAATTGATTTACAGATAACATTGTCATTGGTCTTTTCAATACCATAATCAGTAGCGTTCATTTCCCAGTTACAAAGCATATTTAGTAGCATTCATTTCTTAGTTACAAAGCATAATTAGTAGCATTCATTTCCTAGTTACAAAGCATTATTAATCAATGGTCATTTCAATACTGTAATCAGTAGCATTCATTTCCCTGTTACAAAGCATAATCAGTAGCATTCATTTCCTTCTTACAAAGCATAATTAGTAGCATTCATTTCCTAGTTACAAAGCATAATTAGTCATTGGTCATTTAAATACAGTAATCATCTCAATACAGTAACCAGTAGCATTCTTTTCCTAGTTACAAAGCATAATCAGTAGCATTCATTTCCTTGTTACAAAGCATAATTAGTAGCATTCATTTCCTAGTTACAAAGCATAATTAGTAGCATTCATCTCCTAGTTACAAAGTATAATCAGTAGCATTCATTTCCTAGTAACAAAGCATTATTAATCATTGGTCATTTCAATACCGTAATCAGTAGCATTCATTTCCCTGTTACAAAGCATAATCAGTAGCATTCATTTCCTTGTTACAAAGCATAATTAGTAGCATTCATTTCCTAGTTACAAAGCATAATCAGTAGCATTCATTTCCTAGTTACAAAGCATTATTAATCATTAGTCATTACAATACCGTAATCAGTAGCATTCATTTCCCTGTTACAAAGCATAATCAGTAGCACTCATTATTCAAGTGACATATTATTCATAGCTGATCAACATTACTCAGAACTCTCTTAAACTGGTATGATTGTTTGGGACTGGTAACACATTCTTTTGTTAGCAATGCATTGCTTTGGGTAATTATAGGGGAAAGCAAGAAAAAAAAATTGCTTCTGGGTTGTTGCTGTAAATGAAAATGTGTAACGTCATTCGTCATGAGTCCACTGTTGCAAGATTATGAAACAAGTAGAGTATATGTAATCACATTCATAAATGACATAAATTTAATGAACAACTGCTTAAAGCACATTAATTTCATAAATAATTTCTCCTGCAAAATATACAAAAAAATGGATTATTAAGCTGAAAGAAGAAATGCATTTTATGCTGAAAAGTAGTGAACTTCGAATTAACAGGTAGTGAAATGTGTATACAAATTTGTTCCATAGCTGTCCTTTCCAAGACCTTCCGTCATTATACTATGCAATATAACACTTGCTGTCAAAGCAAACTACAACAAATACTTAAATAACTACATAGCATAAATACATAACTTCAACAATATCCTCATCTGTAAAGAAAAAACTTCATTATCCATCAATTCATTATCATAACTCCATTATTATCATCACCTGCAAAGAAAAACTTCATTATTCATAGTAGCATATTCATCATCATGATTCATCAGCATTCATTATCATCTGCAAAAAATCATTTCATTACTCATTACATAACTATTCCTTATCTCTAGCATATTCCATCACTGAAACTAAGATGTGTAGTTCTGTCTGACAGCCTGCATCAATCGCCTTGTATTCTGAAAGAAAAAAAATAGTTAAGACTGCTATTCTACGATGTGTATAGTATATTCTTGTTAATGCTTGTTAATCCTGATCCATTTACTCTTCATCACGAGGTTTGCATCTTCTTTCGTTCATTCCGAAGGTGAAATTCCCATTTCTCTTTATTTCTTTCACGCATCATTTCTTTCTGAAACTGATGAACAGAGATTAATGTCTTGCATTTAAATCATATAATCATTAAATAATGACTGGTTTATGGTAGCATAATTAAGTATACAGCGTAACATGACAGAAAACGTAATATAAAAAAATAGACAGTGTTCAAATGCAAAAATGTACACAGAATATCACAATGCAGCAGCAAAAAATGTAAAACAGTCACGAAGTTGAGACATCATAGGGCAAACATGTCAAAGTCATCTGGTGTGTGTTATATCTTAATTATTTCACAGTGCATATAAACAACACATGAAAACAATCGTACTTACATAAAAAAAATGATGACAAGAAATGTGACCTTTGAGTTCACCTTGTATGTTGTGTAGTTAGTAGAGGCGAGAATTAAAGACTTTAATGGAGAGAGAATTTAACAAAATTAATATGTCACTAGATAAAATTGCATAATTATTCATAAGATACGTAGGTTTCTCTGGAAAAAATGTGCACAGTCTGATATGTAACGACAAGACGAGCGACCAGCTAACCTTACCTTGCCGGGCACTTGCCAAGAAAAAATACGATATCATCAATAAGTAGTCACGTAAATATAATTGCAGAAATAGTAATAAATGTGTAAATTCATCTGGAAAAATATGCACGGTCTGATGTGTAACGACAAGAAGAGCGACCTGCTAACCTTATCTTGCCGGGCACTTGCCAAGAAAAAATACGATAATCATCAATAATTAGTCATGTGAATATAATTGCGTCAGTGTTCATAAAAATTAGCAAATGGCATTACAGCATGTCAAATCATAAAGTATCTTCATTCAATAAAGGGTTTAATGTTGGAGACATGGTGGTTGACTTTACTTTTTCTGGTTCTCAGAGTTTCGACGTGTGCAACATTGGGGTGAGGAATGCTGCGAATCCGATATGGACCTGCGTATAGAAGTTCAAAATTACTGCACTTACCTTTTATTCTGCTGGATAAATAGTGTGTACGTACTAATATCTTCTGTCCAATGTGAAAGTCACGGCGTATGCAAACCGGTTTTTGCTTTCTTCTCCGGCGCTCTGCGGCACGTTTGATGTTGTTCAGCGCAATGTCAATTATTTCGTGGTGTCGTAATCGACGGGATCTAGGAAAGTTTACTAATTCTGTAATTTTGTTAGGTGGTTCAACATTTTTCAGTATAACAGACGGAGAGAGCATAGTGGATTCATTTGGTATGGAATTAATTACATCTTGCAATGAGAATATGTGTGTGTCCCAATCAATATGTCTTTTGTGGCAGTATATTCTACACAGTCTACCAATTTCTTTCATTATTCGTTCACAAGGGTTCGTAGAAGCATGATACATGGATATATAGATCGGAGAAATGTTTCTAGTTCGTAACATACGTGTCCATATAGCAGAACGAAATTGTGATCCATTGTCAGAAATTACTTTCAACACATGCCCTACATGAAATAGAAAATGCTTTACAAATGCTTTCGAAACGGTTTTAGCAGTAGCTTTGCGTAACGGAGTGAAAGAAACAAATTTAGAAGCGAGTTCAACACCGACAAAGATGTAGCTGAAACCTCTATTATTTCTCGGAATTGGACCAAAAATGTCTACAGCGGCTATATGTCTCAATTTAACAGGTACAATGGGAGATAATGGAGGAATATGTGAAGTTGTGTCTGACTTAGCTTTCTGGCAAATATTACATGACGCTAAAACTCGTCATCTACGTTTCTCCATGTTGGCAAAATAACAGTTTTGTCACAGTATAAGAAAACATTTTCTGGCTCCGTTATGTGCGTAACTTAAATGAGTATACCAGATTAATTTGTTAACCAGTTCATGAGGAATGCATAAGAACCAATTGTTGCTGTCAGCATGAGAGCGGCGGAACAGAATGTCCTTGCGTACAGTGTAATCGTTTCTAATCGTAACATTATTCCTATCTTGCCTGAGGTGTTTAATTTCTTTCCACACGTTGTCTTTATTTTGCTGTTTTGCTATGTCCTGTAATGACAACGAAATAAAATTTTCAAATGCAACTTGTTGAATGTACATGACGCTGAAATTTGCTTTACAGAAGTTGGTTGCGATGTCTTGCTGATTGTTGCTGAGAGAACGAGATAGTGCGTCTGCTACAGTATTTAGTGTTCCGGGAATGTGAACAATTGTGAAATTAAATTCCTGTAAATAAAGTTTCCACCTGCTTAACCTGTCGTGTGTAAATTTAGCTGAAAGTAAAAATTGTATAACTCTGTGATCTGTGTAAACGGTGGTGTGTCTTCCATAAAGAAAATGCCGAAATCTCGTAAAAGCCCAAACAACTTATAATGTTTCCTGTTCTGGAACAGAATAAATTCGTTCAGCAGGTGACAGATTGCGACTTGCAAATGCGATGTTTTTAATTACTGTTGAGCCATCTTCTTCAATTTCCTGAAAAATGTGTACGCCTAAAGCGGTGTTGGAACTGTCGGTGGCAATGGAAAAATTTCTGGTAAGATCTGGGTGCGATAAAAGTGGTGCATTCAACAAAGCATGTTTCAGGTTCATAAATTCAGAATGTGCTTGGCTATCCCAAGACCAAATAGTGTTTTTGCCTGTCATTTGGCATTATCTAGGTGTGTCTAAAGGAGAGTGATGAATAAATTTACGGAAAAAGTTAATTAAGCCCAAAAAACTGCGTAATTGCTTCTTCGTTGTAGGAACAGCAATGTCTCGTAAAGCTTGAAGTTTTTCCGGATCAGGCGCAATGCCTTCTGCTGATATTACATGTCCTAGAAATTTTATAGAAGTTTTACCAAAGTGCGATTTACTGAGATTAACTGTGAGTCCTTGTGCATGAAAAGTTTGTAACAGACGTTCAAGAATCATATTGTGTTCAGACCAGTTGGCTTCTGCGATAAGAATGTCGTCTACGTACGTCGTGATTCTGGCTTTAAGTTCTGTCGGAAGTATTGTGTTTAAACCGCGAATAAAAGCTGCTGAAGAAATAGTTAAGCCGAACGGTAATATACAAAATTGATAACAGGCACCAAAACAGAGAAGAGCTGTACACTTTCTGCAATTCGGATGAAGCTGAATTTGCCAAAATCCCGATTTCAAATCTAGTGTGGAATAAATAGCAGTACCACTAAATATTTGTAGAAGTTCTTCTAGTGTCTGTGGTCGACCTGTTTCGCTAATAATAATGTCATTGATGTGACGCGAATCAAGTACAAGGCGAAGTGAGCCATCATTTTTCTTGACAATATGTAGCGGGTTTATGTACGGACTAACTGCCGGTTCAATAATACCTTGGTCAAGCATAGCTTGCAATTCTTTCTTAACTTGTTCTCTATGGATATATGGAATGGGATAATGCTTGGCTTTAAATGTATCGTGCTGTTTAACTTGAAATTCATACATAAAACCGGACATAGTACCAGGAATGTTGTCGAAAACTGGAGCTTGCTGTAAAAGAATTTTGTGTAGTTGCGTGCGTTCGTCGTTTGAATTTGCACTGCTTTGTTTAACTTTATCAGAAATCATCTGCATTACGTCGTAGTCAGCTTCGTCTGGAGTATTATAGTTGTGTACGTACGTATCTGTGAACAATGTGGAATTACAGTCTATGCCACGTGATACGGAAATGACCTCTGTGCGATTAATTGTTTGTTCTTCTGCAGATAATGAGTGCTGAAATTCTAAAGCCAATAACAGCCACTTTTGTAACTGTGGAATTTTATTTCTCCTGAGTAGTTCCATATAAAGAAATTACGTCCAGGTGTCTGCAGAAGATGGAAGAGAGAGACGTGTTCGACAAATATATGGAAACGCTGGATGAGAAATGCATAATTTGAAAGTAAATGTAGTTGCTAGCCAGGTCTGCTGGTTGCGCAGTTGTGTTTGACCTTGAACAGCATCTGTGGAGATCATGACAGATGGACGTGGCAATACGGAACTGAACGGCGCACTGTCAGCACCAAAATGGCGTGAACACAGCTCTGTATGCAGTGAACTGCAGGGTGCGATGGAACTCGAAAAACATTCACCATAGATTCATATACTAGTAACAGCAATACAAGGTCCAAAAACCATACATCTTGGGCTGTTTTAAAGCATCGTGGTCCCCTGAGATTTACTGCTTACATATTCCGCCCTCACAATCATATTCCCCACATCAAGCCACTTCATTCGAGCCCAAACTCGATAAGATAAAGTCAGTGTTGTATGAATTCATATAAACAATATACAAATAACAAGTAAAAGCACCGAGGTTGAAACACTTGAGGCTGGCATACACACATACATTCCAGACACGATGGTCACAGCAGCTTTTAGTTCGGGAGAGGCATCTGCACGCCAGCAGGCCGGTCCCAACCTATCTACGTCAGCCGGTCACTACCCATAGAGAAGACAGCATTTGCCCGAGTGAAAGGACAACCCCGTGTTCGGCTTAAAAGCCAATTCCACTACATTTTGTGAGAGCGCCCAACCTATGCATTATTTACAAAAATAGCATGCAGTTTCAGATTTCCAGATAGGTCGCCTTAACGAAACGTCAGTCTCCCGTTTTAGAAGAGCAATGCAGATTGGCAGACGATATTTCTGACGCCTTGAGCTGAAGGAGTATGGAAGAGACCGAAAGAATTACCCCTTCACATCTGGTGTGGAGAGGGGTCGTTCCGTTGTCGATCTTGGAGCGAGAACACATAACGAGAGCATGTACGTGTACTCAAAAAGCGAGGAACAAGTCTCTCCTCAGTACTTCACTGGGAGAGCATCTCTGTTGAGAGTGAATCGGAGTGCGACTCTATATTGAGTCCTTGCGATTAAGCATTGTTCACTGTGTTGGCCACCACAATTATTGTGCGGTGTGAACGGACAGAGTTATAGTTAAACACCTGCGAGCGAATTTTGAGTGGCATTGCGGTGGACTGGTTATCTGACCGGTGTACCACGCCAATAGTTAGACTAGGGCTGAATAGGAGTGCTTGACTTCATCAAGGCGTAGGGAGAGTTTGATCAGCGAAGGTCAATCCAGATAAAACGAGAGTTATCTTATTTGTCAGCAGCGAGCGGCGCAGACAGCAGTCATCACAGTTTACGGTATTGTGTGCTACAGCTCTTGTGAGCCCCATATTTCCTCCACAGCAGTACACTTCACTGCATTTCACACGCGACAGCCTCGACCGTACCTAGCAATATTCTGACGGATAATTATTCAAGTTGAGTAGGCGTGGCTGTCAGCCATTCTGCAAGTCAATAACAATCTTAAACTTTGTACAGAAATTTCATTAGCGAATCCTATCCTTAAGAGGTAACTTCACATCCCGAAAAGCACCTGAAAATAACGTGTTTGGTTCATAATTAAAAGTGCCATTATGGTTTTCTCAGAATTTTTCCAAAATAAATAATAATTTTCGTTAATTTCATGTTTTTCTTACACTAAATACCACTACTCCATTACCCATGTATCCCACTAGTTACATAAGAAATTTAGTGAATTTTTGTGTCTTGCTTACAGCAGACGACTCCAGCAGATATTTATTGTTGAAAGTTTTTCTGACATTTCTCTTTAGACCGTTAGGAGCGTCTGTCTGACTTCTGTAGTAGTTTGGGGGTGGAAATTGCATCTTGCAGGAGCAACAGGGTAAAGGGTACAGCTCAGATTACTCCATTGCGCTGAATGACAGAATAGCACCCACACGACCCTCACTCTGTGAAGCAGAGGATGATTGTCATTTAGTCGGATGACTCGTGTTTCATACTATTTCCAGCTTCTGGCCAAGTTTACATCTCATATCTCTTTCCCACTTCTCCTGTTGTCTGCAATATATTACTTCTTCCCGCCGTACTTCTCACGAAATGAAACAGCAAGAACCTGCATGGTTCCACTGACAGACGTCCGTTCCACATGCCTCTCTCGAATGGTAGCAGCGACAAATGATGGCAGAAGTGGTGAAATAGCTTTTTTCGACGCATGGGTGAAATGAAAGATGAATCAGCGAAGGAAACCGCAGCTAGCGTCTCTATCAGCGACCCATGACTCTGGCAGAGCGCAGCGCGCTAGCGCAGAAACATTCGCTAGCCATTATTAGATGTTTAGATATAATACAGAAAACCTAGAAACGGTTCCTTACACGTCTTTTTACAAATAAAATGGGTCAAAGTGATGGAATATTCATGTCAGATTTCCAGAATGTCTACGATGAGAGTGCGTGTGTTACAGTATAACTGCGGGCTGTGGCAGTGTGCAGCAGGCTTCGTGATGTTTCGAGACAGAGAAGCGTTGCAGGCTGGAGTGCGATGGCTGGGTGGGAAGAGCGCATATGGATGTTTATCCACCTGCACCAGTATACACAAACGCACCCCCCCCCCCCCCACCACACACACACACACACACACACACACACACACACACACACAGACACACACACACACACACACACTTACACTGGAGTGTAAGTCCTAAGGAGGGCAACGCGGTGGAGATGTGATATTTTTTGAGCGGATAATGTATGCAGAATATATGCAGAATGCACATGGCGCTAGTAGTAAGCTAGAGAGAAGAAAATTCGTACATGCTGTATGCTCGACTAAGTTTTTTATTTTTTATTTTAATGAACACTGTTTTCTTATACTGTTCTCTCGGAGTATTAGAGTTCGGTTATGACTCGTCTATAATCTGTGTTGCTCAGTATTAACATTGTTTTGGTCGTTATAAAGTTCCTACTTAACAAGGTTATCCCTGGATTTGTCAACACTTGGTCTTACCTAGTTCGATTATTCCCTGGTGGCCCAGTCTAAAGTACCTCAAGGTGGGAGACACTCAGTGGCTTTATGCACGTTTGAATTTAGTTACATTTATCTGCGCACAGTTGTTATCTTGCAGCTAGTAGAAATATAGTTAATATAGTTAACTTCATCTGGCTTTCAACCTATATCTTAGTAACTGATAACAGTGGAGAGGGAATAAATGATAACAAGGTATATCTGTGGTACAGTACTTGCGAAGCAATAAACCTTGTCTGTAGCGTTGAATATCAGTCATCCAGTAGTCGGTCTGCAGTTTCATTCAGTGCGCCGTTCACTGGCTCCCCTTGGGCAGACGTGTACCACACAGGGCACGCGCACTCCTCTGCAGAGAAACAGAGTAACGTTTGGCTCCCCAGTTCCAACTATTGAATCTCTGAATGCAGTTATTTATGGCTCAGAGATTTAGCTTGGTGTTGAGACAGTGTTTGTAGTATGTGACAGACCTGTCTGAAGTGACGCCAAGGTGATTTAGGCGTAAAGCAGTTGACTGTGAGTTTTATGCTGTGCTTCTGCCGCACTAGCTCTAACATCTCAGATTTGATAATATGAGGATGTAAATCAGTTGTCATCCCCTCAAAGGAACCATTCTGGAACTTGAATCAAGCAGATTGGGTTAATCAACGAAACCATAAACCTGGTCGTTCGAACAGGGATATAAATGCCGCTGCTTTACTAAACTAACCGCGGACTTTTAAGAAGATTGCAGGTGATGTTACCTACTATCCTCGTTCATTCGCTATAATGATTCCGCTATAAAGATATAAAATCTATTTCTTCAAAAGCTTCCGTAAAACTGAACGGTATAAAAACTGACGTTTTCCAATTTCTTAAGCGACACACAGGTAGATAGTCAGATGAGCTACCATTTTTGGATAATCTGAGAGGCGAATTAAAATTCGGGGACCTGTCATATTATGTCAAATTTATATATCAGTAAATATTACAAAAATTAAGCTACAGTGATGAATTTACGAAATTACCTTCTAGATTTTGCCACAAACTGAACGTGATGGCTCTTAAAGTAATATCTTAACTGATGAGAGTGAAGGACCAAAAAAACCTTTCTGTGTGGGGCGCTAGAGAGGTCTTTGTGAAAAGAAGGCATAAAGTCACCAGAGCCGGCAAGTCGCCACAGAGTGTGGGCGAGATACGAGTCTGTGGTGGCTGCCGGTGGCGTATCAGCGGCGTTGCGGCGAAGAAAGGAGTCTCGCCGGCCAGCACCAGCTGACGCTGGCGTTTGCACACGACGTGCCTGGCCGCCGTCCCTCACAATCTCAGAATCCATCTCCATTTACGAGTTCTTTCAGCTCGAAACACGTGCGCTATAATTCTGATATGGCTTCGGAGGTAGAAATGGTTGACATTTGCTGCGCTGGATAAGGGAACTAAACAGCCACCAACTTGCAAAATGCAACCTTTATATTCGAACACATAATAGAAACACTTTTTTTAAAGTGCTGTGAATGCTTTAGTATTGGTTCAGACTTTCATTTCCATTGGTGCAACGTGTACTACGAATATACGTGTTTTTGAAACATCTAGAAGTGGAAATAATTGAATTGTATCCCTACATAGTGAATACTCAGCTTTCTCACAGCTTTTCTTCCTCAGTATTTGCGAGAGAACAATTGCAGAGCTGGTGAAGAGGTACCTTGGCATCATTTCAGCGAACTTGGCGTTATGAAAACGATGCAAAGTAAGTGCACTCCCATAACTACAAGGAAATACGGCCTACATAACTTGCACCATCATGATTTTAAATGCCATATTTACCTCTTACTTAGTTAATTCTGCAGATTCTGTTAGTTGTTGCTGTAGCACACATAACGAACGTTATGTAACTGGTGATTTAGTATTAAAATGATTGGGAAACACTTATTTTCGTGCTGTGTAGTAAATATTGGTGTTCATATTTTACAGTAATGTTGAAAGTCGTATTTCAATGTTGTTAGTCAAAGCGCTGTAACCAAAGCTCAGGATATAGTTAAGCAATTTACTGAAATCGTAATGTATTGAAGTAAAAAGAATCGCAATACCAAACCTTAATTAATGTATAGGACTGAAATTTCGGGAATACATTAGTCTACGTAACGTATTAAGGGATTAACTTTGCAAGTTCACAGGTTAATGTACGAACCATATAAGTCACTGCATATGTGAAATACTGGTACAGTAATAACGGGTGTAACGGACATACTGGTGAATGAAAGCATGCAAACGTGCATGCATTGTGTTGTACGGGTGTTGTATGTTAGTTTATGGGTAAGAATTCAATGTCCGTTGCACTTGGTTGGTCAATACAGTGTCTTCTAATGCTGTTGTGCATGACTCTGGAATTTCGGACCGATGATGTCTCTTAAGTTCAAAATGGTTTAAATGGCTCTAAGCACTATGGGACTTAACATCTGAGGTCATCAGTCCCCTAGACTTAGAACTACTTAAACCTAACTAACCTAAGGACTTCACACACATCCACACCCGAAGCAAGATTGGAACCTGCGACCGTAGCGCCATCGCGGTTTCGGGCTGAAGCGCCTAGAACCGCTTGGTCACAGCGGCCGGCTGTCCCGTAAGTGCTCGTTTGGAACAGATCTGGTGATCCAGTAGGGCAAGGCAACATGTCGACTCTCTATAGAGCATTTTAGGTAACAACAGCTGTATGTGGGCGAGTATTATCGTGCTGGTAAACAACACGTGGAATGCTGTTCATGAATGGCAGCACGGTACGTCGTATCACCAGGTGTAAGTCCAATGTGCCTAGCACGCAAACAGATTGGTTGCAGATCCTCAACTGGCCTCCTCCTGACCTACAGACGCCCATCATTGCCACCGAGGAAGAACCATATTTCATCAGAAAGTACAACATACTACCATCCCAACCTCAAATGAGCTCATGCTTGACACCAAATTGCTGTGGTTTGGGATCGCTGCTGGAATGCATGTCACAGGGCGTGAAGCTCGGAGCTGTCCTTGAAGTAATCGATTTGTAACAGTTCGTTGTCTCATTCTGGTGCCTACTCCCGCTCAAATTGCTGCTGCAGACGTAGTGCGATACGCGAGGGCCTTACGCCGAACACGATGCTACTGGCACGTAATTTGAGTAGACATCATCTTGGAGGTGTAGAAACACGTAACCCAACTTTCGTTCATGCCGACAAATCATTGGTGCTGCGATTTTTTTTTTTCGGTCACTGTGTTTTACTTTGCGACACGCCCGTGTTATGCTCACAGCACCATGCGAGGACAGGCTTTTTGTGCTGAGTGTAAAATGTGCAAATGAGAGAGACGTGGGCAATATACTTTACAGCCTAGAGGGGTGCCCGAAATTCTGATAGATCCAGCTTATTGTAAATGTCGCGAGTGCACTCCTCATGCCAGAAACTTTTGTTTCTAGTAAGAATTCAATACAGTATTAAACCCGACACAGTGCTATAATGGAAAACAAAGTGCGATAGCCGAAAAGTTGTAGGCGAATTAATAAAAGGACATTTTTGCCAACACTAGCGCTTAGTAAGGCTAGAAGAGTAACAGGTGAAGTAATTAGTCAAAATTAGCTTTTCACCGTAAGGCCGCCAGTTAGGGAAAGGAATCGATAGTGTTACCTTCTTCCGTAAAGTTATAGTAGTTGATGTGATGATAGCCATTAACGTGCTTTCCCCTCCATTCTTTGCCAACTGAGAACCACCGTCGCTAATTTGCCGTAATAAAAAACGCTTCAGTTATACTGGACGGTGTGGATACACTTATTGAGATACAAATGCCTTCAAGAGGGGATGTCTACTGTTCAGCGCTTGTACAGATGTCAATTGAACTCGAACCCTGACGGAGCGCAGAGAGAAAAGCTTAATTAAATTTCAGTATGATCTTTCGCAATAATATTGGACAAGCTGTTCCGGCTGTTACGACATGGTTGCAATCTGTAGCTTAACACGTGTTTCTCGAAACAGGCGCTCTCTTCAAAAAATTGTGCAAATATTTCAACTGCCCACATGCTTACATCTGGTTATAGATCGACTTTGATATTTGTCCAGTAGCATCCAGCGGACAGGAAACAAAGAAAGGATACTTACTGGTAAAAGAATTGCTTTACTGGTTTCATAAAAAATGATCTTGAAAGAAAGAGTTTATATATATTTCACCAGATATAAACAAAAGACTTTGTGATATGGTATCTATCTAGGATGTTGTGTACGGGGTTTCTTTCTCCTCAATACTCGTGTATGTAAATCCGTTAGAAATGGTATTTGCGATTAACATCACAGTCATACGTTTCTTCTGCAAATGTATCAGTTGCACGTGTGATTGCTTTTAATCAAATTGTGAATGTAGAGTAATGTGATTCAACTTACACATTTCTGACACATCGTAATATGTACTGTAAAGTGATAGTAATGTGTTTTACGATGTAATATGTGAAGGCTGCATTATAATGTTTATGAGACGGAGATATAGTTCCAAATTAAAACTATGTGGGAGATCTTATAACATTTACTTTATCATTCGGCTCACAGCGCCAACAAATTTTGTCTCTGATTTTAAATAAGATGTTCTAACTCTGATTAAATCCATTAAGTTTGTGAGGCAACTTAATGCACACCACAAACACTCTAAAGGTGGTAATTTTTTATGAAAGTATTTTCCATCCATTCTAATTTAATTTCGTTGTACCACACAGCTGACTGTGCTGTATAGCGTAACGCATTATAAGGTGTAGTAATAAACAGGTTTTAGCGATCAAAACAAAAGTACATTATTGAGCCAAACATTGACATACCGATGCATCTGGAATCGGTGATTGAAAACTTCACGCGGCCGTAGATTATCCCCCATTTGGTGGTGATGGAGAAGTTGCTGACTGTGATAAGACGATATTAGACTGGGTCGATCAACAACATTTACAACAAATACTTATAGCATTAAGGTCCAGTGAGAGTGTTTCAGCAGTGAACCTGCAATCGTGTTTTCTCTGTTTTACAGTTATTTGTACAAACTGAAGTAATAAATTATTTTAACATAATGTAAGGTGTGTACTGAAGTATTTACGACTACATATTCAGTTTTAGAAGATATATTCACCTAAATACGTGGCATTTGTACCCTGAACGAATTTACAGAAAATAATTTACAACTTTACTGCTTCCTCCCGTAAACATCCGGCTGCTCCACCAGCGACGAGAGGCCATTAAAATAAAACATACTTCCTTTTACCGTGCGAGCAATATTACCGGTAAGCTCAACCGCTCTCCCAGGAAGCGAGAGACAGGCATCACCGTAAAACAGGTGATTGCCCGTGAAGTGCGGAAACCAGTCAGAAGGAGGACAACAAGGGAAATACACTCTAGCTGAAAATTTCGTGAAAACACACAGGAACCATGACGTTGGTAGGACAATGTCTTCACAATGTGATGTGAGAGACGTTCCAATAGTAAGAAAGGCGAACAATGATGAATTTTATTTTAGCTCTCAAAGAAATGTAAGACAAGCCAATGTCCCACGTCATTCTGGCATAAAGGGAAAATTTAACCTTTCGAAGAATTTAATATACACTTAATAAACGCGCTACACATCACCGTTTCCTCTTAAATGAAAATATGCAGCTGAAGATCACAATATTGTGAATAGGAGAGTTCTGAGGAACTCAGCGAGCTGCCTTTCAGGCTGTGGAGTGTGAGTCGCAAATATTATTATTTCCATAACGAATTTTCTCACTTTAGCTCAGTGTGAGCTGATCTGAAACTTTCTGGATCAAAATTGTTTGCCACAATAGGGGGCGAAACTGAGACATTTGCATTTCAGGGGTAGGTGCCTACCAGCTAATAGTCCAGGCATTATGGAAAAATATTGGTAAAAATTATCACCGGAAAATGAATTTCAAACAGAGTTTTTTTTTCATGACCCTCCATTCAAGATGGCAAAGTAATCCACAAAATTCCAAAAAAATTTTTCTTAAAAATGTAAAAACTTCAACTAAGATAGAAAAAAGTTAAATGAGATAGTTGTAGGGCTTAAAAAGATCTTTAGGTGGTTCTTTTTATAAGTATCGATTGAATCATTAGATACTGGGACATTTGCCTTTCAAGGGTAGGCGCCTACCGGCTAATAGTCCAGGCATTATGGAAAAGTATTGGTAAAAATTATCACCGGAAATTAAATTTCAAATAGAGTTTTTTTTTCATGACCCTCCATTCAAGATGGCAAAGTAATCCACAAAATTCCAAAAAACGTTTTTCTTAAAAATGTAAAAACTACAACTATGACAGGAAAAAGTTAAATGAGATAGTTGTAGGGCTTAAAAAAGATCTTTAGGTGGCTCTTTTTATAAGTATCGATTGAATCATTACATTTCACAACATAGTAATAGCACTGTTAAGAATCATATTTTCTGTTATTCGTTAACATTCAGTTTCTTATACTTCCTGGTTACTGTTAATTGTAGCCGGTGGTATGTCAAAAAAGTACTTTCCTGAGAATTAAAAAAAAATATTAATCATTTTTCGAGGCAAATAGATCATTTATAAAAAACAGGCGCTTCCAATAACTGGCTGGGCACTCTCAGTGGATGGCGCTAAGGTAACTGTTTTATTTCATTACCGTGGAGTTTCGCTGCTATGGTATTGAGTAAGTTTTACGATTTACTAATCCTAAGGATAAGAAAACGGAAAAGACAGCAAAACTGACGGTTTCGTACACTTCCACGTAATCGATATTTGATACTCAAATTATATAGTGTAATATGTAGATCGAATTAATTTGATTTGAAAATAGCGTATTCCATTATTTTTGTTAAAGATTATCCGATAGTAATTACCAGTACACGAAGTACTTGCAGCTGTTTGACTTCTTGAGAAGTAGGTTTGGTTGAGCTGTCAATCTCACAGACAGGGAACAGACCAAAGGGGGCTGAGGGCACCACTAATGTAACACAAGTTATAAAAGATGACTGTGACGCCAGTTTAAAGGGCGCTCGCCAAAGCCTGTTGTGTGTACTGGACATGAGGTGGGGACGCCCATCACGAGCCGACAAAATACGTGCAGCAGGCCGTCCACATTATCGCCGACAGGTAGTTGAAATTCTGCAAGAGGTGATCTCCGCTTCCACGTTCCTAAAGCACTATCCTGCAATGAGGGCGTTGTAAAGTACAGCCTTGGGCGGAAAATACAGAGAAGACAGCTCGATTCCACCGATAGTGCCGATATGAGTTCAATATGCTGGTGGCCACTACGCAGGCTCTGTGAAAGCTACAAGTATACAGGGTGAGTCACCTAACGTTACCGCTGGATATATTTCGTAAACCATATCAAAGACTGACTAATCGATTCCACAGACCGAACGTGAGGAGACGGGCTAGTGTAATTGGTTAATACAAACCATAAAAAAATGCACGGAACTATGTTCTTTTAACACAAACCTACGTTTTTTTAAATGGAACCCCGTTAGGTTTGTTAGCACATCTGAACATATAAACAAATACGTAATCAGTGCCGTTAGTTGCATTGTAAAATGTTAATTACATCCGGAGATATTGTAACCTAACGTTGACGCTTGAGTACCACTCCTCCGCTGTTCGATCGCGTGCATCGGAGAGCACCGAATTACGTAGGGATCCAAAGGGAACGGTGATGGACCTTAGGTACAGAAGAGACTGGAACAGCACATTACGTCCACATGCTAACACTTTTTATTGGTCTTTTTCACTGACGCACATGTAAATCACCTTGAGGGGTTAGGTACACGTACACACGAGGTCTCCGTTTTCAGTTACGGAGTGGACTATCATTTGCTGCACAGAATTACAATCTCTGGCGTAATGAATGTCGTACACGTCGCAGTACATTTGGTGTAACGTCGCCCCAGGCTGCCACAATACGTTGTTTCATATCCTCTGGGGTTGTAGGCACATCACGGTACACATTCTCTTTTAACATACCCAATTCTCCTTTAACGTACCCCACAGAAAGAAGTCCATACCGCGAGAATGCTACGGTCGCAGGTTCGAATCCTGCCTCGGGCGTGGATGTGTGTGATGTCCTTAGGTTTGTTAGGTTTAAGTAGTTCTAAGTTGTAGGGGGCTGATGACCACAGCTGTTCAGTCCCATAGTGCTCAGAGCCATTTGAACCAATTTTGAAGAAGTCCAGAGGTGTAAGATCAGGAGAACGGGCTTGCCAATTTATGCGTCCTCCACGTACTATGAAACGCCCGTCGAACATCCTGTCAAGGGTCAGCCTAGTGTTATTTGCGGAATGTGCAGGTGCACCATCATGCTGATACCACAATGTTGGCAGATAATTCTGTAGAAACGCGATGTATGTTGCAGCTGTTTGGGAATGTCCCAGCAGATGCTGCTCGCCGACCGTGGCCCGTGTTTGTCACCACACGCAACTCAACGTCTGAGGTTTCAAGCGTCAACTTTAGGTTACAATATCTCCGGATGTAATTAACATTTTACAATGCAACAAACGGCACTGATTACGTATTTGTTTATATGTTCAGATGTGCTAGCAAAACTAACGTGGTTCCATTTAAACAAAACGTAGGTTTGTGTTAAAAAACATACTTCCGTGCATTTTTGTATGGTTTGTATTAAACAATTATACTAGCCCCTCCTCACGTTCGGTCTGAGGAATCGGTTCGTCAGTATTTGATGTGGTTTACGAAATATATCCAGCGGTAACGTTAGGTGACTCACCCTGTATATGGCTCTATGTTCTCGGCAGAACGTAGCAGGCGAGGCGTGAGGATTCTATAAGCACGAGACGACAAATTTCTTGACCTGAAACTACCTATAGATGGCCCCCCCCCCACATATAAAAAACAGATAGGTTTCTTAGGAGGACCGTAGGAAACATCGTGCTGTGACACGATAACGCATTCCTCTGAAACACCGACGGGACAATGCCACAACAGAGTCCTTTCTTTAGCTGTAGGCCACTTGGCGCGATAATGTGGGAATTTCATTGGTCAGCCTGGTATCACGTAGTAGTTTTGGAAAATTGTTCAATAGTGGGACGATGCTCTAGGAGAAACGACACTTTGAATGACTGCTTGAGAGAAGTTACAATTGTCTTTCGAAGAAGGGGCATATGTTACGAGAGAAGACAGGAGGAAGTAATGAGGCACTTCATCCTCTGCTGGTGATAGAAACATTTCAAATTCTCATCACAGAATTCGGTGTGAGAAGTAATCATTTCCGTTTGCAGCTCCAACTGGAGCCCGATGTAAGGTCTCCGTTAGGTAGAACAGACCTAGCAATCTTACATGTGTGTTCCTAGGCTCACAATCAGCCTGTTTCTAGGCGCTCTACCATATTTGTATCATTCTTCCCAAATCCTTAACACATTTAGATCTCTGCAAGTGGATTTTAGAAACGTTAAATGTAATTATGAAACGGCTGTCACTCTTTCTGGAATATGCTGTTCGAAGACAGCACACTTAATTTATTTCTTTTTGTAAACGTTTTCAAAACGTGGTGAAGCACGTATGATTAAAGTAACTTAATTTCTCCTCCTTATAACGTTTATGGTAAAACACCTTTTGTGACTTTGTGAATCTCTTACGATGTTATTTCAGTCTATGTCCACAACTCTGGTAAATTTTCAACAGATACCGTAATCGCATAAACAGTTTAACCTGCGACACAATCTCATGTGGCACGCTGATCTACAGAATTCTCTTGTCATTTAGTGATGGCAATGTAACGTACTCCTAGTTGCCGTGTACCACCGTGTATTTGTGCGAGGAGAGCGCATCAGACTGGATACTGAGAAAACACAGGTAAGCAGTATCATAAGAATGATAAAATTTACTTTCGGTATGCATGCTACGGCATGCGTACCTTATATGTTCCAAAAAAAAACTGCTCACAAAAACTGGAGTTTTCGGTGTCATACCTTTAGTTCTGTTGGTAATAACAAGATAGGATAAAGTGTTTCGGATAGCCCTGGGCTAGGGACCATTTGTACATCCAAGAGAAGGATCGTCACTATCTTACACTACACAGTGAACATTTGAATATTTCACACATCCTCTTCCGTAGGCAATGGGAACAAATCAGTTGATTCTTTTCGCATTTGATGTGGTCTACCGTGGGCTTAATGGAACTTATGGAGGCACAATTAATTCTTGGGCGATTCCTCGGAAAACCTACACAAAATGTTTTATTTTCTATATTTTCGCCATCGCCAGCGGACCAAATACGAGCCAAGATTTCCGAGACGGATACGCACAGAAAATTGCTGTAATTCTTACGATGTATTCCTAAGATCCCAATAAAGAATAACCTTGAAAATTTTCTTGGTATCATTATCATTTCCGAGATATAGGGCATCAAAATTACTTGATACAGAGCAACAATAGTACCCGACTTGTGCACGTAAAATAGTGTGTAAAGCGGCCGCGCGTAGTGGCCGCGCGGTTTGAGGCGTCATGTCACGGACTGGGCGGCCTCTCCCGCCAGAGTTTTGAATTCTCCCTGAGGTATGTGTGTGTGTGTGTGTGTGTGTTGTTCTCAGCATGTTAGTTTAGGTAGTGTGTAAGCCTAGGAACCGATGACCTAAGCAGTTTGTTGCCTTAGTAATTCGTACAGATTTGAACAGTTGTGTCTGAAGCGAAAATGTTGTTTATAAATTGACGTAGCACGAAAGAATATGCTCCGTTATCATCTGGAAACTCAATGTTGAAATGATAAAGCAAACGAAAATCTTTGAAATGTAAAATCGATTCTGAAGTGTAAAATTAATTTTGCGTTATTTCAATTTCCCATAAGTAAACTGTATAAATTTTACTGACCAATACATATAAGTTCATATGAGTTACATGCCTTGGCTCAGCAGAGAAAAGAAGAAAACCAGTGGAAAAAAGCTCTTACGGGCGCACAAAATATGTGAATACTGTCCTGTTTATTTAAAAAGGTCTGACCAAAAACTAGGGTACCAGCTGCTCCATTCTACCTTCCTCAGTAACTTTAAAATTTTTCCGCTAAAATTTTGTCATTTGTATAAAATCGCATTTTTTTATATTAACAGAGGAGAAGAGACAGTGATAAAGGGATACAAAACTAATAAATTTCGGAAGATAGTAGACAGTGATTGGGTTAGAGGAAGTGGCAGTGGAGCATAGTTGACAGTGACAGAAAAGTGCTATTAAAAAAGTGAAGAAGTCAGAGCGGTGGCGGGACGGGGGAAAGGGGGACAGGAATTAAAATGGAAGTGGGTGAGAGCTAGTGACAATGAGACGCTGCGTGTATGACAAGAACAACATGGAAGAGAGAGGTAGTGACAGAAGTGCAGCAGTAGGAAGGAAGGAATCTGATACTAAGAGTGAGAGTAAGAGGGAGACAGGACAGTGTAGTAGGTGGACAGAACGAAGGCGGCTGTAATGACACACGAAACAATGATAGAGAGAGGCACACAGAGCAAATGATACTGAGTTGGACTGAATGAGTGAGAGAGCAAAGGCAGTTAGGGTGGATGGCTATGAGAGAATTCCAGTGCCAGACCGGTGGGTGTGAGTGAGTTACAGGTTCGGGAGCCAGTGGGAGTTTCGCTTGAGTTGCATGTTAAATAAGCGTGAATTCATTCGCACTCCAAAACCTTACGAAAAGTTTTAAAGGTGCCGAGGAGGTATATTGTAGCACAGTTTTCAGTCAGAGACTTTTAAATAAACAGGAATTCACATTTTTTGTGCATTTTGACACTGGGTATGAAACATGATTGTCGGAAGAACTGACTCCGCATACCGAAAAATCAAAACAACCTTAAATGAAATTGAAAGCGAGGGAGGTAACATTAACAGCTCAAGGGGAATTCAAATGGTAAATGCAGAGGAGAGAGCAGATAGCTGGAAGGAGTACACTGAAGGCCTCTATGAGGTTAGTCGATGTAGAAGCGAGAGGGGTCAAATATTACAATCCGAATTTAAAAGACCTTTGGAAGACGGAATAAGGCAGGAAGAATAGGTCATATTCCATCGGGATTCCAAAGACCGTTGTGGGAAGTGGCAACAAAACAATTATTCTCTTTCGTGTGTTGAACGTACACTGATTACCCAAAACCGTATGGCCACTTTCTTAATATCCGTCTCTGGAATGAAAAATGTCACTGATTCTATGAATCAGGGATCCGACAGTTAGCTGGTACGTTTGTCGAGGTGTATGGAATTAGATGTCTACGCACAGCTCATGAAATCCGCTTAAATAATGGGTCCCTGAATTGCGTACGGGGTGATTGCGTCCGATAGCGACCCACATGGGTTCCATAGGACTCCGTCAGACGCGTTTGGTCGCCGAGGCATCAACGAGAGTTCACTATAATACTCCTCAAACCACTGCAGCTCGGATCTGGCTACGAGTCACGGAAATTACACAGTGAAAGGCGACAGCGCCGCCAGCGAAGACATCAAGCATGAAGGGATGCAAGTGGTTCGCATTTGTCAGTGTGTCGAACACGTAGGAGTGGTCAGCTGCGGAGCTGTATGTTCAACGATGTACGACGAACGGTGCGCTCAGAAACACTTCTGCGTGCACCAGCGTTGTGCTCTTTCCGCAGATACGGCACGGATCGCCGTCTATCCTATTTTACAGAGCAGACAAGCCTCCGATGCAGAAGGATGTTGAAAATTAGGTGGACTTACATGGTGAGGAATGAAAAGGTTCTAAGGAGAATATACAAGGATTGGAATATATGGAAGGTACTGATAAGAAGGAGGGGCCAGATGGTAGGACATCTATTAAAACATCACGGAATAACTTCTAAGGTACAGGTGGGAACTGTAGAGGGTAAAAACTCTATCGAAAAGCAGAGATTGTTATATATGCAGCAAATAATTGAGGGTGTAGGTTGCATGTGCTAATCTGATACACAGATACGTAGAGGTTGGAACAGGAGAGGAATTGCTGGACGGCCGCGTTAAACTAGTCAGAAGATTAATGACTCAAGTACAGCCGGCCGGAGTGGCCGAGCGGTTCGAGGCGCTACAGTCTGAAACCGCGCGACCGCTACGGTCGCAGGTTCAAATCCTGCCTCGGGCATGGATGTGTGTGATGTCCTTAGGTTAGTTAGGTTTAAGTAGTTCTAAGTTCTAGGGGACTGATGACCTCAGAAGTTAAGTCCCATAGTGATCAGAGCCATTTGAACCATTTGAACTCAAATATATATATGTATATATTTACCTACAAGTTTTCAGCTGTTGTACAGTACTAAATACGTAGGCCTCTGTGAGAAGCATCAATTTTAATTTATTCCTCTAAATCCTTACAAGACCAATTTTGGTTTACAAGTGAAAGTATGGTTTTTAAGTAATGTCGTTGTCAGAAGCAACAGTATGAAAAAACATTCCCTATCGTTTTCTCTTTAACATGGGGAGGGATGAGAGATATACGGTTATTCATAAATACCTACGTGGACTCAGAATACGACTGCGTAAACTTTAGACCGATAGAAAATTAAGGCGTATAAGCCGGTACAGTATCACTGCTATCTCTTAACTCACGTTAAAGGTGCTACACTTGGGCACCGTTTGTCATGCGGCAAAGGTCAATACAGGCGTGCAATTAATTACCGATAATTGTCGGGGGCAGCTCGCATTGCAAACGTTATGTCAATTTGTTTGCTAATCTAGAGGCGCGAAAAATTCTATGTTCCAATGCAGAGTGGAATAGGTGTTAAGAAAGACACTTGAAGTCAGCGTAACCAACAGCAAACTCTAATTGTGTTAATTATATGAAACCTAAGCAGATTTCGTTTTACCAGTGGGGGATTAATACAAGGCATGAATAAGTCTGCTCCTCGTGCATTACCTGTCTTTTTTTCTGCGTCCACCAGTCTTCCCGCAAACACATCGTATAAGTTACTACCTGATGTTTACTGCATGGTCATCATGTACCTTGAAGCGGATTATTCCTGTCAGTGTAGATACCAGTTTTGTGGTCACGCTACCATTCTTTAGTAACTGACTTGCTGCCTAGCGGATAACAAAAATTATAGCTTCCTTGTGCCACTTGTACCTGAAGGTACCAACCAACCTAAAAACATACTATTTGCAATAGCTATGATTATTGGTGTCCATAAGAAGTAAAGAGTGATTTGATGTTGTTCAGTACACTGTCCACATTCATAAATATAAATATCAGCACAAGCACCTCTAAGAACGTGGACATTTTCACAATCTCAGTCAACTGTTTTCTACTTCTTATTTCTAAAGTAGCCACAGTTTCCACGAAATCAATGTTTCTAGTATGATGCTGGCATAACTGTAAGCAACTAGTCGCTCAGTTCATAGCGATTTAAAGGAGGTACATGGCTTTTGGTACTTACTTCTTCCAAAAATTAAGTTTTATGGTAGTCCTCTACGTCGTTACACTTTACCAGAAACTCTCGTGCTATGTCGTATTTTCTACAGATGCAATGGAATTTTAAAATGATATGGCTATAGAACAAATGTCTAGATTTGTGTGGGATATAGTTGCCACAAAGCAATAAATTGGTCAGTTACCAGCGATGGCGACAGGTGGGAAGATCTCAGTGTGCATGAGCACTTTAAAGTGAAGCCTTGAGCCGAAACTAAGTATTGACGTACACGTGGTAATAGCGTGCTAGTAAAAGGACTGTTTTCGTAAGTAAACATCAGAATATAATTTATAAACTGAAGGAGAAAAACTGGAAGTTGTCGTGGTTAATCGGTAGTTTAATCACCGTCAGGTAATCTCACGAAAGATAACGTATTCTGGAACAGCGAGGAAAAAAAGAACGAAGGATTCAGAGTTAATTCTGCCTCGGATCGACTAAAGTGAAAAATACACTCATACAGAATATTCTTCCCATGTTAACACCGACGACCATTGAAGCTGTGCTTAAATCACGGAGCTTACACTACTTTATGCATTAATGGAAATTTTTGACAGATTCTACACTTTACCGAGCATAGCAGAAATAAATACCTTACTAACTTATTTTTCCTACAATAATTACATAAATTTGCCAAGGATGTTGATATCTCACTGCTGTGTCACAGTCCTTTATGAACCAATTTAACTCTGAAAGAGTGAAAGTGACTAAACTTCCAGCAGTTCTTTTCAGGCCAATGAGAGAAACACATCGAAAGGGGAATGGTCATTGTTTGACCAGCTCATGTCAGTTAATGTCAACAAAGCCATTACACGTATCTCAGTAATACCATATTTACGGACTGTAAGATGTACTTTCTACTTCGAAAAATTGTATCCTAAATTCAGGTGCGTTTTATATTCGAAATTCATATAAATATATCCAATGTTTGATTTAAAATTCCCGGTAGTCTTAAAAATGGCCATACATTCCATGCCGTGGGAAAGCTATCTGTAACTGGCAGCAACAGTGCACCGATGCGGCGGTAATGAGCTGCGGGAATTCACAAGCTTGTTATCGCTAACCACTCCCGCGTTGCCATAACAGACACAGAACACTGTCTAGCGTATGACGCGTCAATGCAGTACACGGTGCCAGTGAAATCGAATTGAAAGTCGTTTGTGCTACCGATAACAGTACAATATATCGTTAGTGGCTAGTTTCGTAATGGAAATAAGTGAAAGGTATTGATGTGATCCAAGCTATAAAGTGAAGGTAACATGCAGATCAAAATTTAACCAAAGCAGCTGAGCGGCATTTCGCCCCCCCCCCCCCCCCCCACTTAGAGAAAGAACAATTCGCGATTGGCAGGCTAACGAAGAAAAAGAGTTGGGGGGACTGATTAAGTAAATACAAGACTGAATGAAAAATGGCCAAAACGTGCTAAATTTGAATCATGGACAGCTTCGAAATGGCACTGGAATTAATAGAAACGTAACTCAAATATACGCTCGTAAGCTACCGCTAAAATGGATCTTAGCAAAATTTGGAAATCTGTGGTAAGATCTTATAGGACCTTGTTCCTCTCCTACAGCACACCAGTCCTGAAGGTAACTCCACCCCCAAAGCCATCCTCGCTTCCCCCAACCTCCTTAGTCGCATCGCCATTGACGTCCTCAATCCCATTGGTAGTGACCATCTCCCTGTCCTTCTCACCATCTCCTCTGCCCGTACCACCCAGCAGCCAACCGCCCAGTTACCCCTCCAAAGTGTATGACTACCACCATGCCGATTGGGATACCTACTGGGACTCCATTGTCTTACAGGTCGAAAGCCATCCCCTCACCTTTCACCACCCTGCTAACATCACCCATGCCTCTTCCTCCCTTCAGAAGACCATCACTGACGCTGTGGAGTCTCATGTCCCTACCAAACTCATCCACCCTCACCGCCCTATGCTTCCTCCACAGGCCATCCTTCTTCAGCGCGAATCCCGCCACCAGTAATTACAGTGACACACTGGAACCTCCTTACAGCAAAGAAACGCCGGGACTGGCGCCAGACATGCACAAGCCTCAACTCCACCCTCCTTGTCAACTCCTCCAAGTACTGGTCAGCCCTCCACTGCTTTACTGATAGCCATCCCACCCTGCATTATCTAATCCTCGATGACGATCGACCCTTTCCTGACAACCTCAGTAAAGCCAACCATTTTGCTTCCCACCTCACCGTCTTCTCCATTCCTGATGATCCCCATTTTGATTACTCCTTCTTTCCCACCATCCTTGACCGCACTGACACCTCTGTCCCCCGACTTGCCCCTAGCTTCCAGTACTTGGATCAGTTACCCCCCTCACACATCAACACTCCCATCACCAAACAAGACATCACACTTGTAATCAGCTCCAAACGCAACATCACCCCTGGTAATGATGGTGTCACTTACCGCCACCTTAAGGAATCCCCCAACATCCTTCCTAACTGTCCTTGCTACCCTGTACAATGTCCTCCTCTCCACTGGATTTCATCCCGACCCATGGAAGACTTCCCATATCCTGCTGTTCCCTAAAGGTAACAAACCCCCCCCCCCCCTGTGATACCTCTTCCTATCATCGCATCTGCCTCACCTCCATGTAATGTCCTTGAGACCATCCTCTCTCACTTTATTCATCGCCACCTTAGTGTGCACCACCTCCTTCTCCTTACCCAATGTGGCTTCTGGTCTTCCTACTCCTCTGATGATCAGCCCCTTAACCTTACCAATCTTCTTTCCCTCCAACTTAACTCCCATCGCTCCGCTATTTTAGTTTCACTTGATATACAGAATGCCTACAACCATGTCTGGCATCCCTGGCTCCTCTTCAAACTCCACACCTATGCTCTCCCCATCAACTTCGTCTGTCTCACTGCTAGCTTCCTCTCCCATCGTCCATCCTATGTGACTATCCACAATTCCAACTCCCGTACTTTCTATCCCTCTGTTGGCATGCCCCAAGGCTCTGTCCTTTCTCCTATTCTCGATCACCTGTACACTGCTGATATGCCCAAACCTCCCCACCTGTTCATCTTCTCTCGTTTGCTGATGACACCGTCTTCCCAGCCGTTTATCCTACTCTTCAACGGTCCCAATGTACCCTCCAAACCCACCTGACTAATTCACCACTTGGTGCAACCAGTGGTTCCTCAATATGAACCCCTCGAAGACCGAGGCTATCATCATAGACAGCAACACCCACTCCGTTCGTCTGCATGATTTCTACCTCACCATTTAGGCTGTCCTATCTACCTCACTCCTACCTTCAAATAACTTGGCCTCACCCTTGACCGCCACGTCACGTAGAGTCCCCGTCTCCTTACCATCGAAATCAAAGCTCACAACAGTCTCCACCTCCTGAAACTCCTGTCTGGCTTGATGTGGGGTCTGCATTGTTCCACCATCCTTCATACCTATAATCCATGATCCGCCACATTCACATGCCAGTGTAGCTTGGATTTCCGCCCCTCACCGGTTCTATGAAGCCCTCCAAATCCTTGAACGCCATGTGCTCCGCCTCGCCTTCCACATTCACATTCCGTCCCCCACTGCATCCTCTACGACCTCATCCCCTTCCCCCACCTTCTTCTTTTCCTTGAACACACCCGCACACTATATATTGTCCGCCACCTTGATCCCCCTCACCCCCTGGTGTCTCCCTTCCTCTCCACTCCACGCCTTTACTGCTGTGTCTCACCCTCTCTCCATCTCCACACCCTCCGCCTCCTTTCCCAATGCAACTTCCACCATCTACCCCCCCTCTTGTGCTCCCTTTCAGTGTCTCTGCACTCCCTCCTGCCTTGTCTTCCCTCTTCATCCCCTGCTCTCTTCGTGTACCTCCTGACACCCCTACGCTCTTCATCCTGCCACCTCCCCTGCTGTCCCTTGCTCTCCCCTCCTTTTCCAGCCTCTCTGACCTCTCCCTCGGCAGGTCCCACCTGGCGGTTTTATACTTCTGTGAATGTGCATTCAGTGTCTTCTTTGTGTTTTAAGAATCACCAAATGTGTTTTTTAACTTTATGGTGACTTTTTTCAATGCCTCCCTATGAAGGTCTCCCTGTCAGTGTATTTTTACCTCCATTATCACCCCTTACTCTGTTTTACGTTCCCATTTTTTATCGTCTTATATATGTAGCATTTTATTCTTCTTTTAGTTGTCATGTCACTCGGCTGAAGAGTGGCGGATTGTGCCGCTGAAAGCCCTCCCCTGCCCATAAGGGAGAGGGGAATGAAATTACAATAAAGAAAAGAAAAAGATGCTCAGCGTGGCAGTCTGATATTCGTGTGAGTGTATCGACATCTGGCCTAGAGACACCATGTTACTTTGTTTCCGTGTACAAGTGGACGTTGTGGATTAGTTAGGTTGTTGCTTGTGATCCCATTGCTTCTTGCGTGTTGTCTGTAAGGTCTTGCTTGGTCATCCGTCATTGTTCGTGTCCGTTCTTTCCCGTTCGTTTGTTTGTTCGCGGGCCACTCCCGTTTGGTCCCACCGCGCTTCGTTCTCAGCAACCCCATGACCGGCAAGAACGTGCTTACAACAATGAGTCCTAAAAGGAATCCATTAAACTTCAATTACGATGAATCAGTTTAATCTAGACACCATATATTCAACTAAACACCTATGAATGTACAATTATGAACAATTTAAAATAGAAAGGACGCATAGGAAATGTTGTGGGGGAGCCAAACCAAAGACTACGTTTTAGTGGCAAAACTCTTAGAAAGAGTAACAGACATACTAAAGAGACTGCCTACATTAAGCGAGTCCGTCTTCTTTTTGAATACTGCTGCATCGTCTGGGGTCCTTACCAGACAGGAATACCAAAGTGCATAAAGAAAGTTCAAAGAAGAGCAGCACGTTCTGTGTTATCGCCAAATAGGGGAAAGAGTGTCACGGACATGATACAGGATTTGGGAAGGACAACATTGAAATAAAAACGTTTTTCGTAGCTGCGGAATCTTCTCACGACATTTCATTTACGAACTTTCTCGTCCGAATGCGAAAATACTTTGTTGACGCCGACCTACATAGGGAGGAATGATCATCATAATAAAAGAACGGAAATCAGAGCTCGCACTGAAAGATATAGCCGTTCGCTTTTTGCACGTGCTGTTCGAGAGTTGAATAAAAGAGCATTGCCAGGCACTGAAGTGTGATTTGCAGACTATGTATGTAGATGCAGAAGTACTATAATATGTCTGATATATACTTTTTTGTTTATTGTGTTTCGAAGACTCGTAGAGTACCGTTTGAGTATGCGACGACCAATCATTTAACACTTTAACAACGTCACCTTTTTCCGCTACTATGAATTATTTCAGTTATTAATGCTGCAGATCGGTGTAGTGGCAGCTGTAGGCCATTTCCGTGCGCTTCTCGCTGAAGGAAGAAATCGAATTCTCCCTCTCCAGAAATGGATACATACCGTACTACTCTATCGAAGGGAAAACATAGCAAGGTAGGCAGAAATTTACATTCTAATCTTATCCAAGACTTTTTTTAACCTCATACTGATGCTCCTCACTGAATAGCTAAAAGAAAAATTACGTATTGCAGGCCGCTGAAGACGCCTTGCAAAAATTAAAGACGAAATGTGTACAGCAGAAAAGTTGTTTTCATTCGATTCTCATTAGATTGTCCAAAAGTAAAAATTATCCAAGTACCGTAATATTATACACAGCTGATTACGACAGAACTACAAGAGATGAAGACGCTTTTACCTCAAAGTTTCATTAAAAGTTCCCTACACAATTTCTACCCACGTTGGAAAGTGGAAATCATACGAAATATTACAGTCTGCAGCAATCGAGGTTTCTCAATTTATCGTTCACAATGCATGCAGCAGATAGAGAGTTCCCTTACTTTTTTATAAACTCTGAAATTACAAGTAACAGTGGTTCACTTAAAACTAATTTTTATGTAGCTTCATCTTATTAAAAGCGCATTCGGAAAGTTTCTAGAACTAGGACAGGACTGCAACGCAACAGAAGTCTTTCTTCAGCAGTGGTGCGCTTGTTAAAGCAACTATACCTCACTCAACGGAAACGGGGACTGTAACCTGCATCCACTTGTGCCAGCGAATGTTACGTAGCGAGGAAAGTTTATTAAATATTACCTCGACAGCGTAAGAATGCTTGATGGGAACTGACTATCCCTGATCAAGCATTGATTTTAACTACTTACTTTACGTTTGAGATGCTCAAACGAGGCGGATAATTTTCGACGAATCGCTGCTGAATACTTGTTAGATTTTGTTCTTTAGATTTGGTTCCTCAATTGAACTGATATTTTTATTTTGTGACCTATTTGGTTCATGGTGTGGGTTCCTGTAGTCATGTCCTAGTTCATGAACCATGGGCAACGTATGAGTGGCCAAGTAAGTGGTCCCGACAGTCGGGATACCAGTTACTTTGGAATAAGGCTGGGTATCTCGGACATATTCCGAGTCGTGGTCACCTTTGTGCTCATACGGCAAAGACTACCAAATCCACCGGTTAGTCCCTCAACCGTTAGGGGTAACACCCAATGGGACTCGGGGCAAGTAAGGCTAGCAACCTGCTTCCCTGATACTTTAAATATGATGCTGGCAACAATCAGAACAAAATACCTCGGACCTTTGGAGGTGACGGAGTCCCACCTCTAACTGACAAACCAGAGACTCACAAGATACGACTTGGCAAACAAATGGTAATGAGATGGGGAGCTATTAATATCACTGGGGGCTACTCTGGAAAGAAGGTAGAGCTGGCAGAGGCTGCAAGTAACATGGGGCTGGACGTTTTAGCTGTTAGTGACATTCGGGTAAGGGGTGAGAATGAAGAGGAATTGGGAGAATACAAGGTCTACCTGTCAGGAGTCAAAGCAAGAATAGCACAATGGGGTGTAGGGCTTTACATCAAGAAAGAAATGGAACCCAGCCTAGGTGCCATAAGGTATGTAAACGAACGACTGATGAGGATAGATTTGACAGTGTCTAGCAAGAAAATTAGGATTGTGTCAGTATATTCGCATTGAGAAGGGACAGATCAAGATAAGATGGATAGTTTTTATGAGGCACTCAGTGATGTAGTTGTTAGAGTAAAGGACAAGGACAGTGTTCTGCTCATGGGTGATTTTAATGCCAGGATTGGAAATCGAACAGAAGGGTATGAAAAAGTTATGGGTAAATTTGGAGAGGATATGGAGGCCAACAGGAACGGGAAACAACTCTTGGATTTCTGTGCCGGTATGGGCTTAGTAATCACAAACTCGTTTTTCAAACATAAGAACATTCACCGGTATACTTTGGAAGGCAGGGGAACCAGATCTGTCATTGACTACATAATAACAGATCAGGAATTCAGGAAGGCCGTGAGTGACACACGTGTATTCAGGCGATTCTTTGATGACACTGATCATTATTTAATCTGCAGTGAAATTAGGATTGTGAGGCCGAAAGTGCAGGAGGTCAGGTGCATATGTAGGAGGAAAAGAGTGGAGAAACTTCAGGATAAGGAAATCAGGCACAAGTACATAACAGCGATCTCAGAAAGGTACCAGTTAGTTGAATGTAGTCAATTACAGTCATTGGAAAAGAAATGGACAAGGTACAGGGACACAGTACTAGAAGTGGCTAAAGAATGTCTTGGAACAGTAGTGTGTAAAAGTAGGATGAGGCAAACAGCTTGGTGGAACGACACAGTCAAGGCAGCCTGTAAAAGGAAAAAGAAGGCGTATCAAAAATGGCTACATACTAGAACTCAGGTAGACAGAGAAAGTTATGTTGAAGAAAGAAACAAAGCCAAACAGATAATTGCAGCATCCAAGAAGAAATCTTGGGAAGACTTTGGAAACAGGTTGGAGACTATGCGTCAAGCTGCTGGAAAACCATTCTGGAGTGTAATTAGCAGTCTTCGAAAGGGAAGTAAGAATGAGATGACAAGTATTTTGGACAGCTCAGGAGAACTGCTGTGAATCCTGTGGATGCCTTGGGCAGATGAAGGGAATATCTTGAAGAGTTGCTCAATGTAGGTGAAAATACGATCAGTAATGTTTCAGATTTCGAGGTAGAAAGGGATAGGAATGATGATGGAAGTAGGATAACACTTGAGGAAGTGGAGAAAATGATCAATAGATTGCAGTGCAATAAAGCAGCTGGGGTGGATGAAACTAAGTCGGAACTCATCAAATACAGTGGAATGTCAGGTCTTAAATGGCTACGCAGGATAATTGAAATGGCCTGGGAGTCGGGACTGGTTCCATCTGACTGGACAAATGCCGTAGTCACACCAATCTTTAAACATGGAAACAGAAAGATTGTAACAACTACAGAGGTATCTCTTTAATCTACATTGTGGGTAAAATCTTCTCAGGTATTGTTGAAAGGAAAGTGCGAGTATTATTTGAGGACCAATTGGATGAAAATCAGTGTGGGTTTAGGCCTCTTAGAGGTTGTCAGGACCAGATCTTTAGCTTACGGCAAATAATGGAGAAGTGTTATGAGTGGAACAGGGAATTGTATCTATGCTTTATAGATCTAGAAAAGGCATATGACCGGGTTCCTAGGAGGAAGTTATTGTCTGTTCTACGAGATTATGGAATAGGAGGCAAACTTTTGCAAGCAATTAAAGGTTTTTACATGGATAGTCAGGCAGCTGTTAGAGTTGATGGAAAATTGAGTTCATAGTTAGGGTAGTTTCAGGGGTAAGACAAGGCTGCAACCTGTCTCCACTGTTTTTCATATTATTTATGGATCATATGTTGAAGACAATAGACTGGCTGAGTGAGATTAAGATATGTGAACACAAAATATGCAGTCTTGCATATGCGGATGACTTAGTTGTGATGTCAGATTCGATTGGAAGTTTGCAAAGTAATATTTCAGAACTTGAGCAGAAATGTAAGTACTGTGGTATGAAGAGTAGCACATCCAAAACGAAAGTAATGTCAGTGGGAAAGAAATATAAACGGATTGAGTGCCAATAGGAGGAACAAAGTTAGAACAGGTGGACGGTTTCAAGTACTTAGGATGCATATTCTCACAGGATGGCAACATAGTGAAAGAACTGGAAGCGAGGTGTAGCAAAGCTAACGCAGTGAGCGCTCAGCTACGATCTACTCTCCTCTGCAAGAAGGAAGTCAGTACCAAGACTAAGTTATCCGTGCACCATTCAATCTTTCGACGAACTTTGTAGTATGGGAGCGAAAGCTGGGTGGATTCAAGTTACCTTATAAACAAGGATGAGGTTACGGATATGAAAGTAGCTAGGATGATTGCAGGTTCTAGTAGATAGTAGCAATGGCAGGAGGGTGTCCACAATGAGGAAATCAAAGAAAAACTGGGAATGAACTCTATAGATGTAGCAGTCAGGGCGAACAGGCTTAGATGGGGTCATGTTACACGCATGGGAGAAGCAAGGTTACCCAAGAGACTCATGGGTTCAGCAGTAGAGGGTAGGAGGAGTCGGGGCAGACCAAGGAGAAGATACCTGGATTCGGTTAAGAATGATTTTGAAGTAATAGGTTTAACATCGGAAGAGGCACCAATGTTAGCACAGAATAGGGGATCATGGAGGAATTTTATAAGGGGGCTATGCTTCAGACTGAACGCTGAAAGGCATAATCAGTCTTAAATGATGTTGATGATGATGATGACCTATTGGGAGAACTAATAGACAATGTTAGGATTGGTGTGTAGGTCAGAACATATCTGAGAAAACGCCGGACCAATAAAATATGTTTGCCACCACATATGTATAACCATTATGAATCGAAATACACCATACCCATATTACTCGCCAATGTTTATGCTTGAACGCTGCACCTTAACTGTCTATTACTGGTTGTATTTATTTTCTTGCACGCACTATTACGCTTTCAATACTGATTCAGGTAATCCTCAAGCGCTTTTCTGTTCTTAAATACAATCAATATTTAGTGAACGCTCTTACCGGGAAAAATATTAGTCAGCCCCTTAAAGAGCCCTGTGGTCGTTTTGAGGCCAGGTAGGTGACAAACAACCAGCATAGGTCGGTCACGTAACAGTCCTCTGCTGACTCGTCATACCAGTAAAATGACGAACGTGTGTCAGTCGTTTGTATGAATTCATGGCAATGAAGTGGGTTGGTGTGGAGACGTGTTGTGACGGAGTGGCGTCAGTGAACCATCTTGCATTGATGTGACCAAGACCACTAAGTTAATGAAGCTCTGCTATCGAGTAGAGCATCATAGCAGACTGGCCATTGCGTTTACAAGGAGTGGATTAGCAGTCTCAGCAATGTAACACGTTATAACAACAGTGCCCTTCTTGGCAGCATATCCCCATGTGGCCCTGTTGCGAGCTTCACGTTCAAGGCCCCTACGTTCCAAAATCCCACCCTCTGTGTACGACCAGACCTTGTGGACAGAGATGTTTCCTCTGTAACATGGTGAACGATTGCATCTGGGTAAGAGTGTTTCTCAGCCACAGATAGTGTCTAAAACCTATTCATCAGACGAACCTGGGAGTTCCTCCAATTAGCCCCCTGGAAGTCGCTGCCTGCTGCACATTGAAGCATCTCCCACTAGACGATAGATGAGTGGTCAAACTCAGTGCAGGCAGTACCCAGGATGGCGGCGGTAGCCGGCGGATTGGAAGGAAACCTGGGACTTGCTGGACGTCCCTCGAGTCCACACGTCAGGCTCCCCACAGTGATGCCCACTGGCAGCAGCCTCAAACGGTGCGATCCACTCCACACTGCCTAGGGCTGTGAGCTAAGATCACCAATTTAATTCACATCTGAAAATAGAAATCACAGTTCCTATCCGTAATAAAGACGCCGGAAATATGCTCTACACAGCTACCACACAGATCACTGAAAATAAGTCACCGCTGTTCGAAGCTCCTGAAAGTAATACACAGACTAACGGTGCAGTCGCCTGATCTGCTGCAGAAACATAAGGATCCGTCTCAGTGATTTTCTGACCGACACAAAACAAAACGAACAGAAACCTGTATAACGTGAGGGTCGATACAAGCGTCGATCGAACGGTGTTACATTACACAATGCTGCTATTAGAACGAAAAAATTTCAAAAATTTGAAGATTAAAGTGATAACCACACAGCTAACTGAAAATAAGTCACTCCTGTTTAAAACTTTAAAAAATAATTCGCAAAGGAACAATTCACTCTGCTGCAGGATCGTAAGGACCTGTCTTCTTGACACTCTAACCGACACTGTCGTAACCACCACCGTTTCCTTCATTACGACCACGAACATGCCCACGTCGCAATTTACTGAGGTCGGTATGGTCACAACCCCAGTCTAACATAGCAGTCGCGACACACTGTGTTGTTTTTGTTACCCTAGCGACAGCACCGCCTCAAGCGGCCAGGCAGTGGCACTAATTAATACGAAATCAGATGAGTGCGAATGCTAACGTAGTTTCTACAATAGAGAGTATATGTAATGTCACAAAAATCGACAATAACTAAAACCTTACATCACATTTGTGGTTATTTAGTTCCCCAAGGAGACTGGTATGTACGAAACAGTACATTACACGACATTTAAATTAAGATTCTCTTGTAACGTTACTGCATAATGTCGATTCCTTTAATAACAGGAATTGCTAGTAAACACCAGCAGACCTGACCATTCAGAGAAAGACGTCGCAAGCCTATTAACAATGCCGAGTTCTGTTCGCTACACTTTCAGTCAAATCAGTGAATATGGAACTTAGAAAACCTATATGCAATGTAGTACTTAAATTATTTAACGTATCAAATGGGCCACCAGAACTGAAGCTTTGGAAAACCACACAGACGTGATAATAAGCCACCAGAGGTAATACTATTGTTTCACAACGAAAGAAAACAAATTTCACAGTTGTTGCTACATCTGAGTCACAAATGGCAAGAATCTTCAACACATTCGCTTTTGAAGCAGACGTTATTATATTTACAGAGTTATTCGTGTATTAGAAAGTCGAGCGAAGTGACTCCACAAAAATTGTTTAAGTGACAAGGGAAGTGCCTGTGATAATAACAACTGATAATAAGAAAAATAATATATGCTTCCCATGCCTGAAATGTATTTATATTCTCGGGCTTTCAGCGGAAGAGTCTGCAAATATAGAAATATTTGAAATTATTTCTTCATGAATGACTTTTAGTTTATGTCGCTGAATCATAAAATAATTAAGACCAAACATTGTTCTGGCGACACATGTGACTACTTCTCACCGCTAGTCTCTCTCCAGCTATCAAACGGTAACTACTTTCGCTCCAGACAGTATCGTTCCTGTATTTATTCGACTGTGGTCATAACCGTACGATTGGAGGCACGTTTTAGTTTGTTTGTTCCTCTATTATAGGTGTGGTTTCAACGTTCGGTACCACACATGTTAGGGGTAGCAGTTATCGACCGCGATCCGTACTAGTGTTGCTGGACCCGCGAGTCGAGACTAGCGTCGCTCCTCGGCTTGCAGTGAGACTCTGGCGTGCGCTCGGTCACTCTTGTTCGGGACGTCAAGTAGGAAAGTACGAGAGCCTTCAGCTGATAGGAAGCAACCTCTAGCAAGGCGCTTAGTTAAAGTATGGCCTATATGATGCCTCTATAGCTCTCTGTTTGTAGTTATATTCATCCTGACTATGAAGACTTCTGTACCACCACTTAAGCACAATATATAAGATTTTCCCAACGACTTCTAATTATTTTAGTCGTTGTAGACTCAGACCATGCAACCAACTTCTTAATAACTTCACTGACGAACCTGCTGTATATGCAAAGAAGAGATTTGTATGTTTCTATTTAGCATTGGCCAGCAGTCATTCACATTGTCGATGATTCGTTCGTCGTCGTCGTAACAATAGCACCCCGTTTCTAACGCTCCGACATATTTGTGTTATATACCACAATACAGCACGCTAGAATTCGGAGCCCTGTAACGAGTTTAAACTTACGGCGCGAAGCGGTAAAGTAGACCAGATAATAGTAATTTAGAGAACACAACAATAAATTCGGAGGCATAACTTCAGCTTACCTTGGTATGTATTTTGTAAATTAAAATGCTTTATCGATAACGTCAATGTTCGTAGAGCAAGGAACTCTAACCTGAGGATACTTCGTATCCTGGTAGAAATTAGTAGTTCAGAGTCGTGAATTAAAATCCGCGTGAAGAAATTTCTCGGGGCATGTTAGTTGCACGCTTTTGACACGGTTTCTCACGTCATACAAGTGTAGTTCACAGTAGAAATTAACTAGTTAGGAAGAATCTGTGACAGTAAGTTGAATAAATGGTAACTTACATGAGGAAAGGAAGTTTATTGGAAACATAATTTTTTTTGATGAGGCTTTTCCCCTTAAACTGAAAACGAAGCGGTATTCTGGAGTAATAAGAAAAGTGGTATGTTACGGGAGAACCTTTTACATGATTTGTGGTTTCAGAGAGAGCAACGTCTACACTTCTTCACTGTTTAAAGGGATAACAGCACACAGGGTATTGTCGGAAAACGCTTTAACGGCAATTGATGGTGAGTTTGATCCATTATCCTATACGCTCTTGAAAGATGATGGCGTACTATTGCACAACCGTAAGTTATTGACAAATTTCTCAACGAGTTCCTTATGTGTCTAGGGCTACGTCGTAGATCGGTCCACTTTACAGTCGTATCTGCACAGACATCCATCCTTTGGTCATGCACTAAAAAATATAACCGTTCCACTGAAGTGACCGGTTACATTGAATATTATCGGAACGTAGAAGTGCTTTGCAGTTAAGGATGTTACCTACCAATGTTACCTAAGACATGCTGCAGCGCGTTTAACGGGACAATATGTCCTAGTGGTGTGGCTGCTAAGATATCAATTGAAGTACATTCCACCGTAAGGAGTGTAATGTAAGATACTGTAATTTTACGGCATTCCTACAAACTTGGTATACCATAACCTGAAAAGAAAACTAACAGAGCAGGAACGTCGTATAACCGCGAATAAAGCATCACGTGTAATTTAACCAGCAATGAAGCAGCAGCAACATCAGAATTCATGTATTGGCAATAACGGCTTGAGTGGCTGGCTACATACTGATGTCATGTTCCGCTATGATAGATCGTTCCTCATACTGCCCTGTAGGCAGCAGTCAGTCAGTCCGAACAGGCCTAAGACCTAATCCGTAAGTGGTGTTTACGTTTTATTTAGGATCTGATAAGGAATTATAATTTCAGTCCTTATTGTTCGAGTGAGATAATACACTGTGTTACCAAAAGTATTCGGACACCTAGGTGAAAATGACTTCCAAGTTCGTGGCGCCCTCTGTCGGTAATGGAGGAATTCAATATGTGGTTCACCCACCCTTAGCACATAGCGAGGTGGCGCAGTGGTTAGCACACTGGACTCGCATTCGGGAGGACGACGGTACCATCCCGTCTCCAGCCATCCTGATTTGGATATTCCGTGATTTCCCTAAATCGATTCAGGAAAATGCCGGGATGGTTCCTTTGAATGGGTACGGCTGATTTCCTTCTCCATCCTTCCCTAACCCGAGCTTGTGCTCCGTCTCTAATGACCTCATTGTCGACGGGACGTTACAAAACACTAACCTAACCTAACCTAACCACCCTTAGCGTTGATAACAGCTTCCACTCTCGCAGGCATACGTCAATCAGGTGCTGAAAGGTTTCTTGGGGAATTACAGCCCATTCTTCACGGAGGGTTGCACCGAGGACAGATATCGATGTCGATCGGTGAGGCCTGGCATGGAGTCGGCGTTCCAAAACACCCAAAAGGTGATTGATAGGATTCAGGACGGGGCTCTATGCAGGCCAGTCCATTAAAGGGGTGTTATTGCCGTAATCACTCCACCACAGACTGTGCATCATGAACAGCTGCTCGATCGTGTTGAAAGATGCAGTCGCCATCCCCGAATTGGTCTTCATCAGTGGGAAGCAAGAATGTGCTTAAAATATCAATGTAGGCCTGTTCTGTAATAATGCCAAGCAAAAAAACGCCATCACCTTCCAATTTCACTGTTTGCGCTACACACTCTGGCAGATGACGTTCGCCGGACATTCGTCACACCCACACCTTGCCATCAGATCGCCACGTTGTATACCGTGATTTGTCACTCCACACAATGTTTTTCCACTGATCAATCGTCCAATGTTTACGCTCCTTACACCAAGCGAGGCGGCGTTTGGCATTTACTGGTGTGATGTGTAGCTTTTGAACAGCCGCTCCACCATGAAGTCCAAGTTTTCTCACCTCCTGCTTAACTGTCATAGTACTTGACGTGGATCCTGATGCAGTTTGAAATTTATGTGTGATGGTCTGGATCGATGTCTGTCTATTACACATTACTACCCTCTTCAACTGTCGGCGGTTTCTGTCAGTCAATAGACGAGTTAAGTGGCACCTCACGTTTACACTTCACTATCCCATCGGAAACAGTGGACCTTGGAATGTTCAGGAGTGTGGAAATCTCACGTACAGAAGTATGACAAAAGTGACACCCAATCAACTGACAACCCTCAAAGTCAGTGTGTTCTACGGAGGGCCACATTCTACACTCTCACTATGCCTAAGGACTACTGAGGTCGCTAATATAGAGGACGTGGCAGTAGGTGGCAGCACAAAGCACCTAATATTTATAATATATATATATATGTCTTGGGAGGGGGGGTCCGGATACTTTTGTTCACATACTGTGTCTCGTCTTGCTGGAGGGGGCCAAAGAAATTATTTCGACGTGGAGAAATGTTCGAAAATGGAATGTAACGATCTATTTTAGTTTTGTTAATCTAATGATACGTATTTCAAGGAGCAGTAGTTTATATGAAAGTGGTAGTGTTCAATTATAGTGCTGTCAAATATTAATTAATTCAGAAATGTGGCAGTAGGCACACAGGACAAAAATTCTTTGGCACCTCCAGGGCATATCTCACTAATGAATATTGGTAAAACCCCAGTTCGGTGACGCAAAGAGCCTACGAGTTACTTAAGACATACAGTAAGCAGCCGAAACCTCATACTGGCTTCAAAAGTCAAATTTCGGAGATGATGATTGCTTCGCTATGTCCATTGTTCAAAGAAGTTGAAAACATATCTGCGGCATTAGTTTCGGGTGGTACAGCGGCCAGTCGAGGTGTGATAGAGTGACAGAGTGTTTGTGAAACCAGTAAACTGAAAGTGCAGCTCTGCGAGCTCAGCTGTTGTTAATTTAAAGACTAGTAGGTTCACATCACATGCCTAATAAAGATGCAGATGAAAGGGATGTATCTGGTCATCTTACAAAACTCTGCATCTGGTGAGCAAGATATATGAGAAGGTGAAATACCCTTAGATCTCAAGAAGCATATTACAATTCCAATCCTAAAGAAAGCAATTGTTGACAGGTGTGAAAATTACAGAACTATCAATTTAGTAAATCACGGCTGCAAAATACTAACAGGAATTCTTCACAGACGAATGGAGAAACTAGTAGGAACCGACATCGGGTAAGATCGGTTTGGTTTCCGTAGAAATGATGAGACACGTGTGGCAATACTGACACTACGATGTATCTCAGAAGATAGATTAAGGAAAAGCTAACCTATGTTTCAAGAATTTGTAGACTTGGAGAAAGCTTTTGACAATGTTGACAGGAATACTCTCTTTCAAGTTCTAAAGGTGGCATGGGCCACACACAGGGAGTGAAAGGCCATTTATAATTTCTAAAGAAACCTGATGGCATTTATAAGAGACGAAACGGACGAAAGTGAATCAGTGGTTGAGAAGGGAGTGAGTCAGGGTTGTAGCCTATCTCCTATGTTAATCAATCTCTATATTGAGCAAGCAATAAGGGAAACAAAAAAAATTGGAGTAGGAATTAAAATCCATCGAGAATAAATAAAAACCTTGAGGTTTGCCGACGACACTGTAATTCCGACAGAGACAGCAAAGGATATGGAAGAGCAGTTGAACGCAATGGACAGTGTGTTGAAAGGAGGATATAAGACGAACATCAAAGCAAAACGACAATAATGGAATACAGACGAATTAATTCAGGTGATGCTGAGGGAATTAGATTATGAACTGAGATACTTAAAGTAGTAGATGAGTTTTGCTATCTGGGGTGCTAAATAACTGATGATGGTTGAAGAAGAGAGAATATCAAACCCAGACTGGCAATGGCTAGGAAAGCATTTCTGAAGAAGAGAAATTTGTTAACATCGAGTATAGATTTAAGTGTGAGGAAGTCTTTTCTGGAAGTATTTGTATGGAGTGTAGCCGTGTATGGAAGTGAAACATGGGCGATAAATAGTTCAGACAGGAAGAGAATAGAAGCTTTCGAAATGTGGTGCTATAGACGAATGGTGAAGTTTAGATGGGTACAACACGTAGCTAATGAGGAGGTACTGAACTGAACTGGGGAGAAGAGGAATTTTTGGCACAACTTGACTATAAGAAGGAATCGGTTGGTAGGTCAAGCTCCGAGGCATCAAGGTATCATGAGTTCAGTATGTTTGATGTAGGTTGCAATAGTTACTCAGAGACGAATAAGGTTGCACAGGACAGAGTAGGATGGTGAGCTGTATCAAACCAGTCTGTGGACTGAAGACCAAAACAACAACAGGAATATTTTCTTGCTCACAACCCCCTCAAAATTATCAAAGAAAAAAGTTTATTGCTTAGTACAGTTTCGCTACTGATGTAGGAAATTGTTGCATCAGGCATGCTGATTTAATTCATTACTTATTTACTCTTGTATCTACTCGCGAAACAATTCACAGACAACATCCACAGTACCATTGAATGTGTCACGAAAATTGTACAATTGTGCTACCCATACTTCAGGAAATATGAAGTCATAAACACCGAGATGCGTGAAAAACAGCCACGTCATGTGTGACGTTTGCATTTTTCAATCTTTGCTAATAACTGTATTCGAACACATTTCGCAATCACTATGCACAAACACCACTATATGTACATGCGAAATTATGCAACTGTCTGTCGTATAGCCTCGTGAAAACGAAACTGAAAGTCAATGGCGATACAGATAGAGGTGGTATGTGTACAGATATGTGTGAAATATGTTAAACACATATGAAACACTCGCATATGTGGCATATGGGTACGTAGTTAAACCCATGGCTAAAGTGCTCCGCCTAAACCCCTGGATCTTTAAATTAACTTAGTACACATGTTACTTATTACCTAGAAAGAAATTTTGTGAGGATAACAACCAGCAACTTCCTGTTGGGGTGGGTGCGATAATGTGGAGAGGGAAGCAGGAGGACGAGATAGACAGAGAGAGGAAAGGAGGAGATGGAAACAGATAACACAGATAGGGGAATAAGGAGAAAGATAGAGAAAGAGGGATGTGGACTGAGAGATGGAGGAGGAGGAGATGGACAAAGAGAGAGAGCATGAGAAGATGGACTTAATGTGAGAACGAGGGTAGGGACAGAGGGAGAAGGAGAAGATGGACATCGGGGGAGGAGCCAATGGGCATAGAGAAGGGGTATGGCCAGATGGACAGGAAAAGAAATAGGAGGTGACGGCCAGAGAGAGGACATGAGGAAATGGACAAGATATAGGGGGTGAAAAAGGTGGATTGACAGAGGAAATGGAGGAGATGCATTGAGGGGTGAGGACGAGTTGGATGAGAGATGGGTAACAGGAAATGGACAGAGAAAGAAAACGGAGGCAGACACAGAAGGGAGGTAGGGGGAGATGAATACTGCGAAGGTTGAGGAGGGGTTGGACAGAGAGAGGGGAGTTGAGGAGATTGACTGGAGGAGACAGAGAGAGGGAAGATTAGATGGATAAAGAGAGAGGGGGGGTTAAGATAAAGAGTCAGAGGAGTTAAATACAAAGTCCTACAAGGATAGGAACTCAGCTAGTTACTTAATAAATGCAAGGCCTCCGGTCAAGGCAGAATACCAGTCACGTTCCTGTCATTGCTGATAAAATAACACCACACTTAGCAATGATATATAACCGTTCCTCCATCTAAAGATCAGTACGTACAGACTGGAAAGTGACACAAGTCACTCCAGTACCCAAGTCAGAAAATAGGACTAATCCACTGCATTACAGTCCCATATCGCTAACATCTATTTGAAGTAGGATTTTGGAATGTACACTGTGTTCGAACATCATGAATTACCTCAAAGAAAACGAGTTATTGACAAAATTACGGACATGGTTCCAGGATATAAAAATAAAATATTATAAAAGCGTTCTTGAGGATCGCAACTGCGTATTTATTCTCACGAACAATGAGTGCTGTCGACAGGGATGCCAAATTGATTGGATAGTTTCAGATTTCCAGGAGTCTTTAGACTCCATTCCTGAAAGCGACTTCTAATCACATTTCATGCCTACAGAGTATCGTCTGAGTTGTGTGACTTGATTCGTGATTTCCTGTCAAAATGGTCAGTCTTTGTAGTAATTGAAGCAAAGCCATCAAGTACAACAGAAGGAATATTTGGCGTTCCCCAAGGAAGTATTATAGGCCCTCTGCTATCCATGATCTACACAAACGATTTCCGATACAAACTAAGCAGCTCTACTAGACTATCTACATTTGATGATCTCATTTACTTTCTTGTAAAATCATCAGATCTTCAAACTAATTGCAAAACGAATTTCATAAGATCTCTGTATTATGATAAATGTGGCGATTGAGTCTAAATAGTGAAAAATAATAAGCTAATCGTATGAGTATTAAATGGAATCTGCAGAATTTCGGTTATACTATAAGTTACATAAATCTAAAGCCTCTAAATTCAACTAGTTATTCAGCGATTGCAGTGACGAATCGCATAACGTAATAATCAGATAAATATAAGTGTGGAGAAAGGAAACAAAAGACTCCAATTTATTGTCAGAATACTTAGATAATCCATGGAGGTATGTACCGTCTATGCAACTAAATTAAGGCAGTTTGTTTGTTGCTAAACGCATTTCGCCTCATTTATTTTGGAAGCATCAACAGTGTCCTGAAATACATGTCTTTTTATACATACAATAAAGGTATTATTTGATAGATATAATATGCTGATATATTTCATTATGTCGTGTTTTTCTCTTGCTTTTTAGGTAAGAAGGAACTTTTGTAGTAGAAGTTTAGTATTTTCAGTGCATCGTTCGTTGTTACTAACGATTTCCAGCGCTGTTAACACATTTTTGTGTCCCTGGAGATGTATTTGTTGTTCTTCATACTCCAGTTGGCCGATTGCTGGCGTTGGTTCATACACACTTGTCTCATCGCATGTTTCACTTTTACTTCCATTTGGTGATCAACATATGTGTGTTTTCGGTGTGTAGTGTTGCCAACTGTTGTTGTGTGTTTGCCTTTTGTGTCTGTTGTGTTTGATGTTTTTCGTTTGTTGTGTGTGTGGGAGTGTGTGTGTGTATTCTGCTGTAATTTTCCTGTTTTAAAAAATTAATTTGAGTATGTGTGTGTGTGTGTGTGTGTGTGTGTGTGTGTGTGTGCGGGTGGGTGTAATTAGCTGAATGCATATGTTATTATTTCTATTTTTTTATAAATTTGGGTTTAGTTGCATGTATTTTGCTGTGCACAAATGTTTTTTTCTGTATAAATATGAGTTTATGTGGGTGAATTTTACTGTGAGCAAATGTTTTTTTTAGATAAATATGGGTTTATGAACGTGTGTGTGTGTGTGTGTGTGTGTGTGTGTGTGTGTGTGTGTGTGTGTGTGTGCGTGTGTGTGTGTGTGTGTGTGTGTGTGTGTGTGTGTGTGCGTGTGTGTGTGTATGGTACGGATGGTTGTATTGGTTGAGTGTGGGTGTAATTTTCTGTGAGCAAATCTATTATTATAACTTCTTATATTTATTAACAAGCAGAAGTATGTGTATGTGTGTGTGTGTGTGTAATTTTCTGTGCCAAATGTACTTTTTTTTACTGAAAACAAGTTAATGTGTCGTGTGTGTGTGTGTGTGTGTGTGTGTAAGGGGGGGACAGAAAAGAGGGGAATGAGATTAATTAATTATTGATCCTGGTACCCTGGTTGGTTTTAGGTTTGTTATTGTTTTGGTGTCTAGCTTGATGAGGGAGTTATTGTTTATAAGGATTTTGTCACTGAGTACCTTCTTTACATTGCAATGTCTCTTTGTATGTCAAAGTTTTCTTAAAATCCCTGGAGCTTTTTCTTGTGTTTTTTCACTCTGACAACTGTCATGTCACATTCCATGTTGGCTGGTTCATGCCCATGTTTTATCAGGTGTTCAGCAAAGGTCGAAGAACTGTTACATATTTCCAACTTCTTATATGTTCTTTATGTTTAGTTTTAAGGTTCCTGCATCTCATCCACAGATTCTTGGCACTCTAGCTGGTATACACCTGCTCAATGGTATTTCTCAGGTTAATCTGTTGTTTGTAAATACAACCGGAGGGTGTTTCCTGTCCTGTAAGCTATATGAATCCTTGTTTGTTTGGTATATTTGCAGTCTTGTGTGTTTCTTTTTGTTTGTATATAAGAGTGTGCCATTTTTTTCTGTTATTCATGTCTGAGTGTTATTGCTTTGTGTTTCCATATGCACTGTAGTGTCTGTGCGGTTCTGTGCTGTCTGTTTGTTTTGATTTACTTTGATTATGTACTTTTGTGCTGATGTTGTATTTGAGCCCTTTCTCTAATAGCTGTGTATCTTTCTCTGCTAATTCTCTATCTATGAGGTTGATTAATTTTGGGTGAAATTTGTTCTGATGGGTATGGAGCACTTATCTTTCTGGATATTTTTGTAAGTGGGTGATCTGAATTTTCGTTTGTGTTTGTTTTGTGTGTATTGCAATGTTCTTGCTGTGGTGCGTTCAGTTTCTGTACTATGTTGATTATCACTGGTGGTTTGTTAATTAACGCTGATACCTCGAGATGTACATCATATAAAATCCTATTAAGTATGATATCTTAGTATAAAGGGAGTTGATTTCATTTTTGACCACATTTTTTTTGCACATGATTTCGTTCTCTGTGCTACCAAAAAGTTGTCTCTGACTTTTACATTGCCACAACTCGGAATTACATTATTCATTTTACATTTCTGGTTGAATTTAATGTTTTGGATGGTCTTGTGGAGTCTGAGATGGATATTCTGGAAACTGTTGTATAATTTGACGGGAAATGTCTGATGTGCCTGTATTACCATCATTTTCATAAGGTTTTTCGTAATTCCCTTTGGTGCTCTAAATCCGTGGAGGTATGTACCGTATATGCAACTAAATGAAGGCTGTCTGTTTGTTGCTTTATGCGTTTCGCTCCATTTATTAGGGAAGGATCATCAGTGGCCTGAAATAAATCTTACAGAATTTAAATTATATAAAAAGAAATATAATAATAATAATAATACTTAAAAATTAGTGGCCCTACGAAACATGTTACACAGGCTACATAACATCCTACACACCAAAGAAAATTATGAAAAAGAGTTACAAACAATACAACTCATAGCCACAAACAAATGTTAGGTGTAACCCATATAGTACCAAACATCAATAAAAAAATTAAAACACAGCTAAAGAAAAATCAAAACGAATAACCTCACAGGCCTGCAAACACAGACCAATAACACTCATGACACACACACACATAAACTCCTATTTATAATTATAATAATAACAATACATTTGGTCACTGCAAAGTACACACCAACACACACACACCTACAGACACAAAGACACACACACACACACACACACGCACACACTCACACACCCACAAATTTATTTTTATAAAAAAGAAAAGAAATATTAATAATAGTAATAACACCTTTGCATACAGTAAGTTACACACAAAAACACCCACACTCACACACCCACACCCACCTGCACACCCACACACCAACCCAAACACACACACAAACACACACACACAACAAATGAAAATCATTAAACACAACAGAAACAAAAGACAGATAAAGCCACAACAACAGTTGGCAACATCACACTCCGAAAACACACGTATGCTGATCACCAAATGGAAGTAAAAGTGAAACTTGCGATGTGACAAGTGTGTATGGTACAACGCCAGAAATCGCTCAGCTGGGGTATGAAGAACCACAAATGCATCTCCTGGGACACAAAAATGTGTTAACAGCGCTGGAAATCGTTAGTAACAACGAATGATACACTGACAATACTAAGCTTGTGCTACAAAAGTTGCTTCTTACCTGAGAAGCAAGAGAAAAACACGACTAAATGAAATATATCATATTATATCTATCACATGATACGTTTCTTGTATCTATAAAAAGAAACATGTATTTCCGGACACTGTTGATGCTACCCAAATAAATAGACGGTACCTACCTCCACGAATTTAGAGCAACTAAGAGATAGACGGAAAATAGATAAAAATGACTTAGAAAATCCTACATGTCTACAAAAGAGACTGCTAACACTATGCTTTCCCTCCCTCTTATGGGATATTGCAGTGCTGTGTGTAATCCGTATCACATGGGACTGTCGGAGGATATCGATAAAGAGAAGCTCGTTTTGTCTTATTGTGAAATAAGGGACATAATGCCACAAACACGATGTGTGAAGCGGGGTGGCAATTATTAAACAGAGAGGGTTTCCGTTGAGGCACGATATGCTCACTTAGTTTCATTCACCAACTTTCTCCTCAGAGTGCGAAAATATATAACTGACCTCCACCTAAATATGGAGAAATGATCATCATAAAAAAATAAGGGCTATCAGAGTTCGCACGGGAAGATTTAAGTGTTAGTTTTTCCTGCACGCAGTACAGTTTTCAATTACAGAGTAATCACGTAGATGTAGACGCGTGTTACATTACTCGAAGTGTTTCAGAAACTTAGAGATACATTCTAGGTCTTTACTTTGATAGCGACAGACCGTTGCCCGCGGAGTTGAGGTTGTGGCTCAGTCAAAATGTCATATCCTACATGACGGTATCAACAAATTTTTACCTCGCTCATAGAAATGTGATGGTCGCCAGGATGCGTTTTTTTAAAAATAAGTATGTGGACTGAAGAGTAAAGATGTAGAGCGTTAATAAGATTTCCTTTATTTAAAAAGCTGAAAATGTTTCCTGATAAAGAACTCAGAGACATTACTTTTTAGCGTATCTTCGTTTAAACAAATGTACAAAAAGCAATATACAGGGTGTTTCAAAAATGACCGGTATATTTTAAACGGCAATAAAAACTAAACGAGCAGCGATAGAAATACACCGTTTGTTGCAATATGCTTGGGACAACAGTACATTTTCAGGCAGACAAACTTTCGAAATTACAGTAGTTGCAATTTTCAACAACAGATGGCGCTGCGGTCTGGGAAACTCTATAGTACGATATTTTCCACATATCCACCATGCGTAGCAATAATATAGCGTAGTCTCTGAATGGAATTACCCGAAACCTTTGACAACGTGTCAGGCGGAATGGCTTCACATGCAGATGAGATGTACTGCTTCAGCTGTTCAATTGTTTCTGGATTCTGGCGGTACACCTGGTCTTTCAAGTGTCCCCACAGAAAGAAGTCACAGGGGTTCATGTCTGGCGAATAGGGAGGCCAATCCACGCCGCCTCCTGTATGTTTCGGATAGCCCAAAGCAATCACACGATCATCGAAATATTCATTCAGGAAATTAAAGACTTCGGCCGTGCGATGTGGCTGGGCACCATCTTGCATAAACCACGAGGTGTTCGCAGTGTCGTCTAAGGCAGTTTGTACCGCCACAATTTCACGAAGAATGTCCAGATAGCGTGATGCAGTAATCGTTTCGGATCTGAAAAATGGGCCAATGATTCCTTTGGAAGAAATGGCGGCCCAGACCAGTACTTTTTGAGGATGCAGGGACGATGGGACTGCAACATGGGGCTTTTCGGTTCCCCATATGCGCCAGTTCTGTTTATTGACGAAGCCATCCAGGTAAAAATAAGCTTCGTCAGTAAACCAAATGCTGCCCACATGCATATCGCCGTCATCAATCCTGTGCACTATATCGTTAGCGAATGTCTCACGTGCAGCAATGGTAGCGGCGCTGAGGGGTTGCCGCGTTCTAATTTTGTATGGATAGAGGTGTAAACTCTGGCGCATGAGACGATACGTGGACGTTGGCGTCATTTGGACTGCAGCGGCAACACGGCGAACGGGAACCTGAGGCCGCTGTCGGATCACCTGCTGCACTAGCTGTGCGTTGCCCTCTGTGGTTACCGTACGCTGTCGCCCTACCTTTCCAGCACATTCATCCGTCACGGGCCCAGTCCGTTGAAATTTTTCAAACAGATCCTTTATTGTATAGCTTTTCGGTCATTTGGTTGCATTAAACCTCCGTTGAAAACTTCGTCTTGTTGCAACAACACTGTGTTCTAGGCGGTGGAATTCCAACACAGAAAAATCCTTTGTTCTAAGGAATAAACCATGTTGTCTACAGCACACTTGCACGTTGTGAACAGCACACGCTTGCAGCAGAAAGACGACGTACAGAATGGCGCACCCACAGACTGCGTTGTCTTCTATATCTTTCACATCACTTGCAGCGCCATCTGTTGTTGAAAATTGTAACTACTGTAATTTCGAAAGTTTGTCCGCCTGAAAATGTACTGTTGTCCCAAGCATATTGCAACAAACGGTGTATATCTATCGCTGCTCGTTTAGTTTTTATTGCCGTTTCAAATATACCGGTCATTTTTGAAACACCCTGTATTTGGCAATATGGTGAAAAGAACGTGGTTGCACTCTTTTTCACAGATTTGCCTGGAGTTAAATAGAATGGAGGCTCTAATCCTCATTTCACCATTATTATTCAAGTATACAGTGGTTTGCCTGAATTGTTCCTAATACAGCAGTCTACTTGCTTCATTCTTGTTGATCTAGACTACGAATAATGTGTCAGTGTACAGAAGTTCTATTTTGTGTTATTAAACTCTAATACCATGACATACCCTGACTCTTGTAATGTGATGCACGTGTAAATAAAACTACAAATACCACTACCAGACCACTAATTTAGGTGCCTACGTTGACACTGTAATGTGGCTGAAAATATTTGAAGATAATTATCTCTATTAAATCGGAACTGTGGGTAAATAATTTTCGTGTGTAATTTTCACAGGTGTTTGGACTGAAGTTCCTTCTACTTGAGCGTACTGTGTGTAGAAGAAAAAGCAGAGCCACCGCCAGAGCGAGAAGAATCACTCCGATGTTCTGACTTGGTATCTAAAACTTTTTCGTTCATGTAGAGTTGCCAGATCAGAAAGCGTATATGTAGATTTCTAGTACATTAATCTAATCAGTTGCAGATATAGCATCATTAAGTGGGACAGTCCACGAATGTACACTCCTGGAAATTGAAATAAGAACACCGTGAATTCATTGTCCCAGGAAGGGGAAACTTTATTGACACATTCCTGGGGTCAGATACATCACATGATCACACTGACAGAACCACAGGCACATAGACACAGGCAACAGAGCATGCACAATGTCGGCACTAGTACAGTGTATATCCACCTTTCGCAGCAATGCAGGCTGCTATTCTCCCATGGAGACGATCGTAGAGATGCTGGATGTAGTCCTGTGGAACAGCTTGCCATGCCATTTCCACCTGGCGCCTCAGTTGGACCAGCGTTCGTGCTGGACGTGCAGACCGCGTGAGACGACGCTTCATCCAGTCCCAAACATGCTCAATGGGGAACAGATCCGGAGATCTTGCTGGCCAGGGTAGTTGACTTACACCTTCTAGAGCACGTTGGGTGGCACGGGATACATGCGGACGTGCATTGTCCTGTTGGAACAGCAAGTTCCCTTGCCGGTCTAGGAATGGTAGAACGATGGGTTCGATGACGGTTTGGATGTACCGTGCACTATTCAGTGTCCCCTCGACGATCACCAGTGGTGTACGGCCAGTGTAGGAGATCGCTCCCCACACCATGATGCCGGGTGTTGGCCCTGTGTGCCTCGGTCGTATGCAGTCCTGATTGTGGCGCTCACCTGCACGGCGCCAAACACACATACGACCATCATTGGCACCAAGGCAGAAGCGACTCTCATCGCTGAAGACGACACGTCTCCATTCGTCCCTCCATTCACGCCTGTCGCGACACCACTGGAGGCGGGCTGCACGATGTTGGGGCGTGAGCGGAAGACGGCCTAACGGTGTGCGGGACCGTAGGCCAGCTTCATGGAGACGGTTGCGAATGGTCCTCGCCGATACCCCAGGAGCAACAGTGTCCCTAATTTGCTGGGAAGTGGCGGTGCGGTCCCCTACCTCACTGCGTAGGATCCTACGGTCTTGGCGTGCATCCGTGCGTCGCTGCGGTCCGGTCCCAGGTCGACGGGCACGTGCACCTTCTGCCGACCACTGGCGACAACATCGATGTACTGTGGAGACCTCACGCCCCACGTGTTGAGCAATTCGGCGGTACGTCCACCCGGCCTCCCGCATGCCCACTATACGCCCTCGCTCAAAGTCCGTCAACTGCACATACGGTTCACGTCCACGCTTTCGCGGCATGCTACCAGTGTTAAAGACTGCGATGGAGCTCCGTATGCCACGGCAAACTGGCTGACACTGACGGCGGCGGTGCACAAATGCTGCGCAGCTAGCGCCATTCGACGGCCAACACCGCGGTTCCTGGTGTGTCCGCTGTGCCGCGCGTGTGATCATTGCTTGTACAGCCCTCTCGCAGTGTCCGGAGCAAGTATGGTGGGTCTGACACACCGGTGTCAATGTGTTCTTTTTTCCATTTCCAGGAGTGTAAAAATGTCTTCTATCTCCCAAGTCTGTCGCATTTCCTACTTTTACAAAATGCTAAGTTAATGAGGCCACGTAACATATTAATTTCATTAGTAAGTTAATCATGTATGAGAGTGCGAAGATTTATGTATCAGATAAGAAGAAGATTACGACAGCTGATCAAGCATTCCGAAATAACTTCGTCTGTGACGTAAGGACCGTTCAGAACGAAATCATAAAACATCTCACTTGAGCTGCAGTATTTGCCGATTGCAGATCGTTTTAACAAGACATTCATTGTTTCATTCTCGTTTGAAATATCACCATATGTTATTAGACCATGTGTGTCTCCATTCATATACATGCGGGCTTGAATATTGCAGCCGGGTCACCGACTGTTTGTTCGACCTCAACATCACACATTAACCGGACTCAGAACACGTTTTGCGTCCTGTGTAAACACTGTATCTAGACTTCCAGGCCACTTTTTGTGATGTAACGTTACCAATGGTATATCATGTTCTTGTAATGACGTTGGTCCACGCTGTTTCTGTAGGCGTGCATAAGCCAACAATTTCTGATGTATCCCTCCTTTTTACCTATTTCATTTCTCGTTAATATAGCAAGAGTTATTTCATTTTCCCTTATATTAGTACCTGATTTCCATATTTTGACTATGAGCAAACTACGTTTTCCAACTTGACCCAAGAACACGACTCTGTGTGTGTATGTGTTGATTTGAAAAGTGCTCTGTACCTTCTAAGTGCGTATAATTTGAAACTCAGATTAACTTTTTAATTTACAACATTGCCCACTGGGACCACAGTAAATCGTGGAATACAGTTAGCTTAGAGAGACAACCGCCGACCTTACGTAATCTACACCTAGAACGTTTAACGCTGTATCACATGTACGAATGTTCAGGCATGGATTGATAAAACCATCTTGATATTACAACCGTGTCGCTTGTGAAACATACCTTATGCTCATAGCCGCGTTCCCCATGATCAGTTTCATGTGGTAGATACCGTCTGCCGCGTGATGGGAAACATCTTACCGCTAGTGATGTCACTGACTCGTAATTGTCAAGATTTTTCTTAATGTTATCATTGTGAAACCATTGAATCTACTTGTTCATTTTGGCAGGGTTGAGCTCCGAAGTTTCCTTCAGGCTAGCGAACATACTGGGACTATTACCTACGAAACGCTCTGCGGATATCACCATTAGAATACCCGTAAACAATAAAGTAGCAGACAAAGTGTTCGGCATGGTTAGTGACATGGAACGATTATCATGAGGGAGAGTCCGAAGCGTGAGCACTGCATTCGGAATTCGAAGACGAATAACAGAAAAATAGTGTGATTTCTCACGTTTAGAGAAGAGAAAATACTTCAGGCGAGAGGAAGAACGGATACCAACACTTGGATGCTATCTATAAAAATTTGACATCATTGGTATTTCTGCATCTGTCAGATAAATAGCATAAATTACAATATATGTCCACTGTTCGCATTAGTATTTTAGGGAAATGCGATAAAATAAATACGAGTGGCTCAGCAGACCTGGAAACGCTTCCTATGTGCACCCTCACTGGTCATAGGACTGATGTGAGTCATGACGGGTAGCGAATTCTCAGACGAAATTTCTCAAAGTATAGTAGAAATTAAACAGGGTAGACGAGGAATGAGTAGTCTATTTATAAGTGACTATCACGAAGTACCATTCCGTAGAAACAAACGACATTTGAGTGATTTATTTCCATATCCCATTTGAATAACACGAGAACTTATTCCTGCAATATTTAAAATGGAAAGAATACAACCATAGACCACCCTCTAGTACCTATCCCGATACTGTAAGCGGAGCGTATTTTGTCAACTATATCCACACCAGTCTTATGTGCACTAACTAAGATTTCGGGTTGTTTCTTGTCACCTGTACATTTATCAGTTCAATGACTAGTGTAAGCTTGAGAAGAGGCGTGTATTTTTTTTAACTTTTATTTTGAGTGGAAAAGTTCTATCTTTTTTAACCTCTTTCGGGATACGCCACTTGGGTTTCTTTAACATTTTGAGTGGAAAACCTTGCCTTTTATTTAACTTATGTCATCTCTTTGGGGATAAGCCATTTGTTTTTCTATAGCATTCCTACACAAGGCAAGCGATGTTTCTCTTATAAGCCTTGAGGAAGAGTGACGTTACGTCCTGTGTTAGTTGCGGGAGTAACCAATCTTTGTACTATATCTGCGCACTTGTTTTTACATTGGAATGGTCCCTCTGGTTGTTTACCAGGATAAATTTACAGACTGATACAATTTTGGAGTCAAAAATAGCAAACATTTTGATCTCATACTTGTTGGTTTTTATGGAATGTACTGAGTGAAAGTAGATATGCCCCTCAAGGCCTCTAGCTTTTCGTTAGTTGTGCCATCAGCAAGATCAGAAAACACAAGGAGAAGCGGTGTCCTGCTACCCTATTTACTATAACATCTGATCTCTTAGTTTGCTCTAAGAATCGAAACCTAAAGACGAGCATCTTCGAACGGAAGACTTCTTTGTCAAATCCATCTTTATCATACAAATCTTCAAGATTGATACTCCCAACTTCATAATGTCCTGTCATGTATAAATGAGCTATGAAGGCACTATTTCAGTCGGATCGATATGATCGGCGAACTTATGCAGTGAATAATATGGACATATACTGTCAGTGTAGTGATTTGTAAATCTAAGTCATATCTGCCCTGTAATCGTCTATGGGACACTGCCACATAGGCACAATTTTAGCAATATTTCTGGCGTTTCCAATTACACCTGGATGCCACTTCAGTAGATTTTGCTTGGCGGTTCTCGGCTGTTGACTGTAAGAAGTTTTTTTCTTTTTTTTAAGTAAACTTGTCAGTTGCCTGCTTCCCATGCTTCCGATGACAAACATAGAAACTCTGCTTTTCTTCTTCTTCAACAGCAGCATAGGTCACATCTGTGCTGCTCTGCCGGCCGGCCGGTGTGGCCGAGCGGTTCTAGGTGCATCAGTCTGGAACTGCGCGACCGCTACGGTCGCAGCTTCGAATCCTGCCTCTGGCATGGATGTGTGTGATGTCCTTAGGATAATTACCTTTAAGTAGTTCTACGTCCTATGGGACTGATGACCTCAGATGTTAAATCCCACAGTGCTCAGAGCCATTTGAACAATATTTTGAGCTGCTCTGCTCTTTCTAAACCTTGCTCCCAGTATTCAGTGTTCTCTGATGAATCCCTGTCATAATCTTCCTCTTCTAAAACCGTATGAAGATGCTCTAGGCCGCACTTCATCCTTATCCACATCATCAGTCTACATTTGGGGGACCCTTGCTACATCAGCTTGATTATGCAAGTGAAAATATTTTTTCTGTAATGTCATTGTGATTCTGTGATCGAAGAATCTTAATATTTAGCTCATGTTTCCCTAAAATAATTTGAGTAAAAAACATAAATGGAATTAAGAAGAAAATACTTACCATTTTTCTGTCGACGTATCTGAGAGATATGCATGTTTCTGATTACGACGACCTTCATTTTAAAAGAGAGAAACTAGCAGCACGCTGGAAAATTGCTAATGTAATTAGAGTAAAACCACAACAATACTGTTATGAACAAAAATATAGATTGATCAAAAGTTCTTACAAATTTTCTTTCGTCAAGTCGGAGACCGACAGATCTCTCGGAAGGGTACCTCAGGTTTCAAAGTAAAGTTAATGCAGCAGCAGATGTAAGAAATTCCAAGTTCTGATGCAAGCAATGAGATTAGGTCACTAAATGAGCAGATGTGTAGTGTTGCCTATGATTGAAAAATTGGCTAAAGGAACATGAGAAGAGAGACTTATTGGTACAAACATTTTATAGAATGTTTTTGAAGGGGAAGCTGAGTAAGACAGTGTAAGATGATATACGATAAAAAAAGTTTGTAGGAGACAATAACTAAGTCGTGCTCATCAAAACTGATGAAAGGGTGAGTGGTTGGAGGAAGGAGTTGATCAGTGGACCGTCCATTGTATTACAGGAACCCTGAAAATTAACAGGTGTAGTAGAGTCAGTGGGAGATGAGGTCTGGCTTTCGGCAGCGCTGTTGCCAGTTTTCAACTGTGAAGCGTCAATGTTTGCTGTTGAAAACAATGTTCCTGTATATAGATACAACCACACTGAGGCCCTGCTATATAGGCGTACAGAATATCGCGATACCTGATTGTTTGCGGTAGAGGCGCGAAACCGCCAGACCAAACCCGTTGCGACTGTCAGGTACCTTCTCTCTCCAACTCCACTAGAGTATTATTCGGTTTCACAAGCAAGAAAAACACAAGAAAATGACCAGTGAAGAAAACAGAAATATAAAAATCAAAGAAATCGTGACGGTAGACCTGATAATTCGTGACGAAATTCTTGCCACAAAGAAATTTAAAAATATGTGTTGAATAATGGTTAACTTTTGAGGTGGCATTGTGAAACAATCCCTCAAAGGATAAATATCCAACTGACGCACTTTTAAAGATGATCCACCAATTACAGATGATATAACTACAAACAATTACAGATGATATAATTACAAACGAACTGAGGTTCTAGTTTCCCACACAGTATCATTAGTTGCACTGTACAACTGGAACACAATATGTTTTCTGGACACAGTGAATGAATTGGCTCTAATTCGGTTATCTTCGCAAGTTATGTAACGAATTAGTTAAATTCAATAGAAATGTCTTTATTAGGTCAATACTGCGTGGCCATATACGTCAGTTCCGTAATATGTAGATGAAGCCAGTATTTGTTGTTAAAGCAATGTGAGGAGTGAATGTAGCACGAATTTCGAACGATTCCTAGAAAATGTACGGATGAAACTAAGTTGGAAGTCACTATAGACTAAATGACTGATATCTATTAGCACAAAAAGTTTGAATGTGAATGTGAATGAGCTATTTTGAAGCGTTTGAAAAGTCTCACGGATGTTGTAAGATGATAAATCTTCTAAGATTTTGAGATACTCAGATAGATAGACATACATATTACAGCACGTTACAGAGATTATTTCTGAAAAATGACAGACCCTGAAAAAATATTTTTGTGCTAAAATGGAGAAATCCTCAATAATTAATGCCTGCTTTTGGTTGCAAGCTATAGGGTAAATACTGCAGATGAATTTGATAATCCAGCACTATTGTCGTATCATCCTCATGATCAGCTATAGTACATATTCTGCTTTCTAAATGTCTGTACTAGACTATGTACAACGCATTGTGGTCTTCGCCTACAGGCATTCATGTTGTTCATCCGTGGTTTGTAGGTTCTTTTAGCCATCTCCCATGAACTTGCCCTGTAGATCTTACCTTACCTCTGTAAATATATGAATGAATTTTCTTGCTGCTGCGGATACAAAACCTTCTCCCTTTCACCTTTATTTCGTATTTATCACGATATTAGTTCTGTATTACTACTTTCCTTATTTTCTCCTAATAATTCTCCACATATAATACTGACGAACATTCGGTCTTCGAATGCTATTCGTACGAAGTGTTCAGTGGCATAGCTGGTAACACTTACGGATTATAAGCGTTCTTTCCTTTTTTTTCTTTTCAACGTAATCGATACATAGCTTGCTCAAGGCGCGCCTCGCCAGTTTTGGTCTTCTGTCTGTTTCTCCCACTATTCGTGATGTCATCGTCTTTGGTACTCGAAACAAAAATTTCGCACTTTTGGGATATCTGAAACGTACAGTAACTAGGAGATCTGGAGCATTAAAATGGAATTCAGTACTTCACTGCAACGACAGTTTAAAATCACTTCGATATTCATTAACATATCTGAATTTTATTATTAATTTGTACTAGCTTTCGGTAGATTATCTCTTACGGATCCTCATTACGCATTCGCGGTGGTGAAAACAGATTTAACTGTAGCTTTCTGTAGCTATAATTTGTAGGTATTCTAAATCAAGCCGTATTGCTTGGCTATTGAGTTACACGAAACTGAATGGTTATGACAGGCTAAAACACAGAACCAATTCTCTTGTAAGCTGGATTTAAAAACTGTTTAGAAACATCGAGCGCATCAATCATTATCTCATACTAAAATAAATCATTCATGAGATCTGAATTATTGTCTAAACTGTTCCCTCGATAAGAATATTTGTTGAATAGTGCTGGTTGTTGCATAGTAATGTAAGAGATTTTTATCTTTACGAAATCATTATTTTCATATTAGATACAGTAACATCAAACGAAAACATCTTTTACGTGCAATAGCCACAATATCTGTAGAAAAGAAATAAGTTGTGAAATTGTGGAATGCCGCGCGAAGTGGCCGTGTGGTCTCAGGCGTCATGTCACGGATTGCATGGCCTCTCCATCAGGAGGTTCGAGTCCTCCCTCGGGCATGTGTGTATGTGTGTGTGTGTGTGTGTGTGTGTGTGTGTGTGTGTGTGTGTGTGTGTGTTGGTCTTAGCATAAGTTAGTTTAAGTTGTGTGTAAGTATACGGACCGATGACCTAAGCAGTTTGGTCCCCTAGAAATTCACATACATTTTAAAATTTATGAAATTGCGGAACGATAGGTGAAATTAGCTCAGATTAAAAATTTAGAGTAATAAATGCATACGTGGCCTTTGCGTCCCTTGCATTTGTTACTTGAGCATAAGCACACAATTAAAAGAAATTGGGAAATAAGTTCATTCCTCAGTTCTCAAAGCTGAGATCATTTGGGCTATATTCTCGTCAACGTAAATAGTGCATGAATTGATTGGAGTATTTTACAAATATTGAGAAATATTACTTGGGCACCGTCTAATCACAATTGTATAAAATACAATTTTTGTGCCTTACGTGTTTGACTTGTATTGCAAGCCATCTTCAGTGCCCTGGAGAACGTGCTTATTTTTGATTATACTAGCAACTTTACGTTTAGGACATTTTATATGTAGTTTAGGCTCAGTTCTGGCACTTCTTGTTTCTCTGTGGTGTAATAATATGTATTTCTAATCATTGATTTGATGGATGTTGATCTACAATCTGTGTTCTCGTTCTTCCTTATAGCTGTTCTTCTTCTGGTAATTACATGTTTTATCGGACAATTTAAGTTTTTGCACTTCATAGCATTAGGAATTTATTACATATTTTGATTTTATGTTTTGCATGGTGTTGACAACTGTGGATTGTTATTGCCTGCCGGTGAAATATTTTTTGGGGTGTCTGTGATATTTCTCTCTTTCTCTCTCTCTCCCTCTCTCTCAATGCCTCCCCCTCTCTCTTTCTCTCTCTCTCACGTAACAAAATAAAAGCAGTATACAGCGGATTAATACATGTGGGACTTATGATTACACACGGAGCTAAACTTTTTATGCATACTCCTAACTCTAGAAGAGCAGAGGGAATATTTAAGGATTTTTACCTATGACACAGGTGAAAGTCGACATTATTAGGCCATAGGAAAGATGTTAGATTTCACTTAGTATGAAGAGTGTTTATTTTTTGGTGGACTCGATTTAAGGTTTACATTCAGCAGTAGCGTTTGTGTTATCCTTGCATACTCACTACCTTCGTCTTAAGCGTCTTATTGTCAAACGACACACAGATAGTGACTTGCACACTTCAATTGAACGTTAACTATCTCTAACAATAATTATAACCTTAAAGGCCGGTGAATTCCGCAGCGAAATGTGTACTACGACACTATTTTATGCGTAACGCCGCAAACAGTTGTCGTCTTCTACCGGAGTGACACAGCAAAATTTAGGAGCCACTACGGTGTTTAGTCTAGTAGGACTTGTGACCTTGCGGCTGCAGTCCAACCTACTGCAGCTGTTCGCATTACTCAGCAAAAGTAATGAGCAGAATGTGTCTTGCCACGAGTGAGTGGCTGGGCTTTTGGCTGTAGAACGAGCGCGAGATAGCTCACATTAGCGTGCCTAGAAGTTGCAGACAGCTCGCTATTAGTTGCCTTGATGTTTTCTCTCCTCTCACACTCTGTGCACGTCTCTCTCTCTCTCTCTCTCTCTCTCTCTCTCTCTCGCACTGTGAGCTTCTCAGTCTCTCACCTTCTACAGTCCCGTCTGCCTTCGTTACTGTTTACACAGATGAACGCAGTTAAAAGTATTTCCACCACTCTGTCACAGGTGCAAGACGGTGCCATGCGTTATGCTTACATTTCAGTCCATCGTTTGGTGTTAGACGGACGGTAGACGGTGTCACTGTATCTTACAGTTTCCTCTTGTCTCCTTATTTTCCTATTCGATTATAAATGGTGAGCGACAGAAATAATTTATTCAAATTCGATTAGGTCCGAATTGCTTTAATTTTACCGCCATAGTCAGTATCCAAAAGAGAGGTCGATCTACTTTTGCTGTAGCACCACGGAAAATATGCTCTGTGAATTTTGCGAATGAGTTCAAAAAAATGGTTCAAATGGCACTGAGCACTATGGGACTGAATATATGAGGTCATCAGTCCCCTAGAACTTAGAACTACTTAAACCTAACTAACCTAAGGACATCACACACCCATGCCCGAGGCAGGATTCGAACCTGCGACCGTAGCGGTGGTGCAGTTCCAGACTGAAGCGCCTAGAACCGTTCGGCCACGTGGCCGGGCGAATGAGTTCCGTGAAATGTTTCGGAATGCAGGTTTTTGAGCATTTTGCGATATTATCGCGCTGAATAACTATCACATGAGTCAGATTACCGTTGTCAAAACGTAAAGTCATCCACTGAATCAGACAGAGGGACTGAGGGGCAGAAGGGATTTTCTGTTAATGCGGTTTAGAGCAAATGGAACTGAATGGATCTTCTTTGTTACAGACCAAAACTGAAGACTCGATTGGTCGGCATATGAAAAATACTGTGTGTATGGCAGGACTGAGTGAGAGAACCCTTCCGGGGTGATCGGCTGCCTCGCACAAGTCATTTTATTTGACGTCACTTTGTTGACCTGCAGTTCGTTGATGGTAACATACACATACACACACACACATACACATACAGACACACACACACACGCACACACACAAATTCATACTAGCGGAGAAAATCCCCGACCCGGTCAAAAAAGCGGACCTGGGAGAGAGTCAACAATTGTAACAGTACTACCATGAGCAGCTGAAAGTTGGCCGGCGGAAGACAAATGTCAAAGATGATCTTCGATTTAAACGTTACTTGTTGCATGATAATATCTTTACTGTGTTTCACTTTCGTTTATTCTGGCTCTCTAAACGATCTTTTATATCCTACAATATGTTTCCTTTTTATATGGTGAATAACACTTTTCTTAATTGAAGTCTTGTAATACCCCATTGTAGACAGTCCACTCAAAAAACACATACACAAACACACATACACACACACACACACACACACACACACACACACACACACACACACACACAGAGAGAGAGAGAGAGAGAGAGAGAGAGAGAGAGAGAGAGAGAGAGAAGAGAGAGAGAGAGAGAGAGAGAGAGAGAGAAAGAGAGACAGAGAGAGAAAGAGAGACAGAGAGAAAGAGCGGGGGGAGGCAACATTCGCTAGGTGCAACCTGCAGATTAAAGTCGGTCACCTTTTTTAATTTTGTTAACAGTTCTCTGGTGATATTCTTCAGCAGAAAATGATTTCGGAGTTAATTAACAGTATTAGCATGTGGTTGTGAGTAACCTGTTACTGTTATCGTGAAGATATATTAGCTTGCTGTCGTTTAATCCAATGATTGCAGTCTTTCTGATGGAAAATATCTTCATCGTGTCCCAGTGTAATGGAAGTATGTGGTACTCTAGACGCTGATAAGATAGTCACATTTGTACACATGATACAGCCTTCGTTCCTTTGGTTCTGTAGTCATCAGTAGAAAGAGGAAAAGGACGCTATGCCTCATATACACCAAACAGATTCGTTCGTACGGTTCAGTCACATATTTGTCACACTTCTTTGCGGACAACACGGGGATAAATAGTTTATGGTCTATAGCAACCAGGCACAATTTGGTTTCACGTTATTATATTCAAAACGCAACCATTTGATAATTTTCAATTGGAATTTCTGCCTAGTTAACTGCACACAACGAAGTCCTCATTTAGAAAAATCTACACTGTGAAGTATTAATAGTTTTGGTGCTTTACATCGCATATTTGTCCTCATTTCCATGGTTAGGAGTATAAAAGTAGATTTGTGATGATAAACTGGTTATTGCAAGTTCTTTGTATGGTTAAGTATGTTTCAACATTTTCCACGTCATTCATCTTGCATAATTCGACCAAAAATTTCTTAAATAAATGTTGAACTGAATTTGAAATAAAATGGGTAGGAGCGAATATATTGCCTTCAGCTGAAGCCAAGAAATTCGCGTTTAGCGAATTTACTTCGAATTAATTACCTACGGCTGTCGACCGTCATCATTGAGACATGAAAAGAAGTAAATATAGAAAGTTTGCGTATATATATCTAATTGTCTTCATACTGGACGAAAAAAAATGATACAATAACAATAGCATCTATGTTAATCTATTATGAATGATAGTCGAAAATACACTGAAGAGCCAAAGAAACACGTACAGACATGCTTATTCAAATACAGAGATACGCAGACAGGCAGAATACGGCACTGCGGTCGGCAACGCCTAAATAAGACAACAAGTGTCTTGCGCAGTTGTTACATCGGTCACTGCTCCTATAATGGCAAGCAATCAAGCTGAGTTTCAGCGTGGTGTTATTGATGGCCGGCCGGGGTGGCCGAGCGGTTCTAGGCGCTACAGTCTAGAACCGCGCGACCGCTACGGTCGCAGGTTCGAATCCTGCCTCGGGCATGGATGTGTGTGATGTCCTTAGGTTAGTTAGATTTAAGTAGTTCTAAGTTCTAGGGGACTGATGACCTCAGAAGTTAAGTCCCATAGTGCCCAGAGCCATTTGAATCATTTTTTTTTTTTTTGTTATTGATGGCGCACGAGCGATGGGACACAGCATCTCCGACGAAGCGATGAAGTCAGGATTTCCCCGTACGACCATTTCACGAGTGTTCCGTGACTATCAGGAATCCGGTAAAGCATCAAATCTCCGACACCGCTGCGGCTGGAAAAAGATACTGCTATAACGGGACTGAGGCGACAGAAGCGAATCGTTAAACGTGACAGAAGTGCAACCCTTCATGAAATTGCTGCAGATTTGAATGCTGGGCCATCAACAGCTCTCAGCGTGCGAAACATTCAGTCAAAAATCATTGACATGGCCTTTCGAAGCCGAAGACCCACTCATATACCCTTGCTAACTGCACGACACCAAACCTTACGCCTCGCCAGGGCCCGTCAACACCGACGCTGGCCCGTTGAGGACTGGAAACATGACAGCCTCATGAATCCATGGACCCTGCTTCTCAGCAGGGGACTGTTCAAGCTGGCGGAGGATCTGTAATGGTATCGAGAGTGTGCAGTTGGAGTGATACAGGGCCCCTGATACGCCTAGATACGACTCTGACAGGTGACACGTATGTAAGCATCCTGTCTGAACACCTGCATCCATTCATGTCCATTTCGACGGAGTTGAGAAATTCCAACGTGACAATGCGACACCCGACATGTCCAGAATTGCTACAAAGTGGCACCAGGAACACACGTTTGAGTTTGAACACTACCGATGGCCATAAAACTCCTCAGATATGAACATTATTGAAGATACCTGGGATGCCTTGCAACGTGCTGTTCGTACTCTTACGGATTTATGGACAGCGCTGCAGGATTCATCGTGACCGTTCCTTCCAGCACTACTTCAGACATTAGTCGAGTCTATGCCGCATCGTGTTGCGGCACATCTGCGTGCTCGTAGGGGCGCTACACGATATTAGGCAGGCATACCAGTTTCTTTGGCTCTTCAGTGTACTTCTCATTTAATATACGAATCCTGAAGAGACCAGATATGGCTCCTTGTGCGACAGCCAATAATGCAAATATACGATAGCTTCTTAATGTTTCAAAAAAAAAATTGTATGACATTTGTGAGAAACTTCTCAGCGCAAAATGAGCTGATTCCTTCATAAGACGCCGATACAAATGTAAAACGACTAACGTAAAGTGACGTGCAAAACGTGACACAAAAAAAACAAATCTTTCAGATAATGTGTCACTGCCAACAAACATAGATCGATGAAACTTGAACCAGACATAGAAAGAATTGCTACTTGTCGTTAACTGAAAGAAATACGGAATAACATGTACAGAAATGACTTTTTTGATCAAAGACAGTAATCACACTGAAGTCACCACTTTTTACGGTGGTCCCCTGGACATTACAAAACGCGGGAAATTGTTCTTAATAGCGGGTGCAATCACCGCGGACGGCAATGCACGCTTTGCAACGTGCTCCATGCTGGCCATTCGGCGGTTAACAATTTCTTGTGGTAGTTTGTTCCACGTCTCCACGAAAACTGGTGAATCGTCATTGGTGAGGGTTGACGTGCTACTGTATATCTCCCCAACGCACTCCACATGTGCTCGATCGGATTTAAGTTAGAGAAAATGGGCAGGCCAGTCCATTCACCGAATATCCTCTCGTTCGAAGAGATCCTTCTCCAGCGAATTTCAATGCGACTGCGCATTGTCATTCGTAAAAACAAAGTTAGGGCCGACCGTACTTCTAAATAGACGCGTACAGGGGAAGGACAGAGTACCACATAACGTTAGCCGCTGAATGTACCTTTTCAAAAATTTGGAGGCCAGTATCACCATGCAACGTTATGCATCACCACACTTTCACGCGTGGACCATTGAAACGATTGTTTTCGACCATGCTGGATGTACTCTAATATGGTGAGAGGTGAGAACACGTAACCGACGTAGGAACGTTGTCGAACTTGTTATACAATGTCTTGGCGTAACTCCATCAATAGTTTACTGCATGTATTTATCTGGTTTTTGTTTATGGCCTACAAAGAATTGTTGTTCTTCATAGTGCATGACTTCTCATCCTAATACGTTAGCAGTAATATATTTTGGGTTCTTTGAATTCCTGCCGGATATTCGTTTCAGTTCTCCGCCTGTCAAGAAAAGGAAATCCTTCCCCATACGAATATCTCAGACAAGTTACCACCTATCTCATCAGTTATTAGAATTAAAATTTATACAGAAAGTAAAGGCGTCTAGTAGCTGCTTGTCAAACTAGGTTGTTCCTACTGTCAATTTACATTATTTTTATACTAAATAGATTTAGCACAGAATCCGGATCATTTACGCATTTGTATGGTGTTCACACCTCATAACTACAACAGCAAGGAAAATAGTTTTAGCTTTTCTATGATACTATTTCCTATAATTCTATGTTTAAAAGTTGGTATGTAGGTACTCCCTTAGATACTTTTATTATAACATAAAATAAGCTCACCGTTACTGCTTGACAGAACATCATAATCATGAAAAACGGAAACAGGTTCTTGATATCTATATGGGTTTTTATTTTCTGCCTACTCAATCTTCAGCTTCTTAAGCGGCCCACAGATGGTCAGCAATATCGCACAATATTTCCAGAAACGCAATAATATTAAAAGCTTAGGTGTGAGAATGAAATTGTGTGTTGTGTATTATACCGGAAACATAGTAACGATGGAGAGGTTTCGTCCCGCCCTAGCGCTCACTGGTTGACAACCCCACAACAGGCCACCCACCCCACAGCCGCCCCACACAAAACCCAGGGTTCTTGTGTGGTTCGGCCCCCACCCCACCCCTGGGCGGGAATGTCTCATACCAGAAGAGTGTAGCCCCAAATGTCTGCGTGGTAGAGTAATGGTGGGGTATGCGTACGTGGAGACAGTTTTCACACAGCAATCGACGACATAATGTTACTGAGGCGGAATAAGGGGAACCAGCCCGCGTTCCCCGAGGTAGAAGGAAAAACGCATTCAAAACCGTCCTCGGGCTAGCAGCCTCATCGGACCTCGACACTAATACGCCGGACGGTTTCGTGTTGGGGATCGGCACGCCTAACCGTTCGGGAAGCAGCGTGTTAGACCACTGAGCGATAATACTGAGAACATCTAAAACTTTTTAAATATTTTGCGCTGCCCAGAAGTATTGCGACGTCTGTGGGCTGTTTTATACAATATCCTTGACAGTCTCACTTGGCATATTCTTTGGGCATGTTTGTATCCTTAGTTTAAGATTCTTGTCAACCTCGCTGAGCTTTGGACATTTGCAATGAGCGCGAAGGATGAAGAGAAAGCATCCTTTTTAGAAAACTGTATAAAGCGATAAAATCAGAGTGTTGCAAGAACCGAAACACACAAAGAATGAGTCTTACTAGACATTATTAACGAAGTACAGAGAACGGGATCCCACAGCAAAAAGGAAGACGAAGTAAAAAATATTTAATACCTTAAGGGCCAATTTTCGGAAAGAAATGAAAAGAATAAAGAATTCGAGGAGATTCTGTGCTGAGTCGGATGAAGTATTAGGATCAACTTTGTGGTAGTTCAATGAAACGTGGTTTCTGCTTGATCAAATAGTTGTGAGCTAAGTCAGTACTACAGACTTTGTAGATGAGTTGGAAGAATCTGTCAGCCGTGTATGTCCTTTTTCAGTCTATTTACTACATTCTCCTGGAAGGTACACCAGTTAATCTTATACCTACGTCATATTATTAAATACATATGTCAGGTTATCGAAAGCCACATAAACAATGTTTATCTTGCCAATATGCTTTCCGCTCTTTAGTAAAGTAACGTATAAGACAAGTTATATTCCTTAGAGGCCTTGAGTTTCCCGTCATTCTAATTACCGGTAAACATTTTTGTGTGCCAAGGAAACAGTGACTGCAGCTTCTGCATTGCCTACAGTGAAAAGGAAGACGACGGTGACGAGGCAAGAAAAGCGAATCAATGAAGATTAGCAAAGCTTGGACTGTGCAACTGGAGAATATGACACATGAACAGCAAATACATGCAAATAAAACGGCCAGCAATGTTTACTATGAAGACCAATTTGATAATTTGTACAGGATTTGTGTGGAGGTTCAGCCACTTGCCACAGCCACAGTTTTGTTATCTACACTTAATTCGGCACCTACTACAACACCATTGATCCCTCATAAGACATTAGCGATCTTCGCAGCAGATGCAGCACCGTGTTTCTCCCAGTCTACATAGTTCACCGTGTTATTTTCGTCGAAATACCATAAAGTGAATTCTAATATTGCATCTCAGCCTTTACCAGTTTTCCTTGAAACTTTATTATTTGCAGATATTTCTGAAAATGTAGTCTTAAAAAATTTAATATTGTTACAATTTCCTTTGTGGTTGCGTGATTCCTTTCACTGTATTTAGTTAGTGAAGTGTCGTATCACTCATTTCTTATGTTGCTGTTTTTGTAACACTGTTCATTTTGTGCATTGTTTTCTGTAAAATTTCATAAAAATTTAAAGTAATTAGTGGAAGGGTATGTATATGAGTTGTTCAATTTTGCTGCAGAGATTGAAATATCTCTAAAACTACACATCGGATGAAAAAAGGTTATAATTCCAACTTGCTTGCCTCATAACGGGACATCCAATATTCCACACTCGACCTCGTCCCACCGCCCTCCATGCGTGGGTGATTGGTTGAGAAGGGGGGGGGGGGGAGGGAACCATTGAAATATTTAATGAAAAGCCCCCTTTATTATTGCAGATTACGATTCTACGGAAAAATCTACATACATTTTCAGAATGGGGTTTTCACTCTGCAGCGGTGTGTGCGCTGATATGAAACTTCTGACAGATTAAAACTGTGTGCCAGGCCGAGACTCGAACTCGGGACTTGTGCCTTTTGCGGGCAACTGCTCTACCAACTGAGTTATCCAAGCACGCCTCACGCCCAGATCCCACAGCTTTTAAATTCCGCCAGTACCTTGTCTCCTACCTTCCAAACTTCGCAGCTCTCCTGCATACCTTGCAGAACTAGCACTACTGGAATAATGGATATATACGTTTTGTCCGTAGCATTTTCTTCGTTTCGTCACATATCGTATTTACGAAATACTACTCAGTGGCCCTTGAACGTCCAATAGCACATGTGACCCCCACTTCCATGTTGCGAAGATAGGATTGTATTCCTCTGACATACCCAACAGGGGACTACTCGACGCACCACTGTGGGCGTGTATCGAACTAAGACGATTCACAACAGGCAGTATATCTGAGAATAGATAGCGGCTCTGAACATTACAATATTTGCGCAGTTCTTTTGCTTGCAAACCTGCCTATCATTTATAGAACAGACATGCAAGCGGACGATGAATGTTGCAACCACAGAAGAACCGAATGGAGCCGCAGTAAATGCAAACGACCCCACGACCTTTGCCGAGCTACAGTTATCCAATGAGTCTACATTCACAAACCATGGTAGCGTTAACCAGCATAGACAACCCCCACTGATTACAGCAAGTTGATCATCAACGTCCATGGTCAGTTAACGTATGGTGTGGCAGCATGGTCCGTATTTTATCAACGCAACGTTGAAAGGAAGCAAATACCAAACGATTTTGGGGCAGGAAGTAGTGGTATTACAGCAGGACTTCCGACAACGTATGTCATTTCAGCGTGACGGCTGTCCAGCGCTTTATACAGTTGAAGCACAGGGGGTACTAAACAGTGTTTTCACTTCTCGGTGGATCGGTAGAGGTGGCCGTAATATACGACCCACCACGTCGTCGAAAGGTAAAGTGTACCACCAACCGCATCAGCAACGCCTGTGCTCACATCCATCAGTATGTTTCTGCCCTGTGTACTGTCATTTGAAAAGCGGATCAATAAGTGTACTGAATTTGGCGGTACTACGTTTGAAGACTTGCTCTAATTGGGAAAACATAGTATCATTCACCCCCAGCCACGGTCACAGTAGCGCGTTGAGTAGTCCCTGGACCAGATGTCTGAGAGGTACAACAATGTGAATGGGATTTCCAATAAGAGGTAATGAACTACTGACCTGTCCTACCTTCGGTGCGTGGAGGTGCGGAGTCCCACGTGCTACTGAATATTTAAGGATCTTTGAGTAGTAAATTACGACTGTGTATCCTTTTATATTCCTCCAATTACAGCGTCACTGTGGCGAAAGGAAGAAAATGCTTCAGACGAAACGCATATTGATGTAGAATAGTAACCTGCAATAAGAAACTGGAGTTGTCATTGAAGATTTCAAAGTTAACCCCTGCCATCCGCTCACGCACTCGGGTGGGGCTGGGGTACCATTGGATGTCCCGTTCCGAGACAAATAAATTGTAATTATAATTTTTCTTTCATCCGATGTGTAGTTTTCGAGGTATTCCGTTTCTTCAGTTAAAATGAAATAAACTAAACGAAACTAAACACTAAACTAAACTCCGTCCGAACAGACCACGGAAGACCTAACTGTATATTTGCGTTTGTATACATTACCTTTCCGAATATAACCCTTTAATGGACCTATTCCTCCATGACTGGTTTCCGTAATTACCTATGCAATACCATGTTGTTGTAATTATTTAGTGCTATGTGCAAAGTTTGGGATGAGTAGGAGACATGGTAAGAAGGCCGTTTCATTGGAAAGCAATGAGGCGTATAGACCATTGCGAGCATTGTGGGATGTGAGGGCACGTATGTAAATGTTTGTTCAGCTGATTTATTGTAGTCACATAAACTGCACCTCACTTAATGACAATATTTGTTGATGACACATTTAAGGTGCCAGTGTTAACTGGATAATACATATCAGATATAAGTAACAAACTTATCTTGCCATGGTTTACACACATTATTGAAATACTTACAGAAACTGTCTAATTATTTTGCTACTGTCCACATCTACATAGATACCCCACCGCCTAGAGGAATGTACCCCCAGCTACCCCCCCCCCCCCCTCCCCTCTACCACTAGCACTCCGTATGAGCATTAATTCCTCATATGCTACCTTTGTGGTTCTTGCTCGCAATGTATCTAAGCGGCTGTAGAATCGTTCTGCAGTCAGCTTTAAAAGCCGGTTCTCCAAACTTTCTCGTTAGTGTTTCTTGAAAAGAATGTCGCCGTCACTTCAGGGATTCCCATTTAAGTACCTAAAGCATCTAAGTAAGACTTACGTGGTGTTAGAACTTACCGGAACAAATCTAGAAGCACGTCACTAAATCGCTTCGATGCCTTCCTTCAGCCCGATCTTGTGTGGATGCCAAACACTCAAATAGTAAGAAAAGTTCGCACCAGAGGTTGTAAGAGGTATGCGATGTATGCGCTGCCTACAATAGGCAAGGCATAGGAGAGTCTCTGACCAGAGAGCAGTATGTAGTTAGTTGTTGCTTGTCGCTAGTCGGCTTGAGTCTGCAGTAGTCTGTAGCCTGCGTGAGCCGGCATTAGTCTGCAGTGGTCGACTGTAGTCTGCGTGAGGCGGCAGTAGTCTGCGCATGTCTGCGTGTGTCGGCAGTCTGCTCTGTTTGGGACTCTGGACGATATGTATTATTGTAGAAGGTAAAGAAGCAGCCTTGTGCATATCTAGTAATGTATGTTAACTGTCATTCAATTTCTTTTAAAAAATGCCCCAATAATAATTTTATAATATTAAGTAATTTTTTAAAAAAAAAGCATTCATTTAAATTTAAAGATTTTATTCAATGGATTATGTTTCCTTTCATGAATCACAAAGCATAGGCCAGCATTGCACGGTGAAACCTCCCCACAAAAATTATTAATTAAATGAACCAAGTGTAACCTCGGCAGTAGTCTGCGCGTGTCGGCAGTCTGCTCTGGTGGGGACTCTGGACGATGTGTACTATTGTAGAAGGTAAAGAAGCAGCCTTGCGCATATCTAGTAATGTATGTTAACTGTCATCCAATTTCTTTTGAAAAATGCCCCAATAATAATTTTATAACATAAAAGTAATTTTTTTAAAAAAAAGCATTCATTTCAATTTAAAGATTTTATTTAATGGATTGTCTTTCCTTTCATGAATCACAAAGCATAGGCCAGCATTGCACGGAGCTGTGTCGAAAATTTTTTTATGTAAGAGCAGATATATTCGCAGTTTTTATTGAGGTAAGAATTTTTGCTTTTTTATTCAGAATACAGGGCCGAGGCGCAGCGCTGCTGTCGTCATAAAATTTACCAGGTTACTGAATTTTTTTTATTATTTTTGGGTTTAGGAATTTTTCGAATTTAACATTAAATGAGAAAAGAATTTTGTGGTTACATCAAATGTGAATGCATTTCGGCACGGAGATTATAAATGGGAGCCAATTTTGTTCAGAGGTTACAATATTTGAAATTCAAATAATTCTTATTTCCGTGGGAGGTTACACTTGGTTCATTTAATATTTAAAAATTTTTGTGGGGAGGTTTCACTTGGCGACATCCGGACAGGATCGCATTTCTTTGTGAATCTTCTGATAAGTAGTCATATATCTGCTCTTATTTACTTTAATGTAGTTTGTATCTGTCGCAACGCATTTACTAATTTGTCACTCTTTCTTACACAGATCATCGGCAATTTGTTGCTCTTTGTTATAATTGTGTTTGTTGCATTTTTGCATTGTCCTTGTTTCATTTGTGCTTAATTTTGATTTGTGAAAAATGCCGCGAAAAACTGTTAACAGTACATCGCGATGTGCAATGAGTGAAATAGCCGACTCAAATAATTTGACCGATAATATTTGCAACACTCAATGTAATGATGACTATCCTCCATTTACAGACAATCAGTGCGCACCGACTACTAGTAATGATTTTGATCCTAATGATGAACAAATAAATTCAATTGTGTCCTCTGTTAATTTAACGACAATTGATGACGCGGCACGTTCTGTTACAATGAACGCTGCCCAGCTTGCAAAATTTGAATTGTGAACAGATAAATTTTTCTAACAAGAATGAACAGTGTACTCAAAGTACGGCAGAGTTATTAGATTCCGACGTAGTGACTAACAGTGCACATCCGATTGGGAAACCTTTTCGAGAATCACAGAATGACCAAATGGTTACACAAAACGTGATAATTTCAGGTACGCCATCAAACAGCACAGACAATAGTGTCGGTAATATTGGCTTGGATCAAATTGTGGCAGTATTGCTACAACAGAGTGAAAATTCCAAACAGTCGAAGAAAGAACAAGACAACAATTTTAAACAACTTAGTGAAAGTTTCAAACAACTTAATGAAAAACAAGACTACAATCACAAACAACTTAGTGAAAGTCTTAAACAGTCGAATGATAAGCAAGACAGCCATCACAAACAACTTAGTGAAAAACAAGACAGCCTTAATGAAAATTTCAAACAACTTAGTGAACAGAATAAACAGCTTAGTGAACAGATTACAGCCGTTGCTGCGCAATGTCATGATACTAAGGAACAATTACGTGAGGAAATTAAGGCTTGTGCTAGGAAATGTAGTGATGAAATTAGATCTGTTGCTCAAGAATTAAGGGATACGCAAGCAGCTACAACAGAACCACTTAGAGACGAAATTAGTGCAGTCGCTAAACAATGTTCTGAAAACGCAACATCGTTACGCGACGAGTTTAAATTAGTGTCAGCAGAACTTTCGCGCACACTGGATGCAATAGTAGACGCGAAATTCGACCAACAGAACAGTCAAATTGACGAACGTTTTAATCGCCACCTACAAAACAGTGAAACGCGTTACCATGAATTTATACAGGAACAGAATAAAGTAAAGCGGCAGGTCATGGAAAAAATTACCGCACAGAGACAGGAAGATAAGCGTAAATTGTTTACGAAAGCAAAAACTTACGTAGTTAACAATTTGCTACAGTATCAGACCAAATTAATACTACTATCAAACAGTTGAAAACCGAGTTGCGTGATGAAATTTCCGATCTTAAATCAAAAACAGATACACACACAGTAGACTTTCAGACAGTGACCAACAGACTTGAACAATTAGAACTAACACAGGATTCCGATGTCATCAAAGCAAACGTTAAAAAATTGAACGAAACCACACGTAAAATACAAAAACAAATTAATGCTTGTGACACTAAAAACGATGATTAGGTAAAAATACTGACTAAAAAATATGATGAATTGGCCAGTCGTATTGATGTTATCGAAAGTAATAATGACAACAAATCAGACGATACTTCACCGATTTCGTTTAATCAAACACCTGAATTCCAAAATTTACAGCTGACGATCAGTGAGATAGATTCGTCCAATAATACATTACGTATAAAATTGTCAACTTTACAGCAAGAAGTGACAGAGATAAAAAATATTTCAGCCTTTAACACATCACAGCAGACGCCACTTTGCGAACATTAGTCAGACTCCAACAGCCAGTATAATTTAGGTAATTTAGAGAGAGTACGTGAGTTAGATTCCGAACAGTCACAGACAAATAGATTCTCATACAATCCTGAACCTGTTCAGACATACAGAGACGATAAATTTGATTACAAGCATTTTCTATCTGTGAGAAAATTTAAAGTATTTAAATGCGACAGAACACAGATTCACCCCTTGGATTGGATACAACAATTTAGCTTTGCTTTTCCACTGACTTGGCCTGTAACACGTAAACTTGAATTTATTTGCAGTTTTTTGGAAGGCGAACCGGCAACTCGTATGAGACCGATCGCGAGACAATGCTATTTGGTAGAAGAGTTTCAGAATGCTTTTCTATCAGCGTATTGGTCGAAGACGACACAGCGGGGAATCAAGGATCAATTAATTAGTTTACCGAATTATGAGAACTCAAAATTTTCCACTGTCACGCAATTTTTCGAACACATGGTCCAACAAAACCAGTACTTAAGTGAACCATACAGTGAATCTGCACTTATTCAATTATGCATTTCTAAATTATCACGATCATTAAGAGTGTCACTTTTAACGGGTCAACAGAAAGAAAATATTTCGGCATTCAGAGATCTGTTTCAGCTTTTGGAAGTGCAGCAATCGGATTATTTCTTTATAAACAAAAAATTTTCATATGATAACCAAGGTCAACAAACATACTGCAATTACGATCAGCCACGCAATTTCAATAGCAAAGCTCTTAGACGCTTCAGGAACGACAACCAGCAGAACTTCAATAACAGACAAAATTTTAATTATCAGTATCGTCAAGATTATTAGCAACAGCGAACGCATTTTGGTAACAATAGAGGTTTTTCACAACAACAGCATGAAAGCCAACCGGTTAGCGTACCTAACCAACAATGTAATGTACCAGGTCAACCAAGCTTTAATGTTTCGCCGCCTACACGTATGGCGTCAGCTCCAACAAATAGTAACGCACAGCAACAAGGGAATCAGTACGTACAGAAAACACAGTATTTCGATTCCTATCGCAATGCACCGTATAGAAATGACTATCATGGCAGACGTAAAATTAATGAGCACAATTTTCAGCGTACGTTTAATAACAGTCGGTCTTACCAGCAGCAGAATCATCCGCAACAACATATTATCATTAATGAACAAGACAGTAGATATCATCCGAACGTAATACGTCAGGAAGAAATAACAGAACAGTTCAAATAGTGGAAATGCCACAGTATCCTCCCGAAAATAATAGCACATCAGATATAATTTGACTAAATACAGTACAGCTTGCATCTTCCAGCAACGTAAGCAATACTTTTGACACAGAGAATCACGTTCACGAAAATTTTATTACTTTTAACGACATCCGAGACACTCTTTTGCAGGAAAGACCAGTTATTCAAAAAACCATTTCACACCCTGTCATTGAAGCAAAAATTGATCATCCAAATTTTCAGCAGTAATCAATTCTGGATCACCTATGTCAGTCATAAATGAGGAAACTTTCAACGAATGTAATAAAGAGAATACCTATCCTACGTTACCATTAGGCAAAACTAAAGTAAAAGGAGCAGTATCTGGTAAGGGAGTAGATGTAAAATTACAGACACATTTATCATTTTGTATTGCAGGTCATACATTTCACTCAAATTTTTGGATTGTTCCCTTGTTGACGACAGACGTTATTTTAGGTACAAATTTTCTGGTACAACACGACGCAATTATTGACTTTCAAAACTCCTATTTAATGTTAAAGGATGAAGATGTACAACTGGCTTTAGAATTTCAGCAGTCTCTATCTGCAGAAGAACAAACAATTAATCGTACAGAGGTCATTTCCGCATTACGTACATAGACGGTCATTCCACATTGTTCTCAGATACGTACGTACACAATTACAGTACTGCAGACGAAGCCGACTATAAAGTTATACAGATGATTTCTGATAAAGTGAAACAGAGCAGTGCAAGTACAGACGACGAACGCACGCAACTATGCAAAATTCTTTTACAGCAGGCTCCAGTTTTTGACAACGTGCCTGGTACTATGTCCGGTTTTATGTATGAATTTCAAGTTAAACAGCACGACACATTTAAAGCCAAACATTATCCCATTCCGTATATTCACAGAGAACACGTTAAGAAAGAATTGCAGGCTATGCTTGACCAAGGAATTATTGAACCGGCAGTTAGTCCGTACATAAACCCGCTCCATATTGTTAAGAAAAAGGATGGTTCACTTCGCCTCCTACTTGATTCGCGTCACATCAACGACGTTATTATTAATGAAACGGATCGCCCACAGACACTAGAACAACTTCTACAGAAATTTCATGGTACTGCTATTTATTCCACATTAGATTTGAAATTGGGATTTTGGCAAACTCAACTCGATCCGGACTGCAGAAAGTACACGGCTTTCCTCTGTTTTGGTGACTGTTATCAATTTTGTAAATTACCGTTCGGTTTAACTCTTTCATCAGCAGCATTTATTCGCGGTTTGAATACAATACTTCCGACAGATCTTAAAGGCAGAATCACAACGTATGTAGACGACATTCTTATTGCAGAAGCTAACTGGTCTGAACACAATCTGATTCTTGAAAAACTGTTACGAACTTTTCGTGCACAAGGGCTCACAGTTAATCTTAGTAAATCGCACTTTGGCAAAACTTCTATAAAATTTCTTGGACATGTAATTACAGCAGAGGGCATTGCGCCTGACCCGGAAAAACTTCAAGCTTTACGTGACATTACTGTTCCTACGACGAAGAAACAACTACGCAGTTTTTTGGGTTTAATTAACTTTTTTCGTAAATTAATTCACTACTCTGCTTTAGACACCCCTAGATTACGTCAATTGGCAGGTAAAAACACTTTTTGGTCCTGGGATAGCCAAGCACATTCTGAATTTGTTAACCTGAAACAAGCCTTGTTGAATGCACCACTTTTATCACATCCAGATCTTACTAGAAATTTTTCCATTGCCACCGACAGTTCTAACAGCGCTTTAGGCGTACACATTTTTCAGGAAATTGAAGAAGATGGTTGTACAGTAATTAAAAACATAGCCTTTGCGAGTCGCATTCTGTCACCTGCTGAATGCAATTATTCAGTAATAGAACTTGAAACATTATATGTTGTATGGGAATTTACGAGATTTCGGCATTTTCTTCATGGAAGACATACCACCGTCTACACAGACCATAGAGCTATACAGTTTTTACTTTCCGCTAAATTTACACACGACAGTTTAAGTAGATGGAAACTGTATTTGCAGGAATTTAATTTTACAATTGTTCACATTCCCGGTACACAAAATATTGTAGCAGACGCACTATCCCGTTCTCTCAGCAACAATCAGCAAGAAATCGCAACCAACTTCTGCAAAGCAAATTTCAGCGCCATTTACATTCAACAAGTTGCATTTGAAAATTTCATTTCATCGTCATTACAAGACATAGCACAAGAGCAGAGTAAAGACAACGTTTTGAAAGAAATTAAACACCTTTTGCAAGATAGGAATAATGTTACCGTTAGAAACCATTACACTGTACGCAATAACATTCCCTTTCGTCGCTCTCACGCTGACAGCAAGAATTGGTTATTATGCATTCCTGACGAACTTGTTAACAAATTAATCTGGTATACTCATTTAAGTTACGCACATTACGGAGCCTGAAAATGTTTTCTAACACTGAGACGGAACTGTTATTTTACCAACATGGAGAAACGTATTCGACGAGTTTTAGCGTCATATAAAATCTGCCAGAAAGCTAAGTCAGATACGACTTCACAAATTCCTCCATTACATCCCATTGTACATGTTAAATTGAGACAAATGGCCGCTGTAGACAATTTTTGTCCGATTCCCAGAACTAATAGAGGTTTTTGCTATATCTTTGTCGCTGTTGAACTCACTTCAATATTTGTTACCTTCACTCCGTTACGCAAAGCTACTGCTAAAACTGTTTCGAAAGCATTTGTAAAACATTTTCTGTTTCATGTAGGGCATGTGTTGAAAGTAATTTCCGACAATGGACCACAGTTTCGATCTGCTATATGGACACGTATGTTACGAGCTAGAAACATTTCTCCGCTCTATATATCCAGGTACCATGCTTCTTCGAACCCATGTGAACGATTAATGAAAGAAATTGGTAAACTGTGTAGAATATGCTGCCATAAAAAACATATTGATTGGGACACACCCATTCTCTCATTCTAAGATGTAATTAATTCCATATCAAATGAATCTACTGTGCTATCTCCGACTGTTATACTGAAAAATGTTGAACCACCTAACAAAATTAAAGAATTAGTAGCCTTTCCTACATCTCGTGGACTAGGACACTATGAAATAATTGACATTGCGCTGAACAACATCAAACGTGCCGCAGAGCGCCGAAGAAGACAGCAAAAACAGGTATTTATGCGCCGTGACTTTCACATTGGACAGAAGATATTAGTACGCACACATTATTTATCTAATAGAGGAAAAAGTGGATGTAGTAAATTTGAGCTTCTATATGCAGGTCCATATCGAATTCGCAGCATTCCTCATCCCAATGTAGTGCACGTCGAAACTCTGAGAACCAGAAAAACCAATCGGAATCACCATGTTTCCAACATCAAACCCTTTATTGAATGAACATACTTTATGATTTATCACACTGTAATGCCAGTTCCTAAATTTTTTATATAACCACTTATGCAATTATATTCACAAGAACACTTACTGATGACTATCGTATTTTTTTTAGGCAAGTGCCCGGCAAGGTAACGTTCACAAGTCGCTCTTCTTGTCGTTACACATCAGACCGTGCACATTTTCTATTTTTCATGTATGTATTATTGTTTTCCTGTTTGGTTTGTATGCACTATGAAATATTTAAGATGTAAAAAACACCAGTTGACTTTGACATTTTGCTTTATAATATCTCAACATCATCACTATTTTACATTGTTTTTTGCTGCTACATTGTGTTACTATGTGTACATTTTGCACCAGTACACTGTCTATATTTTTGACATATTACGTTTTGTGTCATGCTATGCTGTATGCTTAATTATATCATTAGAAATCAGTTTTTATTTAAGGGGTATATGATTTAAATGCGAGACATTAATCATTGTTCATCATTTTCAGAAAGAAATACTGTTAGTTGGGAATTTCACCTTCGCAATGAACGAAAGAAGATGCAATACCTCGTCACGAAGAGTAAATGGATCAGAATTAATAAACTTTAACAAGAGTATACTATACACATGGTATGATAGCAGTCTTAACTAATTTTTTCTTTCAGAATACGAGGCGATTGATGCAGACTGTCAGACAGAACTACACATCTTTGTTTTAGTGATGAAATATGCTAGAAATAAGGAACTGTATACTATGAATAGTTGAATAATGAAGTGACTTTTTTGCAGATGATACTGAATGATGATGAATAGTGATGCAGAATATGCTAATATGGATAATGAAGTTTTTCTTTACAGGTGGTGATAGTAATGATAATGAAGTTTTTCTTTGCAGATGAGGATAATGTTGAAGTTTATATATTTATGCTGTGTAGTTATTTAAGTATTTGTTGCAGTTCGTCTTGACAGTATGTCTTATGTCGCATAGTATGATGACTGAAGATTTTGGAAAGAACAGCTAGAGAAAATATATATATTTTGCACATTTCATTACCTGTTAATTCGAAGTTCACTACTTTTCAGCATAATATGCGTTTCTTCTTTCAGCTTAATAATCCATTTTGTATTTTTTGCAGGAGAAATTATTCATGAAATTAATGTGCTATAGGCAGTTGGTCATTAAACCTGTGTCATTCATGAATGTGACCACATATACTTTATTTGTTTCATAACCTTGCTACAGCTGACTCATGACGAATAACGTTACTCATCTTCATTTGCAGCAATAACTGAAAAGCAAATATTTTTATGCTCCAGCAATTAATTATCAAACCCAACGCAATGCATTGCTAGCACAAACAAAAAATGTATTACCAGTCCCAAATAATACTACCAATTTAAAAGAGTTATGAGTAATACTGAATGATGTTTTCTAATCACAGACTTTGAGTAATAGCTACAGTATGTTCCATTTTTAAATATGTCTTATGTCACTTAAATGATGAGTTCTGAGTAATATTGAATGACATTTTGTAATAATGCATGCATGTTCTACACTCATTAGCTACGGTTTAGATTAATGACTTCTGATGTTTTGTAACTGGCCACTGAGTGCCTATAATTAATTTTAAATTGTCATATGTCACTTGAATGATGAAAAATGTTTTGTAATATTCAATATTTGCTGACCAATGAATGCCACTGTTTCTTATATTTTAAATTTATATTATGTCACTTTTATGCTATATATATAAATACCAGTAGCTTGATGCTACACTCATTAGCTCTTGTTTTTATTGATGACTTCTGATGGTTTGTAACTGGTCAATGAGTGCCAATGTTCTCTGTAAACAGTTGACTTATGAACATTATTCTGTAATACATGGTACAGAAATGTTCAATAACTGGGCGATGAGTGCCACCAATTACTTAAATCAGTTGTTAGACTAGTGTAGTTATCAATGATGACTGGCATTTTTAAAAGAAATTGAATGACAGTTTACATACATTACTAGATATGCGCATGGCTGCTTCTTTACCTTCTACAATAATACTCATCGCCCAGAGTCCCGACCAGAGCAGACTGCCGACACGCGCAAACACGCACAGACTACTGCCGACTACTGCCGACTCACGCAGACTACAGTCGACAACTGCAGACTAATACCGACTCACGCAGACTACAGACTACTGCAGACTCAAGCCGACTAGCGACAAGCAACAACTAACTACATACTGCTCTCTGGTCAGAGACTCTCCTATGCCTTGCCTATTGCAGGCAGCAGATACATCGCATACCTCTCACAAGGTCTCCCTCACAAGTCAACCACTCGTTCCTAGAATTCCCCCAATAAACCGAAGTCGACCATTCTCCTCCCCTAGCGCAGATCTCGCATGATTGTTCCACCTAACACACACTGTGTGAACAAAAGTATCCGGTCACAAGGCTAAAAATGACTGAGAAGTTTGTGGCGCCCTCAATCGGTTATGCTGGAATTCAGTATCGTGTTTGCCCACCCTTAGTCTTCATGATAGCTTCCACTCTCGCAGGCATTCGTTCAATCAGACGCTGGAAGTTTTCTTGGGGAATGGCAGTCCATTCCTCACGGAGTGCCGCACTGAGGAGAGGTAGCGATGTCGGTCGGTCAGGTCTTGCACGAAGTCGGCGTTCCAAAACATCCCAAAGGTGTTCTACAGGGTTCAGGTCAGGACTCTGTGCAGGCCAGTCCATTACAGGGATATTATTGTCATGTAACCACCCCACCAAACGTCGCGCATTATGAGCAGGTGCTCGTTTGTGCTGAACGATGCAGTCGCCATTCGCGAATTGTTTTTCAGCAGAGGGAACCAAGAAGGTGCTTGACGCATCAATGTATGCCTGTGCTGTGATAGTGCGACGCGAAATAACAAGAGGTGCCAGGCCCCCTCATGAAAAACACGACCACACCGTAACACCATCGCCTTCGAATTTTACTGTTGGCACTACACACGCTGGCAGATGAAGTTCACCAGGCATTCGCCATACCCACACCCTGCCATCGGATCGCCACCTTGTGTACCGTGATACGTCACTCCACACAACGTTCTTCTACTGTTCAATCGTGCAATATTGACGCGAGGCGTCGTTTGGCATTTACCGGCATGATGTGTGACTTACGAGCAGCCGCTCCACCATGATATCCAAGTTTTCTCACCTCCAACCTAACTGTCGTAGTACTTATGTTGGATCTTGATGCAGTTTGGAATTCCTGTGTGATGTTTTGGATAGACGTCTGTGTAATACACATTACGACCCTCTTCAAATATCGTCGGTCTCTGTCAGGCACAGACGAGGTCGGCTAACACGCTTTTGTGTTGTACATGTTTACACTTCACTACCACATCGGAAACAGTGGACCTAGGGCTCTTGGCGAGGGTGGAAATCTTGCATACAGACGTATGTCACAAGTGACACCCAATCACCTGATGACCGTGAGTTGCATGGAGGGCCCAATTCCATGTCTAATGACTACTGAGGCCGCTGATATGGAGCACCTGGCAGTAGGTGGCTGCACAACGCACCTAAAATGAGAAACGTATGTTTCTGTAGGTGTCCAGATACTTTTATCATATAGTGTAGCTTTGAAACTTTACGTCCAGATATTTAAACGACTGGACTGTGCCAAGCAGGACACTAGCAATACTGTATCCTAACATTATAGATTTGATCTTCCTACTCCTCTGCGTTAACTTACATTATTTCACATTTAAGAGTAGCAGCCATTCATCACACCAGTCCACCTGCTCTCCATTTCACCACCCTCCTAACCCTCTCCCAGGGTGGCTTCCGCCAGGTCCCCCTCCCTGATGATGCCATCCTCCCCTCCATCTACCCCTCCTATAACCTCTGATCCTCCCCTTCCACTTCCTGTGATTTCTGCTTATGGCACCCTCTGTTTCTCTCTCCTTCCCTCCATTCTCCCTTCCTCCCCCTCCTCTCCCAGGCTTCCTCTACTCACTCTTGTCTTCATTCCTCCCCCCCATCCCCCCTGCCATCGGCATACCTCCTTTCCCCTCTCGCACCCCCACCACCTTCCTCCGCTCTTGGCAGGTCCCCGGACTCACACATTCTCAGTGGACATTCACGCGCCGGAGGTCATCACCATCAGTGTATCGTGTGTGTGCCATCGTGTTTGTGCTTTAGTGTTTTTCGCCGTCACGCTCCTTCGTTCATCTGTACCGTCTAATTCATCAGTGTCCATTTGCAGTGCCAACAGTTTCTTTTGGTGTCTTCGCGTGTGAATGGCAACGTGTTCTTTGTTTATGTGTCTACTGTTTTTCCCCACAATTTTGTTCTATCTATTCTGTGTCTCCATTGTTTTTTCGGTTGTAAAACTTGTGGCTGAAGAGCAGCGTAATATGTTGCTGGCAGCCCACCTCATGTAAAGGTGTTTAAATGACAATAAAGGGAAAAAAAGTCGTCACACCAGCTAGAAATTTCGTCTCGTCTTGTATCTTCCTACAGTCACTCATCTGGGACACATTACCGAAACCCTATGGCATCATCATCAAACAACCGCAGATTACTGTCCACCCTGTTGGCGAAATTATTTATGTATATAGAGTACAACGACGGCCCTGTCTCGCTTCCCTAGGGATCTCCTAATGATACCCTTGTCGCTGATGAACACTCGCCGCCGAGAACAAGATAGTGGGTTCTGTTATTTAAGAATGAGCCACTCACATATCTGTGAACTTATTCCACATGCTCGTATCTTCGTCAACAGCCTGCAGTGGAGGCATTATGCCAAATGCTTTCCGGTAAACTAGAAATATGGAATCTGCCTGTTGCCCTTCATCCATAGTTCTCAGTATACCATGTGAGAAAAGATCAAGCTGATTTTCGCAGGAGCGATGGAGAATACGTTCAAGGACTCTACAATATACAGAAGTTAGGACTATTGGTCTGTAATTTTGCAGGTCCATTCTTTTACCCTTATTATACAGGGTGATTCAAAGAGAATACCACAACTTTAAAATTGTGTATTTAATTAAAGAAACATAATGTAACCTTGTGTTATACATCATTACAAAGAGTATTTAAAAAGGTTTTTTTTCACTCAAAAACAAGTTCAGAGATGTTCAATATGGCCCCCTCCAGACACTCGAGCAATATCAACCCGATACTCCAACTCGTTCCACACTCTCTGTAGCATATCAGGCGTAACAGTTTGGATAGCTGCTGTTATTTCTCGTTTCAAATCATCAATGGTGGCTGGGAGAGGTGGCCGGAACACCATATCCTTAACATATTCCCATAAGAAAAAATCGCAGGGGGTAAGATCAGGGCTTCTTGGAGGCCAGTGATGAAGTGCTCTGTCACGGGCTGCCTGGCGGCCTATCCATCACCTCAGGTAGTTGACGTTCAGGTAGTTACGGACAGATAAGTGCCAATGTGGTGGCGCTCCATCCTGCTGAAATATGAATTGTTGTGCTTCTTGTTCGAGCTGAGGGAACAGCCAATTCTCTAACATCTCCAGATACTGTAGTCCAGTTACAGTATTCTTCGAAGAAAGGTGACTCTGACGCCTAGTCAACAGCGCCTCAAGCGAACAAATGTACAACTAAATGAAACTTTATAGCTCCCTTAATTAGCCGACAGATAGTGCTTAGCTCTGCCTTTTGTCGTTGCAGAGTTTTAAATTCTTAAAGTTGTGGTATTCTTTTTGAATCACCCTGTATACTATCATTACTTACGCTTTTTTCCAGTCACGTGGGACTTGTGTTGGGTGAGAGATTCAGGATAAATGCAAGCTATGTAAGGGGCCAATATCATATAGTACTCTGTGTAAGATCGAACTGGAATTTCATCAGAACCTTGTGATTTATTTGCTTTCTAATCTTTCGGTTGTTATATATAAGAAACTATCAGCCTCGATTGCGGTAATGAAACCAAACTTTATCTAGGTTTAAGCCCAAATAATTGAGTTTCCTTCATAAGATATACCTGAATCTATAATTTGTGTAGGAGGGCATGATATAGATATAAAACTAAAACAGCCTGAATAGGCGTAGTCACAGTTTATTTCTAGACCATGCCCTCTTAGACAAATTATAGATTCATGTATATCTTCTGAAGAAGGCTCAATTATTTCGGCTGCAACCCAGGTAAAGGTTGGTTCCATTACCGCAATCGATACTGATAGTTTCTTATATATTAGATTATTGCGATTGCTGTCTGGACTGCAATGTTGAAAGTACAAAAACTTTCTGTTGTTTCTCTATTACTGTGTCGTCCATATGGGAGTCTGACCGATGGTGAAATCACAGTATGTTTGTACGATTCTCCTGTGTGAACCACATCTTGAACATGAAATTTAAAACTTCGGCCTTCATTTTGCTGTCGTTAGCTGCCACACCAGACTGGTCAACGGGGTCTGAATGGAAGCCTAAGACCAGAATTTTCTCTGCCATATCTTTTGCTAAGGTGTGACTGTGGTATTCATATGCTTCGTGCGTATATATTTTCACAGACGCCCGAATCTCTAGTAACCTTCGCATGTTGTCATTTGTGCGTTCCCTTTTTAGAAGAGAGTGCAACAGCTTCTGCTTTCTCCCCATCCTCCGTATTTCTTTGTTAAACCATGGTGGGTCTTTTCCATCCTCTATCCCCTTACTAGGCTTATAACTCTCCAGACCACGATCTACAATCCGATTAAACTTTGCTCATAATTTCTCTACATCCATCTTACTGGATCTAAGTGACTCATATTCACGATGTAAGTGTGGTGCTAATAACTGCTAATCTGCTCCATCTACTTGACACACTCTCCTAGCCTTCTTGACTGAATTATTAAATTTCGTAAACATACTTGCTATAATGACATCATGACCGCTAATCCACGTTTCTGTACTGACTTCAGAACACGTGTTTAAAACTATTTTGCTTGTCTGTCTGTCTGTACACCCCCCCCCCCCCCCTCCCCGAAAGAAGCCATAGGCGTCCCAGTTTATACTTTGCAGGCTTCGCACGGATTTCTTGCATATGTAGACTGCAGACAAATTAAGTCGCTTCTTCGTTTCCCTGAGCCTTGTACTCGTACATCCTTCCTCATTTTCACCACCTGTTTCACCTGTGTGGCTGTACGATATAGATTTTCTCCTCTTCAAGCAGTTATGTAAACAGCAACACATCAGGACAATTACTGTCGCTTTCTCTGCACACGGAGCAATAAGCCTTGGAAGCACACCAAACTAAGAATTTATAATTCCGTAAACATTTTCCACGGTGCTGTGCGTACGACTGAGACGGTAATTGAAAATTCTTTGTATCTAGTCAGTGCTGGCTGGTCGCAGGTATCCAATAACATATCTGTCATAGCATTTGTCTCGTTCCTGACGAATACGAAATGAGCAGAGATGTCGCTAAGAGGTAGGCCTTCTTCTGGTGGAATGTTCAGGTTGTCCCCAAACGTAGAATGATAAAGGACACTGCTATCTGACGCATCCAATTCCACCATTAACAACTCGTAATTGGCACTTACAGCTCCCGACATAACTCGACGAAAAACGTTATGTAGATGTAGTGAAAGGATCCAGAGCCAGGTGGTTTTGTGATGGCCACAGTTTTCCCGTCTATAGTGCCGTGAAAGTACGGAAATCTCCACTGTATCTCAAACTCCTGGATCTACACAGAGTGAGGAAAAAAAAATGTTGACATTAAATGGGTGTTCTCTTTTCTGTGTTTTCGTAGGTTGAACCATGGCGCAGGTTGAACCATCGTGCCTAACAGTTGGTACGATTAACGATAAGTATGTAATGACGACATCTGTTCAAAACGATTACAAGGAAAACAACGGTAGAAAGAGATCTGTCCGAAACCAACGGAATGTCATCGTCGTCCAGGGAAAGACTGAATCGAGTCCAAACAAGTCCTCTCGCAGACTTTCTCAAGAGACTAACATTTCTCAAAGATGAGAGGTTTAAATTTTGTAACATGAATTAAGAATAACGCCACAGCACTTGCAGATTGTGCAGCAGCTCACAAAAGCGGTCAAGTAAACACCTGTGGGTGCTGGACAACTTATAGTAGAAATTATGCACATGGAGCCTGATATTTTGTTGATGATTTTTGACGAAGCACCCTCCCACATCAGTTGTCGTGTGAAGAAGCACAGTTGTATCTTCTGGTCTATCGTGGACCCCATGGAAGTTCGAGAACATATGCGAGATTCCTCAATGTGAACGTTTGGTCTGCAGTGCCAAATTTAGAGTGAATGGACGCTTCTTTTCTGAAGAACAGACCATCAGTGGAGAGAATTACCTTGCTTTAGTCAGCACTTTCATGGAAGAGAACTCCCCACTTGCCATTCTCCAGCGAGGGTACTTTCAGCAACAGGTCTCCCCTGCCCATTAAAGTCAAATGGTTGGGGATTATCTGAACGACACGCTTCGTGAACGTTGGATTGGTAGATGTGGTCCTTTTCCATGGCCAGCATGTTCACACGAACTGAGCCGATGTGATTTTTAGCTGTGGGGCATGGTCAAGCATCGTGTCTATGCCAGAAACTTGGACGACCTGAAGCACCGCATCACAGAAGTCAAGTGGTCCTTACAGTCAACAATGGGCTAACCCACGTCTCCATCACTACGACTCTTATATACTGAGGTGAAATTGTGAATTTTATACATTCGAATGAATTGCCGCTAGCAAGGTATCGCAACATAAAAGAAAAGTTCTCACTTGGTGGAATTGCATCTCTCGTTACAGTGTTTTGTTCTTTTATCATGGAGCTAACTATTTCTAGCAGTGCATCTAATGTCGGGCCATCAGAACGTAAAAAGTTAACATAATCCTATGTCTCACTTAACCTCAGATCCGTCACTCACTTTTTGTGAGTTAATCTTCTATGCTCCTTGAATCAACTTTCCATCCGTCTTCTTACATTTTTCAGTTTGCAACACAGTAAAGTAATTATTAGTTCTGTTGTGTATTTATCGTCCACGATTTAGAATATTCCGCGCCTACATAAATTGTACAGTAATATCGTGCAATGTTATGGCGTAGGGTGAGGAGAGCTCCAATAATATTGCACCGTATTAATGTACAATATAACTGATCGTCTAGGAGCCGCTTTGGATAATCGTTTGGTGACAAATGACTGTTGTAATCACAGATAAGATATCTAGGACGAGCAGAATCATTAGTTAAAACCGAAATTACGAATTAAAATATGTGAAGCTGAAGGTAAACGCAGAGTTTACGGAGAAGGTTAGCTACATTCTGAAATTGATTAAACCACAATACGTCCTTCTGCAATGTTAGCGAAAATTAAACGTAATATAAAACAGAACAAATGGTGTTCATTCATTTAAAATTATTCTACCGTAAGTATTTATAGTAATGTCATTTTTACCTGTTTAGTTGTACGAACGATGTCACAAGTACATACACAAGATGATGTTCTACAAAAGTTTGGGTTTTGTGACGAGCGTTGCTCATGTACAGACAACCTTACTACCACAGCAAACCACGAGAGACCTCTAGTTTGTTTCGTACAGTACTTTCAAATGGTTTTATACACAAAACATTCAGCCAGATATTTGACTGTACCCTTAGTATTGAATAAATCCCTAGTCCTAGGCTATTTGCATTATCTTAAGATTATTTGAGTTGCAAACGTCTATGAAATGTTGGCATCATGTGGGCTAGAGCACAATTACTTGTTAGTATTGGCTGGCTCTAGTTTAATATCATATAGTTGGGTTATACTTTCATGTCATTATGTTTCATGTAACATGTTATTTATCAGGCCAGAGTTATCATTATCACTAAAGGTTATGCGGTCGGTCATTCGTAACTGTATTTGAAAGGCTGATTTTGATTAATAGAACAGGTTTGAGTAAACCATGGAGTGGAGTTTTGCATATGGCTTGAACTGCTTTCGATTACTCAAACAGTTTTCAGAATTACATTTGTGGTGTGTCTGACACGAAATTCTTAGGATCAGCGCGTGTTATCTTTTTCCACGCAAGGCAGCGAGATATGGGGTGTCAATGAATAAATTATTGAAATCTAAGGGCTGCAAAGTGACTGACAGAGAAATGCATGTGATATATTACTAGGAGAAGCTTGAAAACAAGAAAATAAACAAAAGAACTGTTTGAAATGAAGAAATGAACTGTCTGCAATGAAACTACATTGCTGACCAGAACCCGGACATCTAGCCAGCCTAGTAAAAGAAGACAGGAGCCAGGATATTGATTGTAGCATGGCGTGTTGGGAGATAAGAATCGTCGAAAATGACAAACGATTAGATAAAATAAGACAACATTAATTAACAACATAATGGCCTCGACTGGACACCATAATGAATGAAGTAGCCTGGAGGATGCCTTTGAGAATCAGGGATATCACCTACCTCAATGATTCATATCAGGTAATCACAGAACATCTGTCTTTCAACGAGCAAAAAAGAAAGATACTTACTCCTTTCAGACCCTTTGGTTACAACTGTGTACATTAACTTTTACTGCGTCTTAGCTAGAACAGAATTATTTCATCCCTATGGAAACCTGAGGACCACATTTGTGAATGTACAACATTTTCATAATGCGCAAGTGCTGCAAGCTTTTGAGCTACTCTGATAATATCAGTAAGTCATTGTAGCATCGATCAGGAAATCGTGACACTCAGAGTACACAGATGTGGTCGGTTCAGTACATTCCACCGTATAATTGAATGTTATTGTTATTCTGCATTGCAATATTGTATGATCATTTCACTATTTATTACAATAGAAAATATTTTCTAATTAGTTTTTTTAGTACATAAAGTAAAGCCGAGTGTATACTGTATGTTTTGAGAACAGGTACATATTTTTGTATAAATATTGCATCTAAAATCATTTAAAAATCACTTAAGAGCGTTACCATGCAAAAATATCTTGCCCCCAGAATAAAAATCTGGTCTGAAAGGGTTAATACATTTTCTAATCATCTGAGCGAGTTTCGCCACCCAGTCGGTATAACATTTACACGTATGAACAAAACAGTGAATCTAATTGAAAACCTTGAAATTCTTCGTTACTGGCTTGGTTCATCTCAAGAGATATATATATATATATATATATATATATATATATATATATATATATATATGACTGTATATTTCTACGCGAATGACTGAGGTGATTTTATGTTCCGTCCGCTGTTGTAATATAAGTTGTAACGTTTCGATTCAGTAATAAGGGATGTGTAGTGGTATGAATAGCACACAGCAGGTCTCGTGTTGAGTCATGTTTAATAAAATATATTTTGAAACATTCGTCTCTGATAACATCACGCTTTCGCAATGATTGATGAGAGTATCAATGGATCATATAACATGAACGAAGTACGAGGGATACCCTGAATGAAACAGTCAATTTAGCTAATTAAAGAACTGGAAAATTTTTAATGCGTATTCATAATCCGTACAACGTCACAGAGATAACCATACGATTTAATTAGCCGCTTTGGCTGCGTTCACTCAGTTGATGGTACAATAATATAAAATATTCCAGACGTTTCCTTTCACAGTATAAAGAATACACGTCAATATGTTTCCAAACAAAAAGGACTCATATCGCTGAATAAGAGGATGAACCCGCGTCTGTGGTGATCACAATTGCAGTTAGAGGAACGAGTTACGATGTAGTTTTTTAAAAACTGTATTTTGTAAGCTGAAGTAACGTGTAGGCTATATTTGACTTCTTTAAAGAGACTACAGAAAAAAACCGTTATTGGTGGTTTCTCAGATATAAATCGTGCATATTAACGGAGTGTTGATTATTATTTATACTTCATGGAGATTACAAACGAGACTCCGACAAACATTAAAAAGTAGGAGACACAGCAAACAAATATATAACTAACAAGTCCATGATAACAGTAATACGTATCCTATATAATTTATTGTTTGCTACAGGAACCGGTTTTCGGTTGTTATGCCATCATGAGGTACAAAGACAATTACGATGTGCAAGTGAAATTTTAAACTAGTGCATCTATGGAATATCACAGTTTCCAGAGAAGAATATGTCAATGTTACAATTAGGAATAAAAGAAGAGGATTGATTTCAGCGTAAATTTCGAAAATTTACGTGCTTATTTCTGGAAATTAAGATACTTTGTAGATGCACTAGTTTAAAGTCTTTCATCCAACAAAATCTGACCGCACCACATACTTACCTTTGTACCTGATGATGGCGTAACAACCGAAAAGCAGTTCGTCTAACAAATAACAAATATTGTAGAATGTTACACCAGAGTTGTTTGTGTTTCATTCACAATGTATAAAATATTCTACCAAGAACAGACAGTCAATCAGTGCTACATATAATAACTTGAAAAAATTTGATTTGGAGCACATATTGTGATCGCTGTAAGAGTCAATAGTTTAATTAGACACGATTGATATGCCATAATAGAGGGTGAACTGAAGCAGTAATACTTTTAGATTATCTCTTTTATCTTAAGAAACTGTAAATAAAAACGAGATACAAACATTTACAACGGAATGTGTAGTGCGGCGCTCCTAACTGTAAATTAACTTTCATATTTAAGTAAGTGACTGTCGTAAAATATGAGATAAAGGAAAGATGATCCGTCATAAGTCAATTATATATACAGTATACACAAACACAGGATGACGTTAGCAAATTGTAAATTGAGATATCATGAAATTTACTGGAGAGATGACTCCTCTTTTAAAGCACAATCCTCGTTATGAAGAGGAAAACAGCAGTTTGCACTTCGTTAGTATTTTTGTGTGGAGTAAATGCTGATGAACGAGGTTAAATGCCTAATTCTTTTCATTTCCTTCTGTTGAACGTGTGTCAATAGTCAGACGCCAGTAGAGCAAACGGGCCAGTATTAATACTGCTACTGGAAGCGACGGAGAGTAAAACTCTAACTGATATCGTAATTTTTGTGAAATATAAGTGGAGAAGAAGTTCTAATTTGAAATCTTTTTCACCACGGAATCGTTAGACGCACAAAAATACCTCAAAAACTGTCAGACGGATTTACTGAAATTCGGGTAACTGAGAAACCTCAGGAAACCTTAATAAACCCCTTCACTTACAGCTTATAAACGTGCTGCAATTGAATGATCTATAAATTGTTCTACCTCTGACTATGCCTCTTATATAAATGACTTCTTCTCCAATTTATGTTCAATCAGCGTGAAAGTTATTTAATTAGTCGTGGTGATTGTAATTTGCTGTAACGAAGTGGTAGTAAGTGGATTCATGCAGTTGGTATATGTGTCAGACTCAGATATCAGCCCTGTACTTTGTCTCCACCAACAAAAACAAGTTATTCGTCCAAGCGTATCTAATTGCTTGCTTAATTTTCTGTCTTGAGATTTTTCAGCTTCGTCCTTCATAACGATCAATGCGTCATAGCAGTTTACATTAAGATCTCGCCATACAACAAGGTCAAAATGAAATCCTCTAATGCGTGTATTACAGGCATTAGCCTTCTATCTAGAACAGCAGGAAAATAATATATTTCCCTCTGGAGGATAAAGTAAAGACTTATCTCTAGAAATAATGGTAGCTCCTACTTCATCGCTAACGAAGAACGTGCACTTCACTATTTACTATCAAACTTTTGCCATCAGTTTCTGCCTATTAATACATTCATCTCCTTTTCACATTCCCCACCTTTCATATTGTAAGTAGCCTGTTTGTATTATTTTGGCAGCGTCATAGACTGTGTTAATATAGCTGACATCGCTCTGCTTCCTCGGCAAGAGATTCTTTAGTTGGACGGACTAGCAGTTAGCGTGTGGACAGAGAAGTATATGTACATGTTTCTGTAAGCGGAGATTCTGTCTTGGTAGGACACGCATTGTAAAGTGAGACGCAAGGAAATGTGGGATGAGGGATGTTGTTGACAGTATTTGGGCAGTGGAATTATTGACATCCATATAATTTTCAGAACTGGATGTCACATGGATAAGGTAAAATTTTCTGAATACATTGTTTGCTCTTCATCAAAATCTTTCTTTTGCTAACCATATGCCTCCTAGTAGTTAAAGTTTGTAGTAGCTATAGTCGTTTTATTTAGATGGCTGTAGTTGCTGCTTGCTGTAATTGCTGCAGTTCATATTATGAAGTTTTTCTGTGAGGTGAATGACTTATAAAAAATGTGGTTAATGACTGAAATGAGTTTAGTCAATTAACAGAGTAGGAGGTAGTTTCATATTTCATTAATTTCATATTTTTTGGATTTTTATTATTGTTAGGATTTCTTGCAATTCAGGGCCATTGTTTTGTATTAATTATTGGAAGTCATGTTGTCACTGTATAGCAGTCAGAATGTGTTGGGCTTGTATATTGTGGGTAACAAATGAATTGGTTAAGTCTGAGTTGTCTTTGTCAGGGAAAATTCTGTAGGTCATTGTTTAAATGATAAAAATAAGTGAAGACATTACTTTAAATTTCTCGTTTCCATTTGTCATGAAATCTGATTCAGTATTACTGTTTTGATTATGTAAAATTGTTACTGTAATATGAATCAATAACAAGGAACGATGTATTACCTTTAGCAAATACAAAGAGCATATATTCATTTTAAAGCCAAGCTATGTTCCCCATTGTGTAACCTGGCCGGGGGAAACATCCGAATGAACAGTTAAATTTCGCTACGGTAGAGCACAGAACAGGAAAATTCTGAGTCAATTTTGACTGTAACCGGTGGTGTAACTTGATGACGTTATGGCTTCATTCCAAGTTTAAGAATCATATATTTTGAACTAATCAAAAAACTTTGGTGATACATTCCTGTGACAGTTGTCACAGCAGTGAATACCGAGTTCCAAACGTGTCCACTGTGTTCCAGCTGTGTCGAACGTTACAACAGAAAATTAATTTGCTTCACTCGGAGACTGTTTGAAACCCGGTGGGCAACTGAAACGTGAATGTTAAAAAGTTTAGACAAGAAGACAGCAGAAACTGCTGAAATGTGATGCTACGGAAGAATGCTGAATATTGGATAGGTGGATCACATAATTAATGAGGAGGGAATGTGGGAGAAGAGAAATTTGTCAACTTGACTAAAAGAGGGTATTGATTGGTAGGACACATTCTGAGGTACCCAGGGAACTAATTTACTACCGGTGGAAAGTGGGGGGTGGGGGTTAACAATCGTAGAGGCAGACCAAGAGATAAATGCAGTAAGGAGATTCTGGGAGATGTAGGTTGCAGTATTTAATCGGAGATCAAGAGGCTTGCACAGGATAGAGTAACACAGAGAGCTACATCAGGCCTATCTTTGAAGTGTTGGCCACAACAACATATATTCCCGAAGTGTATTTTGAAATGAAAATGGTGAGTTGTAAATGAACACTGAGGCAATGAACAAATGGAAATATTTTCTTGTATGAGGTGTTTGAGAAAAGTAGGGAGACTGCGAGAGATCTGGCAACGCTGTGTTGTTCTACTAGTGTAGACCGATGTGTTTATTTCTTCGAGATGCTCAGTCCGCCTTCCAGATCAGTACAGATATCAGGTAATTGTTGAGAGTGCAATTATTGGTGTTTTTGTAGTGTGTGACGGAAAAGGAACAGCGGAATTCAGAGCAATGTTATGCCATCAAGTGTTTTGTTTCACTTGAGCATTCTTCGATTGTGCCTTTGAAAAGTTGAGCCAGGCATATGGGAAACATTTATTATGAAGACAAGCGTTTCTTGCTGGCACAAATAATTTTGGGAAAGCCGAGAACACGCCGAAGATGAACGTTGCTCGGTGTGACTTTCTACTTCGAAAACCGTCGACGTTTAACAGTAACGATGATGGGTGACCTGTTAAACGTTAACACTTCCACCGAATATAAAATTTTGACAGGCGTTTTTCCGAAAGGTTTGTGCCAAAAAACCTCACATCTCAGGCCTTGCAAAATTTAATTCTGCCAAGAAATGACCAAATCGCGAATCAAAACAATGCAGAATTTCTTTTTTTATAGCAGGGGTATCGTGCATAAAGAATTTTTCCTGCAGGACAAACAGTCAACAAAGCACCAACATCTATCATGCTGGAGTAGCTGAGGGTCAGCAAGAACTGTTAATGAGTACAGCGAAGAAGCAGTTCAAAGTTGTAAATTATCCCATTTGTTTGTTCACTTGATGAATATGGTCATAAACGGTATTTCCGAAGATGTGTGAAGCATATTAAAAATGTGCAAAAAATGTACAAATGTGTGTGAAATCTTATGGGACTTAACTGCTAAGGTCATCAGTCCCTATGCTTACACACTACTTGACCTAAATTATCCTAAGGACAAACACACACACCCATGCCCGAGGGAGGACTCGAACTTCCGCCGGGACAAGCCGCAAAGTCCATGACTGTAGCGCCCAAAACCGCTCGGCTAATCCAGCGCCGCCAAAAAATGTGCAACGAACAAGTACAGCGCATACAGATAACCATATTTGAAAATGGGTTTCGGCCGAAACTAGTCTTCGAATGAATAAAAAAAGTAAAATTTGCCACTTTTGCATGGTTTTTCCTCGTGCTAGTCAACCAAGTGTTTTGTAAAGATATGCTTGAAAGGCTGAGGAAATGAGTGAATCGAGCGAGGCCGGACATTGCAAAAACGTGTATGATGCACCACGACAATGCCCCGTGTCACATGGTCACTTCAGTCACGGACTTTTTTACCTGGTCTTTCATAACCGCCCCCACACCCTCCCCACTCCCGTGTTTTAAGTGATGGTGACTTTTCATGTAACTGAAAAATATAACGACGTCATTTTAGGACTCTGGGGAACATTCAAAAGAAAGTAGGCGACATGTTAAAAGTCCTCCCACCTGAAGGTTTTCTGCGAATATACGAAAACCGAGAACAACGACTCCGCCGGTGCATAGCTACCAAAGGGAACAGCTTTGGAAAGGACAGTATCGTTGTTTGGAAAAAAAGAAAAATAGATAAAACGTTTAAGAGATTAAGAAGCCTTTTTCATTAATTTTCTCACACATCCTCGACTGTTGGTATCTAAATCTGAGCAATAAATAGCACCTTGCAAAAATTATCAACAAGATTGATACGCTTCGGAGAATACTGTTGCTTCCTAATGAGATATGTGAATCACAAAACAGATAGTAGCTTAAACATTCTGTCCAGATTGAGTGTTTAAGAGTGAACGGGAATAGCAAGATGCGCCCAACGTGTATTCGCGGACTCTGCAGCTGAGTTTATCGCAAGCATCGAAAAATGCGCGTCCAACGACTGGGTGGAAGTGCCGCTTAGCGTTCTAAAACAAACGCCAGGCCAGCTCACCAAAGCGGCCGGCGTAAAAAAACGAGAGGCCAACGAGTCTCTGCTGGACCCGTGCCAACGGCCTCCGCTGAGCGTCGCCCCACGCACGCCGGGGCAGAAGCTAGTTTGCCGCACACAACGCTCGGCACTAACCAATGTGTATAAAGGGCAATGTCGTGACGCTGATTTATCATCGGCCAGTCCAAACCGCTAAGGAGAGAAATTTGAATTTAGGAGAGGGTGTTGATCTTATACTGTATGCGACGTTTAAGAATATCTTCTAAAGCGGTGAAACAGGGGGTTAACCCTTTTTGAAAATACGTCGCTATTAAGGCAGTGTTGAGGCTAGACCTACGAAAATTGGTATTTCGTTCCTCTATCAGTCAGAAGTAAGGAAATACACGTTTCAGCATTTCTGGAAATTTAACCTACATGTCGATGAGATATAGCGTCAAATATACGAAGGGTTTCTTATCATTAATAAGGAGCTACTAAAGTACTGTTAAAGCTATGTCTATGAAAATTGGTATTACACAATACACAAATGTGTTTCGCTGTTTTTGGAAATTCAGGTTCTCTGAGTCATCAGTGCCCAACCAAAACGCCAAGAACTTGAAATTTGGGTATGGTGTCGATCTTGTGCCACAGACGTAATTTAAGTAGACACTGCCCGAAAATCCACCCCTAAAGTGTTTAAATAGAGGAATAAAGGCTTTTTGGAAACTTATTGATATTAAGGCAGTTTTAAAGTTGCAACTACGAAAATTGATATCACATTTCTTAGTCAAAGATCAAACGTTACGAGTTTGAGCATCTTTGTAACTTCAATCACTGAGGGGGTGACATACGTGAGTGAATTTTTTTTTTTTTTTGGATAATGGATCGTTATTCAAGAACTAATAAAGTATTTTTAAATCTACATGTATCAAAACTGGTATTTGACTTCTATATTAGAAACAAAAAAATACGTGTTTCAATATCTTAGGAAATTCAACCCTGTGAAGGAGTAGAATAGCGGATGAAAAGTTGTACAAAATTATTTAATTATGAAAGCGTTTTCAAAGTTAAACCTATGCAAATTTGTGTTCGGTTTCCCTGTTAGAAATGAAAAAATTTATGTTTCACTGTTTTTGGAACTTTAACTTAAGGGGGTGAAATGGTAGATGAAAATTTTTTGGAAAATATTTCGTTATATAAAAAAAAATTCAAGCAAAATCAATAATTGATATTTCACTTCTCGGTTAGATATAAAGGAAGGAATGATAGAAGATGGAAGTTGCTATGGAAATATCACTAAAACAATGAAAAGGTATGATTAACAACAACCTTGCACTCCAGCTACCAGAATCGCTTTTTTATCAGTAGTACATTCGGAAAAGACAATGCTTCCGTCGCTGTAACTAGCATGAAAAGTTTACAAAGTGCAATAATTTGTGAGTAACAAAAAAATGCGATTAAAGAAGAACAAAACTATCATAGCTAACCCTACAGCATACGTTAGGGTAGGAACAGGTGCTAAGCAAGTAATGGCTGAAGAAACGGGGCACTGAATTTGTTGTTCATTACAGCTGACTACTTAACGATTACACACGCTCGTTGTTTTAATGCCTTTAGTATCGTACGGTTCATAGTGATGTTTTATTTAATGTATAGCGTCACATACTCCATAAGGCTGTCTGCAGGTAATGCTGTGTATACAGAGAGGTCTAACTGTTAGAAAATTGTAGAAAAATGCAGAGGCACCTGCTCCTGAAATGGTGACCGCTACCGACAGGAGATCTTAGATTGATTCCATATTTCTAGATATTGAGAAGTCTATAGATACCGTTCCTCACAAGCGGCTATTAAAACCACTGGATCGTTATGAGGTATCGTGAGATTCGTGATTTCATGTCAGAAAGGTAACTGTTCTTAACAGTCGACGGAAAACCGTTGAGTAAAATGAAAGTGATGTCTGGCACTGACCACCGAAATTTTATAGGCACTCTGCTGTTCCAAATCTATATACATGATTTAGGAGACAGTGTCGTCAGCAATCTGAAACTGTTAGTAGACGATGCTTCCATTTACAACATGTAAAAATCCTACGTCCAATTCACAAATTTTCTTTATTGATTAGCGCTATCTCTTCATTACCGAGCCATCTTCAGACCAATATAAAATGTTGTTCAGTGTCTGACACTCATTACACATCATCGTATTTTTAGACCTAAAACGACCTACTTACATTCAAATCCTAAAGTCAAAAACTTAGTTGTTTATGTAAATTGAGAATGTTAATTACTAACCAAATGTAACATCATTTGATTAATGATTTAACTTAACATGTGACAAGTTTTGTCAATTTACATAACCATTTTGAATTTTCCCTTTAAGAGATTTTATTTAACTAGTGCGAGTTAACTCTAAAAAATGCGGCGAATGTGATGTTACACCCAGAACAACATTTCAAATTGATCTGAAAATGTCTCGGTAATGAGCCAAAAACGGTAATCAGTAAAGTAAATTGGCGATTTTGAGTTAGGATATTTATGCACACATTCTTTAAATCAACAAATCACACGTTTGCCCCATTGACAATGTCCAAGAACAACTTTCGTTTACAGTACAGTAAAGTCATCACATGGTCAAAACCGACAGCAAAATGATTTACACAACATATAAGTTAGATGCAAAAGGTAGCAATTGACCCTAAATGAAACTTGTGAGGGCATCAAGTGCCAAAGAAAATCCATTACATTTCGATTACACGGTATATCGCACTACTGTACCACAAGTAAATGCCTAGAGATAATAATTACGAACAACTTAAATTGGAACGATCACACAGAAAATGTTCTGGGGAAGGCGAAACAGAGACTGTGTTTTATTGGTCAAACACGTAGAAAATGCTACAAACCGCTAAAAATTCTGATTACAATACGCTTGTTATTCGTCGGCTATGGTACTGCTGTACATCACGGGATCCTTACGTGATACGACTGACGGAAGACATCGAAATAGTTCAAAGAAGGGTAGGGCGTTTTCTATTATCACCAAGTAAGGGAGAGAATTTTACGTGTATAATACGCGACGTTTGGTCGCTATCGTAAGACCAATGCGTTTTTCCTGGCGGCAGTACCTTTTCTCGAAATTTCAATCACCAACTTTGCCCTCCGAATGCGAGTGTATTTACTCGGGGCTTAACAAAATAAGAGAAATCGGAGCTCACACGTACTGATTTAAGTGTTTGGTTCTTCCGCGCTCTTTCCGAGAGTGGGACGGTAGAGAAATGGTGTGAAAATGGTTAGATGTACTCTCTGCCATGCACTTTAATGTGTATTGCAGACTACTCATGAAGATATAGGTACAGATGAGGATCAAGAGTCTTAACCATGTCGAATATAGCGGATAGTGCACAAAGAGGTGAAAAGATTAGTAGTTGTTTCTTTAAAAGGCTGCCGAATGCCGGCCGTCGTGGCCGAGTGGTTCTAGGCGCTTCAGTCCGGAAACACGCTGCTGCTACGGTCACAGGTTCAAATCCTACCTCGGTCATGGACGTGTGTGATGTCTTTAGGTTTAAATAGTTCAATGTCTAGGCGACTGATAATCTCAGATGTTAAGTCCCACAGTGCTCAGAGCCATTTCCACCATCTTTAGCTGCGAATTATACCTGGAGCCGTTCAGATCAATCATATATAAGCAGATAAGCATACTGAACGATTTAAACTGAAATGAGTACATGAAAGTAATAGTAGAAAAGATATGTAGTAGACACATTCCTCGGAGAAATCTTCAGTAATTGTAGTCTGCCCACAAATCTTTCTTTTGGCAGATACTTCAGAGGGGAAGAACCGCGTTTTTCGTCGATGGTACGTTTTGGTAGATTACTATTCAAATTCTGAGATGCTACTTTACTGGATGAGTCACTTAGTATTATGCTTCATACGATATCTTGCTTAACGGCCGTTGTGGTAAGATTAGAGAGATTAGAGCTCAAGGGAGACATACTAACAGTCTTCTTCATAAGCATCATTGAGAACTGCAACAGGAAGAGGGGGGGTGGGGGTGGAGAGAAGAACTGACCATCATACACCGAAAAGAGAGTTGCTCGTAAAGATGTAAATTTGTCCTACAAAATTACAATCTTGATCCAGCTCTATCCAAAGACTTAAGAAATACACGTGAGATTTGGAAGAAAGTAAGACACTACTGACGATCGTCAAATGTTCTCCATGTTCTACAATGGCCACGTAAGCCATCAGCAGGTTGGAACTTAGAAGTCTACAAGTATTTAGAAGACAAATAACAGCAGAAGAAACTGTGTGACATTTATCAAGTTTTCAGAGTAGATCTAAGTACACACAATGACCTGTTCCCGACGACATCAATAGCATCACGGAGCAGTCATTAATATCTGATGCGGCTTCAAATGTCACCAGATAGACAAAAGGGAACGATAAACGTGACTGCAGAAACCAATGTTCTCAGATGAGATCATGTAGCGATTTTGTGTACACCTGTGTATGTGTGTGTGTGTGTGTGTGTGTGTGTGTGTGTGTGTGCGTGTGAGTGTGTGTGGAAGTGAAGTCGTCCAAGAATGTGGCTGTGAAAGAGGCACACAGTTTTGCAGCAGCCCATATAATTCGTTGAACAGAGTACACATCAATGCAGTTAAACCGAGAAACTCATGAAAACAATAGATTAATGAGCATGAAAACAAGTTTCTGTTGGAGTCAACGAATAGTGAAGCCAGCTGACAGAGCTGAAAGAATGTATTTGCTCTTATTCGTCATACAGACGTGATTAAGTGCAAGTCCGAAACGTTAAGGCCCCATGAAGGAAATACATCTAATTCGAATGGATTAAGCCGAATAAAAATTACTTTGAAATGAAGAAATGTGTCTCTTAAAAGTAACTCGGAGTCATTTATACATAAAATCCTGTACGTGTGAATAATCTAAATATGAAGTTCATAGAATCTAACGACATAGTAAGCACAAGTCGGTGAAGAAACAATTTCGTTCTAAGGGGGAGGCAAATCAATGTACATAGGAAAATAGTAAGTTTATTGTCTCAAACGTAATCGCCATAATCGTAAAAACATTAATCCCATGATTAAACAAGACGGTCAATGCCTCCGCGGAAAAATATTTGCGTTTGCCTGCTGAACCATGATAGTGCATAGGCGTGCGCCCCTTCGTCCGCAGCAAATCGACGACCAATAATGTCATTTTTCAGGGCTCAAAAAATGGTTCAAATGGCTCTGAGCACTATGCGACTTAACATCTTAGGTCATCAGTCCCTACTTAAACCTAACTAAATTAAGGACAGCACACACATCCATGTCCGAGTCAGGATTCGAACCTGCGACGGTAGCTTTCGCGCAGTTCCAGACTGAAGCGCCTAGAACCGCTCGGCCACACCGGCCGGCCTTCAGGGCTCCAAAAATCGCATGGGGAGGGACTGGGACTTTATGTAGGATGCATAAGGGGTTTCCAGCCAAACCTCTGCAGAGTAGCTGAAGCCACCTCGGTAATGTGTGCGCATGCATTGTCCGTCAACATTCCGATGCCTTAGTACTTGATGGGACGCTTCAGCTCTAGCAGTGTCCACGTACCGCGGAACCTTAATTGCGACGCCATGCAACAGAAACTCCTTGAGCGGAAGGTCCTTGCAGCAAAAGAAAAAGATCACATGCGTTTCCCGCGGCTGGCGTGTACGGCTTTGGATTGTTTGGGAGCGAATCAATGTAACTCGGTGACGCTTGCTCTGCGGCTGGAAGTAGCGTCGCCATGTTTCAACTCCCGCGACAAAAAGGCACAGAAACAATAGTCTTCATTGTGATACCATGTTAGGAGCTGAGGTTGTGTCGACATTGGCTTCAACTTGTGCTCCTCCGTCTGTCTGTAGGAATCCACTGCGCACAGGAACTTCAGATGCTCTTTCATGATGGTATCAGCGGCACCGTGATCGATGCCTAGCATGAGCCGAATGACTTCCACCATCCGCGTCAGTCGTTTCTGTCGGCAGTATCCACCACAGCATTGACAGAAGGGATAATGACGCGGTAAGCCTGACGTTGCCGACTTCCGTCCTCCAGTCACACACGACCTTCTCGGTATTATTTATTTAACGCATACACGCGCTCATATGGTGTACTGCGTTCGCTGTACACTGCCGAAATAGTGAAGTTGGACGCACACACGACTGGCTGACCTCACGTTTAGCTCGTGAAACTTTTATACGGTATAGCGGTGAACGTTGACGCTGTTCAATCCTGGTTTCCTAAAGGGGGCACTTTAATGCACACACACCTGCGTCACGATAGTCTGCTCCATGCTCGTTACATGGTCTGTCTCGTTTCCACTTGACTGCTCTCTATAAAACCCTACAGTACTGCTGCCTCAATAACAGATGTATTGTTAACGTCGTACCCAAATTGACGTACTGCAGGCCACGGTACATGCTCGACGACTTAACATTCTTTACTGATTACTGTCCGATTCACACTTCAATGTTTGCAAGATAGGCACTTTCAGATCATTTCTGTATCATTCCAGTTTCGAATCGAACGTGGAGATCACTTTGTAAACATTCTGCGTGGTGTCTGTTTGTTCTATATCGTGTCTCCCTACCACTTTCGCGCAACGACGCTCTGAGCGTGTTTTTTAGGGAATTGACTAGTTTGAACCTGGGACCTATTGCTGGTAAGGAGACGCCAGACCACACATGACATGTAAAATTCAGAAGAGTTCAGTGAGATTAGCGATGATATAACCAAATACTTAATGATTTCAGCGTCAGCTCCATTGCACTCCCTGTAAAAGAATCTTAATACAAACTAAATTTAGTGGAAGGGGTTCAAGGCTTTCCTATATTTAGTTAGCTGGTAAAATAACGTCGAAAAAGCAGTTAAGTTTACTATTGGAAATTTTATTCTACTCACAAAACATTGTTTATAAATTGCACTATTGATAAAAGGAAATGTTTTAATACAGGATGGTAAAAACCAACTGCGTTCAAAAAAAAAAAAAAAAATGTGAACGAAAGTTCCCTGAATGGGTTTCCAAGTTCTACAATGGGTCGAAGGATGACCTATGCATATCACATCTATAATCTAGGTTTAAATTAAGTTTCACAAAAGAGAAAACTATCAAAATGTTCTACAGTGACCCTCAATTATCTTTAATTATCTAACTTGTCGTAAATTACAGTGGCTGATGTGCTTCTCAATAACTATATAACAGAAAAATCATCGCGTTTCAGAATTTTACTTCAAGTGGCAAATGTGAACACCATGAGCTTTAATTGACGATCGACACTAGTATTACGCAAAATGGGAGTGTAAGAGATGAGACTTCTGCAGTTCTGAGTGAAGCCTTATGCGCTCAAACATGCGGCATCGCGTGCGTTCATTACCTTGTCAGTGTTCGTCAGGGGGCGGCAGGCAGCACAGCTCCGCTCACCTCGCCGTCTCGGAAGTAACTCTCTCCTAACCTCTCCTTACTACAATTTACCGAAGTTGTTTTATAAAAAACTATCTGGCTGTGTTTTCATCTGACCAATCAGGGTCTCAATGATAACCTTAAGCTCCGCCTACAAATATTCTGTATATCCAATGAGAAACGTGATGCTTTTCGTGGTGGGGCAATGTTTTTAAAGTTTGCAACGTAACAGAGACGCGAAAAAGTCTCACGCAAAAACTTGCAGCTGGTGTGGTCCTTTTAGCGTTATCGTAAGATCTATACTGTTCTTCTGGAGGGCTCTAGCTTTTAACATGGGCTGGGGGGTGGTCCTAACGTAACAGAGACGCGAAAAAGTCTTACGCTAAAACTTACAGGTGGTGTGGTCCTAGCAGTTAGCTGGCTACGTGGGTGTCCGTCCGTCCCTTATCGTAGGGCCTTCCAGCTTAACACGGTTCTGCTCTCGGCTTCTGTTCTCGTTTCTCCCCTCGGAGCTGCGTCTGTCTCACGGTGGGAACGTATGACATGCTGTTAGGCGTTCTTGTATTAGTCTGTGGTATTCCATTTGCTCACTCGTTACTCGTATTACTTTGGTTAATTTAATGTCACGATTTATTCGGAGCTATGTGACATACAACTGGATTTGCTTATCATGTCAGGGTTTTCATGGAAGGTGTTGGATTTGGCTGACACCTTACATATCACCACCCTTGAACTTAATTTTTGTACTGAAGTTAGGCAATGATTGAATCGTTGTCTAAGTCAGTAAAAAATTATTCCTTTATCTAAATTTTGTTGCCTTCTGCTCAGCCATGTTATTCTGTTCTATGCTAGTTTGTATTACTAATTTATATTTTTATATTCTTTCACATTATTATCAAAAATGACAAGAGAAGAATATTTTTATGCTATTATTAACTTTTAATTAGTGTGAAGTTTGTTTTTTAAGAAGTTTGTTATCGAAAGTGAAGTCTTTCACATCGATTTTCTCAGAAATATATATATATATATATATATATATATATATATATATATATATATATATATATATGTAGTAATTAAGTAAAATCTATTCCTAACACATTTTCTAAATATCATGTACAAGTAAAATGTTTTTGTTTCTAGACACTCATTTCAACATTGTTACACTAAGAAGTAAGAATTATTTCCAAGAATTGTGTTGCCAAAGAAATATACATACACAAGTATTGAGATATTATCCTAACAAATGGTACAAATGTTAAAAAAAGGGAAAACATCCAACAAGATTATTATTTATTATTTGTTTTTATAAGGAGAAAATAAGTAAAATCTAGTTATTCTTTTATTTTTATGAGCAGAAAATAAGTGGCATATAGTTTTAGTGTTTATTATACCTTCCTTTTGTTCTTCATATACTGTCCATTTCAGAACTAATGACTTATTTTTATCGATAGTCTATTTTCTATTTAAGTCCATAGTAAGTGACTGTTATTTTGTAGTTTATTAGCTGTCTGGTGTGCTTAACTTATTTAGCTTTTCACACTTTTCTTTTTCACCATTCCTACATCACATAATTTGATTTCACACATTCACACAATCCTATGAATGTTTAAGCATGATGTTGGCGAATGTTTTCGCATGAAGGTGATGGACTTGAGCGATATGGATGTGGGCAAGTATTTGATGTACAGCTTCGTTCGTCGTTCCTTGTTGGCTTTGCAAGTGTGTGTTGCTGTTGTGGAGGTCCCATAATGGAATGGAGCTGTGAGTGCAGAATCTCGTGGTTTACTGGCTTTGTATGCGTAAAAGTCATCGTTATGTGTCGCTGAAAGCGGTCGTTTTTCGTTGTAATACTTCGCAGACGACTAGTCTACAATAGGATAGGGATTTGGGAAGGTATGTCATCTGTTCTTCGCCCATCTTCTTTCTTGGTCTCAATCTTGCGAATCTTCAACTTCTGTTCTTCCTGCTTTTTCTCTGCTTCTTACTTGATTCTTGGTTCTTCTCTGGGCAGGATAAGGAAATATTTATTGATAACTAGTCGCTTTATGGTTCTCATCTTAGTAATAGTTTGATAAATTGTTTGGGCGTGTCATTTTTGCTTTGTGGACGTTTTCTTCAGTTTCGTGCATCAGCGTGCTGTTTAATAGCGGTAGTGTGACTTTTACACATATTTTTTTGCCAGTGGTGGCTTGCGAAAGCGGTCTTCTCGTCGGGCCGGTTTTTGGTCGCTCCGATGAGTGGGGGCGCTCGGAGACTTTTCCGGCGTTTGGCGTCCCGTCTGTGCAGGGTGTTCCGTCCCAGCAGGGTTCCGCCTAGTGGTTAAATTTATTGCCCACTTCAGTTACAGGGGCCTTCTGTTGGTCTCGCTGTCCTTTCCCTTCTCTCAACGCTTCTGCCTAGTAGGAAATCATGTCTTGCTAATTACGTCCTTTTCTTTCTTGATACTTCTCGCATTGCAACTTGTGGGTCATTGCATCTGGTCTTTGCTGGAGTTTTTCAGAATGGTTCTTACAAAAAGTTTTACTTATATTCATCTAACATATGTCTAGTACCTACATCATTTTGTGCCCTTTTAAAAGCTTAAGAAATTTTGGCGCCCTTTCCATGTTACAATTCTAAGATATTTAGAGTCTTAACCTCTAAGAGAAATCCTCAATCAATTTTTTGTTTTTTTGTTTTATTTTGTGTAGTGTCGTGGTGTATAGCGTTTTAGTATTTCATGCTGTTAGACTATCTATGCTTTATCCCTTCACCTTAATCAATGGTACTATTGGTGTTATTTTTGCTTTTGTTTTTATTGAAACTACTTTCTTTTTCCCACCTTCCTCTCTCTTCATTCTTCTTTCTCCTGACGATCTTATCTTCAATATAATCTTGAATACTGAGCTGATTATTTACCAGTAATAAAATTAATCTTCAAACTTGTACCGAAAGTGTTTAATACTGCCAGTCTTAGGTAAAAATACCTCTGCTTTATCTCGTAAAATACCCTCTAATTCTCTTTTACTGTGTTCCGAAACACCTTGAACTTCTTGCAGCTTTTCATCGATTTCCTTATGGACTTCTAACATGAGTTGAGGCGATTCCTCCTTTTGTGCATACCATTCTAATTCTTCATCCTCTTTATCTCGCATCATTCTTAATTGTTTCTTTATAACTGGTATTTCTTCTAATTTTAGCTCTTGCTCAAAGAGAAGTGTGACATTTCCGAATGTTATACTACCTTACCCCATATCTATTATCGCGCGTCTCTCATTTAAAAAATCTGCACCTGTAATCAAATCTACAGTTAGTTTAGGTATAATCACGAAGTTGGCTATGATCTTTTGACCTTGGCAAGAAAGAGTTGATCTTGTTTGTCTCGTAAGTTCCTCAGCATTGTTTCTAATAGGACATCTTACTTTAATCTTACGTGTTTTCATAACTGGCAATTCCTCATTGGCATTACACTACATGAATAAATTTTCTGAGATCGCAGTCAGTTCACTTCCGCTATCAATTACAATACTGACTGGGATATGCTTTACCATGGCCTTCCCAATTGGTTGAATTTGAAAGGGTTGGTCCTGTTCTTGTTCTTCTTGCATCAACAAATCCTCCACTGAACCATACATGAGTCTTTTTAGGAATTTCCCTTGTGAATTCGAACTTTCTGTAGGATAAGCTTCGACTGCAACTTCTCTCTCTTTTATTTCCTCTTCTATATTTCTTCCTTCATTTACGCTTTCTTCAACATCCTCGACTTTTTCCTGATCCTCGTCTATCTTCTCCTTCATCATCGCTACTTCCACGTAATCGCATCTAAATGCTCTAATTATCGCTTCATAACTTCCTTCATTAAATACGTTTGGTTGTGTGCCCACTCATAACCTATTTTCAACTTCTGTCAACTGCGTATTATCCTCATTGAATTCGCTTTCCCTTGTTTCCATCTCAAATAGCTCTGCAGTACTCATTACTTCGTCCTTTCCTCCTACATTCGTTGTGCATGCCTCTGGTAATTCATCTTCCTCGTCAGTATTCTCCCAATTAAATTCGTCCCAACACGATATTGTTATTTTCTTGTCTTCGTTTTCATCTGGTCCCTGCGGATTTGTTTCTTCCTTCTTCTCTTCTTGTGATAAGATTTTTACTTCTCTGTTCAAGGTGCTGCAATTGTCCTGTATCTGTGCGTCCTTCTCTTTGGCATGGGCGCTTAACTGTCAATTTGAACGTTTATCGGGGTTTGGTGGTCTTACCTCCACCTCTTCTATGTATATTCTCTTGTCTTGTTCCGGTTGTTGATAGTGGTTTCTTTGTTGATAATTTGTAGGTCTATTGGTTCTCCAGTACCCGTTCCGGTTGTCGTTATTTCCTCTGTAATGGTTGTTGCCATTCCTGGGTGAATTATAGTTATTGCCATATTCTCTTCTAAATCCATAACCGGTTCTTTGTTGAAATCTATTGTCGTTTCTTGGTGCAAAGTGATCACATGGTACGTAATTATTGTTTCTTGTCTTTTTCTTGCGTCATCTTCCGAAAATATGAACTCTAGTTCCCTCTGAGTACCTTTAAATGCTTCGACGTCATTGCCTCCGCGACCTACTAATGATTGCTGGTATTTCAATGGTAACTTCATCGCGTATAATTTAATCAACTCTCCATCACTGTATGGTACATCTAAGCATTGATTTTTCTTTGCCATCAATTCGAAAAATTTCACGGGACTCTTCTCTCCTGAATTTTCTAAATATGGGTTTTGTAAAATTTTGTACTTCATTCTGATCTTTGCTTCTCTGGACCAATATCGTGAGAGGAACTTCTTTCTGAAATCTTCGTACGATCGGCATGTCGCTGCAACATTCTGCATGGTTTCTGCGACTGTTCCTGACATCTGTGCACATATAAAGTCAAATTTGTGTGATAGCGTCCCGTGTTCTGGTAATCCTACTCGGAATTGATCAATAAAAGTTCGTGGATGTAATGAGTGTCCTTCTCGAAAGTGTTGAAATCTTTTGACTGTGAGGAAATGATCTTTATCCTACTTCGTCATAGTTCCATATGAAATTCGCGATTCTTCGCCACTTTTGTTTCTGATCATTTCTCCCGTCGTTCTTTCCGGTTGTGGTAGATCCATTGGATATTGTCCACTGTAACTTTCGCCTACCTTTGCATAGTATCGTAGGAGTGGTACGCAATAATTTTCTTCCATCGGTTGTGAACGTGTAACTGTATGCATTGCACTGTACTCTGCGCGACCTGGCTTTCCATTATCACGTATTGGTTGGGTATCTTGTCTGGCTAACCTTGCCGCTTCATTGCACGATCCAAACTGTCTTGAAACATACATTTGCGGTTCCGCATTTGTTTGTGATGACGTTTGTTCATCAAGAATTTCGAAACGAGTTTGTTGCGGTGCAGGCTGTCTGATTTCACGTATGTTACTTTCCGCCTGTGATTGGAATCGCAATTGCGTAATATCTTCGTTAATTGCTTGTTTTTCCGGTGCTGTTACAGATACGGATGTGGTTGCAGACTCTGTGCTTGTTCGATCCTGTTCACTACGCTCTTCAATGGTTTGCAACAACTCTGTTCGCAATTTCTGAAACCGTCGCTTCGTTTGCGCTTCTATTTTGCCTATGCGGTTATCATATCTCTTCAGTGCTGCTTTTGTGATACGTTTGTGTAACACACTGTTTTCAACAACTTCACGCGCTGTACCTGCTGCTTGTCTAGTAATTTCGTTTACCTGTTTCTCTAGTTTCTTGACTTCTCCCTGGGTGTTGTTACGTAATGTTTCGATCTCGTCCTGAGTGTCATTACGCAATGTTTGTACGTCCTCTTATACCTTGTCAATGTCTGTTCTCAATTGATTGTGACCTGTTATTAAGTTTCCTATCACTTCTCGAGATTATTCTGAATCGTTTTCAATATGACTTAGATGTAACTGAATTCTTTTGTTTTGTACTTTAATCTCACGGATTTGTCTCGTGGTTTCTGCATTCGGAATTTGAATTTGGTTCGCTATGTCTTTATTTTGCCTTGTCATGATTTCTGTAATTTGTTGTAATAATTCTGCCAGATTGGTGGGTCCTATTGCGTTTTCTTCCGACGTCCTACGCTCTGTGTTTTCGCCCAAGTGTTGGTTCGCAACCGATTGCATTGAACTGTGCTGTGACACGTTTCTGCTCGCATTCCTTGTACTCTGTTGTGAGGGAGCTCTGATTACTTGTACTATGGATTCTACGTATTGAAGACGCAAGTTAGAATCCTCATCGACTCTCTCTCTACTTTCCTGCTCCTCTGTCGTATGATGAATTACGTTTTCTATGCCTTGACGTACATTATCCTCGTCTGTTGTACTGTCCTCTATTCTCTGTCCATTTTCATGCTGGGTCTCTACCTCAATTCGGTCAAGGTCTCGATCTGACATTGCTAATCTTTCCGAATCCCTTATTTTCTGTTTTAAATGCAAATTACGCGCCCTACTTCGAGTCAACATGCGCTCATACGATCTCACGCGTTTCATAAACTTTTTGTTCACACGACTTGACACTACCAAGACTGACAATCCATTCACTTACTTCATGGGTCAGAACCAACTTGTCAACGATGTATCTGCCACCTGTGCGCTTGCATCGAGGAGAAAACTTAATTCGAACAATATTAAAATTCATAACTTAATTATGCTACTGTTTCTGCCAGACTCACTTTATCTTGAATACCTTTACTATCTATCGCTGCAGATACTGTTTTTGACTATGTATAACTTTAGGAAAAATTTTTTTTTACAAAAATTTTTCAACAAGAAATTTTTCTGACCTAGTTAGGCACGTGGTAGACCTTCAATCATGGTATTTTACCGTCCTGGCAGGGTCGCCATTTTCTAAACATTCTGTGTGGTGTCTGTTTGTTCTATATCGTGTCTCCCTACCACTTTCGCGCAACGACGCTCTGAGCGTGTTTTTTAGGGAACTGACTAGTTTGAACCTGGGACCTGTTGCTGGTAAGGAGACGCCAGACCACACATGACATGTAGAATTCAGAAGAGTTCAGTGAGACTAGTGACGATATAACCAAATACTTAATGATTTCAGCATCAGCTCCACTGCACTCCCTGTAAAAGAATCTTAATACTAACTAAATTTTGTGGAAGGGGTTCAAGGCATTCCTATTTTTAGTTAGCTGGTAAAATAATGTCGAAAAAGCAGTTAAGTTTACCATTGGAAATTTTATTCTACTCACAAAACATTGTTTATAAGTTGCACTGTTGATAAAAGAAATGTTTTAATACAGGATGGTAAAAACCAACTGCGTTAAAAAGAAAGTGAACGAATATTCCCTGAATGGGTTTCCAAGTTCTACAATGGATTGAAGGATGACCTATGCCATATCACATCTATAATCAAGGTTTAAATTAAGTTTCACGAAAGAGAAAACTATCAAATTGGTCTACAGTGACCCTTAATTATATTTAATTATCTAACTTGTCGTAAATTACAGTGGCTGATGTGCTTCTCAATAACTATATAACAGAAAAATCATCGCGTTTCAGAATTTTACTTCAAGTGGCAAATGTGAACACCATGAGCTTTAATTGACGATCGACACTAGTATTACGCAAAAAGGGGGTGCAACAGATGAGACTTCTGCAGTTCTGAGTGAAGCCTTATGTGCTCAAACATGCAGCATCGCGTGCGTTCATTACCTTGTCGGTGTTCGTCAGGGGGCGGCAGGCAGCACAGCTCCGCTCACCTCGCCGTCTCGGAAATAACTCTCTCCTAATTTCTCCTTACTACAATTTACCAAAGTTGGTTTAAAAGAAACTATCTGGCTGTGTTTTCATCTGACCAATCAGGGTCTCAATGTTAACCTTAAGCTCCGCCCACAAAAATTCTGTATATCCAATGAGAAACGTTATGCCTTTCGTGGTGGGGCAATGTTTTTAAAGTTTGCAACGTAACAGAGACGCGAAAAAGTCTCACGCAAAAACTTGCAGCTGGTGTGGTCCTTTTAGCGATATCGTAAGATCTATACTGTCCTTCTGGAGGGATCAATCTTTTGACATGGGCTGGGGGGTGGTCCTAACGTAACAGAGACGCGAAAAAGTCTCACGCTAAAACTTGCGGGTGGTGTGGTTCTTAGCAGTTAGCTGGCTACGTAGGTGTCCGTCCGTCCCTTATCGTAGGGGCGGCAGGCAGCACAGCACGGTTCTGCTCTCGGCGTCAGTCTCACGGTGGGAACGTATGACTTACATTTAGGCATTCTTGTGTTAGTCTGTGGTATTCCATTTACTCACTCGTTACTCGTATTACTTTGGTTAATTTAATGTCACGATTTATTCGGAGCTATGTGACATACTACTGGATTTGCTTATCATGTCAGGGTTTTCACGGAAGGTGTTGGATTTGCCTGACACCTTACAATTTCTGCCTGACTAGCCGGGGTGGGGGTGGAGGGTGGGGGAAACAAGTGAATAAAATATTTTGGAGTATCAGAGGAGGAGAAAGTTGACGATTGAAACTTCGTGAATACATCTTTTATTTCAATGATTGCAGCACTATCTCAGTTAATGTACCCGTCACTGTCTCCCATATTATGATGATGCAAAACGACTTTCCCTTCATTGTTTTTCGAGGTTTTCCTTCGATATCATCTTTCGACGATTCTATGCAGCGCAGGAGTACTCTAGAAGTGGTTGGAAAAGTATAGTGTAGTTAGTTTCTTCAGATTTGTTGCAAATGCTGTTTTACCAATGAAAGAATGGTTTCAGTGCTTCCTCACACCATTTTCTGTGTGGTAGCTCTAGTTTAAATTAGTCGTAGCTACAACCCAAGGCATTTAGATGGATCGATAATCTATGGAAATGTGTGATTTACCCAGTAACGAAATTTCTAGGGAATTCTTTCAGTACTCAGTTATTTACAACCTACTTCCGGCAACGAATACAGAGCTGTGCATGTGTGTCAGCGATTTTTTACGAAGTTTTCATCTTCCACTTCCTACATTTGGTAATGTAATATCTGTGGTATTAGTTATTGGGCTACCGCAGTGCAAATTGCTCAAAAATCATGTAGCATGTACGCATAATGCACTTCTGATGTATAAATACCGTTTTAGTCCGTTGAGTTTCACCCACTTCATCACAATTCCCATATTCACTTCGATGACGAATGAGGCAGGAACGCATAACTACACAGGAACCTTTCCTTCGGAATATGTGAATCTGGAGTACATTAAGAGATCAAAAATTTTCTTTGAAGCAAATACAATCATGTTCGTAAATTAAGGATAATTCTGATACATTATGAAACAACGCTCTCGGGGACGGTTTGCGGGTTTAAATCACCTCGGTGTATGATCATGTAATGAATTTGACCTGCTGTCGTCGCATGGTGGCACTGGCAGCAGTCCACATACGCAGAGGCGTGTTGGTGTATCTCAGAGTACACTGCAGCGACGAAGTGTGCAGACATTTTCAGATGTGGTAATGGTGACTGTGTGTTGAACATGGGTCAAAGAACACATATTGATAGCGTTATGATGGGTAGAATACTAGGGCGACTGGGAACAGGTATAACACAGCAGATTATAGCACGGGTTCTCCTTGTGCCACAAAGTGTGATCTCATGATTATAGCAACGATTCCAGCCGACAGGAAACGTTTTCAGGCGCTACAGTACGGGACGTCCACAGTGAACAACACCACAAGAGGACCGTTATCTCACCATCAGTGACCGCAGACGGCCACGGAGTACTGCAGGTTGCCTTGCTCAGGACCTTACTGCAGCCACTGGAACACTTGTTTCCAGACGAATAGTCTACAGAGGACTGAACGGACATGGTTAATTCGCCCGGTGACCTGCAAGGTTCATTCCACTGAACCCTGGTCACAGGAGGGCCCGTAAAGCCTGGTGTCACGAACACGGTAAATGGTCATTGGAACAGTGGTCCCTGGTTTTGTTCACGGACGAGTCCAGGTATAGTCTGAAGATTCTCTCCGGGTTTTCACCTGGCGTGAACCAGGAACCAAATACCAACTCCTTAATGTCCTTAATGAGCTGCATGGAGATCGCGGTTTGATGGTGTGGGTTGGGATTATGATTGGTGCACATACACACCTTCATGTCCTTGATAGAGGAACTGTAGCAGGTCAGGTGAATAGGGATATTTTGCACCAGTCTGGCCGCCTTTTCAGGGGTGCAGTGGGTCCCACCTTCCTCCTGATGGATGATAACGCATGGCCCCACCGAGCTGCCATCGTGGAGGAGTACCTAGAAACAGAAGATATCAGGAGAATGGAGTGGCCTGCCTGTTCTCCAGACCTAAACATCGCGCACGTCTGCGATGCTCTCGGTCGACGTATCGCGGCACGCCTTCAAACCCCTACGACACTTCAGAAGCTCCGACAGGCACTGGCGCAAGAATAGGAGGCTAGACCCCCAGCAGCCGCTAGACCATCTGTTCCAGTGTATGCCAACCCTTTGCGGCCTTTGTACATGTGCAAGGTGATCATATCCCATATTGATGTCGGGGTACATGGGCAGGAAACAGTGACGTTTTATAGCACACGTGTTGCTGGAGGGTTTACTCGTGGAGTTACAGAACTGTGTCGTTTGTTTTCCCTATGTGCCTATGCTATTAGCGCCAGTTTTGTGTAGTGCCACGTTGTGTGACACCACATTCTGCAGTTATCCTTAATTTATGAGCATGAGTCTATTTAACTTTTTCCCAGTAATACTTCATTAGTATCTCTTAGGAATATGCTGAAGATAACTGTTCGGTAAATGGTAATAGCTTATCATTGTGTTTGTATGATGCGTTCGTTCTCAAACTTTGATTTTAAGCAAATGCAGAGTTTTACAGATGGGATAGCTCAATGGATGGTACAAGAGAGAGCCTCTTATTTGAAACTAATATCTGTTCGGTTTTCGCCGCTTGCCCACGCATACTTCTCTTGTTAGAAGACTTTTTTTTCGTCCAATACTTGTATTCCCTTGTATGGAGGTCATGTCCTGGTCGTTGGCTCTTGGTTTGCCGACTATATCATTCATCAGAAAGAATACAAATTACAGTACTTTAATTAATTTAATATACGAATCTGGTACAATGTGTATATTCAAGTTGTTTTTCAAGTGTAATAACCACCATCCCCAACTAGCTATAAAGTCTGTGAGACCCGTGACACTATCACATTCCGTATGTAGTGTGAACCGCCGCACGACAGTAACAGTGGCCGATATTTAGTGCTGCCTCACGCCGCAATCGCTGTAAATTCCGGGACCGACTAAGAAGGTGTGGTGGATTTCATTACATATGCAGGCGCTACATAATAGCTTCTTGGAGGATGCCTAATACGCACTTCCCAGTACTCCCTGCAATCTGTTTCATGTTTCTCCTTTGCTTCAATAATCAACTCAGATTAATCAACTGCTGGCAATTGGATGGGTTTCTGTCATAAAAATGACCGTTAGTACAATCCAGTAAGTACTACTTAAATTTTAAGTGTGAGAGGTACTGCCTTGACTGCATTGTTCACGGTGTAAATTTGTTCCCTTGTAACCGTCGTAAATTGCGATAGTACCGGACCTTGGCGTGTCACGTCCACAACTTTACTATTAGTCTAGTGGATAGCTCGTGGTCTCGCGGTAGCGTTCTCGCTTCCCGAGCACGGGGTCCCGGGTTCGATTCCCGCCGGGGTCGGGGATTTTCACCTGCCTCGAGATGACTGGGTGTTGTTGTGTCGTCTTTCTCATCATCATTCATCCCCATTACGGTCGGAGGAAGGCCATGGCAAGCCATCTCCACTAGGGCTTTGCCTAGTACGGCGATGCGGGTCTCCCGCATCGTTCCCATACACTCTGTCAATTAGTATGGGACTTCATTATCATCATCATCAGGACTAATCAGAGTAAATACTGCACCACAGCTGAAAGCGTTCCACACGTTGCAGTTTTACAAGTATGTTTCATGACGAGGTCTCATGTAACCAAACCCTAGGCTGCGTATTGTCAGCGCTGGGAACTAGCCGTCCGTGTAGTGTTCAACTTTACCCTTAAAATCGATTTCACCATCTTATTGTACACGCATACGTCGAGGGCCGTCCACGTCCGGTTCGACAACAGCTTTCCGCAAAAGGGACTTATAAGGTGGGCGCCGGCGCTCCTCCTTACCACGTTTCTCCCGAACATTTTCACCCGGGTCAGTTTTCGCTGCTACTTTTATATACAGCTCTCTTGGGCGCTCCTGCGTCCCCTCTCAGCATGGCGCACCAAGGGAACGCTGCAGATTGCGATACGTTCTGTGTAGAAATCTTACAGCTGTGGCGCCTGCGGCGTCCCTCTCAACTCGGCGGCCTGTACGGTGACGTGTGTTGCTCTTGTCGCAAGGCGACGGCCCTGCCTGAGTGTCATCTAATGCATGCACCCAAATAAATGTCTTCTGCGTTTCACACTGCTGCACATACTCTCTGTGGTCGTGACTTCACAACGATGTAACGATGCATCGACAACTCATCTAACAGTAATAGACCTCTCCCACAATGGATGCAGTGGCGGTAATTCATTACGTCTACCGTAGGCCTTAAACTACCTGAGGGAGGATAGTGGTTTCCCGCTGTTAAAGAACTTCTTCATTCCATACATGTATTGACATAAACTTTTAGTTCATAATTCTGTTGACACTGATATCCAAAATATATATCTTCCCCAATGTTCTGAAAAATAATCTTGCTTTTATCTTATGTATTGTTGTTTAAAATGTTGACTGCATGTACGACAGCTATGCAGAAAGAAATCTTCCTTAAAACTTAAATTAAATATTTGTAATATGTATGTGTGGAGTAACCTTTCAGATGTAAACCTTTAAAAGACATTGTTTACAACTGAGAAACGCATATCACAGCCCGTAATGCCTCCAAAGTCAAGAATGTGTCCGTAAGTGTGGTACTTCCCGATGATGCGACCTATATGAAGAGCTATAGGACACTGTTAAAGTACAGAATTGGCCACGTAATGAAATCGTCAAGTGGTTCAGGATGGCTACCAAACCTTGAAAACTTCCCTGGAAAAGAACTTGAATTTCAGCGAGACACCTGAATCCTTTTAGTAATATTCATCACTTCATTTTTGTATACAAAAATTTTTTTACATCAATCTATGGTCTTTTTAAGAAGCATTCAAATAATTGGCTATGTATTTCGACACTATCTGATTTCCATCTTAATCTCAATGTCTTCATCAGTACGATTAGACGTATCTCCTTCCCGACGTGGTTCTCTTTACAGAAGACACGATGTTAGTCGAGCGTCCGTTTGTGCGAAATCGCAGCTCGAATGAAAGGGTTTATTTATCTACACTAAATTATCGCATTTCAATAAATATCACAAACACACCTATATTAGACAACGCTGCGGTATTGGATCTGTTCATCACAGGTACATTTTCTTTTTCTTGATTCTGTGTTGGAAAATCTCGTCCAGGGAACACATGCTTGCGAGCACTTAGACAGTTCATTATTTGAATGCTTCGTAAAACGACCATAAATTGGTGTAAAAATATTTTTGTATACAGAAAAGAAGTGATGGCAGTTCGAACTTACAACTTCGTACGGGTTGGTATTGATGTTCTGTTATTAATAATGATCGATAGTACCTATGGATGACTTTGCATTGGCAGTGTTAATTATAAACGCAATTTCTTGGTAGCGATTTTTTAACATGCTGATTGTCATCCAAACAAGATGTGAGCATAGCCCCGAAAATATACAAATTCAGCGAGAAGGCTGATTTTCTTCAGTTCTGAACTATTCTTTCAATAGTACCTTTTTGAACAGTACGTGATGCCACACAGCATGTCGTGCATGCGCACAGTTGAAATTGTGTATAAGCAGTGCCTTCTCCCGCTTCTTGCTACTTGGAGTATGGTTCTTTACTGTATAGGCAGTGAGAGATAGCCATCGATGATCTATCCGGAAAATTTTTTCTAGCACTGGGAATCTTTTAGATTCGCGCATGCCCACAGCTGTGTGAGTTAGAATGGGTGCACACTTCACGTGACTCGTGTTTTGTTTGTGGCGCGTTTTACAACCGTTTCGGAGCTATTGCAGTTCCCGCATTCGGCTACATCACGTTTACACTTCATTGTTAATAGTACGGTGAGCATATCAGATGTTTAATGACCACTGTGCGCAGGAATCTAACCAGAAATGAGAAAAGTTTGAGCAATGCGAAGACCAAACACGAGATTTTACGTCACCGTAGCTGCGCATGCGTGCTAACGCCGGTTTTTTAGTGCTAGGAAGTAGCTGTCTAGCAACTGCTTAAGCGAACCCATTGCTACAACTGTTCTGAGACGAGCGCAATCTACGTCTTTCTCAGATGGACGGACACAGCGGTAACCGTCAGTAACGGAGACGTATTGTGTGACCCGCCCAAGCAGTTGAGAAAGTTCATATCATTTCCAGAGTGCAGTGTTTTTCAGTCATGCCTAAACTCAGTGTAACTCGATACCAGAGTACATACGAGTCAGTTTATCTACGGGTTATGCGTGATACCAAATTCCTAACGAATGCATTAAGCTCTTTGTGTATTGCAACGATAAATATTTCGGCAATGGGGAAAAGTGCTTCGGACGGCCATGCTAACAGCTAAAAGAAAATACGGAAGTCTTTTCCGATTATACATGTTTGCAAAGCCAAGATCATGACGCATTGAAAGTTCGATCCCAGATCAATGAACAAAATGAGCTTATTTTTTATAAGACTCGGATGTTGCCAAGATGTCATCGTCTTAGATAAACAATCGAAATGTAGGTATCTTTGTTGAACTGTTTTCCTTGAGACTCTGAGCCGATGTAGGGGAGGAAGATGTTGATTAAAATTATCTTTGTGTTAAAAATGATACTCTATAACATTTATGTCAGAGTGCGTAAACCTCCTTAAGATCAGCCATTACGGAACAACAAATTGTCTTTAGAGTGCAGTGATCTATTTCGATCGTCACTTTTTTTAATGTTCTTCGTAACCAAGCACATTGCAAAAATGCTTCAAATGGCCCTGAGCAATATGGGACTTAACATATGAGGTCATTAGTCCCCTAGAACTTAGAACTACTTAAACCTAACTAACCTAAGGACATCACACACATCCATGCCCGAGGCAGGATTCGAACCTGCGACCGTAGCGGTCGCGCGGTTCCAGAGTGAAGCGCCTAGAACCGCTCGGCCACCAGCGGCCGGCCGGCCGAAGTGGCCGTGCGGTTAAAGGCGCTGCAGTCTGGAACCACAAGACCGCTACGGTCGCAGGTTCGAATCCTGCCTCGGGCATGGATGTTTGTGATGTCCTTAGGTTAGTTAGGTTTAACTAGTTCTAAGTTCTAGGGGACTAATGACCTCAGCAGTTGAGTCCCATAGTGCTCAGAGCCATTTGAACCATTTTGAACCAGCGGCCGGCAGCAGATTGCATTTGGAGTCTTTTTTTGTTTTTAATGAATCTGTTCCTTGTTTTGGTCTTAGATTTATTTTTGCTGATTTTGGAAATAATTGCATTCAGTCCGCCATGATGATTTCTGCTGTATTTCACAGTTTCTACAGAAAGTAATTGTCAGGAATGCTTGACAAATATCCGCGGCATATGACTTATTATGATGTGCAGTTAGGAGTTTTAATGGAAGCATTCTTTTCGAGACATTTCCGCCCTACATCACCTCACAGCGACGCAAAGAACATAATTTAACAAAGAAATACGTAATTGGATTATTATTTTAAGACAAGGAGTTTGTGGCAACAACCCAGTATTTTCATAAATACCCGCCGGGTTGACCGTTCACCCGGTGCAGGTCTTTCAAGTTGACGCCACTTCGGCGACATGCGCATCGATGGGGTTGAAAAATCTCGGACCAAGCCGGGAATCGACCCCGGGGCCTTAGGAATGACATTATGTCACGCTGACCACTCAGCTACTGGGGCGGACCGTATTTTCATAACAACTGGCAAAAAAATCTAATCTTAATTATACAACTGGCAAATAAATCTAATTTTACTTATACATTCTACCACTTAATACGTCTTAAGGAATAGTATAAGTTAAACACTACTTAAATTTCACAGGAATTTCAGCATCTAGCAATTCTTCAAAAGCAACTGGTACTACAGAAGCAGGTGTGACATTCCACTTCAAACAATTGGCCATCTAAACAGACTTCAGTGCAGTCATTTTGATTAGCAGAAAATGTCACAAAAGCTGAAATTTTGTGGTGCTTACGTACTATTTATAATCATTTGTCAATTCGAAGTTCTGCTGCTTCCATATCATTTCCGGAAATGTTCCCAGATAGTCAAATTGCGGCAAAAATGAAATTGCAGACAGCAAAAACTGCATATGATTTTGCTTATTGTATCACCCCCTATGTTCATGGCAAAATGATTGACATGGTTACACAATGTGACAGTGATGATCTTGAACTTGACGAAAGCTTAGTGGCCGTGCGGTTCTAGTCGCTTCAGTCTGGAACCGAGCCACCGCTACGGTCGCAGGTTCGAATCCTGCCTTGGGCATGGATGTGTGTGACGTCCTTGGGTTAGTTAGGTTTAATTAGTTCTAAGTTCTAGGCTACTGATGACCTCAGAAGTTAAGTCGCATAGTGCTCAGAGCCATTTGATCCATTTTTTAACGAAAGTTTAAACAGTTTCTTTAAAAACACAAATGGACACCAAACGGGAATTTTAAAGTCTGGAAGAACTTGAACAATGCAATAAAACAAATTTGTGAAAACATGGAACTGCTGCAGCCTTCATTTACTTCATGCAGTTTTCTAAACTGGCATATCGCAATCAGATTGGGAACTTGCACAACTTTTAAGAGTGTTATGTCATTTGTTTTACGATTCACCTACACGAAGAAGTCATTACATGGAATATACAGCCTTCTTAGATTTTCCTCTGCAGTTCTGTGGCAGAAGATGGATCGAAAATGCAAATGTGGCCGAACGAGCTTTAAAAATTCTTCCAGATCTAAGAAAATACTCTTATCTGTCGGCTCAAACTAAAACTCTCTCTAATTCAGTGTGTTTCAATACCGTCTCTGAACCAGTTAAAGACAAATTCTTATGTCCAAAATTGACTTTCTTCGTTACGACTGCACGTGCATTTTAAGGTTTTTTACGTGATTTCCAAAGTGATGTACCTAGTGCTCATGTTTTATGTACAACGTGTGTTTGTGTTGTTGTTGTTGTTGTTGTTGTCGTTGTCTGTGTGTGTGTGTGTGTGTGTGTGTGTGTGTGTGTGAGTGAGTGAGTGAGTGTGTGTATGTGTGTTTGTGTGAGTGTGTATTGGTGCATAACCTTAGTGAGTATGTGTAACATACGATATGTAGCAAAGTGATGGGTAGGGAATCATACAATGACCTTTTTTTCGGTAAAGAAATCAATTTTATGATATTGTTGGCTTGTAGAGACAAGTTCCCGGGAATGTCGCGGTGCATACTCAACAAGGCTACAGTGAGTAAGGACGAGAGGTAAATAAATAGAGCGTGGAGTCGACCTTGTGCAAACCCACATGTTTGAAGCCCCAGCAGTTGTTTGTGGGTCCGTGTTGCCTTTTAATTAGTCAAGCAGATTCCCCATTGTCGTCCCGTGGCTGAATGGGCTCCATTAAAATCTTTTCCGACGACAGTAGCTTCTGTTAGCAGCGTACAATAGTCATAAATGTGGAACAGAAATGAAACCTGCCTCCTACATTTGCGATCAGTCATTTTGGAGACGGTAGCAACCTGATAAGCGTAATAAAACATATTAATTTAGTTATCTTGAAAGATGAATTAATGACAGTTTTCTGTGCTCTGCATAAACGCGCACTGGCGAGTGACTTATCGTTAGTATCCTAATATATCTAAAGAACAACTTACTGAAAAATATTGAGACACAGTATTTTATAATATCATAATAGTATTTAATTAAACCAGTCCTCGCGGAGATAGTAAAGGAAAAGGGATGAATATGAGATTACCTAGTGAAACAGGATCATTTCGCATCTTGAATTTTGTATTACGATATGAAATGCCTATGAGGCTTATCAAAGCTGAAGTCCTTATAAACAATGAGATACAGAAGACCATTAATCATAGCATAGATGCCTCACATACGATTCCTAGGAAAGCGGTGTCCAAGCTTAACCAGGGGGTAATACTTTGCTCACAACAAAACTGTGAAACTATTGATCCATTGTTGTTTAATTCAGTGCTTTGAGGGATATGCATATTCGAAGCCGAGAGTATTGCCCATATGACTTAAAGGGATTACTCATTTGACCTCTTCACGCTTCTTTCTCTTCTAGTTTATCGTAATGCCATGTAATACTGTACGGGAGATAAATTCATAACTACGAATTATGTACTCCACTTAAATACTACAGTTGATAGCTAAAGTATAAAGTCACTGAAGAGTTATAATTTTACTCTATTCGTAAATTCTCTCATCTTCTGACAGTTAATCGTACATTGCATTGACACAAGCTGGTCTCTCTCCAGTGAGAAACGGGGTTATTAGATAATAATGAGTGAAGCTATTGAGACGATACTGCATCTGCAGTATCGTGTTGATATATGTCACCCCTGTTAAGCCTACGATTTTCCTAGAAGCTTTCCCTACATGGGGCAAGGCAAGGCAGCAAGCAGCTTTCAGAATCATGCATGCCGTTGCACAGTCTTGGCTCCCATACATTACTGGAGGAGCACTCCTGTCAAAACAAAACGCGACAAGCGTGGCGTAAGCACTCGCTTCCCGGAGCTACCCAGCGGCTATATTTGGCCGCTGCCTAAACTCAAAAACCCTCCACGCCAGTTACCGACCCAATGTGGGTCATCAAGTTTCCTCCTCTACGACTAGCCACTGCGCTAGCAGTCCAGGTGCTGCCGGGCCTTAAATGGCACATTCCAACTGGGATCTTCTGCAAGCTGACATCAACCGACTCCTGGAATGTTTCTTGGGTTCCTTGGTTCGCATTGGCGCTTGTGTGCGTCCTGCATATGATTCCCTTATGGGATGCTGGCTACTCGCTGTATGTATACCTTGTAGCGTGGCACCGGTACCCGAGTTCGCAGCTGCTGCTCACCTGACTTCTGGAGGATGTCCACGAGAAAGACATGTCGTAGTGCATAAATCACAGTATGTGCCACTGCAGGTCTTCTGAATACCAGCAGCCGTCTCCATTGGGGAGTGAGTTACTACTTAAGGCAAGCTTAATAATTACTGATGCTGCCTTTAAATGCGTGCTAGCTCTCGATAGCCCACGACAAATTTAAAATCTTCAGGTGGTACTTTACAATGATTTTCCGTGGGCCCTGCACAGAACCGTGCGTTTGCGAAGTATGGTGGACAAGCCTTCGAGAGGCCCGTACTTGTTGTGAGCTCCGCTTCTGCATACCGAGACGTTCACACCGCCCCTTATGTTTGGCCAGGAATCACGTTGCCAGCTCAAACTGCTGACCGCTTCGGTGCCTACCCGTTGCCATAAAGGCTCTGAGCACTATGCGACTTAATTTCTGAGGTTATCAGTCGCCTAGAACCTAGAACTAATTAAACCTAACCAACCTAAGGACATCACACACATCCATGCCCGAGGCAGGATTCGAACCTGCGACCGTAGTGGTCGCTCGGTTCCAGACCGTAGCGCCTAGAACCGCACGGCCACTCCGGCCGGCTACCCGTTGCCACCCTGGTTCACTGCACGTCACTGGGACATGACTACATCGGTTGTATGAATTCTGATGAGTAAACATGTAGTTCTTACCATTGTTTTAGCACTGTATTCCGCCATGGCCGACCGAATTTTCCTTCATAATTGCTGCCCAATCCTTTTGATCTGTTTTTGGGTCAATAATACTCGGAACATACTGACCCGTGATACCACCCTGATTTCTGAGGATTTACTAACTGTCTCCCCTTCATTGAACCTAAACGATATTTCGTTTAAACTTCGCCGTAGCCGTCCTCGGTCTAAATATAGTGCCAGGGAGGCTCTTGAATAACTTACACTACTGTGCATCGCAGATAACACTGCTTTGTACCATATCATTACTGTCGAATAACATTTCCCATTTCCGTGCTGTATCACTTCTGTCATGTTACTCAATAAAAGTTTTTGCAGTCTAGAAGCTGATTCAACCAGAAAAAGTTGGCTCTCATGTACAACATGTAAGAGTGACCACTTTAAATAAACAATCAACGTCCTCCACTTTGAGACTTTTCTGTGAGCTCTATCGTTACTAGTACTGCAACATCAATTGGCAGCAAAGCCCAGTCTCCCATCTCTTCGAGGTTATGTACCTTCCCTGTTATGATTGCGTCCCAAGGATTGCCACGATTTGTTTTAAACATAGTCCAAGAGAACACTGATGAATGACATTAATTTTTTATGAGGACTAGCAGCTCATTTTTAACGCGGCAGTCTATTTCAGTCGAGCCATTACGGTCATCATCTTTGCGCAAAATTCAGAAAAATTATTGTTTTCTTTCTTTCTTGATGAAACATTTTCGTTTTAAGAGGAGACGAGGTACTGGCAGAAGTAAAGCTGTGAGTAGCGGGCGTGAGTCGTGCTTCGGTAGCTCAGATGGTAGAGCACTTGCCCGCGAAAGGCAAAGGTCCAGAGTTCGAGTCTCGGTCGGGCACACAGTTTTAATCTGGCACAACATTGCAGTACCTCTTGGATCAGATAACTTCAAATGCTCATTATCATTCCTCAGCATATCCGTGTCTTTGAACATTTCTGCCTGATTAGTCTCTTGTACGTTGACCTATTCTTTATCGTTACTAAATTGCTATTTGGCACTAATCTTCTTCTCGGTATTCCGTATTTTGCCGTAGCTAAATTCCTTCCCCTGCTACTTTCATTCACCTAGGACTATTAGGTTTTCATCATCCTCTGGATACTGAAAGGCACGTTCAATATTTCCATACATTTTCTGTATCTCTTCGTCCTCTTATATCCGTATGTGTACGGAGACTATAGTTCACGTTTGGTTTCTGCCAGTTACGGTTGAGAATAAACTCATCACAGAACTGTTCGCTGTAAGCCACTGTTCGTACTCATACTGTATCCTACCCCTATTATAAAATATTTTATGCTTCGACCCATATTATCCTATCAAGATCTGACCAGAAATCCTTATCATCTTCCCATTCCACTTCAGTGACTAGCACTTCATCTAGATTCAAATTATGCCATTACCTCTCTACGTCTCTATTTTTACTGTTGCATTCAGACTCGTAACATCCCACACTCCGATTTTCAGAATTTTATTGTTTCGTACTTATTTCAATGATTTTCTTATGGATTCCTCCACATGGAAAGTCACCTCCGGAAGATCCGTATAATGGCTACAGTTACGTTTTGGACGAAGGGGTCGGTAATCATTGCATTTTTAAGTAAGTTAACATTAGTTTTTAACGTTAAGACTGATTGCGGGTAGAGTACTCGAGCAAACTAACAGCCGTAATAAACGCTTAATGCGCAACATTATCTTAACACATTAAACAGAAGTCCAACAACAGACAACACGAGCCGTGAACCTCCTTCCTGGTGGAATGACAGGAACTGATCGGCTGTCGGACTCCCTCTGTCTAATTGGCACTGTTCATGCATGGTTTTTTACATCTCTGGGCGGCTTTAGTACCATCTCTGAACTGTCAAAGGCACTGTGCCTGTGATGCAATATCCACAATCAACGTCTATCTTCACGAGATCTGGGAACCGGGATGATGCGAAACTTTTTTTGATGGGTGTAGTTTACCTAAGCCCTTTCTGGTACACTAGAATCTAGCCTATTTCGTATTTCCATATCCATCATTCGTAGGTGAACCTACATCAAGGTCATAAGTTGGTTCAAGGGGAAATAAAGCTTTGTTCTCGTAGCGCAGGACTACCTTACGGTATAAAACTACGCAGGCAGGTACGACACGCTCGCTTGGTAATTTTTGCACCATTTCTGGCCACCGGGCTCTCACACTCTACGACATTTTTCGAATTTATTTAGGACAGGTTTCAAAGTAGCCATTAACAAAGGCATTATCACTGTAATGGTCTTCTCAAGAGTTGTCGAATAAAAAAAAAACTCGCTTTTCGATATGTGTAAGCGATAACGAATTAAAAGTGGTGCTACGTTTTACGTGATTCATATATATATATATATATATATATATATATATATATATATATATATATATATATATATATAGATATATATATATATATACCTTCTGATTTGAATCAGGTTTGAGAGTAGTTTGTGGGTACGAACTCTTTTCGATAACATCAGTGAATCTTAATACTAATTGGAATGTTGTTCATTACATCTACACATGTACATCTACGTGATTACTCTCCTATTTACAATAAAGTGCCTGGGAGAGAGTTCAGTGAACCACCTTCAAACTGTCTCTCTACCACTCCAGCCTCGAACGGGGCGCGGGAAAAACGGGCACTTAAATTTCTCTGTGCGAGCCTCGATTTCTCTTATTTTAGCGTGATGATCATTTCTCCCTATGTATGTGGGTGCCAACAGAACGTTTTCCCAATCGAAGGAGAAAACTGGTGATTGAAATTTCATGGGATGATCCCGTCGCAACGAAAATGTCGTTGTTTTAATGATTGCCACTCCAATTCACGTATTATGTCTAGGGCACTATCTCCCCTATTTCGCGATAATACAAAACGAGCTGCACGTCTTTTCACTTTTTCGATGTAATCCGTCAGTCCCACCTGATGAGGATCCCACACTCCAGAATAGGGCGGAGAAGCGTGGTTTAGTAGACCCGTTGCACCTTCTAAGTGTTTTGCCAATGGATGACAATCTTTGGTTTGCTCTACCCACAACATTATTTATGTGATCGTTCCAGTTTAGGTTATTTGTAATTTTAATCCGTAAGTATTTAGTTGAATTTACAGTTTTGAGATTTGTGTGACTTATCGCGTAATAGAGATTTAGCGAATTTCTTTTAGTACTCATGTGAATAACTTCAAACTTTTCTTTATTCAGGGTTAATTTAGGAGCAATTAGATCCAGAAATATTCTTTATAAGCGTAAAACACGTTATCAGACCTATAGCACAAGATATCTGGTGCAGTATATAACTTTCGCTTTGTTTCCTGTCAGAAAATATAAGCAAAGTGCGCCACTTACTCCCTGTCATAATCTCTGCAGCTAATATTTCAAAGTTGAGTCACAGAGACGAGATGGAGTGTGAAGGACAAATATTCAGACTGGGACGCGTGGCACATGTTTGTGGTTCTCGGCTACCGTCAGATCAGTTAACAGGGTCAATGTTTGTTTACTATGAACATTATTTGCTTTCACATATCTGTGGAGGCCGACGAGTTCCAGGGCAGTGGAAGCTCCTACCTCATACAATGGCGGAAATTTGTGGGATGTGTTACGATGTAGGTTACAGCTGAACAAGAATCAACATTTACGTACAGAAAGAATTAATTCAGTCATTTGGTGCAGCGAATTTCCTATATATTGAAAGGGTACAGTATCGCCCGACATTGAAAATAAGTACAACATTCTTCGTTATTCTTGTCAGAACAACATATTTTTTGTGATAATAATTCAATTTCACTTAATACACCGAAGTCAGATACCAGTGCAGGGAAGAATGAAAATTTATTTATTTAATTGATGACATCTGCACTGCCACAAAATACATCCCTGCATCCAATTTGGTGAGATCTGCGAAATGAATTAATGTATGGTCGACTGCTAACCGCAGACAGTGAATGTGCAATATATGGTCATCTTTGAGACGGTCCTTTGGTGGAACAAAAGAGATGATATTCACCTGAGCTTTGAGGGCCTGAAATGTGGCTGACCATCACGATAACATGGTGCGCCCCCACCTCCACGGAGGTGCGAGCTGACCAGAAGAGCGGCCATCTTTCAGCACTCTGGGGCTGGATCTTGTGTTGGTGAGATCTGTCTTAGGTGTGCTCCGTAAAGACAAAAGAGTGGAGAGAATGTTATGCATGTTGAATACTTAAGAGTAGTTTAGAATAGTAATTTCTCTATTTCAGGAACTTTTGTGGGGAGAATTAAATGTCAGGCAGTTAATATTAAGGGGATCGTAGTAACCTTCGGAAGTGACCGACGGTCACAATGAAACCACGTGTAGCAGTAAGTTGAAATACTTCAGAGTGCTTAAGTTAAGCTGAATTACTGGCGTGTGTATTATAAGTGGGAAATATTTAAGAAATGGCGTGTGCAGGACTTGAAATTAGACACGAGTACTTCCACGTGGTGAGTACTGTATGAGTCTCAATCTGTGTATGAGACAAAGGATAAAGTGAAGTACTCGTCCATGGTATCAGTTGGGGACTCGAGTGTGTGACGAATATGTTCTTAATATTACTTTGAGGGTTACGTTTCCGTGTGACGCCTGATTCAAACTGTAATACTCTTAGAGTGAGGCAAGGTGAGTCAGCCGTCTATCCAGCAACGCCACTTGGCTTGCATTGCACAGGATGACGTGCATACATCCTCCAGAGTCCATGGTAGGAAAGAAAAGTTAGGAAGTGGGGCCGTCTCGTGTGAAACTGGGATGAATACTAACTGAAGTGGGAAAGCTGAAAGTGATGTAATTTTAACGTTGTGACTATCCCTTGTCTTGTATCCCATGTTGCCAGTGTGGTATATTACATGTAATTTAAGTATGTGTGGTTTGCATGGGAGAGTAGCAAGATAGGTTCAGAGGCAGTGGGTTATGCATGTTCCTTTTTGTACCGCTCGGTCTGAATGAAATTTTCGTGATCACGGGTGTGAGAGTCGAAGTGTGAGATATAGCAAAAGATCCACCATCCTATCCAGAAAGTGCTCTGTAGTGTTAGATAATTACGAGACCATAAGATAGAGAATCACCAATGTTAAGGCATGCCCACTGGGCGGCGTTTCTCATGTGCAATTGTTGTAGAAAATGTAATGATGTGTTTCGGTATTAGAATTTATCGGAATAAGAATGATAGTGAAAAGAAAAAGATTGGTGGCCTTTTCCTTCGAATAGTATGTTGTCATGATATTCAGAATTTAAAATGTGTGCGCCATTCGTATTCAGTGCGATGGCCACGTGTTGATCAAAGCCGTTGGGTAAGAAAGAAAATGTGGTATTGCCAGTGCGTAGTGAACAGTCTGAGTTGTGGAATTTACATATAGTCAGATGTGCGTTATCCGTTTCCGTTGCGTAATATTCAAACAGGAGAATTATTTGTAACTTAATTGTGAGTACTAGAGCTCATGTTACTTGATGAATTAAAATGAATCCACTCGCTTGGCAGCCCACTCACCTTGCAGGCCTGACTGCTTGATGCCACAGTATGAGCAAGACATGTGGGTGCCTCTCAAAATCTACAGTATTAGTTTCTCTTGGAGTGTAAATGTAGTTCGCCTCCACGTGGTGCACCATGGGTAACGCTAAATGAACTAACACAACTGGTGGCATACCGAACGAAGAATTCCTCCCCCACATCACAGTGAAACAGAACGACAGACAAAGCGCTGTGCAAGATACATACAACGGTCCTTTTAGGGACCAACTGACAAAGGATTTAGGACCATGCATCCAAATCTGCCATTTCAACATTGAGGGCATAAGCAGAGCAAAAATGTGAAGTATTGCAGAGAATTTTACACGATAACAACGTAGACCTGATAGCCATACAGGAAACTCATGCTGAAAATAAACTTGAAGCTAGAGGAAGGATACTGGGATATGATCTACTTCGAGCCACGTATGACAGACACTATGGCGTTGCGACATATGTGCTTGGGGACATAGAGGACGCCTTTCCAGTTGAAGCGTCCATTGAAAATCATATCCATGAAGTTGTCATCAAAATAGGAGAAGTTACATTAACTAACATCTATAAACCTCCTGATACTACATGGCCGGCTGAAGTGGTAAAGATCCACCCACACCTAAGCATATACGTTGGGGACTATAATAGTCATCACGAAATGTGGAAATATAGTACGAATGATAGTAATGCTGGTCGATTGGTCCGAGGAACATAATAGATATCTGGTCTTTGATGCCAAGGACGGAGGGACATTCAGATCAGCCGCGACTATAACCCGGATCTGTGCTTTGTTTCGAGAGATACAAACGATAAACCACTGACAGCCTCTAGAAGGGTCCTGACGGACTTCCCTCATAGCTATCACCGCCCTGTGCTTATTAATATCGGTATATCCATCCCGATAATAAGGTCTTACTCTCGACCAAGGTGGAATTTTACAAAAGCTCACTGGATAAAATTCTCTGAACAACTGGATTATACCTTGAGCTGGATCCCTCCAACCAGCAAGAGCTAAGAGAGGTTTGTGGGAGCTGTCATTAGCTCTGCGAAAACAGCGATCCGAAGAGGGTACCGCAAAAAATACATTCCCGGATGGACAGGGATATGCGATGACCTGTACGCTGAGTTCCTCAAGAATGGGGACCGGGAAATAGCGGATGAGCTATTACATAACATCGACTTTATTAGGCGGCAAAAATTGGAGTATAGTGTTGAAAATCGAGTCTTTTCAAAGTCAAGCCGACAAGCCAGGTCCCTACTGCGTAAACTTGGAGGCGCAAATCCACCTGAACATAGAAAGGACGAAATATCTCCCAACAAGGTTGCATCCCGCATAGTTTCTACGTCTAGAGCCCCACGAGGTAGAAACCACACAACAAAAGTGAAGAAGGACTAAAAAACATTAAAAAGCACCCGTGCAATGGACTCAGAATATTCATCAAATATTCGTATCGAGGATGTTACCAATGCCCTGAAGAAGGTTAAACCAGGCTAAGCTCCGGGTTTCAATGGTATCCACCCTGAGTTCCTCATACATGTCAGAGCCTACACAAAACAATGGCTGGCTAAGTTCTTTACGGACATTCTCAAAGTGGGTAACACTCCTCCCTCACTTAAACGAGCAAAGATATCGCAGTCCTGAAACCTGGTAAACCAGACGAAAGATAAGAGAGTTACCGCCCAATTGCCCTTCTCAGTATGGTCTGTAAATTACTAGAAAGAGTGCTCCTCAACAGAATAGGCCAAACTATACTCAAAAAAATCTCTATCGAACAAGCAGGATTCCGTCTCTATCGCTGCTGTACAGATCAAGTCCTATCACTGACAACATGTATAGAGGCTGGGTTCCAGAAGAAACATAAAGTAGCTGCAGCATTCATAGACCTAACAGCAGCCTATGATACAGCTTGGAAACAGGGGCTCATGTACAAACTAATCTGTGCCGTCCCCTGCGAGAAGATAACCAACCTCATTGACGATATGTTGTCAAATAGAACCTTCCAAGTAATAATGGGGAATGAGAGAGGTAAACAGACGAAACTCAATAATGGACTCCCACAAGGTTCTGTCCTTGCGCCCCTTCTTTTAAGCCTCTACATCGTTGACATGCCGGCAACCAGATCGCGCAAATTTGGTTATGCTGACGATTGGCCTCTAGCAACAGCCCACAGAAATATAGAAACTGCCGAAGATACTCTTACGAGTGGCCTAGGGATTCTCTGCGAGTACTTTAGAAAATGGAGGCTACAACATAGTGCTACAAAGACGGCAGTATCTGCCTTCCATTTGAACAACAAAATGGCCAACAGAGAACTACATGTATATCTAGAAGGGAAATTACTAAAATACAACAAACCCAAAGTACCTTGGGGTTACCCTAGATAGGACACTATCATTCAAAGAACACCTGACGAAAACTGTAGCGAAACTTAAAACACGCAACAGCATGTTGCAGAAGCTCTGTGGCACCACTTGGGGCTCCACAGCATCTACCATAAGAACATCCGCACTTGGCTTGGTGTATCCAGTGGCAGAATACTGTGCCCAAGTGTGGCTCAACAGCAAACACACACGCTTGATAGATAGCCAAATTAATGCAACAATGCGTCAGGCATAATCCTACAGTGTGGCTGCCCGTTCTCAGTAACATAGCCCCTCCTAACCTGCGCCGAGAACACGCTCTGGTTAGAGAATTTCAAAAAATCATGACCAACCCTCAATTACAAATCCATGAAGATACTCACGACATCCAAGGAAACCGACTCCGGTCTAGGCATCCCCACTGAAGACCGCACAGGCTCTGCACCAAAACAACTGAAAAATAAATGACCGATGGAAAGAGGAATGGGAGAGCAGAACTGCCACAGTATGCCATGCATCTTTAATAAACCAAGAGGAATTGATAGCCCTCGGAACGTTTCGTCAACTCTTAATCGCATCAGAACCAACTGTGGGAGATGCGCCGACTCCTTACACAGATGGGGTAAACTTCCTTCGGCCGCTTGCGACTGTGGCGCTGAGAGACAGACGGTCAAACACATCGTGCAGGAATGCCCACTAAGGGCATATGAGGGTGACCCACTGGATTTCCTAATGGCGACCCAAGAGGCAATCGACGATATATTATCTAAGCTGGACGTCTGCTTGTGACTGCTCTTCTGTGAGTGTAAATTTACAATTGGTGGTGTCCTTATATACAAACTGTTACTTATTGTTCTGTTTATACATATGTGATTTTTATTAATCGTGTTGTTTCTGTAATTTTACTGTGATGTTATGAGCCATCGCTAAATAAATAAATAAATAATTAGTTTCTCTTTCAGTCAATAGCTTTACACGTCAAAATTATTCTATCACTTTCTAAAAAATTGTGCAATGTGAGAATTGAATGGATTCACCTGATTTACATCTGTGACACTTGCAACGGAAATTACTATCGTTCAAATTATAAAAAGCCAAATTATATGTATACTAAGATGGTATCTGTTCTTTCGGACATGTCCGAAAGATCAGATACCATCGGTGACCACGCAGCTCGTTAGAATGAAATTACAATGAAATTAACACCCTTAGCGGCTTACAGGCGTTGACACACGTCAACGGGGACAGATGAAAGTGTATGCCCCGACCGGGACCCGAACCCAGGATCTACTGCTTTGTATATATATAGTTAAGGCTCACCGGTCGCTTGACCATCTTCTTCTTCTGTGTGAATGCACAACCAGTGCCCGAACTATTACGGAAATCGGCAACGCGCCATGAGTAATGAGTATAATTGGCGGGGGCACTACGAATGTAGTGCGGGACAATACGTTGAGAATGTGGGTTTCGCGGGATGAATGCCAGAGATAAATCCCTGCAGTCGCGCTATGCTCTGTGTCCTCAGTGGCTTAGATGGATAGAGTGTCTGTCATGTAAGCAGGAGATGCTGGGTTCGGGTCCCGATCGGAGCATACATTTTCATCTGTTCCCGTTGACGTGTGTCAACGCCTGTAAGCAGCTAAGGGTGTTGATTTCATTGTAAAAGCCAAATTGGTAGAGCGATACTGGTTTAAGGCAAGTACTATACATTGTTCACTTCTTGCAAATTCGTCAGAACAGATATACTTCGAATGTTTCTGGAAACACGTTACACTAACAACCTAGCTAAATCACTGTATTCAGGAGAAAATACAAGAACCTAAAGTTGTGCTCGTTTGGAAGACCTCACGACATCTTTGGTAGGTATGTTCACCATCTCATTTTTCTATCACGACGTTTTGCGTAGACTCACCATCTAACTTCTCTACACTGTGTGTGTCCAAAGGGCTTGAAGCAGTCCGTAGACATCTGAGCAGTTTGAATTCTATGTGCACGCGCTTACATGTCAACATATGAGTTTTTACTTTATCATATATAGTTAGGATATCGAAAACAAGTGCATATCACAGGCTTCCCAAGTATTGTACACGACCAGGGCTTATAAATATTTGTGTCGGAATATATCAAAACATTACAAGAAGTTAGTACCAACATGGCTCCGAAAATATTCGTTAGGGAGGGGTGAAAGAATTTCCCTGGTTCCTGCGTGTATAATTTATCTCATATCCCGTTTTCTCTACCCTTCTTGTTTACGACTGAATCAAGCATTTTTTCTGTTTTTCTGACTGGCTGACATTTGCTCTGTTTTAAATTAACTTCCATCAGAACACTTCACAACGAAGCATTTAAGGTCTGAAATGATCGGTATACAATACATCTACGCCCAGAAAGTAGTATGCACACAGCACGTCAGCGTTATGCTGAAAGATACACTCAGAGACGCGAGAACTTCTGTAAGATTTCACTAACGCTTGAAAGAAACAGGTGTATTTGAGAGGACAGTTGCAGAAGGTCAGAGACCAAGCGACGTATGTCTTCATCTACTTTATTACTCCGCGATTCACAATTAAGTGACTGACAGAGATACCGCCGAACCTCTTTCAATCTATGTCCCTACCATTCCACTCTCAAGAAGCGGGCGGGAAGAACGAACACATAAATTATTCCATGCTAGCTCTGATTTCTCTCATTTTTCAATAGTGATCACTTCTCCTCAGTTAGAGTAGCGCTGACAAATACATCCACATTCTGAGGAAAAAGTTGGTGACTGAAATTTCAGGAAAAGATACTGCCGCAACGAAGCACTCTTTTATAGCTTGTCAAACCTACTGCGAACCGCATCTATGGCGCTCTGTCTCTCATTTCCCGATAATGTATATTAAACAGCTCTTCGCTGAGCTATTGCAATGTCCTCCGTAAATCTTATCTAATGCTGATCCCACACCGTGCAGGATTATTTCAGAATAGGACGGACAAACTGAATGTAAGCAGTCCATTTAATGGATCTTTTGCATATTGTAAGTGGTCTGCCAATAAATCGCTGTCTTTGATTCACTGTCCTCACAACTTTATCTGTGTGATCGTCCCAGTTTAGGTTACTTGTAAATGTAATCCGAAAGTATATAGTTGAGTCACAATCTATAGATTTGTGTGATTTACAGTGTAAGAGAGGTTAGAGGATTCCTTTTACTACTCATGTAGACGACTTCACACTTCCTATTTATTCATAATTGAACAATTATTTGTGCACGAGTTTGACTTATAAACATCATGATGAACTTTTATGTTTAGGATATCGATTGAAACCAAGCTCCCACAGCCATTGTAAGTAAGTAAAGCTTTCGTGCCTGATCGAGACTCCATCAGTGGAAAATTCGTCTTTGGAGAGTATGCGTAAAAGGTCGTGAAGTATGGTAGTTTTCACTAGTATCAGTTATCAAATGTGAAAGTGAAAATTTTTCTGCTCTCCCTGGAATCCGGTCAAGGTCCTTACCTCCCTGTTAACTAACGTTTTATATAATTTCAAGTAACAAAGTTTGTAAGTGTTTAAAACGAAGTCGTTACGAATGATGTGCTTACCTTACAAACTAGACACACTGAAAAATATTCAGTTTTCTATTAACTGGTTACTATCCGCAGGCTTCTGACGCGTAAATTAGCCTAGTAATCGGGATATAAAGGCGCTTTTGGACGTCATAACCTTGATTCGAAGCAATATTATGAAGCCATATTATTGCCCCCCTTATTCCTATTAACGTCTTCATTTTGCTGCCACTACACGTGCGCTCGAAGGAAGAATTAATGCTTGTTGGTCATTTTTAGAAGTAGTTGCCCAAAAAAGTTAAATATTTAGTTCGCAGCAAATGGTTGCGGCATTGTGTGGCAAATTGGACCGTATCAAGTAGCTATTTTATTCCTTCGAGGTCTAGGGAATGCATTTGAAATTAAAAAGTACATCTACAATTATTCATAGCTTACTTTGAAACTAAAATGACTGCTAGAGACGTTAAATAATAATTGAAAATGTGTTGCATTACTTCATGAACTTGCGTTTAGGAACGACAGTTGAAAATCGTAGACTGGTGGTAAACGCTACTTTCAAAGACAGACGATGTTAGTGTTTCATGTAAACTGTCACGATCATTCACTGTCAATGACTTGATCGACGTTACCTCTTTAAAGTAGAAAATATTGCAGAAGATACACTGCTTTTTGGTGCAATTAACTAATTCGGCGTGGTCCAAGTAAACATTTTCGTGGAATTTAATATCAGTATCCACGTCAACTGCGTGGAAATATATTTCAACGTTGCCAAACTCAATGCCCTTACACTAAGTCGCCAAATAGAAATTCTAGCTCTGTGGAATGGCAGTTTCAGAAAACTTACGTATCAAAGACTGTTTATCACTGGTATTTCTCACCAGAAAGTACATAATTGATCGATTAGGCTTTATAACTATAGTGCAACAGTAATTTCGTTGCAAGCAATGCATACGAATTGCAGAATTTAACACTTTCATGGTTTTCAGTTCTGTATATTCCTGACTTACCCGACACTGCATCATTGCAAGTCCCAGGTGTTAAAACGTCATACTAACAACTCAGTGTTTTTACTGCCTTCTCTTGGTTTGTCTCATTTGAGTTTGTAATCATGGAAATAAAATTTCATGGCCTCCTAAAACGACAGTCTTATTTCGTTCCTCCTTTCCTTGTGGGAATTTAGTTTTCTGAACAGAAAGCTTTTTCCCTTCTAACCAGCGAAAGGCGGAAAATGTGGTAAGTAATCGCTTCACTAACCACTATTTAGTGCTATTAAGATCAATCTTAAAATATTGCCCAAGCGGGAAACAAACCGGGCCAAGTCCATCCTTTGGTCTGATAGCACTGCTGTATACACTGGTGTCCATAATTAGCGAAACAAACGGAAATTTGCAAGGATGAGTTTATTTTGTCACGAAACAGCACAAACAGTTAATAGTAAAATAGAAACAATGTAAAGAATACAGAACGTAAACAAATGCAACTTGCAAAATGGTACCCAAAAAAGTTGTTTGTTTTTTCCAACTTAACGGATTTGCACACACATTCCGAAAACTGGTTAATGTGCTCAGTATGGGGTGTGACCACCTCTGGCAGCAGTACAGGCCTGAGAAACAACAGGGCATACTGTGAATGACGTCATCAATCTCATGTTGAGGCAGCAGCACCCATTCTTCCTGCAGAGCTGCTCGGAAGTGTTGAAGAGAGATTGGTGCATGCTGACGTGACGCAGTTTGTCACCGTATTGCATCCCAGACATGCTCTATGGGATTCAAAAAGGGGGGAACGAGCAGGCCACACTATCAGCGTAATATCTTCCGTTTCCGACAAAATATCAACCACCGGTGCTCTGTGAGGTGTAGCATTATAGTCCATCAATAGGAAGTGTGGGCCCACAACGTCTCACGAGAACAGCATATGAGTTCAAAATATCTCGTGACGATACATGACAGCGGTTAAACCTTGCCGATATACGCATGCAGTTTCGTAAAGAGCTGTTCGAGATGTTAACATAATCACACTATTAGGTATCCTCCTCTATATCAGTCTTTTCTCACAATGTTAGGGTCCCTAAATCGTGTTCCACGATATCTCCAGGTGGGAATCAATCGAGAAGTACTCTAAAGACCACATCGAGGCTCATCTGTGAAAAGGAGATTGCCCACAATTCGGCCCCCCAGATGGCGTTTTGACGACTCCACTGTAGACGTTCTCTTCTGTGAAGACACGTCGTAGGAGTACATTCAGAAAATTTCTTACAATAAAGGCCATTCTGCCGATGCGTCTTGTACACCGTTTGCCTCGATACAACTCATGTAGTGGATGCTGAGAAGTCAGATGCCAATTGCCGTGAAGTATTAAGTTGGTACCTTCGTGCCCTTATACCCAAATAACTGTCCTCTTTCTCTGATGCCACACTTGGTCGGCCCAGCCCTCATCCTCTGGATATAGTTTCCAGTCTGTATAACCTGCCGCCACATCCAAGAAACACATTAACCCAACGATCAACATCAGTTTGCAACTGTCGTCGTTCCATTTTTTCTATGGTACTCTACCGCAGGGAGTCTGGTAGCCATCAATGCCATACTGCACCATCTGTGACTGTGTGCACAGCGATTATGCATTTGGAACTATCCGGCAAACCCTGCCCGATCGATAGGTGCCCTGATATAAATTTTGGCGAGGTTGTCCGTTGACCGGAATTCCATCTTCCGTCCAAAATACGATCGTACTAACTTCTGTTAATAGTTTGTACGATCATATTGTGAATTAGTCACAGAGCGGGGAAAAAGTGATTTGTTGCTTTAATTTTGGACACAAATGTAGTTTGCCTAATAGGTGTCACACGCTGTGTTCCTGCGGCTGTGGAAGTCATGAGTTGAAACCGAGTTTCACATCTGAGGGTATCGTACGGATAAAAACTCAGAACGATTAACAACCTAAGGCTGAGTCTAACATCAGACAGCGATGTATTCATAATAGGGAAACCAGGGGAGACTGTTCGTCCTTACCTACCTCCAACGAGCATTAGAAGCCATATACACTAATGCTTACAATACTATGAGCACTTTCAACGTTGCGATTGAAATTGTTCTCCTAAACTAACAATTTTTCGTTTACAACGAATAAAAATTTGCGAACGTGGCAGTATTCTAACCCTGTACCAAGTGAACAAGCTTTCCGCGTTACCTAATACACTCTCCTACAACTCGTACGATGCTCTGCTACAGACTTCTGTGATGTAATATGTCAGGTAACACTGCTGACTAAAATGCGATATCCAGAGCAGCATGGCCTGTATCTCAACGTGAATCTAAAATTTACCATTAAGCTCTGAACTGTTACTACGTATGTTGTTTGCAGAGAAAATGCGTTTACACGATATTCTGAACAGTACTCACAAGGAAAAAATTTATTAAATCTTTTTAAGGCATGTAAGCGGGAATGAATTTGACTTCTGAGGAGGAGGAAGTGCTCTCCACGTTGTATCGCAATTCGTTTCCTCCTGCATTGTCAGCAGGTTCCAACTTCCAAAATGTCATAGAAACCTGGTAGTCAAGGGAAGGTAGGATTCGGTTACGATTGTGGACGGGACAGTACTCAATTACTATTGGTTGCCTTTTAGATCCAATTTATTTGAAACCAGTAATTCCAGACTAAACGATAAATAAAAAATACCTCACGTTAGTAATGAAAGAATAAACAGCAGTGTAAATAAGTGCTTTCAGTGAGCTATAATTTAGCAAATCACCATTAAATACAGATGCAAGAGATAATGTTTTAAAAGCAAGCCACTGTGATTTGGGCAGAAGGCCCTATACGCCAAGAATGGCAATAAATTAAGAATTGTTTAAAACTCGTTGCAACTTACAAATTACTGGTATTGAAATATTAAGGTTATTCGCCACAAACACAGCAAAAGGCATCAGACGCCAGGAATGGCAGCAAATATGGTTTTATGGCTTACTGCTATAATACAAATATCAAATAAAAATTTTAAATCAAATGACCACAATCACAGCTGAAGGCCTTACACGCCAGAAACGGCAGTAATGTAAAAAACTTTTGAAACCTACTGTAAAACAGCAAATACAATAGCAAAACTTAATTTAAAAAAACAAGCAACTGATACAGACGGTGCTTCAGAAATCGACCACTGAGAATGTTGGCAAGAAACACTTTCGCGAGCGATGAGATGGGCAGCGAAGAGTTGCATTCACTTGACAAGATGGTAATTCAGAATAGTGGCAGTCAATCGAATGACTAATGATAATCTTGCTGAAGCTACCTGACGTCCGATAAACCAAATGCAACGATGGAACAATACGCCAAAGCCGAAACCGACGGTTTGCACTATGCACTATGTCCATAATACTGTGTTTAGAGCGTCCGGGACGAGAAAGGAATCATTAACACCAGAGTAGCAGAATCACCAGCCGGCCTACAATCAAGAAAGTTGTCATAATTACACGCCTTACCAGGTAGCAGGGGCAAACACTGCCGTTACATACACTAACCCCCAGGGCTGGTAACTGGGGCGCTAGCAGCCACCAGGCAAGAAAAATTATCGCTGGTTGAACTTAACAAATTGTAACAAGTTGAATGCAATAATAAGAAGTCGACGAAAGGTAATCAGATCCGCCTTCCCGAAGCCCTCCACTTGCTGCTCTTCACTTTGGCGACACTACGAGCAGCAACAAGAACCCGAGTCACTGGAGAATCGCGAGATATCACAATGGTGGAAGTTTCTCTACTTGTATTGAAATGCACTCATCTTAAAGCTTGCTGGATCCGGTTCACGACGGGGTCGTACACCTTCGTGACCACAGCCCTTCCATCTGGCAGCTCATGTGTGCCGCCAGCGGACCCAGCATGTTTCTGGCACTGCCCAGACCTCGCTTCTCCTCAGTCCCCACCCGAACTCTGCACACTCACACGACCCGGGAAAACAATGACGTCGCCTCAAAGATTGGGCCACAGTTACAACATATCGATAACCTCCGCTGCTTCCACTATCGGAAAGGCAGCCCTTGTGAAACCGAGTGGCGCCAGTAAACACAAGAAGAAGACAAACAACCGCAACCATGCCAACTAAACGATACCATGAGGATCCACCGCAATGATGGATACTCTTTCAGAACTAGCACAGACATGAGGAACATCCTCCAGCTTAGTGTGAACAGGTCAACCATTTGTAGTCGTCTCAACGAGAAAATTGGTGAATAACTACGCGGTAACTGAGCAACATAAGGCTACCTGATTGAGATTTGGACTGGCGGACAGAAGGAAACTGCTTTAGTACAGGAAGCAAATTTTTTTTAAGGACAAGGAAGTGGTTCCCACATCACCAAATACTTCATTCCATGTATATCGACCAACAGGAATTAGGTTCAACAGCAAATTTATTTATTTATTTATTTAACCTGGGAAGATTAGGGCCATCAGGCCCTCTCTTACATCAAACCTGGCATTCCACTTATTTTACAATGATATGTTTTCGTAAGCATGTTAAACTACATCTAGTACAAAAAGTGAAATATAAACAGTCACAAGGGCACACGTGGAAAAAATACATTCGTATAGAGTTTATAATCGTAAATGATAAGTACTGTTATAATTAGACATTATGGAAGAGACAGATTGTAGATAGGAGTGTTAGCAGCAGGGAGTATGAGGGAGACTGATGGTGAAGGGAGAAGAAGAATACAGACATGGTGAAACATTGTTAAGGAAATATAAAGGAAAAGAAGATTGCGTGGCTAACAGAGATAGATGTAGTGGAAGAAGAGAAAGGAGTAAGTTAGGAGACACTAGCTTTGCTATTTGACAGAGGAGAGGATTGGCCTTGTGCATTAACTTTGCGGAAAAAGTTATGAGGATGATAGGAGGAAATGTTTCAGCTACTTCTTAAAAGCAGCAGGTGATTGAATTTTGCGCAAGGTAAGGAGCAGTTTGTTCCAGAGGCGGACAGCAGCAACTGAGAAGGAGTTGGCAAAAGTTTTTGTTTTGTGAGTGGGCACTGTTAGGATACCAAATTAGAGTGACCTTGTGTTACGATTATAATGGCTTGAAAGGTGTTTAATCTCTGAAGCAAGGTACTGGGGTGCTTGTGCGACGAGGAGTCGGTGAAGTAGGCATAGAGTGTGGTAGTCACGCAATTTGTCCGGCCGCAGTCACCCTAGCTGGAAGTATGAAGCACTAACATGATCATATCGGCGAATGTTGCAGCTGTAACGCACACATGCATTGATGGTTAGCTATAGCCGTCTTTTGTTTTCACTACTCATGCCTTCTTGAATTACATCACAATAGTGGATGTGTCTGTCAAAGGGCCAACGTGTGGCTGAACTGCTGTTACAGTTTGGGAACGGATAACAGCAAGTAGTTTCGGCCTTCTGTCGCAACTGATCTCCTTTTCCATCATAAGTACAGCGAAATACTGGAGAATATATAGCTTCGTCCGGTTAGTCAGAGATTTTCGGGTCTTAAAATCTTCCAACATGATCGTAGTCCTATTTACACACAGAACTGTGTACAAAACAGGTATTAAATGAACGGAGACTCGAGCTGTTAGACCAACCTCCCTCAGGTGCTGACCTTAGACCGATAGAGCACATATGGCCAGAGACTGAAAAAAAATGTTAGATGTAGAAGACCAGTATTGACACCCAATCCAGCACTTTCCGAAGCAGTTCATGACGAATGGGAAGTGTTGCCGTAGGATAACAGATTAATCCAGAAACTTGTTGCCTCTACTCCCCAGCGACCTTTGTGGCTATAGAGGAGGACGGAAACTGTATACCGCAGTAATTTATTGTGTTTTTAGGGACGATATTTTGTTTATGACAAATGAATTGATTCGTTCGAAGGTGAGGAAAATTCATTTGTCTCATCGCAGTGTCTCTCTCTTTTATAAAAAAGAGAAAGACGAGCAGATTATACATACAGACTAAGCTGCCTATTTCACAATTTTCACTCATTCCGTAGACTCATACTAATTAGTGTCCTTTGTACTTAGATGCGGGCAGGAAACCAGTACCAACGACAACGTAAAAGAAGTAATTTCTAAATCCCACGCCGAAATCAAAATACATTGACACAAAAGGCAAAAATCTGAGTCCACTGTATCCTCCGATATATACCTATGAATACTTCAAAATCTTAATACTTAATAATCAGCGTTGCTTCTATATTCAGACATAATTGTCGTAGAGGAGTGTGACTATAGTTTAAGTTAAATGTTAATTAACACTACAATAGTGAAGCCACACTCACAGTGTATAAAATCTTTCTTTAAAAGAAAGAAGCGGTTACATTACTGGTTTCAACGAACTACGTCGTCATTTTCAAATGCTGGAGAATATATGGCTACAATTCTCATCATATATTCTTCAACTCATGTTTTACATTTGAAAATGACGACGTAGTTCGTCAAAATCGGTAATGTAACCCCTCGTTTTTTAAAGAAAAATTTTATGTACTGGAACTATGACTTCACTATTGTAGTGACAAAGAAACATTTAAAGTATCGTGGTATTCCTAAACTAATAACTCTTACCACGAATTAAAATTCAAGGAACTGACATGTTACGTCTGCTTTAATCGCTACGCCATTTTCCCAATCGCGTAATACGTTGCTTTTATAGTATTGTATGTTATGGTCTTTAATGTCTCATATTTTCCATGAAAAGGAAATAATACACCGAGTGAAAGCGGCGCAGAGCATCTTTGACGGAAATGCAGACACTCTATCTGACTTTGAATTCCGTGAACGGAATTATGGCTCTGAGCACTATGGGAATTAACATCGATGGTCATCAGTCCCCTAGAACTTAGAACTACTTAAACCTAACTAACCTAAAGAGATCACACAACACCCAGTCATCACGAGGCAGAGAAAATCCCTAACTCCACCGGGAATCGAACCCGGGAACCCGGGCGCGGGAAGCGAGAACGCTACCGCACGTCCACGAGCTGCGGACACGGAATTATGAAGAGTATAAGCCAATTGAAACTGACACAACAGGTATTCTGCCAGGTTTTTATCAGATCTGCTTGTTTTAGAGACGACGTGGGTGGGACAATTTGAGAACTCAATAGCCGTTAACGCAAGTGTCATCAACTTTCGACCCACTCCGGGCAAAGTTACTAATGTGGCAACTGCTAGCGCTGAATATGGCTTGAGAATCTTAACGGCATATATTCTATCACCATGACCGAAATGCATCAGGAAATACAGCTTAATTATACACTTATCATATCTATCTTACGACAAAAGAATGATATAACGAAAAAAACTGTTTGTTTCAGGCTCAGCTACGAAATGTTTCAACTATATCACACAGTAATCAAAATTTGTATATACAAGTGAAATGTACCTCTGCTTTTTGCATCTACAAAGAGAAAGATATAGAAAAACGTCAAATTCTACTATTCAATACGTTTTTTACCTCCAGATTTACCTAGTATGTTCATTGTTTCCGAATCGTTTGTTTTGGGTATGATTCCAAAAATGACAATATAACTTCTGAACATGTTCTGTATAGGTCAAACATGAGTGGCCATTAGCGTTTTAATTTCATTATGCCTGTGTTGTTTACTTTGTAGCTGGCTCTTCTGAGTATTATTAATAACGAACAAAATACACATTACTGTCAATAATTGTCAATTGGATACTTTTCTGAACTTTTCTTGTGAAACAAGTGATAATTTCCAAAACAGACACTACTACTAAACACTGCAGTTTATTGAATGGAAGTCGTGAGATGGCTTAGGATACACAGATTGTCTTTTGATTTAGTTACGGAATTTCGTTCTAGCCGTTTCTAGATGTGATAATGAAAACGACTTAAATCCGTAGTGTTGCTCCAGCGAGATCAGTACCGACTTCTATATCAACGATCGCATTTGAACAAGAGTGTGTCACCCCTAAGACAATAGGACACTGCCGCAGTAGACCTTTTTTCATTATGTCTCATGTTTCCTAAAGTAGATTACTCAGACGTGACATTAGAGAGCAGTCTTAGCCAAGATACCAAACGTTAAATGTGGGTTCAAACAACTAATTTTACTGAAACTACAGTATTAGACATAAAACCTGGTCAACAGCCGGCCTCCCCTCAGAATTCTAGCTCTGGTCGTATGCACAACCTTCAACACTCTAGGATGTCAAAGTGTATGGCAGAAGTACCGTCAGTTCTCGACCTGTTTCAGAAGTGTATCTGTTCGTGGTCTAGTGGTAAATCTCATGCACTGTGAACATAGAGTCACGCAATTGAGTCTCGTCCATTTCCAAGTTAGTTTGAGTAGCATATCGGAAATCTGCTGAAGTTATTAGTACGATGGAAATTCAAACATACGTCATTACATTTTCTAATCCACCTGTAACAGCCGAGATGGGATGACATTTCTAGAATCTGCTGCTGAATCATAAACTACCACCACATGAGACTTGGAAAAATTATTCGAAGTGTCTTATTACAAAAAAGTTGTGTTTCCTATTCACAAAATACCGGAAGTATTCTAAAAACGTGAAACATGTCTGGCGATAAGCATTTTAGTTCCACTACCCATAAGACAGAGGAACACAAATTATTGTGACTGTTCACGATCTGTATTGTTTAGTTTGCAGTCGGCGCATTTGAGAATTATTAGTTACGACGCTCTAGCTTCCAGATCAGTTACAGAAAGCAAATTAGACTCATTGACATGTATTTCGGCGCTCGGCTGCCACATCCTTGAGACACGAACTGTAGTCACTTCCAAGACCGCTCGAGGCTTGTATACTTCACGCTAGATGTGTAATTGAATCTCGGCAGTACCACAGGATAAATCTGGCAATCCTGTGACCGACGAGATACGTCCTGGGTGACACGGAATTAGCCTGCAAAATTCGTTTGATACATTCATATCATTCCCATTTAATAATCTAAATGTTTTTACATATAAGACGTAAAATAAAGTTATCAAATTACAGTTTTCAGTCCAGGAAAATAATTCGAAGTGGAAACTGCAATGAGTCTCTTATTTTGCAAGCGTATCTGTCCTAGCCTGCACTAGAGCAATAAGGAAGAATGAAACGCTGCTGTATTCCGCTATGAGATAACGTGGTCGGCTTCAGAGTGCTGGCTGCACTCGTCCCAGTCTCGATGAAAGATACATTTTTGGCCGTTCTGTGAGAGAACTACAAGCGTTCAGATCGCAAAAAAATAACAAAAATTTATTCATTTCATTCATAAAATGTCACTTTTCCATACTATTTTATTGTGACACAGGACAGGAGCGTTTCGAAGTCCAGAGTGAGTGACATCTCACTAACTCGTGATGATATAGGCACACTTCTGTTGCAGATAACTTGTGTTTTATTAGAATTTACTTTCGTTGAAAGGATATTGTGGTAACCTGAAAAGAAAACCGTGCATGTTTTAATACCGTTCTCTGCTATTTCATTGAACAGAATAATAAACATGAAAGAGAAATTAATCATTAATAGTATATTGTCTCATATTATCTGAAACAGTCGGACAACGCTCAGGTGTTTTACCGATTGCACACCTATAGAAATATGGATAGTTTTGTTAGTGAAACGGGCAGAGAGTAATATCGCGTAGCATCAACTTTCACTGAAAATTTTTAGGTTGTCTTCCTTACACTGCGACCGATACGTCCCATAGTTATTGGCAAAAAATAATACCAGCTTCCATGCATTCTCTCCAGGGAGATTTTCATAGTGCACAACATCGTTTTTGAGCTACGAGAGACAAAATATGTTCCCTCTGCCCCTTGCTCTAGTGTATGTCGTTTGTTAGCGCTCAGCCACTCACTCTTCTTATGAAGTTAATATAAAGTCATCATAACTTGTTATCAGTATGAATATCACATTAGAATTCTCAATGACCTAAATGATGACTGCCAATCAAAAATTAATTAATAGTCAGCCCTTTGATTTTTGTAGTTGTGCAGTACTGGTGCTTCCGAAATCTGAACCTTTCCTATTGAATGAAATCGTCGCACTTAAATGTTTGCACTTCATCACATGTGTCTTTTATCGCGGCTTTCTGAATGTGCAGTATCATCTACGCCAGAATTATCGTTCTCGAAGCAAACAAAATCTTTTAATGTCATATTTTGTCCAAAATAATTCGCCCCACACATAATACAGAAGTTCAGAGGAGCTACCTCTGCTGCTCTACTAAATCCAAAGACAACTTTGCGTCGCATATGTTAGACCTTTTTTACACTTGCGACCATATATTATGACACTTGAACAACGCTCGTCGGTTTCAGGCATGCAAAATCCAAATCGTAATTGCGAGAGAAGTACAACAACTACAAACGGGAAAATGACGATTGGCAAATACTCTCATGATGCTACTCCATGTTCACCTGGTTGGAGGCGTTTGATGTTGGCGATGGGCAGTATACGGCCGGTAGCCGCTTTGGGGAAACTCTCAGCGTAAACTGTTCTCATCTTGACGCAGCTGCGAGCTGTTTGGCGTAAATGTTGCCGATACTTTTTGATATTACAGGCGGAATAGAAAACGAAACGAATTATGTTTGAGGTTCCATCAGACTAATAACATCAGCTGAGAAGAGCTACTCAAAGAAACTAGGGAATGGCGGTGACTCGAACATATGACATTATATTTACTGAGCATGGAACTTACCTCCACATCACGAACAGATGCACTTCTCAAACAACTCGAAGGAGACTAACTAAACTTCTTCCATACTCTTCTCCATCCTACAGACTTGCAGATCATCATGTGGCTGTACTCAGATTTCTGAAGGATGGATGGTAACACTGATAGTATTAACTGAACGACTAGGGTTTTGTGGTTGCCGATCAGCGGCCAGGTTTTATGTCTAATTCTGTACTTTTTCCCTTCACCTTGATGAAATATTCTGAATTTCTCCCATTTAAGATGTGACACTGAGTAAGTAAAATTTATTGTTTCAACGCAGATTTGACGTTTGGCATGTAAGTTACGATTGCTCTCTAATGGCACTTACGAGTAGTCTACATTAGGAAACATCGATTTTCAATGCGCTGGTTGACATTCAAGTAGGTTCGGATTTCGTTGGAGAAACGATGTGGATTGGAAGTCTTTCTCTCGTTTTCTTTATTCGAGTGCAAACGGCCATTACGAAAGAGAGTGACTAAATCATAAAACAAGCTGTACATCATAAGCCACCTCTCATTTTCCATACAGTACTTTTAGCGGGTAGCAGAAGAGAGTGTTCTCGATATACTGGGATACTTCACAAGAGAGGCTCAGAAAAGTATCCAAGAATCATTTTTGACAATAATGTGTGTGTTGTTTTTTCATTTAGGGAATTATCAACTGAGGCAGACTCTACAGAAGCAACGAACATGCTGGGGTAAATCTGGAGGTGAAAAACGTATTGAATAGTAGCATTGCAGGCCTTTTTATACCTTCTTTTTGTTTCTGGATCATAAGACATACATTTTCCTTGTAAATATACATTTTAATTACTGTGCTATACTTGAACCATTTCACAATTGTGGCTGAAGCAAAATATTTGTCTTTCATTAGATTAACCTTTCGACGGAGGATAGATTTGGTAAGTGTATAATCCAACTGCATTTCCTGATACATTGCAATCATGATGAAAGAACATAAGCTTCGAATATTCTCAAGTCATTTTCTGCACGAGTAATTGCCATATGTGTGACTTTGCTATCACTGTGCCGAAACTTTATGATATTTGCGTTAGCAGCTATTAAGTTCTCAAACTCCCACACACAGCATTTCCAAGACAAGCAGCTCTGATAAAACTTAAGATTAGCTTATGTTCTTCATAACTCTGTTCATAGAACTCAAAGCGACATCTGTTCCTCTTTCTTTTGTTTTTCTTCGAGGTAATAAAGACGTTCGTTTGTCATCAGCAAAATTTTCTTCCTAACAACGCTATAAATCAGTACCGTGTCCAGTTCCCGTACTCCTCTACAACTACATTTAGCCAACGGAGAATAGTGGCAATATGTTTCTGAATTAATCTGTTAATTTGTGACACTCTTCACGTCCATGATGAACTGCTACGGACAGCAGAGTGTCGGTACTGGACGTCTATATCTAATAATTTTCTCCATCTCTCCCCATACGTGCTCAATGGGACTAAGGTCAGCACCTTTGGAATGCCAGTCCAACAGCTTAACGCGCCCTTCATTTGGTGCCACTGTTTCACCCAAATCGCTGTATAATCAGGAGAACGGACATGATGGAAGGTTGACCTGCCTCGGGAAAATCTTTGACGAACAGAAGGAGGCAATACGTTCTCCAGTATTTCGAGATATTAATAAATAGGAAAGGAGCCCAGTTACCACACAACGCTGCAACCACATGCTGATATCAATCCCCAAACCGTGACACCATTTCGGCCACAACTTTGCCTCTAATGGACTCATTTGCTGTCGAATCTTGCTTCACTTGCCTGATACACACGGAACGCAGTATTTAGACAGTATAAAATATCTTCTCGTCCGTAAACATAACTTGCTCCCCGTACGAAAGCGGTTTCCTTCTGTGCGCCAGACCTAAGTTCAATCTGGCAGCCTTATGTTGCTCCTTCAACATTACCTTAACCGCCGATTTTCATACGTATCTCACTTTCTCGTTGAGACAACGATACGTGGTTGAGCTGCTCACACTTAGCTGGAAGTTGTTCGTAAGTCCTGTGCTAGTCTTGAAAAGGTCTTCATCACTGCAGTGGAGTACACTATTGTCTTGATCCTCCGACGTCGGTTGACCTGACCAGCTTCCTCCATCCTCTCCACCCTGATATGTATCGTAAATTTGCTGTAACCTAGGGTAGTGGTAATGGCAGTGTTACAGCATCCTTATTCATGAAATGTAAAAATTTGATCTTTGTCAGTTTGCTTGGACTGTGACCTTTCACAAGTAAGAACGTAATGATAAGGCAGGAGAAAAAGAAGTGCGACAGAGGGTGCAGAGCTCTTCCATGGCCACAGAAGTCATACTCATTAACGATTACAGTGATTGAAAACAGATTTAATTAATTAGTTTCTTTCCAATATTATTAGAGTATCGTGTAAACTTGTTGTGTCCTCAGTCATCATATGTGGTAATAATAACGGCACTACTTTCAGATGTTAAAGGGAAATTTTATAATCACGTTGCGATGCAGGTCATGTTGCTTGGGCTACCTTACATTAGTCTACTGTGTTACCTCACGTATTACCCACAGAAATACACAGTAGCCCTTCATACAATGGTAAGAGAGTGGTGAAGGTAATATGGTGAGATTGTAATCACTCGTTATCGGGTTAGAATCCTACCCCACTGCAAATTTAATTCTTTTTAAAAATATAATTGTTAGTTAAGGAGAACAATGTCAGTTGTAATGTTCAAAGTACCGGCAGTATTGTAAAGATTTCTATATATGGCTTCCAATGCTAGTTGGAGGAAGACGTGAACATTGTGCACTGGTTTCCCTGGGTGGACAATAAAGTTTTCTTATTCGGTAAATTTCTGAGCATGTCTACTTGAGATCTTTTAACGGTAAGCTAAATTGCGTCACCTACGACAGCTTTAAGACAAATCTTCTGAACAGTAGTAAATAGCAATTGGTGAAGCAATTGCTGTCACATTTTGCTGCATTTCGCTATTTGGAAGGGGAAAAGCTTACTTACAAGAAAACTAATCTCCCAGAAGGAAAGGAAGAACGAAGTGAAACCTCTCATTTGTGAGGCCATAGGATATTTGTTTTTTTAATTAGTTAAGTATCTCGAACAATGAAGTACGAGTACAATGTTGGTGTCGGTATGACGTATGCCGAGTCAGTTTAGGTCAGGAATATACAGAACTGGATGTATCGGCACTCTTAAATTCTGCAATCCGTAAGCATTGCTTGCACACGAAATTAGTGTTGCAGTATAGTTATTATGGAACCCAATAAGCTAATTGTGTGTTTTCCGGTGAGAAACAGCAGCGGTAAACAACCATCGCTGCATGTTAACTAAAAGATGTTCCAAAAAACAACAGTTTCTGATTGGCGACAAGATCGCATGAGCCCTCTGTGTACTATGAGTCGGATGTGAGTTTTGCAAAGCTGAAATATATTTGACGTGGATGCTACAATTAGAGTAATTCTGCGAAACTGTTAACATGGACTACGTAGAATGAATTTATTGCAACGGAAAACAGTTGATGTTGTGCACTATTTTCTGCCTTGTGCTACCTGAAATAGGCGTAGTCGACCAAGTCATCTGGAGGGAACGATCGTGACATTTCACATAAAGCTTTGAAAGTGGCTTTTAGCATTAGTTTTAGCATATTATAAGCGTTGTTGGTAGGGCAAGTAAATAAAGTAAAGCAACGCAATTACTTTTATGAAGTAACGTCTTTACCAGTTAATTTAGTTTCAGTGTAATCTACGAATAACTGAAGTTATCCGACATTAAGTTGAAAAGTGTTCCATAGACGCTGCGATAACTAAATAACTACTTATGTTTAGTTGCCATAGAACGCCGTAACCATCGGTTGCGAACTAAATATTTGACTTTTATTGGGCAAGATCTTCTAAAAATGGCAAACAAGCATTACATGCTTCCTTCAAGCACTCTTGTAGCAGCAGCAGAACGAAGGAGTTAATAGAGATAAAGTTATAATCGGAGTACTTGGTAATTTCACACTATATAGTGGTGTCGCTCGATCTAAGAAATTTGTTCTAATAGTGAAAATTTCAAAATTTCTTCGAATCCAGATTACTGCAGCTACAAGAGTCTTTATATTCCGCTGAGATTAGCATATCTTCCGCGTCAGAAGTTTGCAGATGATTTATCAGTTAATAGAGAACTGAACATTTTTCATTGTGGCTGGTTTGTACGCTCAGAGCATCATATGTTACGACACAGTCATAAATGTAGCCAATTCTGGCTTCTGTAGTCTGGTGGACTGATTCTATTCCCTACTATTTCCATTCCCTGCGTCGTACTTCAGAATCAGCATTGTAAACATCGTATCCCTTCACTGCCGCCGGCCGCGGTGCCCGTGTGGTTCTAGGCGCTGCAGTCTGGAACCGTGGGACTGCTACGGTCGCAGGTTCGAATCCTGCCTCGGGCTTGGATGTGTGTGATGCCCTTAGATTAGTTAGGTTTAAGTAGTTCTAAGTTCTAGGGGACTGATGACCTAGGATGTTAAGTCCCATAGTGCTCAGCGCCATTTGAACCATTTGAACCTTCACTGCCAACTGGGGCAGAGCCGGGCTAGGTTGAGCCGTAGCAGAGGCGGAAGTCGCGGCAAAGAAAAACTTTGCTGCCTGTGAGCTTCCATATACTAGAAACTTTACTTATTAAATCAATGTTCATTGAAGATCACAGGGCTCTTATTTTATTTAAACAATGGTGCTGCACTGTGATTAGAATTCGAATCTCTTTTTCGTGATATCTGATCTACATGAAACGATACATTTTCACCATTTCGTTGTTTTCCTCAGGATTGCTAACACTCTAGGTCTCCACGAAATGCAAATATGTCGTTTCGAATCCTAGTCCTGCGCAAAAGTAATCGTGTTTTCAAGTCCTAGCAGATGCACACCGAACTACTAGTGTTAAATAATTTTCATTTTTAATTTCTCTTCATGTGTTGTCAACAATAACGACAGGTGTCGTTATTTTTAGTCAAACATGCACACATCTCAATACTGGCGAGCAAAGAATTCGTAGGTACAAAAGAACGACAGTAGGTGCCGGATATCGATTTCCGGCCAGCCAAAGAAATTTTATTCTTATGTCAGACTCAAGCATATCACTGCTGGTGAAAAAACTCGACATCTAACATCTGATTTTGCTTAGGTAGCGATGATCGCTTACGGGGTTCGAGTCCTCTTCAAAAAACTTTACATCTTAGCACTTCGTTTTAACACACGCAAGCTTTGAGACATGAAATTATATTAAACATTTTTCGTGGTTAGTGAAGAGGGAGGTAAGGGTCTTCAAAGGATTCCAGGACGAGTACAAAATTTTTCAAGTCCAGACTTGCCGACTAATACTGGCGAAAACTTTGATATTTCTAGACTCTTCACGCCTAGTCTCCAGTGACGAAAGTTGCACTAATTGAGTCTCCATCAGGCATGAAAGCCTTGATTATTTACAATGATCATGGGTACTCACTTGGTTTCGAGTTAGATCAAGAACAAAAGTCATGACGTTTACATTTCAAATACGTGCACAGATAATTGCTCAGTCATGAATACAGAGATATTACTGATGATGCGATACTAATGTTGAGGTTTCCACAGAGCGCTAGCCGCTGTCAATCGCGTAACTTTTAACTAGTTAGTTCAATATTCAGTTTATGACAAACCCTTCGTATCAGGATAGACATTTCACAGGTGTAGGAAAGCCTTTTAAATAGAAAATATACTTCGCTTTGTCGTGGAACCTTAGGAATCCAGCATTGTCTAAAAATTTCTTGTTCATAGAAACTTTTAATTTTGTTTAAAGATTGCTGGAATAACTAACCTAACAGAGTTAATTAACTCATTTCTAAAGAGTGGAACTGATTTTGAAATGTCAGTTACTGCAATGAAATTGAGTCTGCAAGCGTTAAGCACTGTTTCACCTCTAATGATGTTTATCTTGGTATTCGCAATTTCATGGTGTTGATTTATATCTGGTCTGATTACATTGTACGTGAAATTCGTTGAAATTTTACATTTTCTGGTTTCTACTCCATAATGTGCTTTGGACTTTCCTGAACATTTTGGCATATATTACATTAAAATCAGACAATTGTGAGAATTTCAAATAATATTTTGAATGTTGACGTGTGACTTTCAAATTTCTAGGCTACGCATACACTGCCAGAGTTGAGCAGTCATATCTTGGGAACCACACAGTCTAGAATGCTGTGAATTGCTGTGTTTTGTGCCTACTGCAACGTATCAGAAGTTGGCATTAAGAATCAAACAATTAGTCCTTTGTTTCTAATACTAGTTTTTGTTCAAAGTAGTGTGATTATTGGCTATTTTTGTAGTAAGCTAACTTCTATTGCTTTTTATTCGTAAATAAGGTGACTAAGCGTAAAAGTAACTTCAAGAAACGAAAATTTGCGCGTAACAGATGTGTGTCAATTTCTTTAATCGAATATCAACCAATGAAAAGCAATGTCATGCTTTGTGTCCACCTTCACCAAACACTTGGTGTAAATGGAGGCAAGCTGAATTTTCTGGCACCCTGCATGAAATTACTCATAAAAATAATTCTTCCTTCGGCAGTAATGGAGGCAATTACTCCTATTTACAGAGATTTGGCAAATCCTGAGCTATTAAAGAAGTGTTTACATGGGAAGACCCAGAATGTGAATGAGTCCTTCAGTAATGTTGAGTGGTGACGTGTATTTGTTTGCCTTGTGACTCTAAATTTAGCAGTGTCTGATGCTGTAATAACTTTTAACTATGAAAGACTTAAGATTATGTAGAAGTTAGCAATTCTTGCGCAGAAATGTAAGTCTGTATAGGAATTTATAATAAAAAGTTTTAAACCTCAATACATCTGAATAGCATTATTTGCAATAAATGACACGTTTTCTAAAAAAAAGTGCTGATGATAGAGACATGCAATTTTTACAACATGCCAAGTGTGAGATTCAACACATATGGAACTAGAATAATTAAAATATCCTGAGTTGTTTGGCTTTTATGTTCATTTATGTACAAAATTCTGTCAGAAATTTGAGTGTTTGTAAAAAAATAACATGCCCCACGATTTTAGTAAATGATTCTAGTTCAGTGTATCTAGAAAGGTGCATTCAATAATTATGGAAAATTGTAAGTCAGTGTTTTAAAGAGTTTCCAAGATAATGGGTTACATAATTCGGTAATTTAACATTGGCAGCGTAGGACATACAATGTCCCCTTAAAGCACTGTGTTCTCTAGTGATCTCTTGCGGTATCCACTTTGTATAGTCACACTATTGTACGGTGAAGAGATCATAGGACATGCAAGACAGCTGCGTTATATGGGCTTCATTCTAGTCAGGAGGAAATGTGATTCAGGTGGTTCGAATACTTCTGAGTATGATAGTACTGCTGTACTTAATCCCAAGCTCATCAGTTGAAAAAGGGAAAAAGAAAAAAAAGTTTGATTATTTAAGGAGAAAACGGAAGATCTCTACATGAGTTAGACCTAAGCCAAATGTATGGATACCACAAAGCGCTACATGGAGCTATAAAGCTAAGAATTCCGGATTCCAGTTGGCATGATATATAACAATGCGACAGGTTGCAGAGACGAGATTTACCTTGGTTCAGTCCTAGACAGCTAAAACTCGATTCTACCTTGCCGAATTGGGGATGGATTTGCGAAGGAGTTCCACAATCTAGTCGTATATTTGAGAATGAAATTTTCACACTGCAGCGGAGTGTGTGCTGATTTGAAACTTCCTGGTAGACTGAAACTGTGTGCCGGTCCGAGACTCGAACTCGGGACCTTTGCCTATCGCGGGCAAGTGCTCTACCAACTGAGCTACCCGTGACCCGTCCTCACAATTTTACTTCTGCCGGTACCTCGTCTCCTACCATCCTAACTACACAGAAGTTCTCCTGCGAAACTTGCCTGACTAGCACTACTGTAAGAAAGGATATTGTGGAGATATGGCTTACCCACAGCATAGTCGTATATTGACCATGGGCTACAATTAACCTTCCTAGTCAAAAGAAATACAGCTTAAAAACACGTTTGGTTCTGCTTCACGTATTACCGAGGATACTAAGAAATAAATATATTAATTTGAAAATATGTTAAATTTTTTAAGACACCAGTGTTTTAGATGGCATCAGACTTGAGTAATCCATATTTTTAAGTTTATTCCATATGCTCCGACTTCGAGGGCTATTAATGCAGAAATTCTGTTGATATCCAGCAACATTTTCTCAGTCATTCTGACCTTTTTTCACTTTTCATATTTCTAATTTTCGTTTTATGTACACTCTTTGACATAAAACTTGACCGGTGGCCGGCCGCTTCAGAGGCTAAGTCCGCGCCGATCGCGACATGGGACAAAAAAACTGGCCATCTCGCTAATTCTCTAAGTCCGGTTATCTGCACAATCTGGCAACACTGTAGACTGCGGCCCTTCCTGGAGGAAAACTTGTCCCATGATAGAGAAACGCTAGGCTGATTACGCCTGTGGTCTAGCGGTAGCGTGCGTTGTTTCTGTTCATAATGACAGTGGCTCGAGAGCAGGTGGTATAAAATATTTTTATAGCCTCTTCTGTCTGAATGCTGAAGACGTGAATGTAATGGTAGCGCAGATTCAATCTATTTCGCTTTGTGACACACCGATATCAAAATTTTATCCAGTAACGATTTTGCGGCAGATTTCCTGCAGACTGTCCTCCTCTGGACGCCGTATGCGGCAAAGCTCCGGGATCCATTTGCTGGCTACTGGCAGCGGCCGTGGCGACAGCAGCCGCGCTGCACTCCCCCGTTCTTTATCGAAAGCGCCTGCTACCGCTCATCGCTTTTGATGATTTAAAACGGTTTATTATTAAATGTTGCTCCACAGAAAATTTCTACAATTTCCATTCACGCTCAAAAGCAACGGAGACAGACGCCCTGATTAGTAGGCGGGTATTATATTACATTAATCGGCAAGAGCTGAGTATGGCCCGAAATTAATTTTATAGACTGGGACGAAATTAAACCACCTCACTACATTCGATGAATTTATAAATGCTTCATACCTCGTTTCTTTTCCTTTCAAACTCAATTATTTGAGAAACTTTTGGTCAATGTTTGGATGTTTTCGTCAAGCCAGAGTGAGCGTCTGTGGTGTAAAGTGTATTACAGTTCTTGTTTCATTCCTTATGGTAAGTCTATGCGATAAACTGTGTGAATACCTTGCAATGCATGCTCTGTAGCAGTGCAGGAACACTGCACATTTGGAGTTCCATGTATGGGTTCATGAAGTATTTATTGTTGATCGGAAGTGATAGTTGAGGTCATCAGATTTAAACCAGAAAAATTTGTCGTTTTGAAGGTTTCAGAGAACGGAAAGGAATTGCTAACGCCGGTGTTAGAAAACGTCTACAGTTAAATGCTATTGCAAAAATTTAGAAGAAGGGAACTACATTAATGAACATGTGCACTTCATAAACAACCTTCTGACATGTTAGACCTATATGACGAACAAAGCTCAAATTTATATCGTTGACAGTCGGTTTGAATCTTTTCAGGGTCTATTTTACAGTGAAGCACCTTGGAATTCGCAAAGCAGAAATCCATGATGTTAACTTAATTTACTAAGTCGAAATCGGACGAAGATTGATGTTTAAAGGCATTCTTCAGATTTCGCATAAGAAATTTTTACTAGCAGTTTGCAACTCCATTAATTAAAATGGAAAATAAAAGGTTGTACTCAGCGGCTTCTACCGTGATTCGAACTACTATGTCTTATAGTACAAGCACTGCAACGCACAAGGGAACCTCTGAGCTAACGACACACTGGCGGCCAGAGGCGGAATATAGTCACTGCGATGTTGCCTGAGCCTCAAAACGCAACCTTAAACACACGAACAGAGGAGGTGGAGATTACTGTTTTAACGTCCCGTCGACAACGATGTCATTAGAGACGGAGCACAAGCTCGGATTAGGGAAGGATGGGGAACGAAATCGGCCGTGCCCTTCCTAAGGAACCATCCCGGCATTTGCCTGAAGCGATTTAGGGAAATCATTGAAAACCTAAATCAGGATGGCCGGGGGCGGGATTGCACCGTCGTCCTCCCGAATGCACACACAAACAGGTGTTACTTATGTGAAGAACGCCATTCTTGGAGTCCAGAAATTAAATATACTTTCTAATTGTGTCATCTTGCAGTGGATTATATCGTACGAGTCTTCGATGTGGAAAACGAATGTCAAGTGAATTTAGCGAGGTAACGCCGACCTACACCCGGAAGTAAATGCACTATCAGTGTGTTGACAAATACTTGCTACGACGCTGCCATTTCTAGGCTCTCTGACGAGGCAGCTCTTCAGCGAAATGCTTGCCGTGATTCTCCGATACGGTTCTTCAGAGTGGAGACGCGCGCGCACGTTTGGTTTTTATGCGGCGTTCTCCCCTGATGGTTTCTGACGTCGCCTTCTGGGCTATGTATACATATGAGACATTCAATTATCATTAATCCAGAATGATACAAGTTTCAGCTTCCGGCGTGGAAGAAGGCTGTTGACGCCGACATTATATCATTTCAACGTAGGGAAAGCAAAACGGATCATTCAATGTTTCTCATTCAACATAAAGCATGTGAGATAATTTTCCGTAACGTTCATAATCATCTAAAAATACAAACGAAGTAAAAATACACCGGAAGCTATTTCGAATTGAATATAACGCTTTGCACCTCGATGTCGAATTTGTCCACTTGCAATCTTTTGCAGCATACACATAGAATGTCATGATTACCACGAGAATGAAGAAATATGTTGGTAAGGATGGAAGCAAGAAGAGACGCAGTCAACAAATATTCTATTCCTCATGGCATTCATTTCATTTGACGCGTAAGAAGAGGTAAAGCGGGAATTTACTTTCGTTAACACGAAAGATATGCCGCACATATTGATAACGAGGAAGTCTGCGTCTTCATACGTTTCCTCCTTGAAATCTGTATGCTCTATTATATACTAAGTAGCCCGATCATTGTTTCAGTAATGTTACCCTCTTGTTTGACCCCGTAACGATGAACAGATTCCAAATGCATGTCTCCCTTCCTGGGTTGTTTTTTGTGTCTTATTGCTTGGAATTCCTGAAGCAGACCACTGTGCCTTCCCCCCTCGTGGGTTAGGTCTCAAAACTAAACCGCTTTGTATCCAATGGCATAATTTATTCAGACAGCATCAGCATAAGACTATCAAACAAAGCCTTCCATTTACAGTTGCAGCACTCTAACCAGCACTGACCAAAGTGTAATCCACGGTCATGGTCCTAAATTACCAGCTGTCTGCTACTGTGGCAAAGTCCGTACTACACTGTCGATTCCGCAGCACCATTTTATCTGGTAACACTGTGTAGTTGCACAGTTGTGCTACCAGGTCTGTCCTCACACTGTCAACTTTATGTATATCACTTCTCCTGTAGCGTAGATCACGAGGAGCCGAAGTAAATGAGTGTATTCTGCATGACGTAACATTCAGTATTCCCTTCTTTCATAGCCACTCTTCATGTGCATCGATACCAAATAGGAATGCGAAAACTCTTGCGAGTGAGAGAATGACAATAACAATCGTAACAAGAACAAGCAAATAATGAATGATGTTTATTCCAACGCAGAACGAGAATGGCTTTAAATATAAAAATCTGTATCTATATCTATATCCATATCTATTGATCTTTGAGTTGGCACAATGCAAATATATTCTTAGCATTTAGTTACTGAATTTAGTTCTGGATGTTTGCAGAGAAAAGGAAAAGTCGGTACTTCTCACTAGTGTAATATAATGTGAACAAGCAACTACCCTTTCCTTAGAACACGACTCAAGCAGGTCCTCAAGTAGGTAGCAAGGCACTGCTGCATTCTGTTCCCTGACATTGCTCTGATGACGGTTAATGCAGATAGTTCCGATTATGAAATACAAAACGTATTGCAGGTTAGTTCCTAGGATAGTAACATTAAATTTGCGTTGTAGACGGCACATGAACGTGACGACTATCCATATTACTCATCAATATAAAAAGACAATATTTAGGGAATTTAGCAGGATTACTCAAAATGAATTCTGAAATTGGGTGACTGACTGCACAGGTGCTATACGTCGTCAAGAGTATACGATGTCCTAATCGCATTAGGAATATGAAGATCGTCTTCGACAGCTCTCAACTTTCACATTGCTATCTCCACCCTACTCCAGACAGCCCTCGGTGGAGTTGTACTACGTTGCCGATGTTATGGAAGGCCTTCAAACCGACAACAGACCACATATTGAAAAATACAAGCGAATTCTCTTGCAGCGTAAGCTTATTGTAACTAATCTAAAAATTATTGGAGAGGAACATTGTCCTATTCCAAAAAGGTAAAATGTTACACACTGTTGACGTCAAACGGACATTATCTATGTCCTGTCTTGTGTCCTACTCATCTATAATATCAAGTGTACTATGAAAATGATTATATATAATGGATGATAGGGTAATGCATTGATACCAGATGGGGGGGGCCGGCCGGTGTGGCCGTGCGGTTCTAGGCGCTTCAGTCTGGAACCGCGTGACCGCTACGGTCGCAGGTTCGAATCCTGCCTCGGGCATGGATGTGAGTGACGTCCTTAGGTTAGTTTGGTTTAAGTAGTTCTAAGTTCTAGGGGACTGATGACCTTAGAAGTTAAGTCCCATAGTGCTCAGAGCCATTTGAACCATTTGAACTATTTAACACAAAATGACATTAAAAATTAAAGTTATTCACGAGCAGCTAGTTGAGAATATGTATGAACATTAAATGACACGACGAACTGAAATAATATGACGAAGAGTTCAGCGCTCACTGGGAATAGAGCCCCACACATATCGTTGTTGACTACACACAAAGAGACGTCAGCTACCGAATTTTTCTCCACCAACTGCTCAGAATAGCATCTTGAACTTACAGTCATCTCGCAAATAGTTCTGTCTCTCACTGGGAGTTAAAAACGTCAGATATCGTTAGTGTTGACAACGAATGAAAATACATTAAAAATCAAAATTATTATCCACCAGCAGATAGGTGTTCTCATGATAGAGCTTGATAATACATAATTAAATCTTTAGTGCCGGGCCAGGATTCGATCCCATTCACGCGTAATATGTGAAGGTGTTGAGGAATCTGCAGTTTTGAACAAACAACAAATTGTAGCCGAGCTGTATTGCCACGAAGGGATCAAATTCATCGTTAAGGGCGGTCTGAGTTGCATTCCCAGTTTAGATCCAATGTTATCGACATACAGAAGCTCAAATAAAAGATGGAATAAGTGTCCTGCGACCATACATAGCGTTTGTGTCGTCACTTGAAATAAATAACTAGTATAAGAAAGGTTACTGGTGATAGAGTTTCTACATGTCGCCACTCCAGACTTTATTGTGGTTCAACCTACCGCCTACTTGGTAAAGAAGGAATATCATCTTTAATGTGAATTTTCAGACCACGCAGCCATTATATCTCCTCACTTGGTGTAGCCAGGAGAGAATGGAATCTGTCTCTCCCTATCTAAAATCATTGACGGAAGTGGGAATCGAACCCAGACCATAGGTATAACAACCTACCATCCGTCCAACAGACCACGAAATCCTCTTCTCTGCGAGTCATTTTTCTATCGTAACGCAGTTGCGCCACACTGGATGAGAATTCTGACACACAGGCTCCCTGTAGTAATTTGCAGCATGCTCAGTAAATTCATTTACTTGGCTGACCGAATCACCATGAACTAGCTGCCTCGGCTACCCAGTGCATACATTCGACTATTTTGTAATCACAGAAATAAAATACGTAACTGCCACCTACACTCAACTGCCAACAGTGTAGGATGCAGAAGTTTAAATAGGAAGAGTTCCTTTCCACTTGAGCTATTCTATTGCGCTATCTGTTACTAGAAAACGTCGTTCAGTCCAAAAGAAAAGCTGTAACTGTTTGTCTCTCAGAAGTCAAGACCTGGCCATATGCATAATCTCACAGTGCTGTGGAATCCAAAAGTTCTGGAGGAATAGTTACCGAGCTCTGGAGCTGCTGTAGCTACGTGTCAGCTTGTAGCATAGATAAGATGTCGCGAGTTCGAATACATTCAGTGCTACATTTTTTAAAACGCAATTCTGCTCTCTGCTGAAGGTATCAATCTAATGGAACTTTGAACGTAATTCCCTTCACTTCTCAACCCAAAGTAGTCGCATGTGGAAAAAGGGCCAACTACTGTGACATTTTGTTCTATTCAGGTTTAATAGACAGCAGGCAGCAGATGCATCTCGAAGATGTGCAAGGAGAGTGCATCGTGCCATAATATGTCAGAAAAGTATTTTCTATATTAGCCGTCGTGTGGTAGTGATATTTTATTCTTCTTCAAACTTTGTTTGACAGCTTTAACTCAAAATAAGTTTTCTAGGTGCATGTAATCAATAAACTGCATGTGCATTGTCAGACTGTCATAGGTAACATCTGAGAATTCGCATATATCGTTGATGATTAATCTCTCTCATGTTTACTATTGTTTTAACAACACTAAAGGAAACCTTACGAAAATTGTGCACTGTATTATAAGAAATGAAATAAAACTAACCATGGTAACCTTACGACGAAAGTATCTGTAAACAAGCATGCCTCTATCGACACGAGTTAGTAAAATACTACTCACTTAGATTTTGATTGGGTCTGTGTTTAATTGGTATGCTGTGTCATACTCAAGAGGTATGCAAATGTGGCATTTCATAAATATAGTTACGTATTCCTAGAAACCCAAAATTCGCTTGTCAGCAGCGGAAAGAGGCGTTACCTGTTGTGCAGCATTGTAAGTTTTTCAACATTGCACTATGAGCTGAAAGCATTTTCTTGCGATTTCCTTATTGATGTTTGATCTGACTGCTTGTAGCTCTTTCACAGAAGGGATAAAAACGTTACAGTCAGTGAGACTGGAACTGCGAACCGTAACAGACGCTTTTTCACAGCTCAGCACGTTACCACAGAGCTGGCGAGGAGGTATGGGTCTTAGCTTCCTATTACGACGGCAATAGTAACTAGAACTCGTAAACCGCTATTTGAGTGTCGAGATTAGTTGCGGTTTCCACCTGCAACGACTTTCCTGGGCTGGAAACCATAAATTTTCAATCTTTTGTTACCCTGCAAGCGATAATAACTCGGATTATTCAATGGAAATGACAGGTAAAATCAAGTGAACTTTGAGGCTTAATTCCGTGCACACCAGGAAGTAACTCGTCGATCACAGGGTTGCCAAACATACGTTGCCTTGTTGCCAAATCTCAGTTACAGTACCAGCAGGAAGAAGACGAACCGATGTGATCCTACAGCGGTCTGGGAAGTGACCATAGCTGGTGTCTCCAAGTCACGGCTGCTACGGCCTGGAATACGTAATGCGTCTGATTCGCTTTCTGTAACTAGGTTTAGGGACTGGAGCGTAGTTACTAATAATACTCAGAACTGACTGCAAACTGAGCATCATAAATCAGTAACTCTCATTGTTGTTTTTATATTTCTTTCGTAAGTGTACTCAAAACTAAGAAAGTCATTCACTGGCGTTTTCGTGCCTCGCCGATAGTCGAGCACAACATACAAATAAAAATTAAAAAGAATGTGTGTGTGTGTGTGTGTGTGTGTGTGTGTGTGTTTGTAAGAGAGATAGAGAGAGAAATAAAAAGCAATGAGAGAGAGTGTAAAAAATTGTTGTAAAGAAATTGAATCAAGGTATTTAAAGAAATCTTTCATTAAAATGACACGTTCCATATCATTACGAAATGTCGTATTCATGATCTATGGAACAAGAGTTAATCTAATGTAATCTAATCTAATCTAATCACATCATATTGATGATTAGCCATGAAGAGTCATTAATTACCGAAATTTTGGCCAATACCAGTAACCAAATCTAAACTTGAAAATAAAAGACGACAATTTTTGTAATAAACCGTGACTCCTATCAAGACCCTTTCGTCCCTGTTATCGAACAACGAAAGATGTCTGATATACCTCCATTCTGAAGTAACAAAGTGTGCATGCATTTAAAGATGAAGTGCATGATGTGAAGTTCTGTGACGGAGATACGAACCCAACACGTAATCCGATTGTTAACTAAGAAAAATCAAATGTTACGTATCGGTTTTTCTTACGAGCCGCTAGGTGTCTGAATCTAAAATAAGGATACAAACTTTTGTGCCTAAGCGACAATCGAACTGCACACCTACCGTGCATCCACGAATATAGCTTAAGTTTCAGTTGCTTACTCATGAACAGTAAGATGTGTGCGTGTTTGACCAGAAATAACGACACCTGTTGCCATTGTTGGAAACACATGAACAGACATTGAAATTGCGCGTTAATTTTCACTAGCAGGTGGGTGTGCACTTGATAAAGTTAGAAATGAAATTATGAATATTTTTGTACTGGATCAGGTTTCAGACCCACATACTTACCTTTGGAGGAGACCTAGAGAAGATTGCAGTCTTGGGAAAAGGAACGAAATGACTGAACTATACTGTTACGAGAGATTCAGATCCTCGAAAGAGGAGATACGAATTCGAATCACAGTCCAGCACCAAATTTTTAAACGTCTCTAGTTCAATCAAGTACAAGTAAAATAAGAGCCCTGTCCCTTTAAATGGCTATCGGTTCATCAAATAAAATAAAATTTTCTAATGTAAGTAAGCTTACTGGCGACTGTATTTCTGTTTACCATGACTTCCGCTGTGTCATTTCCCAACGTAAACCGGCTCTGCCCAGTTGGTAATGAAGGAACGTGATGTTTAATGCGGATTCTGGATTATAACGTCTTTCTCTTGAGGTTACCAGAGGTAAAATAAATCTGTTTGTGCCTCTTAAAAGTAAATGCCTGAACCCACGCATTGCACCTGTGATAGCTCGTTCCACCATACCATTGTGGCCACATTACCCAGCCCCAAGAGTGTGCTGTAACGGATGATGTGCTTATCTTACAAAATTAGTCACGGTGGAAAAAATGCGAGTCTATTAAATGGTCGAGTAGAAGCAAGCTTCTGACGCAGAGATTATGCTATTCTCATGTCATCAGGATGTAAAGACTCTTCTAGGCATCATAGGCTGGATGTGAAGCCATTTTGATTTTTCACAAATTCAGCAAATTTCTTAGTTCGAGAAAATCCACTGTGAAGTGTGAAGTTGCCGGATAATTCGATTATTACTGTTATTATTACTATCATTTTATTCAAACCGCTGCTGGAACACGACCGTAGTCTTCAGGTAAAACGCGAGACCAGCTAATATGATATTGTAGATTCGCTTGAATTACACTCATAGCTTCAGCACCGAGAGGAAAGGGGCGATAAATATTTTGTCGATATGTGCTTTCGGTCGCCAGACGTCATATTAGCTGGTCTCGCGTTTTACCTGAAGACTACGGTCGTGTTCCAGCAGCGGTTTGAATAAAATGATAGTAATAATAACAGTAATAATCGAATTATCCGGCAACTTCACACTTCACAGTGGATTTTCTCGAACTAAGAAATTTGCTGAATTTGTGAAAAATCAAAATGGCTTCACATCCAGCCTATGATGCCTAGAAGAGTCTTTACATCCTGATGACATGAGAATAGCATAATCTCTGCGTCAGAAGCTTGCTTCTACTCGACCATTTAATAGACTCGCATTTTTTCCACCGTGACTAATTTTGTAAGATAAGCACATCATCCGTTACATCACACTCTTGGGGCTGGGTAATGTGGCCACAATGGTATGGTGGAACGAGCTATCACAGGTGCAATGCGTGGGTTCAGGCATTTACTTTTAAGAGGCACAAACAGATTTATTTTACCTCTGGTAACCTCAAGAGAAAGACGTTATAATCCAGAATCCGCATTAAACATCACGTTCCTTCATTACCAACTGGGCAGATCCGGTTTACGTTGGGAAATGACACAGCGGAAGTCATGGTAAACAGAAATACAGTCGCCAGTAAGCTTACTTACATTAGAAAATTTTATTTTATTTGATGAACCGATAGCCATTTAAAGGGACAGGGCTCTTATTTTACTTGTACTTGATTGAACTAGAGACGTTTAAAAATTTGGTGCTGGACTGTGATTCGAATTCGTATCTCCTCTTTCGAGGATCTGAATCTCTCGTAACAGTATAGTTCAGTCATTTCGTTCCTTTTCCCAAGACTGCAATCTTCTCTAGGTCTCCTCCAAAGGTAAGTATGTGGGTCTGAAACCTGATCCAGTACAAAAATATTCATAATTTCATTTCTAACTTTATCAAGTGCACACCCACCTGCTAGAGAAAATTAACGCGCAATTTCAATGTCTGTTCATGTGTTTCCAACAATGGCAACAGGTGTCGTTATTTCTGGTCAAACACGCACACATCTTACTGTTCATGAGTAAGCAACTGAAACTTAAGCTATATTCGTGGATGCACGGTAGGTGTGCAGTTCGATTGTCGCTTAGGCACAAAAGTTTGTATCCTTATTTTAGATTCAGACACCTAGCGGCTCGTAAGAAAAACCGATACGTAACATTTGATTTTTCTTAGTTAACAATCGGATTACGTGTTGGGTTCGTATCTCCGTCACAGAACTTCACATCATGCACTTCATCTTTAAATGCATGCACACTTTGTTACTTCAGAATGGAGGTATATCAGACATCTTTCGTGGTTCGATAACAGGGACGAAAGGGTCTTGATAGGAGTCACGGTTTATTACAAAAATTGTCGTCTTTTATTTTCAAGTTTAGATTTGGTTACTGGTATTGGCCAAAATTTCGGTAATTAATGACTCTTCATGGCTAATCATCAATATGATGTGATTAGATTAGATTAGATTACATTAGATTAACTCTTGTTCCATAGATCATGAATACGACATTTCGTAATGATATGGAACGTGTCATTTTAATGAAAGATTTCTTTAAATACCTTGATTCAATTTCTTTACAACAATTTTTTACACTCTCTCTCATTGCTTTTTATTTCTCTCTCTATCTCTCTTACAAACACACACACACACACACACACACACACACACACACACATTCTTTTTAATTTTTATTTGTATGTTGTGCTCGACTATCGGCGAGGCACGAAAACGCCAGTGAATGACTTTCTTAGTTTTGAGTACACTTACGAAAGAAATATAAAAACAACAATGAGAGTTACTGATTTATGATGCTCAGTTTGCAGTCAGTTCTGAGTATTATTAGTAACTACGCTCCAGTCCCTAAACCTAGTTACAGAAAGCGAATCAGACGCATTACGTATTCCAGGCCGTAGCAGCCGTGACTTGGAGACACCAGCTATGGTCACTTCCCAGACCGCTGTAGGATCACATCGGTTCGTCTTCTTCCTGCTGGTACTGTAACTGAGATTTGGCAACAAGGCAACGTATGTTTGGCAACCCTGTGATCGACGAGTTACTTCCTGGTGTGCACGGAATTAAGCCTCAAAGTTCACTTGATTTTACCTGTCATTTCCATTGAATAATCCGAGTTATTATCGCTTGCAGGGTAACAAAAGATTGAAAATTTACGGTTTCCAGCCCAGGAAAGTCGTTGCAGGTGGAAACCGCAACTAATCTCGACACTCAAATAGCGGTTTACGAGTTCTAGTTACTATTGCCGTCGTAATAGGATAAGACCCATACCTCCTCGCCAGCTCTGTGGTAACGTGCTGAGCTGTGAAAAAGCGTCTGTTACGGTTCGCAGTTCCAGTCTCACTGACTGTAACGTTTTTATCCCTTCTGTGAAAGAGCTACAAGCAGTCAGATCAAACATCAATAAGGAAATCGCAAGAAAATGCTTTCAGCTCATAGTGCAATGTTGAAAAACTTACAATGCTGCACAACAGGTAACGCCTCTTTCCGCTGCTGACAAGCGAATTTTGGGTTTCTAGGAATACGTAACTATATTTATGAAATGCCACATTTGCATACCTCTTGAGTATGACACAGCATACCAATTAAACACAGACCCAATCAAAATCTAAGTGAGTAGTATTTTACTAACTCGTGTCGATAGAGGCATGCTTGTTTACAGATACTTTCGTCGTAAGGTTACCATGGTTAGTTTTATTTCATTTCTTATAATACAGTGCACAATTTTCGTAAGGTTTCCTTTAGTGTTGTTAAAACAATAGTAAACATGAGAGAGATTAATCATCAACGATATATGCGAATTCTCAGATGTTACCTATGACAGTCTGACAATGCACATGCAGTTTATTGATTACATGCACCTAGAAAACTTGATCTGAGTTAAAGCTGTCAAACTAAGTTTGAAGAAGAATAAAATATCACTACCACACGACGGCTAATATAGAAAATACTTTTCTGACATATTATGGCACGATGCACTCTCCCTGCACATCTTCGAGATGCATCTGCTGCCTGCTGTCTATTAAACCTGAATAGAACAAAATGTCACAGTAGTTAGCCCTTTTTCCACATGCGACTACTTTGGGTTGAGAAGTGAAGGGAATTATGTTCAAAGTTCCATTAGATTGATACCTTCAGCAGAGAGCAGAATTGCGTTTTAAAAAATGTAGCACTGAATGTATTCGAACTCGCGACATCTTATCTATGCTACAAGCTGACACGTAGCTACAGCAGCTCCAGAGCTCGGTAACTATTCCTCCAGAACTTTTGGATTCCACAGCACTGTGAGATTATGCATATGGCCAGGTCTTGACTTCTGAGAGACAAACAGTTACAGCTTTTCTTTTGGACTGAACGACGTTTTCTAGTAACAGATAGCGCAATAGAATAGCTCAAGTGGAAAGGAACACTTCCTATTTAAACTTCTGCATCCTACACTGTTGGCAGTTGTGTGTAGGTGGCAGTTACGTGATTTTATTTCTGTGATTACAAAATAGTCGAATGTATGCACTGGGTAGCCGAGGCAGCTAGTTCATGGTGATTCGGTCAGCCAAGTAAATGAATTTACTGAGCATGCTGCAAATTACTACAGGGAGCCTGTGTGTCAGAATTCTCATCCAGTGTGGCGCAACTGCGTTACGATAGAAAAATGACTCGCAGAGAAGAGGATTTCGTGGTCTGTTGGACGGATGGTAGGTTGTTATACCAATGGTCTGGGTTCGATTCCCACTTCCGTCAATGATTTTAGATAGGGAGAGACAGATTCCATTCTCTCCTGGCTACACCAAGTGAGGAGATATAATGGCTGCGTGGTCTGAAAATTCACATTAAAGATGATATTCCTTCTTTACCAAGTAGGCGGTAGGTTGAACCACAATAAAGTCTGGAGTGGCGACATGTAGAAACTCTATCACCAGTAACCTTTCTTATACTAGTTATTTATTTCAAGTGACGACACAAACGCTATGTATGGTCGCAGGACACTTATTCCATCTTTTATTTGAGCTTCTGTATGTCGATAACATTGGTTCTAAACTGGGAATGCAACTCAGACCGCCCTTAACGCGGAATTTGATCCCTTCGTGGCAATACAGCTCGGCTACAATTTGTTGTTTGTTCAAAACTGCAGATTCCTCAACACCTTCACATATTACGCGTGAATGGGATCGAATCCTGGCCCGGCACTAAAGATTTAATTATGTATTATCAAGCTCTATCATGAGAACACCTATCTGCTGGTGGATAATAATTTTGATTTTTAATGTATTTTCATTCGTTGTCAACACTAACGATATCTGACGTTTTTAACTCCCAGTGAGAGACAGAACTATTTGCGAGATGACTGTAAGTTCAAGATGCTATTCTGAGCAGTTGGTGGAGAAAAATTCGGTAGCTGACGTCTCTTTGTGTGTAGTCAACAACGATATGTGTGGGGCTCTATTCCCAGTGAGCGCTGAACTCTTCGTCATATTATTTCAGTTCGTCGTGTCATTTAATGTTCATACATATTCTCAACTAGCTGCTCGTGAATAACTTTAATTTTTAATGTCATTTTGTGTTAAATAGTTCAAATGGTTCAAATGGCTCTGAGCACTATGGGACTTAACTTCTAAGGTCATCAGTCCCCTAGAACTTAGAACTACTTAAACCAAACTAACCTAAGGACGTCACTCACATCCATGCCCGAGGCAGGATTCGAACCTGCGACCGTAGCGGTCACGCGGTTCCAGACTGAAGCGCCTAGAACCGCACGGCCACACCGGCCGGCCCCCACCATCTGGTATCAATGCATTACCCTATCATCCATTATATATAATCATTTTCATAGTACACTTGATATTATAGATGAGTAGGACACAAGACAGGACATAGATAATGTCCGTTTGACGTCAACAGTGTGTAACATTTTACTTTTTTGGAATAGGACAATGTACCTCTCCAATTATTTTTAGATTAGTTACAATAAGCTTACGCTGCAAGAGAATTCGCTTGTATTTTTCAATATGTGGTCTGTTGTCGGTTTGAAGGCCTTCCATAACATCGGCAACGTAGTACAACTCCACCGAGGGCTGTCTGGAGTAGGGTGGAGATAGCAATGTGAAAGTTGAGAGCTGTCGAAGACGATCTTCATATTCCTAATGCGATTAGGACATCGTATACTCTTGACGACGTATAGCACCTGTGCAGTCAGTCACCCAATTTCAGAATTCATTTTGAGTAATCCTGCTAAATTCCCTAAATATTGTCTTTTTATATTGATGAGTAATATGGATAGTCGTCACGTTCATGTGCCGTCTACAACGCAAATTTAATGTTACTATCCTAGGAACTAACCTGCAATACGTTTTGTATTTCATAATCGGAACTATCTGCATTAACCGTCATCAGAGCAATGTCAGGGAACAGAATGCAGCAGTGCCTTGCTACCTACTTGAGGACCTGCTTGAGTCGTGTTCTAAGGAAAGGGTAGTTGCTTGTTCACATTATATTACACTAGTGAGAAGTACCGACTTTTCCTTTTCTCTGCAAACATCCAGAACTAAATTCAGTAACTAAATGCTAAGAATATATTTGCATTGTGCCAACTCAAAGATCAATAGATATGGATATAGATATAGATACAGATTTTTATATTTAAAGCCATTCTCGTTCTGCGTTGGAATAAACATCATTCATTATTTGCTTGTTCTTGTTACGATTGTTATTGTCATTCTCTCACTCGCAAGAGTTTTCGCATTCCTATTTGGTATCGATGCACATGAAGAGTGGCTATGAAAGAAGGGAATACTGAATGTTACGTCATGCAGAATACACTCATTTACTTCGGCTCCTCGTGATCTACGCTACAGGAGAAGTGATATACATAAAGTTGACAGTGTGAGGACAGACCTGGTAGCACAACTGTGCAACTACACAGTGTTACCAGATAAAATGGTGCTGCGGAATCGACAGTGTAGTACGGACTTTGCCACAGTAGCAGACAGCTGGTAATTTAGGACCATGACCGTGGATTACACTTTGGTCAGTGCTGGTTAGAGTGCTGCAACTGTAAATGGAAGGCTTTGTTTGATAGTCTTATGCTGATGCTGTCTGAATAAATTATGCCATTGGATACAAAGCGGTTTAGTTTTGAGACCTAACCCACGAGGGGGGAAGGCACAGTGGTCTGCTTCAGGAATTCCAAGCAATAAGACACAAAAAACAACCCAGGAAGGGAGACATGCATTTGGAATCTGTTCATCGTTACGGGGTCAAACAAGAGGGTAACATTACTGAAACAATGATCGGGCTACTTAGTATATAATAGAGCATACAGATTTCAAGGAGGAAACGTATGAAGACGCAGACTTCCTCGTTATCAATATGTGCGGCATATCTTTCGTGTTAACGAAAGTAAATTCCCGCTTTACCTCTTCTTACGCGTCAAATGAAATGAATGCCATGAGGAATAGAATATTTGTTGACTGCGTCTCTTCTTGCTTCCATCCTTACCAACATATTTCTTCATTCTCGTGGTAATCATGACATTCTATGTGTATGCTGCAAAAGATTGCAAGTGGACAAATTCGACATCGAGGTGCAAAGCGTTATATTCAATTCGAAATAGCTTCCGGTGTATTTTTACTTCGTTTGTATTTTTAGATGATTATGAACGTTACGGAAAATTATCTCACATGCTTTATGTTGAATGAGAAACATTGAATGATCCGTTTTGCTTTCCCTACGTTGAAATGATATAATGTCGGCGTCAACAGCCTTCTTCCACGCCGGAAGCTGAAACTTGTATCATTCTGGATTAATGATAATTGAATGTCTCATATGTATACATAGCCCAGAAGGCGACGTCAGAAACCATCAGGGGAGAACGCCGCATAAAAACCAAACGTGCGCGCGCGTCTCCACTCTGAAGAACCGTATCGGAGAATCACGGCAAGCATTTCGCTGAAGAGCTGCCTCGTCAGAGAGCCTAGAAATGGCAGCGTCGTAGCAAGTATTTGTCAACACTCTGATAGTGCATCGAAGACTCGTACGATATAATCCACTGCAAGATGACACAATTAGAAAGTATATTTAATTTCTGGACTCCAAGAATGGCGTTCTTCACATAAGTAACACCTGTTTGTGAGTGCATTCGGGAGGACGACGGTGCAATCCCGCGCCCGGCCATCCTGATTTAGGTTTTCAATGATTTCCCTAAATCGCTTCAGGCAAATGCCGGGATGGTTCCTTAGGAAGGGCACGGCCGATTTCCTTCCCCATCCTTCCCTAATCCGAGCTTGTGCTCCGTCTCTAATGACATCGTTGTCGACGGGACGTTAAAACAGTAATCTCCACCTCCTCTGTTCGTGTGTTTAAGGTTGCGTTTTGAGGCTCAGGCAACATCGCAGTGACTATATTCCGCCTCTGGCCGCCAGTGTGTCGTTAGCTCAGAGGTTCCCTTGTGCGTTGCAGTGCTTGTACTATAAGACATAGCACTTCGAATCACGGTAGAAGCCGCTGAGTACAACCTTTTATTTTCCATTTTAATTAATGGAGTTGCAAACTGCTAGTAAAAATTTCTTATGCGAAATCTGAAGAATGCCTTTAAACATCAATCTTCGTCCGATTTCGACTTAGTAAATTAAGTTAACATCATGGATTTCTGCTTTGCGAATTCCAAGGTGCTTCACTGTAAAATAGACCCTGAAAAGATTCAAACCGACTGTCAACGATATAAATTTGAGCTTTGTTCGTCATATAGGTCTAACATGTCAGAAGGTTGTTTATGAAGTGCACATGTTCATTAATGTAGTTCCCTTCTTCTAAATTTTTGCAATAGCATTTAACTGTAGACGTTTTCTAACACCGGCGTTAGCAATTCCTTTCCGTTCTCTGAAACCTTCAAAACGACAAATTTTTCTGGTTTAAATCTGATGACCTTAACTATCACTTCCGATCAACAATAAATACTTCATGAACCCATACATGGAACTCCAAATGTGCAGTGTTCCTGCACTGCTACAGAGCATGCATTGCAAGGTATTCACACAGTTTATCGCATAGACTTACCATAAGGAATGAAACAAGAACTGTAATACACTTTACACCACAGACGCTCACTCTGGCTTGACGAAAACATCCAAACATTGACCAAAAGTTGCACAAATAATTGAGTTTGAAAGGAAAAGAAACGAGGTATGAAGCATTTATAAATTCATCGAATGTAGTGAGATGGTTTAATTTCGTCCCAGTCTATAAAATTAATTTCAGGCCATACTCAGCTCTTGCCGATTAATGTAATATAATACCCGCCTACTAATCAGGGCGTCTGTCTCCGTTGCTTTTGAGCGTGAATGGAAATTGTAGAAATTTTCTGTGGGGCAACATTTAATAATAAAGCGTTTTAAATCATCAAAAGCGATGAGCGGTAGCAGGCGCTTTCGATAAAGAACGGGGGAGTGCAGCGCCGCTGCTGTCGCCACGGCCGCTGCCAGTAGCCAGCAAATGGATCCCGGAGCTTTGCCGCATACGGCGTCCAGAGGAGGACAGTCTGCAGGAAATCTGCCGCAAAATCGTTACTGGATAAAATTTTGATATCGGTGTGTCACAAAGCGAAATAGATTGAATCTGCGCTACCATTACATTCACGTCTTCAGCATTCAGACAGAAGAGGCTATAAAAATATATTATGCCACCTGTTCTCGATCCACTGACATTATGAACCGCTAGACCACAGACGTAATCAGCCTAGCGTTTCTCTATCATGGGACAAGTTTTCCTCCAGGAAGTGCCGCAGTCTACAGTGTTGCCAGATTGTGCAGATAACCGGACTTAGAGAATTAGCGAGTTGGCCAGTTTTTTTGTCCCATGTCGCGATCGGCGCGGACTTAGCCTCTGAAGCGGCCGGCCGCCGGTCAAGTTTTATGTCAAAGAGTGTACATAAAGTGATGGGAGTATGTGTAAATTATTTTTGTGAATATTTTCGAACTTTATTTAGTAACTTGCTGGATGTCCCGGATTTCATAATTTCGGATAGTTGAATCAAAAATGTGGTATCGACTTCATATTAATAACATAAAAAGATGTACTTTGCATGGTATTGAAATCCGCTTACTGAATATGTACCCATAAGAATGTTGTCAATCTTTCGAAATGTGACCTGGTTTTTGTACATCTTTTCGAATTTAGATCTTGGCTGTGGACCGTTTTTAAAGCCACAGAAGCAATCACATACAAAGTGCCAACTTTTGAATCTTGGACCCGTCTTTGAGATATCTTTTGTGAGCTCTTACGTTGCTGAGACTAGCTTCTGACTAATGAAGTCCTCAGTTATCATAATTATCATGTCTCCGCTACAATAACTCTAATGAAGTGCAAAAAAACGGGCATAAAGAGGTTGAGCCCCATCGTGTGGGGTGGAACCATTAATGACGACCTCATCGGCACTTCATTCTGCAAAATTGTACTGGACAAACGTATATACAATTTCTCAGACAGGAGACGCTTCACTAACTAGTTGCAGTACCTATAGACATTACGCAAGGAATATGGTTTACACACGTTTGTGCCGCACCTCAATTACACGTATAGGTCGCCAGTATCTAGATAACCGTTTTCCGAACAGGTGACTTGGTTGAGAGTGATCCCTTATTCGGCCTGCCTGAACGCCAGATTTGAACGCAGTGGATTTTTTTTTCCTTTGAGGACATTTACAGTCCTATTGCCAACGTCGATTTTCTGAGGGATCGTATCGAGAAAGGAACTGGCCCAATACGGGACACGTCACTTTTTTTTCCACAACGGTCGGACAAGTATAGAACGCAAGCTCAGGCTTCATAGAAGCAAGAGGCGGACACTCCGAGTAATTTTTGTTAATGTGTACGTATCATCTTTGTGCCGTGAAAAAAAAAATCCTTTCATACCACTCTAAGGAAGAATTTTCCTACCGATGTTCATTTGATTTTTTTGTCTTGAGCTCGATCTCGAGTGCGATAGGTCGATTTCACTTTACGTGTGCCATAATTCACTTAAGGTTTGCAGCGGCCGCTCTGGTGGTACCGCCGTGGGTTTTGGCGAGGCTTCTTCTAGCCCCATGGTTGTGACTTGTCGGCATCAGTCAGCGTCTGTCTGTAGAGTTGCGCGCTGAGACAGTAAGAGGTGTAAACGTAGCCGTGGTGGAAACTTTGAAATCCGGGTCTGCTAGGTGCAAGGGGCAAACCTCGTTCTCACCCAGATATGGGGAGCCTGTATACCTTCGCGCCCGGCTTCACTTCTCAATCACGTGACGCGATGGTGTCTTGGTGAGCTGAGTCATTTGTTGGGTATCGAGCATAGTTTGTGACGAGGTGTGACCCGGCACATTCATCAGTATGATGACCGAAGATGAAGAGGTCGTTTGCCGAAACTGTTGATCCAAAACGCTGGACACATGGTTTTGCAGGGTGCTGTTTGCAACAGGTGAGTATCGCGTGTGTTCGATGCATGAAAACGAGCTGTTTGCCAGAGCCACTTTCTCGAAGTGTTATTGTCTTAAGAATTCATCTTTAATACCATTTGCATATTTTACTTGGTTTTAATGATCGGTTTCTGACGGACATTTGCTATCAGCTGAAGTTCTAAGTTGTTCAACATCAGTCTTACCACGAACTGTAATTTGTGAAACTCAGATATGTTGCTTATCTCATTGTGAACTGTTGTTCACTATCACAAGTACGTGATCTCTTTACTATATACATCTTTGTCTGCTCTGGTGAGGCCACAGAGTTATTGAGATTGCTGTAAAGTTTGGTCTAGTTAAATTCATGAAGATGAAGTTTTCCAGTAGGTCAGTGTTATTTAAATGTTGTTAAGCAGTTCAGTACCTACAGTTACGATCATAAGTCTTAAATTTAGCCCGCTGCTGAGTTTCTTAAGTTCTTTGTGTTAATGATATCTTTATCACCTAGCGCTACATTTAAAAGTTCCATTACTTAAGGTCTTGTTGCTCAATTGTTAAAAGGAATCTTTATAATTTCTGTATCTAGGTTATTTGTGGCCCATTCTGGCTGGTCTTAAGATATTATGTTTTTCATCTTTTACAATGAACCTTTTCTCTGTTTTGCTTATACCTTAACAGTCTAAGGGGCCCATCTGAGAATCCGTTCACTGTGGATCGGAACTGCAACGTTAGGAAATTAAAATTTGGTGTTTTCTTCCTGTTGTGAAATACTAAATTTGGTAATGAAATGTTTCCGTCTTTGTTAATCGATTCACTTGAGCTGAGTGTATTAAATGTTCTCAAGGACAAATAAAGAGACTTTTCTGTTTTGTTAAACACTTTCGTGGCTAAGACTTTTACCGCTCAATATAATTCCTCGCTTGATAGCAGATTCGATATCAAGAAATTATCCATAATAATTTTTGACAAACCCTGTCGTTATTCTCTGAATAATAGCAGTATACAATAATATACTCTGTTTACTGATGTTCTACGGAAATATGCTTATTTAAATGTGAAGTATATTGCTCGGAGCATGCTAAATACTTCGTATATTAAGTCTGTTAGGACGATGGGAACTTCAAAGCAACCGCTTTATAAAAGACTCTGTGAACACGGGCATTCTGTTGTGAAGGTACGGGCACCTGTTGAATGTAGTCGGTTGAGTATTTGTACGTGAGTACATGAGATGCGCTCATATTAGATTCGTGATGTGCTAACTATCATTCGTTGGTAGCAGTTGGCTTGGTCGTCTGTGAAAAGGGATCTCACTCATAATTACAATGCTATTGTGATGGTCCAGCGTCCAAAGTGGCTAAATAAGTATGAGTATGGAGGGTCACTGACACCTCTCACCACACGACGACATCACTAGTACATCGTCTTCGTCATTGGCTGTGTCCTCAAAGGAGCATTCGACAGAGATAGTTTTCAGAATGTGCAGCTACCTAGGTGATACTTTTTCTGATCTTTCAAAAAATAACTTAGTCGAATTTGAATTTAATTGTAAACTATTACTTTCTAGTTTTTATCAGGTACGGGATCTTCATTTAATTGCCTCCCTTAAAAGTCCAGATGCATCACTATGAGTAAGGAACCAAATAAAATATTCTAATACGATGATCATAAATTGATATTTACTTACAAATTCGTAACGCGACATATGAAGTTTCGCCTGGGAGAGTAACTAAGTATCTGAGTGAGTATTCTTAACAAATAGTAATACCACAAATTAGAAAATGATAATTATCGTGTTGTTAATGTAAACGGAAATTCATTTTAGCGCATACTCGATGTGCTCTGTGTCTTGTGGTTGTATATCATGCAGTACATGCTGTATTCTGTTGTGAGAAGTGTATAATAAAATTACTCATGGAGATAATTCAAACGGTTTTGGTTAGGTTGGTTCAGTACATTTCGTAACTGTGTGTATTATGTGCCACGACGTTTATCAAATGTTACAAGTTAGTAGTCATTTTTGGTCACAAGCTTCCAACTTATCCTTACCTAATTCTGTAAAGAGAATCTATTGGGTGCAACTTAGTGATTTTTGTACTATTAATGGATTTTGGTTTTGCTGTATCAGTGTTCTCAGTGAGATGGAGAGTCTATAACCTAATCTGCTCACCGCGCTCTTTATTGTATCTCACTCCGATGCACCTTGAGATGCAAATATACGGCTGCTGATGGAGTTCTGAATCCGAATGTCTAGAACTGTCAGAAATTAATACTTTCCTTTCTAACCATTACGAGGGGCATCGCATCTCATAGTAGCTAGACTCTTAATTTTTGGATTATTTCAAGAAGTAACAGTCATTTGTCGCATGTGCAGTCGCTTTCAAAGGATAGACCCAAAAGTGTCGATTTGTATGTGCAAACCAAAGAAGTAAGGAGAACAGTGTCAAAATTTTAATGAGTGGTGTAATAATAATACATGCAGCTGATGAAGGTGTTTGCGCATATGCATAGAAATTAATAAATTCTAGTCTCGAGGAGTTGGAAGCAGTAGCAAAAAATCTTCTGAAGTGGCAGATGCAACACGGAAATATTTTGACAGAAACAACGTTGCGTAAAACCGCATGTGGTGGAAGCTTCCAAAGGCCAAATCGCGTCGCGCCAACAGTGCCACAGCTGAAATCTTTAGAGCTTAAAGTTTCTAACCCATTTAGTAAACCAAATTAGTAAATTAGTAAATTTTCTTGATTAGTAAATTAATAAACTTTCTTGTTGATACAAGATTGCACAGTTTCTAAGAGGGATATTCGGAAAGTAAGTTCCGAACAGTCAATAAATGGAAACCACTGTGAAAATCTAATAAATCTTTGCACGTATGTGTTCAATAGTGTCTCTCGTATGCCTGCCGGTTGAATCTATTCGTTCTTTTCAGTTCAGAGCGCATGGTGAGCACATAATGATGCGTAGAAAATAGTTATCCCGCAAATTATGAGATCGTGGTGAGAGATTTCGCCTGATGTTATGCAGCACACAGTGCAGAATTCTCATACGGTTCCTACTTCGTTACAATTCTCGGTCGTAATCTAATGGGGCAATGAAAATGCTCTTGCAGCGTTTTCGATTAGAAGTGTTTGTTCACCCATACTACAGCCGGTAATTGGCTCCCTCTGCGTTTCATCTCTGTTCACATTAACTAATAGCTATGAATGCAACATTTTCGCACAAACAATGAGCTATAGATGAGCGTAGAGAGTTGGTGGGAAGCACAGGCGGCTGCCTTCTATGACGAGGGTATTGGAAATTTGGTTCAACTACAAATCCTTAAGTCGGTGTGGTGACTATGTGGAGTAGTGGCTGGAAGCTGTAGCTAATTGGTGCAGATAAAATATATCTGATTAACAGTCGGAACTTACTTTCCGAATAGCCACAGTTTGCAAATGAGGAGATCGATTTCTCACGACATAAGCCGAGATCACAAAAGTTATAATGCTACAATAATGGCCAATGCGCAGCAACATCGTTGCACAAGAAAGTAAACCATTCGGTTACTTTCTAGGCTGTGCCAAAACCGCAAGAACGAAACATTTTTGGGAAGTACGATTTTTAATCTTTTGATTTTAAAAGTGGCAATACCAAAGTACTCCTCCCGAACAGGCCCAACGCTGCCGACTCGCCCTCTTTTCATCCTCACCCCAAAGGCATCACTGGATGCGGATGTTAAAAGGCATATGGTCAGCATACCGCTCTCTCGGCCGTATGTCAGTTTACGAGACAGGAGCCGCTACTTTTCTATCAAGTCGCTTCTTAATTGGCCTCACAAAGGCTGAGTGCACCCGCTTATCACCAGCGCTAGGCTAACCGGATGGTCACCCATCTAAGTGCTGGTCCAGCCCGATAGCGCTTAACTTCAGTGATCTAAAGGGAACCGTTATTACCACTGCGGCAAGTCCGTTGGATTTAAAAGTAGTAGATGATAGTAAAATGGTTCCAGCAGTAGTACAATTCGACGATTTTAATTCACTACCATTTCAATTTTCACATTTATTTTCACCAGGCTTATGGTGTGCAATTAATTATGTAGCTCACATTCAGGTTTAATTTACTGCATCATCTCACTACTCTCGCTACTTTAGAAGTATACTAGTGCCAGTAGTAGTGCGAGATGACCTCAGGCTGGAATAAGACGATCTAGTGCAAGAGGATATCCTCACGTCGTCATCATGTCAGAAACTGTTGCACGCTGAACACTTTGGGGGTGGCACACGTATATGCGCTAGCAAGGTGGCACATACGCTAGCCCTGTATCACCCAGGACACAAAGGGGAATGCCCGCTTCTGTGAGGCCTGTGTGTCAACTGAGTCAGCACACCCGCATTTTTTCCATGCTTGACCAAAGCCACAATGTAAATGAGAGGACGTACACGAGGACTTGGTTAGACCATTTCTGTCACAGATATGGCTCACCTTAATCAGTTTCCTATTCGCAGATGATTCGAGTACAAAATAGTACTGCAGGGTAAATAATAAATACATTACAGGAAAGAACTGCTATTTAATCTGCCCTCGAAACAATCATTTGAGACAAATATTCTATACTCTCATCTAAAAGTATGAAGTATTTCTACACTCGGAAAGGCGCTACGCAACCGATAACAGTGCCGCTCCTCCGAACATCCACAGAAGAAGCCGAGAGGTTCTTCTGCGCCTTTGTGGTGCAGATACGAAAAATGATGGCAGATTTCCAACGCTGGATTTCCTGAATTCCTGCAGAAGCACACCAATCCAATGACGTACTCCCGCAGATCTTATGCAAGCTTGGTGATACCGGACACTCCACGACCTCATATGACCTACAACACATTCATGCCAACCCAACTATACCCCAGTTACTATCTTACACAGAGGTATGGTCTCGCACCTTCGGGAGAGTTTCAGTCCCGCTACGAGACGAAATCTGAGCCCCCTTGGGTGACAGAGGTTCACCGTGGAAGCCAATGGCACCATGCTGGTCCGGTGTACGAAAGAAGCCTGAGAGCTCCCACCTCCAACTGACAGCTCCCACAACCACTGGTCTGGGGGACGACTCAGTACGACTTTCGACGCCAAAAGAGACAGCGAGAGCGTTAGTCGGAGATATACCCCATCAAAGACTAAAGACAATACCTGCAATTCATAAGAGGCACGCACAAGTGATCACATGGGCCTGGCTTCTGATACCATGCAGTAATTAAAACTGGCCGCCGTGCCAGCGTGAACTTACTTCGTATTATTCTGTGCTCTAGTACCTACCTCAATGACGCTATCCATGCGTGATGAGGTTGTTTATTGGATCTCTCTTGGACGGCTCTTTGGATTGTGAATACACAGATGCTGATGGACTGGTCCACAAACTGTTTGGATTCTTCCCTTACCGTGGTGGTTTCCACCTACGGATAGTTACACCCTCATGGGAAAAGTAAAATTTTCTGTGGGTTAAAACTTAAAGGGTTCGATTGTATTTTGGTTACGAATTTTTTTTAAATATCGTTACCATGATTCCCATTTCGTGGAATGGTAGTATTAACAATGAGCGAGGTCGCACAGTAGTCAGTAGGATGGGGTCGCATTTGGTAGGACGACGGTTCATACTCCGTCTGGCTATCCTGATTTAGGTTTTCCGTGATTTCCCTAAATCGCTCCAGGCAAATTCCGGGATGGTTCCTTTCAAAGGGCACGGCCGACTTCCTCCCCCGTCCTTCCCTAATCCGATGAGACCGATGACCTCGCTGTCTGGTCTCCTTCCCCAAACATAACAACCAACCAACTTTACGTTGTCTAACGAACAACTTACATGGTTTAGTAAACAGTGAATAACTGATGTTAATCAAAAGTATTCAGATTTTAAAACTATTCTCAAACCTAATCTAAACCAAGAGACATCAATGGTAACCGAATAGTTTTATAGGTTACTGCAGTTCTTAAATTCAGTTTGACAATATAACATCTGGGATGGTTCTTATAAGGTTACCTGCTGACAGGGCATATTTATGATCCTGTTATTTGAATGCAGATTATTCGGAATAATACATTTAACACAAATCCCATAGTAACGAGGAGCACCTAACTGATGTAAATAGTAACGTCCCAGAATCGTATAGGTTCTCCAAACGCTTTCAGTAAGACTTACGGTACTTTTTGATACTAGAGACGTGTAATCTGTAACACAGCCGGAACAGCATTATTACTGAACAGGAGCTATATTAAATATACCGGATATTTACACTTGTTTTGCGTTGGTTTTTTTTTTTTTTTTTTTTTTTTTTTACCAGAGACGTCGAATACGGGGTAATTGCGAGTTAGAGCTAATTGGAATAATTTGTTTTCTGAGTTCGAAATTCATAGTTTCCGAACTAATATAAAGCTCGTGATCTATCACCGGAGTGAATCAGTTAATGTTTCCAGCTCTATAAAAACTAAGTTGAGTCACATTTCCATTACCGAAGATATACCCACGACATTCGTTATATAGGCTCACATTAACGTAATGTGCATATTACTCAAATAATAGCGCGTTTTATCTCGCCTTGTACTCTTAGTCTAATGAGGGTAGTGGTGCAACATGTACAACTCTTTGCCACACACTGAATGAATCGTGACAACTGGTAGTCAATAACTAACTAGTTTTCGATCCCGGATTTTCTACACATCTCGAATAGTCGCCTTAACTACCTAATTATGCTTACATGTCTCTATTCTGGGTCAAAATTTCATTGACACTGACATTCTGACACATGATTTCCGAATTGCAAATCACAGTTCTCTCAGGTTATTTTCGACAGCTCAACCAACGACCTAATGAGATTAGAGTAGGACCGATACTTACCCTGCTATATGAATAAAATAGTACATCAAGATTGGAGCACCGGTCTGCCTCTTGTTTTTCATTGTCATTCCATTATAACTCATTACAATGAACGTGCGGTGTTTTATTTCCTGAGACCCCAGCATCTTCCATCTTCATACATACGTTCATTTCCTCCCAGTACATTTAATTCATTTTATTATCATACTACGTTCTGATATAGCGAATAATGTTCACCTTTTCGGTTACAATATCGTATGTGTCATTTTTCTAGCTGTAGCTTCCAGTACCTTAACAAGTACTGCTTACATGGAGAACAATGTAGACTGTACAAAATTGCTCGTGAAGTTTGAAGTAAAAGTTACTCCTCATGACAGTGTGCGTCTTCACTTACTCGAGACGCGGAACTTGTGGCCAAAGAATAAAAAATGAATGCCTCCTGAAATTTCACTGGTGCGTATGTAGATATACGTGATGGTACTCTGCTTTGGAACGTTTCCATCCAAATAGCAAGGTCGTCACAGTTCCGGGCCATTTCCATAATTTTCCGAGAACTATTGCGACGTCCTATGCAAACAACTTCACAGAGGAATTACGCCACAACTAAGAGCATGTAACATTTCTTGGTAGTAGCAGTAATTCGCGAAATTTCTCATCATCAAGTTTTTTTTTTTTTGTCATTAGTCTACTGACTGGTTTGATGCGGCCCGCCACGAATTCCTTTCCTGTACTAACCTCTTCATCTCAGAGTAGCACCTGCAACCTACGTCCTCAATTATTTGCTTGACGTATTCCAATCTCTGTCTTCCTCTACAGTTTTTGCCCTCTACAGCTCCCTCTAGTACCATGGAAGTCATTCCTTCATGTCTCAGCAGATGTCCTATCATCCTGTCCCTTCTCCTTATCAGTGTTTTCCACACATTCCTTTCCTCTCCGATTCTGCGTAGAACCTCCTCATTCCTTACCTTATCAGTCCATCTAATTTTCAACATTCGTCTATAGCACCACATTTCAAATGCTTCGATTCTCTTCTGTTCCGGTTTTCCCACAGTCCATGTTTCACTACCATACGATGCTGTACTCCAGACGTACATCCTCAGAAATTTCTTCCTCAAATTAAGGCCGGTATTTGATATTAGTAAACTTCTCTTGGCCAGAAATGCCTTTTTTGCCATAGCGAGTCTGCTTTTGATGTCCTCCTTGCTCCGTCCGTCATTGGTTATTTTACAGCCTAGGTAGCAGAATTCCATAACTTCATTGACTTCGTGACCATCAATCCTGATGTTAAGTTTCTCGCTGTTCTTATTTCTACTACTTCTCATTACCTTCGTCTTTCTTCGATTTACTCTCAAACCATACTGTGCACTCATTAGACTGTTCATTCCGTTCAGCAGATCATTTAATTCTTCTACACTTTCACTCAGGATGGCAATGTCATCAGCGAAACGTATCATTGATATCCTTTCAACCTTTTAATTACATCAAAAACGGTACATACACATACATATCAACTGTACCGATATAGCGGTACTTTGAAAAGTTTCACATATTTGTTACGTCCTTAGAATCAAATTGCGTGCACGAAGAGCAGATCATTCGCACGAAGTTCTCTTTCGTGCATCTGCGTTTTGCAGCAGCACAATTTTTACAATCATACCAGCCGTCAAAACTGTAATGGAAGACTATTTAAAATGGGCACTGGCTTCTCTCAGAGCTGTTACTATCGTTCCAATACCAGAGCACACAGTAAGGTAATTATAGTAACAGTGGACAGCCGGCCGAAGTGGCCGTGCGGTTAAAGTCGCTGCAGTCTGGAACCGCAAGACCGCTACGGTCGCAGGTTCGAATCCTGCCTCGGGCATGGATGTTTGTGATGTCCTTAGGTTAGTTAGGTTTAACTAGTTCTAAGTTCTAGGGGACTAATGACCTCAGCAGTTGAGTCCCATAGTGCTCAGAGCCATTTGAACCATTTTTGAACAGTGGACAGTGAGCAATGTAAGTAAAGCGAGGCTGTTCCACTACAAAAGCAAATTGAGTCATCAGTAATCTGACTGGTTGATGCGCCTGCCACGAATTCCTCTCCTCTGCTAACTTCTTCATCTCAGTGTAGCATTTGCAAACTACGTCCTACATTATTTGCTGGATGTCTTCCAATCTCTGTCTCCCTCTAGTACCACGGAAGTCATTCCCTCATGTCTCAACAGATGTCCTATCATCCTGTCGCTTCTCCTTATCAGCCTTTTCCACATATTCCTTTCCTCTCCGATTCTGCACAGAACCACCTCATTCCTTACCATATCAGTCCACCTAATTTTCAACATTCGTCTGTAGCACTACCGTACAGTCCTGTACTCCAGACGTACACTCTCAGTAACCTTCTCCTCAGATTAAGACCGATATTTGATATTAGTAGACTTCTATTGACCAGGAACGCCCTTTTTCCGATTGCTAGTCTGCTTTTGATGTCCTCCTTACTCCGACTGTCACTCGTTATTTTACTGCCTAGGTAGCACAATTCCTTAATTTCATCTACTTCGTGACCATCGATATTGACTTTAAGTTTCTTGCTGCTCTCATTACTGCTACTACTCATTACCTTCATCTTTCTTCGATTAACTCTCAACCCATCCTCTGTACTCATTAGACTTTTCATTACATTCAGCAGATCATGTAATTCTTCTTCAATTTCACTCAGGATAGCAATGTCTTCAGCGAAATGTTTCATTGATATCCTTTCACCTTGAATTGTAATTTCACTCCTGAACCTTTCTTTTATTTCCATCATTGGTACCTCGATGTACAGACTAAACAGTAGGGCGAAAGGCTACATCATTCTGTTACACCCTTTTTATTACGAGCACTTCGTTCTTGGTTGTCCACTCTTATTATTCGCTCTTGGTTGTTGTACATATTATATATGATCCGTCTCTCCCTATAGCTTACCCCTACATTTTTCAGAATTTCGAACATCTTGCATCATTTTATATTCTCGGACGCTTCTTCCAGGTCGACAAATCCTATGAACGTGTCTCGATTTTTCTTTAGCCTTGCATCCACTATTAACCACAACGTCTCTCGTGCCTTTACCTTTCCTAGAGCCAAACTGGTCATCTAGCGCATTCTCAATTTTCTTTAACATTCTTCTGTATATTACTCTTGTCAGCAACTTGGATGTATGAGCTGTTAAGCTGATAGTGCGATAATTCCCGCACTTGTCAGCTCTTCCCGTCTCGGGAATGGTGTGAATGATGTTTTTCCGAAAGTCAGATGGTATGTCGCCAGACTCATGCATTCTGAACACCAACGTGAATAATCGTTTTGTCACCATTTCCCTCAACGTTATTAGAAATTCTGATGGAATGTTGTCTATTCCTTCTGCCGTATTTCATCTTAAGTTATCCACAGTTCTTTTAAATTCTGGTTCTAATACCGGATCCATTATCTCTTCTAAATCGACTCATGTTACTTCTTCTATCACATCAGACAATTTTCCCCCTCATAGAAGATTTCAGTGTATTCTTTCCACCTATCCGCTCTCTCGTCTGAATTCCCGTTGAACTCTTAATGTTATCACCCTTGTTTTTAATGTCACCGAAGGTTGTTTTGACTTTTGTATATGTTGAAACTGTGATATCGATAGTTCCGATGCCACAGCGCTGGTGTAGGCTCTTAGGTTGGCACTACGAGAGTGGACGAACTACGCCGACCACAGCTCCCTCTAGCCGTCGCTGAGGAGCTCAACGAGCGCCGCTCTACTTTCTCCCCCAGTTGATCAAGAGCAGACGGCTTGGAAACATCCCTTCAACTTAGCTTGCAATTGAGACACTGTATTTCCGTAGACGTGGACTTTGGCTGCACGCCTACGTCTTCACCAGGCAAAAGTTACGTAATATGTTTGTATATGTTTATACAGCATTAAAGGTGCTTTAACTTTACTTGCAGTACCTCACCTACTCCGACTTGCTTCCTTCATTCGACCTATTTCGCAGATCTCAGTACCAGACCTACGTGCAGCTTTCCAGGTGGGATCCAAAAGAAACAGTCCTACCAATAACCATGTCTTTTTCAATTTGTGCACATTTATCATGCAGCCATTTTGCCTTAGGTTTCCTGCGATTCCTATCTACTTCAACCCTCAACGACTTGTATTTCTGTATTCCTGAGTCTCCCGGAACATTTTTGAACTTCCTCCTTTCATCGATCAATTGAAGTATTTCTTCTGTAACCCGTGGTTTCTTCGCAGTTATCTTCTTTGAACCTATGTTTTCCTTCCCAACTTCTGTTATCGCCCTTTTTGGGGATGTCCATTCCTCTTCAACTGCACTGCCTACTGAGCTATTCATTATTGCTGTATCTATACTCTTAGAGAAATTCAAGCGTATCTCGTCATTCCTTAGTACTTCCGTATCCCACTTCTTTGCGTATTAGTTCTTCCTGACTAATGCCTCAAACTTCAGCAAACTCTTCATCACGACTATGTTGTGATCTGAGTCTATATCTGCTCCTGGGTACGCATTACAAACCAATATTTGATTTCGGGATCTCTGTCTGACCATGATGTAATCTAATTGAAATCTTCGCGTATCACCTGGCCTTATCCAAGAATACCTCCTCCTCTTGTGATTCCTGAACAAAGTATTCGCTATTACTAGCTGAAGTTTACTACAGTACTCAATTAATCTTCCTCCTCTCTCATTACTTGCCCCAAGCCCATATTCTCCTGTAGCCTTTTCTTCTACTCCTTCCCCTACAACTGCATTCCAATCTCTAATGATTATTTGAATTTCATCTCCCTTTACATCCTGTATTACCCTTTTAATATTGTCATATACTTTCTCTATCTCTTCATCTTCAGATTTTGACGTCAGCATGTATACCTGAACTGTCGTTGTCGGTATTGGTTAGCTGTTGATCCTGACAAAAATAACCCTATCACTGAAATGTTCAAAGTAACACACTCTCTGCCCTACCTTCCTATTCATAACGAATCCTTGATACAATTTTGTGCTGCTGTTGATATTACTCTATAGTCACCTGACCTGAAATCCTTGTCTTCTTTCCGCTTCACTTCACTTACCCCTACTACTCGTACATCTAGATTGAGCCGTTCAATTTCCCTCTTCAGATTTTCTAGTTTCGCTAGGACGTTCAAGCATATGGCATTCCATGCACCGACTTGTAGAATGTTATCATTTCGTTGACTATCCAATCTTTTCCTCGTGGTAACCTCCTCCTTGGCAGGCTCCTGCCGGAGATCCGAAAGGGGAACTATTCCGGAATCTTTTGCAAAAGGAGTGATCATCATGACACTTCTTTAATTACAGGCCACATGTCCTGTGGGTACACGTTACGTGTCTTTAATGCAGTGGTTTCCATTGCCTTTTGCGTCCTCGTGCCGTTGATCTTTGTTGATTCTTCCGCCTTCAGGTGCAGTTTCCCACCCTTAGGACAAGAAAGTCCCCTGAACCTCTGCCCGCTCCTCCGCCCTCTTTGACAAGACCGTTGGCAGTATGAAGATGACCTCTGACGCCAGAGGTCTTCGACCGCCAATGTTGATTATTAATCAAATTTTAAGCAGCGGCGGGATTCGCGCCTGGGACCGAAGACGTTTCGATTATGAATCAAAGACGGTACCCTAAGACCATGGGTTTAATCTTATACACGTAAATTACGCGTGTTGAATATCTCGGTGGTGTTATACCTAAGGAGACTGAAGCACATTTTTCTCTCTAGTTCTATCTTAGCGAAGGAATGATCAAAATTCTGGCCTCCGTCTACCTGAAATTGCAGTGAGTATTTTGCATAACACTGTTGACCCAAATACTATCAATGTCCTACTTCACTAAAGGTTTGGGAATGTATGCTATGGGAAAGTATGTCCTTTTGTGAACTACCTGAGTACATAGATCAAAGCTACAGCAACGAAAACATAAAGTAAATAAACTAAAAACAACTGCCTATTTGTCATTAAAAGCACAATCTAGCAGAAAGAAGCATTTCTCGGTACTTCATTTGAAATTTCATGTCTGCGTCGCAATTTTTCTTGGGTACGGTCATCGGGTCAACAGCTCTAGAACGAAAAGTAATTTATCTACATCCTCTATGTAACACAACGCAGTCCGTGATGAAACACAGGCGCCAGCGGTAGCCTAGACATGCGCCGCCATTTGCGTGCTAGGACGATAACCAGTAGTGCATGGAACACTGTAATTAGTTGAGAGACTGCTACTATTGCTGAATTCTACGGTCTTGTTTATTATTCTACGGTCTTTTTCCTTAGGAGAGTGGTTAGCGCGTCTGCATTCCATGGAGTGGTCGCTGGTTCTATTCCCAACCAGTTCGAAGATTTTCTCCGCTCGTGGACCGTGTGATGTATTGTCGTTACGGTCGCACAGTGTAGAGTCACCTAAAAATATTTGCAACTCAGATGCCGAAATATAGCAGGTGGGGTCTCCTGGATGTCAATGACATACCATCATTTCGCCATGCTACTGATTGTATGACCTAGACTAAGTGAAAGTAGTTTGTGGCCTTTTTCCCCATGAATCTTCAGACTTGTTTGATGCGGATCTCCACGTATTCCCCTCCTTCGCTAACGTTCCATCTCAGAGTAGCACATGCTCCCTAAGTCCTGAATTATTTGTTGGATGTATACCATCTCCTTCTTCCCCTACAGTTTTCGTCCTATACATTTCCCTCTAGTACCATCGAGATTATTCCCTAATGCCTCAAAAAATGTCCTATTATTTAGTCCTTTCTTCTTGTCAATGATCTCCTTGTACTCGTTCCTCCGCCAATTCTTCGGGGAACTCCTCATTCCGTATCTTATTAGATCATCTTATTTTCAACAATCGACTGTAGCACCACATCTCAAATTCTTCGAATCTCTTGTTCCGATTTTCCCACTGTCTGTGTTTCACTACCATAAATGACGTATTCTAAGTGTACATTCTCAAACATTTTTCCTTAAGATTTAAGATTGTGCAGCCTTTTTCATACCACGCGATGGGGATCTCACCGTGTGTGATTTCAGTACCATGTTGCATAAGTTTTTTGTTAATTCTGGGTGATATTTTATTTCCATTTCTGTCTACGCGGTTTACATATGCGTTCTAGAAGTTTTCACGAGGCTTACAAACTCTGCTTTGTCGTGAATATTCACAGCATTTCTGGGTATTTCAATCCAGCATACCTTAGTTTCATGTGCGAGACAATCGAGATAAATTTCTTTGCCGGAAAGTGTTCCCTGGGATTCTTATTAACAATAACTGATGGTTCAAATGGCTCTGAGCACTATGGGACTTAACATCTGAGGTCATCAGTCCCCTAGAACTTAGAACTACTTAAACGTAACTAACCTAACAACATCACACACATCCATGCCCGAGGCAGGATTTGAACTTGCGACCGTAGCAGTCACGCGGTTCAAGACTGAAGCGCCTAGAACCGCTCGGCCACAACGTCCGCCTGAATCACAGCGTTAGGGATGAACCTCTGAGCCCTTGACTTATTGTGATGGGCGAAATTCTTTTCCCTCTATTTTTGTATGTGTGAATCGTTTACGTTTGTATGAACTTTTCCCATGTACACCCAAAATTTCTTTTTCATTTATCACCGCAACGCATGTAAGCACTCTATATAATTATAACAAAAATAGTAATAATAATATAAGCAGTTAATTGGCTGCATAATACGCAACGACAGATCATAGTTTAAGGTTATTTTGAGAATTTCTATTACGATGTTTTATTTTAATAAACTATGTTAGACTGTGACGACGGTTTTTCATACAAACTTCTCCCCTTTTGTAGGACAATTTTTAATACTTCCCACCTGACGTTTCCGAACCGTAAAAGGCAGTCCTTATATTTGCAGACTTTTATCTGATCTTCTTATTGTATTGGTTGTGGCTTAAGCTCCTGCTTGCTCTGAATTATTTGATTTAACGTTTGTACTTAAATTGTTCTATATGATCATTCCGTTTATCCGCTTGGATCTTTTTATTAATATTAATATGTTAGTTATAACTATGAATCCAGTGATTAAATTCGGTTGTCATATTAAATTTTTCTCAACTTTAGTTAAATTTTCGGGCAAACCAAACTTACAGTAGACGGCAGAGTTACACATCGGCTAATCTCTCCAAATTTCTGTTTTCAAATCACTTTCCAAATAACCATTCACCCATTAATAAACACTTACTACTTCCTTGCATATCGATTTTTTGCGGACGATTCTCTTATTCTTCAGTCTATTATTCATCGTTACTAAAGTCTGATGTGAGTCTGTATCTGCACCTGGGTACGTCTTATAATCAAGTAACAAATTATGAAACCTCTGTCTGACCATGATGTATTTCAGCTGAAACTTTTCCGTTTTCCCGGTCTTTCCCAAGTATAGCTCTTCCTCTTGTCATTCTTCAACAGCGTATTCTGTGTTACGATGTGAAACTTATTGTAGATTCAGTCTTCTCCCTTACTCATTTCTACTTCCATTCCATACATTTTTTTCAGTCCTTCCACTTGAACCGCGTTCCAGTTCCCCATGGTAATCACATTTTCGTCGTCATTTACATCTACATCAATAACTACATCTTTATCTACGTCAATACTCTGCAAATCACATTCAAGTGCCTAGCAGAGGGTTCATCTTCACAATTCTCTATCATTCCAATCTCGTATAGCGCGCGGAAAGAATGAACACCTATATCTTTCCGTACGAGCTCTGATTTCCCATATTTTATCGTGGTGATCGTTCCTCCCTATGTAGGTCGGCTTTTGGCTTAGAGTGATTATTCGTGTAACCGAAGTTTCACGAGTTCCTTTTTATACTCATGTGGATAACATCACACTTTTCGTTATTTAGGGTCAACTGCCACTTTTCTCACCATGCAGATATCGTTTCTAAATCGTTTTGCAGTTTGTTTTGATCTGATGACTTCGTTAGTCGATAAAAGACAGCATCATCTGCAAACAACCGAAGACAGCTGCTCAGATTGACTCCAAAATCATTTATATAGATAAGGAATAGCAAAAGAACGCCAGAAATCACTTCTGTTTTACTCGATGACTTTCCGCCAACTACTACGAACTGTGACCTCTCTGACAGGAAATCGCAAATGCAGTCATATAACTGAGACAATATTCCATAAGCACGCAATTTCACTACGAGTCGCCTGTGTGCTACAGTGTCAAAAGCCTTCCGGAAATCCAGATATACGGAATTGATCTGAAATCCCTTGTCAATAGCCCTCAAAAGCCGGCCGCGGTGGTCTAGCGGTTCTAGGCGCTCAGTCCGGAACCGTGGGACTGCTACGGTCGCAGGTTCGAATCCTGCCTCGGGCATGGATGTGTGTGATCTCCTTAGGTTAGTTAGGTTTCAGTAGTTCTAAGTTCTAGGGGACTGATGACCACAAATGTTAAGTCCCATAGTGCCCAGAGCCATTTGAACCATTTAGCCCTCAACACTTCATGTGATTAAAGAGCTAGTTGTGTTTCACAGGAACTATGTTTTATAAACCCATGTTGATTGTGTGTCAATAGACCATTTTCTTCGAGGTAATTCATAATGTTGGAACACAATACATGTTGTAAAATCCTGCTGCATATGGATTTTAACGACATAGGCCTGTAATTTAGTGGATTACTCCTATTACCTTTCTTGAATAATGGTGTGACCTCTGCACCTTTCCAGTCATTGGGTACGGATCTTTCGTTGAGTGAACGGCTGTATATGAATGTTAAGTATGGAGCTAATGCATCAGTATACTCCGAAAGAAACCTAATTGGTATGCAGTCTGGACCAGAGGACTTGCTTTTGTTAAGTGATTTAAGTTGCTTCACTACTCGGAGGATATTTACTTCTACGTAACTCATGTTGGCAGCTGTTCTCCATTCGAATTCTGGAATTTTTACTTCGTCTTCTTTTGTGTAGGCATTTCGGTAGGCTGTATTTAGTAACTCTGCCTTGGCAGCAATATCTTCGATAGTATCGCCAATGCTATCACTCAGAAAAGGCATTGAATGTTTCTTGCCGCTAACATACTTCACATACGATCAGAATCTTTTTGGATTTGCTGCCAGATTTCGAGACAAAGTTTCATTGTGAAATCTGCTATAGGCATCTCGCATTGAAGTCCAAGCTAAATTTCGAGCTTCTGTAAAAGCTTGCCAATCTTGGGGATCTTGCGTCTTTTAAATTTGGCACGTTTCTTTCGTTGTTTCTGCAACAGTGTTCTAACTCGCTTTGTGTACCACGGAGGACCAGCTCCGTCGTTAGTTAATTTATTTGGTATAAATCTCTAAATTGCTGCCGATACTATTTCTTTGAATCCAAGCCACATCTGGTCTACACTTATATTATTAATTTGGAATGCGTGGAGATTGTCTCTTAGAAAGGCGTTAAGTGAAATATTATCTGCTTTTTTCAATAGGTATATTTTTCGCTTATTGTTCCAGGATTTGTGGATTTAAATATTCAGTCTCGCTACGACAACTCTGTGTTCACTAATCCCTGAATCGGTTTTGATGCTCTTTATTAATTCAGATACCGAAATATCCGTTCAACATCCTCTTATATTTTGTCTATCCCTTCATCTGATGCTTGCGACGTTTGCACGTATACCTCAATTATCGTTGTCGGGATGGTTTGCTGTCGAATCTTATGAGAACAACCCTATCACTGAATTATTCACAGTAGCTCACTCTCTGCCCCAGCTTCCTACAGATTACTTATCCTACCCCCTTATACTATTTTCTGCTGCTGTTAACATTATCCTATAGTCGTCTGATCATAAATCAATACCTTCTTTCTGTATCACGTAGCTCATACTCGATACATCTAGATTGTGTCTTTACATTTCCATTTTAAGAATTTCTACTTTTGCTGCTACCTTCAAACTTCTGACATTCCATGCTCCAACTCACATAACGTTTTCTCATCGCTGATTGTTCTGTCTATTTCTCGTGGCCATCTCCCTCTTGGCAGTCCTCTCACGGAGATACGAGTTCTTTATTGGATGGAGTTTCATACGATACAAGAAGAGGGTTCATAATGATAAAGGCTTCTCCTTCTAGTGTTGATATGAGGGAGTCATTTGGAATCAAATGCTTGATTAGTCTTGGCCACGTTTCGTCCAATAGGACAGTGTCGATGCGATATTGTGATGCGTCTGTAGCTAATAATAAAGGTCATGGGAGATCATAAGTAGCAAAGCAAGGAAATTGGTGCAAACAACATTTAAGAGTCTCTCATGCTCTCTGTCATGTGTAAGAACATTTAATTTTCCATCATTCTTTTGTTGATCATTTGCTGCCTAAGATACGATCAAAGTTCGTGAGGTGAATTTGATATAATTATTTACATTACTTAAAAAGTACTGCAGAATGTCAATTACACTAACTAATTTGAAACACCTCTATTATTTCCTAATAATGATTGTAGGTATACGTGAAAGAACGCCGGAGCAGTTGCAGTCGACAGTAGAATCTTTTGTAGTAGCAAAGTCCAAATGATGTTCTGATAAACGTACGTTATGAATTTGTAACGTGAAAGGTAAAAATTGGTTTATGACCCTTTTTAAGAATCTGAGAAACTTAAATAATAAACTAGGATTAGCTACCCTATTATTTTGAATGTTAATGATACTTACATGGCTCCATTAACATAATTGAAAATATAGATTGGAGACTTCTGTGTTACGACGGTACCATCAACATCTTAATGACAGATTTTTATGAGTCTTAGGTATTTTGCCATCGGACTTGTCCTGAGTACCTGGGTAGCGGTCTTTCATGTAACGGCCCCTAATTTCCAAGAAAATCCGTTTTGCAAATTTATGCGTACCACCTATACCTATGACGTTATTCCTGTTTCGTCTAATCGAGCGCAGCGCAGAGGATAAGGTTCACCACAACCACGGTCGCGGTGCGAGTTCCGACCCTACCTCTGTACTTTTTCTTCCATTTTAATTTCATCGTACAGAATATCATAAAATAGTACTTGGCATGCAAAAATATTCAAAGATAGTCCTTTTTGGCGTTGTAATCTCAGTAATAAAGCAATCCTTACAGTACATTCTCCTCAGATGTGTATTACATTTGTTAGAGAATAAATTACATAACCGCTCTACACGCTATCGCTTGCATCGCTGTCTGTGCTAGGACAAAAGCCACCGAAACACTAATTCGTGGAGCAGCATGCGCATTTAATGACAGCTACTGCCTTCCACGCACACAAATTTTTCAGACGAGATACCGGAAAATGCGAGTCGTTTAAATTCAAAACTATTTGATCTTAAAGTGTCTTATCAATTTTGCTCTCCCCACGCATCAATAACGTAAAGATATTTTTTTTGTCCCACATACAGAAGAATGACAGATCTTGAAATTTCACCTCTTTCGTGATCTTCCCTGACTCTCTGCAGGTAAAAATTCTTAATTAATTAGCTAAGTCGGTAAATCTTTTTAAACAATCCTATATAATTTCCCCGAAGCAAATGTAAGGGAATGTCTCCCCTAACGCTGTTATAGCATACTATGCTGTGAAAAAATGATTAATATTGGTCAGATCTTTTTGCTTCACAGGAGTGTGGAGTTGCCACATCTCGTTCGACAGTTCTCGTTGAAGAACCCGACGATTGGCTGAACGCAACATATTTCCGAGTTTTCAGATTAAAGCAAGGATAAGAAGTGCATTTGAAAGAAAACACAGTCTGTTCGCCACCTGAATTTTGTATGTAGGCGCCTACATGCTTTAGCTATCGTGATTATCTCGTCGGTAGTGGCAATTCCGCACTCCTCTGCAGTACAGAAAACTCAGAGTTAGGAGTAAAACGAATGATATCTGTTACCAGTGCTTCAGCATTTGACAGGTTAGGAGCATTATTTTCGGAGTTAATAGGACATCTATGATGCCAAACAATAAGCTGTAATTCCCAGTCTGCGCAAGACAGATTTTCGCTTTTGCGACATTGAAATAAACCTAATTGAACTGCGATAACCTGAAATATTTGCTCATAACGTTATTACTATATAATATCCTGAGATAACATTAGCTTCAAGGACGATAATATCTGCAGTTTACGATTTTCTGATTACTAGAGACAAGGTAACCGTGCTGTAAAGTGATAATCTCACATGATTAGAAATGTAACAGAAACTGAAGTAGAAAGCTGCTTCATCTTTCTCATCCGGACGCGAAAGTTTGAAACGATGATATCTGAAGAATAGGGTCCACAACCAGATAAAGTTTATGTTAACGAAACCCTAGTGCGTTAGTATATTAATTGACTCTGCAAAAGATAATTGCAACTGAGAAGTTTTGCTAGCAGAAACTACGACTCCTTCTGTGATATCATACCACACACTTCATTGGTGTAATGGGTATCGTACTCTGAGTAGACTTCACATATATGAAGGAATTACAGTGCAGTAGTGTTCCGTAAGCAGCATAATTTGGAGAAAAAAAGTTATAAGAACTAATTTATTTTTCCCCCTAAGTTATGATGTATAAGGTAACAGAGAGGGCACTACATATTCAGATGCGTTGTCCGGGAGACTTGAAGATGTGGTTATCATTGTATAAGTTACAAATTCCAATCATCAAATCCTATTGTCAATGAAGGAAATTCGAGAACATAAACTGTTTGCTGCTGAAGTAATTTAATTAGGTGTTGAATGAAGGACAGTTTCCTTTAGAATTTATTGCAAGCGTTTCCCTCAAAATAAATTTTAGCATTCAGCTACGAACATCAGCAACATTATCTGCTGCAACGCGTTTCGGTAGTCAAGTTCCCATCATATAGCTGTCTAAGTTAATTCTACACAAATATGCACTTGAAAAGCACACAAAATCAAATTATGAAAATGAACAATATTAACTGAACATGAAGTTCTCGTCTTACTTTAAAAATGGCAAAACCAATTCCTCTGCTCCGATTATCCGTGTTACCGCCCGTCCACCAAAGTGTTCCTATCATAATGCTGTAAACAGCGGTCACATCACGTGACTCTCCGTGCACCACCAGTTCGTGAACATGCTCTACGGCTCTGACAGACTGCACTGAGTCATCACCCGTTCCATAGCATTCCACAGATGTTCCAAAAGATATGGGGAGACATAATACCATTGTTTATCTTTGCGAAATCTTTGATATTTATTGTACTAACACCAACTTTACAAGGTCAAATAAAGAAATATTGAAGAAGGCATTACCATTCTGGCAAGTTTGTATATTAAAATTGGCGTTAGTACGATCAATGCGAATGATTCTGCGCAGATAACCATTGGTGTGGCCTCTTTCTACATCATTTCTAACATCCTTGAAATGTTACGGTTTGACTGCTGGCTCAGCGCAGGTTATCAGAGGCGTACACTTCTTCACGAATTAAAATGTACAGAGAGACGTGACCAGTGTTTAATGCTTCAGAGAAGGAACGCTTTTGCGGATGGTCGTCGGACAGGGGAGAAAAAAATCTGGTGTTTCAATTTTTAAAGTAGGACGAGGTCGTCACGTCTCAATAATTTTATTTGTTTTAATAATTTGATTTTCGTGATTACATTAAGACTGCCAGGGGATGGGAACATGACTACGGAAACGCTTTTACGAGGATTATGTCCCTAATATTAGTGGTCGTAAGCTAAAATATTTATGACGGTTATCTTAACAACCCTATCACCGACCCTTAAGACGGACGATATTAGAAATTATTCTCATGGATTTCTTTAGGACGGTCTGGTAGTAGTTCGAATTTGTTCATGGCCACTGTTGTATACTATTATTGAATGTCTGTAATGAACGAAGTTCAACCTTATAAATAATTAAAAATTTAGAGCAGCAGTTAATAATCGGTAATCGACAGCAATGCATCCAGTTTGGCGAGGTAGAGTACCAAAGTCGAAAGACGAAGTCGTCGTACTATGCCGGCGTCAAAGGTATTTAGACTGCACTTAGGACACGTCTCTTGTGCAGCATTGGTCCATGCATTGTCTCGTCCTGGAGGGACTGACTCACGTGATCGCTTACCTGTGAGCTGTGATAGCACCTGGCGCCACACATGGTAAAACGCAGCAACTGAGCTCTTTGCTGTCGGTTTCCAACTCGACCTCGTTAGTTTCGGTAGCCTCGCCGGATATTGCAAAGACCATATTGCTGATAGTGTCGGTAAAGACATCAGTAAAGTAAAATTATAAACAGGCGTTAGTAATTCTGAAATGCGAGATATAACATTCAATACATATCGGGATTACTAGAGGTGGAGCGTTAAACAACACCTCAAATGAAGTGAAGAAATTCATTCCTTATATGTAAGAAAGTATGCCGTCGTGGCTAGTGAATGTCTGTGGACGTGAGACAATTTGAAGCAAACTCTGATATTGCACGAAATTTTAATGGGGCCTAACCTTAGTTTCAGCAAGGTCCTTGGATAATACTATGCTTCCTGGTGTTCAACAGAGTTTTTGCTGAAGTCCAACCAGGCAGCGATCGCAAACTTGCAGTACCTAAAGAAAACTACTGTATCACTCGTCGAAATATTGAGCATAAAATGGAAACAAAAACTCGGCTGAACACCCGAAATTACTCAACGAGTCAGTCACACCGAGAAAACCTGAGAGATAACAAGATTTTTAGAGCCATTCAGAGCAAACACATAAAGCAACAATTTAAACAAGGTTTATCCGTCCCCATCATCCAGTGAGAATTCCACCTATGTGGATGAGCAGCATGTGCCACCTGCTGCACCTAGAATACAGCAAGGGTCGACCCTCGCTCTTACTATCGATAATATATTAAATAACAGCGAATGTGTGAAGAATAATAGCGTCTTGCTCAGTCTCCACCGCTGTCGACTTCCAATCAACAGCTTGTTTAACTCACTTAATTACCATGTTTTTGCACTAATTTAAGGTGAGGGCCGTACCCTATGTATGTCTTATTACTTAAATTTAATTATTTATATATACAGCAGATTGTTTGTTCTATAATCTCAGCAAATATCAGTTGAGCACTGTGTGAAAATTTGTAAATATGAACTAAAAACAACGTAAAGATGTTCACGAAGATAGAAACAAAGTGATGTTGGTGCTGAGTTAGGATATAAAAATGGATCTTCCAATTTCTTCCTTCACTATATTTATGTCCAGCTTTAATATTTGAAGCTCTGAGGGATTTACGTAATGATTCACGTGATTTCTGCAGATTATTCCTAGAGGTATCCAGCAGAGGTGCAGCAGACTCCGATTTACTCATAAATATTCGGTAACCCCGTGCATAAAAAAAAAAGAAAACAGAACCTTCAGTCTCACATTTATGCGTCTGCAAAACCAACACAACCATTTCATCATCATAAGGAAATACTTGCGACTGAAGTAAAATACCTCGAAAGGAAGATAATTTATAACAACATTGTCCAGTCTAGTGGAACAGATGATCAGTCCACTATGACCAGTCACATGACGTTCATTTGGCTTTGACGTTAGCAGTATGAATCATTTAAAGAATGAACAGGTATCAAGGTCACATAAAGATGTCTCTAAGGTCCAACGTAAAAGAATATTGTATATTAGAACCATTCTACAGAATTATTCTGACTTATGAAAGCGCCCATCAATCCAAATTACGTTAACCTGCTTTTTAATTTATTAGAGTAACTCAGTTAACGACCTGACGTACGATGAGTGATATCCACTTTCGTTAATGCTTCATTTTAATGTGTGTTAAACATTCTGAGTTCCCAAATTTTTTAATACTATGATCGATTTGAGGTCATAAATGCATACCACATGCTAACTAAGAAGAAGGTTTCATTAGAATTGACACGCCAGCAGTGCCAACAATATATTTAGGATTTCACGGGAATCAAAACCCTTAACAGAATGGTGTGTTTATCCCTCCTTTGTGGTAGCGGTCATTGACAGGTTTGTCCATGTTAGAAGAACAACAAAAGATAGCTGGTACTCTTCCACTATAGAAGAACGACGAGTGAAACCGAAGCGCTCCTCGTCACTTCACTATTTAGTTAGTGGTGTGGTTATTAGAGATTCTATACTCTTGCCTTCCTCCGAAGTTGGGAGTGACTTACCCAGTCAGTTACAAGAATTTAAAATATACCGAGGGCTGCGAACCACAGAAAAATTTCAGATGTTTCATTTATGTGTAACCCTGCCGGAGGAGGAAAATGCCTTTGGTTTCAGAAAATATCCTATGACAGACCGGAGGTTTAACAAAGCTACGTTATGGATCAATAGTCACGTACAATATTATCCAAAAAACTGAAAAATCGGCACCTGGTTGAAAAAACATAGCATAACTTTTGCAACATTAATCTAAAATCATCACACTGTCATTTGAGATAACTGCTTCTCTTTAAATGAAGCCTTTACCAGTAAAATTTACATGCTATCAAAAGGCCCTCGCACTGCTAATTCTATGGCTACTCCAATAAAGCAGTTACCAAAGAAATATATTTTTTATTGTCAAGATATTCACATGAAGATACCAGTGACCATTAAAAAAAACTGAAAACATGTGATCAACCCTATTCTTCTCTGAATAGTTTTGGCAGTTCCAACTGACAAGATTTTCTTAGAACTTGAGAGAATCGAAACACATGTGATTTCATGTATGAAGATATGTCTCAATAGTCTTTATTACACTTTAGTCCACAGCCGCGTGAGATTCAATTCAAGTGACAGTATTTCTTATTTCATATGAACACATCATTCGTTTGGCCAGTGGCACCATTACCAGCAAGAATGCAAAAGTAGATAATCGCCAATCAAATGAAGACTTTATTTTAAATGAAGCAAAAGCGTAATCAACGAATATTATTTGTTTCGTTGACTGTGTAGTTACTTTTCAGCCTCTGAGTATTACACATGTAAAAGGGAGTATTTAATGATGTGTGAGAATTTCCGTTCAACCTCCTACCGCAAGCTGAGAATCTGCTCGACCTATAACGCCCTCTATCGCGAAAGAAATTGGAAGGCAGTGGTTATTCCGGCCAGAAAATAACTAATTCAGCAGTGCTGTATTTTCGCTAATGCTAACGTCTATGCCATACTCAAGGTAACGCACCTCGCTTGCCTCCCCTCTCCTCCCCACCACCATCGCCGACCTTCCCCATTCCCCTCCTTGCCCTTCTTTGGTCCAGCCCAAAAGGGATCACTCGATGTCTGTACGCAGTACTGAAAGGTTCCTCATCAGAGGCTATCAGCAGAGATCGGCAACTACCTCCCAAAAACAGAAGAAGACTGTAAGTAAGTATTTTTCAGTTATTAGTAAATTTATAAATCATATATTCGGTTACATTCATGTTTTATTATTTTATGTTCAACAAGACGAAGGGTCGCTGATCTGGTTGCAGGTGAATTGCAGCAGCCCACAGAGGGTCTATGCGTTTTATTGGACTATGCTGTACGACCACAGCCAGAACAGTGATCTAAGCTATGGGATAGGGTAATGTAGTTGGCATATGCACGCCAGGAGCAGTGGCTCAGTGATGGGCTATCTGGTATGTCCCCAGACACACAATTCCTATTATCAGCATCCATATTTAAAGAGGAAAATGGATAAGTTAAATATAGATATATCTGGAATTACTGAAGTTCGGTGGCCGAAAGAAGACTTTTCTGGCCAGATGAACGCTGGGTTATAAATACAATAGCAAATCGGGGTAATTCAGGAGAAGGTTTAATAATGGATAAGAAAATAGCATTGGGGGAAGTCTGCTATGAGCAGCATAGTGAATGCATTATTGTAGTCAAGATAGACACCGAGCCCACACGCACCACAGTAGCGCAAGTTTATACGCCAACTACTCTGCAAATGAGGAGATTGAGGAAATGTATGATGCGTTAAAAGGAATTATTCAGATAGTGAAGGAAGACGAAAAATTAATAGTTATGGAACTGGAATTCGATAGTAGGATAAGAAAGAGTAGGAAAATTAGCAGGTGGATATGGGATGGGGGAAAGGAATGAACGAGAAAGCATCCTGGTAGAGTTTTTCACAGAGCGTAATTTAAAGATAGTTAACACTTGGTTTAAGAATCATGAGAGAAAGTTGTATACGTGGAACAGACCTGGATACACGGGAAGTTTACAGATTGAATATGTAGTGGTAAGGCAGAAATTTCGTAACCACGTTGTAAATAGTAAGACATCTCCAGGAACAGATGTGGACTCTAACCGCAATTTATTGGTAATGAGTTGCAGATTAAAAATGAAGAACCCGCAAAATGGTAGGAATTTAAGGAGATGGAACCTGGATAAACTGAAAGAACCAAAGGCTGCAGAAAGTTTCAGAGGTAGCACTAGGGAACGATTGACAAGAGCAGGAGAAAGGAATACAGTAGAGGAAGAAAGCAAAGCTTTGAGAGTGAAGGCTGCAGAAGGTCAAGTGGGTAAAAAGACGAGGGGCTAGTAGAAATCCTTGGGTGACACGAGAGATATTGAAATCAATCGAAGAGAGGAGAAAATATAAAAATGCAATTAATAACGCAGGCGAAAGGAAATACAAACGTCTAAAAAATGTGATCAACAGGCAGAGCAAAATGGCTAAGCAGGATTGGCTGGAGGACAAATGTAAGGATCTGGAAACATGTATCACTAGGGATAAGATAGATGGTGCCTACAGGAAAATTAAGGAGACCTTTGGAGAGAAGTGAACCACCCATATGAATATCAACAACTCAGATGGGAAACTAGTCATAAGGAAAGTAGAGAAAGCAGAAAGATCAATGGAGTATATAGAGGTTCTATACAAGGGGGATGTACTTGAAGGCAATATTATGGTAGTGAAAGGCACGTAGAAAATGATAAGGAGGGGCATATGATACTGCGTGAAGAATTTGAAAAATTACTGAAAGACCGTAATTGAAGCTACCTCCATGGGAATAGACAACCTTCCGTTAGAGCTACTGATAGCCTTGGGAGAGTCAGCCATTACACAGCTCTTCCACCTCGTGTGCAAGATGTATGAGACATGCGAAATACGTCACACTTCAAGAAAAATATAATGGTACCAGTTCCATAGAACGCAGATACTGACAGGCGTGAAAATCAGTGAACTATCAGTTTAATAAGTCATAGCCGTAAAACATTAAAACGAATCCTTTAAAGAAGATAAGAAAATCCGGTAGAAGCCGACCTCGAGGAAGATCAGTTATAATTCCGGAGAAATGTAGGAACACGCGAGGTGTTACTGACCCTACGACTTTTCACAGAAAAAAGGTTAAATAAAGGCAAACCTACGCTTGTAGCATTTGTAGACTTAGAGAAAGCTTTTCATAATGTTGACTGAAATACTCACGCTCAAATTCGAAAGGAGGTAGGGATAAAATACAGGGAACGAACGGTTGTTTACAAGATTTTCAGAAACCAGATGGCAGTTATACGAGGCGAGGATCACGAATGGGAACCAGTGGTTGAGAAGGGAATGACTCAGGGTTATAACCTATCCCTGATGTTATTCAATCTGTATACTGAGCAAGCAGTAAAGGATACGAAAGATAAATTATGTGTAGGAATTAGTGTTCAGGGAGAAGAACTAACAACCTTTGAGGTTGGCAGATGACATTATAATCATGTCAGAGACAGCAAACGAGTCGGAAGAGCAGTTGAACAGCATGAACAGTGTCTTGAGAAGAGGATATAAGATGATCATCAACAAAACAAAACAAGGATACTGGACTGTAGTCGATTTAAGTCACATGATGCTGAGGGAATTATTTTAGGAAATGAGACACTTAAAATAGTCGATGAGTTTTGCGATTTGGGCAGCAAAATAAGTGATAATGGCTGCAGATGGAAGGATATAAAATGGAGACGGGAAATCGCAAGGATAGCAATTCTGAAAAAGAGAAATTTGTTCATGTCGAGTACAGATTTAAGTGTGAGGAAGTGCCTTCTGAATGTATGTGTATGGAGTGTAGCCATGTACTGAAGTTAACATGGACGATAAACAGTTTAGAAAAGAAGAGAATAGAAGCTCTCGGAATGTGGTGCTACAGAAGAAAGCTGAAGATTAATTGGTTTTATCATGTTACTAATAAGTACTGAGTGGAACTGGGGAAATGAGAAATTTGTGGTTCAACAAGCCTAGAAGAAGGTATCGTTTGGTAGGTCACATACGGAGGCATCGAAAGATCACCAATTTAGTACTGGAGGGAAGTGTGTGTGTGGGGGGGGGGGGGGGCGGTAAAATCGTGGAGGGAGCCCAAGAGATGAATAGTTACTTGGAGATGAAGAGACTTGCAGAGGATAGAGTACATGGAGAGCTGCATCAAGCCAGTCTCTGGACTGAAGACCACGACAACAACACATGATGTAATTTATATATTCTTCTGTGGATATGGCTTTAAGCAACAAAATCTGTCGTAGTCTCAAATAATAATCTGTTTGCGGTTTTCATTTTACAAGATGTACTTCCACAACAGCAGCTGTCCTGAAAACCAAGTTGTTGTCAGTTATCTTAGCAGCCACTGGGAAGTAAAGAGGTGGGCAGCTGCTATTAAACTGGCATCAACGAGTGCCCTGGCCAGTCTATTCCATTACCTGTTGGCTATAGGGCATATGACTTCTGTTAATCTAGCAGAAATGGAACGCCCTAGCTACCCTATACAATAGTGGCTGAAAATGTGAATATTCTTCAACAGAGAGTAGAAAGTGTCTTCCAAATGTCTACCCCTCAGGCACATACGGATGACAGAGTTTGGATGTTTTTGTTTGTAAAGTGATACATAGAATGACAATTTAAGTACAGTAGTGCCACTGTGGTGCCGTACTGCCACTGTGAAATGGCGTGGGCACAGCACGGATGCTGCATGCGAATTCTACAGTGCCGAATGACACTGCATGCACAATGTACTTGTGATGCTCACTGCTCCACCTCTGGGGAGGAACATACTCATGAGAGTGGCATCTGCTTCATTGAGACTTGTGTAGTGTGTGTGGCGTGGCGCAGGACAGTGCGCAGTTTTCTAATTCCTAAGGTTCAAATGAGACCACGCAAACTGGGACGCGACGCGATGGGGAAGCGACACGCGCCTGCGCCAGGTTGAGCGTCGTCGTGGTTGTGCCACAGTTGCGGGCTCCGCGTCCCACGCTAGGTAGCACTATGGGAGGGGCGAGGCGGGGAGGAGGACAGCAGTCCTGCCAAATGCTCACATCAGCTTGCCGCATTTGGGTTGCAGTAGTAGTGGCCGTCTGAAAATACTGCCTTATTTTATACTGAATTTTTTTGTCACTGAACAGTGTTGAACTTTTCGCCTTTTTGGCGCACCATCCTCCTCCCGAGTACATTACATTTTTCAGTTATTTATACTTGCAGAGTTTTATTTTTTTGCCACGAACATTGCACATATCAATAACCGGTGAGCAATTAGTCACTGGGACTACATCTTTTGCCTTCACAATATTTTCATGTAGAAATATGCATAGCCGATTCATCGGTATGGTAGTTAATAAGAAAGTAAGGAATATTATAGAACCATGTGATCAAGAAGCAAGGCAGGAAAGTAACACAAAGTTATCTACGTGCTGTACGATCTGTTGCAAAACCTCTGAAAAGGGGTTATTTCCGCAGGGTGTGAGCTCTTTGTGTTCCTAGTAAAAAGCGCCCAAGATATGAAGAATACGTGTAAGTGTAAATATTTGGAGTCTACTGTAATAACAGACATTATACTACATGCATTTCCACTACAAGCGAGAAACAAAAGGTAAACCGTCACGAATGACAATGTTGTAATTGGCTTGTCGTTATGAGAAAAGGCATTGCACTGGTCATATACACAGTATCAGTGTTAATAACCAAGCAACACAAATTATTGAATGGTCGATATTATTCCGAAAACATGAATGTCCTGAAAGAGTGTGACCATCTGATTTATTTCATTTGCTGAAATGTATTGCTGACAAAGGCAGACCTAAGTCATGGCAATTTCTTTCGACCGACGTGAACTCCTCCCCTCACAAAGCACACTTCGTGGCTAGCTTCCGCATACCTGTCGCGTGCGTTATTCTTCGCTGCTGGCATTAAAAGACCGTCGTGTTGTGCAAGGAAGGAGTAGTTAATAGTTGCAGAAAAAAAGTTAAAAGAGGCATTGAGGGAAAGCAGGGAAATTTATAATATGTTTTGAGCCGGTGCGTTTGAAATAAAATACCTAGATACATGAGCGCAGCATTTCATAATTCCTTAAAGAAAGAAAATGAATGTCAGTGTTCATCAACTATCTCAAGACTACATCCAGTGTTTGTTCAGTTGCAATATGCTCCTGTGCATTACACCCACTTGAGTCAATGATGTGCCGTATGATTCCATGTAATTCGGAAAACTGCTTTATAGTCATTCTGAAGTAATTCGTAAAATCAGTGTTACGCATTTTAATTGTAGTTTGAAACTGCCCACCTTTCTCCTTTCAAACAAAATATATTTGTTTGACGGTATTAAGTTTTCATTCATAGCTGAATAAAACAATATACTATCTGAATCTGACTTGGGACTCAAACCTAACAATAATAGATCTTTTATTCGCGATTCACACATTGTCAGTTTGGCAAACCGTAGTTCGGCGTCTGGCATGTGCGCGTCGCTCCGACTGAAGCATAGCCTCGTCATTATTTACCATTGCTCGGATAAAGAACAGAAATTCCATTCCACTCATTTAGGGTTAAAAATACGATGGGTTGCGGAGATTTCACCAAAACTTAAATAAAACTGACAATTTATTTTTTGTGAATTTTTAATCTTTTCTCGTTCTAAGAAGCATCACCATTTACGAGTATCGGCTACATTTCTCTTGTTGGAAGTTTTATTTATACTTCATTCGACAAAACACAATGTGATTTGCATTAACTCCTCCTTCCCCTCCTCCCTTGCAAGCACTATTGCGACACAATTCTGGTACTGTGTGCCACATTAAACAATCAGTTGGCCACCAGAGAAATCAATAGTTTATGTAGAAGCTCGTTGTGTAGCTTTGCAGTAAGAGAAGAAACTTCACATTTATCTTCGTACTAGGAAATTCTCGTTTCGCTAACTGTCGATGGCTCTTAAAAAATTACAGTACGGGAGTGAAAAAAATGAAACAAAAACTTTAGCTTCCGATACATCGCCATAGATAATAAAGTTTCGTGTGTTAACGATTTGGCAAAGTACTCTCTTCATCGTGAGCAGTCATTCGCCAAAATCTCGTTTCAGTGTCTCGACCGGTTTGGGAGATACGAAGGATGTTGTAGATATTCCATTCTCGTGGGAGTGCGACCGGCAATGAACACGCTGCATACGATCCATTTCCTCTTGATCGGAGACAGAGACAAATCTCCTCCCAACTCTACGATCAAATTCACTATGTTCATTGGAAATCATAGCGACAGTATCATACTAAAATGTGTATATGGCAACAAGTATACCCATGAGCGAGATTACGCGCACTTCACCACGAAGCTGACATATAACACTACAATTAATGCAAAAATCAAATATTTTACTAAATAATTTCCGTAAAACCGTTTGAGAAAGATTACAGGTTGCACTCTTCGATTTCGTCAGCGCAGCGCGTCACCAACCGGTGCCGGCAAAGAACGTGTGCACGCCTCAGTATGCCAGAGGTCTCTATACTACAAGGGTCTTGAACTTCAGCTGTATGATCGTGCCAGCGACAAATGTTAATATATCAATTCTTGATAAACTAGAAATTGGCTACTAAGAAATATCACCAGAAACCGAAAAGAAAATATTTTTCATTTCCGCTCCCCTATTAGCCTATTAAATCACATGTTGACATTAAGTTCTTTGACAGCCATGATTGAATTTGAGAATGCGGACACAAAGTAATTCCTGATATGTCACTAAATATTAAGTAGTTTATGTAAGGCAATTGGCCTATCCGCTCAATTTGCCACTTTGTCGCCAAACAGCAAAGTCGCATGGGTTTTGGGTTGATAAATGTGATGGTATAGTTTTGTTATTATTACAGCGCCTCACCACCCCTCATAAATTGGTTGTATTGTGCTGCCATCTATATCTGAGCTGTCACTCATAATAATTCTTCCTATATGTAGCAAGACGAACTTTGACGTATATTCACAAAATGCTTGAGCTCATATCAATTAGAGCTACACCGTAAGAGGGAGAGAGGAGACAGGGATGTGTGATGTATTTTATTTCATCGTCTCGACAATTCCTCACAGATTGGTGGTTGCAAATCAAATACAGAAGTTATATCGTGTTTTGTAATAAATGCGTTGTAGTTAGTGTACAATTTCCTTTGTAAAATTTTTATAGTGCCATGAAACAATAGTAATTCAACCACACAATATAATGTCCACTAACATTTACAGCTCTGTTTGCAGAATATACTATATACACACCCACATTGTAATGTTCAAATGACCTACCTTATAAACTATGGTAATATTTGCCGGCTGCAATTTATCATTAAGCAACCATGTACTGCGGAATACGGCAATAGTTTTTGAAATTATACAATAACATATTCATTTAATTTTTTTTAAATTCCAGCTATATATATATATATATATATATATATATATATATATATATATATATATATGCAAGGTATAAGAGAATCGCTGACCAGAGAACAGTGTTGACTCAGTGCGAACTGTGTAGCTGTAGCAGTAAGTTTTGGTTAGTCTGTGTCTGGTCTGGAGTCTGCTCTGATCTGGTATGGTGTATCGTGTTGGCTGGCCCGGTCGCGGTGCAGCGATGTCGGAGCCTGATTATTAATGTAAGTCTCATGTAAATGTTTTAAAAATCTCGTAATAATAATCTTTCTCATAAAAAGTAACTTTTAACAACCATTCATTTCAATTTAAAGAATTTAATAATTTCTCCCATCCATGATCATCCCGATTATTGCAATAGAAAAATTAGTTGCTTCGTTTCATAAATGACAGATAGGTCGGCCAGCATTGCACAGAGCTGTGCCGGAAAATTTATCGTAAGAGCAGATATACCCGGCGACTTCATTGAGGTAAGAATTTTTCCTTCTTTTATTCAGAATGATCTTTCAGGGCCATGACGCAGCACTGTGTCGTCCAAAATTTACCATAATTTGTACTGTTGAGAGGTTACGTAATTTTATTCTGTTTTGAGGTTACACTAAATGTGAATGAATTTTGAGCTTAGATTAAATAAGAAAGAATTTTGTAGGCAGGTCAGAGAATGAATTTTTGTTGGGAGGTTAAATGAGAATATTATTTCATAAAATTTTTATAAAATTTTCTGTGGGGAGGTTACAATATATATACATATATATATGCGTGTGTGTGTGTGTGTGTGTGTGTGTGTGTGTGTGTGTGTGTGTGTGTGTGTGTGTGTGTGTGTGTGGGGGGGGGGGGGTACCTGATCTAGGAAAAGAATTACACACACTCACACAAATACAGTAAATACAGGTTGAGTCACTACTCATGCCACCTAAAATAACTAAGAAAGTATGATAGGAGCTGAAACGTTTGTGGAACAAAAGTTGCATGGGACAACGGGGGCCATAATTTGACGTTGGTTTTTTGTTTCTAGGTGGGGTCGCTTAACAGATATGAAGGTTAACTTTGTTTTTCTTTTTTTTGAACGGGATGATATGGTTTGGTACTTATTTTCTAATAGCGGCTATCGAGACTGAATCCAATGAAAATCAATTAAGGTCATAAAGGTGGCATGAACTTCCATTTACAGAAGGTATCCGAAGTGATGATCTTTCACATCAATGCAGTGCTGCAATGTTCTTATCATGGATTGAGTGGTATTCCTTATCACTTCCGCACTTATCGAAACACATTCTCTGACAATTCTCTCTCATATATGGTGCAAATAGTAAATATTCGCCGAACATGTCCTAACCATCTAACGTGCCATTGACATGTAAACACCATTCTACGGTTTCGCCATACCGCACTAATAGGAACTGTAAGACTAGTCGAATCACGTGAATGTGAATGATGTATTCCTTCGATGAACAAGTCGATATGCTTTTCATCTACGGAGAATGCCAATGAAATTCTGTGAAAGCTGGAGATTAATACGCTGAAAGATATTCTCAACGTATCACCGTAGACATCGTACATTTAAATATGTGTATGATAAATCAAGAACAACTGGATCTTTACGTATCGCAAACATATCCAGCAAAGGAAAGTTACTAACGAGGAAACGGAAATTGGTAGTCTAGTCACTTTGGTTCGAGATCCTTGTGTCAGTTGGCATCAAATCGCAAGGAAATCCGGCATGAACCAGAGCAGTGTTTTCCGTGTTCCGCATCGCCATAAATATTATCCTTGCCCTATCGGTCTTCCCCAAGAATTAAGGGTACGGATTTTATACATCGCAATCAATTCTACCTATGGGCTCGACATTAGATTCAGAGGGATGACAAATTTATTGATTTTATTTTATTTACTGAAGAGGCTACATTTACGAACCTTGGAAATGTTAATTTTCATAACATGCATTATTGGACAACTGTAAATCCACGTAGGCTGTGGCAAGTTGCACACCAAAAACGGTGGTCGATGAATGTATGCTGTGGGATTCTGGAACAGAATTATAGGGCCCTATTTCATCGAAGGAAATCTTAATGGTTGGAAGTACACCAAATTCCTACAAGAGACATTGCGTATGTTATTAAAAGAAATACCTATAGGAGCAAGGAACAGACTGTGGTATCAAGACAATGGGTGTCCGGCACATTTTACGCTGATGGCTAGAAATGAGTTGCAGAGACAGGAAGCGGAGGAGATGTGTCGTGGCCGGCTCGTTCGTCAGACTTGACGCCTGTGGATTTCGTCTTGTGGGGATTCGTGAAAGACATTGTTTATAAAGACGTTCCAACCTCACCTGAAGATATACGAGAAAGAATTGTCAGAGCATGTGCTTCGATAAGTGCCGATGTGACAAGGAATACCACTCAATCCATGATAAGAAGATTGGAGTACTACAATGATGCCAATGATCATCACTTCGAACTTCTGCAAATTGAAGTTCATGCCACCTTTCTGACCTTCGTTGACCTACAAAGACTTTACTCTTACACATCACTGGATTCGTCTCGATAGCCGGTGTCAGAAAATAAGTACCAAACTATAGCATCCCATAAAAAAAATTTACCTTCAGATCTATGAAGTGACCGCACCTAGCAACAAAAAACCAACATCATATTATGACACACTTTGTCCCATGCAACTTCTGTCCCACAAACTTGTCGGCTCTTACCATACTTCCGGAGATATTCTTGGTGGCAATAGTTAGTGACTCACCCTTTATATACCCACTATGTGACATGGGAAAAGAATTATATGTAATTCAGTTACATATATAACCCACATCAGGTAGTGATGATGCACCATGCATGACTGATACGTAAGCACAAAGAATGATCTAAATTTTGTGGCAGAACGCGCTGTGAAGTGATCTCGCACGTGAATTCGGTAAGGCATACGAAACATTTCCTAAAAGTCTGTACATATTCTCATACCATCCCATGTGTTCTATTGCAGCATTTAAAATGTGGATACCTCAACGTGACTGTGCTGCTCAGTATTCCAGTTACTGTGGAAATTAAGGATTCTCAGGTACTTGTCAACACATACTGCGTGACTGTATAGTAACACAGTAGACGTCTGACCACTGAACACGGGACATATATCTGAGAAATTTTGATGTAGCACATGCCATTCGTCATGTGAAATGAATACACTGTATGGAGGGTCCTCAATCCTTACCACCACACTGAACACGCCATTTTGGGGACAAAGGTGTAATCAAACATTTGCATCCACACACATGTAGATTGTATGTTACACAGAACAACTCTCTGCTACAAGAAGTATGGCATGGTAGGCGTCTGATGAGTTGTGCTGATGATGTTGTCAATGGGAATGCAATGCCTGGTAACTCATGCTGTACATCATATAGCCTATCTTAGTGCCACTGCTTCTGGGGTGCATACGCCAAATGCGTCTCATAATCCCATAATTCAGGCTTCAGCTGTGACTGTGGCATTACAGAGTACTCTGACAAATCTGGAATAGTATCTGTGGAATATGGCATTTCAGGTACTAACAGGTCATAAATCCATTGCAATGCAGCGAAAAATGACATAACTCTTAATAGGTATATTAACAACAACAATAATAATAATACTAATAATAATAATAATAATAATAATAATAATAATAACTGATCAATCAATGGTTTCTTTCATCCACCTCTGTATTTGAGTGGCCAAGGTAAGAGACCCCCTTTTGGTTGATCTGGGTCAGATTCCCATTGATTTTTCTGGGTAGGAGAACTAGACTGGGATGCACTCAGCCTCATGATGCCAACTGAGGAACTGTCTGATAGAGAAGTAGCAGCCCTAAGATCTAAATGTTGACAAACGCCGGGAGTGCAGTGTGATGACCATATGCCTCTTGTTACCACATCTGATGTAGAATTGCTGAGGATGGCACGGCGATCGCTCCATAATTGTGTGGTCTTCAATGTATTATTGTGTGGTTCCCATTTCTTTTTAATATACTTAATTTCACTCTTCTTTTACTTTTTGGAGACAGTGGCCGATTTCTGTTGATGGTGCTTCATCACGATCCTTTCACTGTTGCATACGGATGTTGAGTGATTCTTACTGAGTGAGTGCAAAGCGGAGGGGCGTAGTGGAGGAGAAGGAAATATTAATGGGGAGTATAGAGAGAAGTGGTCGAGGGAGTACGGGGTGACCTTGAATATGAAACCCATTGTTGCATCAGCTGTAATGTGCCAGTGCTGGATCGACGATTATCTCGCTAGAATGCCTGCTGCCATCCTAGTAAGGGTCGTTATACCCTACCTTCCTTCTTTCCATTTCATAGCTGTACGCTTCTTGTAGATGTTTCCTGTGATTGTGTTTTACCAGAAAACTATTAGTTCACATGTTTCATGGAATGATCAAGAAGTCCACACGTTACAGAGATCAGTTCATTCCTGGCCGGATACACATCCTGTTCATCACCCATCAAACCTTTCAAGAATATGTCCAGTGAGGGAAAAGATGCACAAAAATCAGCCAATAATGTTTACTTTTCTAGCGCAAACATGAAGACCAATTTATTGAGTGTCATGTGGTTTGGGCGGGCTTCTCCTAATATATATGTGGACGTTTACAATATTAATTTTTTTCTCTGTTCTTTTATCACATCTTTCTAAAATGTAGATTGTACGTTCATTACATTTCTCTGTTTGTATAAGAATCAATAATGATGGCGTATTCTCAGCAGCATTTACGTAAAAAGTTGGGCGCTCGATTTAGTTACGTCAGTTAAACTTTGACTCGTTGACGATATTTGTAAGCCTTTTTTACTGAGACGAACAGAGTGCACTGGCTCATAAAAGCAAGATGAACATCTCAATAGCAGATATGAATCGAGAGTGGGGAAAACTTCAGGTATGCCGCAGGGTGTGGTCGCGTGGTTAGAGACGCCACATCACTGAGCGCGCGGCTCCTGCCGCCGGAGATTCGAGTCCTCCCTCGGGCATGGGTGTGTGTGTTGCTCCCTTAGCGTAAGTTACTTTAAGTATAAGTCTAGGGACCGATGACCTTAGCAGTTTGGTCCCATAGTAATTAACACACATTTTGAACTTCTTGTATGGTCGGCCTAGGCTAGGTCAAATTGAGAGGCGAGTATAAGGTGTTCCCACTGTCACATCTGAAGTGTACAAATAACTGTTGTCACAATAAAATCCTGTTATCTGCCATAAGCAGCATGTCATACATGAAATTCACCAATCGAATAACCGACATGTCAAAAGCGCGTTAACCTACAATGAGAGGAGGAAAGTAGGAAACCAAAAAGAAAATAACAATCAGGTGGATTAATCCATTACAATATACTATCTAACTTTTATTGCCTTTCAAAGATATAATATCGTAGTTTTTCGGCTGAATGCCTATTGATCCTGAGCATGTTACACTAGCATGCGTATTTCATATTGGTCGTGATAGAGCATAAATTATTATGACAGGTATCCAGCTTTTTTATCGTGATGCCGATTGCGTATTTCCCATTGAAATGCCCTGCTTAACCATCAGGACAGGACAGACAGAATAAATTGTGGGAAAGGGTCAAAATAAGAGGCTGTCAGTTACACTCGAAAATACAACTTTAGTATTTGATCAAACATTACAAGAGCTCAAAGAAATTTGTTTAAACACACACTCCAATCTTTGGAACTTAATTACCAGCTGAAGTCGAATAAATTAAAACGCAAGCATAATCAGAAATTTGAAAGGCAAGCCTTATCCTAAAACAGTTCTTCAGTTAGACTGAGTTAAGCAAACAAAATTAAAATCGGCTGAAGGCCAAACACTTAAAACTCCAAAACATATTTTTTTAAAAAAAGCAGGGCATTTCAATGGGAAATAAGCTATCGGAATCACGATAAAAAAGCTGGATACCTGTCCTAATAATTTTAGACTGAAGGCCTTAAGAACAAACAACTAAAACAAACCGGCAGGAGGCCGAAGACTTAAAAATTAAATACAACATTAAATGCCAAAGGTCTTACGTGAAACATTACTTTAAACGAGGCTGAAGACCTTAAGAGTAAAACAGCTCTTAATTTAAAACATAAAACCGACTAGAAGCCATATCAGTACCAACAACAACAACAAATTAAAAAAAAAATAAGGCAGTACACACAAGGACGGTCGGCCTGTAATTCAATCACTAACGCTCTTAGGTGAGACAGGTAGTCGGGCCAACCATTGACAATCCAACGACAACCCAACCGACAGACAGTCAGCGGACCCACCGACAAGATAACTTCCACTTCATCCAACCAGGGCACAATAGATAGTTCAACGGAACAACGTAGAAGATATTGGCGCCCACAACCAATCACACATGGAGCTGTCAAGTTAAACACCGTGCTGGACAGCAACATCACGATGAGAAAACTACACTGCCTGAAATTTACGCCAAAGGCCAGTGCAGGTAACCGGAACGTTAACGGCCACAAGGAAGAAGATTCCGCTGCTGCACTTCAATTCAAATAATCACATACAGTGAAACTCTATCTCAGGGTGGCTAATATTTTCCAACTTGAAAACCACAGTGTTGCTTCGGGAATATCCCAACAATCGACAACGAACTCCAAACGACACAATGTGAACAGTCTTCACTTGCTGGTAGGTTAAACCAAAACTCAACTTTCGTGTCCAGGGTCGGTGAGCCACGGACCCCGTAGCAATGGGAACAACGTCACACTCTCCGTCATCGCGTAGAGACCGCCAGCGTGCCCCGGCAAAACTACCGACGGACTCCACAGAGCTATTACGCCGTCAACATTTAAAATAACTTGACAATCAGAACTACAGAAACTTGACACAGTTTCACGTCCACTTGCACGAAGAACCAGGCAATGCTAAAGGCAGTGACTGTACAATAACAAGGACGAATCACGAGTCGGCACACACAGCCAACCCATAAGCGATCGCCGGCCAAACACATGTCGTCCGGGAAGGCGACCGACCGACGACCAAGTAAAGTCGTCCCCACTCCAAATATGTGTGTCGGCAACCGTCGGGCGAGTCATGGCGGTGTGGTCCTCACTGCTGCCGCGACCCGACTGAACTTGTGCTGCGTGGCAACACAAACACTGCCAGGTCGCAATTGCAGTGCAAGCGCCTCACAACTCACTGGCAGATACGAACTAACTCCCAACGACAACCAGGAAGTAATAACAGCCAGTAAAGATAATACACCAGGGCTTATATCGATAAGCGCCGCTGCTGCCGCTCACGGGCAGGCAAGGTGGCAACTCAGTGACACCAGTAATTGAAATTAACGAGGTGGTAGTACAGTCAAAACAGGATGTCAAATGAGACATGGCACTAACACGAGCCACGCACAGCTCACCCATTTTGTAGATGTATACCTGAAGATGTGATTTACTATCACAGAAATCGATCGTGTTCCAGTAAATAAAAGTTCATGTTCAGCTGACAGCGGTCTGTTTCTTACACATGGCTCTCGCTTAAATTACCGTATACCTTCACTCGTGTCAGTTCCTGGTATTAATTATGATACATCTTGCGTACAAATTTTCCACTTCTCCCCCAGGACAGCTTGGCACCACAAGCGGCCACTTGTGTGTGTGTGAATGTATCCGTTCGCGTCCGTAACAGCAAATAAACTCGTTATAATCCTGAAGTACTTACTGAGTCTACCGATATACACATTCAGCTCTAATACATCTTCACAGTTACATAAACCCTCAGATCAAAAATATCTGGATATCCGTATATAATTCGGCATTGACCACTAGATGCCATGGGACAGCAACCTGCAATTGTAAAAGGAGGAGGAGATTGCTGTGTTGTCAGCAGAAAGGCACTAACAGAGCAATGGGTCAATCAGATCACAACAGTGACTTCAAACGTCGTCACTGTATGTCACCTGAGTAAGAGATCGATATGGGATATTTCAGCCATTTGAAAGCTGATGAAGCCGAATATTAATGATCTGGCTGTGACGTGTGAACGCGATGGAACACCCACTGCTAAACTAAGGCCCGTCAGACCTCAAGTGGCGACGAAAAGGAACGCTGGGCATTCTGGAGCGTGGTGACATACAAAAAAGGTGGGATATCACTCTTGATTGAAAGTACCAACAGTCGGGCTAACCACACGTGTATGGAGTCAATGCTAAAAGCGGCTGGACGACTACAGCCTGAAACAACTTTACTTTGAGAAAGGAATTGTGTGTTTTCCAAAAATATTTACCCCCGGTGTGTGTCGATGAATTGCGTATCATTTTTCCCGTTTGTATAGAGAATGTAGAATACGCGAGGTGCCGAATTGCTGTCACAGTTCTGAACGAGATGAAGGGGTTTCTGATTTAGTTCACCAACCTACTGCTCTTTACAGACGGCCCCTACTCGAGAAACAGCACGTAGGTTGTAAACCCATTGGCTTGAGGCTGTAATGAAATTTAGCTAGGGACAGAGACTACATAATGACTAATTCTTAACACCTTTTCGGATTTCATTCGCATTTATTCTGGCGGGACAGAAGAAACTGTAACTTCCACCGTACATTTAACAATTCACACGTCATTAATTATTTCACAAGGTCTCTCTCTGAAAGCACGTTCACTTATATTTTGACAGTTCTAGGCTTAATATTTCAACTGACATAAACACAGCCTATCGCGCCAGACAACGCGTCCGTGCCTCATCACTGCTCGTTCCCGAGTGATTAGGGAAGGCAAATGACTTGACTTAGACGTGTAGTTTAGGCGGGATCCGAAATGCTTCGTCTGCGTTTTAGTTTCGAGCTCGTTCTTAGTTTTGTTTATTATTATGACTTTTGATACCAGAACAAAAGCTACGGTCGCAGGTTCGAATCCTGCCTCGGGCATGGATGTGTGTGATGTCCTTAGGTTAGTTAGGTTTAAGTAGTTCTAAGTTCTAGGGGACTGATGACCACAGATGTTAAGTCCCATAGTGCTCAGAGCCATTTGAACCATTTGAACCAGAACAAAACTTCAAAAGGCAAGGTCGCTAAAATGCTTTTTATTGGATTCATGAAACTATACTGTCATCATCAGATCCTATGCTTTAAAATTTTTTACAGCATATTCTAGAAATTCTTTAAAGCATAAGATCTGGTGATGAATAAGTGGCTGGTGTCATGTCTGCGAAATTCATGCGAGTGGATCGGGTGTGAGGGAGCTTAATGTTAGGTTTCTAGAAGTGTAGTTCTCTGATGTTAGAGCTGCTGGCTGAAAAGGTTTCAGACCTGGGAGCTCGGTATGTGCAGGAAATACGTCTCTAAGAGGGAAGTGCATAGGGAAGGCTTGTGATGTACCGCAAGCCTAGGAGGTATTGTGAGTGTAACTGAGACACAGAGAGAACTGGGAGAGGCGTCGCTGCCCTCAGCAACAAGGTGCAGCAAAATCTGTCCCTCACAGAGAACAGAGTATCACAGAGACGGCGTCGATGGCGGAGTCCAAGAGAGAATACCTCAGGCCGGTTAAGCTGTCGCTTACATAGTCTCACATGGCGCGCCTCCCAAGCGATCACGCACTGTCCTCCTCGTCTCTCTCCAGAAGCTCACTAGCACCCCTGAGACTTTGCCAGCTGAGCTGTCCCATCTAGAAGTTACATTTCGCCAAAACGTGCGTTGCGCTATCGACCAACTGTACATCGGGTGACTGATGATAATTCTGAGTCAACACCTAGGTCTACTGCCTTTTTGCCTTACGTAGGAAACACGTCCAACAAGATCGGTCGTATTTTACGGAAATACGATGTGAAATGTGTTTTCCGACCTCCATCTAAAATTAGAGCACTTTTGAGTTCCGTTAAGGATGATATTGGACTGCGTAAGGCGGGTGTATATCGTATTCCTTGTAGCTGCGGCATGGCATATATTGGTCAAACTATCAGAACCGTGGAGGACCGATGTACTGAGTATAAACGGCACACACGATTACAGCAGCCAAATACATTTGTTATTGCCGAACATTGCTTGGATACTGGTCACCCCATGTTACATAATAACACCGAAATATTGGCATGCACGTCCAGTTATTGGGACAGTGTTATTAGGGAGGCAGTTGAGATTAAATTAGCGAGCAACCTCGTTAACAGGGATGGAGGTTTCTGTTTAAACTCTGTTTGGAATCCGGCTCTCTCCCTTGTCAAAAAACAGAGGGACAGAGTCAATGTTACCTCACCTGCGAATTCATAATCTCACTATCGATAGCACTGACTTTGGTCATCTTTGGTGGCACTAGTGTTCAGTGTGTGTGTGTGTTATCTTTCCTGCTTCTGTCTGAGAACCGAGATTTTAAATTTGCATGTACGCCGCCTGTCCGTTGCAGTTTGCCTTGAAAATGGCGGGGTGTTCTCCCGCCGAAATATCGGCGGTCGCTGAAAGTGTTAACTGGCTAAATTCCCGGAAGTTATTTGGAAGTCATGATACTGCTTAGGAATTTTCAATTTCTTTTTCTGACTTAAACTACCCTCGTGCTGAATTACTGTCACATCATCCTTATCTGAGGCTTCGGGAACATCGGTCATGACATTCATGGGCACGTTTGACTCGGCGTTATCATTTGATTCTTGCTCATTAACATTCCTTGAATACTCTTTCGTATCGTTATCTTCGGCCGATCTAACGCCCCGTATTCTTGAGAGAGCATCTGTGACCCAATTCGTTTTACCGCTTTTATAGGTAACTTGGTAATCGTACTCCTCCGGAATCTCAATAGTCGAGATGGCGGATCGGAGATAGTGCTGGTCGACATTAGTGGCATATGAACCGTACAAATTGGAAACTGGCGCCCAAACAAATTAGATCGGAAATATTTGACTCCCAAGATACGGCCAACATTTCCCTCTCTGTAGTACTATAATTTCTCTCTGCTTTATTTGTAGTTCGTGAGTCGTAGGCAATAGGTAAATCACTATCAAGTTTGCCGTGACTTAAAACGGCTCCTATACTGCTGATGCCGGCCGTGCGGTTCTAGGCGCTGCAGTCTGGAGCCGAGCGACCGATACGGTCGCAGGTTCGAATCCTGCCTCGTGCATTGATGTGTGTGATGTGGTTAGGATAGTTAGGTTTAATTAGTTCTAGGCGACTGATGACCTCAGAAGTTAAGTCGCATAGTGCTCAGAGTCATTTGAGCCATTTGAACCATACTGCTCATGCTCGCATCAGTTGTGACTATAAATTCTTTACTAAAATTAGGATACTGCAGTATTGGAGGGTTCAACAACTTTTCCTTCAGTATTTGAAACGCCTCTTCTTGTTCTGTTCCCCCCGTATAGACAGCTCCCTTTTTCTACACATCATACATTGGGTTTGTCATTTTAAATTACTTAAAATTCGGTTATAATATCCGCTTGGGAACACCTGCAGTTGTTTTGTAGCCCTTGCTTGTGCCTATCTGTGTACCGCTTCCACTTTCATTGGATCCGGTTTTAGTTCATCGACAGTAAGGACAGGTCCTAGAAAGGTAATTACCTTACGCAGGAATTCACATTTGTCGGTCTGTAGCTTTAAACTCTAATTTTAGAGTTTCTCAAAGACTTCTTCCATCCGGCGATTATGTCATCAAAACAATTATGTCATCCAAACCTTCTCATCCTGAAGACAGGGCATTGTTTATTATTTTCTGAAATGTGTTTGGGGCTGTCTTTAGTCCCATGGGCATTCTACTATCCTCACAGGGACCGTAGGGAGTGCTAAGATATATCTTTACTTGATCTTTTTCGTCTAATAAGACCTGATAATAAGCCTTAGAGGGATCAATTGTGGAGAAATATTTAAATTCACCTGATCCATCTAATATTTCATGTGATCTCGGCACGGAATATACATTACTTATTGACATCCCATGTAGACACCTATGATCCACTACTGCACGCCAAGTTTGCTTTCCACTGGTGTCCATCCTTTTCGGAACTAAATGGAGGGGTGAGTTCTATGCCTGTTACTAGGTACCACAATATCATCGCTTAACATTGTTTCTATTTCAACTTCTAAAATCTCCGTTTGTGACTCAGGTAATCGATACGGTCTTAAATTAATTAGCCTTTCTTGCGCCTTTGATGTCAATTACATTTCGTGTTTGACAACGTCGTTACAGCTCACGTTGTCTCCCGGCAGAAGAAATGTTTCATTGTAAGCTATACACAAGTCTAAAATTTTCCCTCTTTATATTCAAGTGATCATCTTGGAGGCTCTCTTTCGGTTTACTGGCTCTTGATTTCATTCCCGAACGCACCCTTTTTACAAATCTTACTCTTACCTCTTCTATTGAAGGCAGTTCTTCTGCTCTTAACTGAGGATAATCGATTCAAACTTTTCTTCGGTTGCATTATTATACACATACCGGCTTTCTCTCTGACTAAGACTTCGGGTGTTTGTACACCTGGTTTCATCTCTTATTTTGGAACTATCGTTTGTGATACATTCTTCAAACAAATTCGTACTTTTCCAGTTTTCTCTTTCCTGGGGCTTATACGTAACTTACAATTTTGTTTTCCTTCTCCTTCCCCGACGTGATTATTTTCGCAATAAACCCCTACTTCTGCGGCTCCGACTTCCATCGAACCGGCACCTACCGTAATCGACACACCCTTTCCTCGTTCTGCTGCTCCGCCCGCAACCAACAAACACGTTGCCTTCTCCTGGCTCATACCCCCATTGAAACGGCACCTCCTGTTTTCTGCGTAACGTTTTGTCGTTCTGCGGCCCCAAGCGCATCCGACTCGCGTGGCAATGTCGTGTTTTTCACCACTTCTGAGTAACTACGTTTACGCCCTTTTGGGTATTCCACTCTCAGCTCATCGGGTTCTACAGATTCTGCATTAACACTTCTTGATTCTGACTACGTGGCACTCTTCCCGTTACTTAACACCTTCTTAACAAAGTTCTCTCGAAGCGACTAACGTGCTATTATCAAAAAAACGCGTTTCCCATATATCACGACATTTCTCGAACCGTAATCTTTAACGTCTTTAGGCTTCTAAGGAAGTCTCTGCCGAGAAGTGCCTCAAATGCAAATCTATGTCTGTTCCGATTACATAAAACTTGCACTCCACAGGTACGGATTTTTCAACCCTTAATTCTATCTTGAAGGCGCCTTCTGTTTTAACAACATTATTGCTAATTCCCCTTATTCTAATGCTGTCAACTGAATGGCACTTCTCTGCCCCTCTAATTGAGCACGACTGTCTATCAAAAATCTCATGGATTTTCTTACGCCCCTTTTACACGTTATGTTAATATATTCATTCCTATTTGTCAAGTGTAATTTAAATATTATTCCTGTAAGGAAGAAATGTGACTGCTTCACTGTGCCTTCCTATCGTTTCTCTGTTCTCTAGGTTTGTTTCGTCTTAACGGCCAATTCTTTCATTGTCTAGCATAGTTATCTTTCTGATTACACTTGAAAATAGTAAAATTCATCACCGAAGTGTGGGACAGTTCACGTTCCATAAAATTCCAGTGAGTGTTCACTGACTGGTCTATACTTTTATCTCCCTTGCGCGTTGTGACTGTAACTGGTACTGTCTCTACACTTTGTATTTTCCTACTGTTATGACAGATTTTCAATATGTGCCCCGCTTTTCCACAATTAAAACTGGTGTGGCTTTTATGATGTTCTGTCCCGTGGTGCGTCGCTTTACGGGCTCTTCTTTTGATCAAGCCGAAGCACTTTCCTGTGCAGAGGCAACATCTACAGCTTCAGATAGAGTTATTGACTCTCTTATTGCTCTTATTACTGCCTTTGTCGCTTGGTCGCATAGTACTTACATGAAGACGGCTCTACCCAATTTGAAAATTAAGGCTATCTGCTAATTCTGTTTCCGTCATAACTCCTTTGACCACCTTTCTGAATTGATACTGAAGCGAATGTATTCTCGAATCCCAATGAGCCATGTTTTCTCATGGTCCCTGCCTACTTGCTTACGTTTTATATGTTTAGTAGTGCAGAAGTCTTTTGCAACCATACTTTCTTACTAAAATAGCATGTACTGAAGACCAGGTAGTAGGCAAATCTCAGTTTACTTCATGCTGCTCCTACCATTCTTGTCCTTACAAATGTCAGTAACATATCTTACTGCTCTGGTGTAACCAGGTCGAAAGCACTATCTCAGTTAATAGTTTAAGTCTTCTGGCCTGTTAAGCCATGGTCGTTGCCACTAAAGTTAAAATCTTCTGTGTTGTTAGGCTGCGTCATATTTCCTTCTAAAATAATTAACGTTTCGACCCTCTCTGCTGGAATCTTCTTCAGGATGTTTCGATGCCCACTATTGCTAGAACACTGTCAGTGACCAGTGTCGCGTTCTCTTGTAAAGGGGAGATTCCCGCGTATGAGCTGGAGAAGTGGGAGTAATGGTTAAAATTCTTGTGGCTACAATTGTTGGGTCATATTCATAGGCTAATACTCCCGCACTGATGCAGAAGCAGGTGCGTTACTGGCAAAACTCTTGTGGATACTATTGGTAGCCCATCGTCATTTGATATAAAGGCACTATTCCACACTTACGGCTGGAGAAGGGTTACTGGCTGAAATTCCTCCTACTGCTACTGGTTGGCCATGGTTATTGGCTAGATGTGAAACGCACAGAGCATGGGAGGGGGAACGTTTAACCAAAGTATTATTGTTCTCCGATATGACATGCAGCGAGTTGTTTGTATTGCCCCGCACACCGCGGCCGCATATTCACCCTCCTTGATGGCGGGGAGCCATGATACCGGCGGCCTATAGGCTATAGCCGTCCTCTCTATTGAAATTACTCGCATTCTTGCAAATTTCAAATGCTTCTCGGACGTTTTATTATAAATGTTGGTTTCCTTAGCCAGCACACGAACGTTATTAATATCGATGTCAGAGCCACAGTTCTCATGGTGTTCCGCTACTGCCGATTTTACACTTTGTCTTAGCCGCGTGTGCCTTTCGTGTTCCTTGATGCGTTCCTTAACAGTTGTTCCCGGGTCATCCATATACACTTTGCCGCCACCGCACGTCACTAGGAAGAGGCCTGCATTGTGAAGGCAATCGGATACCATATTTCTTTAGAATTCTGCTTATGTAGTTAGTGACTCCTGAAACGAACTCTATAGTAACCGAGTGAGAAGGTGGTTCCTAGTCATTTTCATTGGTGTGATTAGTATGCCACCTAAAAGCGCTGTCGATTGAACAACTATCATAGCCCTATGCCTATACTGTCTTCTTTAAAAAATCCAATTCCAAGTTTTTGTCGTTACTGATACGGAAGGCATTTAGCCATTGGTGATGGCCAACCAATATCGGTAGGAGAAATTTCAGTCAGTAAGCCCTCTCCAGCGTATGGGTGGAATGGGACGTTTCTATGACGACGGGCCACCAGTAGTATCCACAAGAATTTTGCCAATAATGCAACTTCAGCTCCATCAGCGCAGGGATATTAGCCTATGACGATGGTCCACCGATGGTAACCACAAGAATTCTAACCATTACTCCCACTTCTCCAGCATAACTGCGAGGAAATTCCCCTCTTTAAGAGAACGCGACTCTGGTCTCTGACTGTGTTCTAGCAATAGAGGACACCGAAACATCCTGAAGAAGATCCCAGCGAAGAGGTCGAAACGTCCATTATTTTAGAAGGAAATATGACGTGGCCTAAAAGACCAGAAGATTTTAACATTAATGGCAACGATTTACATCCTATCTCTTTTGTTAACTGCAGCACTTAAACCAACATGTTGTCTTTGCGGTGCCGAGGACGTTCCCTGACTACCAGATACCTGCTGCTCCTTAGACTGCATTTTTCCGAAGAATCTCTCTCTCACCTAATGCGGTGCGTCGTAACTTCTATCCGTGTGCTGCATCCCTCGTCTCGTCGCCACCCAGCCACGCTATTAACGCTAATGGCCCGGACCCGGCTGTTCCGCGCTCCCGATTATGTTATCTCCTTTCTTGCTGCTGGCGGACCCCTCTAGCCCATCTGCTGAGTGATGTCTCCTCCTCCCCTCTCTGTAAGGGCGTTCTCTCGCACCTGCTACTAACTTGCCTCCAACGTAGTCGAACCCGCGCTGTGGCTGACTTCCCTGGCACGGCTGAAGATCTCGCGCAGCTTCCTCTGTAGATGGGCGTGCTGCCACACTTCATCGTCGACCCTCCTCTAGCGTAGTAGCGTAACGAACCTCCACGACTTGTCAGAATAGTCTTCTTTTCTCTTCTCTCTTGGCCTCCCGACAACCGCCTCGTCTAAAGTTCTTTTCCGTGCTTCGTCTAAGCCGTCAGTTCGTCTATACTTCGGGATGAGTTTCTCAGAAATACCATGGTACCTAATACTCAGGCATGTGGGCCAGTAATTAACTTGTGGCAACTCTGTGCCAAATGATGCCTAGCGTGAATAACTGATGGCCACCCCACACCTGGTACCGAAAATTGTTTTTATGTCTCTATCATCATCATGAAATCGGCGATCGAGGACCCTGTAGATTATGCACCGATCTCACAATGCCCCTCCATAGATGGCGATCTTGGGCACTTTGGATCCAGTTGTCACGGACTCCTAGCTGGCCTGATCTTTCTGTAGCTCATCGTCCCATCGCTTTCTGGGTCTTCCTATTGGACGGGTACCATCGGGTCTTCCCATAAGTAAGGCTCTTGCCCGAGAGTATCTGGTCTCATAGCAATGTGGCCTGCCGAGCTTATGCTCCCTCTTTCACTTTCTGACCGATGTTCGGTTGCCTCGTCAGCTCATAAAATTCTGGTTGTTTTTTTTTCCTACGTTTCCATGATCTCCCTTCCTGGACAGGCCTAAAGATCCTTCTCATAATTCTTCATTCGAAGACCAACAAGTTTTCTTAATCCTTCTTTGTTGTGCCTAGGGTTTCTGTACCGTACAACAATACTGGCACTATCACAGCATTGTATGCTTTACGTTTGGTCTTAATTGACAGATTCTTTGGTGACATTGTCAGCTTTAGACTCAAATAAGTTTTAGACCCATTCACAATAAGCTGCTTTATTTCCTGTTTTAAGCTATTTAGCCTGTTGAACCATGTACCAAGGCATTTAAAATTTTCCACGTAAGCAAATTTACCTATCCGTACCTATAATGGGATTTCATTGGTGTATCGAACTCGTTCAGCATGTTGTACATACTTAATCTGCGGGTACTGTCAGAAGCGTTTGAGAAGTCCACGAACGTCAAGAGAAACAGATGGTTGAATTCTATGAAAGATAGAGTTGTATAAGGTAAACTTAGGAGAGAAATGCTTCAGTAGTTGTTACAATTCCTATTACTGCTCTTTATACGGTAGGATAATGACGGCCTTCTGGGATTTCCTCTTTTACCCAAATTTCTTTTAAGAGATTGTATAGTTTTGAAGTGTGTCTCCTCCTGCCTTCACGTCTGCGAAATTCCTGCGTGTGGACAAGGAATGGAGGAGCTTGATGTTAGGTTTCCTGAGGCCGAATGGGATCTTCCTACATGTAGTTCTCTGAGCTACCGCGGCATGTTCAAAAGGTTTCAGACCAGGGAACTCGGCATGCAGAGGAAATATTTCTCTAAAAAGGAAGTACAATGGAAGGTTTATGACGTACTGCAAGCCTGCGAGGCACTGTGATTATAACTGACTGAGGAAACTGAGAGAGAAGTCGCTACCCTGCCTCGAGGGCGGAGTAGCACAGAGTCGGCATCGAAAGCGGTGTCTAAGACGGAATCCTCAGGCCGGTTAAGGTGTCGCTTATATGGACTTGCATGACGGGCCTCCCATGCCATCACGCACTGTCATGATATTGGCTCCTTCTAGAGCTTCTGGGGAAACTTGTTCTCCCATGGACGCCTTCCGTATGGAAGCTTACCCCACATCACATACTACGCAGCCTTGGTTTCTTCCGGTACGTAGTTTTTGTAACCGCTGTGTCTATGGAGGCGCAGTCTGGAACCGCAAGACCGCTACGGTCGCAGGTTCGAATCCTGCCTCTGGCATGGATGTTCGTGATGTCCTTAGGTTAGTTAGGTTTAACTAGTTCTAAGTTCTAGGGGACTAATGACGTCAGCAGTTGAGTCCCATAGTGCTCAGAGCCATTTGAACCATTTTTTTCTATGGAGGCTTTCCGGGCTCCGAAGACATTAGCTAGGGGAAACTCTCAGCAATATGTTACAATATCTCAGCTCCCTTTTACACAACGACAGCTTAATCCGTACCCTACTGCAGTTTATTGGCGACACTGTGTCGAAACCGGTCAATGAAATTCTCTTTTAGCGATCTCGGCAAGAGAAATTTTCTTCAGGTATCATACATTACAAATCGCCCCCAGACTGAGCATGTCGGGGATATGGACAACTTTTGAAATAAGTGGGCGATTATTTGCTATTGAGAGATACCTGTATTTCAATCTCAAGCAAATTTAATGCACATTTTTCATAATGTTAGTGATAGAGAACTAGCGTTCTGAAGCGCTGCCACCAAACACAGTAGCTAATCACAGCGACGGACTACAGCTCCATCGGTCTTCCCTACCCGAAGTTTATCGGTCATACTATCTGCTACAGGTAACCGACACATGTTATTACTTCATATGCTTAGTGCTGACATCTCAAGTTCTCTCAGCTACATATGATGGCTGATAAGGCCGGAAATATTACACGACATTATATATTAGATTATTATAATCGAGAGCCTCCGAGTGTTTATAAACGCTGTACCATGCAGCGACATGATGGAAATGTTTGTGTTCGACCAATGCTTTCAGAACGTTACTTGCAAACAGGTGTAGTGCGAACAGTGGCATACGGATGAGGAGTTGATACGATATGGATGTGCTTTTCGTGATGCGGATGTGTCCAGTTATTGCAATTAAGAAAACGCTAAATGGTGAAGGATAATGCGTACAATAGAAGAATAGTCAGGAGGCAATGATTATAACAGCATGACAATGCATAATGTGCGAGAAAATGGATTATGGACCATAATGTAAGTGATATGGACTGGCCTTCCGAAAGTCTCGCTGTGAACACAGTGCCCAATGCTACAACCTTCTGTGATTTAGACTCTTAAGGAAGGATGGTCTGCCGGCAGGACTGGCCGTGCGGTTCTAGGCGCTACAGTCTGGAGCCGAGCGACCGCTCCGGTCGCAGGTTCAAATCCTGCCTCGGGCTTGGATGTGTGTGATGTCATTACGTTAGTTAGGTTTAATTAGTTCTAGGTTCTAGGCGAGTGATGACCTCAGAAGTTAAGTCGCATTGTGCTCGAGTCATATGAACCATTTAATAGGATGGTCTGTTATTCGTCCACAGACATTCAAATGCCTAGTTGAAAGAGTTCACAGCAGTGATAAAGACATCACAAATTTGAAGGTTGGACACAGTCCATTTTAATGCCACTACTAACTGTCTAGATACTTTGGATCAGGTAGTGCATACACTTTACCTTCAACAAATATTAACTTTTCCTCGGACCCAGATGCGCATGACAACCTTCACAGTCGGACACTCGTTACTGGCTGGCACTTTCCACCCTTCTTATAACGGTGCGTGTTCTACAAGTACAGTCTCGTCGACACCCGACAATGCTGACCGCTTACGCGAAGATTTTGACCAATAACATGGCAGCTGCTGAGCTGCTGTGTAACTAAGGCTATCGACACAGGTACCCTCTATCCTCACAAGCAGAGTAAACGCCCGGGTAGTGCGCCATTCAAACTAATACAACAGAAGTAGAAAAATCGGCACGTTCATTAATTTTTTGTTCGTAATTTGTTGTCAAACCAACAAAACAGTTACATCGGTGAGTTTGTTTCACTGTGTCCTAACAATACCATAGTTACATTTAAGGAAAGTAAACGCTGATGACTGTATCTTGTGATTAATCAGTTGCTAAAATGAACTTGTGTACATTAGATGGGCTCCTCTTCACAATCTGGTCGTGTGAAAAGAAATTACAAGGATCTTTAGCGAATCAAATGTTATCTGATGTGAAAGAATAGGTGCCTCTTCATGTATATTCTAGAAACGTGCAGCGACAGAGGAGCGTAGCCTGCATTCGGCCTTAATTCGAATCTCATGTGCGTTACAACCAGTCTAGTTCCGCTTCTACAGTGTCACCGAACTATATGGCAAGTGCGAACTGGTTAATGGATGAATGCCTCAGTGGCATTAGTCTCCTCAGGATATGAGAGAGAGCAATGAAGGTGCCACAAGTGAGACGGCAGCAACAGGTAGAGAGCTCTGTGGCGCGTACCGTATTGAGACGCCACGTGGAGGGCGCGGAAGTCAATCTTCCTTTGAACCAGAGAGTAAGCTGCCGGTTGTGATCACGAGGCGCTAACATTTCCATTACTCGTATCGACCGCCTTCATCTAATGCACTACCCTGTACAGTGCCTCCAACCGATTTCAGTTGCAGAGTAGAAGCTCATGTCGCCTCGAGGCGTTCTCAGAAGCACCCTCGCCTCGTGTACCTGCTCTCAGTACAGTTGTCGATCGCACACTATAGGGCTGGTGGAATGTAATCAGCAAAGGATGATTACGGTAACTAAAGTTTATGAAGCCCTCGAGGCCAGAAATACCATACATTTCTGAACATTACCGAGCGTTTGATTTTTATTATTAATTTTATTTGTAATCCAAGAACAGACGAGAGATATTAAAAAACTGAGGTTGATACTTAGTTGTGGAGGTGTTACTCTATAATTCCTGCAGATCCATTCCACTTCATTAAGATGTTAATAATTTTCTCCGAGGTGGCATTTCCATTACAAGTAACTCTTTGTAAGAACGTGAACGGTGTCTCTTACATGGATTCCTCGGAAAAGTAGTTTCCATCATATGACGCCAGTACCTGAGAATCTCAGATGTCTAACAACATACCCAAAACTGTGAAATTAAAACATTTAATTTGGCTGTACAAAAAAGCACCTCACCCAGTGGACTGGTTTTATTTTTTATTTTTGAGATTTTCATGTACCGCGCTACGCTAGCAGTTCTTATCACTTTGCAGCTTTGAACTCCAGCCCCTAACACTCGCTTCGCATGTCCAGGAAAGACTGCCGGTTTATTCGAGTGAAGGAGTTTAGAATCTTCATCTTAAGACTGAAACTCTTCTGTCCGTGTTTGCGTACAAATAGATTTGTTTTTGTAGAGGTCCGTCTTCTATATCCCAGACAGGTTTCGATGAAGTTTCACTACCGTTGGTGGGCTTCTTGCACACATATAAATTCCAGTTTTTAAGACAGTATTTACAAATTTGAAAAACATACGGAGTCTTGTATATACACTGATCAGCCAAATCATTATGGTCACCTGCTTAAATCCTTGTTTGTCCGTGTTTGGAACGAAATACATCACTGATTCTGTGTATTACGAATCCGACAGTATGTTTCTGGTTGCTGCAGGTGTGTGGCAATAAAATGTCCACGCACCGTTAATGTGTTTCTCGTAAGTAACGAGCCGATGATTTGAGTGCGCGGTGATGGCGCCCGATAGTGACCCAGAAGGGTTCTACAGGATTTACATCCGATGAATTTGGTCGCCGAGGCATCAATGTGAGTTTACTATAATGCTCCTCAGACCAGTGTAGCATGGCTCTGTCTCCGAGACATATACTGCTGAAAGATGACCTCGCTGTCGCGGAAGACTTAAAGCATGAAGGGATGCAGGTGGTTCGCATCTTTTAACTTGTCTTAGATTACTGCCATAGGTATAGGTCCCATGCAAGCGCAGAAGAATGTCTCCTATAGCATAGTAAAGCGTCCAGTAACCTACGCCTGCTGCTACTGTCGCAGGTTCGAATCCTGCCTCGGGCATGGATGTGTGTGATGTCCTTAGGTTAGTCAGGTCTAAGTAGTTCTAAGTTCTAGGGGACTGATCACCTCAGATGTTAAGTCCTATAGTGCTCAGAGCCATTTATACCAGCCTGCGCACGAGGCGCTGTACGTTTCGACCTGCCGTTCATCTCGACGACAGCGTTTGTGAAGACGAACATCGATCTAGTGTAGTAAAAATATGATTCACTCGAAGAACCGACACTTTCCCATTGATTCACTGTCGCATCCCGATGGACTCGTGTCCACTGTATTTGTAATTGACGATGTCGTTGGATCAACATATCAGCACTTAGGGATGGCATGCTGCTGACCTCTACGTTCAACAATGTACAATGAACGGTCTTCTCCGAAACACCTGTGCGTGCACGAGCATTGTGCTCTTTCGGTAGAGATGCCACTGATCAGTATCTAACAGACTTTACAGAGCATGCAAGCCTCCGAACCCCACGTTCTGTGAAGAGTCCTGGGCGTCCAACAATTTAGCGCCTTCTAGAAGTTACACTGTCCTTCTACATCCTTCCGTAGATACTCACGACAATAGCACGTGAACATCCGACCAGCTTCACCCTTTTCGAGATACTCGTTCAGAGGCTCTGCGGTATAATAATCTGCCCTTTATTAAAGTCGCATATCTCAATGGATCTCTGGGTGATCCCCTGTCCGTGCCTGCTCTGCTGTCATACATTCGTTACTGCGTCACATGCGCTCAGCTCTACCAGCCGGGTCCGCAGCTCGTGGTCGTGCGGTAGCGTTCTCGCTTCCCACGCCCGGGTTCCCGGGTTCGATTCCCGGCGGGGTCGGGGATTTTCTCTGCCTCGTGATGTCTGGATGTGGCGTGATGTCCTTAGGTTAGTTAGGTTTAAGTAGTTCTAAGTTCTATGGGACTGATGACCATAGATGTTAAGTCCCATAGTGCTAAGAGCCATTTCAACCATATCCACCAGCCGGCACCCAACGTGGCGGTGGGCAGTGGTCATAATGCTTTGGCTGATCAGTGTGTACCCTGTTATCACATACTGTAGTTTCGACTTGTTTGTTTTTTATTTTTTATTGCACTTGTCTTATTTCACAGTTTGGCATCTGCAATCATACAAGGGTGTTCGGAAAATCCCATTACGAACTTCTGGGATTTGCAGAGGGGAGAGTATAAATAATATTTTCAATAGCAACGCGTTCCTCATTTGCTTCAGGAACTGAATTAGGCGTGTCACTCTACAGTTATTAGGTGACAGTTCGATTGGAAACACAACGAAACTAGCGCTTATAACTGAAGCCCATTTGTTTGTACACTCCTGGAAATGGAAAAAAGAACACATTGACACCGGTGTGTCAGACCCACCATACTTGCTCCGGACACTGCGAGAGGGCTGTACAAGCAATGATCACACGCACGGCACAGCGGACACACCAGGAACCGCGGTGTTGGCCGTCGAATGGCGCTAGCTGCGCAGCATTTGTGCACCGCCGCCGTCAGTGTCAGCCAGTTTGCCGTGGCATACGGAGCTCCATCGCAGTCTTTAACACTGGTAGCATGCCGCGACAGCGTGGACGTGAACCGTACGTGCAGTTGACGTACTTTGAGCGAGGGCGTATAGTGGGGATGCGGGAGGCCGGGTGGACGTACCGCCGAATTGCTCAACACGTGGGGCGTGAGGTCTCCACAATACATCGATGTTGTCGCCAGTGGTCGGCGGAAGGTGCACGTGCCCGTCGACCTGGGACCGGACCGCAGCGACGCACGGATGCACGCCAAGACCGTAGGATCCTACGCAGTGCCGTAGGGGACCGCACCGCCACTTCCCAGCAAATTAGGGACGCTGTTGATCCTGGGGTATCGGCAAGGACCATTCGCAACCGTCTCCATGAAGCTGGGCTACGGTCCCGCACACCGTTAGGCCGTCTTCCGCTCACGCCCCAACATCGTGCAGCCCGCCTCCAGTGGTGTCGCGACAGGCGTGAATGGAGGGACGAATGGAGACGTGTCGTCTTCAGCGATGAGAGTCGCTTCTGCTTTGGTGCCAATGATGGTCGTATGCGTGTTTGTCGCCGTGCAGGTGAGCGCCACAATCAGGACTGCATACGACCGAGGCACACAGGGCCAACACCCGGCATCATTGTGTGGAGAGCGATCTCCTACACTGGCCGTACACCACTGGTGAACGTCGAGGGGACACTGAATAGTGCACGGTACATCCAAACCGTCATCGAACCCATCGTTCTACCATTCCTAGACCGGCAAGGGAACTTGCTGTTCCAACAGGACAATGCACGTCCGCATCTATCCCGTGCCACCCAACGTGCTCTAGAAGGTGTAAGTCAACTACCCTGGCCAGCAAGATCTCCGGATCTGTCCCTCATTGAGCATGTTTGGGACTGGATGAAGCGTCGTCTCACGCGGTCTGCACGTCCAGCACGAACGCTGGTCCAACTGAGGCGCCAGGTGGAAATCGCATGGCAAGCCGTTCCACAGGACTACATCCAGCATCTCTACGATCGTCTCCATGGGAGAATAGCAGCCTGCATTGCTGCGAAAGGTGGATATACACTGTACTAGTGCCGACATTGTGCATGCTCTGTTGCCTGTGTCTATGTGCCTGTGGTTCTGTCAGTGTGATCATGTGATGTATCTGACCCCAGGAATGTGTCAATAAAATTTCCCCTTCCTGGGACAATGAATTCACGGTGTTCTTATTTCAATTTCCAGGAGTGTATTAACACCTAAAGATTACTCGTTTACATTAGTCTGAAAAGAAAAAAGAACGGAGCATACTGTATGTGCGTAACAGTAGTGGTGCATTACAACAGCGACTCGATGTGGAAATCACCAAAATTTTTACACATATTATATCGACTGAGTATGTTCTGGTACACGCTCTCCATCCCACCTGTAGTCTCTTCGATTTCTAGTGCAGCGACCAGAACTCATGGCAGCAGACCTTCCACTGTCTCTACAGGAGTCTCGTAACTTAAATTTTGTATAGACACCCCCACAAGAATTTTTGCATAGGAGTTATTTCCTGCGATCCTGCGATCTCGGCGGCCACTACACTGGATCACCTCGGCCCCATCGCAACAACGTCTGTTGAGATGTGAGATATAATGTGGTGCACCATCATGCTGAAAGGCAGACCTTAAGTGACACAAGGTGACGGTCTGACGTGGTACACGTCTTCCATTCTTCCATGTTGCGTACCAGCAGAAGCAACTCTGAGACTTTTCTCTTTCCCTCTGCAGCCGCGGACGGGTTATATATCTGAACAGAAATGTGATAAAACAGAAACGGTACGTTTCCGAATATGGTTTCCTATTAAATATATTATGTACTCACTTCCTTCAATAAAACCTAGAGATTCGTAACGGGAATTTTCGAACCACATGTAAAAATTTAGAAAACTAATTTACTTGGAAATTTTACGACTGGTAATGATGCAGTTAGGCCAAACATTAACTAATTGTACGTGAAAGATTTTGTGCGTGTGTGTTTCTGCATTAAATTCTATATGGTGGAAGATGATAGACACTGGAAGAAAATAATTGCAATAAAAACATCGAAAACCAGAGAAACTTTGTCTGTTCTTCAGTTTTGTAAATACTGTCTTAAAAAATCAAATTTATGTGCCTACAAACAGTAAAGAGCATTTCTACTCTTTTAAAGAAGGAAAATAAAATCCCACCAATGGCACTGAACCTTCAGTGAAGAGTGTTTGGGAAATGGAAGAAATGTAATTCTGTTTTGCTCAAATACACTAAAAGGAAATCTAGTTTACGGCTTCTTCGTCGCTAACTTCCAGCGACAGTGATATACATCGGAATTGACAATGTGTTGTGGTCTTCAGTCCGAAGGCTGATTGATGCATCTATCCACCCTAATCTATACCGTGGAAGCCCTTTCATATCTGCATAATTACCGCAATTTACATATCATATGGACCATCTTACTGTGTTCAAGGATTTGTCTCACTCATCTATTCTTACCCATGCCCCCACACACATTACTTCATAACCAAACTAACGATTCGTTTTTGCCAGAGAAGCTTGTAACGAAACAGGGTTGCCCACTGCTATCCTATTTTGGTATTACACTGCTTCAGTAACTTAGTTAAGCAATGAACTTTTTTTTTCATTATCACTACTCAGATTCCGGCTACAGATTCTGTGGCCTTCAGCCTCACAGCACAGAATTCAGAAATAGTGTAAATAAAATTCCCCTAGTAAAATCTATTATTTCAGTACATTCTAATGTCTATTCTGAAAGTAATGAGCTAATTAGTTTTATTGGAAATGCATCCTATTAAAAGTTACGAACTATGACGTATATTGTGCAAAACATATTAAGTAAAATTCGAGTGAGCTAATAGATCTAATTCAGCTATAAGATTGCAGTTAAAAGAAAGCCTAAATTTTACTGATTCCCGCAAAGTGTTTCCGATTGAAAAGCCTTCCCTGTGACGATTTGCCATTACATCATTAAGAAAACAAATGAAGAAAACGCAAGGATTTCTTTGGTTTATACTATACATTAACATCTCTCACGTTTTCTCGTGTAATGTGGCTGCCAGACCTTGGTTCATGCAAAATCTTAAGGTCCTAGGTCAACTACAAGGCAGAAAATGCGGCAAATAATTGAATGTTCGATAACTAAAACATGACTTGCATTGCTCCTTACTTTTCCTGTATCAACTTAGAGGCTTCTATTTCGTACAGGGTGGGGCGACTGCATACCTCAGCACGCGACATTCATTTCCAGACGATAAATGTAAACGTTTCCGAGAGAAAAGCGTCCATTGTGACGGTCTGACATTACGTCATTAAGAAAACCAATTAAGAAAAGGTAAAATTTTCTTTGGTTTTTGCTACACATTAACACTTCTCTCATAGATATTAAGATTTGAAATCTTTAGCCTGTATGTCTTTCTGTGCCAATTGTGACCAAACTACTGAATAATTCCGAGATATGTTTTGATACTTTTGCTACCTATATTTTTCTATGTAAAATGACTCCAGTCTCAACTTTATATGTGCATTAATTGAGAATTGAGTAAATTTGGATATGTAAAAATTATTGTTCAAGAGGGCTGCCATGGCTACAAGTCGGAAATTCCTATTGCGGATGCAAAAGTTAGTTCTGCGTATTTAAACTGATACAGTTCACTCATGTTGTTTAAGAAATAAAACCCAATACTTAACTTCAAAACCAATCGTTTTAGCCCTGGGAAATTATAAACTATAATATATTAACAGAAATAGTCAGATATACAAGCACTCGTCTATATAAGGTCCGAGCTGCTGCAGTTCTTAGTTAGTTCTCGGTCAAATTCTCATGGAGAAAAAGTGCTGCAAGTCGGTGCCGGAATGTGATGTGATAATACTTGAAACAGAAGCTTAACTTTTCCGGTCGGTACCAAAAAATGTAATTGTATTCGGCTTTGAACATTTAACGCGTACTGTGAACATTGTTAAAGACTGGAAGTTTTTTTATCTACCTAATGTGACGATTATTAAGTGTAAGAGGCCTGGTCACATGAATATTGTGTGTGTCAGCGATAACAAATAAATCGCACTGTGGTTGTCATAAGTGTTCAACAATGAATATTGTCTTGACTTTTGATTTTGGAAAACATAACCTAGGATCCTGGCATCTTAATTGCAGTGTGATTTAGGTGAGACGGGAGCAGCTACCGAGAAGACAACATTGAATAAGCAAAGCAAGGTAGGTCAGGAACACTGCGCACTATCTACTGCGCACTATCTACTACATCCGGTTGTGACGTGAACTTTAAGTGGCACTAATACAAGGATACAGCTTGGCACGTTACAGGCTCTTCTACCCTTTCAGTTATTCTAGTTGAGTCAAAAACATCACTATCCCCCACGAAGGTTAGGTACATCCTCATTAGCACTCGAATGCAGCACCATACCATGAAAGCTGCTATTGTCTTCTTGTCCTTATGGTTTACATTCCAGGTTTAGTTTTCATACAAAGCTACACTCCAGATACCTTCGGAAAACATTTCCTATCCCTTATATTATTATATATTAAATTAAAATATCATTGTTTGTCGAACGTTTTTCTTGCCAGTGCTTTGCATTTTCCATCCTAACTACTTCGGTCATCACCAGTTGTTTTGCTGCTCAAATAGCAATGTACATCTTCGACTTATAATGTCTCATTTGCGAATCTAATACCGTCAGTTTACATAATTTAATACAAATAAATTTATTTATCCTTGTTTTGCTTTCGTTGATGTTCATCTTACCCGATTTTTCAAGTCGCTATCCTTTACATTCAATTGCTATTCGAAGTCCTCCGCCGTCTCTGACACAACCACAAAGTCACAGGCAAGCCTGAAATTTTTATTTATTATTCTTGAACACTGTCAGTGTCACCTAGTATGATGCCGAAAGAAACTGAGCCTGCAGTAGGAATATAAACTGTAAATTTAAGCGTCGGTCCGGACATTGCAGTGGCGGGAACAGGGAGGCACTTATATCAAAATTCGCCAGTGGAGAAGCAGGCTGACATTTATCGAGTTTCAGAATAAGCTGTGATATATTAAAGGTTTTTAATTATTGGGCAAAAGCATAGAGTTGGGCAGCAGTAGGTACTGAGCCCCGGCAGAGTAGGATTTTAATTCAATACTTCTTACACTCTGTGTTTTTCAGGTCTACACAGCGGAAATCTGGCACAATCATTTCATAAGGTATCCCAGTTAGTTAAGTCCAAATTAGACATTCTGAACCAATTAAACTGTAATTGATGTTTTCTTTTAGTGGAGCCAGCAGTAAATTAAAATTAATACAAGATGCCTTTAAATATCTTTCCCATTAAGGTTACTGTTTAAAATAATTAATTACAATTATCAATGGAGTTTTAAAGCCAATAAAATCACAATGTAACACATTTCCATTGCATTAAATATCTCATGCCTGCCAAGAATGATAGACAGACAGGTTTGAGAGACACCAAATGAATTTGGCTCCATACATGTGATACATTTGCCTTGAAAGTTACAAATACCATTAGCACCAACGTGTCACTTGACTAAAACACAGAAAAACGAAATTTACACAAATGACATACAGATGAATCTATCAGAAATATAATTACAAATACATGTAAAAGATTAAATAAATGCCTAGAATAAATAGTAGTTAAGATGCACACGGCAGTGAACTGAATATGATAATCCACAGGCACGCATACTGTCTGTTATGTAACACCAATGTCTGATTGGATTTTACCTCCACTTAACGAACTCCTAGAAACAAATCAGAATACAGCTGATTCAACCACGTTATCAGGCACGTAAAACAATTTTCAATGCAAACACTTCTACCATCTTCAAAGCACGGCCAGGACAGTACAATGAAAACGGTCTCCTACTGAACAAGGCAGAATGGCTCACTAAATGAATGCTGACTAGAATTAACAAAACCTTGCTTCTCTAATAAGATGGCAGTAAATAGTCATTTATATGACTCAGGAAAGTGGCTTAAATGAACCCTCGCAACTTGATCCATGGCTGCTGACAGGTATAGGAATCAACATGACATTATGCGGATCCATTAATTTTGCCACTAATATCCGGTAAATTTTCTGATCACCCTTACATTTGGCTTGTCCTGTCCTAAATCCCCGATTTTCATCGAGGTAGGGCGCCTCCCCTGGTTATTCCACCTGGTCTTCCCCATTGTGTTATGTGAATAATTCTGACTGCACTAGGACAGTGGTTTTAAATTATTTTGTCGTCTACTTTCTCCAGTAACATATCACTGATATTCCATAACTTTGCTAATGCTGAACTGAGCATCTTCAAGAGTATCATCCTTGCTGGCGTGGTTGTATGGGTCTCATAGACTACCAAGTTTGGGGAAAGTTGATCCACACCAGACACCTCTCACAAGTAGTTTTGCAATATACAGTGGAAGATAACTAAAGCACAGTTTAAGTTATTGTTGACCCTCTCTGAACACTAAGTGTGGGTAGTAGAGGGCAAAGCTGGCGCTGCCACACTTACTACTGTACTATTGTTATCAACCCACGCCGTACTGCTTGTTGTTAATCAATGTGATGTCTCAAATACTTACGCTCTTTTCATTTTCAACAGCGCAATAACCCACTGAGGTATTGGAGTAGGACAAACATGCAATCAGTCTTCCAACGGATGCCTTGTCGTCTGTTGAGCAACAGTAGTTTACAGATGGGCCATCGGATATATCTGATCATCCTCTTGCAGCACCTGAGTTTCTGGCATCTGTAATGAAGCAGAAATCAAACAACACACCCGGAAAGAGTAATGAATAATTACATGTAAGTATTAACCAATTCTTCATTGTTCCGAAAATAGTATATGTTGTGACACACCCTCCATAATAACTGTAACAGTTGTCACTATCTTGACACATGGCATGTACCTCATTTTTTAATATATTTATGTTTCAGTACATCACTCCTCTCTGTAATCTGTTTTTTTTTATCACACAGCAATGCAAAAGCAGCCTGTTGCAGCACTACCTGCCATGCTGGAACAAGACATATATATGTTTGAGAATCTACCAACGTCACCACTTTTTGAGCCATAGCAGTGCACATACCCGGCCCGCCAGATATATTGGATCATAACACAAACATTCATGGAATTTGAATTCAGTGTTCTTCTGGCCAGGCCAGCACCAATTGTTGGGCACATATTGGGTACTGGACTAAATGTGTGATCAGGGCACACAACCAGTCATACAGCTGCAAGCAGGTTGTTTCGGTTTACAATTATTTTCCACAATATATAATTTTACTGTAGTGGATCGAAACGAGTAAATATTGATGTATCATCAGACGTGAAATGTTAACCAATTATAGAAATCGAGAATGTTGAACATATTGCTAAAGTGCAGTTTATGCAGATTGAGTGGGACTAGCTATGTCATGCAATATGTACTAGAAGTTTCATATGTTTGCAGTGTACAAACTATCTCATCTTCGTCCTTCAGACTTTGTCCTACTTGGCACTGAAGTCGTTATCACAGAGACGTACGGAAATGCAACATTAGAGGTAGGATCTGAAAACTCATTCCTTTATTTGAGCCATTCAAATGTTACTGGACTTAGAGAGTGTATTAACAGTTGTGCCAGACAGGCTGAATCGATGACAGCCGAATGTTTAGCCTCTATTCAATGTATTATCTGTATGAGCACAGTGTAAATGTGGAAGACTCAGAGTGATTTACAAAGTATTTACAAAGTATTTAAATCTACTCCTTTTGCACTATGAGTATTTAATCCATATTTGCTGAATTTATGGATGGAACTCCGAAGTAGCTTGTCGTTTCTATCGGTTTAAATGCCATATAGGCTGAGACTATGGTAATAAGTAATAATTATTGGGAAACCACTGTATAAAATGCAATCGGTGGAAGTTGATTTGCAGCAACTGATGTATGATGTATAGTAAAACTATATTCCACCACACTTTCTTTGTCTCAGTCCCCTCATTCTAATGCGAAATAAAGATGGCCACGATTTAAGCTCAGTTAATACGCTAACGAAGGAGATATAGTCACTATCGAACTGGCTAAGCTACTATGACTCTATATTCTTTGTGCAACCTGGACTCCCTGAAGTCTCTTCCCAGCAGTGGTTTAATGGATGGTTTAAGAACTTGTAAGATGATGAGGGAGGTGCAGTACATCGCCAATGTCCCTCATCTTCAAGACTGACACGTGCAAAAAGATTCACCCCAGTTAGACAGCTGTAGCCAGTGTGATAGCAGTTTTGCGTACAATTGTGCTGGTGTCAACACCAATTTTACACATTGCTGCAAACACTCTAATCTCTAACAGTTACCCCATGGATATATGGATTCATGGGCACATTGGTACTCTATAACAAAAGGATCAGAAATCCAAACCAAATAGCAGTGTGTGCAATATTACTACCAGACAAACAGTGCCATACACCTTACCATCATTTGAAAGCTAACAGCATGTATAGACGAAGTTACGAACGTTACCGTCATCTGAAAGCTAACAGCACGCAAAGACGAACTACGTGCTATAACTAATGTCTCGTATGTGTGATCTTCAATGTATGAGACTTTCCATGGATCATGAGGCTGATAGTACATATTATTTGCATCACATATCACATATAATACGCAGTATGTGCTGAACAATTAGATATCACAGTCCGCCTTGTCAATAAACACTACGAACAGTCATTCAAACCATATTTAAACACGCTGGGAGTTGTAACAGCTACCACACATACGGATACACTAAAGCTAGATGAGCGGAATGGTTGGGATATTGTCTGTGAATCCTATAGCAGACAAATAGATGTCAAATTCTGAGTCATTTTCTTACTGTATAATCACAGATTTTGACATGTTGAATGATTAACAATCATATAAACATTATGAAAACAGACTATGAGCAACAGCAGTTGCCACGCAGACGGCTGTAGTATTTCCACGGGAGCACGATGGATGAGAAACTATGTGTGAAGCCTGTACCAACCAATTAAGTGTGAACTGCAGGGTGGTTACCTATTGTATGATTATAGAACTTCACTTGTAGAGTAATTGTCTGAATAAGAATCTAAGCGATATTATTTCACACGGCATCACAGTAGCATGTGAAGATAAGCCACACGTTATTGGACAAACAGCAACCATCAGCATACTTTATCAGTACCAGAAACCGCATGTAGGCAAAGAAGCACCGATTTTTATTATTATCTCCTGGCTACAACTCAACAAGAAATCATCAATGCATCAGAACACTCACAAGTCTTGAGATAAAACCAGAGCATACGATCTAAACGACTGAGACAACGTTTGAAAATCATTTATTAACATCATTATCGGTGATCTCTGTGAGTTGACTTAAAAAAATTACATTGCCACCATCATGTGACGAGATTCTGACAACCGTATTGTCATCATCATCACCAGTGTCGTCTCCATCATCATAATCAATGGCGAAATCCTTAGTATTTATAATCACTGGCACTGGACGGAATCACCGCAGCTCCGCTGGTCCTGAAGAGACTCTTAACAGCATCTCCTCAGCGTATTTCTCACAGGTTGAACTCGTTAAATCAGTAAATCTGGTTACGGTAATGGTAATTCCACTGTGGGTGATAGTGGGTGTGGAGACGGCGGTTGCAACCCTAAAAGCGCATCCACATATCTCAGAGAGTACACATTGTGTAGAGGTAGTGGAACTGGAGGTGGAGGCGGTGGGTGCATATGTATTAGAGCATTAGCAAAATCCAGCTGTTAAACTCATCTCTTCAACCCACATTGCATTAATAATAATAATACTACTAATACTGTTGGGGCCAAAGAAATGTGAATATATTCCCGTTTATTTGAAAGACGGACTGATAAGTGGAGTGCCAGCTGCCACATTATAACTTCCTCAGCATCTTTAAAAATTTTCCCTAATATTCTGGCTCCTGATCATATTCGCTCTTTTTTTTAACATGCAACCCCACCTCAGCCTCCCACAAGCTACCCTAACAGTAAGTGGGGACAGTTACTATTCGTCTCTTTATTTCAAGTTTCACACATATGTGATTTTGTTTTGCCGAGTTTCTCAGTAACAGAAATTATATCGACAAAAATCATAGCAGTTATTGAGATTTATAAGCATAGATGTGTTGTGGGTATGTCTGTATTTTAAAGCATACAATGCATATCGCGTTGCACTGTACTCTCGCCACTAAACAGTTTAATGTTGCATTTCTTGCTAACTTTGGGATTGCTGATAACTTTTGAGGAATTAGAAGATTTCTTACGAACTTAAGTACGAACTTAACTGTTTTTCTACTCACGAGTTGAACTTCCTTACCATACGGAAAAAATACCAATAAATACATTACAATACAATAAAAACGAATTGGTAGTAGCATCAGACTACTAATGCTGTATTCGAATGCTGCAGAATTGTTTTTCCTACTCATCTGAGTTAACCGACAAATTTTCTATTGATAAAGAAGGGTTCATTCTTCACACCAGCTATAAAATCTGTGTAAGTGATCTTGCATCCTCCGACAATTACTCTACGACTACACGTTCCCATACGTCACTGCGTTATCAGCCAAAAGATGTAAATTACTGCTCATCCTGACTGTCAGATAATTTATACATCTAGAGCATAAGGCGGTCCTATTACATTTCCGTAATGGACACTCACTTTTCTGCTAGACATCGTATTTAAGCCATTTTTGCTATTGATTTTGATTTTATGATGAGTTTACTGGTCATCACCGTCTCGAAACAATCTGGTGGAACGTCAGAGATCTTTCTTCTTCTTATATTACAGACTTTCTTCTTATCACTCCTCCACTGCCAGATCAAGTATTCCACATAATCAACTTCTGCATACATAAATACATTTTCAATCTCTGTGGTAGGTGAAATGTGCGCTTCTTCAAACACACAGTGTGCACGTTTTCTTTACCTGATTCATTCCTACTCATTTAATCTGGTTTATAGTGAATGAAAATATGTTTTAAAGTCTTGCATGCATGGCTAGTGTGTCCCGGAGGTGATCGATCCATCCATGCTAGATCCAGCCTGATGACATGATTACGTAACCTGAGTGGGCATTTTCAGAGTATATAAAAGGCTGTGTGGGAAAGCCTCTCTGATGAAGTGGGTGTCTGCGGAGGTATACCTGTGAGAGTAGGTCGAACGGTTTGCCCAGGCAAACTAGAGTTGCAAAAGTGAGTCTTGTGGGTCAGCGGTGGTACTGTTTAGCATACCCTATGATGCTATAGACTGATCTCTGGGGACCTACAGAAAAGGGAAGCTCCCCATAAGATCATGGCATGTGCCGACTTTATATTTAATGATAGTTAATAGTGCCCCTATGAAGCAGGGCACAACACCCCACATGGATATAGGGAAGGGGTCACTGAAACAGTATAGAGATATGGATTACTCACTATGATAAATAATTGAAAAAATTGTCAAACTCTATCACTCTAAGTGGATAAACATAATGCTGAGACTACCCAGGAAAATTTGCAATACACAACAATAGGAATATCATACATAGCACTGATGCATTGGGAGTTCTCAGTGCGCAACCACTTTACAAAGATAACTTAAAGACAGATTTGTAGCTAGTGTCAACAAAACTTTAAACACTTTAATGCAGATGGTCATTTCAGAAATCTTTACACAAATTCTGTTAATCAGCATTATAGAACATTACTGACTTTGCAAGTCTGGCTGCTGACAGTAAAATTATACCGGTAATAAACAATATGTTCAATGAATGCCAAGAAGTAATTAAAACTCGTAATGTCACAAACAGACTGAATCAAGAAATCACTCAAGAAACTCAATGAAACAACAGGTACAGACCTTTTGAAACCATTGACAGCCAAGGAATAAACAACAGCCCTAATCAGGTATGTGTGTGTGTCGAGGGGAGGGGGATGGGGCTAAGCACTACAATACTGGTACGTCTTTTAGTGCACTTGCTGGCCTTTCTCTTTACAACGGTCCATGTCTTGGCCTTTCCGGTTAGAATAACATACGATACCTGCAACATAAACCTGTTAGCACCAGGCGTAGACAAGGAGTCACAGCGCTTATTTAATATGTTTAATAATGGTGACAAACACACGTGACCCCACGAACACACAGAGAAAATTTTCAATGAAAAACGAATACAAATATTAGAATTATCTCTTTGCATTAAAAATCACAAACTCATTTAATCTGAATCATTTAATTTTGCTGTCTGTGAAAAAAGCCAATATATGATTGTTTCCTTCAAACCAACTTAAAAATCCAACAACCTAAATGACTTCAAGACACTTCAAGCAAGAAGTAACTACTTGGCCAACGCAAACAAGAGTACTTGATTTTATGAAACGGTTCCGGATTAACAGCAGTGCAAATAGTTGGAGCCAGTTACTCGCATTCCACATGCACTCAGTAAATCTTCGGCTAGTTCACAAAACACCCCTCGGTTTATGATGAGTAGCAGGGTCAGCCCATTCAATTGTACAAGAATTATAGACACTTCAGTGATAATCAACCCAACTGTCCTTTAGATAATGGTTGAGTAAAATAAACTCTCTTCAAAGCAAAAAATATTTAAAGTGGCATAAAACAACAACAGGACGTGACATTTCTTTAAATACGCACACCCTGCTAAATTGCAGTGAATTCAAGTTAAGACATTCCTTAACGCGACAAAGAAACTTTAACATTACAACTTGGGCAAATTACTAATATCAGATCCCTCACGCCAAACGTCAGTTTAAAACATGTACACTCAGTAGTGTACTCCGGTCACAGTGTAGTACATCATGGCGTAAACTATAGTCGTCCATCTATTATAACCAAGCTGCGGGACAGACAGAAGCTGTAAACAGCCTTCAAGCCACCAAATCAAGAAACGGCCACCGCTGTTTGTGAACACCAGTGTAAAGTGGCCCCTCGAACACAGTACTTTCGTCAGGCTGATGCACAGCGACCAAGCCGCCTCCACACAGTCACGGCGGACAACATGCTCTTCACTTCACCATCCGCTCGCTCTCTCACACTGACAGCAGACGCGCGACACGCCACACCGCGGAGTATCCTCGCACCATCGCGCAGCAAAACTTGAAGGACTTGAGAGTAACCGGCAACCTGCGCACGATCAAATAGTCTTTTTAGTCAAAGGCATACAACTCAGTGACGTTGATCATGAGAATAAAGCAAGGACGACCATCCATAACCGGAGAGGCCCTACTCTGGTCGCGAAGCGAGCTCATGGCTACCATCATGACATGTAAACAGCATCATTCACCAGTACTTTAACTGAACTCACTCAAGATACGTTCCTGTTAATGTGCGTGAACTAACTAGTGCTACTCGAGCTATTTACATAAGTTTGGCACACATCTAATGAAAATTTTTTGTTTATTTTGGATTCAGGTACTTCATGCGCAACGTTCGCTTCTTTCAGGTGTATTTGGAGTGTCTGTTTGTGTTGCAAATGGAAATTATTAATTAGTGGTTCCTATGTTACAGGATAGCTTAGTGTGTGTGTGTAGTTTATATTGCGGGGAGAGCTAAAGAGGCTTGTGCACCATAAATGGCTTCACTAGAGCGTCTGTCCATCTAGTGGCGGTCGCCAACCACACTGAGATGAAGAAAGATAAATTGTTAAGCTCTGCAACTCCCACTTGTATCATACTTTGAATTTCATGTTTTCAAGTTATTTCGCTTGCTTGGTACCAATGTTCTTGCTTCTTATTATCTGCAAACAGTCACGTCACAGTGTATGGCTGATGCGAACGACGTGTTAGCAATTTTCAATATGTTTTGGAAACATTGAAAGGTAGCTACACTGAGCCACTGCGCCAGAGATTGCGCCAAAGAGTATTATTAAGCCGCCTCCACAGTGCTTGTCGAGAGCTCGTAGTAGTGAGTGCCTGTTAAGAGCTCGTAGAAGACAGTTCGTGTTGAGATGTGCGAGTGGGCAAGGCTTGTCGAGATGTTGTAGTTAGGAGTGTTTGTTCCATGTTTTATCCAGTTATTTGATGGGAGAGATAGCAGATGTTATTCTAATGAAGATATTGTAATGATCAGAGTGCATTTCGTCAATATATATGAAGGTAAAAACCACTATGTTCTTTTATTATTTGTGTGTCTCAAATAATGCATCATTACAGGTTCAGTCAACAAAGCATCTGGCTTGTGTTCTTGTATTAGAGTGTAATTCTGGTTTTCTTGAGTAATTATGGTATTTTTATTTCCTTTAGTTACTTCAGTATAAATAGTATTTCAAAATTCTTGTCTTTTTGAAGAGGAACCGTGCCAGATGTGCGTTGAGTGATACTTCCACATACAGAACAGTGATACTTGTGCTTGGTTTAGTAGGTTTTATAGTTGCTGGGGACTTAATTAATTAACTGTGTTTATGAAAATTTTCTTTCATTGTTGGTTGTTATTCTATGCAGTCAAATAGCGTAATAAAACTAGTCAGGGCCAACCGTTTACGAAACAGCGTAATCGGACTTACAGCTACTAAAAATCCAAAAGTATTTTCAAATTTATTTAATTAAGCCCCCATGCACGTGGCGACCGCTGCTTCGGATCGTCCTTTGGAATTCTTCTGATTGTAAAAATAGTAGACAATAGTATTGTTGTAGTGATTTCTAGTTTAGTAATTGTAGCCTATTTTGCATGTGTAGATTTGGTAATTGGCATTCTTCTAATGGTATTTTTCAAAAATTTTTTTTTTGTTGTCTTGTCTACGGGTTTGACAATTTAGTGCAATTATTTCAATTGTTCGATTGATCGTGTTTGAGGGAGACATTGCATGTAAATGGTATTGTTGGAGATAAGGAGGCATTGTGTGTAATTTTCGCACAGTGACGAGTTTTGTATGTCTTGCAAATGATTACGCGATCGATGAAAAAGGCAAAAATGATGGATAGTGAGAATGACGAAATTGTTAACATGGCGAACTCGCCAACAGAGGAAAACAGTATGATGGATAATGAAGTGGAAAACAATGTAATAAGTCGGGAAAATAGTCCGGAACCATTTCAAAATTTTTCTCAATCAGAAAAATCACAGAATACGAGATTAACGATAGAAGATTCTGAAATAGTATAGAACACAGATACCTTTATGGCTATGCAGAAGGAAGTTAGTTTTGCGGGAAATGTTAGGGGCGAAAAGAATTCTGAACAATTTAATATGGAGCAGTTGGTGAGTGCTATATTAAATTTGGGAACACGGTTAGACTCACTGGGATCACAATTACGATCTGAATTAAAAACAGATAGGGGAACAATGGAGCAGTTTCGATCTGAATTTAAAACAGAGATAGGAACAATTAAAACTGAGATGGGAACAATGGAATTTAAAACAGAGATGGGAACTTTGGAAACACGGATAGATTCACGAATAGGGACATGTTTCAAAATTATGAAAGATGAATTAAAGAATGAAATCAGAGAAGAAGTACAACCAATTTTGAATGCTCACAATAATAGATTAATTGCAGTAGAAATCAGACAAAGGGAACAGGATAGAGAACAGGAAGAAAGAGATCGCGTGATAGTACAGAAATTTTCAGAGTTAAATTTACAACGTGCACACGATAAGAGAGAAATATTTGAGAGAATCGAGGAATCCGTACCAAATGACAGAATAAATTATCTAACACAACAATATGAACAGTTAACTACCAAATGTGTCAATACTGAAACCCGAGTCGCGACACTTACGGAAGTCGTAAATAAACAGAAAGAACAAATAGGTGATTTATCGGAAAGAGTTGAGGAAATATCAGACAAATTGACAAATCTTAGTTTACATGGGGACAGAGATTCGGATAATACAGCACCATTGCCATTTGCAGAAACCGAAGGGTATCAGAACATAGATAAGCATGTTGAAAATCAGTGAAAATTTAATGAACGCGTGAAAAGGGAATTTGAGGCATTGCGAAAGCAAGTCAAACAAATTGAAGGCGAAATAGTAGGAAAGGACAGTGGAAGAAACTTAGAATCACAGATAGCAGAGGGGTATGAAGAAAGTAATTTATTTCATTTACGAGAAGCAACAAGAGAGCGCCAGGCGCGTGAATTTGACAATAATCGTCATTGTGACTGGGACAGACGCGGTAGGTCTTTATCGACACGAGGAGAAAACTTTGACTATAAACACTTTTTGACTGTTCGGAAAAGTTAAGATCTTTCGTAATTATAAGAATGAGATACATCCATGTTCATGGTTAGATCAATTTACGTACGCACTTCCGTCAGATGTGCCACAAAGTTACAAACTAGAAATTATGTGCGGCTATTAAGGTCCTCAGGGGATTCACTACTCTAAGTGAACATGTGCCGTAGCGAGCATAGGGCCCCGAGCTGTAGTGGTGCTATTTCTCTTTTAGTTTTCTGCACCGCAGCCTACTCTTTTACTATTCTTTGCATCTGTCAAAACAACTCTTCGACTATCAGTCTATCTAGACAGTAGATAAACAGTAACCGGATATGTGTCCTCAGGGGATTCACTACTCTAAGTGAATATGTGCGGTAGCGAGCATAGGGCCCCGAGCTGTAGTGGTGCTATTTCTCTTTTAGTTTTCTGCACCGCTGCCTACTCTTTTACTATTCTTTGCATCTGTCAAAACAACTCTTCGACTATCAATCCATCTAGACAGTAGATAAACAGTAACCGGAAATGAGTCCTCAGGGGATTCACTACTCTAAGTGAATATGTGCTGTAGCGAGCATAGGGCCCCGAGCTGTAGTGGTGCTATTTCTCTTTTAGTTTTCTGCACCGCAGCCTACTCTTTTACTATTCTTTGCATCTGTCAAAACAACTCTTCGACTATCAGTCTATCTAGACAGTAGATAAACAGTAACCGGATATGTGTCCTCAGGGGATTCACTACTCTAAGTGAATATGTGCGGTAGCGAGCATAGGGCCCCGAGCTGTAGTGGTGCTATTTCTCTTTTAGTTTTCTGCACCGCTGCCTACTCTTTTACTATTCTTTGCATCTGTCAAAACAACTCTTCGACTATCAATCCATCTAGACAGTAGATAAACAGTAACCGGAAATGAGTCCTCAGGGGATTCACTACTCTAAGTGAATATGTGCTGTAGCGAGCATAGGGCCCCGAGCTGTAGTGGTGCTATTTCTCTTTTAGTTTTCTGCACCGCAGCCTACTCTTTTACTATTCTTTGAATCTGTCAAAACAACTCTTCGACTATCAGTCTATCTAGACAGTAGATAAACAGTAACCGGATATGTGTCCTCAGGGGATTCACTACTCTAAGTGAATATGTGCGGTAGCGAGCATAGGGCCCCGAGCTGTAGTGGTGCTATTTCTCTTTTAGTTTTCTGCACCGCTGCCTACTCTTTTACTATTCTTTGCATCTGTCAAAACAACTCTTCGACTATCAATCCATCTAGACAGTAGATAAACAGTAACCGGAAATGAGTCCTCAGGGGATTCACTACTCTAAGTGAATATGTGCTGTAGCGAGCATAGGGCCCCGAGCTGTAGTGGTGCTATTTCTCTTTTAGTTTTCTGCACCGCTGCCTACTCTTTTACTATTCTTTGCATCTGTCAAAACAACTCTTCGACTATCAATCCATCTAGACAGTAGATAAACAGTAACCGGAAATGAGTCCTCAGGGGATTCACTACTCTAAGTGAATATGTGCTGTAGCGAGCATAGGGCCCCGAGCTGTAGTGGTGCTATTTCTCTTTTAGTTTTCTGCACCGCTGCCTACTCTTTTACTATTCTTTGCATCTGTCAAAACAACTCTTCGACTATCAGTCTATCTAGACAGTAGATAAACAGTAACCGGATATGTGTCCTCAGGGGATTCACTACTCTAAGTGAATATGTGCTGTAGCGAGCATAGGGCCCCGAGCTGTAGTGGTGCTATTTCTCTTTTAGTTTTCTGCACCGCTGCCTACTCTTTTACTATTCTTTGCATCTGTCAAAACAACTCTTCGACTATCAATCCATCTAGACAGTAGATAAACAGTAACCGGAAATGAGTCCTCAGGGGATTCACTACTCTAAGTGAATATGTGCTGTAGCGAGCATAGGGCCCCGAGCTGTAGTGGTGCTATTTCTCTTTTAGTTTTCTGCACCGCAGCCTACTCTTTTACTATTCTTTGAATCTGTCAAAACAACTCTTCGACTATCAGTCTATCTAGACAGTAGATAAACAGTAACCGGATATGTGTCCTCAGGGGATTCACTACTCTAAGTGAATATGTGCGGTAGCGAGCATAGGGCCCCGAGCTGTAGTGGTGCTATTTCTCTTTTAGTTTTCTGCACCGCTGCCTACTCTTTTACTATTCTTTGCATCTGTCAAAACAACTCTTCGACTATCAATCCATCTAGACAGTAGATAAACAGTAACCGGAAATGAGTCCTCAGGGGATTCACTACTCTAAGTGAATATGTGCTGTAGCGAGCATAGGGCCCCGAGCTGTAGTGGTGCTATTTCTCTTTTAGTTTTCTGCACCGCTGCCTACTCTTTTACTATTCTTTGCATCTGTCAAAACAACTCTTCGACTATCAATCCATCTAGACAGTAGATAAACAGTAACCGGAAATGAGTCCTCAGGGGATTCACTACTCTAAGTGAATATGTGCTGTAGCGAGCATAGGGCCCCGAGCTGTAGTGGTGCTATTTCTCTTTTAGTTTTCTGCACCGCTGCCTACTCTTTTACTATTCTTTGCATCTGTCAAAACAACTCTTCGACTATCAGTCTATCTAGACAGTAGATAAACAGTAACCGGATATGTGTCCTCAGGGGATTCACTACTCTAAGTGAATATGTGCTGTAGCGAGCATAGGGCCCCGAGCTGTAGTGGTGCTATTTCTCTTTTAGTTTTCTGCACCGCTGCCTACTCTTTTACTATTCTTTGCATCTGTCAAAACAACTCTTCGACTATCAATCCATCTAGACAGTAGATAAACAGTAACCGGAAATGAGTCCTCAGGGGATTCACTACTCTAAGTGAATATGTGCTGTAGCGAGCATAGGGCCCCGAGCTGTAGTGGTGCTATTTCTCTTTTAGTTTTCTGCACCGCTGCCTACTCTTTTACTATTCTTTGCATCTGTCAAAACAACTCTTCGACTATCAATCCATCTAGACAGTAGATAAACAGTAACCGGAAATGAGTCCTCAGGGGATTCACTACTCTAAGTGAATATGTGCTGTAGCGAGCATAGGGCCCCGAGCTGTAGTGGTGCTATTTCCCTTTTAGTTTTCTGTACCGCTGCCTACTCTTTTACTATTCTTTGCATCTGTCAAAACAACTCTTCGACTATCAATCTATCTAGTGAGTAAGTAAACAATAACCGGATATGACTGTTTTACCCAAATGTGATTTCGGAAATTACCGATTGGACTTACTGTATCTTCATCAGCATTCTTTCGTAGCTTAAATGAAATTTTACCTGTTTATCTTCGTGACAATATTACTTCATATGTTGACGATATTATTATTGCTAAACGTTCTTGGAGTGAGCGCAACAAAATTTTGGATTCATTATTACGTATCTTTGCAAGAGTTGGCATTACAGAGAACTTGGAAAAATCTGAATTTGGTCGTTCTCAGGTGACATTTTTCGGTCACATTATTTCTACAGAAGGTATTCTCCCTGATCCAGAGAAATTGGACGCTATTCGTAACTATGCTGTTCCTACCACAAAACGTGAGGTTCATAGTTTCCAAAATTTTTGTGGAATGATATACATTTGAAATATTTTTGTGGAATGACATACTTCAGAGAAACTAACAGGTACGTGTAAACATGCGGAGCGTTCAAGGATACCGCGCTGTGTTTTGGCGGCGGCATATACTCAAAGCAACAGTCAAGTCTGCGCGCCGCACAAGGCAGTCGTTGACCGCAAACAATTGCTTCCTACGTCGCGCGCCTACAGCTGATCGAGCGCTCAGTGCGAATGCACTGACAGCCGTAAACAAATACACAGTTTAATTTCTCCGATTAAATTCAGTATAAAGCTATAGTGACTTGATGAATTATGTTATTAACGTTCAGTATTTTTCAGGATACGGTTGTGTAAAATATTTAAGAACTTCAGGTAAATTCTGTGTGTCTCCGACGTTAAGAGGACTTGCTATCGAGAAAATTTCAGAAAGAATGTAATTTCCAAGAAGAAACTAATAAACTAAAATGGGTAACTATTAATTGAGTTCATTTTTCAGGTAATATATTTCCACTTAGGTACGTACTTTAGACGTAATTTGCCGCTCGCGATTACGTGATTCATACTTTGTGCTAATTTCATGTTCTGTGAATTTACGTGTGAAGCGACGTGCTTGCGTACATTTTCTGATTTTTGTCAATGTTTTATTAATGAACAGAATTGTTATTTGTATATATTATGCATCGCTTGGCTACTATGTTTTTTCACTGATGTCATATTTTTTTTAATTGTGTGACTGCTGTGCTTATTTTTTTAAATTATAATTGTAACCTGATTAATTATGCTGACTGTGATTATGTATGTAAGTTATACTTTGTGATTTATCTGCTTGCGCCTTAATGTTTACTTATTAAGATTACATATGAACATTTATTTGCTTATGCTGATATGATGCTAATGACCTGTTTATTATGTTAGATAACATATTTGCTGCCTTGCTTATGCACTGCATATTTACACATTTCTGTTTTGTTGTCATAACTACTCTTTCATTTGGTATATAGAAATGCTGATATTCTGTGTACAAACATAGAGTTTAGGTCACACTATGGTATTAATTATAGATTGTTTGCTTGGGAGAGCCTCGTTGTAAGAATTGTGCTGCATACACTTGTTGACATTCTGTTCTCTACTGGTATATTTACTCGCTATTGCTTGTTTTGCTTACGCTCAGTGCCTTATATTTTTAAGATAAGAAAATGAACTGCTACAATTCGACGAACGACATTAGTACAAGAAACTTCATAGAAGTCACATGAGCTGAGGTTTTATGGAAGCTGTATAAATTAATGCTAACAGGAAGGAAGCTAACGACATGATATACCAAAACTAGGTTTAGACCATTGACAGTTATTACACTGCATTTTTCGCGAGCAATTGAAATAGGAAGTGACACTTGACACAAGAAATACTCCACATGTTTGCTTCTGCCATAATTCTTGGAGTGGTGTACACACTGTGAAATATTATGATCATTCACACTCCGTAATCGTACTTAATTACTGAGAGTTATTCGAACTAAGTCTGTTAGAGATCATGTATGCATTTCTTTTGTTTATAATTCATAATGAGTAGAAGATTTGGGTCAGATGGATTACACAGAGGTAGTGTGTTGACAGTGTGTCTTCAGATTGTATGGGAGGATGAACTGACGTTTGCACTAGGATTTTATCTGTACTTGTTCGAGGAGACTGACTAGAGGAAAGAGTTGTGTTGTAAGTGAGGAGCATATATTGGCAATAAGGTTTATATGTATCGACGTATTGAAGAGGTATTATTGAGGTATTATTGAGATTGTGTGAAGTTGATGATTATTGGAGTTTTGGTGGATAAGAGGTAAAGTAAGTGAGATGCATATTTTTTTTGTTGGTCTTATGGAACAAGGAGGATGAAGATAGCAGACTAGAACACTAAAGTAGAAGGAAGATAGTCTATACATACACTTTGTTAAATCACTAAGCAGTATATACTTTTTTTTGGAGCAAGGAAGTATTTGCATATCTTGGCTCACTGACAGTTGTTCAACAACAGTACATTTGATCTGGCTTGGCAAACATTGGTCTTGACATGATGACTATGACGTTGACTTAACTATTATTGACTGTTATACATTGCTGCCACTACTACTTGATACACATGATGAACATCAAATTTTGACAGAATTGCATTTACACAGTTAACACTATTCAATTACACAGTAGTACTTAATGTGGATGAAAGATGAGTGAGTGTGTTTTGTGTGTTTTCCTGCTCATCATTGCTAGGTGCAACTGATGGACTATTTGTATGGAAATGAAGTCACTTTTTGCTGTCTGCACCTACTCAACATTGCTGGGTGCCACTGATGAACTGATTCTACTGAACTAATGTGACTTGTTGTTGTGTGCACCTGCTCAACTTTACTGGGTGCCACAGATGGAACTGCTTCTATTGAAATGAAGTCACTTGTTGCTGTCTGCACCTACTCAACATTGCTGGGTGCCTCTGATGGACTGCTTCTACTGAAATAATGTGACTTGTTGCTGTGGGTACCTGCTCAACGCTTCTAGGTGCAACAGATGGAACTGTTTTTACTGAGATAATGTCACTTGTTGCTGTCTGCACCTACTCAACATTGCTGGGTGCCAATAATGGAACTGCTTCTACTGAAATGAAGTCACTTGTTGCTGTCTGCACCTACTCAACATTGCTGGGTGCCACTGATGAACTGATTCTACTGAACTAATGTCACTTGTTGCTGTGTGTACCTCTTCAACATTGCTGGGTTTAAGTGATGGACTGCTTCTACTGAAATGATGTCACTTGTTGGTGTCTGCACCTGCTCAACATTGCTGGGTGCAACTGATGGACTGCTTCTACTGAAAAGATGTCACCTGTTGGTGTCTTTTTTGTATAAACTAATCATTGAAAGCATTTTATGTGAACATTTGTATAAACTGATTTTTTGTGTATTGTGTGAACTCTTATGTAAAGTCACATGTATGAAAAGAAGTTGTATTGCTTACTGTATTTCATGTATTAGGTTATTGAAAGGTCAGTGCAAAGCCAAAATTTTAACTAATTGTGTGATATTTAGGTATTAATATTATCTTTTAATTTTGTCTGTATTTTTGTGAACGAATTTGGTGGTATTTTCACCACCAATGCTGGCAAAAATACCATCAAATTCTGGCCTGTGGAGGAGGGGCACATGAAAGGTGGCTACACTGAGCCACTGCGCCAGAGATTGCGCCAAAGAGTATTATTAAGCCGCCTCCACAGTGCTTGTCGAGAGCTCGTAGTAGTGAGTGCCTGTTAAGAGCTCGTAGAAGGCAGTTCGTGTTGAGATGTGCGAGTGGGCAAGGCTTGTCGAGATGTTGTAGTTAGGAGTGTTTGTTCCATGTTATATCCAGTTATTTGATGGGAGAGATAGCAGATGTTATTCTAATGAAGATATTGGAATGATCAGAGTGCATTTCGTCAATATATATGAAGGTAAAAACCACTATGTTCTTTTATTATTTGTGTGTCTCAAATAATGCATCATTACAGGTTCAGTCAACAAAGCATCTGGCTTGTGTTCTTGTATTAGAGTGTAATTCTGGTTTTCTTGAGTAATTATTTTACTTTTATTTCCTTTAGTTACTTCAGTATAAATGGTATTTAAAAATTCTTGCCTTGTAGAAGAGGAACCGTGCCAGATGTTCGTTGCGTCATACTTCCACATACAGAACAGTGATACTTGTGCTTGGTTTAGTAGGTTTTATAGTTGCTGGGGACTTAATTAATTAACTGTGTTTATGAAAATTTTCTTTCATTGTTTGTTGTTATTCTATGCAGTCAGATAGCGTAATAGAACTAGTCAGGGCCAACCGTTTACGAAACAGCGTAATCGGACTTACAGCTACTAAAAATCCAAAAGTATTTTCAAATTTATTTAATTGAGCCCCAATGCACGCAGGGGATTCACTACACTAAGTGACTATGTGCCGTAGCGAGCATAGGGCCCCGAGCTGTAGTGGTGCTATTTTTCTTTTAGTTTTCTGCACCGCTGCCTACTCTTTTACTATTCTTTGCATCTGTCATAACAACTCTTCGACTATCAATCTATCTAGAGAGTAAGTAAACAATAACCAGATTCGACTAATTTACCCAAAAGTGATTTCGGAAATTACCATGTGTTGTTACTGTATCTTCAGCAGCATTCATTCGTAGCTTAAATGAAATTTTACCTGTTTATCTTCGTGACAACATTACTTCATATGTTGACGATATTCTTATTGCTAAACATTCTAGGAGTGAGCATAACAAAATTTTGGATTCATTGTTACGTATCTTTGCAAGAGTTGGCATTACAATGAACTTAGAAAAATCTGAATTTGGTCGTTCTCAGGTGAAATTTCTCGGTCACATTATTTCTACAGAAGGTATTCTCCCTGATCCAGAAAAATTAGATGCTATTCGTAATTATGCTGTTCCTACCACAAAACGTGAGGTTCGTAATTTCTAAAATTTTTGTGGAATGATATACTTTTGAAAAATTTTGTAGAATGACATACTTTAGAGAACCAACAGCTAGATGTAAACATGCGGAGAGTACAAGGATACCGCGCTGTGTTTTGGCGGCGGCACATACTCAAAGCAACAGTCAAGTCTGCGCGCCGCACAAGGCAGTCGTTGACCGCGAACAATTGCTTCCTACGTCACGCGCCTACAGCTGATCGAGCGCCTACAGCCGTAAACAAATACACAGTTTAATTTCTCCGACTAAATTCAGTATAAAGCCATAGTGAGTTGATGAATTCTGTTATTAACATTCAGTATTTTTCAGGATACGGTTCTATAAAATATTTAAGAACGTCAGGTAAATTCTGTGTGTCTCCGACGTTAAGAGGACTTGCTATCGAGAAATTATCAGGAAGAATGTAATTTCGAAGAAGAAACTAATAAACTAAAAGGGTAACTATTAATTGTGTTTATTTTTCAGGTAACATATTTCCACTTAGGTACGTACTTTAGACGTAATTTGCTGCTCGCGATTACGTGATTCATACTTGGTGCTAAATTTCATGTTCTATGAATTTACTTGTGAAGCGACGTGCTTGCGTACGTTAACTGATTTTGACAATGATTATTAATGAACTGGGTTGTAACTTGTATATATTATGCATCGCTTGGCTGCTATGCTTTTTCACTGATGTCATATTTTTTAATTATGTGCCTGCAGTGCTTATTTATTTAAATTATAATTGTAACCTGATTAATTGTGCTGATGTGGTTAGGTATGTAAGTTATACTTTGTGAATTATCTGCTTGCGCTTTCATGTTTACTTATTAAGATTACATATTAACATTTATTTGCTTATGCTGATATGATGCTAATGACATGTTTACTGCTTTACGTATGGATTGCATATTTATACATATCTGTTGTTGTCATAACTACTCTTTAATTTGGTATATAGCAATGCTGATGGACAGTGTACAAACATAGAGTTTAGGTCACACTACTGTATTAATTATAGATTGTTCGCTTGGCAGAGCCTCGTTGTAAGAATTGTGCTGCATACACTTGTTGACATTCTGTTCTCTACTGGTATATTTACTCGCTATTGCTTGTTTTGCTTACGCTCAGTGCCTTATATTTTTAAGATAAGAAAATGAACTGCCATAATTCGACGAACGACATTAGTACAAGAAACTTCATAGAAGTCACATGAGCTGAGGTTTTATGGAAGCTGTATAAATTTATGCTAGTAGGAAGGAAGCTAACGACATGACATACCAACACTAGGTTTAGACCATTGACAGTCATTACACTGCATTTTTCGTGAGCAATTGAAATAGGAAGTGACACATGACACAAGAAATACTCCACTTGTTTGCTTCTGCCATAATTATTGAAGTGGTGTACACACTGTGAAATATTATGATCATTCACACTCCGTAATCGTACTTAATTACTGAGAATAATTCGAACTAAGTCTGTTAGAGGTCATGTATGCATTTCTTTGTTTATAATTTATAATGAGCAGAAGATTTGGGTCAGATGGATTACACAGAGGTTGTGTGTTGGCATGTGTATTCAGATTGTATGGGAGGATGAACTGAAGTTTGCACTAGGATTTTATCTGTACTTGTTCGAGGAGACTGACTAGAGGAAAGAGTTGTTATGGAAGTGAAGAGATATTGGTAATAAGGTTCATACGTATCGACGTATTGAAGAGGTATTATTGAGGTATGATTGAGATTATGTGAAGTTGATGATTATTGGAGTTTTGGTGGATAAGAGGTAAAGTAAGTGAGATGAATTTTTTTTTTGTTGGTCTTATGGAACAAGGAGGATGAAGATAGCAGACTAGAACACTAAAGTAGAAGGAAGATAGTCTATACACACACTTTGTTAAATCACTAAGCAGTATATACTTTTTTTTTTTTTTTGAAGAGAGGAAGTATTTGCATAACTTGGCTCACTGACAGTTGTTCAACAACAGTACATTTGATCTGGCTTGGCAAACATTGGTCTTGACATGATGACTATGACGTTGACCTAACTATTATTGACTGTTATACATTGCTGCCACTACTACTTGATACACATGATGACCATCAGATTTTGACAGAATTACATTTACACAGTTAACACCATTCAATTACACAGTAGTACTTAATGTGGATGAAAGATGAATGAGTGTGTTTTGTGTGTTTTCCTTTCCTAATCCTACCCACCTATCTCCTAAATATTATTTTATTGGTTTGTAGTGGCTTGCACTGACACCCATAAATATTATAGGTTTACAGATATTTGAGTATTTGTAATAGTTAATATGAAAATTATCTGACATCATTTGTGTGTTTGTTATGATTTATATGTTTAGTGTTTAAAAGCATTTGTATGTGTTTTCAAACTATTGTTCATGCCTGAACTGTCAGATTAGTAATGGTGAATATTATGGACTGTTACCTGCACTTTTCAACGTAATGTGTGACACTTAGGAATGATTAATTTCTGCTGATGAACTGTGTGATCAGTGATAGTGAATATTATGGACTGTTACTTGTACTTTTTGTACATGATTGGTGCCACTAGGACATGTTTAATTTCTGCTGATGAACAGTGTGATTAGTATGTGTTTTCAAACTATTGTTCATGCCTGAACTGTCAGATTAGTGATGGTGAATATTATGGACTGTTACCTGCACTTTTCAACGTAATGTGTGACACTTAGGAATGATTAATTTCTGCTGATGAACTGTGTGATCAGTGATAGTGAACATTATGGACTGTTCTCTGGACCTGCTCATCATTGCTAGGTGCAACTGATGGACTACTTGTATGGAAATGAAGTCACTTCATGCTGTCTGCACCTGCTCATCATTGCTAGGTGCAACTGATGGACTACTTGTATGGAAATGAAGTCACTTCATGCTGTCTGCACCTGCTCATCATTGCTAGGTGCAACTGATGGACTACTTGTATGGATATGAAGTCACTTCATGCTGTCAGCACCTGCTCAACATTGCTGGGTGCAACTGATGGACTGCTTCTAAGGAAATGATGTCACTTTCCGGTGTCTGCACCCGCTCTACATTGCTGGGTGCAACTGATGGACTGCTTCTACTGAACTAATGTGACTTGTTGCTGTGTGTACCTCTTCAACTTTACTGGGTGTCACAGATGGAAATGCTTCTACTGAAATGATGTAACTTGTTGGTGTCTGCACCTGCTCAACATTGCTGGGTGCAACTGATGGACTGCCTCCACTGAAATGATGTCACTTGTTGGTGTCTGCACCTGCTCAACATTGCTGGGTGCAACTGATGGACTGCTTCTACTGAAATGATGTCACTTGTCGGTGTCTGCACCTGCTCAACATTGCTGGGTGCAACTGATGGACTGCTTCTACTGAAATGATGTCACTTGTTGGTGTCTGCACCTGCTCAACATTGCTGGGTGCAACTGATGAACTGTTTCTACTGAAATGAAGTCACTTGTTGCTGTCTGCAACTACTCGACATTGCTGGGTGCAACTGATGGACTGCTTCTACTGAAATGATGTCACTTGCTGGTGTCTGCACCTGCTCAACATTGCTGGGTGCAACTGATGGACTGCCTCTACTGAAATGATGTCAGTTGTCGGTGTCTGCACCTGCTCAACATTGCTGGGTGCAACTGATGGACTGCTTCTACTGAAATGATGTCACTTGTCGGAGTCTGCACCTGCTCAACATTGCTTGGTGCTACTGATGGACTGCTTCTACTGAAATGATGTTACTTGTTGGTGTCTGCACCTGCTCAACATTGCTGGGTGAAACTGATGAACTGTTTCTACTGAAATAATGTCACTTGTTGCTGTCTGCACCTACTCAACATTGCTGGGTGCAACTGATGATTTGTTTCTACTGAAATAATGCCACTTGTTGCTGTCTGCAGCTACTCAACATTGCTGGGTGCCACTGATGGACTGCTTTTACTGAAAAGATGTTACCTGTTGGTGTCCTTTTTTTTGTATAAACTAATCATTGAAAGCATTTTATGTGAACATTTGTATAAACTGAATTTTTGTGTATTGTGTGAACTATTATGTAAAGCCACACGTATGAAAAGAATTTGTATTGCCTACTGTATTTTCTATACTAGGTTATTGAAAGGTCAGTGCAAAGCCAAAATTTTAACTAATTATGTGATATTTAGGTATTAATATTATCTTTTATTTTTGTCTGTATTTTTCTGGACGAATTTGGTGGTATTTTCACCACCAATGCTGGCAAAAATACCATCAAATTCTGGCCTGTGGAGAAGGGGCATATGAAAGGTGGCTACACTGAGCCACTGCGCCAGAGATTGCGCCAATGAGTATTATTCTGCCGCCTCCACAGTGCCTGTTAAGAACTCGTAGAAGTCAGTGCGTGGGCAGAGATCGTAGAAGACAGTTCGTGTTGATATGTGCGAGTGGGCAAGGCTTGTCGAGATGTTGTAGTCAGGAGTGTTTGTTCCATGTTTTATCCAGTTATTTGATGGGAGAGATAGCAGATGTTATTCTAATGAAGATATTGTAATGATCAGAGTGCATTTCGTCAATATACACTCCTGGAAATGGAAAAAAGAACACATTGTCACCGGTGTGTCAGACCCACCATACTTGCTCCGGACACTGCGAGAGGGCTGTACAAGCAATGATCACACGCACGGCACAGCGGACACACCAGGAACCGCGGTGTTGGCCGTCGAATGGCGCTAGATGCGCAGCATTTGTCCACCGCCGCCGACAGTGTCAGCCAGTTTGCCGTGGCATACGGAGCTCCATCGCAGTCTTTAACACTGGTAGCATGCCGCGACAGCTTGGACGTGAACCCTATGTGCAGTTGACGGACTTTGAGCAAGGGCGTATAGTGGGCATGCGGGAGGCCGGGTGGACGTACCGCCGAATTGCTCAACACGTGGGGCATGAGGTCTCCACAGTACATCGATGTTGTCGCCAGTGGTCGGCGGATGGTGCACGTGCCCGTCGACCTGGGACCGGACCGCAGCGACGCTCGGATGCACGCCAAGACCGTAGGATCCTACGCAGTGCCGTAGGGGACCGCACCGCCACTTCCCAGCAAATTAGGGACACTGTTGCTCCTGGGGTATCGGCGAGGACCATTCGCAACCGTCTCCATGAAGCTGGGCTACGGTCCCGCACACCGTTAGGCCGTCTTCCGCTCACGCCCCAACATCATGCAACCCGCCTCCAGTGGTGTCGCGACAGGCGTGAATGGAGGGACGAATGGAGACGTGTCGTCTTCAGCGATGAGAGTCGCTTCTGCCTTGGTGCCAATGATGGTCGTATGCGTGTTTGGCGCCGTGCAGGTGAGCGCCACAATCAGGACTGCATACGACCGAGGCACACAGGGCCAACACCTGGCATCATGGTGTGGGGAGCGATCTCCTACACTGGCCGTACACCACTGGTGATCGTCGAGGGGACACTGAATAGTGCACGGTACATCCAAACCGTCATCGAACCCATCGTTCTACCATTCCTAGACCGGCTAGGGAACTTTCTGTTCCAACAGGACAATGCACGTCCGCATGTATCCCGTGCCACCCAACGTGCTCTAGAAGGTGTAAGTTAACTACCCTGGCCAGCAAGATCTCCGGATCTGTCCCCCATTGAGCATGTTTGGGAATGGATGAAGCGTCGTCTCACGCGGTCTGCACGTCCAGCACGAACGCTGGTCCAACTGAGGCGCCAGGTGGAAATGGCATGGCAAGCCGTTCCACAGGACTACATCCAGCATTTATACGATCGTCTCCATAGGAGAATAGCAGCCTGCATTGCTGCGAAAGGTGGATATACACTGTACTAGTGCCGACATTGTGCATGCTCTGTTGCCTGTGTCTATGTGCCTGTGGTTCTGTCAGTGTGATCATGTGATGTATCTGACCCCAGGAATGTGTCAATAAAGTTTCCCCTTCCTGGGACAATGATTTCACGGTGTTCTTATTTCAATTTCCAGGAGTGTATATGAAGGTAAAAACCACTATGTTCTTTTATTATTTGTGTGTCTCAAATAATGCATCATTACAGGTTCAGTCAACAAAGCATCTGGCGTGTGTTCTAGTATTAGAGTTTAATTCTGCTTTCCTTACGCAATTATAGTATTTGGAATTTTCTTTTATCACGTCAGTAAAATTGGTATTTAAAAACTTTTGTCTTGTTGAAGAAGAACCGTGCCATGTACGTTGAGTCACACTCCTACATACAGAACAGTTATACTTGTGCTTTGGTTTAGTAGATTTTATAGTTGCTGGGGACTTAATTAATTAACTGTGTTTATGAAAATTTTCTTTCATTGTTTGTTGCAGTCAGATTGCGTAATAATTCTAGTCAGAGCCAACCGATTACGAAACAGCGTAATCGGACAGACAGCTACTAAAAACTGAAAAAATATTTTCAACCATATTTAATTAAGCCCCCATGCAACATGCACTGTGGAATGTGCAGGATAGCCGGCCGAAGTGGCCGTGCGGTTAAAGGCGCTGCAGCCTGGAACCGCAAGACCGCTACGGTCGCAGGTTCGAATCCTGCCTCGGGCATGGATGTTTGTGATGTCCTTAGGTTAGTTAGGTTTAAGTAGTTCTAAGTTCTAGGGGACTGATGACCACAGATGTTAAGTCCCATAGTGCTCAGAGCCTTTTTGTGCAGGATAATTCTACAGATTTATGATCTGATTAGAGCTCTGTGCTAAGAATCTGTAAAATTTATTCTTTAACTTAATGCTCTTCTCAATTTTTTTTTTAATTTTATGTAGTCATTTGTGAAGGTTCAGTAATATCCACCTGCTCTTCAGTTGCTTGAAATTAATTTAATTAATTCTGGAATATGTGCTTAGATTGTGTTCGATCAATCTCTATGTTTTAATAAACTGGTTTGGGTTTTCCATAAGCATGCCAATAAATCTGAGGATCAGTATTCTTCCACTCAACTCCAGCTCATTACCACATTGCAAAGTTTTCTTCGGAAAATGCTGAAGGCTAAACGGTAGTTGAAGCTAGATGCACGGGATATCACGTTTTTCAAATCGTTAGGGAATTCAGTTTTTCAAGATCTATAGTGTCAAGAGAGCTCTTAACACGGACAACGCAGACGCCGGCAACCTTTAGTTAACAAACAAGAGCAGCGGCGTTTGTGTAGAGTTGTCATTGATGACAGTCATGCATCACTGCCTGAAATAACCGGAGAAATCAATGTGGGACGTACGACGATCGTGGAGAAATGTATCATTAATGGGCTGTGGCAGCAGACGACCGACAGGAATGCCCTTGCTGACAGCACGACGTCGCCTGTACCGTATCTCCTCGGCTCGTGACCATATCGGTTGAACGCTAGACGACATAAAAACTAAGATCTGTTCGATATGTCCCACTTTCTGTTTGTAGGATCTGGTGCTAGGTTTGCATGTGGCGCAGAACCTACCAAGCTGTCAACAAGGCACAGTGCAAGTTGGTGGTGATTCCATAATGGTATAAGAGGCCTTTCCTTAGGATAGACTAAGTCCTGTGGTGCAAATAGTTAAGTTCGGCTACATGGAAATCATTTGCAGCCGTTCATGAACTCCATGGTCCCAAACAACGATGGAATTTTTACGGGTGACAATGCACCATGGCACAGGACCACAACTGCCCGTGACTGTTTGGAAGAATACTTTGGACAATTCGAACGAATGGTTTGGTCACGCAGATCACCTGTCATGCATTCTATAAAACATCCATGGAACATAATGGAGAGGTCATACTATGCACAAAATATTGCACCGTACCGTTTTCGCAATTATGGTAGGCTGCGGAGGAAAAAATTGCTTAATATTTCTGAAGGGGACTTGCAATACATCGTTCAGTTCATATCACTTGTACTTATTGTATTACGCCGTGAGCTGTACTTCACCCCAGGCCAAAGGATGTCCGACATGATCTTGGGAGGTATCCCATTACCTTAATGACCTCAGCGTATATTATATAATTGATTTAAAGAAAAATTATCTACAATTCTTTCACGCAGATTTCTTTCTCACTGTACCCAGTTAAAATACTTCAAAAACTCCGCTAGGAAAAACCACCAGTTCCCCCTGTTAATTGCAATGTATCGTTGTTGGAAAAAATATAGGCAGCGGAGAACCATAATCACGCGTATACCGAAACACGTAAACCAACATCATTGATTAACAAACATGAGAAATCTCCATATATTACTATCGAGATATAAACTGTCAAACAACATGTACACATATATACGCTACTGGCCACTAAAATTGCTACACCAAGAAGAAATGCAGATGGTAAACGGGTATTCATTGGACAGATATGTTTTGCTAGAACTGACACGTGATTACATTTTCACGCAATTTGGGTCCATAGATCCTGAGAAATCAGTACCCAGATCAACCACCTCTGGCCGTAATGACGGCCTTGATACGCCTGGGCATTGAGTCAAACAGAGCTTGGATAGCGTCTACAGGTACAACAGCACATGCAGCTTCAACACGATACCACAGTTCGTCCAGCGTAATGACTAGCGTATTGTGACGAGCCAGTTGCTCGGCCACCATTGACTAGACGTTTTCTGTTGGTGAGAGATCTGGAGAAAGTGCTGACCAGGGCAGCAGTCGAACATTTTCAGTATCCGGAAAGGCCCGTACAGGACCTACAACATGCGGTAGTGTATTATCCTGCTGAAATGTAGTGTTTCTCAGGGATCGAATGAACGGTAGAGCCACGTGTCGTAACACATCTGAAATGTAACGTCCACTGTTCAAAGTGCCGTCAATGCGAACAAGAGGTGACCGAGACGTGTAACGAATGGCACCCCATATCATCAAGCCGTGCGATACGCCAGCATGACGATGACGAATACACGCTTCCAACTTGCGTTCACCGCGATGTCGCCAAACACAGATGCGACCATCATGATGCTGTAAACAGAACCTGGATTCATCCGAAGAAATGACGTTTTGCCATTCGTGCACCCAGGTTCGTCGTTGAGTACACCATGGCAGGCGCTCCTGTCTGTGATGCAGCGTCAAGGGTAACCGCAGGCATGGGCTCCGAGGTGCTTCAAACGTCGTCGAACTGTTCGTGCAGATGGTTGTCTTGCAAACGCCCCCATCTTTTAACTAAGGGATCGAGACGTGGCTGCACGATCCGCTACTGCCATGTGTATAAGATGCCTGTAATCTCGACTGCTATTGGTCCGAGGCCTTTCAGATCCAGCACGGCGTTCCGTATTAATCTCGTGAACCCACTGATTCCATATTCTGCTAATACTCATTGTATCTCGACCATCGCGAACAGCTGTGTCGCGATACGATAAACCGCAATCGGAATAGGCTACAATGCGACCTTTATCAAAGTCGGAAACACGATGGTACGCATTTCTCCTCCTTACACGAGGCAGCACAACAACGTTTACCAGGCAACGCCGGTCCACTGCTGTTTGTGTCTGAGAAATTGGTTGGAAACTTTCCTCATGTCAGCACGTTGTAGGTGTCGCCACCGGCACCAACCTTGTGTGAATGCTCTGAAAAGCTAATCATTTGCATATCACAGCAACTTCTTCTTGACGGTTAAATTTCGAGTATGTGTGTGAAATCTTATGGAACTTAACTGCTAAGGTCACCAGTCCCTAAGCTTACACACTACGTACCCTAAATTATCCTAAGGAAAACACACACATATATGCCAGATGGGGGAATGGAACCTCCACCGGGACGAGCCTCACAGTCCGTGACTGCAGGGCCCTAGACAGCTTGGCTAATCCCGCGTGGCCAAATTTCGAGTCTGTAGCACATCTTCGTGGTGTCTCAATTCTAATGGCCTGTAGTGTATTAAACCGAAAATCAGTAAAGTAAAAGGAGGCCACTAGATACAACTGATTCAGCGTGGACTGAGATGAGGTCCGGTGCGACAACGCAGCCGCTTGGAGATAGGAGGTCAGCTTTCCACCATGTCACCGGCTCTACAACAACAAAGCAGGTCGCTAAGCTAATGGGGAGTGTTCGAGGCGCATCGGCGATGCTTGGTGTGCGTATGGCGTCAGTCGCAAGAAAACCTGCTCTGTCGTGTGCAGCAGTCAGCTGTCCGGCCAGTCTGGTCTTGACGTAGTTGTGCTTCGAACCCGACGTGAGTCCTTCAGCGTTATTCCACCAGCCCAACCTGACCATCAGCCTGAAGTCATTGCCGCCACCTAACGCGCTATGGGTCGAGCCAAAGCCCTGTTATTCACCGAGCCTCTGGGTACCTACTAGCACCAGAAGATCACCTCAGTTGGTCGGGACGAAATAGACTTGGCTTTGGGCACAGCTGAAAAATTTGTGGAGGTGGCATCTGGTGCTGTACCGTCAAAGAATACCGACCACGCTAGGTCGGGCATTACTGGGCAAGAGTTACTACTGACACCCCTTCTCACCACCAAATGCCTCGAGAAAGACGCCTGACGAGTAGTGAAACCAGGCCAACGTAGATCAAAGTAAGGCTGCACCAATGGACGAGTAATTACCGCAACGTGTGGAAAGTTACGAGAACAACATCTCTCCATAGCCAGCCAGCTTGCTCATCTCTGGGGTTCACACGTATTTCCAACCCATTGAACTGCCAAAGCCCAGGGTGGAGAGCTGAATGCCATCCAGGCTACTGGAAGAAACGCTCATAACCCCTCCGTGGCGGTCACGCTAAGTTCTTGAGTCAATTTGGCAAATTTGCTTGGATCATCGATAATGGAAATGAGTAGCAACATCAACATTTTATGACCACTCGTTGGTCTTTGCAGCTGTTATCCATAGATATTTACTTTTCCCACAGTCCTGTTCCCATTATTCCAGTAAACGTTTCGGTTCCGGGACTTGGAAAGGGCCCAAGGGACGTGGCAATCCGTGAGTTATGTGTACATAATGTAATCGACCTGGTTATGTATCCCCATGCCTTGAATTATGTTTGGTATGCTTAAAAGGAAAGGGCAGTCACCAGGGGCTGCACGAAAAGTGCATGGTTGAAATAAGGATACCGTGAATGTAGGGAGCAGGCGAAATAGGAAGTTAGCGGTGTCTACTAATGTACATGTAATACCTGTATAAAGTGCGATGCAATGTGTATGTGAGTTCCTATCTCTCCTTTTGTCCTTTTTGTTACTAATGCATTACTACATGAATGTACTGAACTCAGGAACATTAGAAACTTAATTTCATTTTATTATGTAGTATTTTACCGTATCCGTTGACTATGGGGAACGTCTATGACTAGGAGTAGAAAGGTCTGGCGTCCCAGGTTCAAAAGTCGCCACTGCCTAAATTTCGAATAAGTATCATGAATACTTCCGGTATGACATGACACACCGGTGCTGCCAACGTTCTTGTCAAAGAGGCTGCAGAAGTCAACAGAGACTTACGAATTTCTCTTGCCCTTGGGGCAGGAAACTGATACTTAACGGCGGAAAAATCAGCAGTGGGAAATTTTGAACGTAGTATGTGTTATAACTTCCTTGCATGCTATGTGATTCTTTAGTGGATACAGAAATGAGGAGCAGATGGTGTTCGCGAACAGAGAATTAAGATACTTGTTTATTAAATACCTAATATCATATAGTAAAAATTATATATAACTTTGTTGCTGTAGTTGCAGCATCAGTTGCTAACAGTAGCTTTGAATGTTGAAACATTGACGACTGTACAACACCTTCTGGCTGCAGAAGCCGCATCGGCCGCACAACCACAGTAGACAGATCGACAACCCAACAATTGCCGCCGACCAGCGTACTACCGATCCGGCAATTTAACGACACCGAAGAGGAATGGCTCGAAAATCCGACACAGTTCCAAGCACATCGTCAAGTTCATCGTGTACAAGGTACTGTGAAGCTACCATAATTTCCTTCGATCGATGAGTCCCCACTGTTGATACAAAAACTATTCCGAACTCCGTCTCCCGAGGAACTTAGCTACGACGAAGTAATCGCTGCTTTAAAGTACTGTGACAAGCAAGTTCAAGTAGTTGCTGCCAGGTATCAGTTCTTTCGCTTGCAGAAAAAGCCGGAACAGACGTACCGTCAGTGGTACACAGAATTAATGGCCATGACTAGGATGTGTAAATTTAAGTGTACTTGTGGGGACTTTTACAATGACTTAAAGATTAGGAACGCAATAACATAGAGCATCCCAGACAGCACAATACGGGAACAAGTCCTAAAGTACTCTGATCCGTCGCTTCGTCTAGTGTTGCAAATCGTGGACCAATATGATTCGGGTGCTGTAGCGGCTCCGATTTGTCGGGTTGAGTCGCCCTTGCTCGCGACCGTCCCAAGCAACCACGACATCTAGAGCGTACACAGCCGCGCAGAGAGCCACGTACACAGGTAAACAGACCTGTAAATTTAGTGAAGTGTTGCCCACATGTTTTCCCGCCATAAAAGACAGGATTGCCCATCACCTAACGGAACGTGTTAAGCGTGTGGAAAAAAGGCCATGTGCAAGCAGTTTATTTGCAACGCCAGAGAGACGAAAATTTTGCCCACTCCCATAAAAAACAGTCTCGTGCACATGCAGTGAACTTTGTATTTTCCAAACCTACAACATGTTCTGACAAAAGTAAGATTAAGGTTGTGCCTCTTTCTCGCCCTAGTGCTGTGGAATGACATTCTATCAAACTATTTTATCTCCTTGCGCACTGCTGGCAGTCGTGAGAACTTTCACTTAGACGCAAATGCCTCAGTAATCTTGCTTAATCATGCGATGTACGAACACTTATGCTCACCACGCCTTTCTAAATCTACTGCTAATAACAGACAGGAAATTCCTGTGCTCGGACAGTGTAGTTTCCCTGCCACTTACAAGTCTCACTAGGACAAAGGCCCACCCGGCAAGTCGCGCAGTCTAACGCGCTGCTTCCCGAGCGGGAAGGTGTGCCGGTCCCTGGCACGAATCCACCCGGCGGATTTGTGTCGAGGTCTGGGGTACCGGCCAGCATGTGGATGGTTTTTAAAGCGGTTTTCCATCTGCCTCGACCAATGCGGGCTGTTACCCTTATTCCGCCTCAGTTAAACTATGTCGGCGATCTTACCAGGTCCCCAGATTCAATACACAATACGGTAGGACAGTGAATGTTACTGTGTTGAAATCAAGAGACAGTGAGAACATTTTCGGCTTAGATGCCTTGATTTTTTTGGACTTAGCATCCACGACAACGTACTTTCCATATGGCTTTTGATCCGAAAGACAATGTAGCTACATTGCTTAAAGAATCTCCTGAACTATTTTGCGAAGGAATAGGAAACGTTAATAACTTTCTAGCGCATGTTACTTTGAAAGACACTGCACAGTTCAAGATTTTCCCGGCCCGTAATTGCTTTAAGAGAGAAGGTAGCCAGTTAACTGAAACAATTAAAAGATAATGGTGTAATTGCTCCCATTCAACCTAGCCAGTGGGACAGTCCATTCGTTTCTTTGCCTAAGCCTTCTGCTCGCATTTACATTTGTGTTGACCTCAAGTCTATAGTCAACCCCCAGAAAGAAGTTAACACTTATCTGTGACATCGCTCTTAGGAACTCATGGACAAGCTTGGTGCATGAGGTTATTTTTCTACGATATACTTGAGTAATATCTACTTGCAAATTCCATTCGATGAAGAATGATAGGAAGCGTTTGTTATAAATACACTTTTAGGAATGTTCAAGTATTTGCGTTTGCTCTTCGGCAGTGCTTCCGCACCCGCCATGTTTCAACGTTACTTGGAGCAGCTGACTGCAAAAGTGACATTTTGTTCAAACTACCTTGACAATATTCTTGTCTCAGGTCGTACGCCAGAGGAACACATGGCCAATATGCGTAATCCTTTTCGTACCAGGACTCAACTGTCGTCTCTAAAAGTGTGACTTGTTTCAAACTGAACTAAAACGGTCAGGCTGTGCACTCCCTCCAATATAATTTACTGGCAGTCCGTGACCTTCCTGTTCCTCGCAATGTGTCTGAACTTCAGTCAGTGCTAGGCAAGATGACATACTACATTCGGTTCATGGCGAATGCCGCTCTGATCGTGGCTACAATGCTTCGCTTGTGTCGCAAAAATGTACCTTTTGTGTGGCCTAAAGATTGTCAAGCGACATTTCAGAAACTCAAAAATGCTTTGTTTAGTGACACATGTTTAGTGCATTTTGACCCAGCTAAGTCAGTGGTTCTGCAAGTTGACGCTTCTTACTATGTGATCGGCACTATGCTTTTGCATAGAATTCGTGCACAAGACAGACCTATTGCTTTTGCCTTAAAGATGTTAACTCAAACTCAGTGCAATTATTCTCAAACTGAAAAAGAAGCCTTGCTATTGTGTGTGGTGTGACTAAGTTCCATCACTGGTCTGTATGGTCGCTAGTTCGTTTTAGTGACACATCACGAACCTTTGCAGTCCTTGTTTCATACGTGAAAGCCGGTTCTTATACGGACTGCTCAAAAATTGAAACGATGGATTTTCTTGATATCGCAGTATCAGTACGAAATTGTGTACAGAACTAAATGCCCTTTCTCGCCTTCCGATTGCCCCAGACTCTGAGTTTCATGTATCTACCGCATATTCTTGCCAAATTGAAGCACATGACTCTGAATTGCTGGAATCGTTTACCTTGAATTACAGAAAAATTGCCCAGGCCACGGAAGGATATATAGATCTCAAGATTTTGTGGCATTACATTTGCCCGTCTTTGACCCGTTCGTTGAACAGTGTGCAGAACTCAGTCGTGGGCCGATATTTTCCATGTCGGCGTAACCTTTCAGTACAAGATGTGATTCTAGTTCAAAATGACAATGGGCAACGGCGTATGCTTATTCCCACAATGTTGCAAAAGGGTATGTAGCGGTTGCTCCACCAAGGATATAGGAGAATTGTTCACACTAAACATTTAGCGCGCCGGTACTGTACTTGGCAGAGGATGGATGCACACATTGAACAGATGACAGAATGGTGTCGAGCATGCGCAGAGAAACAGTCCGCTCCATCACAAATGATGCCAATTTGGCCTAAGATTCAATCGCCATGACAGCGTGCGCACACTCACATGGCAGGATCATTTTGGAACACTCGATGGCTCATAGTGGTAGACTCTTTTAGCATGTTTCCATTTGCGGTGCCTAGACCTCTACGACATCACGTAACACCATTCAAGCGTTGTCCGTCATATATTACGTAGAAAGTTTACCAGAAGTACTTGTGTCAGACAACGGAGCACAGTTCACTTCACGTCACTTTGAACAGTTCTGTGAATGAAACGGAATTCATCATCTAACAAGTACTCCGTTTCACCCCCAGTCCAACGGAGAAGCAGAACACATCGTACGCACATTTAACCGACAGATGGCTAAGCTTCACACCACTCACACAAGGGAATAGTCCATGCTACTCCTTCTCGCCTCCTATCGCTCCCACTTAGAATACGGCCGATCACCAGCGGAACCTCTGCATAGCTGCTACCATCGGACGCGGCAGCAGTTCCTACAACCACCGAGCATACGGCGCCAATGGACCGCAAGTATACCTTTCCACCGTGCAATCATGTTCTTTTTAGGGTTTATGGCAACTGTGGCCTCTGGGAAAGAGGTGTGATACAGAAACGCAATTGCTCTCATATTTGATTGCAGATATTGATGGTTTGCAGCACCCCAATCAGAACGAAATTCTCAAATTTCGTTTGCCCCGTGATTCTTCTCTCAGATTCACGGCTTCACTGCACTGTGCAACCATCACAACCGCCCGCTGGTGCCACCAGGACACCCCTGGAGAAGTGGATGGACGATGAGCCCTCGCCCCCGCCGTCCCCATCGGCTGGTACTAGGTACCTGCACACTCCAGCTTCGTCACCGTCCCTGTCGCCTTAATCGCCCCAGGACACGACCTCAGGCCTAGACGTGTGCCCTGGCTGCCTCGCAAGCCAGATGGTGAGGTATGGAGTATGCCGTCCTCGACAGCTATGACTCGCAGGTCGTCTCCATGTCCAATGTCCCGCCTCCCTCCCCATTGTCGTTGTCATCCTCACTACACGACAACGGTGTGGCATATCAGGGGGGGGGGGGGGGGGGAGGAATGCGCTAGTGTAAGCGAGAGGTTGCGAGAAGATTGATATAGGCCAAAGACAGGCTGGCAAGAAACGTGCGACCAACGCCCTCTCGACTGCCAATATTTAAATCACGCTGCTGACCAGAGGGCCCTGTTAGTTCCACTCAGTCACCTTTGGAGTCATCGAGACATCTGTCGCCGCCCTGTCACTTACAGTTGCAGGCAGCACATAGCGACCAGAATAATACATACAGCGTACTTGTACTTCACCAGCAGTGAGGCTAACATGGACTATTACAAACAGCTTCTGCCACAGCACATGGACGCTTAAGTAGCTATATGTTCATCTTAATAAAGAATCCAGTTTCAGTTATAGAAAGAGGATACCGGCCACAAATATCATCCTCTTCTTGCTTCCCATGGTACGGGCCTACAGAGAAAAGGAGATGACACGAAATAGGGCTCGTACACTGAGGTAACTAAAGTCATTGTATGCCTCCCACCATCTTTTCGGACCTCCTTTTGCCGGGAAGGAACTACAGCTTATGGCATCGTGCAGCAAAACCACGTCGCATGGACTCAGCAAGTCGTCGGAAGTTGCTTATAGAAGTATTACGCCATGCTGGCTCCACAGGCGAACATAATTGTGAAAATGTTGCATGCACAGGATTTTGTGCATGGACTGAGCTCTCCATTATGTCCAAAACATGTTTGATAGTATGAATGTCAGGCGATAGGGTTTGCCAAATCATTCGCTCGAATTGTCCAAAATATTCATTAGACCAATAAGGAGCAGCTGTGGCCTTGACATGGCGCATTGTCACCCATAAAAATTCCACCTTTGTTTCGTAACATGGAATACATGATTGGCTGCAAATGATCTCCAAGTAGCCAATCTTAACAGTTTTTACCACAGTACATAGTCCATACAAAGTTAACTCAGCTCACACGGTTATGGAGCCTTGCACAGTGCTATTTTTAAGAAATTGGTAGGGTCTGCGCAACATGCGGGCCCTACCATCAGCTCTTGCAAACTGAAGTCGAGGCTCATCTGATCAGACAACGGTTTTCCAATACTCTTCCAGCCAATACGGTCATGATATCAGGAGAGCCGTTGGAGACGTTGCCATACTGTCAGCAAAAGCATTCGAGTCGGTCGTCTGCTGCCATATCCCATTACTGCAAAATTTCGCTAGTGTACTAACGGATACTGTTAGCACTGACAACATACAATCGCTGCTGCTCTCGCTTGTTAAGCGAAGGCCGACGGCGTCTGAGTGTCGCTATCCCACCCCAGTTATCCAACTCACGGAAAGGGACCTGCAGTTTACCGAGGCATGCAAACGACACGTCATTTCTGGCAACTCCTCACACTGATGCGAAGTGATCGGTAAGTAAAAACAGAGACTGTAAAATTCTTGGGCTGGCCGACATTCGATTTCTCGACCTTTTTGTTGTTTGTATTTTGTTCGTTATTGTTCGTTGTGTTTGGCCATAGCGAACATCACTCGACATCCGTTGAAGTTCGTTGTTGATCTCTTCAATCAGTTTTACTTTATTTTATTTTATTATTACAGAGAGCAACCAGCTCTTTGACGGAATACGCTGAGCTGCCGTGCAGCCTGTAGACCACTCGGTTAGGTTCATCTATAGATTTTGGTGACTGAGTTTTCGAGTATCGAGATATGTGACAGAGACGGATATGTCTTCTGATTGCACTTACTTAGAAGTTTAAGTTTTTTACACCGCCAGAGGGCCATAGACCTTTCTACTTGACATACACCGTGCAACACATTTATGGGATCACTGATTCAAAATGCTGTAATTATTTCCATTTGCCAAGTATACGTTTGAAATTTGGCTCTGACTCACCTACAACCTTTTTCCGTTAAAGTTCAAAAGCGTGGTTGCCTATGACGTCACCCTCTGGCTCGGCGATGCTTTAAAATGCAACGTATCAAGACATGCCACGAATCAGACCAGACCTCATTAGTTCATGTGACGTGTAAGGTGAGTTAGTAATATTACACAGGCACAAATTTTTAAAAAACTCTGCCCAAGACCGTCGTAGACATATAGCGCGATGGGAACATCGTCGCATCTCCTCTCACATTTAAGCCATTTTTTTGACGCATCAGCGATAGTGGTTAGAACAGCGACGTCCAGCGTTGAAATCATGCAATTTATTTGTGTGTGGCCGAGGAAAACGTTTCAGACACATCGCCGCTCAGAAGCGACACGGAAAGGGCTCAAGGGTTTGCCTAAAGGGCGTCACTGTAAACACCCCTTCACTTCAGGCGTTGATTGCCACACATTTAGCTGTCGAAAACTCACAGTGCGATCAGAACCAGGGCAACGATCTTGACAATCTTTGACATTACTGACATCCTATGGACACCAAAAGCCTTCTTTAAACACACAGTGGCCATTAACCCCAATGAACGTGATCGTCCTAATTTGAAGGTCATGTCGACCGCAGTTTTACTCCGTACACAGTATGGAACAAGAAGGGGTAGTGAAAACCATTCGACGAAATTTGAAAGTGATGCAAACCAGCAAAGGGTGCATATTATATTTTCACCCTCCTTTCTTACGCTCTCCTTTGTTGTAATTACGGAGGGATACGATAATGACAATTTCGGAAATAAAACGTCGAAGTGTCATGCTTTTCTATCATTACAGAGAAAGTTTTAGGGTTTTGAAGCAAATTTCTAACTTAAACCTAGCAATGTGAAATAATTACAGAAGTGTAATCCTCTAATTCCGTGGTGCAGTGGTAGATTTTAACTTGATACCTTCAGCCATTTTTGAAAAAAAGGAATGTCAGTAGACGAACTGAAAATTGATTCTCTAAGGAGCAGACAAAACGAAACGACGCAGGTAGAAAGAAAGTGACTAAACCGTTTGCTATTTAAAAGGTAATCGAAATTACTCTTAATACATTTATTCCACTGTGAGTAAGGACGGCCAATGCCTTCGGGAAAAATGTGTGCCGCTGCCTACTAAACCCTGCTTGTACGCAGGTGTGCTTTCTTTGTCAGAAGCAAATCACTGGCCACGAACGCCTTTCTCTGTGGTTCCAAAAATAGGGAAATCTCAACGGAAAAGATTGGGACTGTATGGAGAATGTGTAAGGGCTTCCCAGCAAAACTTCTGCAACGTAGTCGAAACGACCTTGGTAACACGTGGGTCCGCCCGCCGCATTGGCTGACAGTAGGATAAATGTACGATGTCGATTACTTTTGAGATAACAGAAAGTCTACGAACTTCTTTTGCAAGTGACTTGTTTTCATTTCATTTGCCTTTATATAAGGGTTCAGATTGTAGTGATTGAGGTACGGAACGCCGAAGAGCAATACAGCATACACTGCTCGATGCCAATGAGTGGCAATCACATGACAAGTAGTCTCTTCCGTTTGGTTCACAGAACTGACACCCTGATGGTTCCTCTATCATTCAGTATCTGTTACGGTGGAAACGATTGTCGCTCATGTATATTCTCAGTTATTATTTATGTCAGAGAGTATTTCGTACAATCACACATATTAGGGTTTCGTCCTATTTCAAAGGAGTTTGGAGCACTCCTAGCATAACTGCTTAAATACCTCTCTGCTTGTTGTAATTGGTCAAATCTTGTATTCACGGTCCTGCCAGCTGTTGTACGTAGAGGCATGAAGAACATTGCTAGGGTCTATGGGAAATACTGGTTCTTGAAATTCTGTAAGACGTTTTTCGTGGAACAATGAGCAATAAATTGGAAGTGTGTGAAGTTTATGTTATAAAGCGTTTCCGAGAGTCGGTCGCATCAGTGAAACCAACTTGTGACCTATCTTACTGTCGTTCTTCGTATGGGTCCATTACCCCTTACCAGCCCTGTTTCATATGAATCCCTCAGACTTCTGCAGCATTCTAACATGACACGCGCATAATTTGTAAGCAGTCTGCTATGCAGATCGACTGAATTTTCCTAGCTTCCTGCTAAAACACCGAAGTCTGTCACATGACTTAACCACAAGTGAACCAATAAGATCATTCCATTTAACATCCCTTCAAAATGTTACAGCCACGTATTTGTTCGAGTCGACTGTTTTATTTGTGACTCAGCGACGTTACAGTGAATAGATATCACTTTGAAAAGTTCTCTGATGTGTAGAGGTTTAAATTTGGGAGTCATTAATACAGAACTTAAATCTTAAGCCAGAGGTATTGCTGTAGAGTTCCGCTAACGATATTCTGTTTTGTAGCCATATTTGCTATTAACTCCTCTTAATCTCAGACTAACGAATAAAAAATTTTTTCGTACTATTACATGCAAAATATCACCATCCTTCAAGAAGAACAGAGAATGGTCGTTATTATCATCTGTATAAGTATATTTACTGTTCCAAAACTTATGCACAAGACACTAGGCACAAGAGCTTGCACTTATTGGAAGTAGAAAATAACCAAATAAGTCCACAATTCACCACACATATTACACACAATTTAAAATATACAACTGATTTTACAGTTAGTTTCATTACCTTCATACGCCAGCCTTTTTTAATATAATAAACATCTAAGAGGAAATTAATAGCTTAATTCTCTCTTAAATACAACACTTATCGAATATAAGGACAAAGAGTTTGTTACTAGCTGAAACGTATTCCGATGACTAATAAAAATATAATAAATAACTAATACTTGGGTGTGTTGGCGTATGGAAATTAGTGTAATTGCTCCAAATTATTTTTCATTATCATCGGAAAATGTCTCTTACAGTGGCGTAATAAGTAGAAGTAACCAATACCAGAAGAAACTGAACACAGACAGTTTACAACCAGTTAAAAATTTCACGTAGTGTACGTGCTTAAATAATAGTTTTATAATAATGGCGCACATTCAAGTAGACACTCATGTAACTATGTGCTACACGTGCAGGGTGGCACAAAATATGTGTTAGAAAGTTTTTGTCAACTACGGCATATTAGCGCGTAATATACACTCCTGGAAATTGAAATAAGAACACCGTGAATTCATTGTCCCAGGAAGGGGAGACTTTATTGACATATTCCTGGGGTCAGATACATTACATGATCACACTGACAGAACCACAGGCACATAGACACAGGCAGCAGAGCATGCACAATGTCGGCACTAGTACAGTGTATATCCACCTTTCGCAGCAATGCGGGCTGCTATTCTCCCATGGAGACGATCGTAGAGATGCAGGATGTAGTCCTGTGGAACGGCTTGCCATGCCATTTCCACCTGGCACCTCAGTTGGACCAGCGTTCGTGCTGGACATGCAGACCGCGTGAGACGACGCTTCATCCAGTCCCAAACATGCTCAATGGGGGACAGATCCGGAGATCTTGCTGGCCAGGGTAGTTGACTTACACCTTCTAGAGCACGTTGGGTGGCACGGGATACATGCGGACGTGCATTGTCCTGTTGGAACAGCAAGTTCCCTTGCCGGTCTAGGAATGGTAGAACGATGAGTTCGATGACGGTTTGGATGTACCGTGCACTATTCAGTGTCCCCTCGACGATCACCTGTGGTGTAGGACCAGTGTAGGAGATCGCTCCCCACACCATGATGCCGGGTGTTGGCCCTGTGTACCTCGGTCGTAAGCAGTCCTGATTGTGGCGCTCACCTGCACGGCGCCAAACACGCATACGACCGTCATTGGCACCAAGGCAGAAGAGACTCTCGTCGCTGAAGACCACACGTCTCCATTCGTCCCTCCATTCACGCCTGTCGCGACACCACTGGAGGCGGGCTGCAAGATGTTGGGGCGTGAGCGGAAGACGGCCTAACGGTGTGCGGGACCGTAGCCCAGCTTCATGGAGACGGTTTCGAATGGTCCTCGCCGATACCCCAGGAGCAACAGTGTCCCTAATATACTGGGAAGTGGCGGTGCGGTCCCCTACGGCACTGCGTAGGATCCTACGGTCTTGGCGTGCATCCGTGCGTCGCTGCGGTCCGGTCCAAGGTCGACGGGCACGTGCACCTTCCGCCGACCGCTGGCGACAACATCGATGTACTGTGGAGACCTCACGCCCCACGTGTTGAGCAATTCGGCGGTACGTCCACCCGGCCTCTCACATGCCCACTATACGCCCTCGCTCAAAGTCCGTCAACTGCACATACGGTTCACGTCCACGCTGTCGCGGCATGCTACCAGTGTTAAAGACTGCGATGGAGCTCCGTATGCCACGGCAAACTGGCTGACACTGACGGCGGCGGTGCACAAATGCTGCGCAGCTAACGCCATTCGACGGCCAACACCACGGTTCCTGGTGTGTCCGCTGTGCCGTGCGTGTGATCATTGCTTGTACAGCCCTCTCGCAGTGTCCGGAGCAAGTATTGTGGGTCTGACAAACCGGTGTCAATGTGTTCTTTTTTCCATTTCCAGGAGTGTATGTTTGTCACTATATTTATGCTAAAGAAAATAACCTAATATTTGATACAGAAGGCTTTCAAAATGGTTTCCTCTTGCAGCAATGAGTGTGTAGACCATTTAATAGAATTGCGCGATGACTTTCCATAAAACACCATTTCCGGCTGCACGAATCTCCTTGGATATTGCAGTGTGAAGATCCTAGAGTGCTGCAGCTACATCTTTAACACTCTGTTCTTTAGACAGACCCCATAAGAAACATTCAGTTTACGATTCTAAGGGCAATTCGACACCATGTCCCATTAGTGCTATGGTATCCATGACAACTATCCGATGTCTGAATGTCGCCTGAAGGAAATGGAAGACGTCTTACATGAAGCAGTAGTCTCAGAACTTTCGACGTCGTCGTGCGGTCGTTAGAAATTAATTTCCTGATCTTGCCTGTAGTTGTCCGCTGTGACTGGTTCTTCAATACAAATGAGCACAGTAACGCACTGTGCTCGGAAGGTGCACCAAAATTAACTTTTTGTAGATGAAGTGGATCAGCGCATTCGGTTTGGGCTCCAGTACCACTGTTCCAATATTAGCGCTCCCATTCCGAAATGTGAAATGAGACATCACTGAGTGAGCTGTATAGAATATTTAGAGCCAAAATGCAGCAATGCTGGCACACGTTTAAATCACAGTAGAGAAACTTTTTCTAACGCGAATTTTGAGTCACCCTGAAGTCCCTCTCAGATAATAAAGATTGTACTAAAATATTCAAGTGTCAGTTCGATTTTACTGGATACTAGAATAAAAAATTTGTCATACTTATTCAAAGAAGCGAACGATTTACAACTTTCTGCTGCCACAGTGCTATTTTTGATGTTTCACTGGTAATATAATTCTCAAGAATAGTCTTTCTACAGCCACTATTGGGATGTATCACGTGGCAGTTTGCGAGACTATGAATATTATTCAGTATTGCATCAGAAAGGAACGGTATACCATTTTTTCATGAAGTGTGCAAGTGAAACAGCTAAGTTTTATCTAATTACCTTATGACCCTCCAGACCGTGGAAAGGCGTGGGTGCATAAGAATGGTGTGATTTTGATGAGAGATAATATCTTCTGTTCATGATTTTTGTATTTAGTATCCGTAAATTACCTTATATTTCCCATTTGTCTTGTCCGAATACTTTCCCTCGTCCTTAATTATACCAGTGTTTGGCCGTTGACCAACAGACTTATTTCCTCTCCGATCCTTTGCAGAACCTCACCATTCCTTACTTTATCAGTCCACCTAATTTTCAACATTCTTCCGTAGCACCACATCTGAAATGCTTCGATTCTATTCTGTTCCGGTTTTCTCACAATCCATGTTCCACTACCATAGAATGTTATGCTCCAAACGTACGTACTCACGAAATTCTTCTTTAAGTAAGGCCTGTGTTTTATATTAATATACGTCTCTTGACCCTTTTGCCTGTAGCAGTATGCTGTTGACGTCCTTGTTTCGTCTGCCAAGGGTTACTCTTCTGCATTCGTAGGAAATTTCCTTAACTTTATTTATTTCGTGATCATACATTCCGATGTTTAGCTTCCCGCTGTTCTCAATTTTTCTGCTTCTCATTACATTCGACTTCCTTCGATCTATTCTCCATTCATTGTACTTATTACAATGCTCATTTTATTCAGCCGATCCTGTAATCCTTCTTTACTTTCTCTTAGAAAAGCAATGTCATCAGCTTATCTTATCATTGATATCTTTTCACCTTAATTATATTTCCACTCTTGAATATTTCATTTGCATCATTGGTTCTTAGTTTATAGATTGATCAGGACGGTGGTACCCTATGTTACACCCTTTTCAACCCGAGCATATCGTTCTTGGTCGTCCCCTCTTATTATTCCCGCTTGCCTCTTGTGTATGTTGTATATTAAACGTCTCTCCTTATAGCTACCCCTATTTTCTGTAAAATTTTACACTGTAGAATTCTTTCTCCAAACTGACAAGTCCTATGATTCTGTCTTCACTCTTCTGTAATTTATTAGTGAGAGCAGCTTCGACGATGAAGCTTATTGTGCTATAATTCTCGCACTTGTCACCTCTTGCAGTCTTCAGACATCTGTGGATGATATTTTTGCGAAAGTCAGAAGGCATATCGCTAGACTCATACAATCTACACACCAACGTGAACAGTCGTTTTGTTGACACCGCACCCTACGATTATAGAAATTCTTATGGAACGTTATCTTTCCCTTGTGCCTTATTTGATCATGGGTCGTGCAAAGCTCTTTAAAATTCTGATTTTAGTATTGAATCGCCAATCTCTTCTAAATCGACTCCAGCTCGATCTTCTATCATACCAGTCAAATCTTACGCTTCATAGACGCATTCAGTGTACTCTCTGCACCGATATGTAACTAAAATCTTCCAGTATCTCCCGGCCCCATCCAAGTGTATCTCCGCATCTTGTGATTCTTGAACAGAGTATCCGCTATTACTAGCTGAAATTTGTCGTAGAACTCAGTTAGTCTTTCTGCCCTCTCATTTTCTCCATATTCTCCTGTAACCGCTTCCTCTACTCCTTCCCTTACAACCGCAATACAGTCCACCATAAGTATTAGATTATCATCTCATTTAGTACTGAATTACCCGTTCAGTACCTTCATGTACTTCTCTATCTCTTCATCTTCACCTTGCGATGTTGGAATGTACACCTGAACTATGGTCGTTGGTGTTGGCTTGCTGTCGATTCTGACGAGAACAATCCTACCACTTAAAAGTTCACAGTAACTCACTCTCTGCCTTACCTTCCTATACATAACGAATCCTACTGCCCTTATACCATTCTCTGCTGTTGTTAATATTATCCAATATCTGTCTGGTCATAAATCCTTATCTTCTTTCCATTTCGCTCCACTGTTCACTGCTCCCCACTAAATCTAGACCGACACTTTGTATTTCCCTTTTCAGATTTTCAAGGATCTCTATCACGTTAAAACTTCTGACACTCCAAGCCATGACTCGTAGAACGTTATCTTCCCGTTGGTCATTCAATCTTTTTCTCACGATCACCTCCCATTTGACAGCCCGCTCCCAGAGATCCGAAAGGGGCCTATTTCGGAATCTTACGCCGATGGAGAGATCATCATGACCCTTTTTCAGTCACAGGTCTAACATCCTGTGGATACACATTACGCGTCTTTAATGCAGTAGCTTCTACCGCTGATCACTGCTTATTCTTCCGCCGTAGAAGCAGTTTCCCACCACGAACAGAAGAACGCGGTGGTAGACTTAAAATTACAATACGTATAAATCACACGGCTCATAGTTATACGTGTTGTTAATCATCCATAAAGAAACGCAGTCATCACAATCGCACGTATGACACCAACTGCTGGATAAAGACCTCTTCTGAACAACGCCATTCATTACTTTCTTCCCTTATAGGAAACCATGTTGTACCTGAGATAACTGTGGTCAAATGCACTATGCATGTGACTGTTTCGTCCTGTCTTACAGCAAGATTTTTGGTGGTCCTTACATTTATGTAATTGCTACAAGTACAGCTCTTAACTGACGTAGGTTTCAAAAGGTTTATTAATTAAGTCAATAGAAAAAAATCTCGAGAAGTTTACCAATCTATTGATAAATTATTTCGAGTATTCTGAAGGTTGATTTCCTATTGTAGAAATAGTTAATGTGCATTGCGGATTACCATCACGGAAATGTCCTTGTAGCAATGCACATATCACGCAAGTCATAAACCGCACATGGAAGGCCGTTCTGTCAGCGACAACGTGGTCTGACGCATGTGAGTAATGAGCAGACTGCGAGCTGTGGGAGACTGTGAACGGCGTGACAGTTTCATCTTACTGTAAGTGGCATAAAGAATACTTCTACAGGCATCTGCGTGAGCACGCACCACACACAGCAGTGAAATTGGAAGTCGAAGATTTAGAGATGGATGTTAAGAGTCAATCAGTCAAGTAATATGTGTAGGAGATGCAAGAAATTGGTACAGAATTCAACCGAAGATGGTGTCTGTTCTTTCGGTTATGTCCTAAAGAACAGATACCACTGGTGACCTTGTAGCTCTCGAAGATTGAAATTACAATTAAATTCAGACCTTTAGTTGCGTACAGTCGATGTTAAACATCTACGGGGACATGTGAAAATGTTTGCCCCATACCGGGACTCGAATGAGGGATCTCCTGCTTACATGTCTGAAAGAACAGATACCTTCTTCATATAGATAAGCCTTACCGGCCAGTTATCTTCCTCAGTGCGGAAGCATTCACATTGCCCGAACTCTTACTGAAATAGGTAGATTGACTGCCAAGAGTAATGAGTATAGTGGGCAGGGAGACTACAAATGCAGAGTGTGAACAGTTGTTGGAAGTAAGGGTCTCACGAGGAGCGTACCAGAGATAGTCACTGCAGTCCCACTATCCTCCGTGTCCTCGGTGGCTCAGACGGATAGAACGTCTACCATGTAAGGAGGAGATCTCGCGTTTGAGTTCCTGGTCGGGGCACACATTTTCATCTGTCACCGTTGATATTTATCAACACCCGTATGCAGCTAAAAGTCTGGATTTCATTGTAATTTCGTTCTTCGCGAGCTACAAGATCAGCAAAAGTATCTGATACCATCGATACCATACCATCATTGGCTTACCGGCCAATGATCTTCTTCAGTACGGGTGCACTCACATTTCCCGAAGTCTTACGGGAATCTGTAGACTGACTGCCACGAGTAACGAGTAAACTGGGCAGGGGCACTACAAATGTAGTGTGTGGGCAGAAGTTTACGTCTCACGGGGAGCGTGCCAGAGATAACTCCCTTCAGTCTCACCACTATCCTTTGTGTCCTCACTGGCTCAGTCGGTTAAAGCGTCTGCCATGCAAGCAGGGTATCCCAGGTTCGGGTCCGATCGGGGCACACATTTTCAACTGTCCCCGTTAATATTTGTCAACGCCTGTACGCAGTTTAAAGTTTGGATTTCATATGCACTTTCATTGGTATAGAATGTCACGTGTGCCTTCGTCACCCAGATAGTGCCGAAAAACTCTTAGTGGCACTGTTGTATCGAACAGTCAAAGGCGATGTAGTAGATGGAAGCCTCTCTTTTTGAGCAATTAGTAATCAACAATATTTATACATACTATTATTTTAATCTGTTACTGTGGTTTGACGTCAGTAGAAAATACATGCACGGAAGAGTATTTGGAATTAAGTAACTTAGTCTAGAAAACTTTTAATCTGTTGCTACGATTTCATGTAAGTAAAAAATTCATGCAGGGAAGAGTATTTGGAATAAAGGAACTTGGTCTTAGAAAACTATTTACTAATCTCCGCCCGAACACTTCTCAGAAGGCCTAAGGGTACCGTCTGGCCTCCATGTCATTCTTGAGCGATAGGCATCACTTGACGCGGATATGGGCAGACATGTGGCCAGCACACGGCTCTTGCGGCTATAGTCAATTTTCGTGACCGGAACTGCTACTTCCCAATCAAGTAGCTCTTCAATACGCCTTACAAGGGCTGAATGCACCCCGATTGCTAACAGTGCTTGGCAGACCGGAACAGTCACCCATCTAAGGGCTCGCCGAGCCTGAGAGCTCTTAACTTCACTGATACTGTGGGAGTCAATGTTACCACTGTGGCAAAGCAGTTGGATCATCTTGGAAGCCATTTGGAAATTCCACCGATTGTTGAAATATACAAGTGGCAGTAATAGTTGTGGTAATAAACTGAGGGAGTAGAAATAAAAACTATGTACTTTGCCGACTGAATTGCAGTTGATTCAGAGATGGTAAGGACTTGGAAGAACCGTTGAACGGAAAGGATATTACTTTGGCAAGAGATTACAATATGTATATCGATAAAAGTAAAACATTGGTAATGAAATTTAACCGAATTAAGGGGGGTAGAACGTCAAACGGGCCGACTTGGAGCAGGAGAGGCACCACAGGACATTTTAATTTGCACTGTCTATTACAAATAAATTCTTAAAACTTTGTCAGCATGTCCAGGAAGGATTCAGAATTCACACTCATAGCAGTGGAAGTTCGAAAACATAACGAAGGAATTTTTTTTTACGTGTGAAATTTCATCGTTTTTTTCACTTACTAATGGCAGCATTTGTTGCTATAGGTATACTTTTCTTCCTAAGTTAGAGAGTTTCTTCAATGAATTTTGCACAGCGTACAAACCATACTTAAAGGTGTATGAAACTGTAGAATTTTCCAAATCTATTAAAAACTGTGGTAAAAATTGAGGTAATTAACTATAAAATTTGTGTTTTTCCTAAACATGAAGTTTACAATATAACAGCTCATTCGTTTTTTCGTAAATTAAAAAAAAGTTTAGAGTTTCATACACCTGTAAGTATGGTATGTATACTGTGCAAAATTCATCGAGAATCTCTCTAACTTATGAAGAAATGTGTACCTATAGCAACAAATGCAGCCATTAGTAAGTGAAAAAATAATGAAATTTCGCACGTAAAAGAGAAAATTATTTTGTTATGTTTCCGAACTTCCTGCAATGAGTGTGAATCCTGAATCCTTCCTGGTGATCCTGACAAAGATTTATGAATTTATTTGTAAATGTATAGACACAACAAATTAAAATGTCCTGTGATGCCTCTCCTGCTCCAAGTCAGCCCATTTGACGTCCTACCCCCATTAAATGAGATCAAACTGAGAGAATTAGATTAAGGCGTCAAGGGCAGTATAGGAATTTTTCTAGTTGGGTAGCAAAAGATATGAAGAAGACCGAAAACGGAAGATATAAAATGCACACTAGAAACAGCACGAAAATCATTTCTGAAAAAGAGAAATTTGTTGGTATTTAATATGAATCTAAGAATTAGTTACGCTTTTCTAAGGGTATTTTTCGGGAGAGTTACTTTATTTGGAAGTGAAACGTCGACGACAGGCAACTCCGACAAGGAAAGAATGGAAACTTTTGAAATGTGATTCTATAGAACAAAGCGGGAGGTAAGTCTGGAGACAGATTGACAACTGTGGAGGTACTGAACTGAATTGCAAAAATAATTATTTTACGGAACAGGTTGATAAGAAGAAAGGATCGTTAATAGTACACGTCCTCAGGCACCAAGGAATAGTCAATTTGTGACGGAAAGAAGTGTTTTTGTTGGTGATGGCGGTTGGGGATAGAAATTTTAGAGGGAGACAAAGGTCTGAATACAGTAACCAGTTTCAAATGTACGTGGGTCGTGATAGTTACGCAGAGATAAAGACTTGCACTGAGTTGCCTAGCATGGAGACCTGTATCAAATAAGTGTCCAGAAAGAAGGCCACAGCAACAACAATGGATGTAGTCAATGTTACTAACGTCCTGCTGGCGTGTGAGTGGATCAGAAATTATTTTTTTTTTTTTTTTTTTTTTTTTTTTTTTTTACGTGAACAAGCACATGATCTGCGATCTCGGAGCCGGAATTTGTAGCTAAGTTCCGTCGTCCTTTGGTTTCTGTTCATATTCTTTTTCGACGTATGAAATTTTAAAAAGTAATGTTTTCAAAGATTTCGTGTGAATCGGAATCCGTTCGGAGAAGTAGGCAACAGATTTAATAAATATACGAATAAATAAATCATCAGAAGATACAACAACAAAAAACCTCTTTAGTCAATACAACCATAAAGTTATGGTCTTTCCACCCGGTGATAGGATATTAATTCTTGAAATCAGTCGTATTTATATCAACAAATGCAATAAGCTGAGTGATGCTTCACCTGCCTGTTAATATCCTGCCGCAAAGAAAGCCTACTATCATATTCAAGATGAATACCTGTTCATAACGTTTCACTTTGAAGGCCTGAATACTTCTAGTGGCATGTAGCAGTGATCAGATGCTGGCCAACAGTTGCTGACTGAGCTCTGATGCCATTAGACTTAGAGGTAGGGGTCGACATCTCATTTGTATTCGCCGCCTCGAGAGAGAGCAGTTCCCTGCCAAGGCAGGCCGCCATTCGTCTACGTCCTCATCGCTGTTGTTCCTTGTCTCACTGACTCATTAGCGAGCCCCTCCTGAGCAAGACGAACAGGCCTGCTTGCGAAGTTCCGTAGTCAGGCCCTGATGAATGGTGATGCAGCATGTTAGGCAGGTGACCTATGTGTCTCTATGATCTTCTACTCACCAATTAGTTATAAATATATGAAACGATAAGATAGCTGTGGTCGGTAACGTAGAAGTAAATATCCCCGGAGTAGTGAAGCAACTTAATTACTTAATAAAAGCAAGTCTTCTTGTCCACACTATATACCAATTAGGTTCCTTTCAGAATATCCTGAGACATTAGCTCCATACTTAACAATCATATATAACCTTTCACTCGACGAAAGATCCGTACCCAATGACTGGAAAGTTGCACAGGTCACACCAATATTCAAGAAATGTAGTAGGAGTAATCCACTTATTTACAGGTCCATATCGTTACCGTCGATATGCAGCAGGGTTCGGGAACATATATTGTGTTCGAACATTATGAATTAGCTCGAAAGAAACCTGGATTCATACACAGTCAACATGGGTCCACAAAACATTGTTCTTATGAAATACAACTAGCTCTGTATACGCATTAAGTGTTGAGTGCTATTGGCAAGTGGTTTCAGATGGATTCCGTATTTCTGGATTTCCGAGAGGCTTTTGACACTGTACCACACAAGCGGCTCGTAGTGAGATATATGACTAAATTTGTAATTTCCTGTCAGAGAGGTCACAGTATGGTAACTGACGGAAAATCATCGACTGAAACGCAAGTGATCTCGGACGTTTCCCAAAGTAGTGTTACAAGCTCTTTGCTGTTACTTATCAATATAAACGATTAGGGAGGCAATCCAAGAAGCCGTCTTAGGTTGTTTGCACATGTCACTGCCGTTTATCGACAAATTAAGTCATCAGAAGGTCAAAACAAATTGCAAAACGATTTAAAAGATATCTGAATGGTGCGAAAATTGGAAACTGATCCTAAGTAACGAAAATTGTGAGGTTATCCACACGAGTGCACGTTACACGATAAATCAGTAGAATCTAAATGCCGTAAATTCAACCAAAAATTTGGGAATTACAATTAGGAACAACTTCAATTGGAAGGAACACATAAAAAATTTTGCGGGGAAGGTTAAACAAAGACTGCGTTTTATTGACAGGACACTTAGAAAATTTAACAGACCTACTAAGAATACTGCCTACACTACGCTTGTCTGTCCTTGTTTGGAATGAACCCTCTGCCAGGCACTTCAATGTGATTTGCAGAGTATCCATGTAGATGTAGATCGAAATCAAGAAACTTGTCGGACTCGTATGAGATCGGATTCCCAAAATAAAAAATTTTATGTCATCGTTTAGCACACTTCTGCCATCATCACCCTGTTCTTAACTTATAAAATTACTAATTATTAGTTTTTCTGATATCCTCATTTCTTGATAACATAGACTGACAAAGTCTGTTTCGCTGTACTTGCCACCAAGCATAAGTTTCTCTCGTGAAGATGAAGACGCTGAAACACTGAGAATGTCATTATTTGTAATAACATCATTGTAAATTTCAGACAATCAGTGTATTGATAATAACATGTCCTGCTTCTCTTCGTGTGTGTATTGCTGAAAGCCACATGTGGATCAGGGAAAGGAAACTAACAAAGACGAGCTACATAATGAAGTTACTACACAGTCTAGCCACTTAGTAATGGAGTATTCAATTATAAAGACCCTCTCGATGACAAAAACTGTAGATGATACTTGTTTGGCAAAGAAGTCACGAACGAGGTATTCTGAGGTTTAAGTAAACAATTAAAATTAAACTTGCTATTGTTTCCTGCAAATAATGCAGCTGGTAGAACCCTTACAGCAACAGAATAAAATCACTAAACGACATCAGTAAATTGTTGCTTACTAAGATTTATGAAGATACTGCAAAAACACTTTGTTCCTGAAAAGAACAACGCGGCTGAAGTCACACATTATTTTCTCGCATTTTAATACTTTCCTAGGAGTCTACGTTTCTTGTTAATTGTTTGTAACCGGAGCACCTCGCTGGATAGGCAAGATGTTCGTTGCTTTGGTATATTGCTTTTAAACAAGTCGAATACTGTTTCGTGCTCTCCAAATGCCCTATAACTTGGTGTATGTTACGGCATGTTCCGATACGTTCTCGTGAATTAGTGTTGTAGCGTGAAACTTAACACCCCATTATGCATGAACCTAACGAAAATTCTTTCAACTACCGTCAGCGGTGTGGTCTTGGTCCCAGGTGCGAACCCAGCCACGGCTTACGTTTTCTGGAGTAATAATCAGCAATGTCGGCCGAACCCGCTGGAGGACACACGTTCGTTTTGCCGAAGGCCTTATCAAAGAGTAAGGAGGAGCGGACAGCCCCTCAGGGCACTCCCTAATCCATGTGGTGGGAAACGCCCCTCTGAAATGTAGAGGATTCAGCAGTTATACTTTAGTGTTATAGTTAACTTTGAAGATGTCACAGCTCTGCGTCTATCTTTGTCTCATGAGCGTTTATAAACGAAGCATGTCGTTCTGCAGTTTAAGTGACATATCGAAATAAAATGCCTTCAACCTTCGTAAGGTATAAATGACAAGAGCACCTCCTTTCTAAATTAATTTTGTGTGGTGCTGTTTTCATTAGATGCTGGTGTATTTGATTACTGTTTTTGAGGTAGCCGCCGGCCGGAGTGGTCGTGTGATTCTAGGCGCTACAGTGTGGAGCCGAGCGACCACTACGGTCGCAGGTTCGAATACTGCCTCGGGCATGGATGTGTATGATGTCCTTATGTTAGTTACGTTTAATTAGTTCTAAGTTCTAGGCGGCTGATGACCTCAGACGTTAAGTCGCATAGTGCTCAAAGCCATTTGAACCATTTTTGAGGGAGCCATAGTGCCGACTGCAGCAGTCTATTCAACAATTTGTTATAATTGATATTTATTGTATTTTTTTCTAGTATTGCATTATCTTCGCTCCCATCCTCTTGATGATAAGTTACGTGATGGTTGTACTCATCATCAGACTGAATGCAGTTTAGGTGTTTATACGTAACTGTGACATAATCATTACATCTTTTTGCACTGCCGACGCAATTTTGTAGACTTTTAGGGTATTGTGACGTCTGAAAAGATTCCAGCGGTGCAATATAATTAACTTCAGGCTCTCTCAAACAAAGCGTCGTATTCAGGCCGAACTTTGACTTCTGCCATTTGTTGTTGAAGGCGTTGGAGATTAAAGTAATTGATTTTACTTCGAGGTCTTGAAACTTCGCAGGATATGATTTAAAGTGAAACTCATTTTTAACAACAAAATATTACCAATTCATCGATTACATTGTTCAAGCAACCGTTAATTTTCAACTATTTATGAAGAACATGTTTGAAACTAGTTCTCATTAATACAGAAACGTTGGTTTTTATCTACTTACCAAAAGTGTCTTTTATACTCGTTCTCATACTCCACCAAGAGGTTTTACCAGGCTGTTAAGCAGACCACCTGTGTTTTGGCCTGATAATAGCACTGGGTACTTACTTTAGAGTTCGAAATCACGTTTTGGACATCACTTTGATGTAACCATTGCATTTTTGTGTCGTTGCTGCGTTTTTGCAGACTTAAAAAGAGTGTTGTGACACCTAACAAGCATCACATACGTGGAAAATAATTAAATTAAAGCTATGTTATTTCTTTCCTTAATCACGATATATAATCGAATTTTTATCAGCTTTTACGGAGCAGACATCAGTTCGTTCCAATTCACCTGGGGCGTAACACGGCAGTCGATTTTATTTCGCATTTTTCAGGTCTTGGAATAATGTTTGAAATGAAAATCTCTTTTAACAACACTATAGTAGTAATTCTTTAATTACATTAGATAAGCAAATGTTAATTTTTAATTATTTAGGAAGAGAATATAATATAATCGTTGCAGTATTCCATAGAATATAATATATGGCTTCAGATGAACTTTACTGATGCGACTGGTGATCTAGTACATGAAATTTTTTTAAGGCAGTCATGAAAACACATTTGTTATTTTAGTCGCTTTGCGAAATTCAGATTCGTTTTCAACTGTGTGACGTATTTTTTTGTTAAGTTATTGAGATCGTTCTGATACCTTTAAACACAGCCAAGATTCAGCTGCAGAGTAACTGGCCCTTTCATTTTAATGGCATCTAAAATAGTAGACTCTGATTGGAGTGGAGGGAGAGAGAGAGGACACACTTCGCAATGTCTGTTTGGATCATTTTAGCGAAATAATACAAGTTGGCGTCATTTTTATACATTACGTTAATGCTACACTCTGAAATCGGGAAATAGGAGAGGGAGGGGATCTTTGAATTTCCCACTAACACAGTTAAGTAATTTCTACCATCTTGGATTTCTTGATTGGTTGGACTTTCTGACGACGGCGAGGGGGAGATGGGTTTTAAGCTGCCGTTAGAATCGGTTGCGTCAGTTATCTTGGATTATTTATTGATTGTTTCATTTTAGTAGCATACTGTGACTGATTGGAGTAAAGGGGTGGTGGGGATGGGCAAGGGGAGGAATAGCGAGACAGGTAATGTGACTTCTCACAATAAGGATGATGTCGCCATTGATCAGTGTGAGGATGTAACTGCTGACTTCACTGCACTTATTCACACATGTAGGCAAACGTCATTTCTAAAGGGCCGTTCTCATCAAGTCTACAACCATGAAAATCAACACCGTCGGAAACCTAAGAGAAACGTTGTCAATAGACCGTCAGTGGTACACAGATGCTCAATTATGCTACAGACATTAGTCTTTATAGGAGACTGAACAAAATCTCAGTACGTTGGGGTAACTCCTTCGAGCCATAATTTTCTGAATATATGACCCAAAACTTAACTTTTTATGCCATATTTCAGTGGAAGCATACTTTCTCATTAATGTAATAGTACCAGTTAAGCACGAATTGTATCACGAACACGATCCCTGTCTCCTTCCAAGAAACGATAGAGTGATGGCTACGGTGTAATAATGGCAGCCTGGAGCTATATGTCTCCAAAATAATCGCAGCAGCTGTCTGAACTGTTGGAATACGTTTCTCGCACTCTGAAAATCATGCTGGTTCCGGGAATCTGATCTGATTTTGCAGCGTAGTTTTTGAAACACTAATGCTTTCTTTAGGTATATTGTTGTCCCTCTGATAATTATGTACACTCTAAGAAGCTAAACATTCAACACTTTCTCGTCTGGATGGAAGGTACCTGTTATTAGGCTCATTACTTCGTCCAGAGAAAATTGACAAACTCGCTGTTAAATTCCAGAAAAAAATTTCAACTTGGCTGAATTCAACGGTACTGTCTTCTCTTCAATCTATAGAAAATCACAATTTTTTTTCATACAAAACTAGTTACACTGTTCCCCTACTTACGTTACATTTCAAATAGTTGAACATCTCGCTCATTGTAAGTCTATTCTCATGATTGAGTTTTTCAGCTAATTTCAGAAAATTATGCCAAACTAACTCAGAGAAAGTTGTGCATGAAGAAGAGAATGAGACTGAGAGGAATAATATGGGATGTGAAACAGAAAAAAACACGTAATATAAAGTGAATTCCAGTGACATATTACTATTAGAGCATGCTCGAAATGGATTAGTCTAGTAAAGAAAAGCATTACGATTAAATCTGTACGGAATGTACTCTCATTTTGTGTAATACGGAATAATGCTACTTTATTACCAGCTATGAGCGAAAATGATGATGGAAACTGAATTCAGTCAACAGGTATTACTCGTAAATCACTATTTCGTTAAGTATTGCCTGTGACGTTTTAGTCACATATTTTAAGATTCAGTTTACACGATATGTAGATGAAGTCGACGCAAGCAGATATGATCGTTAAATGTTACATGCAACTTCCAGTTAAATAAAGAAAAGAAACGTCATATTCTTTCTCGTGCACATTCGAAAGGACAGTCCCACATTATCTCAGCGCAACATCGACAATAAGTCTGAGATTAAACTTATCCGGACATTCGTATGTAATGCGGAATTGACACTATATGTCCTAAGAGGTCGCAACGGGTACTGCATGGTCGGTAGAGAATCCGTTATAAAAGAATAGGAAGGTTAGGACAACGCAGTGACTTCTTTAACGTGGACTACAGTACTGGGGCGTGTCCACTCTTCTATTTTGTGATGGCTACAGCCACTTTCAGTGACATATTTGAATCTCCGACGTCTTAACTCACCCCAAACATATTCCATTGTGTTCAGGGCTGCACCCTAGGCAGGACAGTCCATTTTAGAAATACTACCATCCACAAAGTATTGCGTCACAGATGCTGCTTTATGACAGCGAGTACATTGCCTCCGAAAAGTTTCTGTTCTGTACGTAGTAAACAATGCTGTAAAATGAGCTGATGTCCTTCACCAATTAGCGTTCCCTTAACCGAAATAAGGAGAACACACACCAACCACGAGAAAAACCCACACCGTAACACACACCTCGTCCGTACCTCGCTGTTGCCGCTGTGCCAGGTAGCGTTCTTCATACTTTCGCCAAACCGAACACTTTAATCAGCCTGCCATAGGATATAACGTGATTCGCCACTCCAAGTCACTCGTTCACAGTCATCCACTGTCCTATGGCGTCGCCATTCACACCATCTCAAATGTTTCTTAGCACTCACTACAGAAGTGTGAGGCTTATGTCACATGCACCTCGTTCTTTTAACTACCTACGCTGAGTCAAGGTTGAAATGTCACTGATTGATATGTTACCCAGATGACATCACGAATATTCAACGTTCGAAGTTAACGATACCTCCTGTTTTGTTTTGCTTGTACTGCTTATCTGGTAACAACACAATACCACTGCCTCCTTTTATAAAAGCGGGTCTAACTGTCGTGAAAACTAGTCATTAAGTCCGTATTACATAGGGTTCTCTGGATACTTTCGATCAGATAGTGTAGTCATTTTATGTCATTTAAGTAACAAATCCATAAGCGACCACATTTAGATTAGATTTGAGCTGCACACGCCGACTGTTGGTGATGTGAAAGTGAAGCAGAAGCGCGAACGAACAACCAACCTAAACCAAGACCATATGGTCCTCATATGATGAAGGACAGGGACTGTCCAGCATTGCGGAGGTTGATGGTAAAAAGTCGCACGAAGTCAGTGGAAGTAAGCACTGTTGAGTTCCAAAGTGCTACCAGGAGGCTAGGTAGTACACATATCATCAAAGTTTTGAATCACCTCCGTTCTGAGAGTTCCAGAACCAGTGCAGAAAATTGGAATAGAGATCAACATAAACATCATTTCCGCCCTTTTTATTGCTCGTGAAAACCACACATTGCACGTTGTACCACTATACAGCGAGACCTTCAGAGGTGGTGTTCCAGATTGCTGTGCACACCAATACATCTAATACACAGCAGCACGTCTTCTTGTATTGAAGCATGCCTGTATTCTTTGTTGCATACTATACACAAGTTCATCAAGGCACCGTTGGTTCAGATTGTCCCACTCCACAACGGCTATTCGGTGTAGATCCCTCAGAGTAGTTGGTCTGTCACGTCGTCAATAAACAGCCCTTTTTAATCTGTCCCAGTCGTCTTCGGTAGCGTTCATTCTGGAGAACATGCTGGCCACTCTAGTCGAGCGATGACGTTATCCAAGTCATTCAGAAGATGTGCGCCACAGGGCCGCCAATTGTCGTCCATGAGGACGAATGCCTCGCCAATCTGCTGCCGATATGGTTGCACTATCGGTCGGACGGTGACATTCACGTATCGTACAGCCGTTACGGCGTCTTCCATGATCATCAACAGGGTTCGTCGGCCCCACATAATGCCACCCCAAACCAGCAGGGAACGTCCACCTTGCTGCAATCGGTGGACACTGTGTCTGAGGCGCCCAGCCTGACCGAATTACCTCCAGACACGTCTCTGACGATTGTCCGGATGAAGACATATGCGAAACTCTTCGGTGAAGAGGACGTGATACCTATCCTGAGTGGTCCATTTGGCATGTTCTTGGGCCCATCTTTACCGTGCTGCATGGTGTCGTAGTTGCAAAGACGGACCTCGCCATGGACGTTGGGAGTGATTTTGTGCATCATGCAGCCTATTACGCATAGTTTGAGTCGTAACACGTCGTCCTGTGGCTGCACGAAAATCATTATTCAACTGGAGGCATTGCTGTCAGAGTTCCTCTGAGCCATAATACGTAGGTAGCGGTCACCCACTGCTGTAGTAGCGCTTGGGTGGCCTGAGCGAGGCATGTCATCGACAGTTCCTGTCTCTGTATCTCCTCCATTTCCGAACAACATCGCCTTGGTTCACTCCAACCGCCTGGACACGTCCCTTGATGAGAGCACTTGCTAGCACAAAGTAACAATGCGGAAGCCTTCGAACAGCGGCATTGAGTGCCTAGGCGTGGTTGAACTACAGTCAACACGAGCCGTGTACCTCCTTCCTTGGAATGACTGGAACTGATTGACTGTCGGACACAGGGTTCCCTGAATGAATTTTGATCTGCTGCGAAGTATCCGTTGATTTGAAACTTCCTGTCAGATGAAAACTGTGTACCAGAACGTTCTCGATCCTGAAATCTTTGCCTTTCCCGGAAATCGCGCTCTCATGTGCGGTCTCCCAGTATGCTTAACGTTCCACCACTAGAAACTTTACTTCTTTCAGTACCTCTTTTCTACCTTCCAAACTTCGCATTAGGTTTCCTTTTCCGCACAAAAAATAGCTCAAACTCTCCTGGACGCCCTACTCAACCTACAAGGGCAGAGGAAGAAAGTTCCATCTGCTTCATAAGAGGACTCTTTAGAACCCAGCGAAACGTATTAGCAGGTTAGAAATTAGCAACCAAGGAGGAGTGCTGTGACAAGGGGCGTTGCGGAGTATTCATATAGATTTGGGGGGGGGGGGGGGGGGGGGGGTTCGGGTCGTTCGAGAGCACTGAACGTGAAGTACGAAAATGCAATATTCCTGAACTGGGAGCATAACCATACCCTACTTACACAAACGCGGAATATGTGGAGCTTATAAACATGACTGAAACCGTTCGTGGCGTATTACAACAACATGACATCAATAGCTACGGCTCGAGTTAATTGCTTCCATTGCCAAAGTAAGCTTCCTTGATGCCTCAGGATGTATTCTATCAACCGATCCCTTCTTTCAGTCAAGTTGTGCCCTAAAATCCTCTTCTCTTGATTACAGTTCTGCAATTCCTCCTTACATACAATTCTTCTCATATCAAATTCAGCATTTTTCAACAGCACAACGTTTGAGAAATTGCTATTCCACTCTTGCAGAAAGTGTTAAAAAGAGGGCTTCGCGACCTCTGTGTTCCTCTGGTACTTGACTTTTCCTGCTATAATCCGACGCCTTGGGGTTCACTATCATCGCTCACACTTAATGCAATCCCGTCGTGGCCCCACGCGATATTTATATCCATCAACAAACAGGTCTCTCGTAGCGGGAACCTTGTTCGTCGTCAGACTGAACATGCAGACATGAAGAATAATTATTTTGAATGAAAACAACATTGTTTTATTTTTAAAAAAGCTTCAATAATCTTGACATAAAATATTAGAGTAATTACGTTTCAGCCCACACTCATACTTTGCTTCCAATGAATCTGAATTCTGGCACTTTGTCTTCTTCTTGGTTCCCATTTTTATATTCATCTCTAAACTCATGTCTGCTACTACTCATTTGGTTCGTTTTCCTTCGATTTGTTCTCAGTCCCTATTGACCCTTCACTCTATTCAATGGGTCCTCCAATCCTTCCTCAGTGTCACGGAGGACATCAGTATTATAGGTGATTCTCACCGTGGATTTTAGTCCCACTCTTGTACCTTTCAATTGCATCATTGTTACCTCCAATGTATGTATTGCACCATAGTCCCAGCAGACCACATCCCTGTCTTATAACGTTTCTAATCCGAGCAGGAAAATGACGGGCATAATTTCCAGTGAGTATGTAAGGGCCATTTGAATTTGAGAGTGCGTACAGCACTGCATTCCTACGAAAACTTCATAAAGGTTTCACTCGAAACACCCTTAGTTACCCAACATCATTTGAGAAGCTGGTATATACTTTGTGTCACTGTCATCTTTTTATGGTTTTCGGAACCCCTGATCATGTGTAAAGTCCTCACTTCTCGTAACTATTAAAATTTTACATAACGTGCTAGATTTTTCTGACATAACGGTATTGAAAGAATCATTACTTAGCGACAGATTCTAGTGTCAACTATGGCTTTGTCAGAGGCCTCCGTCAACTAACATAAGCTTTCGTGAAATGATGTCTAGGCGTGCATTATCACCAAACGGTGGCCTGTAAACCATCACTGACATTAAGGCGTTTCCCTTGGATTCTTACAGTTATTTACGTGAACAAATATTGATCATGAATAGAGTACACTATGAATAGTTACGAATAAGGAGAAATTTAATCATTTAATTTATAAGAACATCCTGTTAGTAATAAATATTATTAAATAATAAAAGTAGTTCATTTCTTCCATACAGTGATATAGTACACGTATTGGCACAAAGGAAACGGTCAATAACGGTATCCACGTGTCTTGGAGGGAGCATCCCGGCAGGATCACGTTTGGAGCTTGGGAAAATATTGCTAGGACTATTATGGTAGCTGCCGAAGTGAGCTTGAATACTCACCAGTAAACAGCAAGCATGATGCACTTGCTGTCGAGCACCTCACGATCTTCTAAAACAAATGGCACATTCTACAAGGGTAATGCAAGTACCCTATTCAGATCACACCACATACGTCTACAGAAATAATGGACACAGCCCTGCCCGATTCAATGACTGTCACCCACTGAGTTTTTCTGAGATGTGATGTGAAGGCATAAACTATCATACCATTTCCCAGGCTAAAATCTTCGTGAATCCATACGACTTGCGTTTCAGGCATTGCAAGAAAAGTCCAGAGAATGACATTCGGCAGCTATTTGCTTCCATGCCGCAAGAAGTGCAAAAACGCAGTCGTGCTGGTGTGTGGTCAAACCTCATGTTAACAGTGAAGAGCAGTTTCAATGGAATAAAAGTTTTATCACTTAACAACCGTTTTGAGATGATCAGGTCACAAAATTTAATAAATAACGGGCTGGTTCTTCCGGGTGATAACAAGTCAAATACTGTTGCAACCGCAGCATTATAACAATACGTAAACGGTTCTCGATGACATATTACTTCAACGCCTACTGTTTTGTGCTCCTCCACCCACCGTATGCAGTTTTACCGACAGAGCTGTCGTCGAAGTGTGAACAAGACGTCCCATGCGTCCTGTTGTTTCGGAATCCGCTGCCTTCTGCACAAATTGTTCCGTTCAGATCAACACAAATCACAGGACCAGAGTATTACATTCCGTATCGGTAACTGAATTCTCTCATGGACTGATTACACGCCATGGGACAGTATATCGGCCACCGTCGCAATTCGCTGTTTCATATCAAGAATTCACAGTTACCGCTATTCTTTTAAATTTGGCATGCTCAACCCGTCATTGTCAGCTGCATAGAATTCGGCGCAACCATTTTGAAAGCGCAGAACCGAGCGCTGATTGTCGAAAAGCAAATGTATCACGGAAAAATGAAACACACGTTTGAGCACAAAGTTCTTTTCTGAAATCATATACCTGCTTGTTTTGTTATAAATCCGTTACTTTATCAATGGCAAGAGAGGTAGCAGTACGGCGATATCTAATTTTTCAACGTCCGATATTTGGAAGCGAAAATTTACAACAGAAGCAGAGAAAATCGCATGAACGATAGTCAGTCGTATTATTACAGGACTATTCAGTGATGTTGGAACTCATTAACGCCGAACGCTTATTGAAGTTTCCGAATTATGTTTATTAAAGAACAGTAATTGCCTTCAGCACACAAGCAATAACTAATCAGAGGGAAAGTACAATCATTTGACAGCAATGGGTGTGTGACAACATAAACCGATTTTGTTTTTTCCTTTCTTTCCAAAAGCCTGCTGGCTGGTTTCATGCGTGACGTCCCAAAATCATTTCCTGTGCCATCCTTTTCATCTGAGAGAACCAAACGCATTGTGCGTTCTCAATTTAAGGGCTTATTACAATAGTGGTACAAGTCCAATTTTGTTCATACAGAGATACAGGGTCCTAAAGTTAAATGTGCGCTGAGAAATCTGCAGTTGACATACCAGATATTTTCAGATATATATACTTGTATATATTCTGGTATCTGAACTGCACATTTATATGCCCGAATATTTCTGGTATCTCAACTGCAGATTTTTAAGCGCATATTTAACATTAGGAGTCTGTTCCTCAGAATGAACAAAAATTGACTTGTACCACTACTGAAATAAGCCCTTCCATTATTGCTGGATGTATTCCCATCTCTGTCTACCTCCACACTTTATACCCTCTACAGCTCCCTCTAGAACCATGGAACTTATTCCCTAATTTATTAACAGATGACCTATCACATGTCCCTTCCTCTGGTCAGTCTTTTCATATGTTCCGTTCCTGTTCGATTCTGAGGAGAACCGCTTCAATCCATACCTTATCAGTCAACCTAATTTTCAACAGTGTTCTGTAGCACCACATCTCAGATTCTTTGATTCTCTTCTGTTCCGGCTTTCAAACAGTGCACGTATCACTACCATACAGATTGATTGTATTCAGGATTCCAATAAACGTTATTCGCCATTCTTTATCCCACAAAATACAATTTTCAACTGAGTGTGCGTTTAATGCCATGGCCTTACACGATCTTACTGGGAGGACCTGATGTCCTTATGGTACCAAGCTACTGGTCGACAGTAGAGTCAGCGACTTTCTGCATCATTAATTTGCTCATCATTCACGGATGAGGAAGAACAGTCCAACAAAGTTTTCTAGGCTCCTCTCGGCTGCGCGTACTTGTATGTGGCCATGCGTTGTCATGGAGAATTTCATTTACATCGGTGTGACGATGAATACGCTGAACTAGATTCTAACATAATACTCTTAAGAGTTCATCGCTCCACCATGAAGAAGGACATCAATCGAAATAACCACTTCAGAGTACCAGAAGGCTGAGGGTGGGACTTCTTCGGAGGAAACGTGATGTGGCTCCACTTGTAGTGGGACGAAATTAAGCGTCACCCATCCACCAAAGTCAGCCCAGTTTGCAGGTGACTATAAGTTTAATTTAGTTTTGTTTATGTGTTTTCTTATTATTTGTAATAAATGTGAATTATCTAAAAGTTTGTATTTTTTTTTATGTGTTTCATGTACGGAGAGATCGGCGCAACGAGCGGGGACAGCATCTTCGTTGCCGCGACCAGAGAGGAAATTGCTGGCCGCTATACGTCGCGGGTCGACAGCCAAGGAGCAACAGAAGATCCTGGAACCGAGTTGTTGCGTCGTGTTTCTAAAAAATTAAAAATGAATTTTTATACTCTTTTTGTACAACAATGACGAGCTTAATCTTATTGAAATGTTAGTCACTGTCTGTCAACGCTCAAGTTCACATCTGTATGTGTAGGAAGCTAATAAAATAGTGTATGCTACTAAAGGTGAAACACGTGTCTTGAAGATTTATTTATGAAGAGTTATGTGAACGGATTAATAATATGTTTGACAAGATTATTGATTCAGACAGCGTTGGCCGAAACTTTGAATCTAAAAAAAAGTTTATTTAATGTGTGATTCTGATATCGATTAGATCAAGATAACGTGTGTCGATATAATTTTCTGAGGAGAAACAAACGAAATTTAAATTCGAAAAAGGTACGAAAACCAATTGGCCCAAGTGACGTAATTCTCTGTACACGACTCAACTGATGTTTTACAGTTTCGTTCAAGAACCATTCTATGACAATTTAAAAAGAATATAAATCATTTTTGAAGTGAGTGTAACTGACGTGGGTGACGAAGTCTGCACATGGTCATATATCAAACGAAAACCCAAATACGCGTCGTTACACAACACCGTGGCGACCTTAGAAACAGGACTTGTGTGCAACTAAGGCACACAGGTACGAAACAAAACATCCAGAGTCCTTCGGAAGTCAACGCGAGTTTTCGTGGAGCCTTCACCAGCCAGCGGCGACTTCGCGGGTGTGGGCATCTGACGGAGCCGCAGCCAAGCAGTACGGTCACGCAGTTGCTCCACGAGAAGGCGCGTCTGTTGGCCAGCAGCTGAACGCTGCAAACCCCGACAACCTTTTTTCTCCCTAAACTAATAGGCCCAGTACGTCAGCTGCGGGGCGTTCCTCCGGCTGGTATTAGAGGTGTTGCTGAGGGCTTCGCCTGTCTACGGCGGTGCCGGGCGTGGTTGCAGCCAGCGACGTTTCCGGTGTTCGACTCAGCGTCCTGCCGGTTGCGGAAGCGGGGTCGCAGCATCTCAGCGGCTGCATCGACGGCTGTTACATCTGCAGCCCATAGCAGCACACTGATCATCGAGAACTACAAATTACAATATTAGTGTCCGGTGAGTTTGTTTCAAGTTGGAAGTGGAGTGTTGTACATAGGAAGTGTGCTTTTATAGGATTGTTGATTCCAAGTCTGCATGTGTAAATAGTTAATATTTTACAATAATGTCGGGAAGTGAAATGCCAGACGAAGAGCAATCTATTTCCGATAGGAGCATGAGATCCCTTTTTAGGGCGATCGCTAAATTGAAACAATCTAACGAAGAATCTACTGCTAGATTAAAAGAGGAATTAAAACAGGCTAACGAGGAATCTACTGCTAGATTAAAAGAGGAATTAAAACAGTCTAACGAGGAATCTACTGCTAGACTTAAAGGGGAGCTAACAAAATCAACAGACAGGTTGCAGGAATATCTTAATGAAACCAGTCGAGAATTAAGTGATAAAATAGAGTCTTCTAAAGTTGAAATGCAGGAAAAATTAGTAGGACTTAGTAATAAGATTGCTGATAATTGTAAAAGGTTAGAAGAACATATCCAGGAATCGCGCGAGGAAAAAGCTCGCATGCGACACGATATTACTGACTTATCCGAGAGACTAGATAGTGTCAATATCTTAGTTGTAAATGAAATACAGAAAAATAACGATATGTTACGAGATGAATTTTCTATGCAAACAGAAACTGTTCGCAGAGAATTATTGAAATCTATTAAAGAGGTCCCTACCAAACCTGTAGAGATTTCTTCAATAGATAATGTAGAATTAGAGACATTAACTCATCAAGTAGAAAAGGACCATACCGAAATCGAAAACATGAAATTTTTAATTACTGAAATATGCAGTAATCTTGAGACTGCCAAAGATAATAATATTGACGAAGGTACAGAGCGTTCACATCGTGAACACAGTGAAGAATCGATATTAGCTAATCGCGTATCCAATACAGAAATGCGGATACAGGAAATTACTAAACGATTATCGGAATTAGATAATAACGAGAACATTTCAGGTAGCAGAGGTAATAACATAATCAGAGACAACAGTCGCATCGAATTTGCTAGCACGGATGACAACAATATGAATAAGGCAATCACGGCAAGCCAATCCGATGCAACTCCGTCTCTGCAATCTAAACAAAATCCGACTATTTCTCTCGCAGAATGTCTGGATGACATAACGACAAATTCAAATGTAGCAAGTCGATTTCCTGTATTCAAACCAGGAGGCGAACTGCACCCTATAATCTTTATAAAAGCTTTTGAAACCTCATTATCTCCTAAATGGAGTAATGAAAAACGCATTCAATTTGTAATAGGACATTTAGAAGCAGAAGCTGCGGAATGGGCAGTACTGCATAGAACTGAATTCAGGGATTGGGATGATTTTGTTAAGCAGTTTAAACAAAATTATTGGTCAAGACGAAAACAACAACACTTAACTTTAAAGTTGTTAGCCCCTCCTCCATATTCTAAACGGTGGGGAGGTTATAGGAATTATTTTGAATGGAATTTAAACCGTGCTAAATTAATTGAAAGTCATCTAATGCGAGTCCTAATTAGTGGATTACCGTATTACATAAGGGAAAGAAAAATGTTATTCTACGAATTATACAAAACCTTAATAATGGGGACGAAACAGTTAACACCCGGGGTGTGTGGTTATATTTCAACGACTTGTTGTATTGGAAAGCACAGAGGGAACACCAGAGATGGAAAATCTGCATTCCGAAAACTGTTGTGGACGAGTTAATTACTTATATTCATGAAGGTTACGGGCATTTTTGGAATTCATAAATGTATTAAACATCTAATGAAGTATTATTATTTCAAAAATATGTCCCGTATTGTGAGAAGTATTATTAGGGCTTGTGAAACCTGTCAAAAGGTTAAAGTTAATAACAAATCCAAGCGTTATAGATTATATGCTGTAATTCCTCGAGGTTTGTGGGATCTACTATCATTAGATTTTTTCGGCCCTCTGCCTCGGAGTTCAGGAGGATTAACATATGTGTTTGTTGTAATGGAATGTTGGTCCAAACATATGAAGCTATATACTTGAAACGAGCGAATACAGCAAGCGTTATACGCTGCCTCACCCGAAATTACTTTGTTAACTGGGGCATTCCTAAACGACTTATGTCTGAGAACGGTAGTGCCTTTATTAGTCAAAGATTTCAAGATATGATAAGACAATATGGAATCAAACATATCTTAATTTCGAAATATCACCCTCAAAGTAATTTAGTAGAAAGAGTCATGAAAGAATTAGGACGATTATGTAGAACTTATTGTACACATAAACATACTCGGTGGGCCAAACTAATGCCTGAATTCGAAAAGATATTAAATGAATTGCCTCACCTAACGACGGGATTATCACCTATAGAAATTTTAGGCAAACGAATTATAGGTGAGCCTTTACTAGCTGCTTTACCTTGGCCACCAGTAAATGAGATCCAACAATGTATCCCAGACGAAAAAGTTTGCGAACAGATTGTAAAAAATGCCGAACGGAGAATTAAAAGTTATAATCAACAGGCTATAGAACCCTCATTTCAGGTAGGAGATCTTGTGTTAGTACGATCTCATCCTAAAAGTTCTAAGATCGATAAGGAATGTAGAAAATTCTTCTTTATCTTTGAAGGTCCATATGTTGTACATAAGATTGTACATCCCAAAGCATTACTTCTTATGGAACCTTCATCAGGTATAATTAAAGGATTATATAGTGTTGATCAAATGAAACTCTTCATTCCTAAATAAGTTAATATTTAGTATATGTTACATACGGAAGAGCGTTCATAGTTTATTCATGTGAAGTTTTCGTGATAGTTACGTATTATTTTAAAGAATAGAACAGAAAGCTTAAACAAGTGTTCTACAATAATCTACTGGTACTTCAAAAAGAGAAAGATAACCCAAAGGGGGATTTATATGGAAGAAATTTTGCTCTTAGGTCAAAAGGAATTTTTGCATATTTTAAATTTACTCGGATAGTAGGAACCAAAGGGGATGGTTAATAGTTTTAGGGACCATGGGCGTCCAGAGCTATATGGCTCACGAGAACATAGCAGAGTGCCTTTAATAGAGGTTTGCAATAGTGTTAATATAGAACACACCAAATGGGGCTCTCTCGCTTGTTTCTCCTAAATAAATGGCCATTACCCAACAAGGTGTCCGAAGGCAAAGAAAGCCGTGCCGAGATTCTAAAGAAAGTTTTGCTTGATTTCTTCTTGACCTCAGGTATAAATAAGGCATTAGGAAAAAAAAATGACGTAAAGTAAATAGTACTATTAGTTATTGTGAGAAACGTATTAGTAATATACATTCTTGGAAAGAATAACTCTAGTAAATAAATGAAACTATCACTAATCTATCACAATTTGAATGCTCTGTCCTAATGTAACTATTAACTGAAGAGGAGCAATCTCCCTATATTCGGTTAAGAATTACCATAATAGCACAATTAAGAGTAAATAACAAATAGTCACAACAATATCGTATTAAAAGGATTAAGTCTATCTAAGAGCAAGGACTCTAGGTTACGTAAAATGTGAGGAAAATGTATTAACAGTTAAATATTGTATATTGAACAGTTTTAATTCCGGTTAAAACCTGACAAACTGAGCTTGTGGGTGGGGTATGTAGTGGGACGAAATTAAGCGTCACCCATCCACCAAAGTCAGCCCAGTTTGCAGGTGACTATAAGTTTAATTTAGTTTTGTTTATGTGTTTTCTTATTATTTGTAATAAATGTGAATTATCTAAAAGTTTGTATTTTTTTTTATGTGTTTCATGTACGGAGAGATCGGCGCAACGAGCGGGGACAGCATCTTCGTTGCCGCGACCAGAGAGGAAATTGCTGGCCGCTATACGTCGCGGGTCGACAGCCAAGGAGCAACAGAAGATCCTGGAACCGAGTTGTTGCGTCGTGTTTCTAAAAAATTAAAAATGAATTTTTATACTCTTTTTGTACAACAATGACGAGCTTAATCTTATTGAAATGTTAGTCACTGTCTGTCAACGCTCAAGTTCACATCTGTATGTGTAGGAAGCTAATAAAATAGTGTATGCTACTAAAGGTGAAACACGTGTCTTGAAGATTTATTTATGAAGAGTTATGTGAACGGATTAATAATATGTTTGACAAGATTATTGATTCAGACAGCGTTGGCCGAAACTTTGAATCTAAAAAAAAGTTTATTTAATGTGTGATTCTGATATCGATTAGATCAAGATAACGTGTGTCGATATAATTTTCTGAGGAGAAACAAACGAAATTTAAATTCGAAAAAGGTACGAAAACCAATTGGCCCAAGTGACGTAATTCTCTGTACACGACTCAACTGATGTTTTACAGTTTCGTTCAAGAACCATTCTATGACAATTTAAAAAGAATATAAATCATTTTTGAAGTGAGTGTAACTGACGTGGGTGACGAAGTCTGCACATGGTCATATATCAAACGAAAACCCAAATACGCGTCGTTACACAACACACTCTGTGGAATGACGTTTTATTTCCGGTTTGAAGTGATAAACCCATGTTTCATTACCCGTGATGGTGTTTAAGATCAACCTCGAAACGTGCAAACAGCTGCGCACAGATTATCCCTACATTGCCTTTTATGGTCTTCTTTTACGCGGCGAGGAATCCTTTGTGTACCTCAATTGTCGAACGTGTCTGTCAGCTTTACTAACACAGACGTCCAGTTGAGCAGTGAGATGTTTGATTGGAAACCATCGAACACCTCTAAGGATAATGTCCCCAAGTTTCAGTACTGCATGATTTACAGCTATGCGCTGCTGGGCGACGTGCGGGTGATCCAATAAGTTCGCGCAGAGATGACAGACGCCTGGTCGAACTATAGAACGTAGTTTTGTTCACTGCCAGGTCTCCGTAGACATTCTGCGAGCGTCTATGAATATCTGTGAAGCTCTGGATTTCCGCCATAACAAACTCAGTGACAGCTGTCTACTAAGAAGGCACCTCCGTTACAGACGCCATTTTGAAGACTACGTATAGCGCCTCCGACAATCGAAAATTCATGAAACTGCAAGAGCTGAAGCAGAAATATCCCACAATGTCCCAGAAAAAACTTCAATCTTTTTCAAGTGAAACTGGGTGAGAAGAGAAATGTTTTGCATTACTTACTGAGCGCCTTCACAGAGATGTGGATTTTACCATACGCTCTCCTGAGTTATTGTATATGAATTTTCTGAGCTTATTATCTCCCACTGTTGGTTCAAGAATTTCGTACAAATCCTGAAATATGTAACTCTATCGATTTTGTTAATATTTTGTGATGAGTTTGTGAGTCAGATGTTTCGAGTAGATGCACTTGGTTTTTTGGAAGAAAATTTGCGGAGCAGCTCTTACAGTGCATTCCTTGAGAACCTGTCTCTTTAAATGATGTCGTCTCGTTGTCCCCCAATTTCGTCACATAATCAGCGAAAACTATGGAAGAAATTCTGTCATTTTCAGGTCTTCCAGGTCGTCTAGGTTTCGAATACTTTGGTTTTTAATTGAACTTTGGAGATGTTACATCTCTTCGTTCATCTATGTCTCATGAGCGTTTATGAACAAAGCATGTCGTTCAGTAACTTGAGCGGTATATCGTGCTATAGCACCTTCACCCTTCCTAAAGTATGAATGATAAAAACACCTCCTTCCTTCTTAATATCTTTTAGTGTGGTGTTGTTTTGTTAGATGCTGATGTAGTTGATTACAGTTTTTGAGAGAGTCATAGTTCCGACAACAGCAGTCTGTACAACAATTTGTAATAATTTCCATTTATTGTATATTTTTCTAGTGGTGCACTATCTTCGCTCCACTCCTAAATTATTGATGAAAAGTTACGTGATGGTTGTACTCATCATCAGACTGAATGCATTGTAGGTGTTTTAGCTGTGACATAAACATTACACCTTTTAGCACTGCTAACGCAATTCTGCGGACATTTTAGAGTATTGTGACATTTGAAAGGATCACAGCGGTGGAATATAATTAACTTGGGGCTCTGTTTTGTCTTAAGCAAAGCGTCATATTCAAGCCGAACTTTGAATGCTACTTTCTGTTGTTCAAGTCATTAGAGGTTAAACAAGTAGTTTATTTGATTTCGAGGTATTGAAACTTTGCAGGATATGATTTAAAGTGAAACTCATTTTTAACAACAAGATATTACTAATTCATCGATTCATCGAGCAAGCGTTAATTTTCAACTATTTATGAAGAACATATTTGAAACTAGTTCTCATTAATAAAGGAACATAGGTTTTTATCATTTTACGAAATGTATGTTTTATATTCGTTCTTATATTCAGTCAAGAAGTTTACTGGCTCTTAAGCAGACCACCTGTGTCTTGGCCTGAATATAGCACTGGGTGCTTTCCCTAAAGTTCTAAATCACGTTTTTTACATCAGTTTAATGTGAACATTGCGTTTTTTGTGTTGTTGCTGTGTTTTTGCAGACATAGAGAGGGTGTTGTAACATCTATCAAGCATCACATACGTGGAAAATAATTACTTTAAGGCTCTGTTAAGTCACGCTCCAATCATGATACATAATCGACTTTTCAACGGATTTTACAGGGCAGATATAAGTTCGTTGCAGTAAGCACCTGGGGCATAAAGCAGCGGTTGTTTCTATTCCGCGTTTTTCAGGTTTTGTGAAACAATATTTGAAGCGAAAATCACGCTTACGAGCTATGTATCAGTAATTTTTTATTTACATTAGATTAGCAAATGTTTATTTTTAATTATTTAGGAAGACAATATTATACTACAATATTGCGATATTCCACAGCAAATAATATATAGCTTCTGTTGAAATTTAATGATGCGGCTGGTGAGCTAGTACACGAACAGTTTTATGCCAGTAATGAAAACGCATTTGCTAATTTTGTCGCTTTGCAAAATTCAGATTCATTTTCAACTGTGTGACATTTTTTTCTGATAAGTAATTCAGGGCATTTGAATGCTTTTTAACTGAACCGAGATGTAGCTACAGAGTAATGGCTCTTTCATTTTAATGTCATCAAAAATACTATACTCTGATTGGAGTAGAGGGGGAGAGAGTGGACACATTACGCATTGTGTGTTTACATTATTTTACGGAAATAATGCAACTTGGCGTCATTTTTATGCATTACGTTAAGGCTACACTCGGATTGTGAAAAGGGGGAAGGGGAGGAAGAGGGAGAGAGGCAGTGTATCTTCCCACAGTAAGGATGATGGCGTCATTGATGAGTGTGAAGACGTAACTGCTGATTTCACTGCGTTTACTCCCATGTGCAGGCAAACGTTATTTCTAAGGTGCCGTTCTCATCAGTATACGAGCCTGATAAATCAATACTGTCGTAGACGTATCGATAGAAGCGTTGGTAATAACCTATCAGTGATGATGGGTTATGCTACAAACATTAGTCCATATTGTAGACAGAACACAATCTCACTACATTGGGTAACCTCTTCGAGCCATATTTTTCTGAATATACGACCAAAAACTTAACTTTTTGTGCTATATTTCAGAGGAAGCACTTTTTTTCGTAATGTAACACTATCAGTTAAAGCCAAAATCTTATCACAAACACGATCGCTGTCTCCTTCCAAGAAGTGATATAGCGGTGGCTGTGGTGTAATAATGACAGCCTGGAGCTATAATCCCAGCTGCTGTCGGAACTGTTGGAATATGCTCTTTGTACTCTGAGAATCCCGGAATGTGATCTGATGTTATAGCGTCAAGTTTTGAAACATACAGTAGTATTTTACTTAGATGTAATGTTATCCATGTGACACTTATGTACACTCTAAGAAGCTAAGTATTCATCACTCTGAAAAATCTGGGCGGAGGATACCTATTATCAAGCTCATTACATCGTCCAGAGGACAATTCATGTTGGCTGAATTGACCACTACTGTTTTCTCTTCACCCTGTAGTCGATCATAAGTTTTTTTTTCATACTGTCCAACTAATTTTGAAAACTCCATTCAACCATGTATGACTTCTCTTCAGCCAGCAACCGTCCAATGCAGCAACAGTATCAGTACATTGACTGATAATTCAGTTTCTTTCACTGACCTTTGATCAGCTACTTCATTGACTTCTGTTAGGCCATTATGCAAAGATTATAATACCTTTGGAATATAGTAGGTGGCGGTGGGTGACCCTTTATAGCACAAAGTATCTGGGCTGGAAGGCGAATATTTACTTCACTATAGTTTTTTCATAACGCAGGAGACGTCATTATACATTTCGTTCTTGAAACAGTTGACATTGCCTACAGTTTTGCCCGATAGGGCCCTTGTCTTATTTACGTGTCAGTAAACATAAGGGATTCGTCGCTATTACAGTATGTACTTTTAGCAACACACTAAAGCAGTTCTGAAAGCATGCACTATCTTCATCAAAATGAAACTCGTTAATTTCATTGTTTACAACACCAACATATTGCTCATGCTCGTAAAGATGCTTCAACTTGCGCTATGAAGCACTACCTGCGAACTTCTCGACCTAACATCGTCACAGTGTGAAAATTTCTACGTTTTTGCGATTTACAACCATACACTTGAATTGATTGCCACAAAATTTACGACTGCAATTACTTACTTTTTGGCATATTATGATGTAATAACAAGCTAACAACATGAATGCACTTGAAAAGAAGAAGTGAACTCCAGTAATCTATATGTATCGAGAGAAAGATCGATTGCAATAAATCCCTGCTCACAGTACAGTCGGTATGTTCTTCAAGCGTATTACACAAATTAGTTGCTACGGAAATAGCGGCGCCAGAAGTAAATAACGTTTAATCGTAGGAGAGATTTCATGTTCGACTTTAGAGCGACAGCTAGGAATCCAGGAGCCGCACTGGCTTTAGAAAGGCATTTAAACATGAAATGGCAAGATACTATACACAAAGTAAATATTCTTAGTATCACGAAGAACCACATAATTTTATTAAATAAAAGAAATTTATTTTTTGGGTCCTCATTACGTTCAGGTCCCCTTAAAAAGGACATGTCCTGCTGATAACAGATATTTGATTTCAAATTTGTAATCTGTCACTAGCTGTGTAACTCTAAAGAGTTCATGAAAGCATTTAACTCTGTTGCCATAGCAGCACTAGACAGAGTAATCTGGTAATCTGATATTAAAGTTAAATTGATAAATTTCGGCATAATCCACGAATTGCTTAAAGAAGCAGTTCATGGGTCAAATTTCTAAGCTCTGTAATATAAGTACAGATGTAAGAAAATGTAAATGCTAATCTCCAAACATCGTCCTATGTATAACAAAAGTAGCAATAAATTCGAATGCTTACTGAAAAGAATATCAAGTATCACCAACAGAACTGGGTAAAAGAAAATGTACTGCAATAAACTACTTGACATTTGTAGACGATTCATCCGCATTTTCTGAAAATGAAACACATGCAGAAATACAACTCAGTGTCGTGAAGTAGTTACCGAGTATAGCAGATTTGAGGATTTTTGCTGAGAAAGCTATATTCATCAAGAAACGGAAAATGGTTCGAAATGACTGTCAATAAACATTGGTTAAATAGAAGAGGAAGAGGTCAAGAAGTGTCTACGAAAGGTTATACAAGAAAAAAGGTTGCTAAAAATCTCGACTATCATACAACGACATTGGCAATAAAATGTGCTAATCAAGAAATTTTAAAATAATGTCTGGCAGCACGTTAGATAAAATAGAATACTTCTGTGAATTTTTAACGCTGAATTATAAATAAATGAACTAGAAATATTAGAAAAAAAAGAATACTGAGTTAAATTTATGTGAGATTTAACATGAAGCAAATAATTCTAGGAATATATAATGGAGAGACGTGATTAATAAGTAAATGTCTTCAATCTCATCTTAATCTGTGATGCGTGTTTCCTTACTGAAACTATGAAACGGCGTCTTACATCAGGTGGAATTTCTTTCCAGTCTTTCTTAGCAATCACGAAAGATAAGATGTGCAGCTACACCCAAAAGCTGATTATGGCAAAGAATACCTTTGAGCACGCCTAAATTAGAATGTGATCCTAACCTATATCTAATTGTTATTTATCTACCACCATACGTGTAAACTTCTTAAACAAACTGATATAATCAAACAGTCGCAATCTAACGAGTTGCGAAGCTACGCCCAACACCTACGTCCTACTAGATGCTTTGTTCGCTTTGCTATTATGTACACTTGTCCCAGTTGCCATAAATCTTTTTTGTAAAGAAAACTACACTACCGTGTTGACATGAACAAAATCAATGATTAACGAGAAGTGTTCAGTTTTAGGGAAGCGGGTTAACTGACATCGAAACCAAGGAAGCCTTTGGGTTGGCATAATTGAATAATGAGCAATTCCCGTACAGGCAGGCTACAAATTCATTGTTCTGTTAGAATTTCCTACTTAATGTGAAAAAATGTTGCAGCATGGGAAAAACATTGTACCATGAAACAATAATCTAGTAGTGTCAGTCCTACTCTTTGTCGCAAAAGACGGGATGAAATTTATTCACCCATCTCCATATAGAACGTAGATCACTGAACCCACCCGTATGTGTGGCATATACTTTTCAGTACATCACACTAGAACGACGTTCGCTTTGTACTCTGACGAGAGGGCAGTTGAAATTTAAGTCGTTGCTGTTTTCAATACTTTGGCTGACAAGAAGATATATGTGTCACAGCGTTTAAAAAGTTGCGTGATTTGCAGTTTCTATCCCACAGGAATTATTATTAGGTTGTTGTAGAGCTAATTCACTTGAAATTCGGAGATCATCCAGCCATATTTTTCTCCAGTCCTACAGTTTCACTTTCCTTCTTAACAGAGGTTTTAGAAGGACGGAGGTACATACTTCGGAGTATGAGGGTGTCTAAGATGCAGCTACCGCATGCCAAAAATGTGTTGGCCCTAATGTCATAGCTGTAGAGTTTTCACATAAATAGTTGGTTATTCCAGATGTGGTCCATGTATACAAGTAAATGAAAGGCTGTTTATTTGTGCCATACACGTTTCGCGTCATTTTATTTATGAAGCACATTCAGTGGCCTGTAATAAATGTTTCTTTTATGCACATTTAATAACTGTGTTTTGTTCAAAGACATTTCAGGTTTGTAATTGGTCTTCATTTAATTCGTCTTATGATATTCCAACTGGGCACCTGCTAGTCATCTCAGGTAATCAGTCGAAAACTGAATATTAAATGCGTTAAAATAATGATTCCAAATACGTTGCTCCAACACAAGTTTTGGTCTTCTGTTACTTTTCGTTGAGAAACACTTCTTGGAGAGCAAGTTTCTCAAGGTTCAATTAGTAATCGATTCTACTTCATTTTGTAATCTTATTAATCCATACTTGAAGGCCTGGAGCTGTACTTAGTCGGCCGACAAACTCCAGAATGTCCGACTGTCGGATAATCCCAACACATTTCAACTTAACACATCCCTTCCACTCTGTAAGTGTGTGTTGGTTGCGCTTATTTACTGTACATAGTACTGCCAACTATCGCTTTGTATTTTGCGTTCGTCTTTCGTTTGTGTGATGGTATCTGTATGTAGTTCGACATTCGTTTGTTTGCACCATCTTTCTTTCCCTTTCCCATTCTCTCTCTCTCTCTCTCTCTCTCTCTCTCTCTCTCTGTATCTGTCTCTCTGTCTTTCTGTCTCTCTCGCTCTCTGTCTACGTGTTAGTGTGTGTGTGTGTCTGTGTGTGTGTGTGTGTGTGTGTGTGCTGATATTGCCTGCTCTAGGAAATTTTGAGTGGAGGAAGTCATAATACAATACTTCACTTTCAGACGTTCTACGTGGGGAATTAAGTTGTCATTCAGTCTGATTTTATTCTGTATCGCTGCTTGTTATAGTTTTAGTGGCCGTCATGAACATGGATTTGTTACTTACGTTGATTTGGTTATATATTCTTTCTTGTACATCGCAAGGATTCGTTGTATGTGAAAGTTTTCCTGTAATATTCAAAGTCTCCTGTTGTAATTGTTCATTTTGAAACTCTCATAGCCTCTTCCATGTCGAGTGGCTCATGCCAATGCCCTATTAGGTGATGAGTAAAGGTCGAATGGTTCTGTTCATACTGTCAGTTACTTGTGTACTATATACTGAAGTAACAAAGATTACACATACCACTCAGAACCAGAGACACACAACAGTCATATTCACCAATAGAAAATCTAGCCAAATACAAAGAAGATAGTATACAACAGGTAGAAAGTGAAGACTGTAAATCGGAGAGTCTTAGAATGACAGACTCATATTCCAAAAGTAGATGCAAAGAACACCTAAGGAGTTGGAAGTATGAAACTGCTATTCAGTTTTGCTGAACATCTTATAAAGCACAGCTGTGAAACACCCAATGCAGAATAGGATGCGAAAATTTTTAGACTGCAAAATTTGAATGGAGAATTCTCGAATTTAGCGAAAAATTTTCACAGACAGAAGTCTTGCAGTAAACAAGAAAACTAATAAACAACTTTCTCATAATGTTAACAAGTAAAACACTAATCAAGAGAAATGGTCCATGGATCGTGGGGGAGGATGTACTGCATAAACAGATCAAATCTGGTTAAATATGGTTGATCTCTCAAAATAGACACTTTTAAAGAATGAAGTATTACGATTTCACCCACTCAAAATATCCTTTTTTCCCAGAGCAGGCACCACACATAATAAAACTTGAGCACACACAGCGAACAAATCAGTAACGAAACACAAACAAACGACGATTGACAGTTGATAATCGTGGTGGTAAAATTAGTCGTAGTAGTAGTAGTAGAAGCAGCAGCAGTAGTAGTGGTAGTACAAGATTTATTTTTTCGAAGATCGGTTTTACAAGGGTATTCGACATCTTGGAATCGCAATTCAAGAACAACAAAAATAAAGTAATTCGCATATACAGGCATCCACACTCGTCAGATGTAGAATGTCAAGAATGCGACAGGTAGTCCACCGTGGGCTCATAGTAGAAACCATAACATAATTTGCCTGGAGTAATTTATGAGAACCACACAAAACCAATATCAGGATGGTTGGAGGAAGATTGGAGTCTCCATATCCCGAATACAAGACCACTCTGTTTAAAACAGTGCTGCCGCATTCGGTTTACTGCAGCTGTATAATATAGTTTTAGAATAAGTTATTCAATGCTACATGCTTCATTCATGTCTCACTCGAAGTCACTGGACACACACACACACGTGCACGCACACACGCACACACACACACACACACACACACACACACACACACACACACACACACACACACGTACTATACACACATTATTTCATAAAACAGCAAATACTACATAGATTATCATCTGACGTCAGGACCAGTTTGTGCTCTGCAACATTCCAATTGCTAGCCCGAAAAACTGAGTCGGCATCCCTCTGTAAGTGGGAAATGTTGAGCACAGAAAGAGGATAAGGAGCCATTGCTATACATTTTATAACTTTGCGAACAAGTTTCTCCAGGATAGGTATAAATGAAGGAAATAATACAGTGTGAGTCACGTAAGACGTAACACCCATTTATTTTCTGAACACTAAGACATATCGAAATGCGGTTTTTGGCGAAAGTTAGAGCGCCGACGGACAAACATTTTTTTGTTTGCTTATCATCATTAGCGCTGATATCAACGGAGACACTGAAGCAAGTACGGTTTTTTAAATGGAGCAGCATACTTTTTTTAACTGCATTTTATAGCTCTTGAGAAGGCAATTACTTTGATATAGCGTTTTCTTATGTTGCAACCAATCGTAAAAATTTTGAGAAATGCCCTAGTATGAGAGAGGAGTTTGACCGGAAACGGCATTTGCGATGCAAATATTGCTAATCAGGCGTCTCAGACCAGGCTGCGTAATTGTATACCGTAAGGTAGGCGTGCACTACGAGAATGAAGCTTTATTTCACCTTGAGCAGACTTACGACCTGGATGCAGGTTCACCCACGAATGTTGTGTACGGTAATACGACCTAGGCTAGAATCTTAGCGTATCAGAAGGGGCGTGAGAAAACTATTTCACATTTGTATACCCTCGAAGATTTCGTTGAATTGAGACAGAGTACTCAACTGTTGTTTCTTCAAAAATAAAAACGTCTTATAAGCTGCAAAATGCAATTACCATGTTACATATCTAAATATTAGAAGAGGGAATTGACGTATCTTTTCGGATACGCTGGTGTGTGGTATTTAGATGTAAAATACAAGCTGTCTGACCACTGTCTGTACCTACACTGCTCTAAACTACATCATGTGGGATACATTCCTTAAACTAAACATTTAATTAAAAATACACTCCTGGAAATTGAAATAAGAACACCGTGAATTCATTGTCCCAGGAAGGGGAAACTTTATTGACACATTCCTGGGGCCAAATACATCACATGATCACACTGACAGAACCACAGGCACATAGACACAGGCAACAGAGCATGCACAATGTCGGCACTAGTACAGCGTATATCCACCTTTCGCAACAATGCAGGCTGCTATTCTCCCATGGAGACGATCGTAGAGGTGCTGGATGTAGTCCTGTGGAACGGCTTGCCATGCCATTTCCACCTGGCGCCTCAGTTGGACCAGCGTTCGTGCTGGACGTGTAGACCGCGTGAGACGACGCTTCATCCAGTCCCAAACATGCTCAATGGGGGACAGATCCGGAGATCTTGCTGGCCAGGGTAGTTGACTTACACCTTCTAGAGCACGTTGGGAGGCACGGGATACATGCGGACGTGCATTGTCCTGTTGGAACAGCAAGTTCCCTTGCCGGTCTAGGAATGGTAGAACGATGGGTTCGATGACGGTTTGGATGTACCGTGCACTATTCAGTGTCCCCTTGACGATCACCAGTGGTGTACGGCCAGTGTAGGAGATCGCTCCCCACACCATGATGCCAGGTGTTGGCCCTGTGTGCCTCGGTCGTATGCAGTCCTGATTGTGGCGCTCACCTGCACGGCGCCAAACACGCATACAACCATCATTGGCACCAAGGCAGAAGCGACTCTCATCGCTGAAGACGACACGTCTCCATTCGTCCCTCCATTCACGCCTGTCGCGACACCACTGGAGGCGGGCTGCACGATGTTGGGGCGTGAGCGGAAGACGGCCTAACGGTGTGCGGGACCGTAGCCCAGCTTCATGGAGACGGTTGCGAATGGTCCTCGCCGATACCCCAGGAGCAACAGTGTCCCTAATTTGCTGGGAAGTGGCGGTGCGGTCCCCTACGGCACTGCGTAGGGTCCTACGGTCTTGGCGTGCATCCGTGCGTCGCTGCGGTCCGGTCCCAGGTCGACGGGCACGTGCACCTTCCGCCGACCACTGGCGACAACATCGATATACTGTGGAGACCTCACGCCCCACGTGTTGAGCAATTCGGCGGTACGTCCACCCGGCCTCCCGCATGCCCACTATACGCCCTCGCTCAAAGTCCGTCAACTGCACATACGGTTCACGTCCACGCTGTCGCGGCATGCTACCAGTGTTAAAGACTGCGATGGAGCTCTGTATGCCACGGCAAACTGGCTGACACTGACGGCAGCGGTGCACAAATGCTGCGCAGCTAGCGCCATTCGACGGCCAACACCGCGGTTCCTGGTGTGTCCGCTGTGCCGTGCGTGTGATCATTGCTTGTACAGCCCTCTCGCAGTGTCCGGAGCAAGTATGGTGGGTCTGACACACCGGTGTCAATGTGTTCTTTTTTCCATTTCCTGGAGTGTACTTTGGTGAACACCTGTGCCCCGCAAAGTAAATTCTTCGCAACGAAACGTTGTTTCATGCACAATGACAGCATTACCAGCTACGTGGAATACATGCTGTCGACGTAAATGACTTTGCAATGTAGTTTCACACACAAGTAAACTGTTTAGTAGCAGTGATTTGATAACCCACCAAATCATATAACGTAGATTTTGTCTTTCCATAGCAGGCACCGGCGAATCGACGACACCGTCTGGCGTAGTTGGGACTTGGTCTTTGTCAGCATCTTCGAGTGCTCCCCAAAGAAAGAAATAAGGAACAGTCTTATCGGGAGACCTTGCAGGCCATTTGGCAACAGAATGTCGTCCTATCCAACGTCCAGAGACGCTCACATTCAGCATTTGCGTAGCAACACGGGACAAGTGAAGTGTACAACCATCGTGTTGCAGGCACATACACTGTCGCATATCCAGTGTTACCTCTTCTAGAAGAACCGAGAGAACGTTCATTAGAAAGTCTGAGTACGAATGTCCATATAGAAGGCCGGAGATGAAGTAATGGCCAGCCGGAGTGGCCGCGCGGTTCTAGGCGCTGCAGTCTGGAGCCGGATGACCGCTACGGTCGCAGGTTCGAATCCTGCCTCGGGCATGGACGTGTGTGATGTCCTTAGGTTAGTTAGGTTTAATTTGTTCTAAGTTCTAGACGACTGCTAACCTCAGAAGTTAAGTCGCATGGTGCTCAGAGCCATTTGAACCTTTTTTTTATGAAGGAATGTCGCACAGTGTAATTTCCTATGGTGCTGCATCGCACGTATACGCTCCGCAGCCGTTGATGTTGCACCTCAGGAGGCCGGTGTGGATTTTCGGCTGCCCAGTAGTGAGTGTTACGCCAATTTACATTGGCCTCGCTAGTAAACGTTGCAGCATTGATAAAGAGCACACGTTCGGAGAACCTAGGGTCTTCTCTCAGTTGCTGAAGAACTAACCGACCAAATTCTGTAAGTCGTTCGAAGTCACGGTCGTCGAGTAGTGTTATTTAAAACGCGATAAACTATCGATTAATTGATGTAACTGCACCATGGTCACTATCGGTAGACTGGTTTAATTATCGATAGTCCTGCCGATTATTATATAATTCTTTTTAATTGGCTCTTGAAAAATTATCTGTTCCTATTACCTTCATGGCGTTTGGAGTGCAGAGGGAAAGTAGATTGTATCGAGGTATTTAATCAACAACAAATAGCCGGTCTATGTTGTTTATAAGCTATGTTGTTAAAAGGTTGGCTGCTGTGGGGCGGGGACGTATGAGAGGGTATTTTCTTGTTTACCTTCCAGTGATGACATCTCACGGTCGTGACATCTCTTACCGATGAGATGCTTATGGAAATACTACACGCGTAAGTAACATGGGTTTGTGAACGTGCTTTATACAGTGTGTCATCATCAGATGTGTGAGTTTACTTACTTGTTGCAAGGAATACAGATATATATAAGGTTGCTGTAATACAACGCAGTTAGTAGAGGAAAGATAGACATTTTAAAGACTTGTTAAGTATTTGTGATTGAATTGTATAATGCATTTAAAAATAAATACAATTATTATCTTTATTACTTAAACTCACCACTTCTGTCGTCTTCTGTTTCTGAGTCCTCATTGTACTTACAGGTGTTTCAGTTGTGCATGTTAACGTGTAAGGTGAGGCGAAAACAGAAAATACTGACGCAATCTTAATGCTCCTCTGTTACTTCTGCTTTTGTAGAAGCACAAATATCGTTCATATGTTGGTTGCCCGTGTTGTGTTCGATTACAGGAGCTTGTTCCTTCTAGGACACACCAGCTCCCGCAAAACTCAATATAGTAAAAGCACTACCCGTCGAAGGTCATGTTTTTCTTTTTTGTATTCTGGCTGGACATAATCATTAAAATATACAGCTGTACTTACATGCTATCTGCTTTCACAGCATTGCAGCGCATATTCATAAGTTAATTCGGGCGAAACGTGAATGCTTCTGTGGATGTGAGACAAAACTATTCTTTTCTTACCAAGAGTTGACGGTAAATATCCGGGAATGTTTTTGCAAAACCCCATATCCTGTAGGTATTTGTTAAAGTCTTGCCCGTTTTGGGAGAACCCCTTGTTTGAAACTTGTGCAGCTGGTAAATTAGCTCACCACTATTTTTATTTTCTCTTTTATTCAGATATTTATTTATTTATTTATTGTGTTTACATCATTCTGCAACCTGCTTAATAATTTTCGAGAGTCACGAGGACGAATTCTGTACCTAAAGCATCTAGCTCTTCGAGGTAACATATGAGGTGACCTCAGTGTACCAACAATGGCTTCTTCGTCACTCATTTCGTTATTTAAACGTCACACAACATCAGGACTAATCTTCGTCAGCCAACTATAGTGTCTCAAGGTTGGGTCTCTGTTGGTGGTAGCAGTGAGACAAAGAGCACAGCAACCAACAACAGTGCCGACTGGTGAGAAATGGAAACAATCAGTCGTTTTCCCGCACTACCGATAGTCTGTTGGCCGAAGAAATCCCGCACTTTCAAGATTATTTTGATTATGTAAGAGGTGCGTAAATAGAGGTTTCTGTTATTGTTTTGAAAATAAATCGTAAATCAACTATCTGTTCGGAATTATTTCAATAAAGTGGGGTATAATAGTCATTTTGTGAAGTGTACCAACCCCATTAAGGTATATAAACATCATCAGGGGATAGGACTAATTAAGAGACCACTAAAAAGAAAGCATAGTGAAAAACTAGAGAACCACGGGTTATTAATAGAACTGAAAGGTGACTGGATCAGCTTGTGAGCTAGATCAAGTGCAAAAGGTAAATAAAACGTAAATTTCGTGTGACTAGGGCCTCCCGTTGGGTAGACCGTTCGCTGGGTGCAAATCTTTCGATGTGACGCCACTACGGCGACTTGCGCGTCGATGGGGCTGAAGTGATGATGATTAGGACAACACAAAAGACAGTCCCTGAGCGGAAAAAATCTTCGACCTACCCGGGAATCGAACCCGGGCCTTAGGATTGACATTCTGTCACACTGACCACTTTTTTAAATCTGATTTTGTTCTATATCGTTCTGTTAATTTGTTCCGTGCGGACGTCCGATGACACCATTTCAGGTTTTTCGTTGATCCGTTCACTGAGTTTTTTATTACAGAGTGTATCTAACCGTCTGAACAAACATACTGAGCTACCGTGACTGTTGCCACTCAGCTACCGGGGGCGAAAGTGCAAGTGGTGTGACCAAAGGAATCGACAATCTCTATAAAAAAATTAAATAAAAATATAAAAAATCAGAAACTTGTACGACGCCGGTTCAAAAGTAAAAAAAAAAAAAACTTGATTCTCTGTATGCACAAATGATCACCATCGATATTGTGCCATACAGAACTTCCGACCATCAAGGTATGAAATAATTTGTTTATGCCTTAGGTAGAAGGCATGAGTAGGCATGAGTAAAACCACAGTTAAATGTTTACTACCTCAAAACTATAGGTACAGATAAAAAAATCCGTTACAAAACGTAATTTTTTAGTGTTACAACGGACATGTGGAATAGCAACGCAAATGAAGGCATACTGCCGTTGACTTGCCACTTTCTAATGAACGAAACATTACATCATCGATATTAGAATTGACAAGAACTGCAGGTCATCACAACGCAGTATCTATGCACATGTAGCTAACATTTTTTAAATAAAAATGTTTCCTTCTTTAAATTGTCAATGCCATACTGAGTTTCGGCTCATTCTTGCGATCGTTACATGTCGGTGTAGTTCAAGTCGACGTTAACTTGCAATGTTTTCCTTGGCAGTTTCACCCTCCCCCTCCACGCCCCACTCCCCCTGAACCAACTTGTCAATAGAAATCTGAAGCCGTCGCGTCATTTGTGTTCGTTTTACAGACACTGTCAACCATATCAAATCTTTGAATAATTGCGTTATAACAGGTTTCCAATATTTTCGTATTCATTACTACAAATAAGCAGCACATTTGAACATGTATGTCTCTATACTGCGCTATCTGAATACATAGTTACTTGCGCGCTCAGATTTTTCACATGAGAGTTTATGCAATCGCAGTATAAGAAGTGAGAAACAAGCACGAACTTCAACACCGTCTGAATGAAAATTAATAGAGCGAAGTGGCGCTGTGGTTAGCACACTGGACTCGCATTCGAGAGGACGACGGTTCTATCGCGCGTCCGACCATCCTGATTAAGGTTTTCCGTGATGTCCCTGAATCACTCGAGCCACATGCCCGGATGGTTCCTTTGAAAGGGCACGGCAGACTTCCTTCCCCGTCCTTCTCTAACCCCATGAGACCGATGACCTCGTTTTCTGGTCTCCTCCCCCAAAACAATCCAACCCAACCCAAAATTAATACAACAGAGCAAAATCAGGTGGCAACGGGGTTGTAATTATTGCGTTGCTGTCTTCCGAGTATATAAACAAGATGCTTTGGTGAGCAGTTTATGTGGAAGTGCTTCCATTGTGTTAGCGAACCGCAACGGAATTAAGACTTTCGATCCTTATAAAATGGCGTCAGTATTAATGCATATATCTCCCAAAAAAGACTAACCATAGTAAGCCGAAAATAAAGGCCTTACTAACCGACTAACCGAACCGGATCTTTGCAGTGGTAATGGAAAACTCTCAACAGTGTAATGGAAACTGTTGTATCGCCGCTACAGTGAAGCCAACCAAACGCTATGTATTAGGCTCTGTCTAGTGCATACTTTGAGCGGCGCGAGTAAATTTTAAGAATATGTCGGTGTGATGGGTAGAGGCGACAGCACAGCTGTCTCAAGCCACACCGTTCCTTACCCGTCATTAACACCGTATTGTGCTCTTTATACCGCCCCGTGCGTTTTCCCCGACGAAAGGCGAAACACCCAATGGAACTTCTGCAAGCTACACACTTTTACGTAGACTGTGCTAAGATCACAAGTGCGGCCGATCTTAGTGATGTACCACCGTTAGCACTGCAGTAGAGTGATGGCCCTTATGTTTTGCACTGAGTGTCAAATTAACTGAGAAGAATCATAATGAGTGAAGATGCCACTCTTGGTCTCTTCAACTCAAAGTCTTCTTACTTCCGTGCGCAGTTTATACCATATGTGCAGCAGTCTATGAGCAAGAAAGCTTATCTAAGGTAGGAGCATTGCATGGCAGACCAGTAAACATTTCCTCTCTCGCATTCCTATGCCTCATGGTGTACTCCCTCCTCCTCTTCTTCTTCTTCCTCTTCCTCTTCCTGCTTTCCGTGTGTTTCTAAGACGCTGACGCTCATCAATAAGTAATATAATGGTCCAATTTTTATGAGAATTACTCTTGTCTGTATGAAACTAATTTTGTATCAAGACGAAGAAAAAAAAAGAATTTTTTTGAAAACATTGTCCAAAATTTCGAACTTACTGGCAGGATACTTTAACACCACATTTTTTTCAGATTTTCAATCGTACCTTACTAGAATACAATACTCGTGAAAGCTGCCAGTAATGGTTACAGACAACGCTGCAGTTATGAAAAAGCTGCCAAAATATCTTTAAGATTCGACATTAACCCTGTTCATCCCACTGCATCGGCTTAGGAGTACAAGATTGTTTCAAAGCAGAAACATTTTCCAAATTTTGTTGAAAATAAAGGCTATTGTGACTTTCTTTCATAACTTAACACTAATGAGTGAGAAACTGTCCAGTCTTCAATAAAGAGCAAACAAAAAATACTGAGACACGCAAGAGGTGCCGACTCGATGGAACAGCTCATGCCACACGCTCAAAAGAATTTTCGAAGTACGAATTGAGCTTAAGATTGCGATTAATGAAAGTTCTAAAGCATGGCCTACCCTCAGAGCAGAATATTACTGCTACCTTAACTACACCTCTTACATGAAGTATTGCTGCAAAGTTCTCAGACTTGGAAAGTACTTTAACAACTACTGAAGGACGAAGTGTTCTGGTTTCCTTGATTAAATCAGTTAGTGAAAGAGTGAAGCCGTTGAACACATTGACAGTTAATATACTTGCGGCATTATTAGATCCTAGGTTACAAAACTTGTCTCGGCCCATTTCAAGAGACATAGAATGCTGCTAAAGTACTTCAGAAAGAGTATGCTGCTATCATCGCATCAACTACAAGACATCCACAGAAACATCCATGAGCAGAGCTAATACGTATGCTGATACGTCTACCAGTTTGAAATCAGATGATCTACTTTTCTTGACCAGTTAGCAACAGCGTAACGTTATACCAGACAGTCATTCCGTAACTGACCTAAGTCAACATTTTGGAAAACCTGTAATAGGAAGGCCTGTGTTTTAGAATAGTGTGCTAAATCTAAAATTATTTTGCGTGTAATGGTCACTAAATTTTTGTGGTGTCCAGCGAGCTCAGTTCCTGCAGAAAGGGTTCTCACCAACAGGATAAATAATTACTGAAAAACGCAACTGACTAAAGGAGAAGAATTTAAGCACATTACTTGTGTCCTCTGATGTTGTATTTTAAATTACAGACTAAAGGAGAAGAATTGAAATACCTGACGTTTTATAAAACAACATTTGCATATCTTGTGTTATTGTATTTTATGCAATGAAGATACTTAGAAAGGTATTTTTAATTTGAAATACATTCACAAAACTATTGATAGTTAATCGATTAATTGAAGGTTTCTTAAAAATGCTATCGATAGTCTCGGATGTGTCAACTATCGATGTTTAAGTAACACTATCGTTGAGTGCCTGGTGTAGTGCCAGATGATAGGGATGGAATCTCTGTCGACGCAGGATGTGAATAACACTCATCTGGCCGATTCCGCAATCCTTGGCAACATGTCTTGTACCACTATGCGGTTTCATCAGCGTCATAGCCAGAGCACATTCTTCGTATTCTCCGTCGGTTGCAGTCTTTTTTCCTGTCCTCTTTTTTATGATTTGGGCGTCCTGTCTGCACGAGCGTATTAATAATTAGTGCAACTGGCTGGTGCGTCGAACCTTCCCGATCCGGATAGGTAGCAATGTACCGCAGTACTGTTTTAAGGCATTTTGTTTACATTCACCATACTAAAATAGTACACCGAACTTCTCCTCACTGGTGTACGTGTCTGCACGCAGCGACTTTGCTTCCTGCAGTGCAGACAAGTAAACAGGCAAATGTGTTAGCACTCTGACACAGCGAAGCACAAGAGAATTGCTTGATGATGTTTGCACCAGTAATACCGACTCCCACCACCGCGCTTTGAAATTCTAGGTTATTTCTTGAATTATTTTGCTGCAGGTTTCAATGTCAGCATTAACAAACGTTATGACACTGCAATTGCCTTTTCAACAACTATCTAATGCAGTTATAAAATGCATACGGTTCCATTAAAAACAAAAAAATGTACTTACTTGATATCTCAGTTTAATCAAGCGCTAAAAAACATCAATCAAACAAACCAATACGTGCCACTCGACGCTCTAACATTCGCCGAAAACCGCGTTTCGATATGTGTAATCGTTCACGAAATAAAGGGTGTGTTACGTCTTACGTGTCACCCAGTGTTTTGTGAAACTTGTATCTGGAATGTTAGATGTTTTATTACCGTTATTATTACTTGTATTACACTTTTAATAAGCCCCTACACTGTGTTATTCCATTAAGTCTTCAATGTACAGGATGTTTGGGTTAAAAGATTCTCTTTGATAGCCTTTTTGAACAAGTTAGTTTTTGCAGTTTCTTCAACCTCCTTTGGTAATTTACTCCTTGGTGCAAAATGCTGTTATCAGTATTATGTTTATTCATTCTTGGCAAGTGTAACTTCCTTCTGGATCTTGTTCCATGATCATGAGCAGATCTGTTTGTGCAATAATTACCATTGCTCTTTTTGAATTTTGTTTGGTAAAAGTATTCACGAGGTGTTGTTAAAGTCCCCGGGTGTTTTAAACAGGTCTATACAATGATCTCGAGTACTACTTTCGGTTTTATCCAAGAAACACATACTACCAGCATACAGTTAAAGAGTAAATGTGAAGTGTTGAGTTTCAATGTGTTTTAAATCGCCGAAATTCGGACATGCTGGTATACGCAGGCCAACCTAAGTACCCCTCCAGGGCTTTACACAAGGAATAATAAGATTGCAAGACTGTAAGTAAAAGCCAATATTACGTAAACCTTACCAAACTTGCACTCTAAAATGTTGTTTCTTATCCAAATAAAAGAGAATAACAAGAAATCTAATGTAATAACATATATGGAACCGTTAGCTAACACTATTGTTACGTGTATACATACGACAAACATGTATCACAGGTCACTGAAGATGATTAATATATAAAATAATACGAAACGCGCATGGCGCTTAGCACACAACTTTTCATTTGGCATATACGGATCAGATTCTTAGAATATGTAAGCAACAAAACAACTACGGAAAACAATGACTTACGAGATATATCATCGTCATCAGTTCTCTGATTAAAGGCTTTGGTTAGTTTACTGAAAGAATTAACAATCTGAAATTAGAATTTTCTGGTGAATACCAGGACATGCTAAATCTCTCGTAAACATTCCTAACAATCGATTTCAATCACCAGGACTGTTTTGAAAAGAATCAGTGGTAAAAAGACGGAACTGCTTTTTAGGTAGGGAACCAATGAAGTGAAAAAGCGAAAAAAGTTTAAAAAAAAGAGTCTGCTGTGAGGAATAGTGGTTACAAAGTAGTAACGGTGCGAGTCTACTGCACAGATATGTTTCTGGAACGAAATTCTCCTATCTTTTTTTCTACCTTCGTTCCGAAGCACTGGTAGGCAACCATTCATTTTAGATTGTACCTTTTAACTCGTTGAGGACTTCTTTTATCCATTGTCTCCAAAACGAAACAGTGAAGAGTTCATGCAACATAGGACCTATCCGTTTGCTGAACTTCGTTATTCGTCGACAAATAATATGTAACTGGATTTTTTCAAAAATAAACTCTTGACTCGTGATAGTGTGTATGAGAAAATTTTTTTAGTTACAAGACTCTTGTGGGTCTGGCGAGGAAATACGCTGTGGAAATACACTCCTGGAAATGGAAAAAAGAACACATTGACACCGGTGTGTCAGATCCACCATACTTGCTCCGGACACTGCGAGAGGGCTGTACAAGCAATGATCACACGCACGGCACAGCGGACACACCAGGAACCGCGGTGTTGGCCGTCGAATGGCGCTAGCTGCGCAGCATTTGTGCACCGCCGCCGTCAGTGTCAGCCAGTTTGCCGTGGCATACGGAGCTCCATCGCAGTCTTTAACACTGGTAGCATGCCGCGACAGCGTAGACGTGAACCGTATGTGCAGTTGACGGACTTTGAGCGAGGGCGTATAGTGGGCATGCGGGAGGCCGGGTGGACGTACCGCCGAATTGCTCAACACGTGGGGCGTGAGGTCTCCACAGTACATCGATGTTGTCGCCAGTGGTCGGCGGAAGGTGCACGTGCCCGTCGACCTGGGACCGGACCGCAGCGACGCACGGATGCACGCCAAGACCTTAGGATCCTACGCAGTGCCGTAGGGGACCGCACCGCCACTTCCCAGAAAATTAGGGACACTGTTGCTCCTGGGGTATCGGCGAGGACCATTCGCAACCGTCTCCATGAAGCTGGGCTTCGGTCCCGCACACCGTTAGGCCGTCTTCCGCTCACGCCCCAACATCGTGCAGCCCGCCTCCAGTGGTGTCGCGACAGGCGTGAATGGAGGGACGAATGGCGACGTGTCGTATTCAGCGATGAGAGTCGCTTCTGCCTTGGTGCCAATGATGGTCGTATGCGTGTTTGGCGCCGTGCAGGTGAGCGCCACAATCAGGACTGCATACGACTGAGGCACACAGGGCCAACACCCGGCATCATGGTGTGGGGAGCGATCTCCTACACTGGCCGTACACCACTGGTGATCGTCGAGGGGACACTGAATAGTGCACGGTACATCCAAACCGTCATCGAACCCATCGTTCTACCATTCCTAGACCGGCAAGGGAACTTGCTGTTCCAACAGGACAATGCACGTCCGCATGTATCCCGTGCCACCCAACGTGCTCTAGAAGGTGTAAGTCAACTACCCTGGCCAGCAAGATCTCCGGATCTGTCCCCCATTGAGCATGTTTGGGACTGGATGAAGCGTCGTCTCACGCGGTCTGCACGTCCAGCACGAACGCTGGTCCAACTGAGGCGCCAGGTGGAAATGGCATGGCAAGCCGTTCCACAGGACTACATCCAGCATCTCTACGATCGTCTCCATGGGAGAATAGCAGCCTGCATTGCTGAGAAAGGTGGATATACACTGTACTAGTGCCGACATTGTGCATGCTCTGTTGCCTGTGACTATGTGCCTGTGGTTCTTTCAGTGTGATCATGTGATGTATCTGACCCCAGGAATGTGTCAATAAAGTTTCCCCTTCCTGGGACAATGAATTCACGGTGTTCTTATTTCAATTTCCGGGTGTGTAAATTGGCTGTCGAGGTTGTTCCGGCGGCTTGAATTGATCCCCTCCCGGAATTTTGTGGTCTCTCCACGGAAACTATTGCTGGTGAGGCAAATGATACCTGATGTTTACGCCACTCTCGAAGCAAAACTGTATCGTCAATGCAGAAAACACTTTTTAAGTTGCAAGGTGCTCTTTGCGGCACTTGGTTAGACTGCGGTGGAGTCACTACGTAGAAAAGAAAATTAGAAGGATAACGCTCTTGACACACATGGTGCCTCGGTCTGGCGGTATCTCATCCTATGACGTCGTTATAGAAGGTTCTTCTGCTCATGCTTCTTCACTTAATGATATGTGTATTTAGGCCCCATCCTTCTTCCCAACTGTCTTTTCCGTTGTTTCCTTTCTCGTGTAGATCATAATCGAAAGCTACATTTCTAATGCTTATTATTATCTAGCCGTTGAATGTGTTCATGCCAGCTGCTGCCGTGTGTGATTTCTCTTCTTTTGCCATTTCTCACCCTCTAATTCTCACCGTATGCCGCTTTCACTTAATTAGAGCTAGTCTGAGATTAATTTGCGAAAGTAACACGCAGTTTACGGTCTTTGTTCGACTGCAGCCTAGCCAACATACGTATGTCTCGATATAATGATTAAGTTTGCCACTAAAATAACCTCATATTACGCGCAAACAACTCCTATATTTGCGAGCAGATATACATGAGGTGCGAGCATTAAGGGCATGTATGAGGAACGTACGGTCTTGCAGTTCGCTAGAAAATGTCTTTTGTGCTCGATATCGCCTTGTAGTGAAGACTTTCATGCTTCCCTCTAATTTGTACTGCGAATAAAATAACAATGTCCGCTATTAGTAAATTATTGTGGCCTATGGACCACAGTCATAAGAAAAGATTAAAACTGGGTAATGGAAAGAGATACAAAAACACAGGGAGGATTTCGGAGAGATATCTGATATAGTACTCTGTACAAAATATGGCACACCAAATCACCGTCCCATTACCACTTAAATTATTTGCTGCACAAGAGTGGACAGGTATTCTGTTGTAAATACGCCTGTATTTTACCCACTACTGCATATGAATTCAGTGCGGTAAATTTTACCACTACCTCACAGAGCAAAGCGACATGAACGGAACCTCTGGGAGCTTGTGCCCGATATATGGAAGGTAGAAGATGGATTGGGAATCCGCTTATGAGCGTAAAGGCGCTATTGAATGCTCAGTGCTCTGGATTAATACTTCACCCTTCCACGTGGGAGCCGACTGCTCTGATTAAACGGGCGGACGGAGTCTGTTGTCGGCAACAATAACCACGATTCAACAGCCGGATAGACGTCACTGGCAGAGATTACTGAATTTCCCAGGGGCGTTAACCTTGGACTACTGTTCGCGAAGGACGAACTTCACTGAGAATTATGACGTCATTCGCAGAAGGAACGTGGCACAACCAAAAGCGTAGAAAGCCGCCGATTAAATGTTCACAGTGAGCTGAAGTATGTATCATCCGTCACGTATGGGTTAAAATGATTTGTAGTCGTATTTCAAGAGAAGGAATCATTATGATTTTAAGTAAAAATTTATCGAATTTTTGGTTGAATACATATACTAAAATCACTTTTACCTATAGAATACATGTCACTAAAATTATTATGCGGCAGTAACGGTACATTCACAAATTTGCAGGTGAGACACATTAAGATGGCTCTGAGCACTATGGGACTTAACATCTATGGTCATCAGTCCCCTAGAACTTAGAACTACTTAAACCTAACTAACCTAAGGACATCACACAACACCCAGCCATCACGAGGCAGAGAAAATCCCTGACCCCGCCGGGAATAGAACCCGGGAACCCGGGCGTGGGAAGCGAGAGCGCTATCGTACGACCACGAGATGCGGGCACACATTAAGATATTACGACAATGTATTGTGTACATGACAACCCTCTCTGATACTAACGACAGCAAGCATGTAAATTGATGAATAAGAATAATTTTAGTAATGTTATGATTACCTTTCTTACCGTTAGTCATTGCTATAAAACGTGGTGCATCTTTGAAAAGAACTTGAATTTCTCTTACACATTTTGTAGTAATCACGAAGAGAGTGATGAGCTTTCCTCTTTACTTTTACGCTGTAGAGTCATATATCACTTTCCCCGATAAAGAGAATTTCCAAAAAAGCAAATGCAGAGAAGAAACACATAAAAAATGCCCAGACAAACATCAGCATCCAGACGTTAGTGAAACCAATAATACGAACTGTAGAGAAAGGACGTATCCCCTAAACTCCACAAATTAATTAAATAATATCACAACTGCACAGTTTCCCCATCCTTGATTAACAGCCACTGTGCCATAGTAAAGCAGTAAGTTACACACACAGTAGTTAAGACACGTTAGTTCCCTTTGGACACATACACACACACATACACACACACACACTAGTAGGAAAATACAACACTCACACACAGAGTAATAGCTGACGGTCCCACCCCGAACCCAATCAAACAAAAGACGAACGGGTCCCGCAATAGCAAAACCAAACACAGGAAGTGGCAAGATGGTACTGGTTCTTCACAACACAAAAACGTGAATATGTTTACTGCAAGCGAAAGTGCTACGTTCTAAAACCTAACACATATATGTGGAAGAAAATAATGGTATAAACTACAAAATAACCATGCGCAACGATAAGAATTACTGCCGTTTAGCCGGCCGGAGTGGCCGTGCGGATCTAGGCGCTACAGTCTGGAGCCGAGTGACCGCTACGGTCGCAGGTTCGAATCCTGCCTCAGGCATGAATGTGTGTGATGTCCTTAGGTTGGTTAGGTTTAATTAGTTCTAAGTTCTAGGCGACTAATGACCTCAAAAGTTAAGTCACATAGTGCTCAGAGCCATTTGAACCAATTTTTTTACTGCTGTTTGTGCTAATAAGTTAAGGCAAGCCAACTGTTAGTATCCTGGCAAACAGAATTGGAAGTTGAATATAACCATACTGCTACAGTATCCAGTGAAGATGCTTTAGCATAAAGCGAGAAGCATTTTGTCTTAAAAAAGATTTTCATAACAGTTGCTAGAACGATGCTTTACCTTCACATATTGTAGGGGCGTATATGTTGCATAACCTTTAAACGAGAAATTTTTAAGAGCTGATTTTAATTATGAGATGCAGTATTGCAGTCGGAAAACTTCATATGCTGTCTTACTTAACAAGTGGCGGAACTTATATGTATTTACGTGTGCATCATGTTATATAAAATGTTTAGTTTGGTTGAGAATTCAGCTGGGGGAAGGCACAGTGATTCGTTATCTACCAGCTGACGGCGTGAAAGCTGTTGAGTTTCATCGAAAGGTTAGTGAAGCTTACGGATAAAACGCTTAGGGTGACGGAATCAATTGAAAACCTGTTAGAGCTTATAGAGCTGGCCACATTTCTGTTCATCACGAAATTCGATGTGGCCTATCATCTGTATTAACTGAATACGTTCTGTAGGAAGTTTAAGTATTGACGAACACCGACAGATAACGATTTCATCCTTTCCTCAAATGAGTTTCTTCAGATCTGAGGATTTTTTATATTTAAAATTCTTGGCAAACGTAGAAACGATTAACCATGTTGGCAATTCTGGTTTATGGCATTATAATTTAGTATTTCAATGATCGTTATGGTATCTGTCTGATGTATATGAGAACTAAGTCGTGAATTAGATAAATCTCTGAGTGTCAATGAAATAACATACGTGTCTTATGAATTGCATTTGTGTTTCCGAAAGATAGAATCGGTTCTTACTTAGGAGAACCACCACATGAAAAGAATAAAATTTTATTCATTATCAGTATTTACATATGCTCACTTTTCGTTTTACTTTTGTGTATATACAGCAGTTCTCACTACACTGAAGAGTGAAATGGAAATTGGCTTCAACAAGTGAAGTTTTTGGAACAGATTAAACATCCGAAGAAATATTTAAATCAGTGCACCTATTATCGGACAAGAAATGCTTGTTGCGAAACTGTTGTACAGATTTTTAATTGCGTAATATTTTCATGAGTATTTCCTGAAAGTGATACGAGTTAAGTGGCTTTCACAGTATATTCATTGTTTCTGTCTACAACGATATCATTGCAGAGGAATCTACAACTGACGGACAAATTCTGTTAAACTGTACATGTATCACATTGGAACAACCGAAATAAAATGTTCAAATGTGCCTACGTTCTGTATTTTAATTTAAAAAACCTACCTGTTACCAACTGTTCGTCTAAAATTGTAAGCCATATGTTAGTGACTATTACAGAGCCATCTATCACAAAGCGAAAAAAGTGGTCCAACTAACACATTCATATTTCTTTACGTTCTACACGAATATGTAATAAAAAATGAGGGTTCCTATTTAAAAAAGCGCAGTTGATATCCATTTGACCTATGGCACCGCCATCTAGCGGGCCAACCATAGCGCCATCTGGTTTCCCTCTTTAAGCTAGACGAGTTTCGTTCTTTGTAGTTTTTTCGTTAGATGCTTCTTAATGAGAAATATGGCCCGCTCAGTATCAATGGACCACCCTGTAGATTTCAATGTCTATTAACAGCTGACATTTGAAATTGTAGTGCTAAACTTTGGATGTCGTAAAACTACCCAGAGAATGGTTACAACACTAGAGAAGTAAGTGTTAGCTAAGCAGGCAAATAGACAGATTAACCAGGCTTAGGCACAACAAACATTCAAAGTATATTTTACAGCCTTTACAATAATTCTCAAGCACCATTATACGAGGGACAAAGGTAATACATCATGTTATTTACTACAAACATTGTAAATGGAGCTATCCATTGTCAATTATTGCTATTTTTTAAAATGACGTAGACCTACAATACTGTAAACCATGTAAATAACAGCTGTTTACAGTCACAAGGCTTACTAAAAGCTTTATGAAATGTATTTGTCCGATATTATTGCTTCTGAAAAACACGTTAGCAGCGCGAAACGAGCGATATTCACATTGTTACATACGTGAATATTCGAGCTATGCAGCTGCATTTCCGCAGACTAAAGCTCGTGAAAATAAAAACGAGGATCCAACTATACCATCATAAATATATGCAGAGCACTACTGGCGTATGAAGAAAGGAAGAAAAGAATAAGAGATGTTTTACAACCAAGAATATTGCTTAAATAACAGAAGAACATGTGACCGGGTGCAACTTGTAAACTCACGACCAAAGATGGTAACACTGAAATTTCTAATGATACTGCCAGAGTCGTTATCTCAAAAACAACGACTTACCATCATATACTTCGAAGAATATAGAAAGCTACGGAACAGAGTGAAATAATGCATTCGCAAAGCTAAAATCAGTCACGCTCGCTCCCCTGTATGCAGCGATCTGACGCCCACGGCTCTATGGAAGAATCTCCGTAGCTTGGGGGTCGGAAAGGCAAAATCGGAAACTACTTTTCATGTGTCAGCTAACGAATTAAATGAATTCTTCTCTTCACCTCTGAATACTCACACGGCTGATAATTACTGTCCACAAGAATCCCCAAACAGGATAACTAACAACGATACCTTCCATCTAAAACATGTAACAATAAATACGGCAAGAATAGCTGTAATGAGAATCTCTTATAATGCGATAGGCAATGACAGTATCGGTATAACCATGATTAAGAATGTTGCCGATATCTTAGTACCTGTCTTGACTGACATATTTAATTTTTCCCTCGTGAACGGAATATACTCCACTGCATGGAAAAGAAGCATAATTCGACCCATCCCTAAGATCGAAAACCCGCAACTGCCTAGTGATTACCGACCAATTAGCATACTGCCCGCTGTTTCCAAAGCACTTGAATATATTGTTCATGATCAAATCGATGAACACATGCATGAATTCAGCCTATATGACAAATTTCAATCCGGTTTCCGTAAACATCACAGTACAAACACTGCTCTAATTAAAGTAACTGATGACCAGTAATACGCCATCGACAACGGAAAGGCAACAATATTGACGCTACTGGACTTCAGCAAAGCTTTTGACACTGTTAACTTTGACATATTGCTCAGAAAAATGCAACAGCTTAATATCTCAGACAGTGCAATGAGATGGTTTAAAAGCTACTTAAAAGACAGACAGCAATGTGTTGTCTGCGTAAATGAAAAATCTTCCTGGAAACATGTTTCCTCGGGAGTGCCCTAAGGTTTAGTCTTAGGGCCACTTTTGTTTTCTTTATGTGTCAACGGTATTTAGTCGGTTCTGTACTCCTGTAAATATCATTTCTAAGCCGCCGACCTCCAGCTCTACCTAAGCGTCAGACGTGAAGATATAAACACTGCAATCAATCAGATGAATGATGATCTGTTTTCAGTAGTGACATGGGCGAAAAACCTTGGGCATAAACTAAATGCAAAATAGACGCAATAACCTTAATAGCCCATCAGAAATTAATAAGTTCAGATTCCGCGAACGGCTGCCTCCTACACTGCTCGACGGTACTCCAATACCATATCAGAAAACAGTTAAGAACTTGGGTGTAACTTTGGATGAGCATCTCAACTGGGCGGAGAATACAGTCGCAGTGTGCCGGAAGACGTCTGCGTGTCTCTATGCTCTCAAAAAGTTTCGGAACAAATTTCCTCAGGACTTGAAACGCCAGCTCGTGCAAGCACTCGTTCTACCGAACCTCCACTATTGCGATGTAATTCAACAATGCATGAGTAGTGAAAACAAAAGACGGCTAGAACTAACCATGAATGCCTGCAACATTCGCCGATATGTTCATGTTAGTGCTTCATACTCTGAGGTAGGGTGGCTGCAGCCGGACAAATTGCGTGACTACCACACTCTATATCTACTTCACTGACTCCTCGTCGCGCAAGCCCCCCAGTACCTTGCTTCAGAGATTAAAAACCTGTGATGCCATCATAATCGCAACACGAGGTCACTCTTAATTGGTATCCTAACTGTGCCCACTCACAAAACAAAAACTTTTGCAAACTGCTTCTCAGTTGCCTCTGTCCGCCTCTGGAACAAACTGCCCCTTACCTTGCGCAAAGTTCAATCCCCTGCTGCTTTTAAGAAGAAGTTGAGCATTTCCTACTATCACCCTCATAACGATCTCCACAAAATTAATGTACAAGGCCAATCCTCTCATCTGTCAAATAGCAAAGCTAGCGTCTCCTATCTTGCTCCTGAGATGCCTTCCTCTTCATCTGTCTCTATTAGCCACGCAATCTTCTTTTCCTTTATATTTCCTTAATTATGGTTCATCAAGTCTCTATTCTTCTCCTCCCTTCACCATCAGTCTCCCTCATACTCCCTGCTGCTAGCAGTCCTTTCTAAAATCTGTCTCTTCAGTAATGTCTTATTATAACGGTACTTATGATCTACGAATATAAACTCTATATGTATGTATTTTTCCAGGTATGCCGTTGTAATCGTTTATTTCACTTTTTGTACTAGATGTAGTTTAACATGCCTACTAAAGCATATGAATATAAAATAAGTAGAATGCCTGGATAGATGTAAGAGAGGGTCTGATGGCCCTAATCTTGCCACGTTAAATAAATAAATAAATACTTCGAGGAGTCTGACACTTTGCGAACACAAAAGCAAATATTGCCGCACCTAAAACGACTGTAAATCATTAAAATGCATATTTATCGAAATACAAACAAAACAGCTACGAAAATCAGATTTCGTATGCCTTGCAGACACAGTCGTCATAACATGCATATCACCTAACTCAAGACTTTGATAATTACTCTCCACAGTTATAAATGCTTAACAAAAGCAACAACACGTATTAAAGTGGTAGTATCCTTTATAGAGTGTGGATACGTAAACGTAGATATTGAAGTCGTCGTGTTCTAAAAATAATAGTGAATCGCAACCGAAAATGGCATTAGAGATTCTTCTACTCCATGATTCTGTCTCATCTAGAATATACGCTTAATATTAGGCCCTGACCCACGTGGTCCATGTTGGAAGTTCGAATATGCAAGGCTCAAACAAAATGGCTCTAAATATTCCTACTTATGGTATCACAGCATAGCGGTGTATCAGCATGACAGTGTCCGTATGCAGAGACGAAGATGTGTACGTCGATATACTAGGAAAACAATGTGATAACAACACCAGCAGCGATGAGTAATTATCAGTAATTGCCAAAGTGACGTAACTGTGTTCCATTACAGAGCAGTTGAAAAGAAAGATACAAGTCATAAAGTACATTCCTTAACAGCCTTGCACGAGGAACAAACACACGGTCCATTCTGTAGAAGTTCCAACTGTGTAATACCGCGTTAATTCACGTGTCCTGTCACTTTAAAAAATCTATAACGTCGTAACCAATAATGTTTCACGCACCTGATTTGGCATACGTAATACAAATTGTGCACTAAAGTTGCAGGTCGCTCATGTTAAACAGTCAGCTCTGATTTTCTTATTCTACAGTATAACCACATGTGTCGCTGTACATGCGAGGTGTCACCTACAAACTGAAGATTCCTCTCCATCTGGGAAAAAAATATAACTACCGAAGTAGGCTGGTGCCGTAAATGTAAACTTAGAGGTATAGAGTAGTTACGTAAGAATAAGTGCGCTGAGCGTAAATAAAATAGCAGCTAATAATAAGGCAACGGGATAAGGTTCAAATGGCTCTGAGCACTATAGGACTTAACATCTGTGGTCATCAGTCCCCTAGAACTTAGAACTACTTAAACCTAACTGACCCAAGGACTTCACACACATCAATGCCCGAGGAAGGATTCGAACCTGCGACCGGAGCGGTCACGCGGTTCCAGACTGAAGCGCCTGAACCGCACGGCCACACCGGCCGGCAACGTGATAAGTTAATGGCATATACCGCGGTCTGTGTGACACAGCACCAAATAGCGACGGACAGGTTGTGCCACCGACGTATGGTGGAGAACAACGCTTGCATCGTTTTAATATAGCATTTCCATCGGAATCAGAACTGGTTATTACAGCCTTAGGCCGATAGAATATAGTTAACAATCTAACGGGACGCCAGCAGAGGGGCTTCCGACCTAATGATGACAGAACTGACGGATGCACAGCGTACAAGTATGGGAAACACATTATTATATAGGGTGCTCGAATACAATGAACGGAATAATTCAGCGACACATCTTCCGTCAAGTTCTCATGTGCTGTAAATGATTTGACTACAGCTGGAAGCTGGAGATGCAGCAATGTTAATGATCAACAACAAGTCGATACTGCTGATAAAGTGCTCTCAAACCATGTACTTTTCAGTATAATACGCTTATATAGCGCTTTAGCAAGTCTACCAGGTAACATAACACGAGTAGCACATCCTCGTGGCGATGTAGATAATGCTCACCAATGCGAATTTCCGAATAAGATCTGTACTTCATAGTCTCTGCGTTACTCTATATGATTCAGATATTGCATATAGCACTTTCCAATACATAGCACATTGTAAAATTCGTGGATACGGCTATGAATTGTATACGTGAACTTGCTTCCAAAAACGACATTTATTGTGCTTTACAGAAGATACATATTAATGTACAAGTTTCTCTTATCCTTTATCAGAGTGATTCTTGTCGACCTCTTACAATAAACCACGTGTGAGTCTATTTAAGAGATTGAAGTGTCATGTAGATGACTTGCTTGACGAGGGAATATAAGAATTTAACGACAGAAATGCATTCTCTCTCTTCCCTCTTCTCTCTTCTCTCTCTCTTTCTCTCCGCCTCTCTCTCTCTCTCTCTCTCTCTCTCTCTCCCTCCCTAAGACACACACACACACACACACACACACACACACACACATACACAAATGGTTCAAATGGCTCTGAGCACTATGGGACTTAACATCTGTGGTCATCAGTCCCCTACAACTTAGAACTACTTAAACCTAACTAACCCAAGGACATCACACACATCCTAGCCCGAGGCAGGATTCGAACCTGCGACCGTAGCAGTCGCGCGGCACACACACACACACACACACACACACACACTCACACACACACACCTTAATACCTCTGGTAACCTACTCGTTAGCGCTAGTCCAGACATTCCGATATTACTCTGGCATATCTAGTACCGGCTAAAAACGGTATTCCACGCAAAAAAAAAAAAAAAAATCGCTCTGAGCACTATGCGACTTAACTTCTGAGGTCATCAGTCGCCTAGAACTTAGAACTAATTAAACCTAACTAACCTAAGGACATCACACACATCCATGCCCGACGCAGGATTCGAACCTGCGATCGTTTTCCACGCACACACACACCTTAATACCTCTCGTAATATACTCGTGAGCGCTAGTCCAGACGTTCCGATATTACCGTGGCATATCTAGTACCGGCTAAAAACGATTATCCTTTTTATTTTGCATCAGGTATTACGAAGTGTTAGTGGTTACCTGCTGGTAACGGTCCGCTGAGTGAAGGGTTTAGGATGGTGCTTCATGCAACGATATAATAAATTTTTTTACGATAAATATTTGTAATGTTATAACACAAGAAAACAAAATAAGCCAAGGGATTAATATCTAAGCAAAAGCGAACCGTCTCTCTTCTTTACGGGATGGGACAAGATAAGAGGCGATTCTCGATTTGGCTCTATATGGGTCTCACACAGTAGTTTTTTTTTCTTTTCTTCTTTTTTTATTTTATTTTATTTCTTAATGAATAATAGTTTTGATCGAAATCTTTTTGTAGACACCGCTGAATTCTATGCAGTGGCTGTTATTGTAAATTTTCAGGCTTGCTAGTGATCCACCGCCTCATATGGATGTTTGTCTGACCTTTGTATCCACAGATAAAAAAATTATTCCCGTTCTATAACAAAGTTACCATGATGATACTATGAATTCATTGTCGTACAGTCATAGTTCTGCGGATATAAAAAATCGTTACAACACTATGTTCTAATTGTTTCTGACTAATGTTTCATACAATTATGAACAATGTTGTATCGTAAGCTTTCCTACAGAGTACCTCAACTCTCGATTCTCATTGGTGATATACGAGTACTCTCTAAATATGAATATAGGATATAAAGCTATGAAGAAAGAGAAGATTGTATTAGAAAGTTATTATTGTTGATCCAGAGGAGGATGAAGCTACAGACTTCAATGAAGAAGATTCTACAGAAGACTGGATTCCAAGTAAGGAAGCTGCTGCTGCTGCTTCAGATAGTGAAAATGCTATTGAAACTTACAAAATGGTTCAAAAGCGAAAACCAGGGCAGAGTATTTCAAAAGCGACAAAGCTAAATCCAAATCTTCGAAAAAACTTTGTATCTACTGATTCCCTCACTGCTGATGAGCTGCTTTTTCCTCGCAAAGGAAAGACGTTATTTACGCAGTACATGCCCTCAAAACCTGTCATATACTGCTTGAAAGTTTGGTGGATTTGTGATCCACGAATGTTTTGTCCAATAACTGGTCAAATTTATACAGGTAAATCTGCTTGTGGAAGAGAAACTAATCAAGGCGAGTGGGTAGTAAACGATCGATGTTACTATTTCAAAGGCACCGCCGGGAATTTTGTCACTGTCAGTTTTTCTCACAACTCTGCCATTAGCAAGGCCGTTGATGACTTGTGATTTGTCCATAGTTGGTACTATACAAAAAAGAAGCCCTATATGCCCCCTGAAATGCTACCTTTCTCTTCGCGCAAAGAACTGCCGTGCACAGAAAACAACGTTTCTGTGAGTTCATATGTCTCAAAGAAGAAGAAACAGATCTAATGTTATTCACAGTGCATGATGATACATCCACTGACGGCCCTGTTTCACAGCCAGAATTTACATCTACATCTACATCTACATCTACATGACTAATCTGCAATTCACATTTAAGTGCTTGGCAGAGGGTTCATCGAACCACAATCAAACTACCTCTCTACCATTCCACTCCCGAACAGCTCGCGGGAAAAACGAACACCTAAACCTTTCTGTTCGAGCTCTGATTTCTCTTATTTTATTTTGATGATCATTCCTACCTATGTAGGTTGGGCCCAACAAAATATTTTCGGATTCGGAAGAGAAAGTTGGTGACTGAAATTTCGTAAATAGATCTCGCCGTGACTAAAAAGGTCTTTGATTTAATGACTATCATCCTATCTCGCGTATCATATCTGCCACACTCTCTCTCCCCTATTACGTGATAATACAAAACTAGATGCCCTTTTTTGCACCCTTTCGATGTCCTCCGTCAATCCCACCTGGTTAGGATCCCACACCGCGCAGCAATATTCTAACAGAGGGCGAACGAGTGTGGTGTAAGCTGCCTCTTTAGTGGACTTGTTGCATCTTCTAAGTGTCCTGCCAATGAAACGCAACCATTGGCTCGCCTTCCCCACAATATTATCTATGCAGATTTATACGTTATTGTTACAGCACAAAGGGGGGCTTACACGATATGGTCGTGTTGTGTTCTCATAAGAGAGCAAGAAGTGGAACACATAGATGGCCCCTAAGTTTGTATACAACGTTCTGGACACTGCTTGTTTAGCGGCGTAAATTATTCACAATGAAGACAAACGTCAAACAAATAATGTGAGTCATAAACACAGACTCTACTGGATCTGGAAAAATGTTCTGCAATGCCTTCCATTGTTTCCAGATCATCAAATTCTAATTTCCTGAGAAAACTTTTCTTGAAAAGTTGTTTTGAGTACATGATACGAGGACATCAAATTCAGGTTCCTAAACGAGTGGAAGCTCAGCAAGAACGACAGACTTATGGACGGCCAAAAATCGTTCGTGACTGTTTCGTAAACAGATTTCAATCAAACAAAAGGAAGAAGAAACGAAGAAAATGTTGTAAGAAATGTAATAAAAAACTAATATCTGATGAACATTGCATTGCAACAACGGTGTGTGAATTTTATGAATAAACAATAATTCCAAGTTTGGTTTTCGACTGTAGCGAGCAACAAAATTCAGTAGATAAACTGATCAGCCAGAGCATTATGACCACTTACCTAATAGGTTATGTCCACATCTCGCAAGGATTGCAGCGGCGACGCCTTGTGGCATGGAAGCAATGAAGCTTGGCAGGTCGCCGTAGGGACCGTGGCACCACATCTGCACACGCTACTCACATAGGTACCGTAAATTCCGAGGAGAGGGCGATGAGCTCTAACGCCACATTCGATCAGATCCCAGATGTGTTCGATGGAGTCCACATCAAGCGAGTTTGGGTGGGAAGGGGGCAGCACAGCAACTGGAATTCGCTGCTGTGTTCCTCGAACCACTACGTCACTCTCTTGGCCCTGTGACAGGGTGCATTATCTTGAAAAACTGCCACTGCTGTAGGAAAACATAGTCGTCATGAACTGCTGTACGTGGTCTACAACCAGGGTGATACGATACTCCTCGTCCGTCATGGTGCAATGCACGAGCTCCACTGGACCCTTGGATACACACGTGAATTGTTCCCTAGAGCATAATGGAGCCACCTCCGGCTTGTCTCCATCCTGCAGGACAGGTGTCAAGGAGCTGTTCCCCTGGAAGACGACGGAATCCCACCTTCCCATCGGCATGATGAAGATCACATGAGGATTCATCAGACTATGCAACTCTCTGTCTCTGCTTCGGCGTCCAGCGCCGGTGGTCTCGTGCTCGTTTCAATCGTAGTTGCCGATGTCATGGTGTTACCATTGGTACAACCGTGGGTCGTCGGATGCGGAGGCCATCGATAGGAGTGTGTGGTGCGCTGTGTCGCCAGACACTGTTGTACTCCGACCAGCAGTAAAGTCTGATGATATCTCCGCCGTTGTTCGCCGCCTGCTCTGTTTTACCAGTCTACTGCGCCTACGACGTCCGATATCCGTAATGAGGGGTGGCCGCCCAACCACACGAAGTCACCGTAGTTTCACCTTGGTTTGGCCACGTGCTGAAGACGCCCACCAAAGGACTTCTCGAACACCCGACAAACCGTGCAGTTACCGAAATGCCCTTGCCGAGCCTCCGGTCAATCACAATCTGCCCTCGGTCAAAGGTAGATCACACTCCATCCCAATTCCACACACGATCAGCAATCTCACTGATACTACATACACTGTGCGTGTGTTTTGACTATCATTCATTCTGCGCCAGGTGACGAAGCTGCAGCCCGGACTCATTTATATCGATAGTAGTTGGGTGGCCTAAAGTTCTCACTCATCAGTACATGTAAAGTTATGTAACTTGCTCTATCAAAGTTGGTACACAACTGATATATTTGGCATATGTTTATAACTATATTTGCTGTATTATTACTCGGTTGCCCAATAAACAATAAAACTACTAATATAAAAAATATAGTATTTAATTTGTGAAGTTTACACATGTTATAATCGGCAATCGATTTTCTGAAAAGGAAGAATAATGTTACTGCTCTTCGTTTGACTCGTAGCAACTTCAGCAGTCCTCTTACACGCATGCCAAACCACACACGCGGAAAACACCACATATTCGGAAACAAAGACCAAAAAATTTGTAAGAAGAAAGAATACCAATTTTGTTGCAGTTTGTTGTGTTCGCTATATTAATGCTGTGCTCGTATGTTCCCGCCTAACCACACACACGGAAACAGCCGCATAATCGTAAATATGCAGCGAAATATTTGTAACATGGAAGAATATGAATGTCATTTCTTATTGATTCACTCAAGCAATTAAAGCAGTCCTCTTAAATTCCTACTCAGCTACACTCTCGGAAATTGCCACGTATTGGGGAGTAAAGAGCCAAATATTGGTGAGAAGAAGTAATATGGATTTTATTGGTGCTCGTCTTCGCTTTTAGGTTCTTGATTAATCACACACTAGGAAATCGCTAAACATTTATCTCATCCTTCCTTATCTAATAAGACAGAAATGTTAATAACATCAAATATTGCACAAGATACTTGCATTACATTCTCAAGAAGTCCCAGCATATATTAACAACACATGATATGAAAAGAAAAGTATTGCTTCTGACCAGATGTGAACCCACATCTTTCGACTCCAGAAACCAATACGGTATTCATAACGCAAGTTCTTATTCATGTGGTATTTGTCTCTTGATTTGGTTATCACGGTATCTCTTGAACACTTATATCATTATTAACTGACATTTAATGGTTACGGTGACGTATTCGTGATAAATTTTCCGTGTTCCATAACCCTGAAACCGCACACTGTAGATAATAATACAAGCGTGTTTCATACTTTACTTGTAAATTATTGACGATAACAAGTCGCTCTTGTAACAGCACTCATATGTGAACACAGTGAACGTCGATAAATAATTATGTGACATTTACTTATAGCAATAATTATAATAAATCAATCGAAGAAGTGTTGTTATAAATCTGCAATACGCGTGCATGAAGCCTTGTGAGAGGCCCTTATCGAACGGTAAGAAGTCGATAGCAATTCGTCCGGTCTTCGATATTCACGGCTTGACGTCCAAACGACGTCACGTATGCGGAAAGTGTTATCCGCAAAACCAACTGTGAAATGTAGGCAAGCGTACAGGCTGACGTAATGTCTTTTCTGTTCCCGCAATAGTACATGTAGCCTGTTGCCAGCATTTGCCTTTATTGATGGTAATGGTCTTAGTCAGCTTTTCCGTCTTCTTAATAGAGACCTTCAGCACTTTAATTGGCATGTGTATATCTATTAAGGAACAGCAGCACGGTTCGTGCTACGTAACTCGTACATCTGTTTTGTTCCACAGTGCAGGATGTTTTCGCTTAGGTTATACTTGTCGCTCCGCCCGTGTTTCTTTTCTAACGTTACTTAAACTGTCTGTCCTGCTAAGATTCTCGAATCCATCATCTGCTGATATAGTGACACGAAGGGATGAAGTGATCACAACGTTTATGTTAATTTCAAAGACCCATACTGTTAACAAGAAATTTTAAGCACAGAATATTTTAGTGTTAACAGTATGATCGTTCAGAAAGCAACTGAAGTTTCGATGTTCATGAATACGTCTACATTGTTTGATCTAGTATACTGGCGGTCCTGTTCCAGTATTTTAAATGGCTTGCATCTGCTCTCTCCACTACTCTGTCTCATGTAAGTGAACTTCGTCAGCAAGAGTCAGTGTACTGTGTTACTCTTCCTGTTTTAGAAAAATGTGCCAAGTCACCTGGAGCGAAGTACGGAGCGGAAGGCGTACGCGCCAGAACTTTTCCACCCTGCCTGCAGTGGCTAACGTGTTCCACGTCTAGAGTGGCGATGGCCGTTGTCCTGCAAAAATAAATTTCCAAGACAGCGCTGCCCAAAGTTTGTTTAGAATAACCTGACGGCAATTTTTCGTGCAGTTTAACAGTAAACGTCTACGATGTGTTCTTGTCGCCAAAATTCGCCCGAAAAATTGTCTTTTTCCGTCCGCAGGTTGGGGAGGGGTATCCTTTGAAGTCGGTTTTGCAGTAGTAAGAGTTTTTGCAGTGTAATTTCACTGACTGTCACTTATTATTGGATGTATGCTCAACTACACAATCTACGGATTCGTCATCTTTTCCCCTGTCACATGTGCAGCCGTTAATGGCAATAGAATTATGTTTGACTATTGTTAAGTCTCTTATCATCGCAACAATCCACCCGTTGATGTCTAGATAAGCTAATTTCCTAAACTGAATCCCTCACCGTCAGTTTAACTAATTAGATTGATTTCCACTAGTGCTTTTTCGCTCCTTTTTACGTTCGTCATTTAATGTGTCGCAAGATGCTTCTTCCAAATAAATTTCCAAACACTATCATCTCTGACAGAGTACAATGTCTTCGACAAACCTTAAAAATCAATATACCATCTCTCTGGTAGCCAATTCCATTTTAAATTCCACCTAGGTTTCGTTTGCTGCTTGCTCAATATACAGACTGAATAACATGGACGCATTGACGTCCACTACGACCTTTCTGCCTCACTTCTCGACCACTGCTTACCTTTCACGTTCTTTGACCCTTAAAACTGCTGTCTGGCTGCCAGAGTTGCAGACCACTTTCTTTCTTGTGTTTTATCTGTGTTAGATTGAGAGTTTCAAATGGTGTATTCCAGTCAACATTGTCAAAACCTTTCTTAAATCGACAAACGCTCAGGGCATGAGTCCCCTGCTTTATTTCCGTCTCCTCCTTTCTCTACTCACGAATTCCAGTCCAAAACTACATTTCACTTCTGTCTCCGTTAACACTCTGAATAATTCCACTTATCTCATTATGTGTTCTGTAAATCTCTTCATCATTTGCGATATGTGCCAGATATCTTGATTGGTACATTTTGTTACGTATTGTCTTATGAGTGATAGCGTGTCGTGGCATTCTGTGTTCCATTACAACGGCTTCAACCCCATTATTATTATATGATGAAGGCGTAGGTACGATGAACCGTACTGTTCTCAGTTGAGCTGTACTCATAATATGAGCGTCAACCTTTGGAGAAGAATACTTGGACTTATAAGGAAACCAAGTCCTTGGTTTGGATTTGTAATTTGTAGTGATACTTGGACCATCATTAGTACTTGATTATTGGGTCATCAGTCTTATGACTGGTTTGATACGGCCCGCCACGAATTCCTCTCCGGTGCTAACCTCTTCATCTCAGAGTAGCATCATTAGTAGCAAAGTAAGTTATCTGATTGACTGATATACTTATTCGGGAAGTTGATATTGATGATAAATATGGAAGGTAGATATCCGCCGGTACGGCTCGCTATTTAAATGGTTTTTTGAAATCACCCGCCTTCTCAGTAGTCGCCCCGATGTCAGTATCGAGATCGGATTGGAGTCTCTGGTCACCGCATATCTTTGGCGAGTTGACTTCCCGCGCGCCGCGAGGCGGACAGAACGAGGAAGAAGGGGTTGAGATGATTAACCTCTGGACCGTGCGCGAGAAGTGACTACGGTGTCGGAGGGCCAGGCCGCTTCCTCAATGGGCCCCGCTGTAGCAGTCGGTTGGGGACGGAACGCCGTGGGCTCAAAGTGTCTAGTGTGGAGGGCCGGTGTTGTCCAGATGGCGGTCGTCGATTGGTCATTCAAGGGCTGAGAAGTGGTGTCTTGGTTCAGCCCCTGGATTCCGACAGAGAATTACGTGAAGTTTGATGTACGAGGTGAACATAAGATTTCTAAAATCGGCACGTTGGTGGCGCGTATATAAGACTTGTGAGTGGTATAAGCTTTGCTTTGGTACAGCAGTCTCCTGTTAGAGCGCTGCTTGGAAGGAGAGCGTTATTATCGGCATTGTCATCTACTTAGTTGCTTTAAAGTAAATGACTGTTTTGGATCAAAGGTTGATCCAAGTCAGGGACCAAATCATTGGTTGTCTTATTATGAAACCTATCGGCTCTCAGCGTGTTAATCTCTGTTTTCTACCGTTATAACGAGTAATTTGACACACTGGTAGTGATCACGAGTGATTTTTGGAGGTACCGGCACTTTTAAATATTTGTGGTAATGGGGAGATTGACTGCGAGGCTATTCAGTCGGACGCTTATGAATTGTGTTAATTGCAGTTCACTTCCCATGGAGTTTTAAGGTTCTACTTGTTGTTGCGAAACCACCGAAAGTGTCTTCATAATTTAGCTTGCGACGTCATTCTGTGATTTGGTGCAGCCTTCCGAAGAGTTTAGAGTACCGCACTCCATGCAAACTACAACATGGTGGGTCTAACTTCCTTTATCCTATTATACTCTTAGTTGACACTGACACGTGCGCCACTGTGTCCAACAAAATTTTAAACCTTTTAATTCCTGTGGATCCTACCACTGAACATTCCACCTTTGCATACGTATTTGTAGCATTGAAATTAAACGGGAGCTCCCTTGTGTGGGTCTTGGGCAGCCTCTGCCGTTTGACGGTTGTCCACCTCTACTAACTCCACTTCTCCATCCTCCATGCTGCTGATTTCCACTCTTTCCTCTATTCCTCGGTGACTGGGTACATTACCTCTGCACGTGTCCCATGCGACCACACTTATAACATTTTATACCTGCTGTAAACACTGCGTGTCTATCACATACCCCGTTGCCACGTCTATTTCCTCACATTGGATTCCAGCTGAATGACCGAATACTAAACTTTCGGAGTCCCTTCACACACTTTCCGCGACATATGCGCTGGTAAACCTCTCAAAAGTACATCAAGTGCCATTTGCTCGGCCTCGTGCTACATAACACCATTCGCTTCATCACTCTGACCCAGCTCGTAAGTGTACTCGCTATTTTCTCTTATCCCGTCCGCAAATATCTCCACCATCTCCCCCTGTCTCTTCGTCATTGAACTCAACCTCTCCCTGAAGTACCGATTTCTGTTTACCTCTGTAAAAGCCCGTCCTTGCCGCTTAAACTGTACTGCCTTCTTTAAGGCCTGAGAACACCTTACGTATGTCTTCGCTTCACCCGTTAATCTAATCTTAGCTACATGTAACAACTGTTCTTCAGACCAACCATTCATCGCAGATGAAGTTTCCAAGTCCTCCACAAACGAACGCCCATCCTCAGATACCTTGCCAGAAAACGGAATAATGAAACTAGTGGTGGCTGCATCAACCTCCTGCTGTGGTACTCTAAGCAAAAACGACTGATTAGATGCGGTTTCACGCTCAGTTCTAGCTGTTAACACACTTCTCAACTGTGTATTGCCCGCTGTTAGTTGTGCTACCTTGTCCAACAAAACCCGTACCGCTTTTGGTTCCGACACACCTTGCATCCCTGACTCTGCCTTTGCGCTGCTTTCGTTCCCAGTTAGTCCCGAAACAAAACATTTAAGAACAAGAATAACCTGACTTCATACAGTTCCGTATCATCGTACTAAGTATCATCATACATCAATAGAAAAGTATTCAAATGCCACGAAAGAAAACATCTTACTGCCCCAAACACACTAAAACTTATTCTGACAAAAAGGAAATAATATGTCTACGCAAAACATCTGCCAGAAGCCATACTCGAAATACAATCAAAAAAGATATAAAACGTCAAATATTCAAAAAGAAAAGTTGGTCAATACATTTTGTCACTGTAATGCACACAGTGGGCTCGAACGTCGTGGTGTACAGACGACGCCTGCTGTTCTGACACCAAATGTAGAGGAATGTTGGACGAGGATGGGCTGTCAGGATGCGCTGTATTAAAACTACTCCGAGTTTCCGAAGTGATTCATTATATCCAGTTACAGTGTCCCTATTCCTCTCGGGCTGCATCACAGGGTCCCACCATGCTGAGGACACCACTTTGGTGTCTGTGAACGGCTTGGTGTGGAATGGCTGCCTCAGGGATCTATGCAATGACCTGCTGTGTATCGGCCTTGTACGGCCGCAGAGTTGTGACGACATCAGAATGCATCTGCAGTTGACTCTGCGGTCTTCGCCCCTTTTGCCTCAGCGCCACTCCTGGGAGCTGCAAGGCGGACATGGCGTGCTTCCTTGCTGGTGTGGCTAAGCGCCCGGCATCCGAATCCGTAGTCCTCGCCTCAGGATGTCTCCGGCGTGTGTTGGGAGCCAACAAGACTGCCCGAAGTAGCGAGCCGTTGCGTGGCCCACCGCTGGCTGACTGCGTGCGGAGCCTGCATTTGCCTCAGAGGGTCGAACCAGCGACCTGCTGAGGACTGGAACGCTGGCACCCCATCTGCTGCCTGGTGTAGCCGGTGGTGTAACAAGTCCCGCCGTCCAGGAGAGCTGTCACTCTTCAATGCCTCATTAGTGAACTGGTGCCTATTTATATGCAGCTATGCACCTCTGATTTGCTAACGCTATTTTCCGGGAGCATACAGCTCTACTCTATGGTTAAATGATGATGGCATCCTCTTGGATAAAATATTCCTGAGGTAAGACAGCCCCCGTCCCCATTCGGATCTCCGAGAGGGGACTACTCAGGAGGATGAGGTCATCAGGAGAAACAAAATTCACATTCTACAGATCGGTGCTTGGAATCTTAGATCTCTTAATCCGGTTGATAGGTCAAAAGATGTAACAAGTGAAATGGATAGGTTGAAGTTCGTTTAGTGCGAATTAGTGAAGGTTGCAGGCAGGAGGAACAGGACTTCAGGTCAGGTGGATACAGGATTATAGATATAAAATGTAGCTGGGGTGATCCGGGAGTTGGTTTAACAATAAATAGGAAAATAGGAATGCAAGTAAGCTACTGTGAACAGGATAGTGAAGGTATTAAGGTAGCCAAGAAAATCACAAAGCCAACATCCAGTGTAGCAGTAAAACTTTATACGGCAACTAGCTCCACAGATGATGATGAGATTGAAGAAATGTATGATGAAGTAACAGAAATTACTCAGACAGTTAAGGGAAATGAAAATTTAATTATTCTGAGGGACGGGAATTCGAAAGTTGCAAAAGAAAGAGAAGGAAATATTGTAGGTGAATGTAGACTGCGGGAAAGGAATGAAAGAGGAGGCCTCCTGGTACAATCCTTTTCGGATCGTAATTTAATCATTGCTGGCAATCTTTTAAGAGTCATGAAAGAAGACTGTAAATGTGGAAGAAAGCTGGAGACATTGTAAGGTTTCAGATTGACAATATATTTGTAAGACAGAGATTTCATGACAGGATTTTAAATTGTGAGACATTTCCAGGGGCAGACGCGGACTCTGATCACGTCTTATTGTTCATGAACTGTAGGTTAAAACTATAGAATTAGCAGAAATGTAGGAAAGTAAGGAGATGGGACCTGGATAGACTGAAAGAACCAGATCTTGTTGGGATTTACAAAGGGAGCATTAGATAACGATTGACTAGAGCAGGACAAAGGTATACAATAGAAGACGATTGGATAGCTTTGAGGGATCAAATACTGATGACAGCAGAGGTCCAATCAGGTAAAGAGACAAAGCCTTGAACAACAAAGGAGGTAGTGAATTTAATTGATGAAAGGAGAAAATTTAAAAATGCAACAAATGAAACAGGCTTAAGAGAATACAAACATCTAAAACATGAAAGTTACTGGAAGTGCAACATGGCTAAGCAGGAAGGGATAGAGGAGAAATGTAAGGATTTGGAAACATATGTCACTAGGGGAAAGACGGATACAGCCTAGCAGGGCGAAGTGGCCGTGCGATTCTAGGCGCTGTAGTCTGGAACCGCGAGACCGCTACGGTCGCAGGTTCGAATCCTGCCTCGGGCATGGATGTGTGTGATGTCCTTAGGTTAGTTAGATTTAAGTAGTTCTGCGTTCTAGGACACTGATGACCTCCGAAGTTGAGTCCCATAGTGCTCAGTGCCATTTGAACCATTTTTCTGCTACAGCCTACAGGAAGATTAAGGAGGCCTTTGCGAAAAGAGGAGCAGCTGTACAGATATCAAGAGGTCAGATGGATAACCAGTCTTAAGCGAAGAAGGGTGACGGGTGGAACGAGTATATAGAAAATCTTCAAAATGTAGACGGCCTTGAAGACATTATTATAGAAAGGGAAGTGGACGTAGATGAAAATGAGGTGAGAGATATGATACTGCGAGAAGGACTTGACAGGTCACTGAAAGCTCTAAGTCGAAACAAGGTCCCGGGAATAGATGATATTCCGTGAGAACTACTGATAGCCCTGGGAGAAACAGGCATGACAAAACCCATCCATCTGGAGCAAGATGCATAATTACGTGCAATACCGTCAGAAACCAAGAAGAACGTAATAATACAAATTTAAAAGAAATAACTTGCCGACTGGTGTGAAAATTATTGACCTATCGGTAAAATAAATCACGGTTACAAATCCTAACACATATTTAGTACAGAAGAATGGAAAAACTGATATAAGCCGACCTGACGAAATATGTCTGGATTGCAAAGGAATGAAGGAACTCGCAAGCCAATTGCTAACCCAATGACCGAACTTAGAATATTGGATCAGGAAAAGCAAATATACATTTATGATACTTATAAACATACAGAAAACTTTCGAAAATTTTGACTGAAATACTTTCTTTGAAATTTGGAAGGCTGCAGGGGAAAAATACAGGGTACGAAACCAAACGGCAATTGTAAGAGTTGAGGGAAATGAAAAGAGAGAAGTGACTGAGAATGGTCGGAGATAAGGCTGTAGCGTATGTTATTCAATCTGCACATCGAGCTAGGAGTAAAGGAGAGCAAAGAAACTACTGGAGTTTCGTTCGACGAGGACATTGTAACTCTGCCAGAGATAGCAAATTACCTGAAACAGCAGTTGAACGGAAATGACAGTGTTTTGACAGGAGGATATAAATGGACGTCAATAAAAGCATAACAAGGATAATGGATGTAGTCGTATTAAATCAGGTGACGCTAAGAGAATTACATTAGGAAACTAGACTAGCAGTCTAATTTTGCTATTTAGACAACAAAATAACTGGCGATGGGCGAAAATGAGAGGAAAAAATGTAGACTGGCAATGACAAGAAAAGCATTTCTGAAAAAGAGATTTAAGTTTTAGGAATCCTCGTCTGAAGATATTTATCTAGAATTCGGTCATGTATGGAAGTGAAACATACGCGGTAAACCGTTTAGAAAAAAGAAAATAGAAGTTTTCGAAAGGTGGTGGTACTGATTAGACGGGTAGATGGTAGATGGGTAGATCACGTAAAGAATGAGAAGGACTGTATGAAACTGGGAGAACAAAAGATTTGTAGCACAACTTGACCGAAAGAAGGGATCGGTTGATAGGACACAGTCTGAGACATCAAGGGATTGCTAGTTTAGTACTGGAGGGAAGTGGGGCGAGGGCTGGGGCCGAAGGGGGTGGATTCGTAGAGACAGATATATAGAGATGAATACAATGACTCAGAAGAATTCACGGTTCAAGTGTCTCTGAGCACTGTGGGACTTAACTTCTGAGGTCATCAGTCCCCTAGAAGTTAGAACTACTTAAACGTAACTGACCTAAGGACATCACACACATCCATGCCCAAGGCAGGACTCGAACCTGCGACCGTAGCGGCCGCACGGCGCCTAGAACCACTCGGCCACTCTGGCCGGCGAAGAATGCACGTTCTATTGGTTATTCGAAGATGAAGAGGTCGGCACAGATTAGAATGGCATGGAGAGCTGCATCAAACGAGTCTTCGGACTGAAGATCACATCAACAATATAGTTACTAGATTGTGTTCTTGGTAGTGTTAGTTCTTCATATTGTCAGGTCAGAAGCGATCAAGTAAACGCAATTTTCAAATCTTTTCTTCCTCAAATTCTAAGTCAGAGATGTAGTCCCTTGCTCAGCTCATATACCAGACAACTGTCAACATTCCGTAACTGATCTGAATAGTCTAACCCTTAGAGCTCACTACAATAAATACACTCCTGGAAATGGAAAAAAGAACACATTGACACCGGTGTGTCAGACCCACCATACTTGCTCCGGACACTGCGAGAGGGCTGTACAAGCAATGATCACACGCACGGCACAGCGGACACACCAGGAACCGCGGTGTTGGCCGTCGAATGGCGCTAGCTGCGCAGCATTTGTGCACCGCCGCCGTCAGTGTCAGCCAGTTTGCCGTGGCATACGGAGCTCCATCGCAGTCTTTAACACTGGTAGCATGCCGCGACAGCGTGGACGTGAACCGTATGTGCAGTTGACGGACTTTGAGCGAGGGCGTATAGTGGGCATGCGGGAGGCCGGATGGACGTACCGCCGAATTGCTCAACACGTGGGGCGTGAGGTCTCCACAGTACATCGATGTTGTCGCCAGTGGTCGGCGGAAGGTGCACGTGCCCGTCGACCTGGGACCGGACCGCAGCGACGCACGGATGCACGCCAAGACCGTAGGATTCTACGCAGTGCCGTAGGGGACCGCACCGCCACTTCCCAGCAAATTAGGGACACTGTTGCTCCTGGGGTATCGGCGAGGACCATTCGCAACCGTCTCCATGAAGCTGGGCTACGGTCCCGCACACCGTTAGGCCGTCTTCCGCTCACGCCCCAACATCATGCAGCCCGCCTCCAGTGGTGCCGCGACAGGCGTGAATGGAGGGACGAATGGAGACGTGTCGTCTTCAGCGATGAGAGTCGCTTCTGCCTTGGTGCCAATGATGGTCGTATGCGTGTTTGGCGCTGTGCAGGTGAGCGCCACAATCAGGACTGCATACGACCGAGGCACACAGGGCCAACACCCGGCATCATGGTGTGGGGAGCGATCTCCTACACTGGCCGTACACCACTGGTGATCGTTGAGGGGACACTGAATAGTGCACGGTACATCCAAACCGTCATCGAACCCATCGTTCTACCATTCCTAGACCGGCAAGGGAACTTGCTGTTCCAACAGGACAATGCACGTCCGCATGTATCCCGTGCCACCCAACGTGCTCTAGAAGGTGTAAGTCAACTACCCTGGCCAGCAAGATCTCCGGATCTGTCCCCCATTGAGCATGTTTGGGACTGGATGAAGCGTCGTCTCACGCGGTCTGCACGTCCAGCACGAACGCTGGTCCAACTGAGGCGCCAGGTGGGAATGGCATGGCAAGCCGTTCCACAGGACTACATCTAGCATCTCTACGATCGTCTCCATGGGAGAATAGCAGCCTGCATTGCTGCGAACGGTGGATATATACTGTACTAGTGCCGACATTGTGCATGCTCTGTTGCCTGTGTCTATGTGCCTGTGGTTCTGTCAGTGTGATCATGTGATGTATCTGACCCCAGGAATGTGTCAATAAAGTTTCCCCTTCCTGGGACAATGAATTCACGGTGTTCTTATTTCAATTTCCAGGAGTGTATTTCACAAACACCTTGTACATTGAGTCCAAACAGTTGGGAAATAAACACTCTTTTTAAGTCGATAAATGCTATGAAGGTTCATTATCAAAATAATGGGGGTGAGTGGTGGGAGAGGACGTGGGCGCGGGGAGTGTCCCGCCCTGGGCCTTTGGTCATGGTTGTCCTGGAGTGTGTGGGAGGGGGCCGGTAGTTCCAGACAATTAGCAGTCAAATCCCAAACATAGCCAAAATACGTTCAGTAAGAGAGATATGGAAGTTTGAGGTCTCATACGTACACAAAATATAAACATAGGTATCTCCTTACGTATTATCAGGTCAAACCGATTGTCACTGTGTGTGCTGAAAATATTTATAATTTTTGTAAAGCGCTGCATGAAACTTAAAAACTGTAGAATGATAACCAGTAGTCTGCTAGACGAATATATTCTACATAAAACGTTTTTAAATACCCTTGCCATCTACACAAGTGCACTATAAATCGGAGCTTAATTTTGGCCTGAACGGCGTTTCGGAACCACCATGGGAATTTTTTAATGCTCACTGGAACAAACTGTCACTGGAGGTTTAATATATTTCGCGTGTATTAAACTGCAAAGTAAGTATGATTGTCCATGCACCGCCACCTGTGAACGTGACAATGGGTAATCAACGAAATGCGATGTGCAGGGACATGGAGCTTTGCTATGACAGTCGCCAACCTATGGTGATCTAGTAGCACGGCGACGTCCCGCGTTACATATGTCAATGAGAAATAAACGTAAAGACAGTTACTTCAAATGCTTCAAATGGCTCTGAGCACTATGGGACTTAACTTCCAAGGTCATCAGCCCCCTAAAAGTCAGAACTACTTAAACCTAACTAACCTAAGGACATCACACACATCCATTCCCGAGGCAGGATTCGAACCTGCGATCGTAGCGGTCACGTGGTTCCAGACTGTAGCGCCTAGAACCGCTCGGCCACCCCGGCCGGCAAAGACAGAATACGAACGTTCGCGTAATGTGTTTTCATGCAATCTTGTTTCTTCTGTGTTGTAACTTATGCCTTAGCTGCTGATCAACTTCGCGCAAGTCGCACGTATGACTGGAAGTTAGCAGCCTTTGGATCCGATATGTTTAATATCCTTCCCCACACTTCTCCTGACTTTATCCTTCACTGTCCCGCATCCTTGTCAGAACATAGGTCAACGTTCAACTTATCTTGGATTATACACATATCAAAAAACGTTTTGCATTATATCTGTTCGCAAAACTCCTGAAGATAGACGTTGAGTGTGGATATTGTATCACAGAGACAGTCCCGTTGAGTGTTCAGAGATGTCACTAAACCCACCCAAAGATGCAAACAACCACGCACGAGTAGCGCCTATTAGATGGAGGTGGTCCGGTAGACGATCAGTTCCAGTCATTCCACCAGGAAGGAGGCAAATGGCTCGTGTTGTCTGTAGTTCAGCCACACCTAGGCGGTCGATACCACGGTTCGATAGCTTCCGCATTGTTACTTTGTGCCAGGAACGGCTCTCAACAAGGGAAGCGACCAGGACTCTCTGCGAGAATGAAAGCGATGTTTCCAGAATGATATTTTCACTCTGCAGCGAAGTGTGCGCTGATATGAAACTTCTTGGCAGATTAAAACTTTGTGCCGGACCGGTCCCGAGTTCGAGTCTCGATCCAGCACACAGTTTTAATCTGCCATGATATTTCAAAGCGATGTTGTTCGGACATGGAGGAGATACAGAGAGACAGGAACTGTCGATGACATGCCACGCTCAAGCCGCCCAAGGGCTAGCGCTGCAATGGATGACAGCTACCTACGGATTATGGCTCGCAGGAACCCTATCACCAACGCAACCATGTTGAATAACGTTTTTCGTGCAGCCACAGGACGTCATGTAGCGACTCAAACTGTGCGTAATAGGCTTCATGATGCGCAGCTTCACTTCCGACATCTATGGCCAAGTCCATCTTTGCAACCACGACACCATGCATCGACGAACAGATGGCCCCAACAACATGCCGAATGGACTGCTCAGAATTGGCATCACGTTGTCTTCACCGATGAGTTTCGCATATGCCTTCAAGCAGACAATCGTCGGAGACGTGTCTGGAGGCTACCTGGTCAGGCTGAACGCCTTAGACACACTGTCCAGCGACTGCAGCAACGTGGAGGTTCCCAGCTTTTTTGGGGTGGCATTATGTGGGGCCGACGTACGCCGCTGGCGGACTTATAAGGCGCCGTAACGGCTGTACGATACGTGACTGCCATCCTCCGACCGATAGGGCAACCATATCGGCAGAATATTGGCGAGAAATTCGTCCTCATGGACGACAATTTGCGCACCCATCGGGCACATCTTGTGAATGATTTCATTGACGATAACGACATCGCTCGACTAGAGTGGCCAGCATGTTCTCCAGACATGAACCCCATCGAACATGTCTAAGATAGGTTGAAAAGGGATGTTTATGGACGACGTGATTCCCCAACCACTCTGAGGGATCTACGCCGAATCACCGTTGCGTACTGGGACATTCTGGACCAACAGTGCCTTGATGTACTTGTGGATAGTATGCCACGACGAATACAGGCAAGGATCAATGCAAGAGGACGTGCTACTGTGTGTTAGAGGTAGGGGTGTGTACAGCAGTCTGGACCACCACCTCTGAAGGTCTCGCTGTATGATGGTACAACAAGCAATGCGTGGTTTTCGTGAGCAATAAAAGGGACAGTCGTAATGTTAATGCTGATCTCTATTCCAGTTTTCTGCACATGTTCCGGAACTCATGGAACCAAGGTGATCCAGAATTTTTTTTGTGAGTTTATCTACACAGTTGAGAGAACCTCCCAGAGAGACTACTTTTAAATTCCGATGCAAAACAGACGTCTGTTATAATTTTCACCCCTGAATCTACGCGTATGTCTGTCTGCGCCATCATAGCTTCAAAACGAAATGTCCGATTTTAGTACAGTTTGTGTTAATTGGAAGTTCGTTTAATCAGAATGGTTCTTAGCTATGTTCCACGAATATCGATTCATCCGTTTTAATTTCGTAAGTCATACGACGTAAAATCGTTTTCCGCCAGCGCTGTTTCTGGATATGTTTTACGTAATCCATAAGAGTTACATCAGGTTACGTAGTAGCAGACTGTAGAGCTCCAAAACTTCTGTTAGAACATAGGTCTACAATGCAGTACTACATGAAAAGACTGAACAGATTTTGCTCCAATAGTTTAGGTAGCGTATTGCAAAACAACTCACTGGCAGCCCACTTTCTTCCGACTTGATTTAGAATTATCGCAACGGCTTTTTCCTTATGTTACCTAAAGTAGCCAAATATATAATGCAACAAAGTCTATGAATATACCTTCGAATATAAAAAATTAATCACATACATGACATAAGCGATTCTTGACATTAAGTGCCAATGAATATATTTCATTTTGAATTCAGTGTTTATAGTTCTCTACGCAGCAAGGTCGTGTCGGGGCTCTTTGAATTAAAATAAATTTCATTTGTAAGTTATGCCTGCCTCACCTAGAAGCTAATTAATCACTCACGCTACTTATATTAGTCACGTGCAGTTCAGTAGTGGCATCGTCTGTTTACCCTCAACAGACAGCACTGTTTCTATTTGTTTTATTGTTATGTGACTGTGAGTGGATGCGAAAATCTTATAACTTTGTATACCCATACCTCTACAAGAAATAGCGTCTTCTACAAACCTAAAAAACAAAAAGATAGTGAAGACAAAGAAAGCCACAGGTTTTAGAATCTAAGAGTTAAGCTGTCGTTGGAAAAGAAGACGCTAAACAAAGAAAATAACCGATCTCCTACATCGCTGTCGCTAAGTTTCCAGGTTAGTCTATTTCTTCAGAAAGCAATAATAATTGCAATGTTGATGAAAACCCACATTGTTGGTTTAGAGAAAGCTATTTAGAACATAAATATAAAACCCGTTATTAATTATTAAAATAAAGACAATGTTGAATAGTTTTGCAGATGTATACAGGTATTGAAACTGAATGAGAAATGGCCAAATCAATGGGACAGGAATATTTCCATCGTCAAGTGCATGGACACACTTTCACCAAACAGCTGCAATGCTGTTGACTGAACATTGCGGCTGGCAGACAGTAAATCATCCATCTGGCGTTCTTAGGAAAACATACGTCTTTAGAAAAGTAAATTTCGTGTGACATTTGTAACATAGCAGCAGATACGCGCGATATTGGGAACTATAAGCTATGGGACAAATAAAATAGATCAACAAACGTCCCTTAGGATAAAAGTATTTGATCACTGCACGTCTCTAACTGATGGTTTAGTAATAAAATTCAAACTAATGCAGAAAGTCATATAATTCACAACTCAGTTGCTTCCCTGGCAAAGGAAGAACAAACTGTAACAGAGTGCGTTTTCGCATAACGTATGAGAAAGTAATGTTAAATAGATCCTTTACGTAAAATATCTTCAACTGCTTCAGACTGTCTGTGGTGGCAGTTCATTCTTTTATTAACGACACGATTCGCCCTTGTGCTGAATTTTCAGATGATTTGTATGGGTACCAGAATAATCAAAAGTTACGAATATGGTCCTAGCTTGCACGATTCTAAACGTGAATAAGAAATATTTACGGATCTTAAAATTTTTCGTTTTCTAGACATTAAGAAACATAAAATATCTCAGTTGTAGATTACAGCAGAGTCGAATCAGATGAACCCAAAGAGACCCCTCCTTTCACAACTTTTTAAAACCCAGGAAAAGCCTCTGCGCTACTTTGAAGAACACGTCGAAACAGATAAACCCATAGAGACCGAAGCAAAAACAACTACCGGTAATATAATGTCATGTTACTGAAGGGTGGAATGCAAAATAAATAATCAAACAGTGCGAGAGACAACTTAACAAATTCGTACTGGCAGGCCATAGTGGTCCCATGGTAGGACGACACTCACACATAAATGCACGCATTTAGACATAGTCCACCGAAAACTGCCGTAACCTCGTAGCAGGAGCGGCAAGCGGACACAGGCAAGCAGTGAAGTGAGGCTTGCGTACAGTGCCTGCACAGGACGCATGTAGGTGGTGCTCGAAGATATTATGTAACAGACAACATATTTTATGTTTACAGAATAGATCTATAAAGGGCTGATTCACAATAATGACAGTAAACGGTTACAAGGAAACTTTAAAAGGAATTTTTAAATTGCTTCACGCAGGTAAAACAGTAACTCCAGTCGTAACAAAATAAAATCGTGGGATAACCACTAAAGATGTGCGGCAGCCCTATAACCGGGCATAACAAGTTCTTAAAACAGCGAGTTTCGGCTTAATTTTAAAAGTATGATGTCTGAGAATGAATCATTTTGGTGGGAGAGGGAGCAGGTACTTCACCCCATAACCAAGTTCAGTGCATAATGAGCGGCCTACTAAAGATCCATGCGCTTCGTCAAGGGGTTTACAAACTGAAAGGCAATGCTTTCCATATGTTCTACATTGGTCGAACAGTCCATGCAGACAGCTGAATGGTCAGCATGACTGCTGTCCTAAGGGGACCGATTCGATTCCCCGCTGAGTCAGCGACTTTTTCCGCTCAGGGACTGGCTGTTGTGTTGTTTTCATCATCATTTCATCCCCATCCGGCTCGCATGTCGCCCAATGTGGTGTCGAATGTAATAAGACCTGCACCTAGGCAGCCGGACCTGCCTCGTAAGGGACCTCCCGGCCAATGACGCCAAACGCTCATTTCCGTTTCCATTGGTCAAACTGGAAGAGTGTTCGGAACGAGACTTAGCGAGCATTTTATAAGGAAAATAGGACAAGTAAAACGGCATTGTACATTTTCTGAACAACCGAGAACTATGGGACACCAGCGACACACGCTTGATGATCTCAGCATCTTTCATTGTGCTCAGAAATGCTAAAGGCTTTCATTCGAGGTGTAAGAAAACATACGTATATGGTGACGAAGAAGTGCTTAACGATCAATCCACTAATAGGAAGCAAGACTACTATGATTCAGTTTTGTCAATTTTCACAGCTTTGACATAAATTTGATTATGCCCTTCCGGTGGGTTATATTTCGAATTTATAAATATTCTCCACTCCCCATCCCCTCCCCCACAGTGATTCATTCTTGAACATTATCTCTTTAAGTTAAGTCGGGACTGTCTATTTTAAGAATTTGTTTTATCTCCAGTTATTGGCTTGATGTGCATCTGTGGTAGTTATCTTAGTGTTTCAATTAGTTACAGTTGATTTTACTATTTCAGGTACTTGGAGTAATCTAAAGGTTCCTTAACGGGCGAATATGTGCTGATTAATTCTAACAGTTTACTTTTATTACAGTGAATCATGCGTTTTTAGATGTCTTTTGTAAGCATGATAAATGCTTCCAGAATGAGAAGCATCCCCCAGGCTATGGCTAAGCCATGTCTCCGCAATATCCTTTCTTTCAGGAGTGCTAGTTCTGCAAGGTTCGCGGGAGAGCTTCTGTAAAGTTTGGAAGGAAGGAGATGAGATACTGACAGAGGTAAAGATGTGAGGACGGGGGGTGAGTTGTGCTTGGGGAGCTCAGTTGGTAGAGCACTTGCCAGCGAAAGGCAAAGGTCCCGAGTTCAAGTCTCGGTCCGGCAAAGAGTTTCAATCTGCCAAGAAGTTTCATGATATATGCTGCCTCTATCATACGTGCGTCCTCTGCAGACATTGTATGCAAGCTTCACTCCACTGCTCGCCTGTGTCCCTGTTTTACGCTCCTCATTTTCAGTTAACGCGGCACATTTGTGATTTATGTTTACATGTGGACACTTCCCTGCGAGTGTGGTCCATCATTGCACCATTCTAGCCACCTGGTACGACTTTTTCAAGGTATGTCTCGTTCTACTTATTTATTTAGCATTATATCCCGTGATTACACGATACTATATTAATTGTTTTTGACTAGGTCTGTGCCGGCTGATTTGTTTCTATGCGTTCTTAAGTCTAGTACAGAGACGTTTCATGGTATTTCAAAAGTTGAAAACGGAAAAGATCTCTTCGTCTTCAACTGATTCAACGCGAGCTTCAATCTAGCACTGAGCCGTTTTATGGTTTTCCTTAGGTTGTGAAAGAAAAATTTAAGGTCAGTAAAAGTTCCTTTTTCACTTTTAGGATCATGTAAGCCAGGACCATACCCTAACTTCTACTTACTATCTCTACAGATAATCTAAATATGACCCACACTGGCGAAACCCATCAATAATAAAAGAATGACTTGCAACGAAGACTACTTTTAATTCATATAAGGGGGATCACCTAAAATTTGCTCCACAAATACTGCGAAAATGCAAGGTGCTGCTAACACGCGGTTCTCACAGAATACCTAGGTAGTCATGGGCTAACATTGATATCCAGTCAACAGATTGTACTAATGCTTAGAAAGTGTATTTGCTGTGCAAAACACAACTTTCTAAATGGGACAATGCCTACTGACATTTACAAACGAAAAGTAGGGGAAAATTAGAAGGTCAGCGGTGTTTCTTGCTGGATTATAGTACGAGTCGTTTACAAGATTTCGTATTTTGAGAAGTTCCCCCAGCGACACTTGTACAGTACCTGTGGTAGCTCACTGTAAAGAAAAACACAAGTGCAAGCACTAGTTATATGGATTCTGGTCAGGAATGAGGCAACTGAGCATCACAGAGTATGTGCAAAATGACCACGGGTAGCCGCAATACAATCTTCCATTTCTGTATGGAACGATTGCCGTACGCCTGCTATCATTTCAGCGGACGTGTCCAAATAGGCTACAGTAATAGGTCGTTGAGTATCATCCCGTGTGATTGGTATGTCCTTGAAGGCTGCTGCTTTCAGCGTTCCCCACAGAAAAGTATATACAGGCGTAGAATCCTGGGAAAGGGCCGGCCAAGGCACAGACCTTCAGCATCCAATCCGACGATTTGGAACCAATTCATGACACATACTGCAGTACTTCCGTGCACTAAGGACCGGCCAGCCACCATGTTGGTGCCGCCGTTTCCTCCCGGTCTGCAAAGAAATATCTTCAAGCTTCCTTGGAAGGTTGTCTGTCGGGTGGCTGCAATTCTTGTGCGCGTTCAGCGTTCCGCCAACTATAAACGGTTCAATACTCCACACCACACGTTTACACTCCAAGGACGCTGACGGTCCACCACACAAAGCTAGAGAGGGTTGTCAACAAATCAGTACCGCATTCCCACAGTTTACCTGGCCGTGATTGGTAAAAGTGGCTTGTTCTCGATAAACCATGAGCAAGTCAGCTTCCCAGCATTGGTAAATCCCTCTGTACACTCAAGATTTACTGCTGGGATTGACACACACACTGACTAACTAGCAACTCGCTGTACACGGCAATTACACAGGGAGCAGAAACAACTATCAGTGTGAAAAGGTTTCAAAATATGATCTCTCGTAAACGACTCGCACTCCAATACTGCTACGAACACCGCTAACGTTCTAAATTTACCCTACGTCGCAGTTTTTGTTCCATATAAAAAGTCTGTATCAGCACCACAAATAATTTTTAAGTATTATTACAATTAGTTTATTGGCTAAAATGCGAGCCCCTGACTACCAATCCATTCTGTGAAATCCACACATCATTGGCATTTTCCCTTACCGCAATATTTGCGGTGTTAGGTTATTCGCCCTGTGTAGGCCCGCTTAATAAGTCTGAGACTGCAATTGTTCTCCAAAATGCGTAAGGATTCGCACATTGGCCGAATACTGCATTCAAATGATCTTTCCTCTAACATGTTTTTGTTGTTGTTCATGTTGTTTTCGTTGTTGTCCTTAGTGTAAAGACCGGTTTGATGCGTCTTTCCATTCTGTTCTATCCGGTGCAAGCAGCTTACATTCTTCTGAATCTGCTTACCGTATTCATCGTTTGGTCCCTTCTTAAAATTTTTACCCCACCCACACTTCGCTCCAGGATTAAATCGGTGATCCATTGACGTCTCAGAATGTGTCCTACCCACCCATTCCTTGGTCCAATAGGTTTCTGCCACAAATTTCTTTCCTTCCCAGTTCTGGTTAGTACCTCCTAATTACTTACGTGATCTGCCCATTAATCTTCAGCATTCTTCTGTAGCATCATACACTCCTGGAAATGGAAAAAAGAACACATTCACACCAGTTTGTCAGAACCACCATGCTTGCTCCGGACACTGCGAGAGGGCTGTACAAGCAATGATCACACGCACGGCACAGCGGACACACCAGGAACCGCGGTGTTGGCCGTCGAATGGCGCTAGCTGCGCAGCATTTGTGCACCGCCGCCGTCAGTGTCAGCCAGTTTGCCGTGGCATACGGAGCTCCATCGCAGTCTTTAACACTGGTAGCATGCCGCGACAGCGTGGACGTGAACCGTATGTGCAGTTGACGGACTTTGAGCGAGGGCGTATAGTGGGCATGCGGGAGGCCGGGTGGACGTACCGCCGAATTGCTCAACACGTGGGGCGTGAGGTCTCCACAGTACATCGATGTTGTCGCCAGTGGTCGGCGGAAGGTGCACGTGCCCGTCGACCTGGGACCGGACCGCAGCGACGCACGGATGCACGCCAAGACCGTAGGATCCTACGCAGTGCCGTAGGGGACCGCACCGCCACTTCCCAGGAAATTAGGGACACTGTTGCTCCTGGGGTATCGGCGAGGACCATTCGCAACCGTCTCCATGAAGCTGGGCTACGGTCCCGCACACCGTTAGGCCGTCTTCCGCTCACGCCCCAACATCGTGCAGCCCGCCTCCAGTGGTGTCGCGACAGGCGTGAATGGAGGGACGAATGGAAACGTGTCGTCTTCAGCGATGAGAGTCGCTTCTGCCTTGGTGCCAATGATGGTCGTATGCGTGTTTGGCGCCGTGCAGGTGAGCGCCACAATCAGGACTGCATACGACCGAGGCACACAGGGCCAACACCCGGCATCATGGTGTGGGGAGCGATCTCCTACACTGGCCGTACACCACTGGTGATCGTCGAGGGGACACTGAATAGTGCACGGTACATCCAAACCGTCATCGAACCCATCGTTCTACCATTCCTAGACCGGCAAGGGAACTTGCTGTTCCAACAGGACAATGCACGTCCGCATGTAACCCGTGCCACCCAACGTGCTCTAGAAGGTGTAAGTCAACTACCCTGGCCAGCAAGATCTCCGGATCTGTCCCCCATTGAGCATGTTTGGGACTGGATGAAGCGTCGTCTCACGCGGTCTGCACGTCCAGCACGAACGCTGGTCCAACTGAGGCGCCAGGTGGAAATGGCATGGCAAGCCGTTCCACAGGACTACATCCAGCATCTCTACGATCGTCTCCATGGGAGAATAGCAGCCTGCATTGCTGCGAAAAGTGGATATACACCGTACTAGTGCCGACATTGTGCATGCTCTGTTGCCTGTGTCTATGTGCCTGTGGTTCTGTCAGTGTGATCATGTGATGTATCTGACCCCAGGAATGTGTCAATAAAGTTTCCCCTTCCTGGGACAATGAATTCACGGTGTTCTTATTTCAATTTCCAGGAGTGTATTTCTAGAACCTCTACTTTCATCTTCTCCAAACTGTTTATTGTCCATTTTGCACAGCCATATATGGTACACTCCATACAAATACAACCAGAAAAGCTTCCAAACACTTAAATCAAGGCGCTTCAGTATGGAACCGCGTGACCGCTACGGTCGCAGGTTTGAATCCTGCCTGGGGCATGGATGTGTGTGATGTCCTTAGGTTAGTTAGGTTTAAGTAGTCCTAAGTTCTAGGGGACTGATGACCACAGATGTTTAGTCCCATAGTGCTCAGAGCCATTTGAACCATTTTTGAACTTAAATCGATATTCCGTGTTACCAAATTTCTTTTCTTCAGAAACTCTTTTCTTGCCATTGGCGACTACATTTTATCTCATCTTTGCTGGGGCCATCATCTGTTATTCTGAAGACCAAACAACAAACTATTTTAAGTCATTCGTTTTCTAAGCTTATTAACTCAGCAACATCTGAATTAATTCGACTATATTCCATTATGCTTGTTTCGCTTACGTTAACGTTCATCTTATATCCTTCTTTCAAGAAATTGTCCATTCTGTTCAACTGCTCTCCAAAAATATTTCTGCCACTGACAGAATTATGTCATTATCAAACCACAAAGTTTTTATTACTTCCCGTAAATTTTTCTTGGTTTTCTTTATTGCTTGCTCAATGTATAGATGGAATAACGTCGTGAATGAGCTACAACACGGTCTCACTCCCTTCTCCATCACTGCTTCCTTTTCTTGCCCTACGTCACTTATAACTGCTGACTGATTTCTGTACAAGTCGTAAATAGCCTTCTACTCTCTATGTTTTTCCCTTGCTACGTTCATAATTTGAAAGAGAGTAGTCCAATCAAGGTTGTCAAAAGCTTTCTCTGTCTGCGAATGCTGTAAACGTAGCTTTGCCTTTACTTTACCTATCTTCTAAGGTAAGTCGTATGGTCAGTATTACCTCTCGCGTTCCTACATTTCTCCGTAATTCAAACTGTCATCCCGAGGGCGGCTTCTACCAGTTCTTCCATTCTTGTGTAACGAATTCTTGTTAATATTTTGCAGCTATGAAACATTAAAGTGATACTTCGGTTATATTCATACCTATCAGCTGTTGCTTTCTTTGGCAAAGGAATTTACATCTACATCTACTTGGTTGCTCTGCATTTCACACTGTGCCTGGCAGATGGTTCATCGAACCATTTTCATACTACTTCTCTTCCATTCCACTCTCGAATGGCGCGTGGGAAAAAGGAATACCCAAATCTTTCCTTTCGAGTTCTGATTTCTCTTATTTTTTATGATGATCATTCCTACTTACGTAGGTGGGTGTCAACAAAATATTTTCGCATTCGGAAGAGAATATTGTTGATTTAAATTTCGTAAATTGATCTCGCTGCAAAGAAAACTGCCTTCGTTTCAGTGACTGCCACCCCAACTCTCGTATCATACCAGTGTCATTTTGAAGTCTGGTGGTATTTGGTTTGTCTCGTACATCTTGCACACCGGATGGATGAGTTTTGTCATGGCTGGCTCACCCATATAGTCTTCATCTATGTCATCTTCCATTTCTATAATACTGCCTAGTTATTCTCCATTGTATAGCCTTCCATATATTCCTTCCACTTTTCAGCTTCCCTTTCTCTGCTTAGGACTGGTTATCCATCTGGGCTATTGATATTCATACAGCTCTTTCCCTTTTCTTCACAGGCCTCTTTCATTTTCCTGTAGGCTATATCCGTCTTTACCCTAGTGAAATATGCTTCTAAATCCTTACGTTTCTCCTCTAACCGTTCCTGCTTCGCCATTTTGCACTTCCTGTTTGTCTCATTTTTTTAGGCGTTTGTACTCCCCTTAGCCTGCTTCATTTGCTGCATTTCTAAATCTTCTCCTTCTCTTAGTTAAAATCAGTATCTCATTAGTTATCCAAGGGTTTCTACGAGACTTTGTATTTTAACTATTTCATCTTTTGCTGCCTTAACTATTTCATCTCTCAAAGCTTCCCATTCGTCTTCTACTATATACCTTTCTCCTGGTCTAGTCAATCGTTGCCTAATGCTTCCTTTGAAACTCTTAAACACCTCTGTTTCTTTCAATGTTTCTTTCAATCTAACCAGGTCCAATCTCCTTAGTTTCCTACATTTCAGCTAATGGTACACTTTCATTATACAGTTCATGATCGATAAGATGAGGTCGGAGTCCACATCTGCCTCTGTAAATGTTTTATAACCTAAAATTTGTTTCTGAAGCCTCTGTTTGCCCGTTGTATAATCAGTCTGAACCCTTATCGTTATATAATCAGCCTGAACCCTTATGGCGTCTCCAGCTTACTTCCACGTAAACAATCTTTTTTAATGCCTCTTCAATAAATTTGCTCCATAATTGCACCAAGTGGTTTCCTCTTTCGTTCGTTTCCCCCAGTCTATAGTCACCTCCAAAATTTCCTTTCCTTCCTTTTTTTACTTTAGTATTCCCGTCCACAATCACAATAAAATATTCGTCTTTCCTGACTATCTGAATTATTCCTTTTATCTCATCATACATTTCTTCAATTTCTCCGTCATCTGTGGATCTAGCAAGCATATAAACTTGTACTAACGTATTGGCTTTGTGTTTATCTTGGCTAGTGCGTTTACTGTGCTGTTCACAGTAGCTTCCTCGCATTTCTATTGTATTCTTCATTATTGAACCTACTCCTGCATTAACCCTCTTTGTATTTACAATACTGTGTTCATCTGACTAGAAGTTGTTTGCCTCCAGCCACCGAATTCACCAATTCCCTTTATACATAGGTTTGAGCTTAAATAGTGGCAACTATTTATTCACAACCTATACAAAAGAATTGCATGCTTGCACCTCTTACTGTCCTTCAAAGTAGTCACCATCGTTATGTAGAACCCGTTGTCAGCGATGTGGAAGGCGTAATATACCGTTAGCAGAGCCTATTCTGTTGATGGTGCGAATGGAGCGGTCTGCTGCCTGTTGAAACTCTCGAACAGCTCTGAAGCGAATGCCACGAAGTGGTTCCTTCATCTTCGGAATCAAATAAAAGTCACAAGGCGCATTGTCTTAGAAAATGGTGGGTGGGTTGCGCAGAAAGTGTCGCCGCTTCTTGCGCAAAGCTGGTCGCAGGTGATGTTCCAAAAACGACCAGCTTTGCGAAAGAAGCAGCGACACTTTCTCCGCAACCGACCCATCATTTTCCACGACATTGCGCGGGCGCATACAGTGCGAGCTATGGCTGATCTGTTCGGTCGATGAGACTGGTATGTTCTCCCCGGACTTAAATCCTTGTGACTCTGATTTGATTCCGAAGACGAAAGAACCACTTCGTGGCATTCGCCTCAGAACTGTTCCAGAGATTCGACAGGCATTAGACCGCTCCATTCGCACCATCAACAGCCTCTGCCAACGCTATACTGCGCTTTCGACATCACTGGCTACTGGCTCTACACAACGAAGGTGACTACTTTGAAGGACAGTAACAGGGCCAAACATTTAACTCTTTCGTATCGGTTGTGAATAAATAGTTGCCACTATTTAAGTTCCAACCCTCGTATCTAACTTTATTCTATCGGTTTCCTTTTTAAATTTTCTCACTTTTCTGCGTCATTAAGGGATATAACACTCCGCGCTCTAATATTTAGAATGGCTGTTTTGTTTCTTCTTATGATTTTTCCCCGAGAGTTGTCTCTGACCAGATATACGAATGGGGGGGCTTTTCTACCCGTGGAATTTTTATCCAAGAATGTAACAGCATCATTTAACAATACAGTAGTGCTACATGCCCTCAGGAAATATTACAGTTATAGTTCACCCCTGCCTCCAGCCGTGTGCAGTAGCAGCACAGCAGGGCCCTTTGGTTCCCATTACAACGCCAGATCAGTCCATTCTCCAGACTATTGGTCCTGCAACTACTGAAAAACCTGCTTCAGGAACCACACGCTAGTCTGACCTCTCAACAGATATACCCCTCCATTGTGGTTGTACGTGTTGTACAGCTGTTGGCATCAGTGTAGAGCGCAAGCCACACCACCAACGACAAGGTCCGTTGTTTATGGAGGGTGTTGCTCTAATATTATGCTTCATATTCATGTTGAATACGTGACGTCATAATCCCGATGACTACCAACTTGTGCCGATATGTACCAAGCAGAACTGGGGAACAAAGTGCCACTTCTGTGGGGACAGGTGGTAGCGCAAGTTGTTTATATTAAAACTTCTAGTTTAATGTCTCGATTGTAAGAAATTATGTATAAAAACCAGAATTTAATGACAGTATTAAATAAAAAATTATTTCTCATTGTAAGCCTTATCACAAGTTTTTAAAAATCGAAAAGTGACTTTTATGACTGGGGAGGAGCGATGGGGGCGGATGGAGGGGGGAGGGGTAAGGGGTAAGGGGATATTGTTGTAGGGTTGACGAGGTCTATTCCTACATTTAAAATGTTACAAAGTAAGCATTGATATCACTACAATTTATAAATACACTCATAACTTCAGTGAAGAGCTTACTAGTGGTTTACTACTTTTTAACTGGAGTATGACTTTGAAATAATTGTTTTTTCAAATTATACATATTTATTATACACGTTATTTTACGAATATGGAAATCGAACAAGACTATAGATGGACTACAGTAGAGTCAACTAGTTTTAAGTGACGGTTTATATTATTTACTGAAATCAAGATCAACACTTGAATGATATAGACCTTACACGCAAGAACCAACCGTAGAAAAATGTTTTATAACTTTTCTTCTGCTAAACATATCCAATACCGCATTAAATATTTAGTTGTGGTCTACGCCTTCCAGAGCTGCATGTCACTCGCTCTATGGCGGCTTGGCGTGAAACATAAATAATAGCTCTGAACAGCAGAGAAATTATTCTGATGATTTATTTCGTGGAGGAACAATGCACTTATTAAAGAATAACAAGGAGGGCAATAAATTTCTACCTTACTGTCGTAAAATTACATTATAACTTGCAGCTTGGTAGGAGACCGAATGAGGATAATAGTTCTGCTGAATTTCCCTTCGACTTCCATTTGAATGTGACAGGGAATAGCCATCACAACGGGGAAAATATACTCAGTCTCCTCGCGCACATTGTCTAGAATACCTTGAGTTTCCTATTAACTCCATTCCATTACGTTCTTCATAAAGCTCGATTATAAATATTACGTAGTTAATGTAATTTTTCTTAGATTTTTGTTGTGTTGTTTAACTGAGTTTAAACAGTGATCGTATTACCGTGTATCTAAGAACCGCTCAAAAAGTAAGTGCCTAACTTTCAAATTGGTTTATTATTAGCTCGAAATTTTATCGCTTTTCATTCCTTATATTACGTCTTCATACTGTTTTACAGCATGTAAGACCGCTCTCTAATGTGAAAATATGCTACAAAATGTAGAATCATCATGTTTAAAAAATAAGTCATTGTTAATAGTCTTTATACTGTTTTACAGCATGTAAGACCGCTCTGTAATGTGAAAATATGCTACAAAATGTAGAATCATCATGTTTAAAAAATAAGTCATGGTTAATCAGATATTAAAATAAAAATAATCTTTTTATGCGCTGAATAAATTGACCTCAGTGTTAGCGGCAATATAGACGCTATGCACATGATTAATTTGAAAATGATCATCCATTTGTGACCAATACGGTACCAATCTACTCCGAGCATACAGAATTCATGGAGAGGGGAAAAAAATGTAGTTAATGGATATGTTGGCCGTGACCTATCACCAAAATACTCTTGCAACTCTTTTTATTGAAAAAAATTTACCCATCTGTTTCTCAGGAAAGAAAACTAGAAAAAGGATAAACTTAAGAGCCTGAATCACTTTTTATTCATGGAGAAACCAAAGTGCCACAGGAAAGAATAATCAAGCTGTTGAATTTAGATCTGGCGTGTAGATAATTACTACTGATGTAGTGCCCCTTGCTAGTTTTACGTAAAACTTGTGGGAATGTGTAAGAAAGCCGCTTTGGGGTGCTGCAATAGCTAGCACTGGTCAGTAATACAGTGTGGCAGCATACTGAATATAACAATATGTATGCAACACATGATTCCTATGGGGAACAAAGCGCGAATGTACTAGACGCCATACAGTATGCTACTATGTCTGCACCCGATCTTAGAAAAAGTTTATTAATCCGAAATTAGCTGGCAACATAGAAGAGACTTATAGACCATGGGGCGTGGGAAAGGATGGAATCTATGAGCTGTTCAGGGAAGTATCGATTCAGCTGTGACTGCCACTGTTTGAGCAGTAATACAACAAAAAATGCTTACCCCAGTCCCAAAATCACAGAATCCATTGATAATATTTGGCAGTGGTGGTATTTATCGACTATAAAGGCGAGGAGTTGGTACTATCATTTGGAGGTGGCTCCAGAAGATAGATGAAAGGCGGCATTTTCAGTACCTTTGTGGAAATTACCTGCATAGAAGAATATCATCTGGTTTGGAAAATGTACCAACATATTCCATCGCTTTTTTAGACGGACCGATAAAGAGATAAAAGCATCATCAATATTTGGTGTATTTGGATCACATAATTGTCTGTTTCAATGTGTACTGAAGTACATTGACAGTCGGTAAAAAGAGGTGTTCAAGAGCTTGTGAGCTGTCCATTTAACACAGAGTATACACAAATGTGATTTTGTGTTGGAAGAAGTAAATTCCATGGGCCATAGTAATTAGTGAAATGGTATGAGGAATGATCCAAGGCTGATGCAGGTAGTGTGAGGTTTTCCACTACCAGCGGAAAGCAAAGATTTATACTCTTTGCAGTGCGTCATGAAAAGTGAGAGGATTCACGGACACAGCATGACCATTTACGTGTGACTTAAAAAAGGCACACAATTTTTGTGTTCTGAAGAGTGTCAGAAAAGATTTTGTAGCTACAGGAAACTTTGATGTCGAGTCTAGTGTTAGTATTATATTATTTTAATGCGTCAAACCATCCTCTGGGGTGGGTTTCGTGTGGTGTCACCGCCAGACACCACACTTGCTAGGTGGTAGCCTTTAAATCGGCCGCGGTCCGTAAGTATACGTCGGACCCGCGTGTCACCACTGTCAGTGATTGCAGACCGAGCGCCACCACACGGCAGGTCTAGAGAGACTTACTAGCACTCGCCCCAGTTGTACAGCCGACTTTGCTAGCGATGCTACACTGACAAATACGCTCTCATTTGCCGAGACGATAGTTAGCATAGCCTTCAGCTACGTCATTTGCTACGACCTAGCAAGGCGCCAGATTTAAATTATGGATTAAAGTTAAGTATTCTACCAGTTACCTCCTGTTTTGCTAGTCTTCTCTGACCTGTTCCAGACCTCACGCCGGACTGCGTGAGCTTAAAAGCGTGCATTTCGGCTTCCTCTAGCAACACGGTGTTAGCTCTTCTGCCAACACAGCATTTCGAGTCATAAGGAAGGTCAGTGGTGAGCAGCACGCTATTGATCTTGTGTCGGGGTCACTGAATGAAGCGGAGAGATGAATTATTCTACCATGAGGTGAGCGGTGCTTAACCTTATGGTTAGAATTACATACTCACAGTATGGTAGGAAGTTTAAAGTAGTGACTAACCATTCTGCTTTGAGTTGGTTACTAGATTTGATGGACCCATCCATTAGACTTGTAAAATATATCCTTAAAACTAATTGAATTTGAGTATGAAGTAATCTACAAATCAGGGAAGAAACAAGGAAATGCATACGCACTAAGCAGGAAGAAAGTGGGACAGTGGGTGAGATTTCCAAGTGCATATACTACGAAAGGATAGATAAAGAAGTTTTTAAGAGGATGACAGGTTCCACACCAAGTGACTGACTCCGTATCACGTGTGAATGTGAAGCTGCAGTTGTCAACAAGGAAAACTATTGTATATGTCGCAAGCTTAGGACCGTTAAGTTTAGTATTTAGTGAGTGGGCACCAAAAAACGAATTAAGGAAGTTGAAATCTTTATTTTCTGATTTGTAGCAGTTAAATGTAAAGGATCACTTAGGAAGGTGGCCGAGGAGTACAAAGAGTTGCTTGTATCGTATGCACTATTGAAGGAGCAGTTGCAAGAAGTAGTAGGAACGATACCACAAGAATTACGGAGGAAGGAAACGCAATAAAGGGATGAGGGAGGAAGGATACTGAACAAAATATTTGGCGCAATGGACGCAAACGACATAAGTGAGTTTAACAGTACAGTAAAAACCGCAAGAGAACTGACGGAAGGAAATAGAGTGGAAGTAGACTGGAATTCCAGACGGATTATGAGTTTGATGAGCATCGTGTTAAATAACACATGCATTCTCCGAAAACTAACTTGAGAGGTAATTGATTGTGCCAGAGTATCAGGAAGCACTCTAAGCCTGGATTTGGCCCCAGTCCCAATGCATCGTTGTTTAACTTCATTGTGGTTTAACTTATATTTGAAAGAGACCAAATACTTAAGAGATGGATGCTATACTTACCATCAACTAAGAAAGTGTACCATTTCTTCTTCCGATTACTTGACTCTGTGAGTGGTACCAACAAAAATAAATTTGTCTCTGTCTTCTGTCTGTGGTGGAAATTGAATTCCGAGATATGAATCATGAATCATCGTCTGAAAATCTATCTAATTTAGAAAAACTGAAAACATATGTTATGAGTTTGAAACTTTATGAAACTATTGACAGAGATAATCGGAAGATTGGTGATAATGAGACCAAGAAATGGAGACCCATTTTACATCGCCTTTGAAATATTACACTGCCACCAAAACCATGCATTCCACTGTCATCGTGAAGACATTTCATCGCTGAATAGGAAATTTCTTATAATCTGTGAAATCGATTGCGAAATATGGTTGAATATTGAAGGAGCATTGCTTAAAGCTTGAAGAGTCACCAGGTGGGTCAAAGGAAATGATTTATGATTTCCCAGAAGCGATACAAAATGAAGTTTTTTTTTTTTGCATGAACATCGTAAAGAAAAACGTTATTGCCGATATATAAACTGTTACCTATTACTGAATATGTTTAGACAGCACTACGTTTTAAGGCAGAACTGACCAATTGAGTCAGTTAATTATATACATCCATATAGAGGACAATATTTTGAAGAATCGAGAATCCTACTTGGATTGTCAAATTGAAATATCTTGAGCCATCTATATTTCCAAGTTTATTTTACGTTGCTGCCATTAGAGTGTGCCGTCTTCAGTCTCCTTGACCGACGCGTAGAGAGACTACCACTTCTTGTACAATTGGAATGGTGGTCACTATAAGGTCCCTGGTATCCGCAGAGTTCTTTATCCTTCCGATCCGTTCGATCACATCTTGCAGACTTTGAGTGTGAAGCCCTTTGAAGCGCATTCAGTTGCATAACATGTCTGGTAGGATGAGCAGTGTTCATGGTACTGGTGGTAAACTTGACAAGGTACCTGTAGAATCACATATCCATGGATATAGCTATTGTAGAGCTAGAACAAGGCTGGAGAAGTGGGTGGCACATGGCGATAAGGGAATTTATCTGCCGGATGAGGTTTCATGAGGCCTACAAAGAATAAGATTTGTAAGGTTTTGGTAAAATAATGTACAGCAGATCAAAATTTAAATTACATAGCGAAGAAAATAAGTCGAAGATGGGTGAATGCCATTGGTCACCCACATAAGAAGCAGAACAAACTTGTAAGATTTTTAAATATTGTACAAAATCATCGTTGTTGACAGCCACAGTGCCCTGAAGTGGAAATTAGTAAGAAGATGACGATTTAAAACGCTTAAGACGCTCCCAGTGAATAAGAGATTAAGTGGAATTATCCCATTCCTAATTCCAGCTCGTTAGTTGAAGGGGCAGCAGCCATATGCAGAGGAGCAATTTGAGGTCGTCAAAAGGCATAACAGGAGGATGAAATCTGTCCGTGTGAAGAAAGTATTGTATTCAAGACCGCACAGGAATTGACTTCGGAAGTCGCTGTACTTCCTGAAAGCCGACATAACAATTCAGATCAGCTTAAATTTGTCAAAAAATTCCATAGCCCATGTTTCCACGCCGTGTTTATGAGAAACACACAGTGAAAGGTGAGGCAGAACTGTAAAGAATGCTGTATTGGAAACCTAGATGTATCAGGAAAATCTTGAGCTCACTGTGTTACCAATGTTAAGGAAAAGAGAACTAGCGTTTACTACTTTGACTCATAGGGCGATATCCACACTCAACAAGAATTATGCCACTTCCTTCCTCTTCTTCAATCCTAAGATTGGTTTGCAACTGCTACAATGGCAGCTTGTTTCCATTCTGTGCGTCTATCAGCTTTTCTCTTCATTTCTTTATAATTGTTACATCCCACATCTTTCACGATTTGACCCATGTACCTCAGTCGTGGTCTTCCTCTTGGTCTTTTTCCCTCGACATATCCCTCTATGACTTTGTTCTGGAGTCCTTTATGTCTTAATAAATGGCCTGTAAATTGCACTGTTCTTTAACAATGAAACTCCAGAAGCTTCTCTTCTCACCTGCTCTTTCCAGAACCAATATCAACAACTGTATGTTCTACAATTTCAGAAGCTACCAAGACTTCGAGACGTATTTCTCTTGACATTTTTGTCTCTTGTTCCTCCTGATTATGGCATAAAAACCAGTAGTACATTTACCACTGAATCAGCTAAAGCATATGTGTAATGTCTTACCCTGCAAGTTCAAAATAAAGAACGACAGTTATGTACACAAATTATTTCTCGGCAGTTGACCGGAACAAGAAGGAATAAAGTGTCGCGTGGACTGATTTTTCAACGAATAGCAGTACTCCTAATGTCACCGAGGTGAGCAATACACCTCTTCTAAAATGTGTTACAGCTATGTAAATACCCCGTGCTCATAATATATTGCTAAATTAATTCATTTATACCCCAATCTGTACATCGGTTTGATTTACGACCAAATTGTAATATGTTGAAAATGGAAATGAAAGTAACACAGAAGACAATAGGCTATACATGGGAAGGTACAGTTGGACCACTATGGGTTTCTCAAGGGGTCAAGTTATGAAGAATAAATCCAATAAATTTTACAAGTTGGCGCAGCCTGTTAGTATGATTCACATTAAGTCTAATATTGGAAAGGATTTGTATCTTAATGGCAGACTAATTCATGCAATTCCGCAGTAGCATTTGCTACGCACGTCATCAATTCTCTCTGGGATGTATTCCAATTTCTGTATTCCTCTACAGCTGTTCCCACTACAGCTCCCTCTTGATGTCTTAACAGATGTCCCCTGATATTGTTCGTGCGTTCTATACATTCCTTTCCCCGCTGACACTGCGGAGAATCTTCTCATTCCTTACCTTATCACTCCATTACTTTCCCCTATTTTTCTGTAGCACCTCATCTCAAATATTTCGATTCTCTTCTGTTCAGGTTTTCCCACAGTCGATGTTTCACTAACTGTCAATTCAGTGCTCAAAAAGTATATTCTAACACATTTCTTCCTCAAATTAAAGCCTATGTTTGATGCAAGCAGATTTCTCCTGGCCAGGAATGCTGTCTTTGCCGTTGCTGGTTTACTGATTACGTCCTCTTTGTTCCATCGGTCATGAATTATTTTACTGCCTATCTAGCAGAATTCTTTCATCTACTTCATGATCACCAAACCTGCCAAAGTTTCGAGCTGTTCTCTTTTCTGCTACTTCTCATTACTTTCCTCTCTCATTACTTTCCTCTAAATCCCTATTAGGCACTTATTAGACTGTTCATTTCATTCACCACATCCTGTAACTCTTCACTTTCTTAGACGACAGCAATGTCATCAGCGAATCTCATCATTGTTATCCTTTGAACTTGTATTTCAGTCTCGCTTTTGAAATTTGTTTTTATTTCTATAAGTGGTTCTTCGATGTATAGACAGAACAGTAGAGCGACAGACTACATCCTTGTGTAACACCCTTTTTATCCGAGCACTTCGGTCTTGGTTGGCCAGTCTTATTGTTCTCTCTTGGTTCTTGTATATTCTGTATTTAACCTATCTTTCCCTTTAGCTTACCCCTATTTTTCTCCGAATTTTTAACATCTTGTACGTTTTACATTATCGAAACCGTTTCCCATGTCGGCAAAACCGGTAAACGTCTATTGATTGTTTTTCCAGTGTTGTTCCCATTATCAACCGCAATATCAGAACAGCCTCTCTTTTTCTTTCCTGAAGCCAAACTGATCGAATTGTCAGTTTTCTTTTCCATTCCTCTGCGTGTTATTTTTGCCATCAACTTGGGTGCATGACTTGTTATGCTGATTGTGCGATGATTCTCGTGTTTGTCGGCACTTGCAATTTTAGGACTTGTGTTGAAGATATTTTTCCGAAAGGCTGAAGGTATATTGCCAATCTCATATATGCTACACATCAACGTAAATAGTCGTTTTGCTCCCACGTACCCCAATATTTAAGGAATTCCGATGGAGTGCTATCCAACCCTTTTGCCTTATTTGATCTTAAGTCTTCCAATACTCTTTTAAATTCTCATTGTAGTAATGGTTCCCCTTTTGCCTTTTGCCCGTCGATTCCTGTTTCTTCATCTATCACGTCATCAAATTCCCCCCCTGATAAAGGCCTTGCATGTACTCTTTCCTCCTACCCACTACCTTCTCTGCATGTAACCGGGCTATTCCAGTGCACTCTTGATGTTACTGCCATTGCTTCTAACACTCGAGCAAATGTGCTGCCTATTATAACACGAGTGGGCGTGCGGTGTACTTCGTATACACATGTAAATAATAACTGATCTGCAGGTTACAAAAGTAAACACGTATGAGCAGAAACACAGTTTAATCTTAGTTTAATTACACATCGATATAGATAACTTACCTTCTACGGACTAAATCAGAGTTTAATTAAACAATAACAAAGTAAACTTTCAGTATCACTCTGACGTCACGTACAAAACTTATCCCACAGTAATGACACACGAGAACCATTAAATAGTGCAGTTTCATCTGATCCCAGCCAACTGCTTACGCACGTGCTAATTATTTTGTAGACGACTGCCTCATTGTGGGATTCTGCCAATAGCTCGGTATCTGGTCCATTTTCTTTTACCTACTGTTTCTTCTGTTTCTTCGCAGTTACGCTCCTTGTAACGACGTTTTTCTTGTCAATCGATACCAGGAAGCAAGCGCTCGTATCTCAGGAGGGTGTCAACAAACAGGTGCTAGAAGAGGCTGAGGTAAACTGTTATACTCCATTTATTACCAAGAACTCATTAACCAATAATAATTTATTTTCCACAGCAGCAGACAAACACACTAAATGGTAAACCTGAGTTTCTAGCCTTAATAAAAGACACTAAAGGTGAAATAACAGAAGCCAAAGATTTTTGATAGTCTTTACAGTTAAAAAAGTATTACAGTTCATCAAAATATTAAATATTAACAATTTACATTGAAAGCCATGCCAAGGCAAAACATAACCCGAAAATTACAATTAAATAATAGAGCGGTCCCAGTCAGGTTAAGGCACAAACCTGCAGACACCACAACAGAACGCTCATGTAGACATAGGAACACAGCTCCACCGTCGATAAGTCGAGAGAGGTTAGGTACTGCATTACAACATATACAGTAATGAGCTCTTGAGCAGTGAACAGGGTAAATGAAACCAAACACTTTACACTAGTTCAATAAGAAGTTTAATAAGTATTATTAAATGAAGAATAGAGTGACTGAGTGTTAACTCGCGTTGCGATGCTCTTTAAAGTTAGTAGATTGGAGCGAGGTACACACTAAAGCCAGAATTGCTACCGGCCTAAGAACAAAATATTAATATTTCACGTGTAGAATATATATCACAATCATCTGAATAAATGCAGAAGTAGGCTTCAAACTAGAATCCACAACCAAAGGTATGTTAGTTATTTACTAATATCATTTAAGCCACATATAAAAATTTTTCATTTACTCCTCCTGTGGGTTGTTGTGGTCTCTGATGGAGAAAGAAAACTTACTGGATGTAAGAAACAAGTTAGTGCTACTAAATAAAGCGGATCTGTTTTCTTAAGACCAAAATAGTGACAAAATGTGAAAATTGATTGGGCACAGGCCTCTAGTCTTAAAATTCAATCACCAAAACCACAGTAGGCACTATACTTAAAACTGGGTGCTCAGAATGTTTTTGAAAATACTTACTCTGAACATAAACCTACGTCCCCACGGGACAGAGTCGAGCACGTGCCACAATACCTATCAAAATCACATGAAGTTGAGAATGGGCGAGGGCATCACACACAAAATCAAAAAAAAAATGTAGAACCAATCAGAAGGCCAGCGCCAACCTGATTCAAAGACAACCAACAGCGGGCAGGAGAGAAAAGTCTCTGGCGCACAATAAACGACATTCACCATAAACGTAAGGAAAAGTGACCAGGCTCTTTCTTCGACCAAGGAACCAGAAGAAGGCGTTAACTCGGTTCCTGACAAAATGGTGTAGTGGAGGCGTGCAGAAGAGTACACGACCGGTGGACTTCGGCGAATCGCGCCAAATTCTCTAGGAGAAACTCGGGTACTGCGCAAACAAGCACAGTCAGGCCAGGACTGGGATGGTCCAGCACGGCACGTTGCTTGATACCTCGTGTGGCAGGGAGAAAGAGGTGTGAATTTTAATTAGATTCTATAAATGAAACGCAAGGACGGCTGTTCAACATACAAATGGTATATTCAGTGAAAGTGCATTAAACTACATATGCCATAATTATTGAAATAATATCAAATTCCTTAAACATTCACTCGCAAATTATTCAAATAATGATAAACAAAAGTAAAAATGTTTGGGTCGCCAGATACTGCAGAAAGTATCAAATAAAAGAAAACAACATACAGAATTCAATTGGCAGCAAGAGCTCACAGGAAGTGAATTATATAAAGTGCCTGCCCTGGTATTTGCCTTTTAACATGAGCATTGTATGATATCATTCTAATTTTATATATATATATATATATATATATATATATATATATATATATATAAATTCCTGGTGTAATAAATGAGGAAGGAATAAAAGAAAAACTGCTGAAGATATGACTCTCTTAACGGGAAACGGTGACTACTGTGCCTTGCGTCTTTATGAACATCTAACATATTGAAAATAAATTGAAGAAAGCGAAAGAAGAATGCGCAGCTAGGAAACCGGGCGTTTTCTGTATTACTATGTTCATAGCGTAGTCGGCGTGGTGGTGGAGTCGGCTGATTGCGTGCGGCTGCATCAAGCTGATTGAGTGCGGCATCAAGACTCTGCCGGCGACGTAGTTGATAGCGTCTAATATGCCCTACGCTGAAAATAGTGCCCGAAACCTGCTACTGGAAGTCATCACTGCTGGACGACAGTATGCGTCCATCTGCAAGTGCAAACCTACGTGAAACTGCATTTAAAAAAAAGCTCAAAACTGTTCTAACAGTACTACCGTCATCGGACGTGTAGTAAATCAGAAATGTGGTCTTGAGTTAAGCTCTTGATAACGCACACAGTGAGTTAAGTTGGCCTACTTGGATCTAACAACTTTGTACTCTACGCTGTTTACGACGATTGAAAAGTGCTTTTTCTCATGACAAGCGATAAGAGAATCCTTGCAACTTGTCGGAAACAGTGAACTCCTGCCTCGTCAGAAGCTATATTCGGCATGCCCCATACTAGTACGCTCCTCGCACCTAGAGAGAGACAGCCGCTCGCCTCCAACGTCTTGCCTCCGCCCTTCCGCAAATTACGTAGCTCGTAATATTTTTCAAAGCGAACATTAGATTCTTGCCAATGAAGAAGTCCCATTCAAAATTTCCTCCTTCCTTGAGACAGAGTATACAATTAAACCAAGACTTCACCCTTTGAGTATTGCCTTTACGTTCCCAGGTGTTTTGCTCCCGGGAAACGGCCAAAATTCCCCGGGCCACTTGAGATTCTAGGACACTCAAGTCGTGCTGTTGCTATTCAACTCGCCGCTCTGTCCGCGTTACCTAGAATCGTGACAAAATTGTTTTCGCTCAAAATTTGAAGTTTCCGCTGCCTCGGACATACGTGCGAATGTCCACGACTTCCCTTAGCAGCGTGTTGGTGTATGCAGCGTGTTCGCCTGTCGCTAATCCTCTGGGGGCCTGCCCTCTGTGAAGCGTGCCGACATAGGCGCGCGACCGCCGCTCGCCCGTGGGCGCACTACCTGTGTCCACCTGGTCGCCGGGCTTCCCAGCTAGGAACGCATCAGAAGAATTCCTTTCATGCACAAAGTGTACCAAGTTTGCAAAGAGAAGAATCAGAGCCCTATACCGATTCTTAATGACACAATAATTCGCCTCCAGTACACTTCATATATGGCAAAAAACTAATGACTGATTTTAAATACAGTTATGTCCATTAATTATAAACATGAAAAGCTTAGACACTTTTCAACGTCAACAGCAGTACCGCCCTGCACGGAAAACGCCGTCCGCCACCAGAAAAACGGTCCACCGGCAAAGCCGGCCAAGTGCAAGCCAGAAAGCCCTTACGCTCCACCAGACACACCATCTACACTTATGTTCATAAATTAAGGATAATGCTGATACGTGATGAAACAACGCGCTGGTGGGCGGTTTGCGGGTTTAAATAACCTCGGGGTATCACCGTGTGGTGCAATTCACTTGCTGTCGTTTCGCGGTGGCACTGGGAGAAGTCCACATACGCAGAGGTGTGTTGGTGCATGTCAGAGTGTGGTGCAGCGAGTATGTGTGCAGACGTTTTCAGACGTTCTAATGGTGACTGTGTGTTGAAAATGGCTCACAGACGTTATGAGGGGTAGAATACTAGGGCAACTGGAGCTTAGTCAAACACAGCAGGTCGTAGCACGGGCCCTCCATGTGCCACAAAGTGTTGATCTCAAGGTAATGGCAACGATTTCAGCAGACATGAAACGTGTCCAGTGCACAACACCACAAGAAGGCCAATATCTCTCATCAGTGCCCGCAGACGACCACGGAGTACTCCAGCTAGCCTTGTTCGGGACTTACTGCACCCACTGGAACAGTTGTCTCCAGACGCACAGTCTATAGACGACTGAAGGGACGTGATTTATTCGCCCAGAGACTTGCAAGGTGCGTTCCACTGACCGCTGGTTGCAGGAGAGCCCGTAAAGCCTGGTGTCAAGAACACAGTACATTGACATTGGAACAATGGTCCCAGATTATGTTCACGGACGAATCCAGGTATAGTCTGGACTGATTCTCGCCGTGTTTTCATCTGTCGTGAATCAGGAACCAGATACCAACCCCTTAATATACTTGAATGGCACCTGTATGGAGGTCGTGGTTTGATAGTGTGGTGTGGGATTATGACTGGTGTACGTACACCCCTGCACGTCTTTGACAGAGGAACTGTAACAGGTCAGGTGTATCGGGACGTCATTTTGTACCGGTATGCCCGCCTTTTCAGGGGTGCAGTAGGTCCCACCTTCCTCCTGATGGATGATAATGCGCGGCCCACCGAGCTGCCATCGTGGAGGAGCACCTTGCAACAGAAGATACCAGGTGAATGGAGCGGCCTGCCTGTTCTCCAGACCTTAACCCCACAGAACACGTCTGGGATGCTCTCCATCGACGTATCGCTGCACGTCTTCAGACCGCTAAGACACTTCAGGAGCTCCGACGGGAACTGGTGCAAGAATGCGAGGCTATACCCCAGCAGCTACTCGACCACCTGATCCAGAGTATGCCAACCCGTTGTGCGGCCGGTGTACGTGTGCATGGTGATCATATCCCATATTGATGTCGGGTTACATGTGCAGGAAACAGTGGCGCTTTGTAGCACATGTGTTTCGGGACGGTTTTCTCAACTTATCACCAATACCGTGGACTTACAGACCTGTGTCGTGTGCGTTCCCTATGTGACTATGCTATTAGCGCCATTTTTGTGCAGTGCCACGTTGTGTGGCACCACATTCTGCAACTACATTTATGAGCATGAGTGTATTATAACCGCCCAGTCCCAACTTATGCAAAACCCACTTTCTCTCTTCCACGAGACGCAAAACCAAAGACTCTCTAGCCGACCGAGCGACATTGCGCAGTGGTTAGCACATTGGACGTGCATTCGGGTGGAAGATGCTTCAAGCCCACCTCCTGCCATACTCATTCCGGTTTTCCCTAAATCGCTTCAGGCAGTTGCCGGGGTGATTTCTTATAAAGGACACGACTGAGCTTCCTTACCCTTCCTTCCGTAATCCGATAACCAAACAACCAAGCAACTCCGTAGCCGGCAAAGAACGTGCTGGGTGCGAACCATTGAACTCGGTGCATAGCTCAGCCTTCCCACAGTAAACTGATCTCCCGGAGAGAGTGGTAAGTAAGAGAAATATACCATTATCTGCAGATTTGAACTGACTTAGGCGTACCCTTTGCACATGATCGTATGCCTCGTCCTTGACTCGCAGCGGGACCAGTGAAGACCTGCAAGATGTGCCATGGACCCACAGAACTTGGCAAGAACTTCCTAATACCTCTAATCGCGTCACATTGTATCTCAATTTTCTTTGCAGGTATTAATTTTATATATTTAGCCTGTTTTCCTTTTTGTCAGTTTTGTATGCAACGCTTTTGACACAAATAAATAAATAACACGATACCTCGCCCCCTTTGTCACTACCTCCGAGGAAGCAAACGTAGACCATGTCGCCTAACTAAAAATTGGCATGCGGGCGTCCACGGATGTAGCTCGTCCCTTCCCATGCGACGAGACGAGGCAACTTTTTCTCTCACTCTCCGCCAATTATACGCAAGAACTATTGGAGTGGCCTGACCAGGAAGGAAGTCTGCTGTTTCCGACAAGTTGGCCAGTGACGAATTCACAGGATGGACGAGCGTTAACGATGCCGATATGGCTTGATGAGGTTCGTACCTTACCACATTAAAGCAAAAGTTCAGTCACGGGAGGGAACGGTGCCATTTCGAAGGAGCCTCCGATTGGTTAATAATAAGAGCAACCTTCAAATTCCTATTAACTCTTTCGCGAAAGACGCTCGAGGTTCATAAGGGGTGGCAGTTCCCTGATGGTGCCATGCCTCGAACGAAACCTGTGGAACTTGCGAGACAAAAAGGCTCGGTCGTTATCAGTGGCGAGAGTGACAGGAGGACCAGAAGTTGTTTAGTTCTGACCCCTGCAGTTACCCACGTGCTCGGAATCAACCACACAAAAGGCGAGAAGGCGACTACTGCTACGAAAATGTAGCGGTAATTCGTCTGAATTCTTGGAAGGGGACCGACGCACTCAATGGAAATACGATCCATAAGACTCTCGGTATGGGTGGAATTCAGCAATCCTCTTTTACGGCCCTAATTTGGTTTCGCCAAGTTATATTCTCAGCGCTGTCCAACCATCCTTCTCATATCTCTCTCTTGAGAGGCGCGTCACATATTGCTTAATTCGGTGTATGGTTTTGCAATTGGCAAAGTACCCACCTAACAGAAACTAATGGTAATTTTTAAACGTGTGGGGAATGAGATCTCGAGGCAAAAAAATTATCCACTTACCATCGCCCTTGGATTGGAAACGCAAAATTCCCGTTATATGCTGGTACTCGGACACTTCCTCCCCAGACTGAAGATCCTGTTTAATATATAACAAGCCCAGGTCGAAATCTTACTGTTCCTCATGATCACGAAACAACTCAGGCATCTTAGCTACGAGCGTGCTAATAGTAGCTCCCTGGTCGTGTCGGACACTCTCGGAATTTAAGTTTTCTCGTCGCCACATACATACACAAGTTTTCACTGATCCTAACATGTTCTTCTGAGAATCGAAAGGCGTACCGCCTACCTCGCAATACGCCCTTTTTATCGAATAGGATAGCGAATTCCTTAAGGCCATAGGTCGAATGCTTGGCCTCTGCGAACGTTAAACTGCGTGACGTAAGAGAGAAAGGACGCTGCTCCCAATCCTGTTCCTGCATCAACAAAGTTTCTATCGCGAAGTTGAAATGTCACTGTGTAAAATAAGGGGTAAATTAAAATTTTGGACGTCCAATAGCTGACGCTCACTGAAAGCGCTCTTGACTTTCCAACCATTGAATTCTCCCTCTTTCGAACGTAACAAAGTCAATGGAGCAGCCAACTGGGTGGACTTAAGAATGAACTTGCGAATAAAATGGATAAACTGAGTTATTCAGTTTCTGGTTCTAGAAGAACGAAAGCTGTGAACAGCCCGGGTCAGTATGTGGTTCACAGGAACGCCACCACCCAAAACTAAATGACCCAAAAAAAAGTTCTCGGACTGCACTAAATTAACCTTGGAGGGTTTCAAAGCTAGGCCCGCCTCCCACAACCTTGCCATCATCTGGTGGAGGTGCTCCAGATGTTCAGGGAAAGTCTTGGTGTATATGACGTCATCACCCAAATAATTATAAACAAATTGGAACTTGGTAGCACCTAAAACATAATGGAGCAAACGTCAGAGGGCTCCAACGGACAACCCAAAAGGGACATGGCTAAATTCATATAGGCTATGATCCGTAAAAAATGCCGCCATAGCTTTCGATTCCTCGGCCAGGGAAATTTGATTATAGGGTTGGTTCAGGTAGACGATGTTCAAATAGCTCCCTTATGGAGAGCACGATCTTCATCATAATCCAAGACGAGTGAGGTCTCAGTAACAAAAGCACAGTCTTGCAGGAAATCAACACTAAGATCTCTAATAACCAATAAATAGGCAACGAACGAAGGGTGGTGATGTGCTGTCAGCTAATCATACGGCATTCGATAAGCACGGGCGGTAACATTGTAAACTTACGAATAGCCTGATGTCAGAGGGATTCATCGTAGCTCGTCAAAGCCGCCGAGCTGCCAGAATTAATAACAGGAGACACAGGTCAGATTTACCGGCTGGTTACCATTAAATTTTCCCTATTTAACACGCTATAACAGGGAAACTAATGACCGTACCAGTACCATACTTGTTAGTATTAATGTCCAGAGTATAGAGTGCATGACTTCCATGCGTCATAGCACCACCATTCAGTTCGAACTATGGCCACCAATTTCCGTGATCAGTCACGTGACTCATAGTATGACATGCTTGACCAGTCGCAGTGCACTTGTTGTCGTGTCAACATGAGCAGAGCATTATTGGTGAAGGTCTGTTATCAAAGTTGCAGCAGTGCTATTGCTGCAATTAGAGAATATCGCCAGATGAAAGGATTACAGAAGTATCCTCTTTATCCAATTTCTGTGCGGAGCATGATGAGGAGGGTCGTATCCACTGGAGAACTGAGTGTCGCTCCGGGAATAGGCCGACCACCGGTTGCGCCACAAGTGGTTGAAGAAATAGGTGTTGTTATGGGAGACAATGATGCACGCAATTCCCAATCGTCAGGCCGAACGCGTGCTGTGTCACGACAGTGGAACATCCCGTCCCCCACTGTAAGGATGGTGCTTCGAACGATTCTCAAATGGTAACCGCACAAGATCCATATCGCACAGCAGCTTGCACCGCAGGACGCACAGCCACGTGTTGAGTTCGCTCACCACGTTCTCGCAAGGACCGAAGTTGACGAGGGCTGGCCGTGGACCATTCCATGGACAGACGAAGCTCTTTTCCTTCGACGGGTGAGGTGAAACCACAGAATTGAGAATTGCCGAGTGTGGTGATATTCACCTCCAGTCAAAACTGTTCAAATGTGTGTCTGATCTTATGGGACTTAACTGCTAAGGTCATCAGTCCCCAAACATACACGCTACTTAACCTAAATTATCCTAAGGACAAACACACATACTCAGCCCGAGGAGGGAGGACCCGAACCTCCGCCGGGACCAACCGCACAGTCCTTCACCTCCAGTCGCTGTGCATGAAGTTCCTCAATGGTGAACGTGTCACTGTATGGCGTGGCTTCACGTCTGCGTTCATCATTGCTCCATTATTTTTTGAACAGGTTGCTCGTCAAGGACCAAAGATGTACAGCGTGACTGGCCAGCGTTAGTGCGCTACGCTTCGGCAGCATGCGATACCCGCCGTACAGCAGAGAGACGCATCGAACCCAACTGTTTTCTTGCAAGATGGAGTCCCACCGCGCGTTGCTCTAGAAGTTCACCTGCGTCTCCAAAACACATTAGGAAACGATCGAATTATCTGCTGATCGTTCCCAAATGCTTGGTCGGCACGATCATCTGATCTCACTGCCGTGATTTCCGATTGTGGGGCTACCTTAAGGACAGGGTTTACCAGGAAAAAATTCACATATGTTCTGATCTGAAGCGCAGCATATCAAGAGAGGTAGCCAGCATACCTGACGGCCGGTATGGCCGAGCGGTTCTAGGCGCTTCAGTCTGGAACCGCGCGATCGCTACGGTTTCAGGTTCGAATCCTGCCTCGGGCGTGGGTGGTGTGATGTCCTTACGTTAGTTAGGTTTAAGTACTTCTAAGTTCTAGGTGACTGATGACCTCAGATGTTAAGTCCCATAGTGCTCAGAGCCATTTCAACCATTTTGGAACCAGCATACCTACGGACATACTCCGTTCTGCTGTGTAGAAAGATACTTCCTTCTTCACGATGATGACGACCGGTGTAGCGGAGCGGTTCTAGGCGCTTCACTCTGGAACCACTCGACAGCTACGGTCGCAGGTTCGAATCCTGTCTCGGGCATGGATATGTGTGATGTCCTTAGTTAGGTTTAGGTATTTCTAAGTTCTAGGGGACTGATGACTTCAGATGTTAAGACCCATAGTGCTCAGAGCCATTTGAACCAGTTTTTGGACGCTGATGGGTGCCTGTTGCGCCCGTTTTCTAGCAGTAACGGTATGTTGTACCGTAGCAGCACATTAAAAGTGTTTCAGTTTAATTTATTCTGTATTATTTCTTTTCTCCATGTCCTTGACAATGCTACCACGTTTGGTCCCCGTACAGATTTTAGTTTCTATGTTGTAACGTATTAAACAGGGAAAGTTTAATTATAACCACCAGGTAAACTGCAAGCGTGAAATATGCTATCCGTCGCATGACTGTTTTGAGCTCCACTTACATGGGTCCTCTGCAAGCACTGTATGCAAGCCACATTCTGCTGCTCGTCCTGGAGCCCGCTTTAGGCTTCTCCTTTGATGTTACCATGACATCTGTGTGGGTTATATATGAAGGTGTGAACATCTTCGTGAGTGCGGTCCTACCATTGCATCATTCTGGGCTGCTCGTAAGACTTCAGTAAGGTACACCATGTGATCAGAAGTATCCGGACACCTGGCTGAAAATGACTTACAAGTTCGTAGCGTCCTCCATCGTTAACGCTGGAAGTCAATATGATTGTGGCCCGCCCTCAGTCCTTGATGGCAGCTTCCACTCTCACAGGCACACGTTCCATTGGGTGCTGGAATTTTTCTTGGGGAATGGCATCCCACTCTTCATGGAGTGCTGGACTTAGGAGAGGTATCGATGTCGGTCGGTGAGGCCTGACATAAAGTCGGCGTTCCAAAACATCCCAAAGGTGTTCTACAGGATTCAGGGCAAGAGTGCGTGCAGGCCAGTCCATTACAGGGACGTTATTGTCATGTAACCACTCCGCCAAAGACTGTGCACTATGAAGAGGTGCTCGATCGTGTTGGAAGATGCAATCGCCATCCCCGAATTACTCTCCAACAGTGGGAAGCAAGATGGCGAGGTGATAGTGCCACGCAAAAAGTGGTGCAAGCCCCTTCATGAAAAACACGACCACACCGTAACACCACCGCCTCCGAATTTTACTGTTGGCACTACACACGCTGACAGATGACGTTCACCAGGGATTCGCCATACCCACACCCTGACATCGGATCACCACATTGTGTACCGTGATTCGTCAATGCACACAACGTTTTTCCACTGTTCAATCGTCCAATGTTTACGCTCCTGACAACAAGCGAGGCGTCGTTCGGCATTTACCGGCGTGATGGTTGGCATATGAGCAGCCGAACGACCATTAAATAGAAGTTTTCTGAACTCACGGCTAACTGTCATAGTACTTGCAGTGGATCCTGCTGCAATTTGGAATTCCTGTGTTATGGTATGAATATCTGTCAACTATTACACATTACGGCCCTCTTCAACTGTCGGCGGTCTCTGTGAGTCATAGTCGAGGACAGCCTGTACGCTTGTGTGCTATACGTGTCACTTCACGTTTCCGCTTCACTATTAAATCGGAAACAGTGGTCCTAGGGATGTTAAGGAGTGTGGAAATCTCGCGTACAGACTATGACACAAGTGACAACCAATCACCTGACCACGCTCGAAGTCCGTGAGTTCCGCGGAGCGCCCCATTCTGCTCTCTCACGATGGTTAATGGCTACTGAGGTCGTTCATGTGGAGTACCTGGCCGTATGTGGCAGCACAATGCACCAAATATGATAAACGTATGATTTTTGGGGTGTCCGGATACTTTTGATAACATAGTGTATGTTCTTTCTACTTATTTATTTAGCATTCTATCCCGCGATTACACTATATGACAATAGTTGTTTTTGACTAGGACTCTGACAGCCAATCTGTTTCTACCTGTTTTTGAAACTACCATAGGAATGCTTCATTGTTTTAAAAAGTTATAAACGGGAAAGGTCTCTTCGTCTTCAATTGATTCTATGAATGCTCCAATGATTTTAATATGTTGTGAAAGAAAAATTTGAGGTCAGTAAAAATTCCTTTTTCACATTTAGAATCGTGCAAGCTAAGACCATACCCTAAATTTTGCTTATTATCCCTACAGATAACCTGAAGATGCACCATGAAGGCGAAACGCATTGTTAGTAAAGGAACAGATTGCCACTAAGTCTATTTTTTATTCAGTTACAGGCAATTTAATAAGTCTGAGACAGAAATTGTCTTCGTCTAAGAATAACTGCTGTAACCTACACCCTTCTGAATGTCCTTTCTGTATTCATCCCATGGTCTCTCTCCACAATTTTTAACCCACATATTTCCTTCCAATACGATTTTGTTGATCCCTTGAAGTCAAGCATTGTGTCCCATCGACCAATCCCTCCCTTCTAGTCTGTTTATGACACAAGTTTCTCTCCTTCCCAGTTCTGTTCAGTACCTCCTCGATAGTTACGTGGTCTGCCTACTTAATCTTCAGCATTTTTCTGTGCCGTCATATTTCAAAATCTGCTACTCTCTTCTTGCCCAATATGTTTAATGTCCATTTTAATTTTACACTGTCATATATGATACACTCCATACAAATACTTCCAGAGATACTGCATATCACCTAAACCTATATACTAAGTTACGAAAATTCTTTTGGTCAGGAACGCATTTGAATGCTGCAGTCTGAGTAAAAACATGTGCATGCATTACTGGCACTTTATCAGTGGTGGGTGCAAAAATGTTCCGTTTAGTTCCTTACCACTACAGATACAGCTGGCTCAATAACGCCACTGTGCATCACATTATAGCAAAGGAATTTGGCTGTTCTTCATTTGTACTGAGGTGGTACATTAAATTCTACACTCAGCAGACTGAATAATAACATCTGGACGATTGTATATAAATTTAGAGTGAATTTACTACATCTTGCATAGTGGTGTGTACTGTCAACATTAAGGCAGAAGTGTACCACAAATATATGTGTAAAGATGTAGTTGGTTCAGACAGTGTGTTCTTTAGGAACTCAAGTGATACAATTATATCAAGTACAGCACTGAATACTGTCTATATTAGGGCATATGTGTGTTTACACGCTGTATTAATTAAGAAATTTGGTATTTATTCTTACATCCTCAATGACTGTGCATTATGACCAAAGTATTCCACACACCTTTGAGTATAGACTGTATATCGTGTCAGTACTCTGTAAATGTGGTTGCATTAGCATCATGTCAGTACATGCACCGCTGATGGTTCCTTTTCTCTCATTGATCGAAATTATAGTAGTAAGTTACCCTATTAGTCAGTTATGACCACCTCTCTGACAGAAGCTAGCTCCCTGCCACTGGACTAAGACAGGCTGCGGGAACGCAGACCAGTCATGTTCTGACAGCTGACAAGCAATAGTAATGAAGTCTCGATGTTCCGCATCCTGTAATGGAGAGGTGAGCAAACGCTTCCATTTCGTTGCAGGCGAGTCAGCTGGTATGTGCCGTGAGCTACTTGTCTCTGTACTACTTTATTGTATGTCTGAAATCTTATCATGTTTTTTCAGACGACAGTATACAGTAGCCATCAATGGAGAACTACAAGCTATATCTCCTAAGCTTCGGTTCTCAGGAGGAGGGATTCGGCATATTTGGACTTGAAAAACAGGCACCGTTAACAAGGGAATATTGCGTTAGTAAGCACAAAAAAGGCCCATGGTCTACGATTGGTAATCAAAACGTCTGCTGTCCCGTGTTCGAACCTGTCATGGCTTAAAATTTGTAAGGAAAATCATCAGCAATGGCTTCATTGGCAAAAGATTCCGGAACAGTCCCACATTCGGATCTCCGGGAGGGGACTGCCAAAGTGGAGGTGACCGTGAGGTGACTCAGTCTAGATATATTGGGGGTCAGTGAAGTGAAATTTAATGTATACAAAGACTTTTGCTCAGAAGACTATAGGTAATACCATCGGGAGTAACGGGAGTACGATATGCGATTATTCTTATCAGAATCGAACGAAAACCAACACCGGCAACGATATTTGCGGTTTCATGATGAGTTAGCAAGCTGAGGATGACGAGCGAGAGAAATTATATGAGTATATTGAAAGTGTAAGAGAGTAAGTGAAGGGAGATAAAAATCTAATAGTCATGGGGTAGTGGAATGCAGTTCTAGGAGGAGGAGAAGAAAGGTTACGGGAGAATACGGACCTGGTACTGTGAATGAGAGAGGAGAAAGACTATTTGAGTCCTGCAACATATTTTAGCTGGTAATAGCGAATATGCTGATCAAGAGTCAGAAGAGGAGAGGTGTACTTGGGAGATACAGGAAGATTTCTATTATGTTACATCATGATCAGACACAGATTCCGAAATTGTAAGGCTTACCCAGGAGCTGTTATAGATTCATATCAGAAATTAGTATTGGTGAAGAGTAGACTAATGTTCAGGGGACTTCTCAGGAAGAAGCAATATGCAAATACGTGGGATACAGAAGCACTAAGAATGAGGAGATATGCTAGACGTTCTTTGAGGCCATAGTTACTGCGAGAAGGAATAGCTAAATAGGCAGTTGAGCCGAAGAGGACCAGACGTTTGTAAAAAGGACGATTACTGAAGTTTGAAAGAAAAACATAGGTACAAGGAAGGTAACTGCAAAGAAGCCATGGATAAAAAAAAAAAAAAAGAAATAATTCAGTTGGCCGACGAAAGAAAGAGATGCAAAAAAAGTTAGAGATATAAAGAAGTACACAAGTACTAGTCGCTTAGGAATGAAAGAAGTAGGAAGTGGAGAAAAGCTAAGGCGAAGTGGCTGCTTGAAAAATTTTTAGGGATGGAAAAGAACTGATAGTAGAAAGAACTAACTCAGCATATAGAGAAGTCAAAAAAACTCTCTGTGAAATTAAATTTAGGGACGTAGCCTTAAAAGAGAAATGGAAACTCCACTATTGAATCTGAGGGAAAGAGCTGACTGGTGGACAGAGTACGCTGAAGGTGTTTGTGAGGTGAAACATTTGCCTGATGTGATAGGAGAAGGAACTGAAGTCGGTATAGAAGAGACAGGGGATCCAACATTAGAATCAGAATTTAAAAGGACTTTGGAGGAGATAACATCAAATTGGCAGTAGGGACTGATACCATTACTTCATTATTTCTAACATTATTGTGGGAGGGGGGGCATGGGGTCTGATAAAAATGCAACAATTCACTATGGTGTGTACAATGAATGACACTGGTGGCACTCTATCTGAATTCAGGAAAAATATCATCCACACAGTTCCGAAGATAGCAAGGGCTGACAAGTGCGAGAATTGTCCTAAGTCATCTTAACAGATCATGCTTCCAAGCTGCTGACAGCAAGAGTATGAAAGAGAAGGGAAAAGAAAATTGAGAATGTGTTAGCTGCCAATCCATTTGCATTTAGGAAAGGTTAAGGCACGAGAGAGGCAGTTCTGACGGTGTTGCTGCTTATGGAAACAAGACTAAAGAAAAATCAAGACACATTCACAGGATTTCTCGAACTAGAAAAAGCGTTCCATAATGTCAAATAGTGAAAGACGTCAGAAATTCTGAGGATAAAAGGAGTAAGCTATAGGGAGAGAGAGTTAATTTCCAATAAGAACCAAGAGGGAATAATAAGACTGGAAGGCTAACAACGAGGTGCTCAGGTCAATACGGGTGTAATACAGGGACGTACTCTTTCGCCCCTATTGTTCAGTCTGCACACAGAGCAAGCAATGATGGAAGTAAAAGACAGATTCAAGAATGCAATTAAAGCTCAAAGTGAAATGCTATCAATAACTGCTTACTTCAGTTAATGTGAGGAAGAACTGTAGGCTCTGATGAATGGAATGCTCAGTCTAATAATTATAGATGATGGCTTTTCGGGAAGAGAAGTAGGTGAAAAGGAAACTACGTGTCAAATTCCACCAACACGTTTGCATTACAGATGTGAGAAAATGGTTATTTTAAATCAAAAGTTATGGGAACTAAGATTTGATTAAAATGATTTTATCATAAATTACACCTGTATAAACATAACTAAGGAAAGAAGCCAGCAGTTATATACGTTAGCCTACAAACATCTTGCTTCCGTTTTGATAATTACGAGGTCACAGGTAAATAAGAGGTTATTATGTTAAGACAAAATCATTTGGTCAGTACTTAGATCCACAATAATGTTACTAAGAGAGCAAATAATTATTTCGTTTTTCATTCAAAAATGGTTCAAGTGGCTCTGAGCACTACGGGACTTAACATGTCATCAATCCGCTAGGAACTTAGAACTGCTTAAACCTAACCAACCTAAGGACATCACACACATCCATGCCCGAGGCAGGATTCGAACTTGCGACAGTAGCGGCCGCGCGGTTCCTGACTGAAGCGCGTAGAAGCGCTCGGCCACCAGCAGCCGGCTCGTTTTTCATTAAGGTCACTATGGAGAGCTAGGCCAAGTGGCTTGCATATTTACATAAGGAGAACAATGGACCCTTTGTCACAGAACTGGCAGTGTTCCGTAACTGACGTTAGATGTACTGTGGTTTGGAGAGAAAGTAATGTGAAATATTTTATGAATAAAAAGCAGATATTTTAATATCGAAATTTGTTCGTAGACGGTTTTGCAGTCCACGTACACTAATAATAAGCTACTGCAGTTATCAATCTATTTGCTATGAAATCCTACTAATAAAGTGCCCTCAAATTTGTTATATACGTAGTGGCTGAATGGGATTAGTAAAAAGCCGCATTTACGAAACTAAAGAATTCTGCACAGTACTAATGACATTATGGCAAGAATGAAAATATTGAAGCAATGGACATGAACTAGTACGGTTCACTAACATTAACTGTTCTCGTACCAACTAAGGGTATAACTACATACTAAAATTTTTAGTGTAATATGTGGCCATATGTTCCTCTCCAGCAATTTCACCTTTGCTCTACAACATGCCACTGATATTCGAGACTGTTGTACAGGATTCCCCGGAGCGTCTGGCAGTTAGAATGACGTGGCGGAATCTGGCCTCCGCATACCGGAAGCCTTTTAAGCAACGTGCAGAACGCACAATGCAAAGAGCAGTAGTATCTGGGGATTCCTCTCCGGTGGAAACCTTCCGGCGATCTCTGCTACCATCATTTTCAGGCGTCGAGTCTGCCTTCCCGATGTACGGCTGATATAGGAAATCGATTTCACTCTTCCAGGGGGCTCACTAGGTAACAACATGCTTTCTGGCTCTTTCATACTGTGTGCTGCCGAGCAAATATGAGATTCCCCTCGAAGACATATAAAGACTTGCTCCTCAGGTTTCGTGGTGATCTTGCATTGAGAAATGTATTGTAATGCTCCCCTTGTTTCCCCGAGACCCTGAACTGTCAACACTCGCTGTTATTCATGAGGAATGTTTTGAGTGTGATTCATTTTCGCGTATGGAATAGAGATACTTCTTACTAACAACTTTCGCATTTCTTTAGAGTTGCTGTCAGTGAGACATAACAAATTCATTTAAAGGTTTTAAGCCCTTCTGTGAGGCCATAAAGTGTTTCTCATATAACAAATGTACAAGTAAAACACGTGCTCCGAATTAGGAATGAAAATTTAGTAGTTTGTTTGTTTCCACAGAAACTGTTGCCTTGCGTAAACAGCTACAGCAAAAGGCCCTCCTCAGTATTCCTCGTCCTCCTCCCTTTATTTACTCCACCAGCGATGAATTTACATTTTGTTTTCGTTTTATAGAAGCCAGAGCGTTAGGTATTCTCAATTTTATACATAACAGAAATCCTAAAGTTGGTTATTTCATTTTCAGCAAAGAAAACAGTTTTCACATTGAATATGTGTAACTCGGCTCTCAGGAGGAGAGCTTTTTAGCCTGATACCATCACACTGCGGTAGCACACGTAACACATGTCAAGCATGTGTCGAAAGGTAGACTACATGTCTGCATTGATTCATGTTCCTTCCGTTTCTTTTACGGTGCAGATTACCACACATATCACAGAAACTCCCACTGCTAGTGAAAAACGTGGGAAACGATTAATATTATAAATAACTTTATAGGTCGGGCAACCACAGCTAAAAAACTGGTACATAACGCGAAGGAAAATCAAACAATTTAAAACTAGAGATGGTGAAATAGTCTATATTAAAATTGAGTGAAAGCCAAAATTGCAATAACCGTTTATTGTGTTTTCACTGTATGACGACCGGTTTCGTGCCGTGGAGGTATATCGTCAGGTCATATCCGTATATAGAATAAAACTACATAATGTAAAGGTCTAATAGTCAACATTCTTTTTTTTTTTGTCACCAGTCTACTGACTGGTTTGATGCGCCCGCCACGAATTCCTTTCCTGTGCTAACATCTTCATCTCAGAGTAGCACTTGCAACCTAGTCCTCAATTATTTGCTTCACGTATTCCAATCTCTGTCTTCCCCTACAGTTTTTGCCCTCTACAGCTCCCTCTAGTACCATGGAAGTCATTCCCTCATGTCTTAGCAGATGTCCTATCATCCTGTCCCTTCTCCTTATCAGTGTTTTCCTCATATTCCTTTCCTCTAAGATTCTGCGTGGAACCTCCTCATTCCTTACCTTATCAGTCCACCTAATTTTCAACATTCGTCTATAGCACCACATCTCAAATGCTTCGATTCTCTTCTGTTCCGGTTTTTACACAGTCCATGTTTCACTATCATACAATGCTGTACTCCAGACGTACATCCTCAGAAATTTCTTCCTCAAATTAAGGCTGGTATTTGATATTAGTAGACGTCTCTTGGCCAGAAATGCCTTTTTTGCCTTAGCGAGCCTGCTTTTGATGTCCTCCTTGCTCCGTCCGTCATTGGTTATTTTACTGCCTAGGTAGCAGAATTCCTTAACTTCATTGACTTCCTGACCATCAATCCTGATGTTAAGTTTCGCGCTGTTCTCATTTCTACTACTTCTCATTACTTTCGTCTTTCTCCGATTTACTCTCAGACCATACTGTGTACTCATTAGACTGTTCATTCCATTCAGCATAACATTTAATTCTTCTTCACTTTCACTCAGGATAGCAATGTCATCAGCGAATCGTATCAGTGATATTCTTTCACCTTGTATTATAATTCCACTCCTGAACGTTTCTTTTATTTCCGTCATTGCTTCCTCGATGTACAGATTGAAGACTAGAGGCGAAAGGCTACAGCCATGTCTTACACGCTTCTTAATACGAGCACTTCGATCTTGATCATCCACTCTTATTATTCCCTCTTGGTTGTTGTACAAATTGTGTATGACCCGTCTCTCCCTATAGCTTACCCCTACTTTTTTCAGAATCCCGAATAGCTTGCACTATTTTATATTGTCGAACGCTTTTTCCTGGTCGACAAATCCTATGAAAGTGTCTTGATTTTTCTGTAGCCTTGCTTCCATTATTAGCCGTAACGTCAGAATTGCCTCTCTCGTCCCTTTACTTTTCCTAAAGCCAAACTGATCGTCACCTAGCGCATTCTCAATTTGCTTTTCCATTCGTCTGCAAATTATTCTTGTAAGCAGCTTCGATGCATGAGCTGTTAAGCTGATTGTGCGATAATTCTCGCACTTGTCAGCTCTTGCCGTCTTCGGAATTGTGTGGATGATGGTTTTCCGAAAGTCAAATGGTACATCGCCAGACTCATATATTCTACACACCAACGTGAATAGTCGTTTTGTTGCCACTTCCCCCAATGATTTCAGAAATTCTGATGGAATGTTATCTATCCCTTTGCGTTATTTGACCGTAAGTCCTCCAAGGCTCTTTTAAATTCCGATTCTAATACTTGATCCCCTATCTCTTCTAAATCGACTCCTGTGTCTTCTTCTATCACATCAGACAAATCTTCACCCTCATAGAAGCTTTCAATGTATTCTTTCCACCCATCTGCTCTCTCCTCTGCATTTAACAGTGGAATTCCCGTTGCACTCTTAATGTTACCACCGTTGCTTTTAATGTCACCAAAAGTTGTTTTGACTTTCCTGTATGCTGAGTCTGTCCTTCCGACAATCATATCTCTTTCGATGTCTTCACATTTTTCCTGCAGCCATTTCGTCTTAGCTTCCCTGCACTTCCTATTTATTTCATTCCTTAGCGATTTGTATATCTGTATTCCTCATTTTCCCGGAACATGTTTGTACTTCCTCCTTTCATCAATCAACTGAAGTATTTCTTCTGTTACATAACCCTACCTAATAATGTAAACAGTAAAGCGATGTAGTCACAGAACTAATACTCCGTGTGCCACCTATACAAGGTGCAACAGCGCGCAAAAATCATGTCAGTCCTTGGCAAAAACTTGGATGAAACAGCAGATGGGCATACCTCATGTTTCGAAACGGATCACAGTACAGTCAATCTTTAGATTATCGTTTTTCGTATGTCGCTGTCAGTTTACTTCTACAAATAGAGACAAAAGTTTGTAGCCTCCAACGTTTTCCAGATCGAAGAGACATACCCCGCGTTGTAATTTGAAATTATGGTCTACACTCTTTTAACTTGCACACAAGCACTTGAAAGGAACAAGAAATAGCAAGTACTCGTACTTTCAAATACAGGTATTTCGAGAAAGCGATTGTGGAAAATGTTTATGTTCTTACATTACTTTTCTGAAAAATGGCCAATATTGTTAGCTCTTAACAGTATCTTCTTAAAATACCCCTTTTAACTACCATAAATGATGAGTTGTAACGTTCTTCGACTTCAGTACGATTTCTTCTGTCCTGTACATCATTAACACTGCATTTTTGGTAACCATCATCGGTTGAACGAAACTTGTTTCTTAATTTATATACACTTGGCTAGTCGTAATAAAGGTGTCTGTAGTATTTCGAAGATTAAAAAGTGTGCATGCCCAATAGTAAACTCTCAATACAAACTTGACATCACTTTCTCCACCCTTCTTCCATTCGTAGCCTAGCGGTAAGGTTACCGCCTACAACAAGGGGGCCAGGCTTCCATTTCCGGTAGGAGATTGGGTGTTGTGTGTCCTTCATTATCGTTTCCATCATCACTGACACGTAAGTCGCCGAAGTGGCGTCAACTAAAAAGACTTGCAATACGGCGGTCGAACCCCGAAGTGGATATCCCGGCCAATAAATGAAACACCATCCTTTTATATCGTAGTAAAGTCTCAGTACACATTTGACATCACTTTCTCCATTCTTCTTACATTTTATTTCCTTGAGTATTTTCACAAATACGTTCTGTGGCTTCTTCAGATGTCTGTGTTTTATTGCTCAATTTGTCGGTAACATTCACACATTGTTTACTATCCCACAGCTACAATGCTATTTCCTTGTACCACTACCGTCAGGCCTTAAGATCTCGGCGAAGTGATTGTTTAATTGGTAACGGTACATATATTTGTCAAAAACTGCAGGGGTAATAGTCCATCGTAAAGGTAAACGATTCTGTCAGTAGCTGCTCATAGTGAGTTAGGCAATCAAATATAAAATACGAAATGTTGACTGCCCAGTTTGGCTTGGATGTCTGGTGATTTCGAATTGTGAGTATTTGCGGTACTCGTTGTTATTTCTTGAAAAGCTCGAAAAATGTTTTGTTGGACCCGGTAAAACTCCAAAGAAGAAAAATAAATCCCATATAAGTTCCTAGCTTCCGCTTAATTACCGTACCTAAAAACTGCTTTAATGTGAACTCAATTTTAGTAAAAGCAGATGTTAATTATTAACTGTAAGGTAAGTATCAAACTTTTAATACTACGATCTGGAGCCACAAAATTTGTATTAGGCGACATGATGGAAATTTTTGACTCTTCTGCGTACATACATAGTTCGAAATGCACACGACACATACGACACTCATTTTTCATTTAAGTCTACTATAACTTCCTCTGAGTTTATCTTCAATGAACAAATATCCACTGAGTATAAATATCAGGCGCTATGACGTATTTCGCTCACGTGAGCTAGCGGGGTGTGATGCATTTACAATAGGTATTCTTATGTTCAGTTAATGACTTCAGCAATATACTGTCCAGCGTCAAGAGTCGTACTTACTAATTATTTCTACATTTAAAACTTGGCTTTGCGAAGAGGCGTGTTCTTGACAGATAACCTATATTCTGCAAACCTGCAGGTCACTTGTTTGTATAGCTGTTCATCGTCCTTCTTTCAGAAACTTTCATTACTTTGTAGCCATAGTTATTTGCCTGCCCTTCAATTACATCGATCTTGATAATTAAAATAGCTTGTTTATCTCCAGAATGTTTTCAGATTTTGTTAATTCCTGATATACCTGTTACTGATTATTTCATTACATCGCAAAGTTATCTGTCCCAGTAACGATGTCCACAAGTTTTCATCCTATAGATAACGCCCTGCCCTAATTACATTAACTGTATAGCACAGTTCCGTTAATACACACATCTCGTCAAACGTCTGTGCTTTTCTCGAATTAAATAAAAAGAGAGTGGTTTTGTTAAGGTATTTTACGAACTTAAATATCGTCTGCAGTAGTCTGGTGAAAGCAGTTTGTGATTTTGCTTCTGCTCCAGGATGCATTCAACCGTTATTTATTTTATTTTCAATTACAAAATTAGCCATTTATCATCCAGTGCGGTACCTATCTCCCTAACAGTCCACAATCAAAAAGGAAGACAACTGTCAGAACGTCATGTAAGTACCAGGATAGAGAAGTTCGTTATCAGGAAGTGTAGGCTAGCATCATTTTCGTGTATAGTTAACGTGGAAAAAGGAGGAATAACAACATATGTAACATTTGGACACAAAGTCACCAGTATTAAAACTTGCTGTTTTTGTTTACATCACAAGCTAGAAGCATGTACTTGCGAGTTATTACTGCAGGAAACATCTCGCTAGATACTAACAGTCTACAGATCTCCTCTAGGAAACTTTCAGCTACATATGACAAATGTAGATATACTATTGAGCTACCTTCATACATCAAGACACAGTTATTAATTTGTGAATATTTCACTGTCCATTTATAAAAAGTTTCCGGTAGTAAAATTCTATAGGAATCAGTGTTTGTCCGTTCTAATATGATTACAGTTATTAATTTTCCAGCTCGTCTGCACCTAGATTGTTGCACCCTCACTGATAACATATTTCTAGACAGTCCTCAGATCGAAACAATTAATGCACTTCCAATTGTTGATCGACTATCAGATCATGAAGCACAGTTAATGGAAAATGAAGTTGTAGCATAACATGGCTCTGAGGCAGGATCATATTAAGTAGTGACGCCTCATGGTGAGACCGGAAATACAGTGTTTTAAGAATACTTTAAATGGTGTGGTATGGACTGCAGTGTTTGTAGAAGGATAGCAATGTCAAATTCAAGTTACTTCTCAGTAATTTGGTGCCAGTACTTGAAAGTAGCTTTCCTAACGTGATATCCAACAAGTCCATTAAAAACGCAAGCAAACCATGGGTAACGAAAGGGATTAAAGTCTCAAGTAAGAGGTAAAGGGGAACCTACCTCAGAACAAGTGAAAAGCCAAACATTTTATGCATAATAAAGTTAACTTCCGATGATGTAAGCAAATGTACGACATAAAAATTTTATTTCTATTACTAGCTGCAACTACAAAGGGATCGATCATGTTCTGTCGTTTTTAAGCCCAAATCTTTAACACGTAAATGAACCTTTAGGTAGCAGAACACGTTAGCGAAATCACATACAATTATAAATAAGACAACCAACTGAAATACGTTGAATGAATCAATAAAATACCAATGACAATAATGTAGACTTGCCCAGATAGCTTACTGCTCTGTTCCAAAGAATACGTATCAAATGGATATGCACATACTGTATTTGCGAATGGCTGCCTCACATTGATTTGCGGGCGAAAAAATGATAAACCAGTAACTAATTAAGTCACGAAATATGTAGTCATACAGTGCGAGCAGAGAACTTAGACACAGTAGCACGTGTGTACGACGTTCATACGACACCACATTAACTATATAACATCAGCAGAAAATGCTTGAGGTTCAACAACGCAAAAATCTGATTTACAGTATATATGAAAGTAGTCACAAATTTCAGTCGCAATGGCCTCAAAACATATAAGTAAATTCGTTATGCTATTACAAAAATATATGCAGCGAAATGTTACTGGAAACATTATCCTAAAATTGCTTAAATATCGTTAAAGTATTCATTGTTGGAAAAGAAATAACCGCTAACTATAAAAACAAATACAATTTCGAGTCTGGAACTATCGAAGTATATTTCAAGTCCAACGAACGCTAACTTAAGCCACGTGCCACTTTAGCCGCACAATACCTCACAAAATAAACCACTTCAGATTTTCACCGATAACAGACCCTGCACGCTGACATGCTTAATCTTTTACCCACATCATGATGTCATGACTACTGAGTTTACTAAAGCATCTACACGTTATTAGGAAAGCTATGAAGCAGCTACAAGAATGCTGGGCTTACATCCAGCTGTGCAACGTGTTTAAGCTCAATTTTCAATTACAAATACTTCTTATGTAACACAGTTATGACTGCTCGTAGATTAGAATTATTGGGTAATGACCTGGGACACATGTGCTGGGCTTATGCTTAATGTGTTACTGGACAAACGCGAGTTTAGGATGAACTAGTTTCACGTAGATCAAACCTGTTCATCCTGCTACCGATAGGATAAAACAGTTAACCCTAGGTCGAATCGGTTTATCCTAGATAGAACTGTGGCGAAAATGGAGATGTCCAAAATGGAAGCAGAGTTGGAACAATTCCTACAACAAAGGAAAGAAACTTGGAAAATAATCCGAAAAATCAAAAGAACACCTTAAGAATCCCATCTTCAGGAAGTGTGAGAAAATTTACCAAAAGTGGCGCAAGAAATTTTCATCAAACTTTTAAACATTTACAACAATGGTATGGAATACGAAGTAAGTATGTGGAAGATGAAGATGGTGAAATAGTATCAAATAACTAAGAAAATTGTCAAATATTAGCAAAATGTTTTCATAACACGAAACATGGGTGGGGGGCGGGGCAATCAGTTGGCGAAGATCCCATTACTGATATGCCCAGAAACAGAGACTACATATGATCTACATTTGCTTTTTGAGAAATTGTGAAAACTTAAAAGATTCCAGGTGAGTGAAGACAGTATTAATCCATCCGCTACATAGAAAATGAGACAATGAGATTTTTAATAATTACAGAGTAGTGTCGTTTCTACCAGTGGAATACATAATATTATCATACTTTCTTCCAGACAGTTTTGTGGAAATATTAGACATATAACTGGGTGAATATCAGCGTGGTTTTCTAATGGAAGGTACGGCGTGCAACGTATTTTTAACTTAATATCTATAATTCGCCACAGAATGTGAAGCAGCAAACCTATCGCACTATCGTTTATTGATTTCAAGAAAGAATTTGATTCGGAAAACAGAGAAACAATATAGAAACGTATTCGTAATACTCTATCAAATACGATATCTAATATTAAACTTAAGGGAGAAGTGCCTCAGCCATTTGAAATGAAAGTTAATGTTAAACTAAGTAATAGTGATTTTCTATTTAACTTTGTTTTAGATAAGTTATAAGGAGGGAGGCCAAGAGATGAATACACTGAGCAGATTCAGAAGGATGTAGGTTGCAGTAAGTACTGGGAGATGCAGAACCTTGCACAGGATAGAGTTGCATGGAGAGCTGCATCATACCAGTCTCAGGACTGAAGACCACAACAACAACATAAGGATCTGCAATTTGGAACTAAAACAATACAAAATTAACCACCCAATCTGTGATGTAGAACAATGATAATCAAGGTAAACTGCCTGGGCTCTGTTTATGATACCTCAATACTTCCAGAGAATCTGACACAACGAGTTACTGCTATAAGCCTTCTGGAAAAAATAGTGAATAAAATTGGTTCCATAATTTCGGTTTAATAAAAAGATCAGGACACATGTAGAAAAATGCTCAAAAATTCATAGAACCATAAACAGTTAAAATACAGAGAGTAAGTAAATTTAAATAACTTGAAGAAACTATGCGGCAGAATAGTCCTGGAAGATCAGCAAAGGATGTAAGATTAACCAAATGGAAAGAGCATATTATTTGAACCTGAAGTACCACATTGGTACGATCAGAATGTATCGATGTGAATGCCTAATGGCAATCTGTGACCTGGACGGAAGACCGGTTATTAGAATAATAATGGGTGAAATACAGACTACAGATATTTGAAAAATGAGAACTAATGACAAGACCTACAAAACTATAGAGAAAATATCGGAAGTAACAGCTAGGTGAAGATTAACTACCCAGTTAATAGAAACAGGCTACCTAAACAACTATACCTTTATTTCTGGAAGAAGGGATCGGCAGTAGCAACGATTGCAAATATAAGGAAAGAGCGATAGAGTAACAACTTCAAGGGATCGGAAACAGCAGTATGATACCTTCTTAAGAATAACATATTAAATTTAGTAAGTATTCAAGGAAGATGAAACAAGAAATCACTAACTACATAGGTACAAGAAATGACTTATCAAAGCGAACCTCACTGCGTCCCCAAGCTCGACATCCTACACCTGTAGCGCCACCACCTCACCTGCTCGGTAGCCACGCCCACTAAAATCGGGAACCTGATTGGTGACAGTTCCAATACCCTACAGACGTTCTACGCAAAAACGAGACACATCACAAAAATTGCGGCTATGGGACAAACTCATCGCCGTAAAGATATGAGAAGTACCTCTTCTGCTGAAAGTTTCCGACAGAGCGGACTCAACTCGTGATGAAGCAGCTGGAACAGAGGAAGCCACTATGGCACAGCAGTTCAGACAACAGCACGGACTGCCGTGGCACTCCTCCCTCCTCGTCCAAATTCTCACAACTGCCCCAGTCTACTTTAAGAATAATTTGGATCGAGGAGTGAGGTGTTATCAAAAGGCTTAGTGGCTGACGCACCTGCCTAGTAAGCAGGAGACCCGGTTCGAATCCCGGCCTTGGAACGAATTTTCACTCGCCGCTGCAGCCTATATGCATAAAATCATATCTGTATCAGGCGAGTAAAGTCTCTGAAATTGTGCCGTTTCATTTGACGTAAATGGGGCAACCGTTCTAGAGGAACGGAGTAAATGGGTTCGAGGCCCAGCCTGGCACAAATTTTCAACTCTCGCCGTTGTATTGCCGCAATGACCTGCGCGACTGGAAGTCATTATTTCCTTCCCATGTCTTTCCCATCTCGTTTCCTTACAATTCCTTTCACTTCAATTCATGTGTATGTCCCAACTGCATCATGACGGGTTGTGTCTGTTCTGTTGGAAACTCCTGACGCTCGTTGCTGTGCGATGAGCGGGAAGTTGGGCATTTGGGTTGTGAGACACGCGTATGTCAAGGGACCAAGATTTTTTAACTGACGCCGTTGCATTGTGGCAGTGCCCTCTGCGGCAGGATCTCATTGCTTCCTTACCATCTCTATCCCATCGCATATCATATCCATTGCTTCCCCTCAAAATATTCTGGTTGATTGCAGCCTTAAGGTAAATTCTAAATCTAGTACTTTAAAAGATATAAATGGTTCAGTTGCATTAGTTTATGAGATTAAGAAAAAAATGGACTAATGAAACAATATACTGTATACCTCGACGCATCATATGAAAGTAATCGATGTCAATATGAACTTCAACAAGTTACTTTTAAATCAGGCATTTACTAATTTAACAGCTCATAATTTACAATTTTCTTTGTAAGTTATGCCACTGCTGCGAGCTCACCATACCTACACGTGTTACCGATAGGATAAAACAGTTCAGCCTAGGTTGAATCGGTTTATTCTAGTTAGAATTTACATGTTTTATGATAAACTGGTACGCCCTAGTCTGAACTAATTTTGCTTAGTGGGAACGCATGTCACTGCCTGTACGAACCGGGAATCCCCGAATCATCTCTAGCTCGCCCCTCGCGCCTCTCAACCGCTCTTCACTCGCATTGTTCTTTGTTTGGAACGGTATTTTGCATCGACGAGTGCGCGTGTTAAGTTGATGGTTGCATTTAAAAGAATTTACTATAATCTTAGTATAATTATTGTGAGGCGTTTCATCATCGTGTAGTAGACGAGCCAATTAAAAGTTGTGGAGAGAAAATTGTGCAGAGTGAAAACAAATCTTCTCATTATCATGTGTTATCAGTAGACGAATATCCGGGTTTGGTTAAACAAGTAGAAGACACCGAAAAGTTGTAAAAAAGAACATCATTCCAAAAAACTGGACTGAGACGATTTGCTGTTTTGAAAATTGGTGATGTGAAAAAACTCGTTGCACGGTGTGAAGGGAATATAAAATACTTCGTTAAAGTTGATGGACTTTATGATGTGATTGACACAGCTCATGTAGCCGTGGGTCATGGTGGTCGCTATAGGATGTTAGCCGAGACATCAAAAAATTTTGCCAGTATCACAAAGGAAATGATATGCCTCTGTTTATCAATGTCTGATTTTTATTAACATAAGAGGGCAGAAAAAGAAAGAAGGACTACTTTAAAAGTCAGTTGTCCATTCGGAAATGAATAGCAGATGCCAAATGGATTTGATTGATTTCCAAACACAACCAGAGGGGAATTGAAAATTATTTCTTGTTTACTAAGACCATCTCACAAAATTTGTTCTCCTTCGTGCGTTAAAAAACATCAAAGAGGGCTGAAGAAGTGACTTATCATTTGAATGACATATTCCTAACTGTAGGCGCATAGAGCATTCTTCAATCTAATAATGGCACAGAATTTGTCAATAATGTTATAAGTGAATTCGCAAAGCTTTAGTCAGATCTGAAAATTGAGAGTGGGAAGCCAAGGCACAGCCAAAGTCCCGGTTATGTTGAACGTGCCAAACAAGACTCTGAAAATATGATAAGTTATTGGTTAAAGGAGGACAATTCGACGAAAAGGTAGGAAGGATTAAGGTATGTCCAATTTATGAAAAATCGAGCTTACCACTCCGGAATAAAACAATCACCTTACAAAGCATTATTCAGAACCGAACCTAGAGTCGGACTTTCGACTTCCTCGTTGCCTCAAGAAATCATAAATAATATTCAGAATGAAAATGACCTAAAGAAGGAGATCAAAGATGAAAGCAATACTGAACAGCACGAAGATAGTGATGATGACAACATTGTGAAAATTGACACAAACGACATTCAAAATGCTAGAAAAATTGTGACAAAAAATTTAAAAACACAAGCTAAGAAATGAAATCTTCCTCTGACAAGTCCCATCCACCAGCTGACGTTGGAGACAACGTAACCATAACTATTCCAGATGTACATAAAATCAGAGGTGACCTTCTAAACATAATTGCAGTAATACTTCAAAAGACTGTTGATTGCCTCTAAAAAGTTAGCACGTAACATGGCTTACTTCAAAAACATTATTGCAGGTATAACTTAATTAATATTTTCCATAATTTTTGGTAATAAAATATTTAATAAGATATTTGTTTTAACTCCTTTTTTTCATTTTTTTCGAACTGATTGCGACGTCTGCATTTAGAAGTTTTTGGATGTGGGAGAATATTGAAATACCTTTAAGGACTACAGTCAGAAAACGTTCTGTTGGATCAGGGCAAGGATTTGTGAAATGCAGTTGCATGAAAAACTGTACAACAATCAAATGCAACTGTAAGAAAAACAAAGTACTCTGCAGTTCTAAGTGCCACCAAAGTAAACCTCGAAAAAATAAGTAAATAAGCAAATTGCAGATAAGTTGATTTCTGTGCATTGATAAAAGTAATTTGATCCAGTGATAGATGTCAAGTTACTGATTAGTTAATACACAACTTTCATGAATTATATTGACTATTTTATTTTTATTCATTTACTTAGTTTACCTTGAAAAGCTTATTGAAGATGCAAACTAGGTGACATTAATTCAGACTAGGACTTATCAGTTTATCCTAAAGCATATAAATTGTAATGTAATTTTCTTCTAATGCTTCTTCAGACTCCTCATTCTAACATATCTTCTATTTACTTTTGGTCACATCTAAAGATTTGTCTGCTGCCTTAATAATCTTTACCCTGAGCAGATAACAATCACTGTCTCAATTTCTTCTTTATATTTTTGTGTATATTCTGTTGTATATTCTGCCATGTAAGCAGGAGATCCGGGGTTCGTGTCCCGGTCGGGGCACACGTTTGTGGTTGATGGTGTGGGTTCCTGTAGACATGTCCTAGTTCACGAAGCACGGACAACGTATGAGTGGCCAAGTAAGTGGTCCCAACAGTCGGGATGCCAGTTACTTTGGAATAAGACTGGGCATCTCGGACATATTCTGAGTCGTGGTCACCTTTGTGCTCATACGGCAAAGACTACCAAATCCACCGGTTACTCACTCAGCCGTTAGGGGTTAAACCCAATGGGACTCGGGGCAAGTAAGGCTAGCAAACTGCTTCCCTGGTACTTTAAATATGATGCTGGCAACAATCAGAGCAAAATGTCTTGGACCTTTGGAAGTGACGGAGTCCCACCTCTAACTGAAAAACCAGGGACTCCTAACATTTTTTTTTTTTGTCATCAGTCTACTGACTGGTTTGATGTGGCCCGCCACTAATTCCTTTCCTGTGCTAACCTCTTCATCTCAGAGTAGCACTTGCAACCTACGTCCTCAATTATTTGCTTGACGTATTCCAATCTCTGTCTTCCTCTACAGTTTTTGCCCTCTACACCTCCCTCTAGTACCATGGAAGTCATTTCCTCATGTCTTAGCCGATGTCCTATCATCCTGTCCCTTCTTCTTATCAGTGTTTTCCACATATTCCATCCCTCTATAATTCTGCGTAGAACTCCACATTCCTTACCTTATCAGTCCACCTAATTTTCAACATTCGTCTATAGCACCACATCTCAAATGCTTCGATTCTCTTCTGTTCCGGTTCTCCCACAGTCCATGTTTCACTATCATACAATGCTGTACTCCAGACGTACATCCTCAGAAATTTCTCCCTCAAATTAAGGCCGGTATTTGATATTAGTAGACTTCTCTTGGCCAGAAATGCCTTTTTTGCAATAGCGAGTCTGCTTTTGATGTCCTCCTTGCTCCATCCGTCATTGGTTATCTTACTGCCCTGGTAGTAGAATTCCTTAACTTCATTGACTTCTTGACCATCAGTCCTGATGTTAAGTTTCTCGCTGTTCTCATTTCTACTACTTCCCATTTCCTTCGTCTTTCTCCGATTTACTCTCAAACCATACTGTGTACTCATTAGACTGTTCATTCCGTTCAGCAGATCATTTAATTCTTCTTCACTTTCACTCAGGATAGCAATGTCATCAGCATATCGTATCATTGATATTCTTTCACCTTGTATTTTAATTCCACTCCTGAACGTTTCTTTTATTTCCGTCATTGCTTCCTCGATGTACAGATTGAAGAGTAGGGGCGAAAGACTACAGCCTTGTCTTACACCCTTCTTAATACGAGCACTTCGTTCTTGATCTTCCACTCTTATTATTCCCTCTTGGTTGTTGTACATATTGTATATGACCCGTCTCTCCCTATAGCTTACCCCTACTTTTTTTCAGAATCTCGAACAGCTTGCTCCATTTTATATTGTTGAACGCTTTTTCCAGATCGACAACTTTAGCCTTGCTTCCATTATTAGCCATAACGTCAGAATTGCCTCTCTAGTCCCTTTACTTTTCCTAAAGCCAAATTGATCGTCACCTAGCGCATTCTCAATTTTCTTTTCCATTCTTCTGCATATTATTCATGTAAGCAGCTTCGATGCATGAGCTGTTAAGCGGATTGTGCGATTATTCTCGCACTTGTCAGCTCTTGCTGTCTTCGGAATTGTGTGGATGATGCTTTTCTGAAAGTCAGATGGTATGTCGCCAGACTCATAAATTCTACACACCAACGTGAATAGTCGTTTTCTTGCCACTTCTCCCAATGATTTTAGAAATTCTGATGGAATGTCGTCTATCCCTTCTGCCTTATTTTACCGTAAGTCCTCCAAAGCTCTTTTAAATTCCGATTCTAATACTGGATACCCTATCTCTTCTAAATCGATTCCTGTTTCTTCTTCTATCACATCAGACAAATCTTCACCCTCATAGAAGCTTTCAATGTATTCTTTCCACCCATCTGCTCTCTCCTCTGCATTTAACAGTGGAATTACATTTGCACTTTTAATGTTACCACCGTTGCTTTTAATGTCACCAAAGGTTGTTTTGACTTTCCTGTATGTTGAGTCTGTCCTTCCGACAATCATATCTCTTTCGATGTCTTCACATTTTTCCTGCAGCCATTTCGTCTTAGCTTCCCTGCACGTCCTATTTATTTCATTCCTCAGCGACTTGTATTTCTGTATTCCTGATTTTCCCGGAACATGTTTGTACTTCCTCCTTTCATCAATCAACTGAAGTATTTCTTCTGTTACCCATGGTTTCTTCGCAGCTACCTTCATTGTACCTATGTCTTCCTTCCCAACTTCTTTGATGGCCCTTTGTTGAGATGTCCATTCCTCTTCAACTGCACTGCCTACTGCTCTATTCCTTATTGCTGTATCTATAGCGTTAGAGAATTTCAAACGTATCTCGTCATTCCTTAGTATTTCCGTATCCCACTTCTTTGCGTACTGATTCTTCCTGACTAATGTCTTGAACTTCAGCCTACTCATCATCTCTACTATATTGTGATCTGAGTCTATATCTGCTCCTGGGAACGTCTTACATTCCAGTATCTGATTTCGGAATCTCTTTCTGACCATGATGTAATCTAATTGAAATCTTCCCTTATCTCCCGGCCTTTTCCAAGTATACCTCCTCCTCTTGTGATTCTTGAACAGGGTATTCGCTATTACTAGCTGAAACTTGTTGCAGAACTCAATTAGTCTTTCTCCTCTTTCATTCCTTGTCCCAAGCCCATTTTCTCCTGTAACCTTTTCTTCTACTCCTTCCCCTACAACTGCATTCCAGTCGCTCATGACTATTAGATTTTCGTCCCCCTTTACATACTGCATTACCCTTTCAATATCCTCATACACTTTCTCTATCTGTTCATCTTCAGCTTGCGACGTCGGCATGTATACCTGAACTATCATTGTCGGTGTTGGTCTGATGTCGATTCTGATTAGAACAAGCCGGTCACTGAACTGTTCACAGTAACACACCCTCTGCCCTACCTTCCTATTCATAACGAATCCTACACCAGTTATACCATTTTCTGCTGCTGTTGATATTACCCGATACTCATCTGACCAGAAATCTTTGTCTTCCTTCCACTTCACTTCACTGACCCCTACTATATCTAGATTGAGCCATTGCATTTCCCTTTTCAGATTTTCTAGTTTCCCTACCACGTTCAAGCTTCTGACATTCCACACCCCGACTCGTAGAACGTTATCCTTTCGTTGATTATTCAATCTTTTTCTCATGGTAACCTCCCCCTTGGCAGTCTCCTCCCGGAGACCCGAATGGGGGACTATTCCGGAATCTTTTGCCAATGGAGAGATCATCATGACACTTCTTCAAATACAGGCCACATGTCCTGTGGATACACGTTACGTGTCTTTAATGCAGTGGTTTCCATTGCCTTCTGCATCCTCATGTCGTTGATCATTGCAGATTCTTCCGCCTTTAGGGGCAATTTCCCACCCCTAAACCAAGAGAGTGCCCTGTACCTCTATCCGCTCCTCCACCCTCTTTGACAAGGCCGTTGGCAGAAAGAGGCTGACTTCTTATGCCGGAAGTCTTCGACCGCCGATGCTGATTTTTTATCAAATTTTAGGCAGTGGCGGGGATCGAACCCGGAATCGAAGACTTTTTTTTTATTATGAATCAAAGACGGTACCCCTACACCACTCCTAAGATACGACTTGGCAAACAAATGGTAATGAGATGGGGAGCTATTAATATCAATGGGGGCTACTCTGGGAAGAAGGTCGAGCTGGCAGAGGCTGCAAGTAAGCTGTTAGCTGTTAGTGACATTCGGGTAAGGGGTGAGAAAGAAGAGGAAGTGGGAGAATACAAGGTGTACCTGTCAGGAGTCAAAGCAGGAATAGCACAATGGGGTGTAGGGCTTTACATCAGGAAAGAAATGGAACCCAGTGTAGTGGCAATAAGGTATGTAAACGAGCGACTGATGTGGATAGATTTGACAGTGTCTAGCAAGAAAATTAGAATTGTGTCAGTATATTCGCATTGTGAAGGGACAGTTCAAGATAAGATGGATAGTTTTTATGAGGCGCTTAGTGATGTAGTTGTTAGAGTAAAGGACAAGGACAGTGTTCTGCTCACGGGTGATTTTAACGCCAGGATTGTAAATCGAACAGAAGGGTATGGAAAGGTTATGTGTAAATTTGGAGAGGATATAGAGGCCAACAGGAACGGGAAACAACTCATGGATTTCTTTGCCAATATGGGCTTAGTAATCACAAACTCCTTTTTTAAACATAAGAACATTCACCGGTATACTTGGGAAGGCAGGGAATCCAGATCTGTCGTTGACTATATAATAACAGATCAGGAATTCAGGAAGGCTGTGAGGGACACACGTGTATTCAGGGGATTCTTTGATGATAATGGTCATTATTTAATCTGCAGTGCAATTGGGATTGTGAGGCGGAAAGGGAAGGAGGTCAGGTTCTTATGTAGGAGGATAAGAGTGGAGAAACTTCAGGATAAGGAAATCAGGCACAAGTACATAACAGCGATCTCAGAAAGGTACCAGTTAGTTGAATGTAGTCAATTACAGTCACTGGGAAAGGAATGGACAAGGTACAGGGAGACAGTACTAGAAGTGGCTAAAGAATGTCTTGGAACAGTAGTGTGTAAAAGTAGGATGAAGCAAACAGCTTGGTGGAATGACGCATTCAAGGCAGCCTGTAAAAGGGAAAAGAAGGCGTATCAAAAATAGCTACATACTAGAACTCAGGTAGACAGAGAAAGTTATGTTGAAGAAAGAAACAAAGCCAAACAGATAATTGCAGCATCCAAGAAGAAATCTTGGGAAGACTTTGGAAATTGGTTGGAGACTATGGGTCAAGCTGCTGTAAAACCATTCTGGAGTGTAATTAGCAGTCTTCGAAAGGGAGGTAAGTAGGAAATGACAAGTATTTTGGACACGTCAGGAAAACTGCTGGTGAATCCTGTGGATTCCTTGGACAAATGGAGGGAATATTTTGAAGAGTTGCTCAATCTAGGTGAATTTACGATCAGTAATGTTTCAGATTTCAAGGTAGAATGGGATAGGAATAACGATGGACATAGGATCACATTTGAGGAAGTGGGGAAAATGGTCAATGGATTGCAGTGCAATAAAGCAATTGGGGTGGATGAATTTAAGTCGGAGCTCATGAAATACAGTGGAATGTCAGGTCTTAAATTGCTACACAGGACAATTGACATGGCCTGGGAGTCGGGACAGGTTCCATCAGACTGGACAGAAGCAGTAATCACACCAATCTTTAAACATGGAAACAGAAAAGATTGTAACAACTACAGAGGTATCTCTTTAATCAGCGTTGTGGGTAAAGTCTTCTCAGGTATTGTTGAAAGGAATGTGCGAGTATTAGTTGAGGACCAATTGGATGAAACTCAGTTTGGGTTTAGGCCTCTTGGAGGTTGTCAGGACCAGATCTTTAGCTTACGACAAATAATGGAGAAGTGTTATGAGTGGAACAGGGAATTGTATCTATGCTTTATAGATCTAGAAAAGGCATATGACCGGGTTCCTAGGAGGAAGTTATTGTCTGTTCTACGAGATTATGGAATAGGAGGGAAACTTTTCCAAGCAATTAAAGGTCTCTCCATGGATAGTCAGGCAGCAGTTAGAGTTAACAGTAAATTGAGTTCATGGTTTAGGGTTGTTTCAGGGGTAAGACAAGGCTGCAACCTGTCTCCACTGTTGTTCATATTATTTACGGATCATATGTTGAAAACAATAGACTGGCTGGGTGAGATTAAGATATGTGAACACAAAATAAGCAGTCTCGCATATGCGGATGACTTAGTTGTGATGGCAGATTCGATTGAAAGTTTGCAAAGTAATATTTCAGAGCTAGATCAGAAATGTAAGGACTATGGTACGAAGATTAGCATCTCCAAAACGAAAGTAATGTCAATGGGAAAGAAAAATAAACGGATTGAGTGCCAAATAGGTGGAACAAAGTTGGAACAGGTGGACGGTTTCAAGTACTTAGGATGCATATTCTCACAGGATGGCAACATAGTGAAAGAACTGGAAGCGAGGTGTAGCAAAGCTAATGCAGTGAGCGCCTAGCTACGATCTACTCTCTTCTGCAAGAAGGAAGTCAGTACCAAGACTAAGTTATTTGTGCACCGTTCAATCTTTCCACCAACTTTGTTGTATGGGAGCGAAAGCTGGGTGGGTTCAGGTTACCTTATCAACAAGGTTGAGCTTACGGATATGAAAGTAGCTAGGATGATTGCAGGCACTAGTAGATGGGAACAATGGCAGGAGGGTGTCCACAATGAGGAAATCAAAGAAAAACTGGGAATGAACTCTATACATGTAGCACTCAGGGCGAACAGGCTTAGGTGGTGGGGTCAAGTTACACGCATGGGAGAAGCAAGGTTACCCAAGAGACTCATGGATTCAGCAGTAGAGGGTAGGAGGAGTCGGGGCAGACCAACGAGAAGGTACCTGGATTCGGTTAAGAATGATTTTGAAGTAATAGGTTTAACATCAGAAGAGGCACCAATGGTAGCACTGAATAGGGGATTATGGAGGAATTTTATAAGGTAGGCTATACTCCAGACTGAACGCTGAAAGGCATAATCAGTCTTAAATGATGATGATGATGATTCTGTTGCAATATTAACTGTAAGGGAGACATCAATTTCCCATTTCCATTTACTTTATAGTTCAAAATTTCCACGAAGTTCCTTTTAGAAATGGCTAAGTGATGCAGAAGTTCTCCTAGTTTAGAATTTGGAAAGCAAGTTTAAGCTTATCTTGATAGTTTGCAAAAGGTAGTAAACTTCAGGTTCAACAGGAACTCTTTACACGTATTTATCAGTCTCTCACCATTTCTATTTCTTCTTAAGTATTGTGGATATTCGCGTATAATATTCTCAAATTTCCTTTCCTTCCCTACATTCGTTATGAAGTCGCCGAGATTCATTTTAACGTTGTTTTAAGGAATCTTGAAGATTTGCGATCCTAATAGGTTCCAGAATTGAGTAACTTTCTCCAGACATCTTCTGCTGTCATTGTTTGGATGTGCATGGTAATTTTAAGGTGTAGCACTTATTCTTGCAGCTTATTGTTAACAGGGACATTTATTCTGATTTCGACTTAAATTCTGTTCTACCTGCTACGATTTTTTGTTTAGTTAAAGTACTATTCCACCGTTTTCATTTTTTCCTTTTCTATTATTACTAGTTTGCCTCTATAAACATTTTGATCTTACGTCTTAACTACATTCTCATATAAGAATCTCGTTTCCAGCACTACCAGAATTTTTGCGTGGTACATCTGTAGAAATAACTGCAACTCATTCTGTTTCCTAATTTTCAGAAGAGAACTGACGTTAAATTTTTCAAAGCAGTACTTCTTTCTGAAGTCGAACCTAGAACTCTTTTGAGCATTTCTGTCTCTTCCCCGCCTGAAATGTTGGTACTCCCGATGAATTGCAAGGTGCAACGGATTGTTCATAAGAGTTGCAACGTGGGGTGACGTATCTATTGTGCGAACTTTTCATTTTGCAATTTGAAGTTGTAATTGTAGAGAGGATAAAGTGGTCATCCATGAATTGCCACAATAAGACCAAGTTGTTAGCCTGGAATATTACTGATTCACCTGCGACGAACACGTGTAACACACACTGTCAGGCTAGCGCCACCGACATGTGGAGCCATTGTGCTCCTGTCCATTTTAGCCTTGCCCAAGAGGCTGCCTCTTTCGTCGAGGTCTGTCTTCCTCGTCCATGCTGCCGATGATGTCGGGAAACAGATTTGTTGTTCGTGGTTTGACAGAGAGGACTATCTTCTCTAGCATGGCGAAAGGCACTCTTACACTTCTGGGCGTAGTGAGGAATGTGAATGCAACACACTGGAGGCTGCGGGCATCGCCGCAGGTCAGGACCCAACAACAGTGTCGTCCTAAACCCCAGATTGGGATTCTGCGGTTCACCATCAGCAGATGCCGGTTTCCCCAGTACTCTAGAAGGCAAACACGCTTTTTTTCACGTATCAGTGGCAAACCACATATGACGAGAGTCGTGAAAGCGGATGACCTGAATCCAATCAGCATCAAACTGCGCAGCCAGGGAGGCACACGTACAGTCTCGGAGGCCATACTCACATGCCTCGCCCAGCAGGTTGAAGGTGACAGCTTGCAGCCCACCATCCCTCTTCGTACGGTCTTTAAGCAAAAAATGCAAATGGCTCTGAGCGCTATGGGACTTAACCTTTGAGGTCATCAGTCCCCTAGAACTTCGAACTACTAAAACCTAACTAACCTAACGACATCACACACATCCATGTCCGAGGCGGGATTGGAACCTGCGACCGTAGCGGTCCCGCGGCTCCAGACTGCAGCGCCTAGAACCGCTCTGCCACGCCGGCCGGAGGTCTTTCAGAAAAGGAAGGCCAAACCTTTCAGCAACTTCGGTTACTCATGTATGTGAACATACAGCAGTGGTAGCGTCCACCATCTCAGCCCCGCACAGCCAGCTATAAAACTCTCGGAGGCAGTCTTCACACAGTCAGCTGGCAGCGTACCACGATTCGCCAACCAAGTTTCCCTGCAGCTGCGGAATCAGTGATGCAGACTAGCTGACCCGACATTCAGACTAAGGCTTCTGAAACGGGTAATTAAGGTGGATATAACGTCAGAGTTGCGGGCGACGCGGTCTTTGGCCTTCACTAACGGAGTGTTCAGCGATGTTGGTCGCACTGTAGTGCCTCAATTACTGTCTGTTCTCTCTGCCCTCGCACATCCCATGAGTGCTAGGACTAGGACGCCGTGGAGGGGCTGAGTTCAGATGTTACGTGGTGTTATCCACACTGCGTGGCTCGCAGAAAGACGGGTGCTGTCTACTGCGCCATTTGCGGTCCTCGCGTACGGCTCAGCTCAGTGTGGCAATGCGTTAGGAACAGCGTCCATCTTCTGAAACAATGTCTTCGCATGCTTCATTATCTGATGGAAAAATGGAAATGAACATATGGCAACGTTGGCCGGGAGGCCCCTGTTCGTGGAGGTTCAGCCACCAAGTGCAAGTCTCATTTCATTCTACGCCACATTGAGCGACTTGTGTGTCAGTGATGAGAATGAAATAATGATGACGGCAATACAACACCCAGTCCCCGACCGGAGAAAATCTTCAACCTGGCCGGGATTCGAACGCGGGCCCGCTTGAGTGGGGAGCGAGTACTTTACTACCCTGCTAAGCAGGAGGACTTCCTAATCTGATTGTGACACATGACATGAAGCGGACTTGGTGCTCTACTGCCTGCGCGAAGAATCAAAAATTCATTCTGACTTCACTTTGGTGTCTCCGTAGGAAAGCTCTGTTTTACATAGGTTTAGTACTTTTATAAAGATTTATGCTGTATAATCTCAATTAGCGTCTCTCAAGAGTGAGTCACATCAGTTGTTCCTATGCCGTCCCTTAGCTCTAAGTTTTAACTCTCCAATGTAGGTGAGATCTTCTGCTTCTCCTTGCGGTAATTTTAATACATGTATCGTTACAACTGGTTACTGCTCTTACTTTGGATTTGTAGCGTCACACCATTCCGTAGCGATTTGGTGCAAAGGCAGACCTGGAGGGCTGGCAGCTTAATGCCTCAAGCGTAGGTAGAGGAAGCAAGCTGCTATCATAAACACGACTGGGCTAACAGATTCAACACTTGTACACTTGTAGTGATGGAATTCTAATGTTGTTTCTCCTGAACGTGTAAGGTATTCTTGGAAATATAGTAATTCGCCCCTTTTCCGATGCATTAGTTCATCAATTAGATGCAGAAGTTCCGGATTCAAAGCGTCTTTCAGGAAAGTTAGATATTGGGGAAAGCAAGATATTTAAAGGTTTTTCAGGCCATTACAGAATCGTTGTCGAAACCTTGATCATAGTCTCCTACCGGTAATTTGTGCTCGTAAATGATAGTATGTGCTACAACGCCAGTCGTACCAATGGTCAAGATACCACCGTCTCGAAGTACCATCCCTTCCCTGACCAAGACGCTTCTCATTCTGGTAAATGTTGACTATCATGGTTCCTGGTGCAAAGAATGAGTAAATCCAATGGGTCCCTGATTTCTGAAAATATTGTTGATAATCCATAAATTCTCTGCGGGATTGTACTGAGTCAGTTTCACCTATGAATAAGTGAAATTTTATTGTATTTTATTATATTTTATTTAATTTTTTTGGTTAAATATGATGTGTGCGTTCGTGGATAGGTGCTAGGGAGTGGGAAAACTGTTAAAATAATTAAGTAATTTTTTTAAATAAATAATGTTTTTAAATATATTACTTTTGTTGGGCGCGCTTGACAGTGGCTTTTTGTGTATGGTCCATTCTGATTCCTTTACTCGAACGTGGGTATCTCTTGAAATGCCTTCTTTTATTGGATTTCGAAAACATGTACTCAACGAACAGATGCTTCATACTGGACTATTTATGTTCATTTAATGAACACGGAACCATTGACCATGTCAAGAAGCAGTACAGCTCAGGATAACTTTTAAGATAAAATGAAACAAATATTAAGTAATATCACTATATACAATTATCACACATACACAATAAATTTACAGTGAGACTTTTACTGAGCAAAATATAAATGATAGTGGCGGTGTGCCGTACAAATCTGCAGTAATCACATAAAAGCGCCCGTCTTGGCCCGCTTCTAAGACAAAAAGGCGCCGTGCCATTCACGAAAATAACTGAGGGACGTAATTCACCATTTGTTTCTTCGGTTGTATCCTATAATCGATACAACCGTTCACCGCACTTAATATTTAATTAATACTTTATTTATTTATTACGTTTCAAATATGTCATGTTACTTCCGCTCTTCCTGCATATGTGCCTTAAAAAACTTCTCACGACCATGAGTCTGTTCGAACTATTCTGGTTGGACAAATGATACTCCTTCCTGTTCCACTATCTCGAAAAATCTCTAACGTCATAAGGTCATTTATTCCAAAAACACTAACATTTTATGATTCTTATGTAAATTGAAGGTCGAGGTGGGAAAAAGTAAAGCTAATGGAAGAAATTAATTATATCCGTTGCATCGGGACTTCATGCAGAATCGGCGGCGACGAGTGAAAATGTGTGCCGGTCCCGAACTCGAACCCGGGATCTCCTGCTTACTAACCACTTGCGTTAACCACTGCCCCACCAGGACATAATTTTCGTCTTCAACGCAATGATTATCTCGTATCGCTCTCTCGCCAACACATTCCCATCTAGTCCCACCTATCTGCAGCCCCTTTCCATGTCGTCTATGCTCGCTACTTTTAGATTCCTGCTGGAGGTCGAACGCAAAAGTGCATCCACACTGAAGATTGTGGATTCATTGTCCATGAAGGTGAGTCTATTATATATGAACGTAAGGAGCCACGAATTCGTTTACTATTTCCTCATATATTATTTCCTTAGTTGGTAGGTGCCACCACTTGTTGATGGTTTTCCATGTCATCGGATAGTGATGACTAGCACTCATAACGTATGTTCCAACTAGTAGCGTATGGAGTTCGTGTCTGTCACTTGAATGCGTAGCCTTCGGATCGTCACCAACTAGCAAGGGGTGTGGATGTCCACTTGCTGCGAGGGTTTCTTGAAGGCGGACAGGCGAAAACTACAGACAGTGAGAAGCCTCATCAGAAATTCAGTTGCAGATAAATGGTACCCATTGTAACATAAAAAGAGGCAGCCTTTTACAGAAAACGGAAACTATTAGCATGATTGATAACGTAAATGTCGAATTTCAATCCCGCTCTATGCCTGAGATTCAAAGACATGTAATTCCAGGAAGCAATTCAACTGTGAACAGGACGCTAGAGACTGAATAATAATGCTAGCGGGAAATTTACCTCAAACATATTAAGGGACTACCACGAGAGCTGAGGTTCAAAGCAGGAGAAGAGACCGCAAGGTGTAGCTAATTACATTAATGCCATCGTACCTGTGGATCTGGGTGTGATCACGGAAATTTGCGTAAAGGCGCTCAAGCGACCCCCGTAATCGCTGTAATATCCCTAACGGTATTCCTCGTATACGATACAACCGAACGGCCCGAGAGACAACCAATACGTGCTGCAGGGACGGTGGAGGCTAAACTGTGAACTCTTCGGCTTTACTGCTACTTACGATGCACACGTCCTGTATCTCGGAAGAACTGAGAGCTGATGTCATCTGGGTTTCGTTAACACGAGCACCTCGACAAACTGCATTTCCACGATAAGCGAAACACTGCTCTGTATGAAGGTAACTGGAGCGGAAAAGTAACGGTCCTGCAGTCTGGTCTAGAAGCCAGTATCGGTCATCTGAAGTTTAGGTTACCGGTTCCATATGGGCACCAATTCATCTATGACACACAGTATCGCCATTCCTGAGCGACCGCTTCCTTACTTTACATATGTGAACGTAACGGTTAGAAAACTGAAGGTAGCCAGCTATGTGGATGAATTACAACATTAATTAATCGGCAAATAGTAAAACTGTTTATCTCGCTCTATGCGACAGCCCGTCATGAAGGCACGACATTGTTGTGGTTTAATGGTCATAGACAATTAGCCTTCACGCTTAAATCACGTTTTAATTAATGAATTTTAGAATTATTCACCTGCGTGTCTATACTCGGTACCAAATCGTTAAATCACCAGCAATATGAATCATTAATGTGATTAACCAAAATAGTTTTCTCTTATTCGCTCTCTCTTTATTTCTGATCCTGGAGAAGGCAGTCTTTGCGGCTACGCCAAGTGCTGTACGTGAATACAAAAAGTCTATCGGTTACAAACTGGCTACCGCACACATACAACCAACTTTGCACGATCCATGTTTGTTTCGACTGCTGCTACACTACAGAGCAGTGCTTAATTTCATTGCCGTTTCTTTATATACAGGTAGAAGCTCAAAAAACATTGATGTAGTTACACCAATGCCAGGCTTAGTTGTCCACGTACCGCATGATACACCCTTCCTGCTACTTGAAGTATTGCTTCATCAATGCTGTCTACTAGTTTCTGTAAAAGTTTCTTTTTCATATTTATTAGTCATCAGACTTCTGACTGGTTTGATGCGACCTGCAACGAATTCCTCTCCTCTTCAACTCAGAGAATCACTTACAACCTATGTCCTCAATTATTGCCTTGATTTATTCCAATCTCCGCCCTCCTCTACAGATTTTGCCCTCTACAGCTCCCTGTGGCACCATGTACGTCATTGCCTCATGTCATAACACATGTCCTATCATCCTATCCCTTCTCCTTGTCAGTGTTTTCCCAATACTCCTTTCTCCGCCGATTCTCCTCAGAACCTCCACATTCCTCACCTATCACTCCGCCTAATTTTCACATTCGTATTTATCACCGCATCTAAAAAGCTTCCATTCTATTCTGTTCCGGTTTCCCCACAGTACATGTTTCACTACCATACAATGCTGCGCTCCTTAACGTGCATTTTCACAAATTTCTTCCTCAAATTATGTCCGATGTTAAATACTAGTAGACTTCTCTTGGCCAGGAATGCCTTTTTGCCAATGCTAGGCTCCTTTTGATGTCCTCTTTGTCCGACAGTCATTGGTTATTTTGCAGCATTTCCTAAAGCTAAACTCATCGCCATCTAACACACCCTCTGTTTTCTTTTCCATTATTCTATATACTATTCTCTTCAACAACTTGTATACATGAACTGTTAAGCTGATTGTGCGATAGTTCTCACACATCTCAACTTTTGCAGTCTTTGGAATTGTGTGGATGGTATTTTGCCGAAAGTCAGATGGTATGTCGCCAGGCTCATGCATTCTATACACCAACGCAAATAGCCATTTTGTTGCCAATTCATCAACTGACTTTAGAAATTCTGATGGAATGTTGTCCATCCCTTGTGCCTTATTTGATCTTAAGCTCTCCAACGCTCTCTTAAATTCTAATACTGGGTCTCCAGTCATGTTCTGAATAGACTTCTGTTTCTTCTTCTATCAAATCGGACAACTCCTCCTTCCCCCTCATAGAGGTCTCCAATGTAGTCTCTCCACATATTAAATCTCTCCTCTGCATCTGACAGTGGAATTTCCGTCGGGCTCTTAATGTTACCACCCCTGCTTTTAATTTCACCCAAGATGGTTTTGACTTTCCTATATGATGATTCAGTCATTTTGTTCGATTTCTTCAAATATTTCGTGTAGCTGTTTTGTCTTTGCTTTCCTTCACTTCCTATTTATTTCATTCCTCAGCGACTTGTATTTCTGTATTCCTGAATTTCCCTGAACATTTTTGTACTTCCTTCTTTCAGCAGTCAGCTGAAGTATTTCCTCTGTTAACCACAGTTTCTTCGTAGCTACCGTCTTTGCACCTATGTTTTTCTTCCAACTTCTGTGACTGCTGTTTTCAGGAATGTCCCTTCATCTTTAACTGTGCTGCCTACTGAGCCATTCCTTATTGCTGTATCTATAGAATTAGAGAACTACAAGTGTATCTCGTCATTCCTGCGTACGTCTGCATCCCACTGTATTAATTCTTCCGGACTAATCCCTTAAACTTCAGTCTACTCTCCATCACTACTGCATTGTGATCGGAGCCTATGTCTGTTCCTGGGTACGCCTTATAGTGCAGTATCTGATTTCAGAATGTCTGTCTCACCACATCAGACAAGTCTTCCCACTGATACAGACCTCCAATGTACTCTTTCCACCTTTCTGATCTCTCCTCTGAATTTAACTGAAATCATTCCGTATCAGCACGCGGGGTAGCCGTGCGGTCAGAGGCGTCTTGTCACGGTTCGCTTGTCTCTCCCCGTCGGAGGTTCGAGTCCTCTCTCGGGCATGGATGTGTGTGCTGTCCTTAGGAAAAGTTAGCTTAAGTTAGATTAAGCAGTGCGTATGGCTAGAGACCGAGGACCTAAGCAGTTTGGTCCCATAGTCCTTACCACAAATTTCCATTTCATTCTGTATCTCCTGGCCCTTTCCAAGTATACCTCCTCCTTTTGTGATTTTTGAACAGGATATTCGCTATTACGGGCCGAAAGTTATTACAGAACGCTATTGGCCTTTGTCCTCTCTCATTCTTTGTCCCAAGGCCATATTCTCCTGTAACATTTTCTTATTCTCCTACCCCGACAACAGCATTCAAATGGCCCGTGACCATTGGATTTTCAACTCCCTTTTCGTACTGCATTATGCTTTCAATATCCTCATATACTTTCACTATCTCTTCATCTAAAGCTTACGACGTTAGCACGTTTACCTGGACTATTGTTGTCTGTGTTGGTCTTCTGTCGATTCTGATGAGAACAAGACTATCATTGAACTGTTCACAGTAACACACTCTCTGTAATAATCTAATGATAGTTACATGATAGTTACATTTTCGTTGAATGCACATAATTTCTGAAGAAGTGTCACGTTGTTATTTACGGTTGCTACCGTATTATGCCCGCACTTTTTGAGTTCCGTAGCTACCTCCCGTATTACTTTGGTATTGTTCAATATATTTTGCTGCAGATACGTTAGTTGTACGATATGCCACTCTGCGGTCGTCTTACTGCTTACTACTGTTTTTTGCACCTGACTTGTTGTCGACTTGAGTTGCTGTATATATTCCTCGTTTGCTGTCCAAAATAACAGTTTTTACAAGTTGCCTCCTGTCTTTCCCCATACATGTAACTGCGATACTACATTTCTCATCTCCATCACTTATGCTCTTAGGTTGTCATTTGACAGTTTGAGATATTGTTCCACATATCGGAGAAAATGCTTACAGCCGCACCTCCTCACATAAATCCTTGTATGTGTATTGTGTTCTGAAAATCTCGATCCTATCTGTCCGTACCTCGAATGCCAGTCCCAAGAACCAATGCTCACTGGTGAACAGTACATCGGGTTGCTTGGAAAACAATACCCCGGAGTTCAGTGGGTCGTTCAGGATTACAGATCCTATTTCTACTTCGATGACGCGCAGTAGCGTCAAGACTACAACCATTCTTTGCAGTCCTGAGGGAAAGAAACTTCGATAAACTCCCACGCTTCTTCAAAAAAAGAGTGTCCACACAACACCGTAAATGAGCGAATGTCGTACACGAATGAAAAAAGTTTTGCATCACCTCGCTTCCGAGAATTCCGGAGCCGGTACAGAAAATTGGAATAGAGATCAACATAAATATCATTTCTGCCCATTTTATTGCTTATGAAAACCACACATTGCATGCAGTACCACCATACATTCAGAATTGGTGGACCACACTGCTGTACACACTGGTACCTCTAGCTCAGTAGCACATCCTCCTGCAATGATGCATGGCTGTATTCGTCGTGGCATGTTATCCGCAAATTCATCAAGGCACTTTTGGTCCAGATTTCCCCACTCCTCAACGGCGATTCGTCGTAGATCCCTCAGAGTGGTTGGTGGGTCACGTAGTCCATATACAGCCATTTTCAATCTACCCAGGTATGTCTGGTAGGGCTCTTGGTTGGAGAATATGCTGGCCACTCTGGTGGACCGATGTCGTTATCATGAAGGAAGTCATTCACAAGATGTGTAAGGTGGGGGCGAGAAAAATCATCCATGAAGACGAATGCCTCGCCTGTGTGCTGCCGATATAGTTGCACTATCGGTCGGAGGATGGTATTCGCGTATCGTACATCCGTTACAGCCACCAGAGGCGTACGACGTCCCCACATAATGCCACCCAGAAACAGCAGGGAACCTCCACCTTGTTGCACTCGCTGGGCAGTGTGTCTAAGGCGTTCACCCTGACGGGGTTGCCTCCAACTACGTCTCCCACTATTGTCTCGTTGAAGGCATATGCGACACTCATCGGTGAAGAGAACGTGATACCGACCCTGAGTGGTCGACTCGGTATGTTGTTGGGCCCTTCTATACCGCGCTGCATGGTGTCTTGGTTGCAAAGATGGACTTCGCCATGGACGCCGGGAGTGAAGTTGCGCATCATGCAGCCTATTGCGCACAGTTTGAGTCGTAACACGACGTCCTGTAGCTGCACGAAAAGTATTATTCAACATGGTGGCGTTGCTGTCTGGGTTCCTCCGAGCCATTATCCGTAGGTAGCGGTCATTTACTGCAATAGTAGCCCTGGGGTAGGGGGGAGGGGGGGGGGTCTGTGAGCGAGGCATGTCATCGACAGTTCCTATCTCTCTGTATCTTCTCCATGTCCGAAAAACATCGCATTGGTTCACTCCGAGACGCCTGGACACATCCATTGTTGAGAGCCCTTCCTGGCATTAAGTAACAATGTGGATGTGATCAAGCCGCTGTATTGACCGTCTAGGCACGGTTGAACTACAGATAACACGAGCCGTGTACTTCCTTCCTGGTGGATTGACTAGAACTGATCGGCTGTCGGACCCCCTCCGTCTAAAGGCGCTGCTCGTGCATGATTGTTTACATCTTTGAGCGGGTTTAGGGACATCTCAGAACAGACAAAGGGACTATGTCTGTGATACAATATCCATAGTCAACGCCTATCTTCAGGAGGTCTGGGAACTCGGGTGATGCAAAACCTTTTTTGATATATATATATATATATATATATATATATATATATTATTATTATTCACGTTTGGGCCCTACTGGACAACGCGAAGTACAATCACGGGGCATTCAGTTATTTTCTTTTATACTTTCTCTCTGCCCAAATTGTTTTCATTCTCTCAGAATGAGCTCTTTTCCTTTCATCAGACCATGTGGTTCCAGTTTTCTTTGGTTTTTCAGCTTGACCAACTACCCAGTCATGAATTTTTTGCCTAAATAATTTTCTGTCTTGAATTTCATCTTGTTTTATATCTGCCTCTTTCATGTCCTCTTTTATAGCAGCAATCCATTTTATTGTCTCAAATTTAGCTTTACTTCGATTTTCGTAGAATTCCACAACTTGTTTAGTTAGTCTGGTAGCATCCATTCTTTTAATATGCCCATAAAATTTTAATCTGCGTTTTTTCATATCCGAATATATGCTGGTGTATTGTTGAATTTCACTATTTGCTCTTAGCCTGTATGTTCCTTCTTCAGTATATTTTGGACCTAGAATTTTTCTGATTACTTTTCTTTCTCTTTTTTGGATTTCTTGAATGTCCTTTTTTCTGTTTAAAATTAGCGTTTCAGCCCCATAAAGGCACTCTGGTTTTATGACCGTGTTGTAATGTCTCAATTTAGAGTACCTCGAGAGACATTTTTTGTTGTAGATGTCTTTTGTAAGTCTAAAAGCTGTCTCCATCTTTTGACAACGAATTTCATTTCCAATTTTTTCTAGACCAGTCTCTGAGATTGTTTCACCGAAATATTTGAATTGCGAAACTCTTTTGATTTTTCCATACATAGTTTCCTAAAGTTTGGGTGCCAGTTTGTTGCTAGTCATATACTGTGTTTTTTCATATGAGATTTGGAGACCTACTCTTTCTGCTGTTTCTTTAAGAATTTCTATTTGTTTCTGAGCAATTTGGATGTCCTGCGTTAGAATAACCAAGTCGTCTGCAAAGGCCAAACAGTCTATTCGAATATTTGTTCATCCTAATTTCACTGGTTGGTCAATTTTGAACTCCAATTTTCGTTCGCGCCACTCTTGTATTACTTTTTCTAGAACGCAGTTAAATAGCAACGGAGAGAGTCCATCACCTTGCCTCACGCCTGTTTTTATTTCAAAGGATTCTGAAATTTCTCCTCTGAACTTTACTTTTGATTTTGTACCAGTTAGCGTGTCTCTGATAATTGCCGTGGTTTTAGGATCCAGGCCTTGTTCTTTCACAATTTGGAAAAGAGATTCACGATCCACTGAGTCATACGCCTTTCTAAAATCTACAAAGGTACAAACTAGTTTTTTATTGTAAATTTTTTTATGTCTGAGAATTAGTTTGAGGACTAAAATCTGTTCTGGGCAAGATCTATTTGGCCTGAAACCTGCTTGATATTCGCCAATTTTCCATTCAAGTTGTTGTTGTGCTCGGTTCAGAAGACATTGAGAGAGGATTTTGTATGTGACTGGAAGAAGAGAAATTCCTCTGTAATTATTAACATCAGTTTTGTCTCCCTTCTTATGAAGTGGGTGAATCAAGGCGGTTTTCCATTCATCAGGAATTTTTTCAGTTTGCCAAATGTTTTGCATGATTGAAGTAATTTCTTTAACGGTTTTTGGACCAGCTGCCTTTAAAAGTTCTGCAATAATTCCACCTTCACCAGATGCTTTGTTGTTTTTCAACCTATGAATTTCTTTAATGATTTCCTCTTCATTTGGTGCAAGTGAAACTGGATTGCATTGTTGGGGAATTTATGGTGGAAATCTTTCAGTGGGCTCGGGGCAATTTAGAAGATTCTTAAAATATTTAGAAAGTTCTTTGCAATTTTCTTGGTTGTTAAGAGCCAACTGTCCATTTTCCTTCTTGAAGCAAAGATTCTGGGGTTGGTACCCCTTTATTTTGGTTTTAAAAGTTTTATAAAAATTTCTGGTATTGTATTTCTGAAAATCTTCTTCAATTTCTAAGAGTTGACTATTCTCATATTGTCTTTTTGTTTGTCTAATTAGTTTTGAAGTGTCTTTTCTAGTTGTCAGGAATGTATCATATGTGTCTTCTGTCTTGTTGCTATTCCATGCTTTAAATGTCTCTTGTCTGGCTTTGATTGCATGATCACAGTTTTCATTCCACCAAGCATGTTTCTTGTGTTTTCGTAAAGGAATTTGATCTTGAGCTGTTTTGATAATCTTGTGTTTGAGTTGTTCCCAATATTGTGCACTTGTTTTGTCAAATTCGTCTGCTAATAATGATGGTTGGATTTTACTGGTGTCAAATTTGGGGATTAATGGTGTCCTTTTGTTGAACTTTTGGGGTTTTAGCTTTAGTTTCACACGGGTTAAGTAATGGTCTGAGTCAATATTGGCGCCTTTACGAACTTGAACATTTAAAATTTCTTTGTGACATGGATACGAGATTGCAATATGGTCAATTTGGACTTCACCTATGTCCTTGTTAGGTGATCGCCATGTCTTTTGTTTTGAAGGTTTTTTCTTAAAATGACTTAACATAATTTTGAGATTGAAATTTCTGCAAAATTCTACCAGCCTCTTTCCATTTTGATTGGTCCATTTATGTGCAGGGAATTCACCGACCGTTTTTCTAAATATTCTCTCTTTCCCTAACTGTGCATTAAAATCACCCATTAAAATCTTTACATAATTTTGAGGAATTTTGGAGACTGTATTCTCTAACACTTCCCATGACTTATTTACTTTTTCTGGATTTGTTTTATTCTCCTGGTTGATAGGCATGTGTGCGTTAATTAAACAGTACATTTTATTTGCACATTTCATGGAAATTGTCATTAGTCTGTTGTTTACTGGATTTACTTCCATTACGGAGCCAAGAATGTGTTGCGAAATTGCGAATGCAACACCCAGATGCGGAGTGTTTTTAAGAATTCTTTTGTCTGTTTTACTTTTAAACAATCGGTAGTTTCCAAAATCCATGGTATTCTCATCAGGCAACCTTGTTTCTTGCAGGGCTAAAATTTTGATATTTTGTTCTTTTAGTGTGTCTCCTATTTTATAGAGTTTTCCTGGTGTCAAGAGAGAGTTAATATTGATAGTTCCAAAAAATGTTTCGACCTTGGGCATGAGTCGGTCAAAAGACTTCGATTTCCTCTGGTTTGGGATATAGCGTTTCAGCCTAGTCTCCCCAGAATCCGATAGACTAGTTGCGCCACTGATGGCGGAGGATTTGTTACCACCTGGGGTAATTTTGTAATTACTAAAACGCTCCATAATAGTACTTAGAATCAAAGGGTTGAGCTCAGAAAAGCTCAGTGGTTAAGACTGGAGTGGTTAGTTCCAGAATTTGTATTACGGCCGCACCTCTGGTGAACAGACGCTGATCACAGTGCCGCTTGTTACAAGTCAGACGCAAGGTGGATTTATTGTATTATGTGCCTCTTCCGCTAGTTCCACCGTACCGAGATTCGTTCTCTCCGCCTTCACTACCGTTGAGGTCTTCGCTGTAACCCTAGCAAAGGGGCCCTGACAGAGTACTATCACCCGGGCCAGGTGAACTCTGGTTTTTTAAACGAGGTTGTTACTCCTCCCCCTCCTCCTTCCTCATCACTTGCATAATGAGGCCCCGGGCTTGGGAACGGTACATATATATATATATATATATATATATATATATATATATATATATATGCTGCAGTAATTCGTCATTATAAACTACTAACTTCGCCACCTAAGTGCATATTGTGCCTTTTATTTAGCACAAGTAACGATTAGCACAATTTTCCTACTCCTCTTTGGTTCTTTGCTGGGCCTTAGTACCGGTACTGCAATTTGTGGTAAGGCATCGGCTGCACCATCGAAGGATTTATTCTACTGGTATTTGTAACGGAATAATTTGGTTGGTGGCTGGATCTTAGCACTGACGGGGGAGGTCATTTCTGTGACGAGATACAAATCGTTACATTCCATAAGAAATTTTTTGGGACTCCCTTTTGGTATGTAAGAGTTGATACCAACAACCATTCACTGGCCAACTTTGGAAAGTGGAAGCTTCCCATGTTTTCCTCTTTCCACAATTGCGTATCATTTTCACTGAACTTCTTTCCGACATCCTAACTTAGGTTATAACACCATGAAGGGAGATGGAATTTCCCGTCCGTAGACAACCAAGTATGGCGAAAGACCAGTGGTAGTATGTACCTTATAGTTGTAGTCCCCGACCACTTACTAGAGATATATGTCCCAGTCTGTATGTTACTAATGACATAATGACTCATCATCTTACAGATTCTTCTATGAACGCGTTACAATGGCTTGTATCCTTGCAGATTAAAGGGACTTGCCTGTAACTAGTGAAGGCAAAGTACACGGCACAGGTTTTTCACAAATTCAGAAACTGATCTGTCAGTAAATTAAAAAAAGACAAAACTACAGCTAACAAAAGAAATACTTCGTTTGGTTGACGAAAGAAGGAACTATAAGAATGTTATGTGAAAACCAAGGCACAGAAATCTAAATCTCTTATGATTGAAATAATTAGAATGAGCAAAGGAGCTCATGAGAAGTGGCTGCAAGATAAACGCGAAGAAATCGAGAAAGAAATGATGACCAGAAGTACTAATTCAGCATACAGAAAAGTAAAAACAATCTCCGGTTAAATTAAAAGCAATCACAGTAACATCAAGAATGCAATTCTATTGCTGAAAGCAGAGGAGAGAGCAGACACGTGGAAAAAATATAATGAAGGTCTTTAAGAGGGAAATGAATTGTCTGATTCTACATCTACATCTACATCCATAATCCACAAGCCACCTGACAGCGTGTGGTGAAAGGTACTTTGAGTACCTCTATCGGTTCTCCCTTCTATTCCAGTCTCGTATTGTTCATGGAAAGAAAGATTGTCGGTATGCCTCTGTGTTGGCTCTAACCTCTCTGATAACGTGATAGAATAAGAAACAGAAGACGATAGGGATGAAATAGGGGATCCAGTATTAAAATCAGAATTTAAAAGAGCTATGGAAGACTTAAACTCTATTAACGCAGAAGTGGTTGATAACATTTTATCGGAATATCTAAAATCATTGGGGGAAAGGGAAGGAATGGCAGCAAAACGACTATCCACATTGATGTACAGAACATATGAGACTGGTGATATACCATCAGAGTTTTGGAAAAACATCATCCAAACAATTATAAAGATAGCACGAGCCGGGAAACTGGAGAATTAACGCACAATCAGCTTATCAGCTCATGAATCCAAGTTCCCAATCGGAATACAATTCGTAACATTGTAACAGAAAATTGAGGATCTGTTGGATGATGATCAGTTTGGCTTTAAGAAAGGTGAAGCACAAGAGTGGCATTTCTGACGTTGCACCTGACAATGGAAGCAAAACGGAAGAAACATTGTAATATACTGTGTGTCCAGAGTTGGAGTCTATGATTTCAGAATTAAATTTCTGAAAAACTAAGGGCGACAGACGAGTGCAATGAGCGGTGTCTCTATTGTGAACATAAGGTATTCAGAAATTTCTAAACTGTTCAGAAAGCTGCTAACAGAAGGCACTGTATGATATGCAGCTCAAATAGTATCATCTTCTGCAAACACTCTTTGCAATGACATTACGATCTGCTTGAAGTGTCCACCAATTGAAGTACGGAGGGGGTTTAAACGAACAACGAAATTTGCAACAACATCCTGTAGTGCCTCAACGACGATGTTGAGATAAATATTGTGTCTAATGAGGTAGAAGTAGAGTGTGATTGTGACGTTATCTGGACACGTTTAACAGAGATAGGAGAAATAAAGTTAATTGTTGGGTGTTATTACCGACCACCAGGTTCCACCGTGACAGTTCTAGAATCATTCAAAGGGAGTCTACACTCTGTATCGGAGAAGCACCAGGATCATGCTATATTAGTGGGAGGCGACTTCAGCCTACCTAGTATAGACTGGGATGTCTATGGATTCATTACAGGTGGTACAGAAAAGCCGTCGTGTGAATTACTTTTGAATCCATTATCCGAAAACTGTCTTGGGCAGCTAAATCGACAGCCAACGCATAATGGAAATATTCTGGATCTGGAAGCCACGAAAAGACCAGACCTCATCGACGGTGTCAAGTGTTGAGACAGGGATTAGTGATCATGATGTTGTCATTACGACTTTGGTTACGAAAGTTAAAATGTCGGTCAAGAAGGCCAGGAGGGAATTCTTACGGGAAACAGCAGATAAACAGTTGTTAGCATCCCACTTAGTAAATGAATCGACTTCATTTACTTCCGGTACGATGGACGTGGAAGAATTATGGGCAAATTTTAATCACATTGTAAATCAGGCATTGGACAAGTACGTGCCGAAAAAGTGGGTTACGGACGGAAAAGACCCACCGTGGCTTAACAGCAAAATTCGGAGAATGCTCAGGAAGCAAAGGCAGTTGCACTCGCGGTACAAGAAAGATCGGGAGAATGAGGACAGGCAAAAGGTAGTAGAGATTCGTGCTGCTGTAAAAAGAGCGATGCGCGAAGCATACAACCACTACCACCGTTACACCTTAGCAAAAGATCTTGCTGAAAACGCAAGGAAATACTGGTCTTACGTAAACTCGGTAAGCGGGTCGAAGGATTCCATCCAGTCACTCACTGATCAGTCTGGCCTGGCAACGGAAGACAGCAAAACGAAAGCTGAAATTTTAAATTTAGCATTTGAGAAATCTTTCACGCAGGAGGATCGTACAAACATACCGCGGTTGGGGTCTCGTACAGATTCCCGTATGGAGGACATAGTGATAGACATCCCTGGGATTGCGAAGCAGCTGAATGGGTTGAAAATAAATAAATCGCCAGGTCCTGATGGCATTCCAGTTCCGTTTTACTGAGAGTACTCTACTACATTGGCTCCTTACTTAGCTTGCATTTATCGCAAATCTCTTGCCCAACGTAAAGTCCCGAGGGAATGGAAAAAAGCGCAGGTGACGCCTGTATATAAGAAGGGTACAAAGACGGATCCCAAAATTACAGACCAATATCCTTAACATCGATTTGTTGCAGGATTCTCGAACATATTCTCAGTTCGAATATAATGAATTTCCTTGTGACAGACAAGTTGCTGTCCATGCATCAGCACGGCTGTAGAAAGCATCGCTCCCTCGGAACGCAACTCGCCCTTTTTTCACATGATATCTTGCGAACCATGGATGAAGGGTATCAGACGGATGCCATATTCCTAGACATCCGTTTGACTCGGTGCCGCACTGCAGTCTCCTAACTAAGGTACGAGGATATGGGATTGGTTCCCAAATATGTGAGTGGCTCGAAGACTTCTTAAGTAATAGAAACCAGTACGTTGTCGTCGATGGTGAGTGTTCAACATAAATGATCTTTTGGATAGGGTGGATAGCAATGTGCGGCTGTTTGCTGATGATGCTGTGGGGTACGGGAAGGTGTCGTCGTTGAGTGACTGTACGAGGATACAAGATGACTTCGACAGGATTTGTGATTGGTTTAAAGCTAACTCGAAATATAGATAAATGTAAATTAATGCATATGGATAGGAAAAAGAAGCCCGTAATGTTTGAATACTCCATTAGTAGTGTAGCGCTTGACACAGTCACGTCGATTATATATTTGGGCGTAACATTGCAAAGCGATATGAAGTGGGACTAGCATGTAATGGCAGTTATGGGGAAGGCCGATAGTCGTCTTCGGTTCATTGGTAGAATTTTGGAAAGATGTGGTTCATCTCTAAATGAGACCGCTTATAAGACAGTAATGCGACCTATTCTTGAGTACTGGATCCCTATCAGATCGGATTGAGAGAGGACATAGAAGCAGTTCAGAGGCTGGCTGCTAGATTTGTTACTGGTAGTTTTGATCATCACGCGAGTGTTACGGAAATGCTTCAGGAAATCGGGTGGTAGTCTCTAGATGAAAGGAGGCGTTCTTTTCGTGAATCGCTAATGAGGAAATTTAGAGAACCAGCATTTGAGGCTGACTGCAGTACAATTTTACTGCTACCAACTTATATTTCACGGAAAGACCACAAAGATAAGATAAAAGAGATCAGGGCTCGTACAGAGACATATAGGCAGTCAATTTTCCCTCGTTCTGATTGAGAGTGTACAGGGAGAGAAGATGATAGTTGTGGTACGAGGTACCCTCCGCCACGCACTGTATGGTGGATTGCGTAGTATGTATGTAGATGTAGATGTATTGAAATGCTCACAGCATATTCAAGCTTCTCCCGCGTGATGAGATATCTCCCGTAAGCAATGTCTTTTAATGTACATCACAAAAGGTAATCACAAGGAGCCATATGTGGCAAATATAGAGGCCAATCAATCGCTGCGACAGTATATTTGCAATAATCCATCACAATGTAATCTATTCCGCTAAGTATTTATCAAGAATGCAGCATAACCGTTCGGTGCGGTGTCGTGGACGGGCGTCATCTTTGCTTGAAGCAATCGGTGTCAGGTCGACGAATTATTCCCTAATTGCAACTTAACGTTCACAGTTAATCGTTTGTCGAATCAAAAAAGGTCCAATAATGTCTCTGTTACCTACCGGAGCTCACATATTAAAAAAATGGCTCTGAGCACTATGGGACTCAACTGCTGAGGTCATGAGTCCCCTAGAACTTAGAACTACTTAAACCTAACTAACCTAAGGACATCACACACATCCATGCCCGAGGCAGGATTCGAACCTGCGACCGTAGCAGTCGCACGGTTCCGGATTGCGCGCCTAGAACCGCGAGACCACCGCGGCCGGCTCACATATTACTTTGGGAGAAAACAGTGGTTCGTTTCACAGAGATGGGGATTTTCAGAACCCCAGAGTCGCCAGTTTTGTTTATTCATGACTCCATTCAAATGGGTATGGGCTTCATATGTGAATCAGATACAGCCAACATAAAATCCTTTATTACCAAACAATCCGACAGTGATTGTTAATGAAGGAATTGATGTTTGCTGCATCTGATTGACAGATGAAGCAAAGAATCTTGTTTGCGAATTCAGGCTCCTTTCGCACAGCCGTACAGGTATCGCCTAATGGACTTGGTTTTCAATGGAAGCATGCTTAGGTCCTGTCCCAGTATTTTATGCACGCTGGATCACTTCAGCTAATCTCCGCTGCAATTCGTCGGACGAAATTTGTTTGATTTTGTTGAATAATTCGAGAAGCGGTGCCGATATTTTCAGAAGTGATGAGAGTTAACCTGAACCCATCATTTGCCGCTCTACCATCAGCAAAACTTTAACTCTTTTGGAATTTAGTCAAGAGCTTGCGAATCGTTTTTGCATTAGGTCCTTTTGTAACATTAAATCGTGTTCGGAAACTGCGCGTTGTTGCTGTAAAACAGTGTTCTAACTTGTGGTATTCCAGTAACAGAAAAATACGTTTTGCAATGTAACATATGATTTCAACCTCTTCTTTCGGTTCGCCAACCCCCTTCCACATTTAAACGATGGAACATCGGTCTGAGATGAGGTACACGGTTAATAGACACTACGTTATGCGATTGCATCGCCCTTTGTTGGCCGCTTCTCGGCTTACTTCGGAACTTCTCTATAACTTCTGTAAAAAAGTCTCACAGCTTTCACACATTTTGTTACATTCGTCTATCGATCATAATTTTCGAGATAATTTATCTCCAAGTGACAAACTATTTCACTGGAGACCCCCTACAGAAAATGTAGAAATCAAGAGGAAACAGTATGACTGACAGACCATGAACGAAGTGCTCGGATTAAATACGGTGTACCCCTAGAAATACTAGAACAGGTGCAGAATTTTAATTATCTTGGAAGCAGGATAGACACCGACTGGAAGTGCACCACAGAAATTAAAACAAGGATAGCAATGGCAAAAGAGGCGTTTTATAAGAAAAGGAGAATTTTCTGCAGCGGTTTGGACAGAGAACTCAGAAAGCGACTCATAAAATGCCTTTTATGTTCTTCTATATGGCGCTGAAACATGGACTATGAGGAAATAAAAGCAAAGGCTGGAGGCTTTTGAGATCTGGACATGGCGGAAGATGGAAAGAATAATTTGGGTGTACAGAGTAAAAAATGAAGAGGTACTGAGAAGAGCGGGAGAGAATAGACAGTTACTAGATGTAATAAAGAGAAGAAAAAGAAATTGGATTGGGCATATAAGAAACAGTGACGGACTGATAAAAACAGTTTTAGAAGCTTATGTAGAAGGGAAATTAAGCGAGGAAGGAAGAGATTCCAGATACTGGATGACATGATGGACGGTACATCATACAGCAGCCTTAAGAAGGAAGCAATGGATCACAGAAAATGGAGAGACAAATGACCTGCTAATATAGCAGATAACTGATGATGATGACCCCAAGGGTGTAATCTTTCGTTCAATTTCTACATCTAAGAAGCCATGAAGGAAATTAAACAATGGTTCAAAAGTGGGATAAGGTCGAGTTAAAAAAATATCAATGATAACATTCACTGATGCCATTGCTATCCTTAGTGAACATCAAGAAGAATACAGAAAATTTGACTGGGATGAATAGTCTAATGAGTACTGAATTAGGATTAAAAGTGAATCGGGGGAAAACGAAAGTAATTAGAAGTAGCAGTAATGGGCACAGTGAGAAACTTAACGTCAGAACAGGTGATCACGAGGTAGAATTCTGCTGCCTAAGCAGCAAAGTAACCTATGACGGACGAAGCAAGGACGACACGTGAAACAGACTATCACTGGCAAGAAGGACATTGCTAACGTAGACCAGTCTGTTAGTGTCAAACAAAGACCTTAGTTTGAGGGAGATATTTCTGGGAATGTAGATTTGGAGGACAGCATTGTGTGGTATGGAAACATGTGCTGTGGAAAACAGGAACAATAGAGATTCGAAGCATTTCAGACGTGATGATACAGAGGAATATTGATAATAAGGTAACGAATGAGGAGGTTCTCCGTACAATAGGCAAGGAAACGAGTACGGTACATGGAAAACACAGACAAGAAGAAGAGACAATATGACAAGATGTGTGTTAAAACATCTGGGAATATCTTGCATGGTACTAGAGGGAGCTGTAGACGATGAAATCTGTAAATGAAGACAGAGACTGGAGTACGTACAGCAAATAACTGAGGACCTAGGTCTCAAGGGTTACTCTGCTATGAAAAGGTTGACACAGGAGAGGAACCTGTGGCTGGTCACATCCAGTCGCTTGGTCGGAAAACGCAACCGACGGCGCTTTGACTACCAATCAAAACCTCTAGCTCCAAATTACTACAAAACCGAAACCAAACAACGATCAGATATTCACCCCTGTAACTACCATATGATTTTTGTACTTTACCTGAAGAGAGTATCCCAAATTTGCGAGATGCCGTTTTAGTATACATACACCGAAGGACAGGTCCTTTTGAAATGAGAACAGGCTTTTTCTGAACGTTATGTACCAAGTTGTTTAAATTTGATATTTACAGTTAATGAGGAATGCAAAAAAATACGAAATGTATAGTCAGAATAAATTAAGTATACTACTTATAACGTATTTAGATTTAATTTGTTAAATGTTCCTTTGCTGAGTCTGTGTTTGGATTTCACTCCCTTAATGAGCACATAATATGGATTATGTTACGTGTACTCGTAAATTTTCACTGCATATATGTTCGATTCTCTTTAAACTTACAGTTAAATATTCATTTTTCTCGCCTCGATAAGTAGGACAACTGGCCAAATCCTTAGGAAGATGATGTCTGGTTATTTATCCTGTGCAGTCATTCGTTATTTATAAATGCGTTATTTTTTATATGACAGTATCGAAGACACTATAATGATTGGTGTACAAGGCTTATACCGTTTTAGTAATATTTTCAGAAAAAGCAAGGCGCACTGAGTCGACAGAGGCTGTGAAGAATGGTTTGCGGTAACGCAAGGAAATTCGATGGTGATATCAGCCATCTTGTACTGTACTCGAAGGTGCTAACAGTTAACAAACGTGTTCTTCAAGTGAAGACTTGAATCAGTTACAATGTTACACACTAACAAACATGCGAATTCGATATCCAGGACAAGTACCTGAGAAGATGTGATTAGCTGCAGTGAGTCGACTAGAAAACAACATGGCATTTGTTTAACTTTGTATTAGAAACTGACACTTCCGGCAGTTTTTCCACTGAATTACCAACGATTAGAAGGTATCCGGGACCACACAAACATATCTACCCACCCGGACTGAGACCAACTCTGAAGCTAAGAACATAAGTCGACGAGTGTGAGGCAATGCTCCTCATTTACTTTCGAAGAATATTGCTGTAATACATAGTCTGCAAACGCCCCAAACAATTAGTAGTAGTACTGATAGGTCAAATCGAAACCTTACAACGACAGTTGACCAGTGTGCCCGATGTGACGTGAAAAAGGTTGATTCGCTATCAGTTGTCCGCGGAAGTTATGGGAGGACCAGGTTAAAATGAGTTACATTAATCCAACTAGATTGGCTGTTCGCTCGACAGTGTTTCTGTCATCCCTCACTGAAGCCTATTATTTGTCAATACTACTGTTTATTGGGAGTCACATATGTGATTACAAGTAAACTTACTTATTTACTGCATAGCTGATATTACCAGTAAATAATATTGCAATTATCTCAAGCTAATAACTAATACCCTTGGAACAAATATAGTCTATTAATACCTCCATCATCTACTGGAAATAAGTTGGATCGCCAGGTAAAGCTCTCAGAGGACATTATTAAATTAAAAATATTCATCTTTCCATCGTCAAAGTCGAAACTTTGAAAGTTATTGTCTTCCGCTTGTGCTATGAGACAGCACACCTTCGAGATTTGGTTGTTATTCGGTTAAGTATCGACGAAGTCGTGCATCGTAGTTCAAAGCCAGATGGCTAGGTCGATATTGATGGCATCTTCAGTTGTTCTGCCGTTGCATTAATCTGCTATGTCTGTCTCCAGCTGTCATCAGTATTAATGCCCTTTCTAACTAACGTTCTTGCGGTTTCCTGGGGTGGGTGACGAACACGACACCTGGCTTTGTTGATGCTTGGAATGTCTGGGTTAACAAAGGGTATAGGAGTTTTCTGTAGTTTTTTGTATTCCCATAAAAAGGCACTTCCCCGCCGCAGGGATGGAGGAGATGTGTGGCCAAGTGTGAGTAGTGAAAAAGTAGGTGTGATTCAGTGGAGCAGGCTGTAAGTCGCATGGTATGGCTGAACACAAATTTTGTGTCATGACCATTCAGGCGCGTGAGCAGTACTTCACATCAGGCTAAACTACAGCTGAAGTACGGAATGTTGTAGATACCGACCCCATCACGTCCCTCAGAGATTCTGGAGAATGTTATTTTGAGATTTAGTTCTGACAGCTGCTTTCAACATACGTTGTTTGTAGCTCGGCGTTCTAACAAGAGTAGCACGCATACATTTTGAGTTGCTGTTACACGTGAATAACCTTCTCTCAATGTCACCGTGCGCTCTTTGTAGGCCTCCTTGTTGCATATGTGAAATGTTTAGTCTTCTATCTTAGTGGCACTTGGTTGTGACCTACATTTCCGGAAATGTTTACCAGCAGTTGATACATCATTGGTCAGTAAAGATTCAGTAACTTCGAGACTATGCGGATGCCCAATCATTAAACTTTATTTCCCAAGCACATGTCCCCTGGGTGGTGCTAAACTAGCAACAATTTGCTGGCAACCAGATAATCTTCGGTAAATCCTGATAAATATTATATCACACATTACAAATATATAACTGGCATTAAGGGGATACGGAATCGGATTTTGGGTTAAAAAATCGAATTTTTTTTTATTGGCGTATTATATTCTGCCATGTTTCCTCTTTAAAATGACGTATCATACATAGCACTACTACAATTATAACTATTTTATTTTTATATATTTGTGAGATCGGGTATTGCGCTTTAGTTATACACGTCTCTCGTGGCTGACCATGAACTTTTTGGCAGTACCTTTAAAGTGACATGAATTCAAATATCCCGGTTTCCAGCGACTATTTATACACCAGTTGCCCGAAAATGTTTCTCTCTGGTTTCCTCAAGTTACTCTTTGACTTTGTGGCGGGACTGTTTTGTAAACAGTGTGATATAAGAAAGTAGTTGTTGTTGAGTTATTTCGTATTTAGTGCTTCATTTTTCGCAGTGAAAATGCCTAGAGCTAAAGCAAAAGTATTTAAAAAGCGTGTGAACTGGCAAAAGAAAAGAAATAATGATTCATTAGCAAAGCAAAGCAGTTCATCATCATCACTGTTGGAAAATGTGAATCCACTTATTACTGATTTGCCGAACGAACTTACACCAAATGAAAACAGTGCTTCTCATAAAAAACTAAGAGATTTGGAAGAGAAATATAATTTACTTGATAGAGGGAATGAAGTTTTTGAACTCATTGATACGAATATATTGTGTGAAGCTCTTGAAAACAGTTTGTGCTGCAAAAAATGTCATGGAAACGTTTCTCTGAAAGTAGAATCCCATGTTGGCCTGGCTGCCCAGTTTAATTTAATATGCAGTGTTTGTAAATACAGCTGTAAGTTTCCAAGTTCGGTTTCAGTAACTGTAAATAATGGATACAAGAAAACTGAACTTTATAGTGTAAATATTAGGTTAGTTTATGGATTGCGAGCAATTGGTAAGAGCAAAGCAGCTGGTGATATGCTATGTGGTGTTCTAAATCTTCCAAGTGCACCTTCAAAGTTTGAAGCGTACAATTATGTACTAGGATCTGCAGTTGAAGATGTAGCACAGAAGTCAATGCAGGTTGCTGTGGAAGAAGCAGTGGAAGAAAATGACGGCAGTCGTGACCTCACAGTGGCGTTTGATGGCACGTGGCAGAAAAGGGGCCACACCTCCAACAATGGTGTTGTAACAGCAACTAGTGTTGATACTGGCAAGGTTATTGATGTTGCAATAATGTCTAAATACTGTAGGTGCACAGGCAGGCTGAAAAATGAACACAGTGATGACTGTATTGCTAATTATTATGGTAGTAGTGGTGGCATGGAGGTTGCTGGGGTGAAGAAAATTTTTCATCGCTCTTCACAGTGGTATAATGTTCGCTATGTCAAATATCTGGGAGATGGTGACTCTAAAGCATTCAAAGAAGTTTTGGAAAGCAAACCATATGGGAACAGTGTAAATATAAGCAAACTTGAATGTATAGGACATGTGCAGAAGAGAATGGGTGCCAGGCTGAGAAGGTTAAAATCAGTTATGAAAGGGAAAAAACTAGATGATGGGAAAACCTTGGATGGCAGAGGAAGATTGACTGATTCCATAATAGACCACATTCAGAACTGCTATGGCCTTGCAATCAGGCAAAATACAGGCAATCTTGAAGAAATGAGGAGAGCTATATGGGCTTTATATTTCCACACCGCATCCACGGATGAGCATCCACAACATGGTTTGTGCCCCAAAGGTGAAAACAGCTGGTGTAAATACAATAGGGGACTAACAACAGGAGAGAAATACATTCACCACCACAGTCTACCATCAGCCATCATGGCAGAAATAAAGCCCATTTTCAGAGATCTGGCTGACAGAAGTCTTCTGATGAAATGTCTTCACGGAAAAACGCAGAACCCCAACGAGTGCTTGAATAGTGTGATATGGCATCGTCTCCCAAAAACAGTGTTTGTCGGAATTAATACACTACATTTTGGTGTGTATGATGCTGTGGCAACCTTCAATCTTGGAAATATAACTAAATGCCAGGTCCTTCAAAAGTTGGGTATGTGTGTTGGTTCCCGTACGGTACGTGCTATGTTCTTTTTAGATCAGCACAGACTAAGGCATGCTGATAATATAATCAAGACATTAGTGAAAAAAGCAAGACAGGTGCAGAGGGGTGCCAAAAGAAGACTTGAAGATGATTATGAAGACTGTGAAGGGGGTATTAGCTACGGATCAGGAATGTTTTAATCTTCTTTCTCCGTTTCCCGTAAGTTTACTTTTTACTTCATCTAGGAACATTATCTCAGGTACTGGTCAACCTAGAAGTCTGAAATTTTTATGACGTAGTGACATAGGTCCCTATTACATACTGAAACAACGATTTTTTAATTACTTGATTTACAAAAGACTTAGGGGTGATAGTCTAGTAAAAAGCGATGGAAAAAATTTACTTAAAAATAAATGTACAATATCTCTGTAAGAAAATACTTTGACAATAAACTGTTGTTTCAGTATTGTTGTAACATATGAATGCACATACAGTAAAATTTTTACCTCTCTGTCTCCAGTAGTTTGTGAGAAAATGTTCCCTATAGTAGGCATATATTAACATTGCGGGGATAGGTGATTCCGTATCCCCTTAAGAAACTGCAATACAACATAAGTGTTTCTTCTGCTCGTAAGTACGTACCGTTAAACACACGCAACAATTAAAATATTTTGTTTACACAGATATTGCACAAGGAACGAAAATTTCCGAACCTCGCTTGGGGATGGCATCGCTATTAATGAAATTACTTTTCTCAGAATTTTTCGTCTGTAGGGAAATCCAGCACTTGATATCGCAAAACTGTAGCAGTAAGATTTTTTCGAGACATTTGACTCTGCGTAATAACTAAACTTCAGCAATTCACGGTCAGATAAACGAAGATCAGATCAGTCCTGTTCGCATTGGTTAACAAGGAGCGTTGCTCACGTGCTACACAAGAAGGTGAGCTAGACACGGATCGAAAACGGGTTTTGGAATAACGACTATGGACTGGTATACAGGCCAACCTGAACGAGGTATTTAGGCGGTTTCTCACTCTCGTTTAGGCAAATGCTGAGCTAGTTGCAAAGTATCTCCTAGAGAAAACGATGCAGAAGCAGTTAAAAAACGGCAAAAAACGGAACAAATTTTACAAGATTCAGACAGATGCCAAGAACGACTTCCAGCCTTGGATTTCCTTGACGAATGTGGAATTAGGAAGAGCATTGTATCACAAAGGTAAATAACTAAAACAAAAATTTGCCAAATCCTTAAAATGCAGACGCCACAGTGGTATAGAAAGAAAGGAATGAGTGTCAGATTAAATGAAGTAGCCGTACATGGAAAGCAGAATATATGAGGTTACAAAAAACTACATATTCCTAGTGCTATACGGATCTCCTTCATCAGGAAGGCAAACTGTAAGTAATAGTGGATTAATTGTCATACATTCTGAAGCTTATGTAAGTCGCCGACTGCTCTGGATTTGTTTCCAGCAAAGGAGCACATAGAGGGTGTGGACAAAATATGGAAGGAGGCAAAACACAACACAGCAGCGTTCAAAACAGCTTCTAGTCGCCTCAGTAAGGATAACCACAGGTCCTCCATGGTTCTTGAGGGAATATACATTCTTCTTACAAAATAATGGCAAGTCAAGATGACAATTAACGATGTGGAAAATGATTACGCACCCATCACTCCAGATTAGACCAAGAGACTCAATAATATTGAGACCTGGTGACTGTGGTGGCCCTGAGACATGCGACAACTTATCTTCGTTCTCACAGAATCAGTGACGGATTATGCGAGCTGTGTGAACAGTGCCCCTGTCCTCTCGGATCACAGCATCATCATTGGGGAACTACATTTTGCCACTGAATGTACCTGGTCATCCAAAATGGTCACACAGTCCTTGGTAGGAAAGCGACCTTGCAAAGTACCGATGGGGATACATCAATGTGGCATCCATCCTAAATCATCGTCGAACGGACGTCATACGTAAACTCGCCCAGACGTTGGAAACAGTGAGAAACAACACTCAGTCGAGCAAGTCACTATCTTCCATTGCTTGATAGTCCAGATTTATTGAGATTTTCAATGATTGTCTGTAAAGATCACTAACCAAAACTTTCGTCCGCGTTGTGACTTACAGGTTAATGTTTTCCCACTTTCCCTGCATAGGTACATATCTTTGATACATAGCTTCATGAAACACCAAACACTTCGGCTACCTTGATCGCGAAATCACCCGCCATACGAGCACAAACAATTCGCCCACTTTGGAAGTCACTCAGTTCGGACATAATGCACTCACAACTTCGCAGAACTGTGTTCTGACACTGGTAACGTATTGATAACATTGCAAAGAAACCGAATGTGATCAAATATAACGACGCAATGTTCAGCGTTGGGTTCAAGCATGGATTTCTCGGAGTGTTTCCATGTCTTTATGTGACGCCTTTATACAATATCATACACACTGCACCATAGAATAGATACCGTGGGTACTAGGTACATAGATTTAGGTGACCTAGAGCAAAATTCAGCGTCGTCCGTCTAGTACAGCCGATCATGTGATTTGGAAGACGTACATTTAACAACGTGCGAACTTCCGCACCAGAATGGGCAGCACTTCATCTTTCTGAGACATGTATTCCGTAGAATCTCTACGAAGCTGTAGCATAGCCACTGCTGAAGTATTTCCACAAAAATGTTGGTTGATATAGTCACAGCAGTGAAGAAAAATGGATAGTGTAATATTCGAGCTGATGTCTTACAGAATACGTTAACATTCGGTGATTCAAAATGAAGTTAATTTACACAATAAGGCTCTTCTATAAACCATAAGCGAATGGTTTATCAGTTCACTGTGCAACGTATGTGAAAAGTCTGATTCATCGCTAAAAATGAGACATGTTGCAAATGTCCCTTGCTGCATGGTTCCCACCATTGCTATGGCATAATTCCTACGTTTGATGTAGTCTTCCTATGTCTATTACCGAACTACACTCCTGGAAATGGAAAAATGAACACATTGACACCGGTGTGTCAGACCCACCATACTTGCTCCGGACACTGCGACAGGGCTGTACAAGCAATGATCACACGCACGGCACAGCGGACACACCAAGAACCGCGGTGTTGGCCGTCGAATGGCGCTAGCTGCGCAGCATTTGTGCACTGCCGCCGTCAGTGTCAGCCAGTTTGCCGTGGCATACGGAGCTCCATCGCAGTCTTTAACACTGGTAGCATGCCGCGACAGCGTGGACGAGAACCGTATGTGCAGTTGACGGACTTTGAGCGAAGGCATATAGTGGGCATGCGGGAGGCCGGGTGGACGTACCGCCGAATTGCTCAACATGTGGGGCGTGAGGTCTCCACAGTACATCGATGTTGTCGCCAGTGGTCGGCGGAAGATGCACGTGCCCGTCGACCTGGGACCGGACCGCAGCGACGCACGGATGCACGCCAAGACCGTAGGACCCTACGCAGTGCCGTAGGGGAACGCACCGCCACTTCCCAGCAAATTAGGGACACTGTTGCTCCTGGGGTATCGGCGAGGACCATTCGCAACCGTCTCCATGAAGCTGGGCTACGGTCCCGCACACCGTTAGGCCGTCTTCCGCTCACGCCCCAACATCGTGCAGCCCGCCTCCAGTGGAGTCGCGACAGGTGTGAATGGAGGGACGAATGGAGACGTGTCGTCTTCACCGATGAGAGTCACTTCTGCCTTGGTGCCAATGATGGTCGTATGCGTGTTTGGCGCCGTGCAGGTGAGCGCCACAATCAGGACTGCATATGACCGAGGCACACAGGGCCAACACCCGGCATCATGGTGTGGGGAGCGATCTCCTACACTGGCCGTACACCACTGGTGATCGTCGAGGGGACACTGAATAGTGCACGGTACATCCAAACCGTCATCGAACCCATCATTCTACCATTCCTAGACCGGCAAGGGAACTTGCTGTTCCAACAGGACAATGCACGTCCGCATGTATCCCGTGCCACCCAACGTGCTCTAGAAGGTGTAAGTCAACTACCCTGACCAGCAAGATCTCCGGATCTGTCCCCCATTGAGCATGTTTGGGATTGGATGAAGCGTCGTCTCACGCGGTCTGCACGTCCAGCACGAACGCTGGTCCAACTGAGGCGCCAGGTGGAAATGGCATGGCAAGCCGTTCCACAGGACTACATCCAGCATGTCTACGATCGTCTCCATGGGAGAATAGCAGCCTGCATTGCTGCGAAAGGTGGATATACACTGTACTAGTGCCGAAATTGTGCATGCTCTGTTGCCTGCGTCTATGTGCCTGTGGTTCTGTCAGTGTGATAATGTGATGTATCTGACCCCAGGAATGTGTCAATAAAGTTTCCCCTTCCTGGGACAATGAATTCACGGTGTTCTTATTTCAATTTCCAGGAGTGTATAAACTATTAGAAGTGAAGTTAAGAACTAATTTTGTTTGAATTAGTCTTTGCTACTGAAACAATCATAGGGCTTGACTAGGGACACTATACTAGTTTATGGGTCCCTATCATATTCTTCACGTATTAGGAATAATAATAGGACTGTTATCGCTACTCAGGAAATCTGATATATCTCTGTAGATGGAAGTATAAACAGTGTAATTGTGATATTAATTGTTTTCATTAATGGTTGTTACATCATTGGCACCAAGGCAGAAGCGACTCTCATCGGTGTAGACGACACGTCTCCATTCGTCCCTCCATTCACGCCTGTCGCGACACCACTGGAGGCGGGCTGCCCGATGTTGGTGCGTGAGCGGAAGACGGCCTAACGGTGTGCGGGACCGTAGCCCAGCTTCATGGAGACGGTTGCGAATGGTCCTCGCCGATACCCCAGGAGCAACAGTGTCCCTAATTTGCTGGGAAGTGGCGGTGCGGTCCCCTACGGCACTGCGTAGGATCCTACGGTCTTGGCGTGCATCCGTGCGTCGCTGCGGTCCGGTCCCAGGTCGACGGGCACGTGCACCTTCCGCCGACCACTGGCGACAACATCGATGTACTGTGGAGACCTCACGCCCCACATGTTGAGCAATTCGGCGGTACGTCCACCCGGCCTCCCGCATGCCCACTATATGCCTTCGCTCAAAGTCCGTCAACTGCACATACGGTTCACGTCCACGCTGTCGCGGCATGCTACCAGTGTTAAAGACTGCGATGGAGCTCCGTATGCCACGGCAAACTGGCTGACACTGACGGCGGCGGTGCACAAATGCTGCGCAGCTAGCGCCATTCGACGGCCAACACCGCGGTTCCTGGTGTGTCCGCTGTGCCGTGCGTGTGATCATTGCTTGTACAGCCCTCTCGCAGTGTCCGGAGCAAGTATGGTGGGTCTGACACACCGGTGTCAATGTGTTCTTTTTTCCATTTCCAGGAGTGTATTTTACTTTTCAAGGCAAATTATTCAACACTGACATTAATTAAAAAAATCATTCGTGATCGTAATCAAGGCTAAATTATGTTTCAAATGAGTTTCACTTATTGGCCTTTCTTTCGTCACCTGTGAAGCGTAACAGTAACAGTAACATTTACACACTTGGCAATGCATTTGTGCAAAACGATAAATGCAATAACTGAGAGTACTTTAGCAATATTAGAACTAACTTCACTTTTTTAGTTTTAACTTCAACTTTTGCTAATCCTTGCAAATTTGACATAAATAAATCACTAGTTCATTTGGAACCGGATACTCGGCTATATGAGCACTTAGGAAAAGACCCTGCATTGGTTTTCATGATCAGGATAGACGATATGGTCACAAACACAAATTTATAGCATTTGGACTGTTATTAAAATCACACACACAAATTAACTGGTCCATACTCTGATACATATCTGTACGCATGAAGTTCGAGGAGCAGTGTCGAAGTTGTGGTGGCAAGCGACATGGAGGCTAACTATACTCACGGCTCTTGATGTTTGAATGCTCTCTAAAATTTCTTCTTAGCGACGGATTTTTAACATGTTATAGCCATACGTTTCCGCCGAGAAAACCAATCAACAGCCAAATTCACATCCGCGGAAAAATTCCTTGCAAAGGCGCTTCCAATATTTCCCTTGGCACCGTCGATGTGTACCTTGCAACTGATAGCCACTGACTTCTGCCGTTTACAGCAAGGAACCGCCCAGTTCGACTGCCAGAACCACCTTTCACATCGCGCCATGCCACTGCCGTTGCGGGGGGACTTCACTACACCTTTTACAATGCAAGTGCCCTAAGCATGAACCAGCTTCTAATATACAATCTTTTTCTTATTAAGTATACACATATTATAAAATCAATTATTTTAAACAATCATTTACCTTTTTCCATATATACATTACAAAACTCTGAATTTCCTGTCAAGAATCATTGACCTTAACTAACAACGAATAAAGACTTCATAATTTCAGATACACAATTACAAAACATAAACCTACTTCTAATCGATGTAACTGTTACAAGTGCCTCTATTCTAACGTCTGCCACTGGAGTTTGTTGAGCATTTCTGTAACGCTCTCGTGCTGACCAAATGAACCCGTGACGAGGCACACCACTTTTAATTATATTTTCTCTCTCTTTTCTATCAGTCTTCCTGGTAATAACTCCATACTACTTCTAAGCCAATTCCTTCGTGGGCGAGTTACATTTCGTTAAGGTTATTTCTATCAATCTTAGCGCTGCATCTGCTGCTGCCACTATTTGTTCTATGTGGTCATTTCACTTACTTTCGCACTGGTTAATTACTCCTAGATATTTTATGATAAACACTATTTCCAGCAGTTTGTCATCAGACGTGTAGTTGTAAAGTAGTGGATTTCCTTCCTATATACATGCGCAATTTATTCACATTTAGGGACCACTGCCAGAGCTTGAACCATTCCTCAATATTCTGCGTGTCGTTCAAGCTCTCTGTTTGCACAATCTACGTTGATTTTTATGGAGGGGATTTTCGTTTTTCAAGAACGTCATAAATTTTACCATAAAACATATTCCCTAATTATACAAGGATCATTGCCTTCTTCGAATCTTTCTGGTACGTAAATGTGTTTGACTACATTGCTGACGACATATTTTCTGCACTGTGATGTCAGGAAGACAGTTATTAAATTCTAGAACCAAAAATTCCATCTATACGATATCCACCATTTTCGCTTTTGGCACAGAACATTTCAATTAAAAATCATCACGCCTGCTCCGTCTTCAGATTCACTGCTTTTAGCCAACGATCGAAATTATCAGTAGTTCTTATAGAAGATGGCTCCCATTAACCATCGTGGTCTCAACGGTGTAAATACGGCCCATAATCACTCTGTAAATATATATCTCCCTTGTTTTAAAAGCTATTATTTTCAAAATGTATTACTGTTTCCTCTGAGTTAGTTGCATCCAATGACGTTTCGTTCAGTTTTATGTTCACAACACATTAACATGTATTCTTCGTTTTTGCACTATCACTGTTTGTTTGTACTTGAATGTAACATTTAAGAAAATAGACGAAGAATGTTATGTTGATCAGCTGTTATACGAAACACTTGCAACAATAAAAATATAATTCTCCGCTTATTTTTGTATCCATTGGCAGTGTTTCTTGAGTCAGCTGTTGTAGTACCCTTCATAATACCACTGGGATCAATATGAACTAATAAGCACATTGGGAAAATTGTATCTCAGTTGCATTCAAAACTGTTTCTTCCAAACATACAGATTTATCTTTCTGAGTCAATTTCATCCCATGAAATTTTTTTCAGTTTGGTACTTACATGACATAATAATTTATTCGTGCTTTATTTGCACGGAGTGCAACAGTTGTCAATATGGCTCCATTCTAAATCTCCTTTTGTTTATTGAACGTAATATTTACGAAAATAGGATCTTTACTGTTACATTAACCAAATGCGGCGTGTGTTTTTATGTTAGGTCATTAAAATACTGCCAATATATACGGCATAAATTTCTTGGTGTCCATGTGACTCGTGGTACTCAGTGATACAACGCAAGGGTTAAATAGCTATCCCTCTGTGTAATCAGTATACTCATTCTCAACTGCCCTTCCATCGCCAATGTCATATCTCCAGATAACGAATCCATGCTTGTACTAAATAATACAGAAATTATTTTAATTTTTGTGGAATGTTATGTACCGTCCTTCAGGTACAACATGGATTCGAAGTCAAAGGTTGATTTTTTACGTTTTTTCTTCAGTTAGAATAGCCCACTCGTAGATATTAGTGATACTGCTCCCATAATATTACACAAATAATGTTTTCAAATCAATAAATTTTTTGTTATTGTACCACAAAAATAATTTTCCTCTTCAACATAGGTTTATCATTCAAGCATAATATGAATGTGCGGTTAAAGAACATTTTTGCGCAGCTTATTTTGCAATGAACAGCACGATTTTTATCTCCTCCTTGCATAAACGTATGCTGTATAGTGGATTTACCATTTACATCTTTCGATTTGTAAAGGGAAGATATTTTAAAAATACTGCGTTTGGACGACTGACGCTTGTCACACGTGTGCCACTGTAACAATGCCTTTGTTACGAAATCTCTTTCGTTTGGACTCCGTTCAGAGCATTTCTGTTTGCACAAACGCCTTTCATTAGTGTAGGCGGGCAGTGATGGAGCCCTGAAACTGTTTTGTTCGTGTCGCGTTGGCAGAAGTGAGTTGTACTTTTATCGGTAATTCCCAACGTTCCACAAACCCTCAGCGAAATACAAAAATAAATGTTCCATACACCGCTTCACGCTAGTGCCAGGTTATTTCTGTCTCTTTTCCACTGCATAGCAGAAAGTCGCTACGAAATCCAGTAACATCACGGTGGTGTTCTTTAGCCATGCGGAAATAGGCAAGATAACAATGTTTCAATTTTATTGCTGAATTATTCAACTATCGGACAAATGACACATTACAAAGTGTGTTCCAAATATTTATAAGGTTCGTTGTGTGATTCCCTGGACAGAGATCTTTAATTCCTAATATCATAACTCTATCGTGACCTTGTCCACGACTTCCAGAGTCTAGAAAAACATCAGTTAAACTTAGCTTGCAGGTTTGCGACCACGATTTCTCTACTAGCGAGACCGATTACCATTTACCGCCGGTTAGCCTGGGCAACAAGAAGACACATAAAATGTTTCAATTTATGTTTACACCTCACATATCGCGAAAAACCACGATTTCCTCTGCGACAGAGACCATCCGTGGTCTGACAATTTTCTTGATAGTGCAGCGTCTGCACGCTTTTTATGGCTAGCAGTCTCGTAAAATTTTAGGTACATGTACCAGTCCCGATCGTAAATACCACACCACACCCGGTCTCTACCATATATCTTTCCATTACCGTCCCCTTCCACTTATATTGTATTCTGTACAGTTCCGCATAGTAACATCCGTTTTGTGAGGAAAATCATTCGTCTTATCATATCACAGAAGTGACAAGAGAAATGTTTACATTTTGAATATCGTGGATCATGAGAGAGGGAAGTGCTAACACTCCGTAGATGTATTTCAGAGCGGATGTTGTTGCAATTTCGTACCTAATAGTTATTCATTACACGAGCATGATACCAACAGAAAACCTATGTTCAGAAATGCGGTTAAATTTTAAGCAAAAATTACTTAAAAAAAGAATGAACTCCATACCCCTAGCGACCAACTCCTCAACAGCATAGAGGACTTGCAATGGTTTTACTAATTGGTCCTGCTCTGAGATCTGCCAAATGTCAAATTTGATGTTTGTTTATTAGGAGGCAGATATTCTAGCAGAGTAATGCCGTTTATCGGAGCAGTAGTGTTGTACAATACGGAATAAACTCAACTTGGCGATTCATATTTCGTCTTCACCATGCGCTGGATGCGTGGATGCTCACGTAAAGCGACTGAGAAACATAAGTTTTCGTCCCCCACTGACTGTCTAGATTAAGCGCATACAAAGAACCATTGCCATTTATGATCCCTCAATGGCTAGTTTTGAGAACAGAGACTCAAAAACAGCACCACACAAAAGGTTTGCGTCAGTGTCAGGGTTAATGTGCGACTGAAGGACTTACACCATGCGAGTGGGTGTTTTATTCAGCTTCAGTTCTGTGACCTTATTTTGTGACAGCACGTATCAGGCATCCCTGAAAGCGTGAAATACGCTTCCATCAGCGAAGTGCAAATGAACTTTGTAGCCAAACCCATCACTTTCAAAGTGAGTTCCATCGCTGGCTCCATGACCGTGAGGTATCCTCTACTGAAGGGAAGCAATTATAAAAGAATAGATTGGATTGGATGAATACATAATGAACATCACACTTTGTAGTGATGTGGAATGAGTGGGGTTTCTTTACGTAATGCAACCCGACCATTTTTTTTAATTTTAAAATTACTAAAATTCATATATTGCGTAGGATTTGTCATTCAAAAATTAAATTGGAAAGAACATTCCGTTTGCCGAGACGGTGAACAACTTATTGTAAACTAATACTTTCTATTGCTGACGCTGTAACTTTTTATGGTACAATCATCACCAGTTTCGCCGGCCGAGCGGTTCTACTATCCTCAGTCTGGAGCCACGCGACCGCTACAGTCGCAGGTTCGAATCCTGCCTCGGGCATGGATGTGTGTGATGTCCTCAGGTTAGTTAGGTTCAAGTATTCCTAAGTTCTAGGAGACTGATGACCTCAGATGTTGAGTCCCATAGTGCTCAGAGTCATTTGAACCATTTCATTACCGATTTCAGCCCACAAAGGTCGTCTTCAGATGCCATAGGTGGCATCTGATGAAGTGTTCGTGTGTTGTCAACAACGCATGAACACTTGTTCATAAAATGTCGTCCTTAGCATCTGGAGGCGGCCTTCGAGGGCCGAAGCTGTTAATGAATATATCATAAAATGTGACTGAGTCAAAAATAAAAAAAAAGTAATATCTTATAAATTCTTTTCATTTGCTTTTAAATGCTTGTTGATGAACAATTGTTCAAGCACTGTCAACAACGCATGAACACACGTCTATCAAACGCTACCCATAGCGTCTGAAGATGGATTTTGAAAGCGGAAACTGCTGGTGATTATATCATAAAAGGTGATTGAGTCAAAAATAAAAATATAATTCTCTATAAATTCTTTTTATTTCTTCCAATATGCTGGTTAGTTATCTGTCAAGTTTCTGGTGATATTTGGTAAATGTCCAAAGAATTTTGTGGCAGCATAATTCACTTCTGTCTGTGCCAAAGATAGATTTTCCTCAGAATAGTGAAGATTAGCCCTTCCCCTGGCGTCGTAGCTATGTACATAGCTATTGATTTTGAACTGGTATGGGTTATTGATAACAAATTCCATAAGTGGAGATGTGTGCATATTGTGAAGCCACTGTGAAAATCCCTAGTCCCTTAAATAAATATCTGCAAGATGGTTTTCGGTGGAGTCCAGCTATTGTTCTGATTCATACACTTCCGAAAAACGAATACTTTTTTCTTTAACCACCCCAAAGTATTATGTCATCCAAAGGCAACGAAGGTTTTCGCATGCTGTCGAACAAGCTTACAAACGTATCATTGATAAGTTATATTTTAAATTTGCTTCAGATTCACGGTAGACCACATCCCAGTGTAACTGCAGCACGGTCTCCCATAAAACTGCAATTGTTAAATCCTTAATTAAACTCACCGGACTGTTTTGCATTACTGCATGGAGTTATATCATATGCCGTAACTAGCTGTGCATCATGTTCAGAAAGACTCTTGGTAACAGGATAAAGTTTCTTTCGTTAAATTTATCTTGGTCTATGAAAATAACTCGTTCCAATTTGCAGTTAAGCTCTACTGGGAAAATAAAAAAGTGGTGTCAAATTTAAACAACCGAGTAACACTGCAAAGTCTTTTCCTCCTATTAGATTCTTTCAGAAAATCTACATTATGATCCACACAAATAATAATTTCCTTCCCTCTGTCAGACAGACAGAAAAGAAAAGTATACAAGTTTTCCAGAAATAGCTGGAAACTTCCCAATGGGGACTTATACAAAGCAATAATTACAATATGGGCACTATTTAGTTTAAGCTCACATACACAAGTTTCTCTAAGTTAGTCTACACTACATTTCTAGTTCCTAACAGTGTCACACTAGTGAAACAAAATGAGTTGAAAATAAACTCATTAAGTGTGCCTAAACTGTACAAATCTCTCTGCGAAGGCCGTGCGAAGTGTCCGGCTGTTGCAACCAGCCCACATCACTACGTTTTCTGCAGCAATGACGAGCGGGGTTGCTTCAGAATTCCTGACAGCCATGACATCATCCAGGATAATAATGTGTCAGAGCTCAGCTGCTATTTACGTGATAAACGTGGGTAGGAGACCAAAAAGTGTTGATTTTATATCAACGTTTGCTGCAGTAGCAGTGAAATGAAATGATCGTAAGGCATTACTGGCTGGGAGACCCCATCTGGGATTGTTCAGCAGCCTAGTGGAAGTCATTTTATTTGACACCATTTCGGCAAGTTGCCGGTAAAAGCCGCTAACGCCTGAAAATACTATGAACTTTTAGAAATTTAAGATACAGGTCGACAATAATGTGAATCCGAGAGGGCTTTTAGCAGGACGACCTTCGAATACGTAGAGCTGCCGAAGAGCGTGGCATTGAGACCACTATATGTAAGTGGAGTAAGACAATGTAGAGCAGAAGAAACGTAGAAGTCATTATGATGAGTGAAGAAATGGCGATCAACACCACCAGAGGGTGCCTGCAAGGAGGAATTTTGTCCCAGCTTCTGAGGAACCTTTGGGTGAATGAACTCATTGAACAGCTAAATACTAGAAGTTACTTTTGAAAAGTATACACAGTCGATTTATTCATGGTAATGTTTGTTAATTTGCTATTATTATTTGCACTAAACATTGTGCAGTTATGGTACAAGAAACAGGATTATGAAGTTAGCTCCAGGAGATCTGTCGTACTACCCTTTACGAGGATGTCCCACATCAATATAATGAATGTGGTAAAACTAGGAATTTCCAGGGAAATTGTGGCTGACTGTGGTTTTAATGCAACCATTGGAGGTAGGGAGTAGTGGAAAACTAGCCATGACACCGTGCACTAGCCATAGTCTGGTCTACTGGAGGGACGGAAATAGTTGAACGCACTGGGAGCGGGGCATACGGAGTATAGCGTAGATTATGAAGCGTGGTCTCTCTAGTGAAGCTGGCTACGTTATTGCAGGCATAGAGATCCGCTGTCAGAGTGTGTGCAGAGAAGAATTTGTGTAGGCACGACAAAATTCACAGTACCTGTATTATTTAGACGGCCAAGCAGCTCTGATATCTATGTCAATCCCTCAAACGCGATCAGATATAGTGGGAGAATGGCACAAAGCCTTGCGAGACTAGAAGAAAGCAACGTAGTAAACCTGCTGTGGTTCTAGGTCATTCAGGTTCAGCGGCAATGAACAAGCTGGTTGGCTGACCAGGGGAGGTGCGACGACTACATTTATTGGACCAGTACCTAAGGTGATGCTTAAATGAAAAGTATCGAAATGGATGGGAAGGCAGCATTTACAATACTGGACTGTGAAACGAACACACAGAATTGCTAGGTAAAGGTACCGTGTTCTAAGAGATATCCTGCAATCCTGTGCTCTACGAGGAGAGACAGAATTATTGATAGGGCTAATGACAGACCACAGGTACTTCAAGAAACAGCTACACATGAAGGGCACAGAGGAAGAAGCCTCCAGGAGTAGGCTTGCAATATGAAGCTTTGGAGAACAAAAGACACAGAATATTCGCGTAAATAAGCCATGCAGATATTTTGTCTGCGAAATAACTTGTAAAGCGCCTCCTACCACTTTTTGATGGTACTGATAGGTAATGCCAGAATCAGAGGGTGTGAAAGAACACAATAAACTTTTTTGTCGAAGGGGACTATACTGGGCTAGGAACAGTGTTATTTTGATAATCCGTTCAAATGAGAGCAGATCAGTCAGCGTCTTGATTATCTTGAAACTGAACTAGCGATACGATTGGAAAGCACTTAAGGCACGGAGGGTAGTGAAGCCCTGAACTGGAGACCAGTAGTGTGAGACAAAATGGTTCAAATGGCTCTCAGCACTATGGGACTTAACAGCTGTGGTCATCAGTCCCCTAGAACTTAGAACTACTTAAACCTAACTAACCTAAGGACATCACACACATCCATGCCCGAGGCAGGATTCGAACCTGCGACCGTAGCAGTCGCGCGGTTCCGCACTGCGCGCCTAGAACCGCGAGACCACCGCGGCCGGCAGTGTGAGACAACTCGGATCGTACATGACAAGCAGAACAGTCACTGGACAGAAGTAAACAGAGACATTGCTTTAATGAGACAAACGACATAGCAAGACCGATTTCCTACTGCAGTCTTACGCAGTGGGATACATGTGTAATGTATGGTGAGGAGTTGATGCGACTCAGGGGGAAGGAGTGGTGGGACGGCGGGGTGGGACCTAAATTCGTTGGAAACTGTGTAGTAGTGGCTGCGACATCTCGTGGTCCCGTCCGTCGATTCAGAAGCCAATAGTTGCATGAAATTCGAAGGCCACCCACGCTCTCGCTGCAACTTCTGTCCACTATTTTTAGCTGTCTTTTTCATTCCATGATAATGCGACATATTTAATACTCCAAATTATCTTCGGCCAAATTCCTTCTCGGCCTTCTTGTGTTCTTTTGTTCAAAGACTGGTTAGCTGTAAATGTCTAGTTTGTTCTGTCCTGTGCAAACCTTCTCATCTGTAGGCATTGAACATAAACTAATAAGTGTAACATGCACATAAGTAGGTCGGCACTAGCAGCACACTTCGAGTTGGTTCAAAGAATGTGTATAAATGTAGACCCGGATATTGGTACCCGAGAAGAACATCATTTTAAGTAGCACGTAACACCTCTACAAGCATCTTCGTTAAAACACTAAATCATTTTTACATTACATCGAGAGTTACACAGTCTCGACGAAATCAGCAAGGCTAGGCTGAACATACAGTATCAGGTCGCCTCTTATTATTTAACATTTCTCACTGTCTCCACGATATGCGTTGGTGACACTATTGATATCCAGGAATCCTGTTTTGGGGAAACCCCTGATAAAGTCAGTAAAAGGTAATGTTCTCCGGCATGTCACTTTCAAGCAGATAATTGCTCTGGGCCGATGACTGTGGAATTTTCTTGAGTAGCATAGTTTCGCGTTGTGGTGAGTGAAAACGGATCGAAATAAATGGAGTTTGTGAAATCCTCTTTAATTTTACCATGTGACAGTGGAATGTGATGTTCCAGTTCGGTGTATGGTTTGCATGCCCTCATTCAAAGAGACGCTGTGGAGCGGTTTACTATTTATCCTTGGATATTGGTGCAATGCCTCTACCTCTCCTTCGCTTCTCCCCTATCTATTGATCAGAACGACTGTATCACCACAAAAGTCATCTCCTAGTCAATAACTGACACACTAGCGAACTATACCGATTTCGACGGCGGAGGAATGTTTGAGATAGGGTCGCTCAAATGTGGAGGAAGATTTCAGTATTTTTTATCATACTTTTTGTTCCTGCTGTGGAGCGTAGCTGTAAGACTGGTGGATATGTAGTTTTCCGTATCCTTAGTGAATATGTCCTTCTGTGTAACGACGAATTTTTTTTTTTTTTTGTAAAGTAAATTAAATCATTTTCAAGATGTATTTTGCAGTAAGGGAGCTGATTAACTTCTAAGCCACACTTCATAGAACAAGTGAAAGGAAAATTGAGGGGGTCTCCATATCAGATAGCGATGCATTTTTTTGAGCGGAAAAAGGAAATGTGCGGTTTTAGGATTAGAATACAGTAGCGTAACGCTGGAGCTTTTCCTTACTAATAATAATCGCGGTCTTACAAGAAGACATCGTGATAATACACTTATTTGAAGGAAGGACAGGATTTGAGTTCTGAAAGTATATATTACAGTATTTTTAATTTTCATTCAGTGTAAGTGAGTCAAAAGAAGTGGTCCGTTTCGACAACGACTGCTTTCAGCATCAAAAGTGTGTAATCAAGAGGACAAATGTGAATGAATGTACATACTTTTCGAACAATGTGTATTTTATTCAACTACGAAATGTAATGATTTGAAGAACGTCTGCACATCTTCTAGCCGCAACACACCTCTATAACACTGTAATATGAACTCGTATTTTAAACATAAAGCATATGACCATTAAGAAGATGAATGTTGCAAGTTAGGTCTGATATAGGTCCTATTTAAATGTAATGAACCCGAATTACATTACGGCTGGTGGGTGCTGTTATTCACAGATGAAGGAGGACAGGGTAGACTGGCGAGGAGAGTTTCACCAAATGTCTTCAGGCTGGTGAACTCAACATCGACTACAGGTGCTTCATGTTGTGTGTTCGTCTTCAAAGGCTACGATTCATTATCCGATGACCAGTAATCATTTGCACCCGTCATTTTCGACGATGCATACGTTTGATGATCGGCAAAACACGTCAATTTCCATATTTACAAACACCTATTTTCTTTTTGAGACAGTCTGCATAAACAAAATGTAGGTATGAAATCAACGTTCTTTCAGCAAGACTGGACTCAGCTGACATAAGAATTACAAGTCGACGATGCACAATGTCAGTTCCAATTTATTCTTAACGTAGACTGCTACTAGGCATCCTTCAACGTTTCGCTTCAAAACTAGGCCTTAGGGCATCAGCGCAACGAATAAAAGTATTCAGACAAATTTTATCAATTAAGCTCGACCTGCCAATACTCGTGTCACTGTAGAGAGTTGGGAATTACGTACTTTCGGAGTCCGAAAGGACCAATTACACCAAGACAAGCCTCCAGCCCCACAACAGCAATTCCAATCGCTTTCGGCGAGAGAGTATACGTTCGCACAGCCGTTTCAAAAGATTCAGAATAATTTTTCTCAAGCGAAACAAGATTTCACTAAGCAATTGGAAAGGGATCATTATAGTCAACCACGAACGATCTGCTGACCCAATGACAAAGGCTTGAAGTAAGTGGCTAGAATTATTCATTAAAACTTGTATTCGTATTGACATCAGATTTCCTTATACATCCCAAAATGTTTCTGTTGAAATTTTCTCTCCTTTCGTAAATCCATTTTTGGGTGCGAGCACTCGATCCATACCGACATGACTGCTTCAGAAGGAGGGCTACTTCCACATAACAAAAATTTTCGCGTAATAAAAATTGGCTCAAGTCTAACGTAGAAGCCACAACTCTCCTCCACAACTCTCAGTGTAATATAGCTTCCCTTATGTGGTTTCTCTCTTAGAAATTATCGTCAGATTCAATAAAAGTTATGGGGAGTCTGAACAGTCTCTTACTGACAGGGATATATTAGGTTTTACGGCGGGAGAGGACCCATTAACTAAACCCACAAACCTCCCAATGTAAGACTGCTGCTGAGCGAGGTTTCGATACATTTCTTTCAAAGGTATTTTTGAGTAATTGTTGTATTACACTCGATGGACAGGGTTGAAACACCTCAATACAGATAATCTGTTTAATCACTAACAGAGAATTTGAGTTAAGTAAACACATGTTCGACAGAAATTGCGATCAAATTTTGTAAGGTACGTGTAAAGTGCAGTCTTTTCCTGTATGTGCAAACAATATATCAAAATGCTCAGGAAAAAAGCAGTTAACGTAAACAGAGCCAGTAAAATGGAAATAGCATTCCAGTTAACAAAGAACACGTACAATAAAAATCCTTATTTAGTAACACTAAATTGATACATAACAATCTAGTAATTTAAACCAGATGCCTGTACCCGTGACGATGCCTCACCGTAAGCACAGCAAAACAGTTAAATAACGTTCATTAAAAAGAATGACGAATAATTTGAGGAATTTTGAATCCGAAATATAAAATGATTGCAGGAAATCGAGCAGCAGCAAGAAAGTATACGAAAATATGGCAATACAGTAGATACAATGAGAAATCGGATATTTGATACCACACAAACAGAATGGATAAAGAGGCTGAAAAAATATATTCAACTATTGTCAAAAATTTTAAAACCCATTTGTCCTGATTTAAAGAAGTTAACAAAGACTTACATGAATTGAGAGCAACAGACAAAAACATAGAAAGTAGACATGAATTTAGAGAAAAGGCACACGAAGTCGAATGTTTCTAGAAGACACGCAAAAGTAGAGAGGTAGGTCAAGAGAGATTAAGAATGAGAAGGTGTTGTGAAGAATGGCAAAAAAAGGGAAAACGTATGTTGCCATAAACCAGCTTTTTTCATGTGGTCCTGGTCCGGGAAAATACCTTATCCGTTCAGTCATGCGATGTCCAGTGTCCATGGCAGGCGTCGATATGATGCCCGTTACAAGCAAAATGATTTTTCAAACGGAATTTTACCTGCTCATTTACATTGATGCGATCCTAAATTAAGTGCGATATTCGGTTTATCGCAACGCCAAGCCACCGCTTCGGGTGCGAAACCAGCCAGAGGCAGCCAAGTGCAAAACTTGTGTAAAGTCCGTATCAGAATTACTAACGAAAATGGACATGGTGAAAGTATGCGAGAGTAAAGGGGGACCTCACATTATTAGTTATTTGTGTGGAAGAATGTTCTTGAATTGGCATTGACAGGGACAGTAAAACAGGAGTAACCGTAACTAGAGGCAAATGAGCATCGTCTTGATCCGCCATGACTGCTATCGCCATGTTGCAGCGTCACACGGCTGCCCTGAACTACTGACCAATACTCCTATTTTAGTCACTCATTTAACACATATAGATGAAGCAGAATTCACACTAGCCTAAATTCGGACCAGTCTGTCGAATGCACATGTAAAAATCCCGCGGTTAAAAGTCTTTATTGTCAGACGCCAGAATAATAAAATAAATAGCTTCAGCCGAATATAGGATGGTGTGGGCCGTGCTGGACCGTTGTCAGTGCGCTACGCCGTCTAACAGCAGTATGACGGGATCAACTGAATCTGGGCCGGCCGCTGTGGCCGAGCGGCTCTGGGCGCTTCAGTCCGGAACCGCGCGACTGCTACGGTCACAGGTTCGAATCCTGCCTCGAGCATGGATGTGTGTGATGTCCTTAGGTTAGTTAGGTTTGAGTAGTTCTAAGTTCTAGAGGACTGATGACCTCAGATGTTAAGTCCCGTAGTGCTCAGAGCCATTTGAACCATTTTTGAACTAAATCTGATGTTGGCAACACTGTAACGATAATAAACGAACTTTACGAAAAGTTGTCGTTTGTTTTTCAATAATCTCTAGTCTCCTCAGAGATATCAACTGATAGACGTGTAACTATGGGCAAAAGTAACCATAAATACTGAGTGTAACGCCTAAGTGCAGGTACTGGTGTTGGTGATTAAGAACGGGTACTGAAAAACTTTATATCAGTATTTGCATCATTTGCAGACTAGTAATTATAGCTATTACAAGCCGTATGTTTTTATGTTGGGTAATACCTCCAGGTACATGTAGCATGAAGAAGCCATTTATGGTTGTTTTCCCTTGAACAGCAGGGCACATGTTGCAGTGCGGACACGTGGGCGCAAAACGGTTAGTCTGTACTGAAAGATAGTCCAGCAGTAGTGTAGTTATGACTGGGCAAACGACGTTACTTAGTTAATAAGTAACATGTTTACGGGAAGACTCTTCGACGTAGACGACATTCATTTGGGTAGATATTAGGGCACCAGATGTAAAAATATCTGCACTTATACCAGTATATCCATGGAAATTGCTCGTTTAAGAATCTACAAGGGGCTTTTAACAAAGACTTACATGAATTGAGAGCAACAGACAAAAACATAGAAAGTAGACACGAATTTAGATAAAAGGCACAAGAAGTCGAAGGTTTCAAGATGAGACGCAAAAGTAGAGAGGTAGGTCAAGAGAGATTAAGAATGAGAAGGTATTTTAAAGAATGGCAAAAAAGGGAAAACGTATGTTGCCATAAACCAGCTTTTACCATGTGGTCCTGATCTGGGCAAATACCTTATCAGGTCTGTCATGCGATGTCCAGTGTCCATGGAAAGCGTTGATATGATCCCCGTTACAAGCAAATTAATTTTTCAAACGGAATTTTACCTGCTCATTTACATTGATGCGATCCTAAATTAAGTGCGATATTCGGTTTATCGCAACGCGAAGCCGCCGCTTCGGGTGCGAAGCCAGCCAGAGGCGCCCGAGTGCAAAATTTGTGTACAGTCCGTATCAGAATTACTAACGAATATGGACATGGTGATTTGTTCTAAGTTCTGGTAGTTAGATGGCATTTAAGCCAAAAATGTTTGTCGAAGGTGCCAGATGTAAAAATATCTGCACTTGCACCAGTTATACCCTTAATATCCATGGAAATTGCTCGTTTAGGAATGTACAAGGGGCTGACATTTTAGCCAAAAATGTTTCTCGAGGGTGTCTTCTTGAACGGCAAAGCGCTTCTCCAAACACACGCTACTTTTACGCAACGTACAGAATAGTTTCTTTCAGAAATTATCCAGAAATTAAGAGCGCTGAATAAGTAATGCAGTAATAAACAGCGCTGAAATTAACTGAGTGTTAATGGTCTCGCTCTATACACGCTACCGGGAACTATATAATTTTAGCGTACCATTGCCCGCTGCGAGAAATCTCGCTGTGTACAGCGATAAGAGTTTTTCGCCCGGTCTGAAATCGCTGGCACAGTGGCAAAGTGGGAGTGGCGGATGGTGCGCGGCTCGGCGCCTCTCCGGAAGGACAGAACAGAGTGTTCGCGCTCGGCTCGGTGCTCCAGTGGGTCGGATGGCGCCAGCGGTGGCGGCAGGGCGGCAGCGTGGGCGGCGGTTGGTTCCAGCACCCCCTCCCCTCCCCCCGCCCCACCCGCGACGCCGCGGTTTAAAGCGAAACTGCCGCTGCCGCTGTGGACTGAGCGGCCGATATTCCGCGGTCTGCGTCGCGTCCCTGTGTGAGGTGGAAAACCACGGATGCCTGCGCGATCGCTTCTCAATTCCGACCACAGTACTTGCTACATGTTCGGTTTACGGAACACGTAAACTGTACATTAAATAAGCGAGTGTAACGGCAGGAGTCTGACTGAATATAATTGTTCTGTGTGTCTTGTTGTGAGGCAAATTAGCCGACGTTTCTACTATTACTGCAGAGAGCTATTTTCAGAAGCCTGGTGCAGACTCTATCACAAAGCTGCCTGGTATCCTTTTTTGTGGCACTGCCATAAATTTCTGTGGGTCTGAGTGAATAACGATTTTGTGTTAGTGACACGAAGCATCCGACATGTAGGGTACAGATGAATTCATTATTCTTCAAATTAAGGGACTGCACATATGCTACATCACGATTCAGCCCCACACCAAGTAAAATTGGGTTTGTTGTAACTATAGCAGTATTGTGATTTGTCGGTCTACATAGCTATATCGGTCAACTTGGCAGATTGCAATGCGGGATGCCTGAGTTCGATTCCCGACTGGGTCGAAGGTCTTCTCCTCGTGGGGGTTGAGTGCTGTGTTGTCCTCACCATCATTTCACAGTCATCGACAAACGAGTCACTGAAGTGGCATCAGATAAAGAGACTAGCACTAGGCGGTCAAATAATTCTAGATCGGGTCTCCTGCCAAAAATGCCACATAGTTATTTCGTTTATCTGACACTGAAGAAATCTTGTTACTAACCCTACACAGAAACTGAAAGTAAGTCATTTAGTGAGCGCTTCAACATATCGAAACTAGTTCTTTAGCAAATAGCTGCATGCAGTGACGTGCTGTTAATGAATTTAAATCTTGGATCAACAGATGTGTTTGATTTATGTAGTTCCATCTTTTGTAAGTGGAATGGGACTACGCCTCGTAAAGACTTGAAGGAAATTAATCCTAATAGATGTTATTTTATTAATTATTCTATTTGACTACAAGTTTCCGTGTCTCATTGGCAACATTTTCCGCCCCTATAAACGTAGCTAGATGAGTCATTCAAACATTTATGCTATTACAGAGATCGCCAACTTTAACTGGTTCTCGTAAGTTTTTAAAACTTGTCTTTAGACGTGGAATGTCCACGCGTCTAACTACAACTCGTACGGCACTGCCCCACCAAATGATACGGTATACGTTTTCTATACTTCCATCTTGTGTAAACCGGCTGGGACTCATCAAAATCTATAGGGTACTTTCCGTCCATCTAGTTTTCATTACAGGTGTGGAAGGTCCACATCTACAGAGATGATTTAGAAATCTGCGGAATCCAGTTGAAATTAGTGATCCCTCAATAGCACAATAGTTAGATGACTCATCTACCTGTGCGTATCGGCTCTGGCACATGGAACCAATCAGGCAACGAAATGGAATAAAATAATTAAGAAAATTTCGGCTGCGGTATTAATATTTTTAAGGATATACATAATGTTCAAGCGTACAAGGGTGAAGCTGCATAGTTTGTTCTGAGAAATAATTGTCAAGGAAAAAATTCGGTAACTTGCGCCGTTACCAGGTTAATTAGTACTGAAGTTAGCCAATCAGGCACTTGACACGCAAATTCTAGCAGCGTGTTCTTCGTTTGGTTTCCTAACACCGAAAAAGAGAGCGATGCAAATAATGGCCATGGAATGCCAGTGAGGATCGAACTCGAGCTACAGACTGAGCATTAACTATCATCTACACTATCAGAACTACTGACACTCACTGTAACTGGTGGGCCGCTTGAATTTGCGCGAGCAACGTCCTGTTTGGCTAACGTCCATGATGGCTAACTCGGAAAATGCACAAAATTTTAATTTTTAGGGTTGCCTACGTCAGTCGCCAAAAACATGATTCTTATGGATAACTTTGTTGCGTGTGTGCCTCTCTGTCTGTGCGTCAGTTAACAACCCATTGTCTTCACAACGGTAAGACGTATGAAGCTGCAGTTTATTTCACACTAAAGAGTGAGGTACCTTGACGGTGTGAAATGGTGAAACTGCTCAGGCAATACAATGAAACTGCTCAGTCAAATCAGACTGTCAGTCTGTCTGTCAGTCAGCCGGCCGGGGTGGCCGAGCGGTCCTAGGCGCTACAGCCTGGAACCGCGCGACCGCAACGGTCGCAGGTTCGAATCCTGCCTCGGACATGGATGTGTGTGATGTCCTTAGGTTAGTTAGGTTTAAGTAGTTCTAAGTTCTAGGGAACTGATGACCTCAGAAGTTAAGTCCCATAGTGCTCCGAGCCATTTGAACCATCTGCCTGTCAGTCAGTCAAGACCTCTTTCTCTCAGTAACACATGTCATGCTGAAATTTATGTCACCTACTAACACCCATAGGCCTTTGGTGTTGAGTTAAATGTAAGCTTCCAAATCAGTGCAACCAAAAGGTGTGGCAATTTACGTCATATATTTTTGTACTTGCAAACCCACAGATCAAAAGCTATGGGGTACTTTCCGTTGACCTACAATAATGAAATTTGGTAACAGGCAAGCCTTCATAGTACAAGAAAAGAAAAGGTCAGAAAAATGTCAAGATTTCTTTTGCTATCCGAAGTAAAACTTGAAACTGATACATTATCAAGTATCATGGAATCCCTGGGACCGACATCTTTCCTATGTTAATGTCGATAACAGGCAAAACTGGTCGAAATTCTCGATTTCCGGAATGAATGAACTGTCTATGAACGTGATTCAGTTTCTACGGAACCCTTGGTCACGAGTCCAGATCGCTACTGCCTAAGTCTAATTTTTACTTCACAATAATTATTACTCCTGTAACACCTTTACGAGCTTTTCAATTTCCGATCACACACACACACACACACACACACACACACACACACACACACACATATATATATATATATTCCAAATCTAGTAGATCCGTAGAAAGCTTGACATTGGCGTCCGAACTTTCCAGAAAGATATCCAATGAATGTGGTAAAACTGAAAGGAAGTGCTAAATACTGACAAGTATAGCTTTCATGCACGGCACCGTCGTTATAAGCATCACAACTATGACAACACGTATTTCCTAAGGCTCATATATGATACGAGTGTGATGAAGGACCAGTTACAGTAGATATAACTGCAACTAAACTACGAGTATCTAATAGAAAGGATCCGTACACTATTTGTGAACTGTAATACGTGGTGTATCCAGCCTTCTCCGTTACGGCGACTTGAAATAAGCAGCATACATTTTCGGTGCAGTCCATTGTTCCTCTATAGCCGAAGGGTAGTGACGCTAGGACCTTGCGTGAAATTAACGTTCGAACTCATCCCAAATGTATTACCCTGGGTACAGGTCGGAACTGAACAGGCTGGTCCAACGCAGAAATGTTATTGTCCATAAACCATTATCTCAAAGATGCTGTTTTTATGATAGGGCGAATTATCATACTGGTACAGTCTGTTCCTCTACATTAAGGAGTACAGAACGCTGTAGAACGATTTCACAACCTTCCGCATTTAGACTTTTCTCAAAAGCAATAAGGGATCCACACTGCAACCACGAAGAATACCCGTACTGTAATACCGCTTCATTCGCACTTCTCTACTGGCACTACGCCTGATGGCTGGAAATGTTCTTCACTCGTTGGGCAAACCCAAACGCTTTCTTCGAATTGTCACTGGATGCAGCGTGAGCTATCACACAAAATGACTCGTCTGTAGTCATCCAATGTCAAGTGACTTCGCTCTTCTCACCGCCTCAAGCGTCGATTACGGATGACAACAGAAATGTGTTGATCATGAGGAGCTGCTTGACCATAGTCATCAGCAAACGGGGGCAAGAGGGGACAGTACCGGATTTTTATTCATTACAGTATTTTAAGCTCTTTGTGGAAACGCATGTGTGTAATTTTATTGAAACGTAGACTTGTAACTGCCAAACGCGGGGAGAAATATTGTTTTACTAAGAACTACATCGCAACTTACGTCACTTTAGTTTTCAGGTTGTTCTCATTCATGAAAATGTGAGCCTCGTAAGAACACTGACGGAACAGAATGCCCAGATGTTGTATACTGCTTTCTTGTACAGTTCTTGCCAAGTTAAAAACAAATATCGAAACTAAGCACAATGTAACCTTCGGCAATGCTCAACTGCCTGACGGCAACCCCTAGTACCCATAAGGACACTCTTATCCACTACTGTCCATCGTAATTACATCGTTGTTTACTATTTATCGAAGACAAACAAGACCTGTCACAGATTGCTAAAACTGTATCCAGTCTTACTAGACAGAGCGATTGCAATATACTCTAAGACACACTCTGAAGAATAAGACAGTTCGTCTGTACTCCGTCTGTGGACCCTAATACATCAGTCACAAACAAGTTCATTCGTTTTCTGCGCTAGGAGACAAGATATAACGAAATTATAAAATTTCTAAACCGAAAATACGTCCTCTCCTAGAGCTGATACCTACTGACCTGCAGTTCTATATTGGGTGCAACATCAAGTCATAGAGTTACGAATGAAGTCCAGTTGCCATAGCAACAAAATTACATGTGCAACTGGATGGATGAGTACCATTATATATCAATATTTGGGTCCCAAAAGCAGCTTCTACCAACCAGTTTGATGGTTGCTTTCGAAAGCTTACATCATTCATCTCATGGAATGTTGTCCGTTAGTTACATTTTAACCAAATTTTTCTATCTTGCAAAACACGCGTTTTTCATCTTTTGTTATTTACTTCACCGAGTCAATCTTTAATATGCTAAACAACGTTAGAAATTAGAAGACATGAAACATCCGATAAGATGATCACTTATGAAGTTCTTGGAGCAAAAGCAAGTGGTACAAACGGCTGGAGTAATGAATGGGAGTTTTTAGTTTATTTTCTATTTCTACATTTAGAGGACTAGTGTCACGTGATATTTTTGCTATTTGTTGTTGTTGGTCAACCTGATTTTTTTTCACTTCCGGATTTTCTATTTTGAATGTGAACTTAATACTGTTGGTAAGTCTATAGAAATGATATTTGGGGATCTTTCCTGAGTAGCTGGGTCAACAAAATTTTATGATGTGGGAATGTAATTACAGATCGTTAACTCGAAAAGGTAACATTCATATAGTACATATTAATATTCTAATAAAATAATCTACCTCTTAGCTACGAAAACAATATACTCATGAAACTTTAACTGGAAGGTTATGGAAAGTGTGAGATAGAATGAATTTTGTATATTTAGTATATTTCCTGTTACATTTGTCAAAAATTGTGGTGTTAAAATCTTGCCGACCATTGTAAGAATTGCTGCCGACGATCATTCCCATTCTTTTAAGCTACTTACATACAGTCATTGATGTTAGTGCTTTGGAACTCACGAGTGATTTTTTCCCTTGATTTATTACGTTATTTTAAACGACCTTCGGCAATATTCAACGGTACCCACCCGTCAGTAGATGAGGTCTGTCTCGTCTTGATTTAACTGTGGCTGTTCCTTTGCGTTTCCAGTTCACAATCTCATCCCCAACAGTCCGCTTGGCATCTTCAGAAAGATTGTAATGCCCCTAAAGGGTTTGTTACCTACGTGACATACAGTGACTAGTCTTCGTTCGAAATCACTGACTTATCGTCACCGACCTCTTATACAGGTACTGCGTGTTTACTTACATCACAGTAGTGCCCTCCCTCTTCCATACAGGCGGGTCCGCCTCTCGTTTCACCTAGTTGTCCCTTCCGCATTACTCGATTAGTAAACAAAATATCCTCCGTCCCGGATTCGAAACAGGACAACACTTAAATTTACATCAATAATCAGCACTGACGGCCGAAGACCTCCGGCATAAGAGGTCGTCCTCATTCTGCCAAAGAGGGCGGAAGAGTAGACAGAGGTTCAGGGTGCTCTTTTGTCCTAGGGCTGGGAAACGTCCCCAAAGGCGGAAGAATGAGCAACTATCAACGGCATGAGGACGCAGCAGGCAATGAAAGCCAGTACATTAAAGGCGTATGATATGTGTCCACAGGACATCGCGCCTGTAATTGAAAAAATGTCATGATGATCTCTCCAATGGCAAAAGAATCCGGACTAACCCCAGGGAGGCGAGAGCCAAGGGGGAGGTGACAGAATAACCAACGAAAGAATAACACTGTATGGGACGGGGCGTGGTATGTCAGAAGTTTGAACGTGGTAGAGAAGCAAGAGAATCTTAAATCGGAAATATAATTGCTCAATCTAGATGTACTGTGGGTCAATGAAATGAAATGGAAAGAAGACAAGGATATCTGGCCAGATGGGTATTGGGTAATATCAACAGCAGCAGAAAAAAAGGTGTAACGGAAGTAGGAATCGTCATGAGTCGGAAAATAGGGCTAAGAGACAGTTTCTGTGAATCGATCAGTGTTAGGAATCTTATCAGAATCCACAGCAAACCAACACCGACAACGATAGTTCAGGTAAGCATGCCGACGTCGCAAGCTGAAGATGAAGAGATAGAGAAAGTGTATATGAGGATATCGGAAGGGTGATATAGTAAGCAAAGAGAGGAGAAAATTTTATAGTCATGCGGGACTGAAACGCAGTTGTAAGGGAAGGAGTAGAAGAAAAGTCTTTAGGAGAATGTGGCCTTTGGAGAAGGAATCAGAGAGGAGATAGACTAATTGGGTTATATAACAAATTTCAGCTAGTAATACCGAGTACTCTGTTGAAGAATCACAAAATGCGAGCGTGCGCTTGCAAAAGGCAGGGAGATAAGATTGCGTCATGATTAGACAGAGGTTCCGAAACCAGATACTGGATTGTAAGGAATAGCCAGGAGCACATATAGATTGAAAGAAGAATGTAGTAGTGATGAAGAGTAGGCTGAGGTTTAAGAAAGTAGTCAGGAAGAATCAATGCACAAAGAAGTGGGATACAGAAGTATGATGATGCGATTTGCTTGAAGATCTCTAAGGCTGTAGATACAGCAATAGGGAATAGCTCTATAGGCAGTACAATTGAAGGTGTATCGACATCTCTAAAAAGGGCAATCACAGAGGTTGGAAAGAAGAACATAGGTACACAAAGAAGGTAACTGCGAAGAAACTATGGGTAACACAAGAAATACTTCAGTTGATCGAAGAAAGAATTAAGTAGAAAAATGTTCAGGGAAACGCCATAATTTTGTATTATTGGGTTTCCCTGAACATTTTTCTACGTAAGTAGTTCAGGAACAGGACAAATACTAAGCGCAGGTAAGCTAAGATAAAATGGCTGAAATGTGGATGTCAAAAGGATTGACTCTCTAAGGTGGCACAATATATAAAGATCAGATTCGCACATTACATGAGAGCTCAATACATCGCAACGGGAAGGTGGATATGACACCTAACTTAATTTGGCAGTATGTAATGCAATAAGGGATGACATTCAATCGATCGTAATTAACACACTGTTCCTGTAACGCATGTTTGAGCGGAAGGTCAAACAAGCAGAGAGAGGCGTTTTAGTTTGAAATTCAGAGCGATGAGGGCAGAGGCAAGGCCGCACTATAGGGGTATCACAAAAACGTCTGAAAAGGGAGTCATTATTACCCTGGTGCAATGAAAGATTACGGTGATTAAAGGAGAGGAAACGATGAGATATTAAAATACTGAATCTAACAAGAAATTAGTCAATAAAGTTCGAACAATTTGTCAGAATTCAACCGTATTATTCCATAAATGTACCATTAGGTATTTCAATAAATTCTCATTATTTTGAAAATCTCACTTGGATTGCAAGATTACAAACTTTCTTCATCAGCATACATCAGCAAATTTCCATGCCAAATTTACTAATAGTATACGACTCGTTTTTTAATGTAACTTTAATTAGGTAAGCAAAAAAGTAAATAATCATTTAGGGGAAGTATCTGAGACCATTCCTGACAAGCTAAGGTGTTATTTATTCTACAACTTCCAATATCGTATCTACGATTGGACCTCGCATCCACGACAGTATCTCATCAGCTCCAGAAATATGTAAAACGGTGAGCTGGTTTCAACAGCGTTGTAGTTAGAATACTGCATACGCATTGTGGAAGACAGATGTTCAAACCTACGTTGAGCCATACAGATCTAAGTTTTGCTTGATTTCCCTAAATCGCTCCAGGTAAATGCCGAGATGTTTCGTCTGAAAAGGATACTGCCAATATCCTCCTCCATAGTTCACACATCAGAGTTTGTGCTCGTCTCTAAATACCTCCATGTCGACGGGACGTTAAACCGAATCTGGCTCCATTTTTCTCGGAACAGCATTGAGATATGCATCATGTGAAGGACATTGTACATCCGTGACTTGATGCAGCACATCGTTGTCTCGCTGATTTAGATTAGGCCAATGTATAAAGTTAAGTGTCTACCTCCCGATTACTTGAGAGACATACTCTTTTACAGCATAGAGAAGAACACATTCTAGGAGCCCTTGAGACCACTCAGTGAAAGCGATTCCATATGTACTGTGTAGAAGATAGGGACGCAATTTATTCACCGACTGTATACGTCCCACTTACACCAAACATTGGCGTACATCAGAGTTATCAATAATCTCTAAACGGAACCCAACGACAGACTGTACTATTTACCAATACAGTACAGTGGAAATACCCTTAACATATGTACAATTAAACATAACATTAACTGAAATTACAGAAATTGGAAAACATTCCACATAATGTTCATAAAAAGTAACTGTGTTTGCGATGTTACGTAAAAATCTCTGTTAAATGTCGCGCACAACACGGTTTTCGTTGCGCAGTGACCAGTTTCCGTTCAAAGTTCTGGGAGAGAGTTCATTCGTTTATTCAGGAGGGGAGACCGGCAAGTGTTGGCCACATTTCGGCCGGTCGGCGGTGGCAGAATCGATGCGCACTCCCTGCAGTCATTTTTACAGAAACTATTTGGTAAAACAATTTTACTTTTGCGTTACTTGTAGCTTTATACGTCTGGTTCATTATGATGTGTCCATCATTTCGTTATTGGTCTTAGTTACTGTGATATTTACGTGGGCGTAAGACAGTGCGCGAAATTCGATCAAGTCTGCAATGAAAAGTAGGGTTCGCTATGATTTGGCGTTTTGTGCATATTACATAACATGTTGCTGCTTATGAAATTTAGCTAACATATTGAATTTTTCTTTAGACTTTGGTGGAGGTCTCTATATAATCTCGAGAAAATTCATGTGACCTAGAGCATTTTCCTCATATTTCGCAAGCCGTTTGATGTATCGAAATAATATTCTGGCAAATGATAGCACAGAAAGAGGAGAGTATCTTGCATTATGGTTATTATACAGATCTTCATTCACCACCATGTTCTTCTACTAACTTTTACGATTAAAGAATGTAAATTTTAAGTGGCATTGATATAAATGCTATGTATTTTGGAGCAACACAACTGAAATAATTACACGTTTATGTTTTACGGAGGATGTGTTTTTTTATAAGGTGGCGACCTCACTTAATAAACCACTGTTTCAGAATGCTCTCGCTATTGCGTCTGCACAGCATGTTAGTCAGCTGAGACTGTATAAACACTGTGGAGTTTTGGCAAAAAAAAAAAAACTGATTTTATCATGGCTACAAAAGAAATGTGTAGGCTTTACTCGAAGTTCCCCGTCCGTGTCACTTCTCCGAATGTTACAAATGGTTAACAAAGCAGGCAATTTGGCGGAAATCTTTTTAGTTACTAACCAAAGAAGAGATGACAATAAATTTTTGTGAATGGTCACCATGTAAGAGTGAGTGTGAAGATGCTCTGCTTAACATTTACAAAATAATTTCGAGAGTAGGCTTCTGTAGAACGGCACTTCCCCTCGTGTGCCCGGCATTTCCCCTACAGTACCTGCCTGCAGCCACCAACCCCACCGCTTCCGCTCTCCCCCAGGCTTGCCCTGCCCTCTACGCATCTACCGGCCACGGTATTCTGCGTGCACTACACGAAACGGCTAGCTCGAGCACGGTGCTTATCCTAGTTGCAGGTTGCCTATCTAACAGCTTTCAGGGGACAAAAAAATTTGAAATGCTGTTATATTCTACTCACCAACAGCTGTAATCTTAGGCTAAAAGTTTAACACATAATGCAGAAGTTCAAGTTACAGACCTATGTACATATCATGAGGCAGTATTATGTCATGGCAAGTAAATTACACAGATTATATACGTCCAGTGTTCGAGACTGAGAGCGCTTAGTGACTTCCAAACAGCTTTATTTATAATTTCAAAGCCTTTATCTTTCATTTGGCTATTGGTGATTATTTGAATCAACTAAAACCAACACAATTCGGATTTTCCTTGTTCAGCCAACAGATGGAACACAGTTAATTGCAAATATTTATCGCATTATCTCATTAATCAAGTAATCTGCCGTTAGAAGATGTTTAATGCATTACAGTTCGCTTGCTTACGGTTCTGGGCAGGGTGGAGGCGGAAGGGAGCAGATTACTGGTACAGACTCAATACGAATATGCACAGATACATTGTAAGATCGTGTGCTTTCATTATTTTAACCCTGATGTGTACAACGAGATGAAAAACCGTCTTGAGTCTGGAAGATAATTTAAGAATTATGTATTTCCAGTCACCTAAGTCTCAGTATCTGTATGAAGTTAGAAAATAAGCGACGTATTCGACTCATTGACCACTATAGGCAGTATTTTGCTCAGCGCCATTAGGTGCTGAAAGTATGTCAGTAAACTACACATGACTTTAACAAAATAAAAATCCCTTAAAGAATAATGACACATAAGTGAATCAGAGTTTGCTTAACTGTGTAGATCCTAGAACCTCATTGAAGAAATATCAGTGCCTTGAATAATATGCTTAATGGGTAGCTGTATTAGATTCAGGTTAGGGAAAATTTCCGTATCAAGAAATATTTATTTTTAAAGAATCATGCACTGCTGCATATAAATATTATGAACAAGCTGGGAACCATCAACGTCTTACTCACCCTTTGTTCCAAATTCATATTCTAAATTGCAAAAAACCTACGTTGTGGTGACATTCAAAACGTTGTTAGAATAAGATGACGCTCCCATATCAGGTATTCAGATGAACTGAGATAAAAATCCTCATCTTGCTTACCAAATTTTTCTTTTCTGAAGTATATCAATTTTTTTCAATCGGAATTTTTAATTTTTCACTAATGATTTCGTCGTCGACAGTGAGTGAAATCTAAGTGATTGACTCAATAACAATATCTTGTCCCTAGTTATCAATATTTTAGTTGATATCTAGAATGAATCTATACAAATCATTTGATGCTACATGGGATAACTGATCAACTTCCCTTGTGGATGCCGGGATTAACGATTCGTTTCTTTAAATATACCATTATTTAAAGGAATCTGTGATTGTTTGTCCGATGTTTTCTGCCTTCTGAGATGCTGTGGAAGTGTTAGCTTGTCAGCTCCACTGAAGAAATATTTGTAACATCGGCCTATACCTCACACCAGCGGCACACATTGTTATGTGATCAGAAACTGTCAACGAAATAAGCTAATACCTTTAATAGTCTGTCAGCAAAGTTGTGTAGAACTAATGAGCTATTCCATGTGTGTGATTAGTTCTCACAAAAGTCATTTGGGGGATGGAACACGTAGGCTGTTTCATGGGCTGTGCAAACTAAGAAATCTTAACCCATGTAGTGTGCAAATTGGAACATTAATGTAATGTTCTTTTAGATTGAACAACTTAAAACTTTTGAGATCAGATTTTTCTACTTTTAATATCGAATAAATGATGATGTAAAATGTTTCAACTTGTGCAGATAGGAAGATCACTTGGCACGGCTATGATGAAATACAAGTTTAACCTTGCCATGTCAATGAATTGAAAAATCTTTTCCCTTCCAGTCCTACGAAACAAAGCATTGATTTCGAAACGATACTAAATTTCCACGTTAAGAGAGCTCAAGACAGCCTATAAATTCGACAACTTGTTAGAATTTAATGAAAGACTATGTCATCATCTAACAACAGTAGAAGTCCACTTTGCATCAGAAACAAGGCGTGCTGTTTATAAATTAAGGTATGTCATCTTTGGAATCTCCGATTCCTGAAGGAGAAGATAGAAAGAAGCATGATGGTTTACGCTGATTTTTTCATTCAACTAGTATGTAGTTCTACAGTTGCCATTACAATAGCATATGTTACAGTAAAAACTCATTTTAGTTATAACGCTTTCTTACTGGATAAAACTACTCATAGATTATCCTGAAGACCTTTGTTACAACTGGAATTAACTGCTGGTGAAAAAAGATTATCAGTCAAAACTGGTTTTAACTAGCCAAAGGCGCTTTGACAAAATGACTCAGTTAAAACTGATTCGACAGAGTCCCAGGATAATTTACCTTAAGCGTGACGGATTATAACGATTCTGTTTGGTGAAGTGGCGTCCCCTGACTCAGATGGGGCGAGTGCGTTGACACGCTAGCTGCTACACACGCCTGTACAGTTAGTGAAACGCCTGCGCTAGCAGACCAGAGCGGATTAGGTGGTGGAAATGGGCCAAAATGAGATTTGTGTCAGTTGCAGTCAACATGCAAACTTCATTTGTCCACACACAATATTACACAAGAATTCAAAACACTCAAAACTTTGATAGACCTCGTTTGATTAACTTTAGATCGGCTGTAGGCCACAATCAAAACCCAAGACGCAAGGCCTAAGTAACAAATTGACATATAAGGTTCTTCTGGAGGTGTCACCCAAAAACATGTTCTAAATCTTTAGTCTAATCAAGCTGAAGGCCTTAGCACTTCAATTTTAATGTAACTCGCCTGGAAGCAACATATTGAGCAATAAAAATTGTTTCAAAACAACGGCAGAAGGCCTAATCTTATAACAATATAAGGAAATTCTGCTGAATGCCCAATAAAAAAACATCACAACCATATGCCTTAAGGGCAAGACAAGAACATTAATTTAAGAGATATTCAAACTCGTCTGAAGGCCACACATCAACCAAATAACAAAATCTCAGACAGGGAAGTTACTATGGTACAGACATGGAACAGAACTCAGAAGTTCCAAGGGTCGGCCAGGAATTATAACACTAACGCCCGTTTACGAGAGACAGACAGCCTGACCAACTATCTCTTAATCGGAAAGCAACCATACCGACAGACAGCCAACCGACCAATCAACCAAATCAGTTCCACAGGACGCAACCAGTAAAACGACCACATTACAACGACACACAGAATATTGGAGCCCACAACGACCAACAACATCTCGGCCATCGAACTACACGCCGCACTGGACAGCAACAACACGATGAGGAACATACACTGCCTAAGATTTCGTCAACGACCAGGGGAGGTAACCGGAACGTCAACGGCCACAAGGCAGCGAATACCGCTGGTGAGCTTCAATAACAGGGAATAAATTAAGTCAAATTTCAAAGGAAGGCAGCTGGAATCTCAGCCAACTTAAATACACACACGTTGTTGATCTCGGGACCGTCCCAAAAGCGACGACCAGGATCAAACAGAGAAATGTAATCAGTTGAGTCTCGATAGTAAGTTAAGTGAGGACTCAACTTTCATGCCCAAGATCAATGGGCGACGAACTTCGTAGCACTCGCAAGCAGCACTTCACACTCCAACCGCACGTGCACGCTGCCAGCGGCTCCAGCCCGACTCCGCGCGACGGGGGCTTGCTCCACGCCAACTGACCGACTGGAATGCTGGTCCGTCTGCGACTGTTGCTTCGTCGACTGCACTGCTGGTTGGTCTCCAACTCACTGACTTCCTTCGCACGGACGACGTCCCGGAGAAACTGACTCGGACCCACCCATGCAGAGGAAACACGACCGACATCTCTGCACAGGAAGGAACCGACCCAAAAACACAGCGTCGATGAGACGACCGACCGAAGACCAACCAATTGTCTTCCCTGCTGATACTGGCTGAACGGACCTCACTGAAGCTCCGTGCCCGACTGCAAAGATACTGCGTCGCGACCGGCCTGCTGGTCCTTCTCCAACTGACTCCAGACACGCGACGACCAGGAAATGCTATCGGTTGCCCAGAGATTGTACGACAGTGCACTTATCGATACCCGCTGTTGCTGCCGCTCAAGGGCAAGCAAGACAACAATTCAGTGACACCAGTAATTGAAATTAAAATGACGAGGCCGCTGTACGGTAAAAACCAGATTTAAAATAAAGATAGCACAAACACCAGCCACGCACGGCTCAATTAGTCTTCCTCTAAGCACGTATAGATCTACTTGTACGCATTTCTCATGGCAGATCTAATTCAAGAAAGGTGATTGGAAAACAATTTTTATAAAGGATACAACAAATGGATATATATGGGTAAAAAGGAAACCAGTAAAATGTGATGACAAAAGAAACTTGCTATTAATTAGCGGATGAGACTGAACAACCATAGTCAACTGACGAAAATGTAGATAAACATAGCTCAGTGATATTCGTTATAAAGAGTCCTTTAGTGTATGATCTTACGGTAGTGAACACTGCAAATGTTATTTTAATCCCACTCAACACTTACTTGCTTTTGATTGAATCATTTCTCCTAACAACGTTTCTCTAGCCTAAACTAGCATCGCATAATGTTCAAAAGTAAGAATGGTTTCATCTGTATTTCAGAAATGTGTAGCAGTAAATTACAGTTATAGCTATGAAATTTTAATTACAACAGAAACATTCAGTATCAACTAGTTTTAAATAAAAGCAACAAGTTCTATGTAAAAGCTAGTGCTGACTGCGACATATATACCATCTTCACTTCAGCTAGAATGATGCAGCAATGGGTTTATCATTTTAGGGCAAAAGTGTCTAATGTTTTTCGGCTGAGCTGCATGCCCGAGACATATGAAAGCTACAAATACCTTCAAGCCAAGATTTTTTACCATTTGATCAGCATATTTTGCGTCACATGATATTACGAGTCACAGTAAAAGCACCGTCTGCAACAAATATCATTGTCGGCACAGGCACAGGCAGTGGAGGTACTATACTTATTAAATTCTGTACAAGGCTGAGATAATACTTCTTTGTTTACGTCGTTTTGGCATAAAATTCAAGAAACTGCAGTTGCGAGATATACAGCAACTGAAGAGCATTCGTCCAAACTTTTGAGAAAAACACGTGTTATGGGATTAAATTAAGAACTATAATAGTAACAATTGTTCACACCTATGACATCATACTAAAAACTCGATGTGTGCTCCCACGACTATCAGTATTTTACTTAGCACTACGAATTTTAAGAAAAGATTGAAAACCATGTTTATTTCAGCGTCTAAATGAAGAGAATACTGATTCTTTTAGGGGTTTCTCCCTGGTTTAGGGAAGTCTGTCTGTTACTCTTTTTTAATGTAAGGACTCACCCTCTAACTTCCCTTACTCGTTTTCTAGCGATTATCGGCTCAAGCTGTGGATTTTCAAGCCTAGTCTTATGTCTTGTTGATAACAGGTATTGTCAGCCTAGGAATGTGCGCCTATACCCGGCTATAATGATAGTGGTCACGTCGTGAGCACATTCAGAATGGCAGGCCTCCACCAAGCACGGCACAATAAAGTGCCGTGTGTTAAACGGAGCTTGTAATTTACAGAATACTCTTGGCTTTTTATCGCCTGATAGGTTTCATGCTATTTTATTCCCGACAGCTAGGTGCGAAATTGGATATATGTAAAATAGGAAACCCATGCACAGAAACGTGTTCAATGAGGCACGCGTCATGACGTCGTTAATCCCTCTTCCCCCCCCCCCCACCCCCATCTTCACACCGGAATCCGCTCCCGTGTGCCACTACATTTCGTCATCATCATCAGTAGTTGTTCTACCTTCCGTAACGACTTCAACAAATAACCATACCTTGTGCTTTCTCTTTAGTTCTGCGTAGTTTCGGATTTCGTACCTGACACTGATATCATATTCTGCCCTTCCGTTTCATTCCTTTCAGCACACCTTGTTTTCAACTACAGAAATTTTCTCACGTGATCTAGGTTCTTGTAAATGACCTCTGGTCTTCCAATCGTTAATGGACATTCCTGCATAGTATTGATTAAAATCAGTCTTGGTTGCAATTTTACTTTTTTTTATTTTTCATCGACGCGCTTCGCCTTATTTAGGCATCTTCAGGTTATCTTTTCTATATGGACGCGAGAGGCACCAAGATCTGCATAACACGTTCTCGTTCAGAGGAGCGAGTAACAGTAAGATGGGGCTCAGGTTGTAAGAATAGTGCCAGTACTGGCACACGACGCTGGGGCGCATTATGCTTACTACCTGAGCCCCCATCTTACTGTTACCCGCTCCAGTGAACGGGAAAGTGTTATGCAGATCTTGGTGCCTCTCGCGTCCTGAAGATGCCTAAATAAGACGAAGCACGTCGTTGAAAAGTAAAAAAAATAAAAAATTGCAATCAAAACTGTTTTTAAACAATACTTTTAAGCACTGGTTTGCTGTTATGCCACATATGGGCTGGAAGAATTTCTGCATAGACACGAAATCGATACGTGTATTGCATCTACCTAGAGATGTACCTGACTCACTGTTCTAATATGGAATCCTTGATCGTACATAGCATTATCCTCGTAATACGCAAAGAGAAGGAAATTCTTTGTGACCGTGAAACTCGTCATGACGTGTCCAATGCAGAGTGGTCCTACTAACAGGTATGATTCATGCTGACAATTATTTGTAAACAGTAAACGAAAAATATTTAAGTATAACTGTCAAAGGGTACTTAAGGCAGGTTGCAAACGACGACGTGAACGTACACTGGTACTGTGCACATCTACTACGACACTGTAGGTGTGCTGGACCATCATGCCAAGCAGTAAAAACTTGTGAAACAGTCACCATCTGTTAAACAAAATCATTACCCATTATTGTCCCTTGTGTCTACCAGGCCTTCCACGTATTGCAGTTAGTAAACGAATGACCATCTTTAATTAATCGTCTCGCCATTAGTTGCGTTATTGATCCCAAGATAACATGAATAGTTTTCGTGTCAGAGGTTTCATTCAGCAAAGCATCGTATGCATGCAGTCCTGTGGACGGCAACAGACTGTTAAATTCAAAGGCCGGACAAAAGCGCTTCGGCAGTAGCGCTCTAATGGTTTTCGGACCCTCCAGGTGGAGCTCATCGGTGCCCGTCTGCCATGCAGATGAGGTGATCAATCTACGTCATCGATACAGTAGCGTTAAGGTCGCTAATGGGCCACAGTGTTGGGATATGACACGCAGAATTTACGAAAGTCGATATTCTGACATCGTTCTAATTCCAACATGAATATTCCGGATGGAATATGTCACTTCTAAGGGGACTGAATAAATCCTCATAACAGATTTAAATTTTGGTTTTGAGCCTTAAGACATATCTGCGAATTTATAGGTGCGGGATCATATATTCCGATCTGTCACGGCTTCATAGCTTGTCAGGAAGTTGGATGTGAGACTACCACACGGTGCCTCTTGGAGCTTACAAGCCATTGTCACATATGACACAATTGTGTATTTATTCCTATTACGGACTATAGCATATTGTATCACAATGTTAATTTCGGTCAGTAGCGACGATGTTCAGACCTACAAAACACAGGACCATCCTGTAGCGTAAAGTACACCACATTTACAAAACAAGACATCAGAAATCAATTTAATCATAAAAAACCCCGACACTTATCCTAACACACACAATTTGCTAGTCACACCAAATCAGAGTATGTAAAAATTACTCAGTTAAAGTAGTAAGTCAAAAGACTATCGTCTTTTTTATGTATATTTAGGTAACACAAGCACAGTTCCAACACACATGTTGACTCTCTGAAGCGTCTTATTACACTCTCGTGATACGAGGACTGACAATCCTTCAATCCACATCAGCCGTAAATTACTTACTCACTGAACAAACGAGTGCTCAAAAGCATTTGATTGGGATTTAATAAATATCCTGTCACCAGAGATGTAGGATACCATCGTAAAATTGCCAAGAGAAGGGAGGTCTCATTTAACATATGTAATAAATTTTGAAAAGTAGACTTTAAAAGAAAACATTGCATTATTTGAAATGTATTTATAGTGAGTGTGAAATAAAAATCGTAATACTGCGTTGGCACTTGTATATACACAAAATAAACATCATGCCACTACAAGCCTGTGATAACGAATACTTTTGTTACATACTAGGAATCTGAATCGAATACATTTCGTGTCACAATGAAGAGGTGGCAATACTGAAAAAGACGGAACACCCAATCAAGAGTTATCGTTTCATACAGGACGAGAATATCCGCACGGTTTCAATCAGGACGAGTGTCTGATGATATTACATTCTTTGACAAACAGAATTCGAAAACCGATTTTGTAAATGCATAATACCACAGAGAGGCCACACCAGACTGTCTCCCCATACTCACAACCCCTCCATAAAAAAAAAGCTAAAGACACAAAGGAATTGAGAGATTAACTGCCAGTGGCCAATGATTATTGTCAATTGGGCTGTTTGAAAATTTGTGGGGGACTGCGATTTGTAGCCGGGTGTTCTGCCTACTGGACAGAAGTACTGACCACTGGATACAGTGGTCACCAGAACTTCCTGTCAAACCCAGATTCTCAATTTATACAACATACGTCTGTTGTAGTATCCGTTGAAAGGGTACAGTACCACCCGACATTGAAAATAAGTGCAACATACTTCATTATTTTTGTCAGAAGAACACTTTTTTTTGTAAAAGAACTCAATTTCAATTAATACATCGAAGCCGGATACCAGTGTGGGAATGAATGACAATTTATTTATTTAATTGATCACATGCGCACTCCCACAAAGTAAATCCCTACATCCAGTTTGGTGAGATCTGTGAATTGAATGAATGTATGGTCGTCTGCTAACCGCAGATATTGAATGTGAATATATGATCATCTTTGAGTCGATCCTTTCGCCACCTTTGGTGGGACCAAAGAGATGAAATTTACCAGAGCTTTGAGCGCCTGAAATGTGGCTGACCAATACGATAGCAAGGTGCTTCCCCCACTTCGACAGAGATGGGAGAGGACCTAGAGAACGGCCATGTTTCTCCACTCTGCCGCTGGATCTTGTGCTGTTAATACCGGTTTTAGTTGAGCTCCGTAATGACGAAAGAGTGGAGACATGGTATGCATGTGGAATATTTAAGAGAAGTTTGAAATAATAATTTCTCTATTTCAGGAACTTTTGTGGGGAGAATTAAATGTCAGGCAGGTAATATTAATGAGATTGTAGTAATCTTCGGAAGTGGCCAACGGTCACAATGAAACCACGTGTAGCAATAAGTTGAAATACTTCCGTGTGCTTAAGTTAAGCTGAATTACTAGCGTGTGTACAATAAGTTGAAATACTTAAGAAATAGCGTGTGTACCATAAGTTGAAATATTTAAGAAATGGCGTGTGCAGGACTTGAAATTAGAGACGAGTACTTCCACGTGGTGAGTACTGTGTGAGTCAAACTGTGTTTGAGACAAAAGATAAAGAGAAGTACTCGTCCATGGTATCAGTTGAGGACTCGCGTGTGTGATGAATACGTTCTTAATATTACTTTGCGTGATATGATTCCGTGTGACGCTAGATTCAAACTCTGAGAGAGAAGCAAGGTGAGTCGGCCGTCTATCCAGCAACGCCACTTGGCTTGCATTGCACAGGAAGACGTGCATATATCTCCAGAGTTCATAGTAGGAAAGTAGAATTACGAAGTGGGGCAGTGTCGTGTGAAACTGGGATAAATATTAATTGAAGTGGGAAAGCTGAAAGTCACAATGTTGTGACCATTCTCTGTGTAGTATTTCATGTTGTAGTGTGGTGTATGTCATGTAATTTGGGTATGTGTGGTTTGCACGGGAGAGTAGCGAGGTAGTTTCAAAAGATTAGTGGGTTATGCTTGTTCCTTCGGTACCGCTCGGTCTGGAGGAAAGTTTAGTGATGATGATTGTGAGAGTCGAAGTGTGAGGTACAATAAAAGATCCACCATCCTATCCAGAAAGTGCACTGTAGCGTTAAAAATAATTACGAGACCATAATATAGAGATTCACCATTGTAAAGCCATGCCCACTGGGCGGAATTTCTCATGTGTTATTGTTGTAGGTTATAGAATTTGTGTGTTTAGGTTAGAGAATTTATCGGAATAAATAAGATAGTGAAAAAGAAAAGATTGGTGGACTTTTCCTTCGAATTGTATGTTGTCATAATGTCCCGCATTTATAATGTGTGCGCCATTCATATTCTGTGCGGTGGCCACGTGTTGACAAAAGCCGTTAAATAAAAGACGAAAAGAAAATGTGGTATTGCCAGTGCGTAGTGTACAGTCAGAGTTCTGTAAATTACTGATAGTCAGATGAGTGTTTCCGTTGCGTATTAATCATATGGGAGGATAACTTGTAACTTATGTGTGAGTACTAGAGTTCATGTTACTCGATAAATAAGAATGAATCCACTCGCTTGGCAGACCACTCATCTTGCAGGCCTGACTGCTTGATGCCACAGTATGAGCAAGGCATGTGGGTGCCTCTCACCCTACTCGATGCCCTCATTACTCGCGAAATCTCGCCAAATCTCAAGTGTTCGAGCTTATTGTGCATCTGGAATGAAGCGATCGTTATCTGTCATCACCTTAATTATATATGTGGTGTCAGTTATTTCGGACATGCAGCCACTATGAATCAAGACACAGAGAAATTAAAAACATTAGCTGCCAATGGGCATTGATTTATATCAGTGGGGCAAGTTAATAATTTTTGCCAGACCAAGATTCTAACCCAGGACTCTTGCTTACTAGACAGATGCATTTACTACTACGCCATCCCGGCACAATCATTAACATAGCCGCACAGACTAATGTTGCATGCCTCCCATCAGACCCAAAGTCTCAACTTATACCACACACTGATGTAGTACCACTGCTTATTAAGTTTATTACTCGCTGCATCTCGAAGAGTCCCGCAAATGTTCGAGTTTGGCGTGTATCTGCGCTGAAGGAATATTGATCGTCATCATCTTAATTATATACGTAGTGTCTGTTCTTTCCAAATGTCAGAAAGAACTAGTACTGTTTTAAATACATTCCAGTTATAGTAACTATTGATTTACCAGTGACAAACGGAGTATAAAGAGTCACACTCGTTTAAGCTACGAAATTAATTCATAATTACATTTTATTTCAACCCAGGTCCTTTTGTCAGATACTTTTCTGTGCTTGACCCAGATGTATTATGAGCTCCATCACGGTTGCCAGATGCTTATACCTATACTGACAAATATTTTGCATTTGAAAGTTAGCCTTCTACCAGGAGAAAACCTAGTGTCACCCGAATTTACCTTCAAAAAAATGTGTCAATCGATGTGACGACAGTTGACAAACTTCAACTTGGAGACGCCGTACTGTTCGTATTTCGTTTTTTACATAATGAGACTAGTGTGTTATAACATTATGTCGTTTCATGGCGACAGCAAATTGAAGATTTATCGCGAACACGTCACTTACGGAGCTGCTTGCTTTGATTTTTATGTCAGTTAATGACATACTGGCAAAATAGCTTTCAGGACACCCTGACGTGAATGATAATAATATTCAGACTTATCTGTAATCACTGTGATCATATCTTTGATAATCATGTTGTGGAGTTGAAAAAAGTAGATTCACATACTCTTATATGCTTTCTTTTATCTCTCATCTTCGCAATTGTAACACATCTTGATACTAGCAATAACATTAGTATTTCTGCTTGTTGCAGACATTTGGTCATTTTCTCCGAAAATGTAAATATGTCGCGATTCCTGAGGGTGTGCCTAGGTGAGAGACTAAGAGCACAGCTTAAATTTCTATGTTAGAAACCGGCAACGAGGCTTACTGGGTCGACTCCTAATGACATTTGTATTCGCATCGGGTGATACGTCACTTTTACGTCACTTCTGCACCTAATTCTAATGACGCTAGTTTCTTCCTGTAAGAAAACGGGCTCCATTCTGTTTCTGGGTGGTGGAAGGTAAGAGCGGCGACCAGTGATGCAGGTTGCTGGCATCGCCTATTATCTGTACAGGTACGTCAGGCACGTGGGACGCTTCAGATCGTCGGTGTGTCTTTAGGTGCCTCCGCTGAGTCTTACAATTACATGTACAGCAGGATCCAACCTGATATGTGTGCAGGGTTATTGTGACTACACTAGGCACGAGATAAGTTGCAAATGGCAAGTCGGAAGACTTAATTTTTTTTTTCCTTTTTTAACTGAAGTATTTAAGAGTATGTGTGTGCATACATATTGTTTACGTGATAATTAATGAAGTAATATACTTCAGTTTTTATTATTCTACCATTTTCATCCATACCTATACCATAAATAATTTAGTATGAGCGGTAAATACCTGGCTGTTGGCCGCTCGAAACAACACACTATCATCAGTAAGATGTTGAGAGCTGTAGCTTCAACCGATCGCAGTAAAACTTAAGTCGGTCTGTGGAGGCTTTCCACGAATATAATTCTTACGGCAGCAGTTATGGCGGGGCATTCTCATATTCAGCCAGATACCAATGACCCTTCAGCGATTTCAAGCGACTCAGACAAAATGAGAAATGAGGTAACGCACCACAATTCAAAAAAACCGATGCATAGGGACAAAATCAATATAAAATCAATGAAAATGCAGTGGCTGTACGTCATTGCTAAGGGGTCAGCAATGTTTAAACTGCAGAGTATATATACAAAGTGTTTCAAAAATGACCGGTATATTTGAAATGGCAATAAAAACTAAACGAGCAGCGATAGAAATACACCGTTTGTTGCAATATGCTTGGGCCAAAAGTACATTTTCAGGCGGACAAACTTTCGAAATTACAGTAGTTACAATTTTCAACAACAGATGGCGCTGCAAGTGATGTGAGAGATATAGAATACAACGCAGTCTGTGGGTGCGCCATTCTGTACGTCGTCTTTCTGCTGTAAGCATGTGCTGTTCACAATGTGCAAGTGTGCTGTAGACAACATGGTTTATTCCTTAGAACAGAGGATTTTTCTGGTGTTGAAATTCCACCACCTAGAACACAGTGTTGTTGCAACAAGACGAAGTTTTCAACGGAGGTTTAATGTAACCAAAGGACCGAAAAGCGATACAATAAAGGATATGTTTGAAAAATTTCAACGGACTGGGAAAGTGACGGATGAACGTGCTGGAAAGGTAGGGCGACCGCATACGGCAACCACAGAGGGCAACGCGCAGCTAGTGCAGCAGGTGATCCAACAGCGGCCTCGGGTTTCCGTTCGCCGTGTTGCAGCTGCGGTCCAAATGACGCCAACGTCCACGTATCGCCTCATTCGCCAGAGTTTACACCTCTATCCATACAAAATTCAAACGCGGCAACCCCTCAGCACCGCCACCATTGCTGCACGAGAGACATTCGCTAACGATATAGTGCACAGGATTGATGACGGCGATATGCATGTGGGCAGCATTTGGTTTACTGACGAAGCTTATTTTTACCTGGACAGCTTCGTCAATAAACAGAACTGGCGTATATGGGGAACCGAAAAGCCCCATGTTGCAGTCCCATCGTCCCTGCATCCTCAAAAAGTACTGGTCTAGGCCGCCATTTCTTCCAAAGGAATCATTGGCCCATTTTTCAGATCCGAAACGATTACTGCATCACGCTATCTGGACATTCTTCGTGAATTTGTGGCGGTACAAACTGCCTTAGACGACACTGCGAACACCTCGTGGTTTATGCAAGATGGTGCCCGGCCACATCGCGCGGCCGACGTCTTTAATTTCCTGAATGAATATTTCGATGATCGTGTGATTGCTTTGGGCTATCCGAAACATACAGGAGGCGGCGTGGATTGGCCTCCCTATTCGCCAGACATGAACCCCTGTGACTTCTTTCTGTGGGGACACTTGAAAGACCAGGTGTACCGTCAGAATCCAGAAACAATTGAGCAGCTGAAGCAGTACATCTCATCTGCATGTGAAGCCATTCCGCCAGACACGTTGTCAAAGGTTTCGGGTAATTTCATTCAGAGACTACGCCATATTATTGCTACGCATGGTGGATATGTGGAAAATATCGTACTATAGAGTTTCCCAGACCGCAGCGCCATCTGTTGTTGAAAACTATAACTACTGTAATTTCGAAAGTTTGTCTGCCTGAAAATGTACTGTTGTCCCAAGCATATTGTAACAAACGGTGTATTTCTATCGCTGCTCGTTTAGTTTTTATTGCCGTTTCAAATATACCGGTCATTTTTGAAACATCCTGTATATATATATATATATATATATATATATATATATACGGTCTCAAGTCCAGTGACAGGTTTGTTGCAGCTGTCCATGCTATTCTCTCCTGCGCAAGCTCCTTCATCTCCGAGTAATTACTGCAACATACATCATTCTGAATGTCTTGGTCTCCCTTTAAAAGTTTTACCCGCCACACCTGCCTCCAGTACTAAATTTGTACTCCTCGATGCTCAGTACGTGTCCTACCAACCGGTATCTTATTCTAGTCAGTTCGTCCTACAAATTCTTCAGCTTCACAATTCTATGCAGTACCTCCTCATTGCCGGCCAGGGTGCCCGAGCGGTTATAGGCGCCACAGTCTGGAACTGCGAGACCGCTATGGTCACAGGTTCCAATCCTGCCTCGGGGCTTGGATGTGTGTGATGGCTTTAGGTTAGTTAGGTTTAACAGTTGTGGGATACTGATGACCTCAGAAGTTAAGTCCCATAGTGCTCAGAGCAATTTGAACCATTTTGAATCTCCTCATTAGTTACGTCATCTACCCAACTAATCTTCAGCATTCTTTACTAGCACCACATTTCGAAAGCCTCTATTCTCTTCTTGTCTAAACTACAAAGCATACGTGTTTCTCCTCCATACATGACTACAGTCCACACAAATACTTTAAGAAAAGATATCCTAAGACTTCAATCTATACTCGATATTAACAAATTTATCATCTTCAAAAACACCTTCCTTGCTATAGTCAACCTACATTTTATATCCTCCCTAATTCGACTATCTTCAGTTATTTTGTAAAAATCATCTACTACTTAAAGTGTCTCAATTCCTAATCTAATTCCCTCGGCATCACCTAACTTAATTCGACTACATTTTATTGTCCTCATTTTGCTTTTGTTGATGTTCATCTTATATCTTCCTTTCAAGACACTGTCCATTCCGTTCAACTGCTATTCCAGGTCCTTTGTTGTCTCTGACAGAATTACGATGTCATCAGCAAAAGTCGAAGTTTTTATCTCTTCTCCACGGATTTAAATTCCTACAACAAATTTGTCTTCCGTTTCCTTTAACGCTTGCTCAATATACGGATTAAATAACATCAGGGATAGGCTACAACCCTGTCTCACTCCCTTCGCAACCACTGCTTCCCTTTCATGCCCGTCGACTCTTGTAACTGCCATCTGGCTTCTGTACAAATTATAAATTGCCTTTCGCTCCTATTATGTTACCCCTGCCCCATTCAGAATTTGAAGCAGTGTATTCCAGTCACCATTGTCAAAAGCTTTCTCTAAGCCTACAAATGCTAGAAACGTAAGTTTGCCTTTCCTAACCCTTTCTTATAAGACAAGCCGTGGGGTCAATATTGCCACGCGTGTTCCAACATGTATACGGAATCCAAACTGATCGCCCCTGAGGTCGGCTTCTACCAGTTTTACCATTTGTCTGTAAGGAATTTGTGTTAGTATTTTGAAACTGCGACTTATGAAACTTATAGTTCGGTAGTTTTCACACCTGTCAACAATTGCTTTCTTTGGGATCGTAATTATTATATTCTTCTGGAAGTCTGAGGGTATATCGTCTGTCTCATACATCTTTCTGACCAGACGGAAGAGTTTGGCCATGTCTGGTTCACCATAAAGCTATCAGTAGTTGTAACGGAATGTTGGCTACTCCATGGGCCTTGTTTCGTATTAGGTCTTCCAGTGTTCTGTAAAATTCTTCATGCAGTATCGTATCTCCCATTTCATTTTCATCTCCTTCCTCTCCCATTTCCATAATATTGCCGTCAAGCACATCGCCATTGTATAGACCCTCTGTTTTCTCCTGCTACCCTTCTGCTTTCCCTTCTTTGCTTAGAACGGATTTTCTATTGCAGATCATGACGCTCATATAAGTGGTTCTGTTTCCTCCATAGCTCTCTTAAATTTTTCTGTATTCAGGGTCTATCTAGTGGTATATGCTTGTGCACCCTTACATTTGTCCTCTAGCCATCCATCCTTAGCAATTTTTCTTTTGCTGTCGATCTCATTTTTGTGATGTTTGTATTCTGTTTCGCCTGCTCCATTTACTGCATTTGTATATTTTCTCCTTAGATACACACACACACACATATATACACTCCTGGAAATTGAAATAAGAACACCGTGAATTCATTGTCCCAGGAAGGGGAAACTTTATTGACACATTCCTGGGGTCAGATACATCACATGATCACACTGACAGAACCACAGGCACATAGACACATGCGACAGAGCATGCACAATTTCGGCACTAGTACAGTGTATATCCACCTTTCGCAGCAATGCAGGCTGCTATTCTCCCATGGAGACGATCGTAGAGATGCTGGATGTAGTCCTGTGGAACGGCTTGCCATGCCATTTCCACCTGGCGCCTCAGTTGGACCAGCGTTCGTGCTGGACGTGCAGACCGCGTGAGACGACGCTTCATCCAGTCCCAAACATGCTCAATGGGGGACAGATCCGGAGATCTTGCTGGCCAGGGTAGTTGACTTACACCTTCTAGAGCACGTTGGGTGGCACGGGATACACGCGGACGTGCATCGTCCTGTTGGAACAGCAAGTTCCCTTGCCGGTCTAGGAATGGTAGAACGATGGGTTCGATGACGGTTTGGATGTACCGTGCACTATTCAGTGTCCCCTCGACGATCACCAGTGGTGTACGGCCAGTGTAGGAGATCGCTCCCCACACCATGATGCCGGGTGTTGGCCCTGTGTGCCTCGGTCGTATGCAGTCCTGATTGTGGCGCTCACCTGCACGGCGCCAAACACGCATACGACCATCATTGGCACCAAGGCAGAAGCGACTCTCATCGCTGAAGACGACACGTCTCCATTCGTCCCTCCATTCACGCCTGTCGCGACACCACTGGAGGCGGGCTGCACGATGTTGGGGCGTGAGCGGAAGACGGCCTAACGGTGTGCGGGACCGTAGCCCAGCTTCATGGAGACGGTTGCGAATGGTCCTCGCCGATACCCCAGGAGCAACAGTGCCCTAATTTGCTGGGAAGTGGCGGTGCGGTCCCCTACGGCACTGCGTAGGATCCTACGGTCTTGGCGTGCATCCGTGCGTCGCTGCGGTCCGGTCCCAGGTCGACGGGCACGTGCACCTTCCGCCGACCACTGGCGACAACATCGATGTTCTGTGGAGACCTCACGCCCCACGTGTTGAGCAATTCGGCGGTACGTCCACCCGGCCTCCCGCATGCCCACTATACGCCCTCGCTCAAAGTCCGTCAACTGCACATACGGTTCACGTCCACGCTGTCGCGGCATGCTACCAGTGTTAAAGACTGCGATGGAGCTCCGTATGCCACGGCAAACTGGCTGACACTGACGGCGGCGGTGCACAAATGCTGCGCAGCTAGCGCCATTCGACGGCCAACACCGCGGTTCCTGGTGTGTCCGCTGTGCCGTGCGTGTGATCATTGCTTGTACAGCCCTCTCGCAGTGTCCGGAGCAAGTATGGTGGGTCAGACACATCGGTGTCAATGTGTTCTTTTTTCCATTTCCAGGAGTGTATATATATATATATATATATATATATATATATATATTTATATATATATATATATATAGAGGAGAGAGAGAGAGAGAGAGAGAGAGAGAGATAGAGAGAGAGAGATGCTTGATAAATAGGAGACGTTGTGGCACATATCCTCTTGCGATGTCGCTCCCAGTTCTATCCTTATATGGATAATTTTTCACCTATTAAAGACCGTGGCGGGCTATCGGACTAGTGCAGTACAACCTGTGTTGATTTTGTAAGACGTCGTGGTCTCCTGACCTTCATTGCTTACATATTCCGCCCTCACAATCATATTCCGCACATCAAGACGCTTCATTCGTACCGAAACTCGATAAGATAAAGTCAATGTTGTATCAATTCCTGTAAACAATATGCAAATAACAAGAAGACGCACCGGGGTTGAAATACTCGAGGCTGGCGTACACACATACATTCCAGACTCGACGGTCACAGGAGCTTTTAGTTCAGGAGACGCAAACAGCACAACGGGACACCAGTCCCTTCAGAGGATGAGTCAACGCCAAACGTCGAGGAGACCACCGATGAAGCGGACAGAGGGTGCCCGAGTGAAACGGGGAAAAACCCCGTGTTTGGCTTAAAAGCAAATTCCGCTACTTTGTGTGGGAGCGGCCAGCCTACGCATTCTTCACACATAGCACACAGTTTCAGAGATTTTCACAGGGAGACAGAAAACGCCAAACGCCAATGCTACGGATTTCTGGACTGGTCGCCTTAAACGAAACGTCATTCTCCCGTTATAGAAGAGCAATGCTGATTGGCAGACGATATTTCTGACGCCTTGACCTGAAGGAGTAATGGAAGAGACCGAAAGATATACCCCTTCACGTGTGTCATGGAGATTCGCATTTCCGTTGTCGCAGTTGGAGCGAGGAAGAGGTCTCTCCTCAGTACTTCACTGGGAGAGCACCTCTGTTGAGAGCGAATCGAAGTGCGACATACTATATAGAGTCCTTGCGATTAAGCGTTGTTCACTGTGTTGGCCGATACACTTACTGTGTGGTGTGAACAGACAGAGTTACAGTTAAACACCTGTGAGCGAATTTTTGAATGACATCGCGGTAGACTGGTTATCTGACTGGTGTACCACGCCAATAGTTACACTAGTGGCGAATAGGAATCATTGACCTCATCAAGTTGTAGGGAGAGTTTGATTGGCGAAGGTCAATCCAGATAGAACGAGAGTTATCTTATTTGTCAGCAGTGAGCGGCGCAGAAAGCAGACATCGCAGCTTATGGTATTGTACGCTACAGCAATTGCGAGCACCATATTTCCTCCACAACAGGACACTTCACTGCATTTCACAAGCGACAGCCTCTACTGTACCTAGCAACATTCTGAAGGATAATTAATCAAGTTGAGTAGGCGTGCCTCTCAGCCATTCTGCCAAGTCAACAACCATCTCAAACTTTGTATAGAAATTTCATTAGCGAGTCCTATCCTTGAGAGGTAACTTCACATTCCAAAAAGAACCAGGACATAACTTGTTCAATACGTAATTAAAAGTGCCATTGTGATTTCTCAGAATTTTTGCAAATTAAACAATAACTTTTGTTACTTTCATGTTTTTCTTACACTAACTAGCACTACTCCAGTACCCAAGTATCCCACTAGTTATGTAAGAAATTTTGCGAATCTTTGTGTCATTTCCTTACAGCGGACGACTCCAGAAGATATTTATTGCTGAAAGTTTTCAGGCATTTCTCTTTAGAACTTTAGGAGCGTCTGTCTGACTTCTGTAGGAGTGTGGGGGTGGAAATTGCATCTTGCACGAGGCACAGGGTAAAGGGTACATCTCAGATTAATCCGTTGCGCAGAATAACAGAATCTCAGATCAACCCCACCCTCACAATTTCAGTAAACTCTCTAAGCACTACGGAGCTAAGCTCTTACACACAATCTTTAATTTTGAATACTGTTCAGAAAAAAATTGTTCAAGTGACTGAGCACTATGGGACTCAACCTCTGCGGTCATCTGTCCCCTAGAACCTAGAACTACTTAAACCTAAGGACATCACAAACATCCATGCCCAAGGCAGGATAGTTTTATGCAAGAGTGGTAAGCTTGATTTTTCATGAATTGTGATCGTCGAATTGTTGTCCTCTAACAAAGAACTTATTATATTTTCAATGTGTTGGTTGGAACGGTCAACAGAACCCTGACTTTGGCTGTGCTTTTGTTTTCCATGCACAATTTTCTGTTCTGACAAATGATTTGCAAGTTCACTTACAACATTATTGACAAATTCTCTGCCATTATCAGTTTGAAGAATCCACGGCGCCCCCACTGTTAGGAATATGTCATTAAGCCCTCTATCATGTTAACGCAAGAAGGGGAACAAATTTTATGAGATGGTCTTAGTAAACTAAAACGAATTTTACATTCACCTCTGGTAGTGTTTGGAAATCAATCAAATCGACTTGCCATCCGCTCTTCATTTCCGAATAGAGAACTGGCTTTGAAACTAGCCCTCTTTTCGTTTTTGTTCTCTTTTCTTGACAAAAATCACACATTGATAAACAGAGGCATGTCATTTGCTTGGTGATATTGGCAAATTTTTTTTATGTCCCGGCTGACATCCTATAGCGCCAGCATGACCCACAGCTACATGAGTTGTGTCAACCACATCATAAAGCTTATCAGCTGGAACAAAGTATTTTATTTTCCCTTCACACTGTGCAATGAGTTTTTTCACGTCTACTGATAACACATTATAGTGAGAAGACCTTTTGTTCTCAGTCTGAAAAATTTCCACCAGAACCTTTTCTCTCTACAGCTTTTCATTGGCTTGTCTATTACATGAGGGCTCATCCACGATGTAACGCCTCACAATAATTATACTAGGATTTTAATAAAACCTTTTGAATGCAGCCAGCAACTTAACATGTGCTCTCGTCTTTGCAAAATCCCATTCAAAATAAAGAACATTGCGAGTGAAGAGCGGTTGAAAGGCGCGAGGTGCGAGCCACAGATGATTCGAGGATTTCCTGTTCGTACAGGCAGCGACATGCTTTCCGACTAGGCAGAATTAAATGAATCAAGGACTTATCAGTTTATTCTAAGGCATGTAAATTGTAGCTAGGATAAACCGATTCGACCTAGGCTAAACTGTTTTATCCTATCGGTAACAGGATGAACGAGTTTGTCCTAGGCGAAACCAGTTCATCCTAAAAATCGGCTTTGGTCGGTAAAAACATTCGAAAGCCTGGCATAAAAGTACGATCTGGCGGTGTCTGAATAGTAATTGCCCTCCCGATGTTACTGCCTGCTTCTTTTAGAGTTTTACTAGGATATTTATTCGAAAAGTTAAAACCCCAACATTATCATTCGTTATAATAACGTGTGTGTAAAAATCAGTAGGTAGTGTGTAGTTGTTCTGCTACTCCCAGTGGTCACTAAATTCCACATAAATGTCCTTTTTCAAAAAGAAAAAGCCCTAAACAATCTTGTTCTACGGAATCTGTCTATTCTTAGGTGTGGTTCGTTACAGACGCGCATACTTATACACAACGGAATACTCTGTAGCATTTGAAATATTTTACTATTGGTCACTGTATAACTTTTTCTTCAGTTAGCCCAAGTTTCACTTATTTTCACCTGATCAACAGGATATGTAGCCAAAACCGAGCATTCATTCATCTACAGGTTTATTGCATTACGTTGCTATGATATGGTACTGCCACACTATCACAAAACAATAGCGATGTTGTAGCGGTCCTGAATATGTCGAGTGCAACATACCTTTCGTAATTTTCAACGCGATAGGGTCCGCAGCTGCGATGAATTTTTTGAATATAGTTTACTAATGCAACAAGGATACTTCATGTCTGAGTAACTGTTATATGCAGAAATGGTTATGGTAGAATTATAGATTGAAATAAAGGTACAAGACTATTTATTTAGTTAACTTCTCGTGACTATTCACTACTAACATCTTGAAAAATTTGTACTCAGTGAAACTGATGGAAGGAATGAATTTGAAATAAATATATGACTCTATTTTACCTTATTACTATTCGAACTCAAGAGGACAAAAATATTATACAGGACAAAGCGATTAAAGTTACATGAGACATGTAGTGTCCCCAGAACTGTCACACAAAGACCTGCTCCATAATGTACACCGGATAGAGCACACAGGCTGATTCCACTGTCCCTACCGCTATCGTTTCATGCAACCTGCCGTGCTATAGTTGTCCTTCATAAGCCATGGGCCAGATGGTATTATTGTGGTGTTTGCTATGCGGAAACTACTAGTCCCACAGAAAAATATTAACCTGACCTTTCTGTAGGAAATTTAATATAGTTAAATTTTCTACTAGGATAGCTTTTCGTTAGAGGACGTAGTTTTCGAGTTATTTAAAAAAAGCGTAGAAAAGTGATCTTCAGGCCATAAAATAAATACGTCGTGATATTCGTCAGACATTCTGGCTGCGAAACTACTATGCTTGGAAGGGTTCACTCAGGATCGACTTTTCAGCGTCATTAGTTCTAGCGTAGCGCTTACAGTAGTTGTTTTTCGTTTATTACTCTCACGGGCACCTTCAAATTAATAATGTTAAATGAGTAGACAACTAAGCTGGTGGCGCAATACCACAATCAATAGAGACTACAATGAGGTATGCGTGTGGTTTGGAGGTACGTTTCCAGGTCACTTTTATAAGGTTTTGTTTAATAACGGCCTTCGACGAAAACGTATACCGGTACAAAATTTAGTTACAATGAACTTCCAACAAAAAGGTCCTGCTCGTTGTTCCTGTACGACTAGCTGTGCGCGCCTAGCGTGCTAGTGAACGTGAATCTCGTGCGTGGTTTATGAGGGCCAGCTGCAACATTGCGGATAGCATAAAACAACAACAGTAGGAGCAACTGATTCAACTTTTAAAATGACATGCAGAAAGAATTTGGTGAATGAAAGTTCATGTTACTAAACTCGACTGTGGATCGAATACTGCTCATAAACATAATGTAATCTGCGCTACTTGAACGTAACCACGAACGCCACTCTATTATCAGTGTCTAAGAAATACCGTCAATCAATTTAACTCGCAAATATTTCGCTGGACATAATGTTATCTAATGTTCCAGAGCGTCGTCATTTTTTGTATCACTTTACTAATACAAACCCGTCGCAGATTTTACCAATAGAAACCCGTTGCTGGTTTTATGCATTGTTCCTTCTTTCCCTCCTTCTCATCATACTTAAATGCAGTCACTTTCAATTGCACACCATAATACACAGTCAGGGAAGTACACTTTAACTGTAGTGCAACTTCGACCACAACAGAAAGATAAAGAACACTCTGGTCGCCATTATGGACGCCTAATGATTGGCTGAGTCCACACTCGCCCCCGTGACCGTCGGCAGAGAAGATTACCGTAACAGATGTTGCACTGTTCTAATAGTGGGCTCAGGGATAGCAGCAAAAATTACTTGCAAGTAGTCGACATGTAATGAACGGAATATTGGAAAACTGGCGAACATAAGAGACAATGATAACTCGATTTGTGAGAATCTAATAGCTGTCCAGTGCCATTAAAGTAAGTACATCATTCCATTTGAAAACGTCCACTAGTCTCAATGTAACGGTTGATACAAGAGTTAACATTGCCTCTCTGATTACTGCCATAGAAGAATTACAAGGTTTAAATGGGACACACTGTAAATGTGAAAGCTGGCAGCTGTGTTAAGTCGGGTGAACAGCAAGTTTGTTTAGCTTATGTGGTGTGCAGAGAGTAAATAACGCACAGAAGAAGAATAAGCTGGTCTAGATTAAAGGGCTTAACTTACACAAGTAATGCAGCATTTGGAGACAAAAACGGGGTTTGGGGCAATCGACAACACAAAATGATATCCATCACTTCTGAACCATATCATCTTCATCTTTGCCTAGGTGTGGTGTGTCGTCTTCCGGAGCCTTGGCTTTGCTCTGCCGCGATTGGTCCGTTTGCTTTTAAATTTCGGAGGGCGCAGAGTTCTGTGAAGAGACCTGCTGACGACGTGAGTATCGAGTGCTGCTGCCAGAGTGAGACGGGGTGTTTACTTTTCGGTTGTGTGGCAACGCAATGTTGCGGGAAAGGTGGTATAACTTCCTGTGATCGCACGTCATTGCTACGAGCGTGTGTACTCGGGACGGCGGCAATCGTTCTGAACGGGCTGTGTGATAAGCTCGGCGTGGCAACTGTTGACGCGGCGTGTCCGCGTTGCTATGGCAGAACTGGGGCGATTGACAACTCGAGTTGGTGCTGGTTGCTACCTGTCGCCGAATGCTTGTCTGCCTTCTGGACTAACGGTGAGAACTTCTTGACTTGATGTGTCTCACTAAATTTCTGTCCGTGTCGTCGGGTGTGTTTTGCTCTAAGGTCGTATGCCATGGTGTTTCGCAATTTTAGTAGGCTCAGGCGTGCCCAAAATCCCGATTCAATGATCTGTTATATTATCAAGTATAACTATCACTAGAAAAGAGTGTTAACTCTATGTGCCTTAATAACCGAACCTAAAATATTATCTGTGGTTGAAATTTTATTCTGACCCAAGTGCAATAACGATCTTGTATTTCCTCCCCATTAACCATGGATCTTGCCGTTGATGGGGAGGCTTGCGTGCCTCAACGATACAGATAGCGGTACCGTAGGTGCTACCATAACGGAGGGGTATCTGTTGAGAGGCCAGACAAACGTGTGGTTCCTGAAGAGGGGCAGCAGCCTTTTCAGCAGTTGCAGGGGCAACAGTCTGGATGATTGACTGATTTGGCCTTGTAACACTAACAAAATGGCCTTGCTGTTCGGGTACTGCGAACGGCTGAAAGCAAGGGGAAACTACAGCCGTAATTTTTCCCGAGGGCATGCAGCTTTACTGTATGATTAAATGATGATGGCGTCCTCTTGGGTAAAATATTCCGGAGGTAAAATAGTCCCCCATTCGGATCTCCGGGCGGGGACTACTCAAGAGGACGTCATTATCAGGAGATATAAAACTGGCGTTCTACGGATCGGAGCGTGGAATGTCAGATCCCTTAATCGGGCAGGTAGGTTAGAAAATTTAAAAAGCGAAATGGATAGGTTAAAGTTAGATATAGTGAGAATTAGTGAAGTTCGGTGGCAGGAGGAACAAGACTTTTGGTCAGGTGAATATAGGGTTATAAATACAATATCAAATAGGGGTAATGCAGGTGTAGATTTAATAATGAATAAAAAAATAGGAGTAAGGGTAAGCTACTACACACAGCATAGTGAATGCATTATTCTGGTCAAGATAGACACGAAGCCCACACCTACTACAGTAGTACAAGTTTATATGCCAACTAGCTCTGCAGATGACGAAGAAATTGATGAAATGTATGATGATATAAAAGAAATTATTCAGGTAGTGAAGGGAGACGAAAATTTAATAGTCATGGGTAACTGGAATTCGTCTGTAGGAAAAGGGAGAGAAGGATACATAGTAGGTGAAAATGGATTGGGGCTAAGAAATGAAAGAGGAAGCCGCCTGGTAGAATTTTGCGCAGAGCATAACTTAATCATAGCCAACACTTGGTTCAAGAATCATGGAAGAAGGTTGTATACATGGAAGAACCCTGGAGATACTAAAAGGTATCAGATAGATTATATTATGGTAAGACAGAGATTTAGGAACCAGGTTTTAAATTGTAAGACATTTCCAGGCGCAGATGTGGACTCTGACCACAATCTATTGGTTATGAACTGTAGATTAAAACTAAAGAAACTGCCAAAAGGTGGGAATTTAAGGAGATGGGACCTGGATAAACTGACTAAACCCGAGGTTGTACAGAGTTTCACGGAGAGCTTAAGGAAACAATTGACAGGACTGAGGGATTGACAGGGCCAGCAGCTGAGCAGCAAGTCGTATACTCCTAGCTCACTCGTTTGTTACATAGTTTAATTCTTAATTTCTTTGCGTGTTTTTGGTACTTGCATTGTTTAATTCATAAATTTCGGGCGTTTTATAGTAGTTGAGAGTTGTAGCATCGCGGTTTAGTACCTGAATAGTGTAAATTCGCGTAGTCGTTTGTCTACTGTTTTTGTTTTTGAACGGCCAGTGTCGGTTGGTCACAGTCAGTGTGCTCCCTGCCGCCGTTGGATAAGCAGCTGAGCAGCAAGTCGTATACTCCTAGCTCACTCGTTTGTTACATAGTTTAATTCTTAATTTCTTTGCGTGTTTTTGGTACTTGCATTGTTTAATTCATAAATTTCGGGCGTTTTATAGTATTTGAGAGTTGTAGCATCGCGGTTTAGTACCTGAATAGTGTAAATTCGCGTAGTCGTTTGTCTACTGTTTTTGTTTTTGAACGGCCAGTGTCGGTTGGTCACAGTCAGTGTGCTCCCTGCCGCCGTTGGATAAGCAGCTGAGCAGCAAGTCGTATACTCCTAGCTCACTCGTTTGTTACATAGTTTAATTCTTAATTTCTTTGCGTGTTTTTGGTACTTGCATTGTTTAATTCATAAATTTCGGGCGTTTTATAGTATTTGAGAGTTGTAGCATCGCGGTTTAGTACCTGAATAGTGTAAATTCGCGTAGTCGTTTGTCTACTGTTTTTGTTTTTGAACGGCCAGTGTCGGTTGGTCACAGTCAGTGTGCTCCCTGCCGCCGTTGGATAAACCAGCTGAGCAGCAAGTTGTATACTCCTAGCTCACTCGTTTGTTACATAGTTTAATTCTTAATTCCTTTGCGTGTTTTTGGTACTTGCATTGTTTAATTCATAAATTTCGGGCGTTTTATAGTAGTTGAGAGTTGTAGCATCGCGGTTTAGTACCTGAATAGTGTAAATTCGCGTAGTCGTTTGTCTACTGTTTTTGTTTTTGAACGGCCAGTGTCGGTTGGTCACAGTCAGTGTGCTCCCTGCCGCCGTTGGATAAGCAGCTGAGCAGCAAGTCGTATACTCCTAGCTCACTCGTTTGTTACATAGTTTAATTCTTAATTTCTTTGCGTGTTTTTGGTACTTGCGTTGTTTAATTCATAAATTTCGGGCGTTTTGTAGTAGTTGAGAGTTGTAGCATCGCGGTTTAGTACCTGAATAGTGTAAATTCGCGTAGTCGTTTGTCTACTGTTTTTGTTTTTGAACGGCCAGTGTCGGTTGGTCACAGTCAGTGTGCTCCCTGCCGCCGTTGGATAAGCAGCTGAGCAGCAAGTCGTATACTCCTAGCTCACTCGTTTGTTACATAGTTTAATTCTTAATTTCTTTGCGTGTTTTTGGTACTTGCATTGTTTAATTCATAAATTTCGGGCGTTTTATAGTAGTTGAGAGTTGTAGCATCGCGGTTTAGTACCTGAATAGTGTAAATTCGCGTAGTCGTTTGTCTACTGTTTTTGTTTTTGAACGGCCAGTGTCGGTTGGTCACAGTCGGTGTGCTCCCTGCCGCCGTTGGATAAGCAGCTGAGCAGCAAGTCGTATACTCCTAGCTCACTCGTTTGTTACATAGTTTAATTCTTAATTTCTTTGCGTGTTTTTGGTACTTGCGTTGTTTAATTCATAAATTTCGGGCGTTTTATAGTATTTGAGAGCGTTGCATCGCGTTTTAGTACCTGAATAGTGTAATTTCTCTTAGTCTCCTTCCGCCGCCGAGTAGTGTCAGCAGTGCGCAAGTAGCAGCATTACTGCATTTACTAGGCAATCTTGTATTTTAATAACCGTTTAAATTTTGTCAATTTGTTTGCGCTCTCAGTAGATTAGTTCAGACGTTTTTTGCAAAACAGTTTTTAGCATGGATAGGGACTGCAACTGCTGTGTTCGGATGCAGGCTGAGTTGGCATCCCTTCGCTCCCAGCTTCAGGCAGTGTTGCCTTCGGTCACACAGCTTGAGGCTGTTGCCAATGGGCATCACTGTGGGGGTCCGGATGGGGGTTTGTCGGGGACGGCCAGCTCGTCCCATGCATCCCCTGATCGGACTACGACTGTGGTTGCCCGGGATACTGCCCGCATTGAGGCTGATCCCTCACCTGTGGTAGAGTGGGAGGTCGTTTCAAGGTGTGGCAGGGGGCGAAAGACACTCCAGAGGGCTGAACGGAAAGCCTCTCCAGTTTGTCTGACGAACCGGTTTCAGGCTCTGTCTCAGGCTGATACTGATCTTCGGCCTGACATGGCTGCTTGTCCTGTTCCAGAGGTTGCCCCTCAGTCTGCAAGATCCGGGCAGTTGCAGAGGGTGGGCTTACTGGTAGTTGGGAGCTCTAACGTCAGGCGCGTAATGGGGCCCCTTAGGGAAATGGCAGCAAGAGAGGGGAAGAAAACCAATGTGCACTCCGTGTGCATACCGGGGGGAGTCATTCCAGATGTGGAAAGGGTCTTCCCGGATGCCATGAAGGGTACAGGGTGCACCCATCTGCAGGCTGTCGCTCATGTCGGCACCAATGTTGTGTGTCGCTATGGATCGGAGGAAATCCTCTCTGGCTTCCGGCGGCTATCTGATTTGGTGAAGACTGCCAGTCTCGCTAGCGGGATGAAAGCAGAGCTCACCATCTGCAGCATCGTCGACAGGACTGACTGCGGACCTTTGGTACAGAGCCGAGTGGAGGGTCTGAATCAGAGGCTGAGGCGGTTCTGCGACCGTGTGGGCTGCAGATTCCTCTACTTGCGCCATAGGGTGGTGGGGTTTCGGGTTCCGCTGGATAGGTCAGGAGTCCACTACACGCAACAAGCGGCTACACGGGTAGCTGGGGTTGTGTGGCGTGGACTGGGCGGTTTTTTAGGTTAGATGGCCTTGGGCAAGTACAGAAAGGGCAAGAGCCTCAACGGGTGCGGGGCAAAGTCAGGACATGCGGGGACCAAGCAGCAATCGGTATTGTAATTGTCAACTGTCGAAGCTGCGTTGGTAAAGTACCGGAACTTCAAGCGCTGATAGAAAGCACCGAAGCTGAAATCGTCATAGGTGCAGAAAGCTGGCTTAAGCCAGAGATAAATTCTGCCGAAATTTTTACAAAGGTACAGACGGTGTTTAGAAAGGATAGATTGGATGCAACCGGTTGTGGAGTGTTCGTCGCTGTTAGTAGTAGTTTATCTTGTAGTGAAGTAGAAGTGGATAGTTCCTGTGAATTATTATGGGTGGAGGTTACACTAAACAACCGAACTAGGTTAATAATTGGCTCCTTTTACCGACCTCCCGACTCAGCAGCATTAGTGGCAGAACAACTGAGAGAAAATTTGGAATACATTTCACATAAATTTTCTCAGCATGTTATAGTCTTAGGTGGAGATTTCAATTTACCAGATATAGACTGGGACACTCAGATGTTTAGGACGGGTGGTAGGGACGGAGCATCGAGTGACATTATACTGAGTGCACTATCCGAAAATTACCTCGAGCAATTAAACAGAGAACCGACTCGTGGAGATAACATCTTGGACCTACTGATAACAAACAGACCCGAACTTTTCGACTCTGTATGTACAAAACAGGGAATCAGTGATCATAAGGCCGTTGCAGCATCCCTGAATATGGAAGTTAATAGGAATATAAAAAAAGGGAGGAAGGTTTATCTGTTCAGCAAGAGTAATAGAAGGCAGATTTCAGACTACCTAACAGATCAAAACGAAAATTTCTGTTCCGACACTGACAATGTTGAGTGTTTATGGAAAAAGTTCAAGGCAATCGTAAAATGCATTTTAGACAGGTATGTGCCGAGTAAAACTGTGAGGGACGGGAAAAACCCACCGTGGTACAACAACAAAGTTAGGAAACTACTGCGCAAGCAAAGAGAGCTTCACTCCAAGTTTAAACGCAGCCGAAACCGCTCAGACAAACAGAAGCTAAACGATGTCAAAGTTAGCGTAAGGAGGGCTATGCGTGAAGCGTTCATTGAATTCGAAAGTAAAATTCTATGTACCGACTTGACAGAAAATCCTAGGAAGTTCTGGTCTTACGTTAAATCAGTAAGTGGCTCGAAACAGCATATGCAGACACTACGGGATGATGATGGCATTGAAACAGAGGATGACACGCGTAAAGCTGAAATACTAAACACCTTTTTCCAAAGCTGTTTCACAGAGAAAGACCGCACTGCAGTTCCTTCTCTAAATCCTCGCACAAACGAAAAAATGGCTGACATCAAAATAAGTGTCCAAGGAATAGAAAAGCAACTGGAATCACTCAATAGAGGAAAGTCCACTGGACCTGACGGGATACCAATTAGATTCTACACAGAGTACGCGAAAGAACTTGCCCCCCTTCTAACAGCCGTGTACGGCAAGTCTCTAGAGGAACGGAGGGTTCCAAATGATTGGAAAAGAGCACAGGTAGTCCCAGTCTTCAAGAAGGGTCGTCTAGCAGATGCGCAAAACTATAGACCTATATCTCTGACGTCGATCTCTTGTAGAATTTTATAACATGTTTTTTGCTCGCGTATCATGTCATTTCTGGAAACCCAGAATCTACTATGTAGGAATCAACATGGATTCCGGAAACAGCGATCGTGTGAGACCCAACTCGCTTTATTTGTTCATGAGACCCAGAAAATATTAGATACAGGCTCCCAGGTAGATGCTATTTTTCTTGACTTCCGGAAGGCGTTCGATACAGTTCCGAACTGTCGCCTGATAAACAAAGTAAGAGCCTACGGAATATCAGACCAGCTATGTGGCTGGATTGAAGAGTTTTTAGCAAACAGAACACAGCATGTTGTTATCAATGGAGAGACGTCTACAGACGTTAAAGTAACCTCTGGCGTGCCACAGGGGAGTGTTATGGGACTATTGCTTTTCACAATATATATAAATGACCTAGTAGATAGTGTCGGAAGTTCCATGCGGCTTTTCGCGGATGATGCTGTAGTATACGGAGAAGTTGCAGCATTAGAAAATTGTAGCGAAATGCAGGAAGATCTGCAGCGGATAGGCACTTGGTGCAGGGAGTGGCAACTGACATAGACAAATGTAATGTATTGCGAATACATAGAAAGAAGGATCCTTTATTGTATGATTATATGATAGCGGAACAAACACTGGTAGCAGTTACTTCTGTAAAATATCTGGGAGTATGCGTGCGGAACGATTTGAAGTGGAATGATCATATAAAATTAATTGTTGGTAAGGCGGGTACCAGGTTGAGATTCAATGGGAGAGTGCTTAGAAAATGTAGTCCATCAACAAAGGAGGTGGCTTACAAAACACTCGTTCGACCTATACTTGAGTATTGCTCATCAGTGTGGGATCCGTACCAGATCGGTCTGACGGAGGAGATAGAGGAGATCCAAAGAAGAGCGGCGCGTTTCGTCACAGGGTTATTTGGTAACCGTGATAGCGTTACGGAGATGTTTAATAAACTCAAGTGGCAGACTCTGCAAGAGAGGCGCTCTGCATCGCGGTGTAGCTTGCTCGCCAGGTTTCGAGAGGGTGCGTTTCTGGATGAGGTATCGAATATATTGCTTCCCCCTACTTATACCTCCCGAGGAGATCACTAATGTAAAATTAGAGAGATTAGAGCGCACACGGAGGCTTTCAGACAGTCGTTCTTCCCGCGAACCATACGCGACTGGAACAGGAAAGGGAGGTAATGACAGTGGCACGTAAAGTGCCCTCCGCCACACTCCGTTGGGTGGCTTGCGGAGTACCAATGTAGATGTAGATGTAGATGTAGAAGAATGGGTAGCTTTGAGGGATGAAATAGTGAAGGCAGCAGAGGATCAAATAGGTAAAAAGACGAGGTCTAGTAGAAACACTTGGGTAACAGAATAAATATTGAATTTAATTGATGAAAGGAGAAAATATAAAAATGCAGTAAATGAAGCAGGCAAAAAGGAATACAAACGTCTCAAAAATGAGATCGAAAGGAAGTGCAAAATGGCTAATCAGTTATGGCAAGAGGACAAATGTAATGATATAGAGGCTTATCTCACTAGGTGTAAGACAGATACTGCTTACAGGAAAATTAGAGAGACCTTTGGAGAAAGGAGAACCACTTGCATGAATATCAAGAGCTTTGATGGAAACCCAGTTCTAAGCAAAGAAGGGAAAGCAGAACGGTGGAAGGAGTATATAGAGGGTCTATATAAGAGCGATGTTCTTGAGGACAATATTATGGAAATGGAAGAGGAGGTCGATGAAGATTAAATGGGAGATATGATACTGCGTAAAGAGTTTGACAGAGCACTGAAAGACCTGAGTCGAAACAAGGCCACCGGAGTAGACAACATTCCATTAGAACTACTGACAGCCTTGGGAGAGCCAGTCCTGACAAAACTCTACCATCTGGTGAGCAAGATGTATGAGACAGGCGAAATACACTCAGTATTCAAGAAGAATATAATAATTCCAAACCCAAAGATAGCAGGTGTTGACAGATGTGAAAGTTACCGAACTATCAGTTTAATAAGTCACAGCTGCAAAATACTAACGCGAATCCTTTACAGACGAATGAAAAAACTAGTAGAATCCGACCTCGCGGAAGATCAGTTTGGATTCCGTAGAAATGTTGGAACACGTGAGGCAATACTAAACCTACGACTTATCTTAGAAGAAAGATTAAGGAAAGGCAAACCTACGTTTCTAGCATTTGTAGACTTGGAGAAAGCTTTTGACAATGTTGATAGGAATACTCTCTTTCAAATTCTGAAGGTGGCAGGGGTAAAATACAGGGAGCGAAAAGCTGTTTACAATTTGTACAGAAAGCAGATGGCAGTTATAAGAGTCGAGGGGAATGAAAGGGAAGCAGTGGTAGGGAGGGGAGTGAGACAGGGTTGTAGCCTATCCCCGATGTTATTCAATCTGTATATTGAGCAAGCGATAAAGGAAACAAAAGAAATGTTCGGAGTAGGTATTAAAATCCATGAAGAAGAAATAAAAACCTTGAGGTTCGCCGATGACATTGTAATTCTGTCAGAGACAGCAAAGGACTTGGAAGAGCAGTTGAACGGAATGGACAGTGTCTTGATAGGAGGGTATAAGATGAACGTCAACAAAAGCAAAACGAGGATAATGGAATGTAGTCGAATTAAGTCGGGTGATGCTGAGGGAATTAGATTAGGAAGTGAGACACTTAAAGTAGTAGAGGAGTTTTGCTATTTGGGGAGCTAAATAACTGATGATGGTCGAAGTGTGGATGATATAAAATGTAGACTGGCAATAGCAAGGAAAGCGTTTCTGAAGAAGAAAAATTTGTTAAGATCGAGTATAGATTTAAATGTCAGGAAGTCGTTTCTGAAAGTATTTTTATGGAGTGTAGCCATGTATGGAGGTGAAACGTAGGCAATAAATAGTTTAGAAAAGAAGAGAATATAAGCTTTCGAAATGTGGTGCTGCAGAAGAATGCTGAAGATTAGATGGGTAGATCACATAACTAATGAGGAGGTATTGAATAGAATTGGGTAGAAGAGGAGCTTGTGGCACAACTTGACTAGAAGAAGAGACCGGTTGGTAGGACAAGTTCTGAGACATCGAGGGATCACCAATTTAGTATTGGAGGGCAGCGTGGAGGGTAAAAATCGTAGAGGGAGACCAAGAGATGAATACACTAAACAGATTCAGAAGGATGTAGGCTGCAGTAGGTACTGGGAGATGAAGAAGCTTGCACAGGATAGAGTAGCATGGAGAGCTGCATCAAACCAGTCTCAGGACTGAAGACCACACCAACAACATTTTACAATTTGTTGAGTATTATTTTTATTATTATTATTCTTTAGTACTGGCCGTCACATTTGCTAAGTCGAAGACTTACGAAGGCCTGTGGGCGTCATTAACAGTTCCTCCCTGGATAGGCGTTGTATTTTGAACCATGTGTTTCAATGTTTAGCAATTTTTATTTTATGTGTTATAGAGAGTTGGTGTTATGCCCTATGTGGACGATTCGCCACGTTGGTGAAGTTTCTAGTTGTTTGCTGGTCAGTGCCATATTGCTAAAGCAGGCAGTCCTTGCACAGCTGATTGTAAATTTTTCCTACTGGTGAGGGGCATGGACTGGTTTTAAGTGCTAACTCACTAACTTCAACCATTCACAAATATTTATTACTACTGATATTCAGGCCCTTCAGGAAGAGTGGCGACGACACTACTCCTTTTCGGTTATTAATTTTATCTTGTTAGCTTGCTTCATTAAAAAAGAACTTTGGTATATGAATTTGTCTTTTGGTCTTTACTGCTCCTTTGGACGAATTAAATTAACTGTTGGTTTTGCATTCTTGTAGCATTATCAAAACAGCTTTTGTGGTTATATTTGATTGGCCCTTCTGGTGGAATGATTAAAGTCACTCCTGTTAGTAACTTATTGTATTGGTCAATAATTAATCAAAAGTGTTGGGTCCTTGAGATCGTGATTATCTTGAATCTTAAGGTTGACATTCTGACATTACAGTTGTGAATGTTCAGCTGCCCTTCAGGCTTGGAGTTTAAATATTTGTACTGTGTTTTGTGATGTATATATTTGTACCAGTGAACAAGTGTTTTTTAATGTTTAATAAAATTAAATTGTGTTTGAAACTGTAACCTCATTTGGGTCTAAGCTTTCACTCCCTGCATCCTTTGAGCTCTGCTTACCTTACGTTTTGGTTAAGTTTTCCCATACCACGACGTATCAACTATTTTTCGTCGAATCTCAATACAGCGACGGAGTTGCTGCCACTCCTCGTTCTAAAATATATCGTTTGCCCCGCTAGTCTAATGTTCGCTCGCGTAACTGTAATAGTTTTTATTGCTGCTCACACAGAAGCTCCTGATACTGAAAAGGTTATCGGAATACAGCCCCCCCCTATTAAAAAACGACTCCGTTCACAAGACGTTTCTTTTGAGGTTGAGCTATAGGCTGAAATACGATTACCTGCACAAGTCCCTGTCGTGGAAACAGGTAGGCAAAATCGCGAAAAGAGGACGCTGTCTGAGAAAATGCAGTATCAATGCAAAGTCTAAAGCAAAAAATCGCACGTTGCAGCTACCGATGAGTTGTGTGTGTGTGAGTGAGTGTTTGTAGGTGTGTTTGTGTGTGCATCGTGTAATGCGGACCGCCTCACCAGGGTCTACAGACGTTAGCAGCATCCATTTCAGGAGCTGAATGCCTAGCACGTTCATTTTCCCGAGTATGGTCTCTGCAAAAGGCGGTCTGAGTATTCTGCGTGAGATGCTGCCGCGACAACTCATTAATTACGCCAGGGAAGCCCCGCAAGGGGGGCTTAGCAAGGCTGTGAGCGGAAGTTGGCGGCGCCGTGTGGTGGCTGTTGCCGGCGGCACAAGTTGCGCCGTTCCCTTCGCTCACTCTGACGCTGCCGGCGAGCTTCCGCAGGACACAGTGACGTGGAATGAGTAGGCAAGTAAGCTCCTGGAAGTGCTTCCCTCTCCCTCTACTGCCCCTTCACAGACAGCAAGAGTCGAGGCTGAGCGAATAAATGACGAACAAGTTGCGGAACGTGGAATACGGAAAGGGAAGTAAACTTGATGGACCTACATTTGCTTTGCTGGGTTAACAATAAGGATGTAAAGGGCAGTTGTCTGAAATAGAGAGACGATGGGAACCCCACTGTTCTTGCGAGTTGACCGATATGAATTAAACTATAACAAAAGTGCGTTTTTACACCTACTACCAAATCTGACTTGTGGTTACGCCGTATTTAACGTAATGCATCGAGAATAAGACATCCTGACAAGCTGTTGGTGCGAAATACGAATACAACGACAATCTGTCAACAGTCGACGCTAAAGTCGTATAAAACGATAACCTCCTACGAAACTTCCTGGCACGTTAGAAAGTGTACCGGAATCAGACACAACACCTTTAACTTTCGGGGTAAGTTCTCTACCGACTGAGCCACCAAAGCACGACTCGTGACGATTCGTGAGCCGTGCATGGGTAGCTCAGTCGGTAGAGCAATGGCCCTCGAAAGGTAGAGGTCCCGAATTCGTTTCTCGTTCTGACACACAGCTTTAATCAGTCAGGAAACTTCATACCAGCTCTCGTACCGCTGCAGAGTGAAAACTTCATTCTGGTAATGTCCTCGTAGGTCACTGCCTCGAGAATTCGTGACTATGTACAAAGTTAGGGTATGTGCCATCTGCATATCTCGGTTTCTATTGCTACATATTTATTCGCATTCCAGTGCACTATGCTTCATGGTGAGTACTGTGCAACAATAGCGTCTCTCCAAATTCACTGCCTGTACCGATTACTCGAGACTCCAATCGCTACTGCCATATTGTAGAATAGGCCACCAAATTTTCTCACACATGCTTTTAAATGTTTTCTCACAAACACATCAACGTAACTAATATGTCTTCGTTGATCCATTATGGATCGTGGGACGACGGCTGGCAAGAACTTCTTGATGCAAACATTTACCAACAGCCGTATGATTTGTAGTGTATGTGTCGCCTGGCCACCAAGAGCTGTTCCAGGACGATTGATTCACGGATCCAGTTATATGGCTCCTTCCGTGTAGAGCGATTTTACGACTATGACGAGTGGGGCCTGAAGATGGTATCAATGTAATACCGAAACTGGTAGCACATAGAAGTTCATAAATTAAAATAAACTTCTACAATTCATACGGCTGTTGGTAAATTTACTATTATGTTGTGGAGTAAGCAACCTTTTTAACTATCTTCAGTGTTTTCATTAGCATATCAAAGCCGCTTTCGTGACACTGAGAACCGCGTTCTCCGGTAACAGCCGCATCTCAATGCAACATGAAAGAGTAACGCACCCCAAAATATCCACTATAATAAGAAGACAGAAAAGAAGTTTTAAAAACGTGTAAAACCGAGGTAATTGTGCTCTGTTAACTAAGTCATAAGAATTAAGTAGCTCGGAACATGGACCCCAACATGCGTTGTCTGAGCAAACCAATAACATGCTAAATGGCAGTACATCAGTGAATCAAAATCATCTAGACGTAGGGATCCTTGCATGAGCCTCTAGCGAGCTGGCTGTTAACTTTCGTCGTGTCCGTATTTCACAGTACGCGGTGGCGTTTGTGTTCCATGTATGCGCTTGGATTAGAACTGTGGTACGTGTTTATCTTATATTATGTCTACTTTTACGTTAATAAGCCAATGGCCTTGCCGCAGTAGTAAAAGTGGATACCATAAGATCACCGAAGTGCTGTCGAGGTTGGCTAGCACTTGGGATGGCGCACCGTCAGCATTTGCCGAATGCTATTGGCAAGCGGAGAGCACTCAGCCCTACTGAGGCCAATTGACGAGCTACTTGACTGAGAAGTAGTGACACCAAGCACGAAAACTGACGACGACTTGGAGAATGGTATATTGACCACATGGCCCTCAGTATCCGAATCCGGTGATGCCTGAGGGTGACTTGGCCGTACCGTTGGACCTTCAAGGCGTGTTCGGACGATATTTGTTTGTTTGTTTCCGTCAGTAAGATACTTGGTTGACGCATATTGGGCAATTTTCTGCGCGACAGCACCACTTCGTCTTCTGTTCTTTGAGCTATCAGCTCAACAACTCTTTATAGGGTTTTTTGTACACTACCGGCCATTAAAATTGCTACACCATTAAAAAAGGCAGATGACAGACGGGTAATCATTGGACAAATATATTATACTAGAACTGACATGTGATTCCACTTCCACGTAAGATCCTGAGAAATCAGTACCCAGAACAACCACCTCTGGCCGTAATAACGGCCTTGATACGCCTGGGGATTGAGTCAACCAGAGCTTCGATGGCGTGGACAGGTACAGCTGCCCATGCAGCTTCAATACGATACCACAGTCCATCAAGAGTAGTGACTGACGTATTGTGACGACCCAGTTGCTCGGCCACCATTGACCAGGCGTTTTTAGTTGGTGAGAGATCTGGAGAATGTGCTGGCCAGGGCAGCAGTCGAATATTTTCTGTATCCAGAAAGGACCGTACAGGACCTGCAACATGCGGTCGTGCATTATCCTGCTGAAATCTAGAGTTTCGCTGGGATCGAATGAAGGGTAGAGCCTTGGCTCGTAACACATCTGAAATATAATGTCCACTGTTCAAAGTGCCGTCGATGCGAACAAGAGGTGACCGAGACGTGTAAGCAATGGCACCCCATACTATCACGCTGCGTGACACACAAGTATTGCGATGACGAATACACGCTAGCAATGTGCGTTCACCGCGATGTCGCCAAACACGGATGCGACCATCACGATGCTGTAAACAGAACCTGGATTCATCGGAAAAAATGACGTTTTCCCATTCGTGCACCCATGTTCGTCGTTGAGTACATCATCGCAGGCGCACCTGTCTGTGGTGCAGCGTCAAGGGTAACCGCAGCTATGGTCTCCGAGCTGATAGTCCATGCTGCTGCAAACGTCGTCGAACTGTTCTTGCAGATGGTTGTTGTCTTGATAACGCCCCCATCTGTTGACTCAAGGATCCAGACGTGGCTGCACGATCCGCTACAGCCATGCGGATAAGATGCCTGTCATCTCGACTGCTAGTGATACGAGGCTGTTGGGATCCAGCACGGCGTTACACAATACGCTCCTGAACCCACTGATTCCATAATCTGCTAACAGTCATTGGATATCGACCAACTCAAGCAGCAATGTCGCGATACGATAAACCGCAATCGCGAAGGCCTACAATCCGACTTTTATCAAAGTTGAAAACGTGATGGTACGTATTTCTCCTCCTTACACGAGGCATCACAACGACGTTTCACCAGGCAACGCCGGTCAAGTACTGTTTGTGTACGAGAAATCGGTTGGGAACTTTCCTGATGTCAGCATGTTGTAGGTGTCGCCACCGGTGCCAACCTTGTGTGAATGCTCTGAAAAGCTAATCATTTGTATATCCCAGCATCTTCTTCCTGTTGGTTACATTTCGCGTCTGTAGCATGTCATCTTCGTAGTGCAGCAATTTTAATGGCCAGTAGTGTATCTTCGTGTTACCAGCCGATCAAATAACTGTCGTACCACCTTTTAGCGTGTTATTACTTTCGCCGGATATTTAATGTTTAGTTCCATGTTCAGGGGTACGTAGCTCTTATGACTTAGTTACGTGAGTATAATTATCTGTTTCACATATTTTAAAAATTTCTTTGAAATACCTTCACATTCGTAGGTATTTTTACGATGATACTGTTTCGCGATTCATAGTTGTTCAGGTATCACCTGAAGATTCGATTTTCAGTGCTACGAAAGCGATTGTGGCTCAATAATGAAAAGATGAAATACATGTGAAGCTGCTTATAAAGTCCCTAGACGATTATTCACAGCTGTAGTTTCTCTGTCTACGAGGTTTTCTCTAACTGTATTAAATTCGTTTCCCCAACCACTTATCTCTCGTGTTCGTTCATTTAAAATCATTTATTAATAATACCATTATATATATAAACAATGTTCCAAAGTTCAGATACGTCCAGAAAAATTTTGACACTATGGAGCCGTTCTTACACTTTTTTTATCTTCATTATATAGTATTTATACACGTTTAAACAGACCTACCATTGAGCACAGTAAGAGAAATTATTCAGTCGTTTTTCGTTCCTTTCTAGCCATCTTTCTAATCAACTCTGCTCCTGTCGTTCTCCTCTTACCAGTAGCGTTTCCCATCTAGAATAGAGAAGTGGTACATACAAACCAAACTTTCGTTTGGCTATTGGAGAACGGTGAATCAGGCTTATTCTGAATGCGCTCTTCTTCCTAGCTTCAAAGTCTTTAGTCTTTTACCACACTGGAGGAGTTTCATTTCACCATGGCTGTTTAGCGTGGCTTCATATCACGGTGGCAGATATAGGGATTGGAAAAATATGCAAACACCGTGAGTAATGGACGGTGGAACATAAATACAGATGCTGGGCAAGGCTGCATTTTGCACTTTGGCATTTGACTACGATCGAGATCTCTGCTGCGTCTTCGATGCGTTTCAAGTGGCTGTCGTGGTCAGATCATGTTGTTGTTAGTGCATTATGTCGGAGCTAAGTAAATTCGTACGTCGGCATATTGTTGGTGCTCGTATGGTGTGTGCTTCTGTTATTAAGATGGCCGAAGTGTTAGTTGTTTCAAGAGGTACCGCGTCGAAGATTTATTCCGTATACAGGGAAAGCCGAAAAACTTCATCAGGAATGTAATAACGTTGACGAATAGTGTGTCGAATGACTGAGACATGCGGTCATTAAAGATGATTGGGACCATAATTAAGAAGTGGAAAGCTGCGATAGTGATGGGAAAACAGAACGTCGCACTCGTAAAGCCCTAATAACGAAGAAAGCTCCATAAACATGGAATATCAGGGCGAGTTGAAAATCCTAAACTACTCATTATTGATGCAAATTCCCATAACAGGAAGACGTGGTACAGAAGGCATATAGAACGGAGTATGGAGCAATGAACGATTTCATCTAAATTTTCTTGTTTAAGAATATTTCCAGCTTCAGCCCGAGTTTACGTCCTAAGAATATAAGACGGAAAGATGGCTAGATTTCGATGATGATTTGGCCAGTCCCATCGTGGTGCACCATGAGCCCCACACTTGCGTTGCCAAGAATTATGTGTTCATTTATGCTGATCAGGTCCTACCCATTGTGCTAATTTGGTTTCCCAATGGTTTCGCTGTCTTCAAAGATGTCAGCGTTCCTGTTCACACAGCTGGCCTCGACCTGTACTAGTTTTGTAAGCATTAATTCTCTCATCTTCCCTCATCACTACCGTCAACAGACCTCAATTTGGTAGAGCCTTTCGGGTCAGATTTGGAGAGAAGCGAGCGTGACCACTATCCACCACCGTCATCGGTACCTGAAGCTGTCGTTATTTTGTAGAAAGATTGGTATAAGTACCTGTATTTATCCATTCGGAGACGACTAGAAGCTGATTTTAAATATGTGTGTGTTTTTGTGTGTGTGTGTGTGTGTGTGTGTGTGTGTGTGTGTGTGTGTGTGCTTGTATGTGTTTGTGTTTCAGTATCATTGTCCATCCCCTGTATTTACATCATAAGAATTCCGACATACTCCAAACCGGAGTACACCACTCTATAAACTACCTTTATATTTATGGATTCGTCCGCTACTTATTGGGAGAACAATTCCATATTGAATAACAAGTACAATGTTTTTGTTGTAGTGATTTTTGTGTACTTGAAACAAGTTTTTTGCTTTTTTATTGAAGAAGGCCTGATAAGCCGAAAACTTGTTGGAAAAAAACAAAAATTAGTAGATCAATAACAGTATACTTTTATCCAACCTTAGATTCTACAAGCTAATTACCGGTCACCGCAAACTATACATGTGATCCTCAGATTTATGGCTGCACTAAGTTCTAGACATTTACTATCAACATTTCTGTACGCGCGACGATGTAAATTACGACCGTGCGCTATTGGCCGCACTCGCCCACTCTCAGTTAAAGGTGCAGGTATCCTATTCCTATTATAAAAAAGTAATTCAAATGGAAGTAATGAGAGGATATCCCACGTATCCTCTTAGATTTCGATTTCTGATAACTGAAAAAATTATCAACGTTGCGGTCGGACGTGCAAATCCGTGAACGTTCTATTCTACATGGGCAGAACAGAAACCTAGGAAAACAAGTGTCCCCGCCAAATGCTATGCACCTTTCTCCTTGGAAGGCAAATTTCACTTCTGAAATTACTTCAGGTGTTATTAAACTTGAAGGTCTACTGGAAACATGTTAAGTCAGCTATTGATTTATACAAGCGTAAGTGTCTTTGGGACGTCTGTAAGCTATGTCGGAAGGGCTTTCTCAGTTCCAGGGAGGCAATGAGTGTCAAGAGCCCCAAATAACGTTGTGTGGACAGCGAGGTTGAAACAGCATACCAAGGAGGCATATGGAGCTATCTGATCTGGCCGCCGTTCTGGCTCGGGACTCTGTATGGGGCTTCGTAGTTTGATAAGGTTGCTGTCTGGTAGTGTAATGGACGAGCTCATTTAGAACTTGAGACAGTTACTCATATACAGATATAATTTGATCAAAGCGTACCTTACATTCTGATTTGCATGCAAGGTTACAAGTGGAAAATAGCAAGGAATCTTTCTGAGTATAACGTATCTCTAGCGTGGAGAAGCTAGAATCGATTTGCCAATAATAGTATTTGGTTTTGCATTTACATTTGTCACATCTCCTGCCCATGTGCGCTATTCATTATTTCTCGTCATAAATGGAGTTCTCACTAGTTAAAGCATTTTGTACTACGCGTCATGATCAATAATAATATATGTGGCATCGTGGCCTAAGTACATTTTGGAGATAATTATGTACTTTTCTTACTCAAACGCTTCTTAAATATTTTTTACTTGCTGGCCTTTACATTTCTCGGTAAATGTAATCACGGCGAGTTGAAGTTTATGGTAGGCACAGTACTACTTAATGCACTTAGCAATACTTCTCCGCTAGCAAATCTAGCACTTGCCCAAAATCGTTCTACAATTAATCTCTAGTCTTGCAACAATGGCAACGTTACGCTTCGATTTTGTAGGCACATTTTATTCAGAAATGAAGGTCGGTGGCACAGTTTGATGGAGCTGACATAAATTCAGCTGTTCATCCTACCTAGTGTGACTACTTTAGTTCAGTTATTTGTGAGCTATGAAGATAGTGTGAGCAGTTCATGTCCACTGTACACAACAGTGCTACAGACACCATTTTATTCACGTCTTTCACGTAAATTTATTTTTTCGCCACGAGTAAACAGGTTCTAGCAGATGAACTATTTTGTTCATGGTGAAAAAAATTCACTGCAATAGTAATTTCAAAGTTGCTTTATTTGGATGAGGCATATACTTTACCCAGGTTCCGAGAAAGTAATCCTATATTAAGATGCTACTTACCTGCGTATTAAAAAACCCTAAAACTCACCACAAAAAACTAACAGAATTTTTCAATAGTATGAGAGAACCAGTGCAGTTGAGACAAGAAAATCCACCTGCGTATTGCTGAGAGTTACTCGAGTCAGACTGAGTGTACTCGACATGCGGCTGCCTGTGCGCTTACATGGCTCTGCTTACCTACAGTTTTACCGGTCGACCGCACATTTTTCATACTTCAGCCACACCTAATCTCATGTACTTCTATGTGACTCGTATGGTTTTGTTGCACGCAGTTAAGAGTCACCCGAAAATGCTATTTGTGTCCAGAAACATGGGTAATATCCAAGTATCCATGCATATATTAAAGGCCTTTTTAGCTACAACCTCAGCGTCATCACAGTCATATTGCTTTTCAGGATTAGACGTTTCCTGAACTCACAATAAAATCATTCCTACCTTTTCGATGTTTACCTGTATCTCTTTTCTCATTGGGCCTGTAGTTCAGGATCTTCTGGGGATTTCTTTGACCTGGCATTCTCATGCGGCCTGGTCTCCAATCTACACTATATTTTTCAGTTTTTTCATTCATGCTGACAATATTTATTCTGTTCTAGTATGTTCATTTCTAATCATGTCTTTTCCTGTGCAGCTCTCCGTCTTCCTGAGGATCTTCACTCTGCTGTTGGAATATTATTTCCTCGTTTTTTTTGTTTTTTTTTGTGGTAACCAAGCTTTCGGTTGCGTGGGATAACACAGAAACGGTCATCGCTTTAGAGAATGCCATGATGGTCTCTTTTTGTAAATTATGGCCCTGTTAACGGTACCACAGACAGCTAAGAATTTGTACATTCTTACAAATTTGTTCCTCAAATTAAGGCCGATGTTAGGTATTAGTAGACTTCTGTGGGCCAGGAATGCCTTTTCAACCATAGCTAGTTTGCTTGTGATGTCCTCCTTGCTCCGTCCGTAGCAGAAGTCCTTAACTTCATTTACTTCGTGACCATCAACCCTGTTGTTAAGTTTCTCGCTGTTCTCATTTCCTGTACTCCTCATTCCTTTTGTCTTTCTTCGATTCACTCTCAATCCATGCTGTGTACTCATTAGACTGTTCATTCCGTTCAGGAGATCATGTAATTTTTCTTCACTTTCACTCAGGATAAAGCTCTCTTCAGCGAATCGTATCATTAATATCCATTCACCTTGACTTTTAATTCCACTCCTGACATTTTTATTTCCATCATTGCTTCCTCGATGTAAAGATTGAACAGTAGGGGAGAAGGGCTACATCCTTGTCTTACACACTTTTTAATACAAGCGCTTCGTTCTTGGTCGTCCGCTCTTATTATTTCCTCTGGGCTGTTGTACATATTGTATTTGACCCGTCTCTCCCTATAGCTTACCCATACATTTTTCAGAGTTTTGAACATCTTGCGCCGTTATACATTATCGAACGCTATTTCCAGGTCGACAAATCCTATGAACGTGTCTTGATTTTCCTTTAGTCTTGCTTCCAATATTAACCGCAACGTCAGAATTGCCTCTCTCGTGCCTCTACTTTATCTAAAGCAAAATTGATCGTCATCTAGCGCATCGTCATTTTTCTTTTCCATTCTTGTGTATATTATTCTTGGAAGCAACTTGGATGCATGAACTGTTAAGCTGATTGCGCGATATTTCTCGCATTTGTCAGCTCTGGCAAAAAAAGGCTCGAAGCACTTTGAGACTTAACATCGGAGATCACCAGTCCCCTCGACTTAAAATGACTTAAACCTAACTAACCTAAGGACATCACACACATCCACACCTAAGGCGAGATTCGAACCTGCGACCGTAGTAGCCGCGCGGCACCGGACTGAAGCGCCTAGAACCGCCCGACTCAGCTCTTGGCGTCTTCGGAATTGTGTGGATGATGCTTTTCCGAAAGTCAGATGGCATATCGCCAGACTCATACATTCCACACACCAACGTGAATAGTCGTTTTGTTGCCACTTCCCCCCATGATTTTAGAACTTCTGATGAAATATTATCTAACCCTTCTCCCTTCTTTGACCTTAAGTCCTCCAAAGCTCTTTTATATTCTGATTCCAACACTGGATCCGCTATCTCCTCTAAATCGACTCCTGTTCCTTCAGCTTTCACACCAGACAAAACTTCCCCCTCATAGATGTTTTCAGTGTATTCTTTCCACCTATCCGCTCTCTCCTCTTCATTTAACAGTGGAATTACAGCTGCACTCTCAATGTTACTACCCTTGCTTTTAATTTCACCGTAGGTTGTTTTGACTTTCTTGTACTCTGAGTCTGTCCTTCCGACACTCATTTCTTTTTCAATGTCTTCACATTTTTCCTGTTGCCATTTCGTCTTAGCGTCCTGCACTTCCTGTTTATTTCATTCCTCAGCGACTTTTATTTCTGTATTCTGTTTCCCGGGACATTTTGGTAATTACTCCCTTCATCAATCAACTGAAGTATTTCTTCTGTTACCCATGGTTTTTTCGCAGTTACCTTATTTGTACTTATATTTTCTTTCCCAACTTCAGTGATGGCCCTTTTTAGAGATGTCCGTTCATCTTCATCTATACCGCCTACTGAGCCATTCCTTAATGCTTTGTTCATAGCCTGAGAGAACTTCAAGCGTATCTCGTCATTCCTTAGTACTCCCGTATCACACTTCCTTGCGTATTGATTCTTCGTTACTAACGTCTTAAACTTTAGTTTACTCTTCATCACTACTGTATTGTGATCTGAGTTCATATCTGCTCCTGGGTAGGCGTTACAGTCCAGTATCTGCATTCGGAATGTCTGACTGACAATGATGTAATCTAACTGAAATCTTCCCGTATCACCCGGCCTTTTCCTAGTATACCTCCTGCTCTTGATATTCTTCACCAGGGTATTCGCTATTACTAACTGAAACATTTTACAGAACTCAATTCGTCTTTTTCCACTCTCATTCCTTCTCCCAGGCCCTTATTCTCCTTTAACCTTTTCTTCTATATCTTCCCCTATAACTGGATTCCAGTCCCCTATGACTATTAGATTTTCAATCCCATGTAGCCTGTATTACCCTTTCAGTATCCTCATACTTTTTCTCTATCCCATTATCTTCAGCTTGCGAAGTCGGAATGTAGACCTGAACCATCGTTGTCGGTGTTGGTTTGCTATCAATTCTGATAAGAATGACCCTGTGATTGAACTGATCACAGAAAACACTCTCTCTCCTACTTTCCTATTCATAACGAATCCTACTCCTGTTACACCATTTTCTACTGCTGTTAATATTACCCTATACTCATATGACCAGAAAACGTTGTCTTCTTTCCACTTCACCTTATAACCCCTACTATATCTAGATTAAGCCTTAGCATTTTCCTTTTCAGATTTTCCAGTTTCCCTATCACGTTCAAGCTTCTGACATTCCACACCCCGACTCCTAGGACGTTATCCTTCCATTGATTATTCAGTCTTTTTCTCATGGTAACCTCGCCCTTGGCAGACCCCACTCGGAGACCCGAATGGGAAACTGTTCAGGAATCTTTTGCCGATGAAGAGATCATCACGACAGTTCTTAAATTACAGTCCACATGTCCTGTAGAAACATGTTACGTGTCTTTAATGCAGTGGTTTCCATTAACGTCTGCCTCCTACTGCGATTGATCATTGCAGATTCTTCCACCTTTAGGGGCAGTTTCCCACCCCTAGGACAAGAGAGTGCCCTGAACCTCTATTCGCTCCCCCGCCCTCTTTGACAAGGCCGTTGGCAGAATGAGGCTGACTTCTTATGCCGGACCTCTTCAGCCGCCAATATGTGAGTCAAAATCAAACCTTACAGCGCAGCCTCAATAAGTGATTTGGGAGACATGGTCTAAAACTGAATTATCCAAAACTATTTTTGATTTGACTGGATATTTTCCTCGGAATGCCTCTATTTTTGTTTTATTACTATAAATTTATAAGTTGAAATTTTTGCATATTTGTGCAGCAATTATACTGATCTTTTGAGATCATCTTCATTCTTTTGAATAATAATGTCTTCCCCAAAAAGTACGTCAATGCATTCGTCATTTGTTATCTTAATTCCTTCGTTTACTATTTAGGTGCACCAAGAAATCATAAAATTATTCTTCACCGTGATTCCTTACCACCCACATTCTGATAACATTTCAAAGGGCTCTTACTGGCAGAGTGTAGCGTCTGCTGTTCAAACAAGTCCATGATTAGATTATCAACAGCTGGACTCAGAAGGCTGTCATGGCCAATCCTCCGTTTTGTTCGTAAAACTCGTTATCATACTGGAAATAAGTCGTGCACAGGCCATGTCAATATTTTTTTTAAGAGCAGATGCTGCACTCTGCCAGTACAAGCCCTTTGAAGTGGTATCGGTATGTGGGTGACACATTTTTGGTATGGTATCACGGTGAAGAGGAATTGCATGGTTCCTTGGTGCACTAGAATAATATTAATCCAAAGATATAATTTATAATGGAGAAATAGAGCATTGGACAACTAAGGATTTTGGATGTAACAGTAATTAAACTGGCAGACGGGAGTCTACCTTCATAAGGTTTCGAACCATCATCCCAGGGATAAGAGGGGTGTCATTAAAACACTGATGGACAGAGATAATAAGATCTGTGAGGCAGTTTATATGCAAGATGAACTAAATCATTTGCGAACGGCTTTTAAGATAAATGGGTACGCTGACAACGAGATGCAGCGAGCACTTCATGCCAGAAGAAAAGTGTCTGACAACATTCAGCAACAAGAACTGTCGGCTGGGAAAGTTTTTTCTTCCACTTACTCGCAATATTACGGACCATATTGGGAAAGTTCTGGCCAAGTTTCAAGTTGGAACAATCTTCAGACCCACCAAGAAGATTAGTCAGTGTTTCAGATCGGCGACAGACGCACGACATCTCTTAGCAACTCCTGGGATGTATAGAATTCCGCGTAGCTGCAGGGAAGTTGGCTTTGGAACAACGAAAAGAAGTGTCAACACCAGCTTAACCGAACAAAATAGGGACTGTCGACTGGGACATACAGACTTATCAGCTGTAGGGGAATATGTATTTAGACGGTGGTCAAGAAATTTAGTGAGACGAGAGCGCTAGCCAGGACATTGCATTATTATGCACGTATGTATAAGGAAGCTGTATAAGGAAGCCTTTAATAGAAATGAGTAAAGTTGGACAAGATATGGCGGTCGACTTTGCGCCAACAATGTGACAATCGATTTCCTTCAATCGGAAATAATGACGTTAGTCAGAGATAGACTTACAGTCGGCCCCACATGACGCATACTGGTACTCTCTATGCGCTCTATATAAAAGGAACCTCCACGGCCAGCAGCCCTTCACACCTACGAATCCTTGATCCACCCCATCCTCTGTTATGCTGGCGTAGCTTGGATTTCTGCCCCTCTCCGGTTCTATAAAGCCCTCCAAATCCTCGAACGCCATGCGCTCCGCCTCGCCTTCCGCATCAGCCTTCCGTCACCCACGCGCATCCTCTACGACCTCATCCCCTTCCCCCACCTTCTCCTTTTCCTTGAACATATCCGCACACTGTATATTGTCCGCCGCCTTGATCCCCATCACCCCCTGGTGTCTCCCTTACTCTCCACACCCAATCAGTAGCCGCGCCTTTGCCGTTGTGTCCCACCCTCTCTCCATCTTCACACCCTCCATCTCCTTTCGCAACGCAACTTCCACCATCCACATCTCCCGGATGATGAGCTTCGCGCTGACATCTACCCTTCCTACCAACTCTAACCCCATTTTCCTGCCTCCTGCTCAGGGCTCCCTCTCCTCCCCCTCTCTCCTCCTGAGTGGCTTCCCCCTCCTACTCCCCCTCCCTCTCTTGTGCCCCCTTTCAGTGTCTCTGCACTCCCTCCTGCCTAGTCTTCCCTCTTCATCTCCTGCCCCACTTGTCCCTTCCTCTTAGTGTACCCTCTGACACCCCTACTCTCTTCATGCCACTGCTTCTCCTGTTGCCCCTCGCTCTCCCCTCCTTTCCATCCTCTCTGCCCTTTCCCTCGGCAGGTCCCACCTGGCTGTTTTATTCTTAGTCGTGCAGGCTCCAAGTGGGTTTTAAGTGTGTTGTTCTTGAGTGTTTTTAATACTGTGGCCGACTTTTAACCTGTGCATGTGCATTCAGTGTCTTCTCTGTTTTTTTGAGAATCGCCAACTGTTCTTTTAACTCATGGGGCAGGTGAAAGAAATCACAATACAGGAAAAAAAAGCCCAGTAGCCAGTCGTTGATTCACCTTGAAAGGTGTTGCCCGCATTTGGCAACGAAACGTCAGGAAGAAGACGTTTTACAGATCGACCACGGCCTCTCTGTCACTAATTTTTAACTAATGGGGAATTTCCGTCAATTACTACTGCATCTCTGACAGGGAGTGATGAATCGAGTCGCTTGTCTGGAAAGATTTTCCATAAGCAAGCAGTTCGATTACCAGCCTTCTCTGGGGTGCGGTGTCGAATGCCTTCTGGAAACCTAAAAATATGAAATTTACTTAAAATCCTTTATCGATAGAACTTAACACATTGGGTGAGCAAAGAATTAGTTCTCTTTCACAGGAACGATTTTTTTCTAATCCGTGATGACCTCATCGAGGTAATTCATCATATTCCAACACAAGATATCTAAAATCCTGTTGCATATTGAGATGAATGAAATAGGACTGTAATTTAGTGAAATACTCGCTTTTCTTGAATGCCAGCGTTATACGCTCAACTTTCCCCTCTTTGGATCTTTCGACGAGCGAGCGGTTGTATATGGAGCTATTGCATCAGCATACTTTGCAAGGAGCCTAATTGGTATACTATCTGGACCGGAAGATGTGCTTTTATTCAGTGATTGAAGTTGCTTTTCAACACTGAGGATATCTACTTCAAAATTACTCGTGTTTTCAGCCTTTCTCGATTGGAATTCAGGAATAATTACGTCGTCTTCTTTGGTGAAGGAATTTCGGAGCTTGTGTTTCGTAACACTGCTTTAACACCTCTGTTATTTATAGTATTTAACCTGATATCCCGCAGAGAAGGCACTGATTGTATCTTGCCACTGGCATACTTTACAATCGCTTTAGATTTGCTGCCATATTTCGAGACAAAGTTTCGTTGTGTAAACTATTACAAGCATCTCACAAGAAAGTTCCGTACCTAAGGACTGGAACGTTGCTCAAGTCACACCAATACCCAAAAAGGAAAATACGAGTAATACTCTGAATTACAGGCCCATATCACTAACGTCGATTTGCAGTACGGTTTCGGAACATTTGCGGAATTCCAACATTATGAAGTACCTAAAAGGAAACGATTTACTGACACGTAGTCACTACGAATTCAGAAAATATCGTTCTTGCGGAACACAGCTAGCTCTTTAATGTGTGCTCTCGACAGGGGTTGACAAATTAAATCCATATATTTAGATTTTCAGAAGGCTTTCGACACCGATCCACAAAAGCGTCTTCCTACCAAACTTTGTGCCTACGGAATATCACCACAGTTGTAGCACTGGATTCGTCATTTCCTGTCAGAAAGGTCACACTTCGTAGTAATAAACGGAAAGTCATCCAGTAAAACAGAAGTAATATCTGGCGTTCCCCAAGAAAGTGTTATAGGCCCTCTATTGTTTCTGATCTATATTAACGACACAGGAGACAACCTGAGTAGCCCTCTTAGATTAGATGAAGGTGATACTGTCATTTACCGACTTGTAAAGTGATGAGATAACCAATAACGAGTTGCAAAATGATTTATATAAGATATCTCTGTGGAGCGAAAAGTGGTAATTGACCCTGAGTAAAGAAAACTGTGAAGTTATTAAAATGAATACCAAAGGAAATCCGCTAAATTTCGCTTACGTGATATGTACTCAAATCTGAAGGCTTTAAATTCAACCCAATTCTTAGGGATTACAATTACAGATAACCTAAACTGGAACGAACACGTAGAAAATGTTGTGGGTAGAGCAAACCAAAGACTGTGAATCATTGGCACAACACTTATTAAGTGCAAAAAATCTACTAAATAGGCTGCTTACATTACACTTGTCTGCTCTATTCTGGGGTACTGCTGTGCGGTGTGGGATCCGTATCAGGTGGGACTGACGGATGATGTCGAAAAAGTTCAAAGAAGGACAGCTCGTTTTGTATTATCGCGAAACCAGGGAGATAGTGCCACAGACATGATACGTGAAATGGAGTGAAAACCATTAAAAGAAAGGTGTTTTTCGTTGCGACGGGATCTTCTCATGAAATTTCAGTACCAGTTTTCTCCTCCGATTTGCGAAAGCAATCTGTTAGCACCCAGCTACATAGGGAGAAATGATCATCACGTTAAAATAAGAGAAATCAGGATTCCCACAGAATAATTAAAGTGCTCGTTTTTCTCGCGCAACCCCCAGTGGAATCATTTCCCTACACGCTCAATCGGTGGTGACATTAAGAATATGATTAATCAAATTTATAACGTAGGGAATACTAACAAAGATGAGACCACCAGTCACTTCATAACACTAAAAATTATTTCTCAAGACACAGAACTGGCTAAAATCCTAAACCAACATTCAACAAGTGGCTAGTAATAATTTACGGAGATTAGAACACGACTGAATGAATTTCGAGCACTCGCACAGAATGTAAGAAAGTACTTGTGGGAACACGGTTAAATAGGGGTCATTTGCGAATTGGAAAATAAATTAAGCGAGGTTTGTAACGGGTCCGTAGGCCCTTACTATAAGTTTGCACTCGGCACAGGTCGAAAGGGCAAACAATCGATAGTGTCGGGTTGCGAGGGCGAGTGTAGAGTGAGTCAGTTCCCAGGTTGCGAGCCGAGCCGTGTGGAGGCCTGTTGCGGTAATACAAGGCTGACCGACAAAGGGAGTGGCCATCGCTGCGGTTTAACCCCTTTGTGCTAGTATAATACGGGAAGTGAAGAAGTATAATTACGAGAGTGATCAGTGATCTTTCTGTGCCGATATTTTTGGTTTCGCGTCTACCGCGCCGGCATCATTTGGATTGCAGTGTAGGATTGCAGTGTTGGATTACAGTGATTGAATTTGCGTGTGACGATAATGAATAGCGAGGAAGCCTGTGCTGAGATTTGCCGTTATTAAATATGTATGACGAAGGCAGTGGCTGTCTCCTTTTTCTTGTGTTTTTGAGACCAATATAGGTCTTGATTAGTGAAGCTGTGTTGTTGTTCTCCTTGTTACCAGACATTTCATTATTACAGCATTTGAGAAGGACAAAATGGAATGTAACAACTCCGTAGCAGTCAAATCCGATTGCCAGCCCCATTAGGTACACGGTCACATTAATTAATATTTACATGGGCTGCTATCAGATCTCGATCGAGCGGGATACATATATCGGAGGTGTTACACCCTTGGCTTACCGTGAAAGGACTAGTGCAATTTTCAGACGAATCGTAAAGAACAATAGGTAATTTTATCTTGCTTAACGCGAGAAAATATTTTCATCAACTTTGGATCGAGACAGAGCATAAACTTTTAAATCACGACAAGAATCAGTGCATTTTGAACAATACGATTGTGACTAAACTATTTCTTCTCGCCATATTTGATAAGAATAATAGTGTCGATAAACTGTGTTATAATGTACAAATGCGTAAATCCGCGCGAAAAACTGTGAAAAGTGGACACTAAAGAAAGACACGTGTGAACACTAAAATAGCAATACGAACCAAGAATTCGTCACGAAAGTTTTTAAAGAAGTGTTTAGTGGTAATATTTTGACTGAAATTGCCTTTTGAATAGTGAAAATCGGACAGTTTCATGTGGACCCATAAACTGTTATGCGTACGACAATTTATGTGGCAACGCAATTGTTGAATGACGTCAATCAGACCCGTGTAGCAGTTGCGCCAAAGAGCTTCGATCCGCGAGGTGATTTCACACGTCAACCCAACTACCTGTGCAAGGAGTAGGTTAAGCACAGACGAACTACACCGACGGTCTTCAGCGCGACTCCGAGACACCGAGCACCGACCCGGCATCTAGCAGCCGAACTACAAACTACGCGCGCCTACAGCGCCACAGAGCGGCCGACAGAAAACTACGACGACTCGCCACAGATCTTCAGCCCAACTTCACGCGGCTCTGGCAGCAGTACAGCGCCACGCCCACTTCAAATGTCAAAACATCGCGACTCGTGGTAACGTCAGTTGGTGAGTGAAAACGACTGGTTGACATAACATTAAATTGTAGTGTGCAGTCTTCGCGGTATATAAACGTTTGTAAACTGAGTTTCGTGTAAGGAAAAGTGCCCAATTACAGTAATTTCCGAAAAGTTTGCGAAACATACTCTGAAATATACCATAGTTATTTATGCATACTGCGTTGTCTAAATGGTAATTATACAGATATGCTCATTGTTTTTGGGGATTTTACATTTATAGATTTTATGAGTGGTGTGATTTATCTTATTTAGAACATTTTACATAAGCTGTGTATGTGAGAATTGATATTTGAAATTATTAGTTATTGAGAGTTGTTATGTTCAGTGTTCATACGTAGTGTGTCAATTTGGGATTAGCTGAAGATACTGCAGTTACTGTTTGATTAGTTTCATGATAATTAGGAGTGTTTTGGGTTACTAGAGGTTATTCTATATTACTTGCCTGTGCATTAAAAAATAGACCAAACATGTCTACTGAAGATAAGCAGGTTTGTGAGGCAGTAGTTGAAAGGAAAGGGATAGGACAGGAAGACAAAGATGACTCGGGAATCAGTGATTATGGAGTGTCATTAGATAGCCCATTAGCACATTCAACTAGTTATTCCAAGACACCGGGGCAAACGACGAGAGATAAGCCAGTTTCAGAGGGTGCAGATATGTGGTCGATGTTGGCAGCCTGGCTAAAAGAAACTAGAGAAAGGGAAGAAATGTTCCGCAAATCATTAAAGGAAGATTTACAAGAAAATAACGCATTATTAAAGAAAGATATACAAGAAACTAGAGAAGAGGGAAGAATATTCCGTGAGTCATTAGAGAAGGGTTTACAAGAAACAAGAGAATCACTAAAGGAAGATTTACAAGAGACTAGAGAAGAGGGAAGAATATTCCGAGAATCATTAGAGAAAGGTTTACAAGAGATCAAAACATCGCAAATGAAGATAGAATACAATCTGAAGAAGGAAATGCAGGAGCTACAAGAACAGTTGCAAATGGACATCAATGAGAGAGAGAATAAGCTACAGAAGAGTATAGACCAAGTCCAGGGAGTTGTGGAGAAGATGGAAGGAAAGTTGACAAAAAAGATAGAAGACAATGTTGAAGAAACTAAGGCCGAATTGGGAGAAAGGATCGCCAAGGTGACGCAGGTGCAGAAACAATGCAATGATGCAATTAAGGGGATAGGAGATAGGCAAAACCAACTGGCTGTCAATCTGAGAAATGCTATAGCTGTGCAATGAGAAGAGGATAACAAGAGGGTTGCAATGGAGGTCGGGCAATTACAACAGGGAGTGCAGCAATTGGAGAGCAAGACAGAAGAAATTGATAAACGAATTAGCAATGCCACTTTAACCGTTGGGGAAGGTAGAGTCGTTACCTTGATGAGCAGTGATAATCGGTACGTCCAAAATAATAGAGGGCAGAAATTTAGACCGAAAGGAGGGTTGCATCCAATTATATTTATGAAATGGTTAAAAGGGGTTTTCCCAGCACATCTTAAAGACTCAGACAAGATTCAATTTGCAATAGATAGAATGGAAGGTGAGGCCTTCACTTGGGGAGTCAGGAAGAAGGAAGGGACTACTAGTTATGATCAGTTTGAAGAGGAATTCTTGAAGAAATACTGGTCCAAAAGTCATCAGTGTGCAGCAATTGAGGACTTACTCCACCGCAAGTCACTTAGTACATGGAGATGAACGTTGAGAGAATTGGCCGAACTTTTGTGGGAATTGAACGAGACCCTGGAACAACCCCTGAGTGATGACGTAATGATATCAGCGATAAAAAGAAGAATGAGCCGGAGAATGCAAGAAACTGTATCCGGGAGCCTAATTTAAGATAGGGAGGCCTTGATGGAAATACTGGAACAGTTGGAATCTGTTCAATCACAGGAACGCAATAAAGCTAATGATCAAAACCGAGGGGGAAGTAATGACCCAAGGAATCATTTTGGTAATTCGTCTAATTATAGAGGAAGAGGTGGTGGCCATAGGTACAGGAACCATGGTGGTGAACGGCAATGGAGAAATGATTGGAGAAGGAGTGAAGAACCAAGAGATCATGAGAGAGGATGGTATAGGCGAATGAATGACACAGTGCATATAGAAGAGGCGGAGAGATCGGAAAACTGAATGACACTCCAGATGAGGTCCAGTCAGGAGTGAGAGCTACAAAGACCAGAGTAAACCAACTGAGACACGACAATGGTGGAGATCTGAGAGAAGATCTACTGGAGGAAAGAAGTAGGATTCCCAAAGAACCCATGCTACCCATGATAAGGATCAAGCTATGTGGACTGAATATAGAGGAGTTAGTCGATACAGGAAGTGAAGCATATGCAGTGTCCAAGAGGTTATATGAACAGGTACTAAAAGCAAACATTAGCTTGCCTAGTTTCCCAGTGAGTGGAGTGAGAATTGTAAATGCGTTGGGTGCAAGGAGTAAACCTATTAAAGAACAAGTGTTGATTACCTTCGAGATAGAGGGAGAAGAATACGAAGCAACATTTTTGGTGGTGGCTGGATTGAACACATCAATTATTTTAGGGATAGATTGGTTGAATGAAGTTGATGCAGTAGTGAGTTTTGATGAAGGTACTATCTAGATCAAAGGAAGAAAGGGAGAAGAGAAGAGATTAAAATTTGCTGAGGGGAGTGCAATCGAAGAAGAGGAGGAATTCAGAAGGATAAATTTGTGTCATGAAGAGGAACCCACCATGGGATATGGGGAAGAGGAACTAGAAGAAGAAGTGTTGATATACCTTGAGGGATTAGCACGAGAGGATAGACATAAAGGGGATAAGATCAGTAAACAGTTGGAGGAGATGACACACCTAGATGAGGGGACTAAGAGGAAATTAGCCACAGTATTATACAGGCGTTGTAAGGTATTTTCTCAACGGCCAGGTATCATGAAAGGGGTGGAGTGTAAACTAAAGATAAAGAACCATAAACCGTTCAATATAAAGCAGTATTCCATTCCCCAGGCGAAACGAAGAGCAGTAGATGAAGAGATACAGAGGATGATGGACCTTGGTGTTATAGAAAGGGCCGACAGTCAATATAACAACCCCCTATTTGTTGTTGATAAGAAGGATGGAAAGGTGAGGATAGTTTTGGATGCACGAACAGTGAACAAAATCATCGAGCCGGAGTGGGACAAACCTGAGACTATAGAGGAACTGATTCAAAAATTCCGAGGAGCAAAGGTGCTTAGTAGTATCGACTTAACTACTGGGTACTGGGAAATACCACTGGCCACAGAGTCCCGCCAGTATACAGCATTTACCTATGGAGGAAGGTGCTATCAATTTAGAGTGTTTTCATTTGGGCTTAATGTGTCAGTGTCTGAATTCATAAGAGCGATGGCTAAGATACTAGGCGAGGAGTTACTTAAAAAGGTCACCGTCTACGTGGATGACCTCTTGATAGCAAGTGAATCATGGGAAGAACATTTGAATAGATAGGATGCAATCTTGGCAGCTTTTAAAACCGCAGGGGTAACTGTAAACCTAGACAAGTCGGAATTTGGCAAATCAAAGATAAAATTCCTGGGCCATATAAAATCCGAGGAGGGTATCCATCCTGATCCTAGTAAAATGGAGGCTATTAAAAATTTTCCGACCCCCCATAGTAAGAAACAGTTGCGAGCATTCTTTGGGGTTTGTGAGTTTTATAGAAAATTTGTCAAAGGATCTGTACTTAATGCCCTGAGTAACAGAGAATTGACCAAGGCGAGGATGCCGTAGCATTGGAGTGCACAGTGCCAAACCGAGTTTGAGAATATCAAGGAAGCACTATATAGTGCAGACTTATTGTACCACAACGGATTTTTCCAAGGATTTTTATTTAGGAGGAGACAGCTTTGACTATGGACTAGGAATACATTTGTACCAAATGGAGAGGAGCGGAAATGGTGAGAGTGTAAGAACAATAGCGTTCGGTAGCAGAAGTTTAAATGCTTGGGAGAGGATATATTCGATTACTGAAAGGGAGGCATTGGCAATTGTGAGGGGGTTTAAGCGTTTCCGGAATTATTTTGCCGGGAGGCATGTGAAAGTAGAGACTGACCATAAGGCCCTTACATTTCTGACTGCAAGCAAGTTGAGGCATAGCAGACTAACGTGATGGGCCCTGGCATTACAAGACTATGACTTCGAGATAAATTATGAACAAGGAGCAACGCATATAATACCTGATGCTTTATCAAGATTACCAGCTGACTCGAGAGGAATGTTGGTGGATAGGCCAGTAGGAGAAGGAGTTAGAATTAACCTGATGAAAGGAGTACAGTATGAAGAATTCATAAGGAAGTTCCTAAAGAATGTGCACAGGGAACAGAACGAGGACGAGTAATTAAAGACAATTAAAACCAAATACAGGTCTGCAGGAGAGGAAGAGATTCGCACATTTTATTATATTCATAATGGGATACTTTATAAAAGAAACAAGGAGAGTGAGGAGAACTGGAAACTCTGTGTGCCTGAGCATGTGGTAGAAAAATTAATTTGGTATACGCACTATAGTAATGCGCATTATGGACCGAAGAAGTGTCTGGAAAAGTTGAAGTTAGATTGTGCATTCAACAACATGGGAAGGTGTATGCGTAAGGTACTGAGTACATGTGACACCTGTCAAAAGTCTAAAACGACTACAGTACAACGCAAAGGATATATGCATCCAATTGTACCAACAGCAATTACGGACATAGTTGCAGTGGATATCTTTTTGGGCCACTTCCTGCCTCACGAGGGAATTACACGCAAATCTTGGTAGTGGAAGAACTGGTTTCCAAGTACATAAAATTTTACCCGTTGAAGAAAGCCACTAGTAGAGCCATCATTAACCATTTTGAGAAAGACTATTTTCAAAAGGTGTGTATTCCTAAGCGAATTTTGAGTGATAATGGGTCACAATTTAGGTTAAAGGAGTGGACAGAGATGCTAAATGAGCACAGAATAGAGCAAATTGCCATTTCTAGGTATAGGCCAGCTTCTAACCCAGCAGCACGAACAATGAAGGAACTGAACCGTTTATGCCGAACATCTGTCATAGGAAGCATGGTTCATGGAAAGAATATCTGGAAGAATTCGAGCGGGTCAGGAATCACCTCCCACATGATTCTACAGGGTTTGCACCATGTGAAGTATTGCACAATCTAGAACCCGACAGTATTATTCGTGAGTTGTTAGTCTATCCACCAGGAAGTTCATTGACTTGGGAAAGGAAATCGGAGCTAGTGGAATTAAGTATGAAGGAGAAGGCTAGTAAAAGACAGGAAAGACACGACAAGCTAGTGAAACCGATAACTTATCGAGTGGGAGACTTGGTACTAGTAAAGGTTCATGCAAAATCAAAGAAAATGAACTCTGAAATACATAAATTCAACCACGTTTATAAGGGACCATACAGGATTATAAAAATTGGTCATCCTAACACTGTGGAATATGCACGGACAAATAGAGTGCATGTTAAGCAACATGTGGAAAACATAAAAAGGTACTACTTACACGAGAACAGGGATAACCCAGATGAGGAAGGGGAACTCGATTAGGGCAAATGTCTGATATGAGGGTGTTCACGCTCCTTGATGTAGTTGGGTAGTACATGTTTAGAACATTTAGTTGTTAAAAGGACATTTGAAAAAGGAAAATATTATTTACATTGTGTTTTCTAATGTATTATAATTAGAACTGCATATTTCATATCGACGATTATCTGAGAATGGGTATAAAACCTATAACAACTAATTTGTAGTATAATAATGCATATATCATGTGTTCAACTAATAATTTTCGATTGTAAGTTGTGTGTTTCATTCAATATTGGACTATAGAGGACTATTGCTGTTTGATATAAAAAATTGTAATTTGGACAATGCCATGTTTATGAGATGTAATAACCTTTTGTAGTATATTATTGTGGAGGCAGCCCACTACCCGAGTCGAGGGATTATTTGGTGAATTGTAATATCATTAATTATTTACACTATGTGTTTTGTTCAGATGTAGCAATATCTAATTCCCTTGCCGATTCTTTTACGCCAGTGGCTCCAAAGAAGTTTTCGAGGGCGGGGCTGTAAGGGGTCCGTAGACCATTACTATAAGTTTGCACTCAGCACGGGTCGAAAGGGAAAACAATCGATAGTGTCGGGTTGCGAGAGTGAGTGTAGAGTGAGTCAGTTCCCAGGTTGCGGGCCGAGCCGTGTGGAGGCCTGTTGCGTTAATACTAGGCTGACCGACAAAGGGAGTGGCCATCGCCGCGGTTTAACCCCTTTGTGCTAGTATAATACGGGAAGTGAAGAAGTATAATTACGAGAGTGATCGGTGATCTTTCTGTGCCGATATTTTTGGTTTCGCGTCTACCGCGCCGGTATCATTTAGATTGCAGTGTAGGATTGCAGTGTTGGATTACAGTGATTGAATTTGCGTGTGACGATAATGAATAGCGAGGAAGCCTGTGCTGAGATTAGCCGTTATTAAATATGTATGACGAAGGCAGTGGCTGTCTCCTTTTTCTTGTGTTTTTGAGACGAATATAGGTCTTGATTAGTGAAACTGTGTTGTTGTTCTCCTTGTTACCAGACATTTCTTTATTACAGCATTTGAGAAGAACAAAATGGAATGTAACAACTCGCAGTCAAATCCGATTGCCAGCCCCATTAGGTACACAGTCACATTAATTAATATTTACATGGGCTGCTATCAGATCCCGATCGAGCGAGATACATAAATCGGAAGTGTTACACCCTCTATAACAGAATCCCTTAAACGTAATTACTTAAGCACAACGGCTGTGTACATAACCTAGTTTTTAATCCAAGGCCAAGGTGCCAACCCATTCTTCTTAGCTACAGCAATATTACAAATTCAGTTACTGCATTGGATAGTTTCCTTCCTCCATCAACTAACCGGCCCAGACCATATCGAGCACCATAAACTACTTGAAATTCTGGAGGGAAAAGTGACCAAACAGATGGGCCGAGAAATAGTTTACAAAACCAGATTCGTTTGCAGTTGTGAATCTCAACAGACTACCCTATGTAATTCAGCTGACCAAGCTATCCCACACAGTCACACTCAAGCGTATGCTTGAGGCTGCTACACTAGTGACACCCATGACCAGTGTACACACTTCCAAGTACTACGCGCGATTCGGGAAAAGCAGGAATAATCAGCTTGTGATCCAACTCCTCACATCACGAACATTCGATACATTCTTATTTTTCCGAAGGGCAGCAAGGCTCACTCTTTCAGTCGCTGGAATCGATCCCATCAAGCAGCGTACGAAATATTATCTGTAGAGACAAGGTCACCACTTCACAGCCACATGCATCAGTCTGCGAAAGACAGTTACAGCTAAACAAAGCAGCAGAAGCCGACTAAAGGCCGGTCTCAACTCCCCGTCTCTCCTTTCGTGCCGTAACCCCGTCCTCTCAAGGCTAGTTCCTCCCCTGGACCTCTTGATACTCTCACAATGATCTTATTGCTGAATGAAAGGATCTCCTCGCTATCATTAGAATATTTTTTCTTCTATTATCGAGTACTTTCACGCAGAGGTAGCGTTGCCGCCCACCACGCAGGGGCCCGGGTTCAATTCAATACACGAGTTGTGCATCTTTCATCATCATTTTCATCATCATTGACACGCAAGTCGCCGATGTGGCGTCACCTAAAAAGGACTTGCAATACGGCGGCCAAACTCTCCCGAATGGAGCCTCCCGGTCAACAATGCGATAAGATCATTTCCAATCGCATGACACACTACCTATGCAAGGTGATTCAGCTGCCCCTACCAATAGGTTTTATGCAATCTGCATTGCCTTAAAAAACTACGCACTTCCGCTAACTATGAGCAATCCTTTTTTTTGTACTGCGCTGGAGGCCATAATTTTTGTTGTTATTCAAGAAAAACATGTTTGGAGGACACTTTTGTACGTACTTCTAGAATAATTTGAAATATAAGACCTTTAGCGAAAACGTATTTCAGTACAAAATTGAACTACACATTGAATCTCCAACAAAAAAATCCTATTCACTTTCTCTACAGGACTAACAGTTCACAAGCAGCTAGCAACAAAAAATTCTATGTGAGTTATTTGAAGGCAGAAAAAAGCATATTATTAGAGGCATCTAATCCTCGCTGTATATACATAAATCAAAAAAGTTTTCTACTACCCCAGTTCCCATAACTACTGAATACAGACGTGACTGTAGATATTGTATCACAGACATAGTCTCTTTCACTGTTTATAGCTGTCACTAAACCCCCCCCCCCCCCAATTCCCGCAAAGATGTAAAGAACTATGCATGATCAGCGTCTATTACACGGAGGGGGTCCGGCAGTCGATCAGTTCGTCATTCCATTGTCTGTAGTGCAACCATATCTACACAGTCAATAATGCGTTTCGATCGCGTCCGCATTGTTACTTTGTGACAGGAAAGACTCTCAACAACGGAAGTGTCCAGACGTCTCGGAGTGAACCAAAGCGATGACTGCAATGTTCCCTGTATCGAATAGCAATCGTACAGCATTTGGAGCACATGTACAAGACAGTAATCATAAAGTGAGTAAGATAAAAAGAGCAAATGGAGGTGCTACATAAAGCTCCAAAAAGTGCTCGAAGCGATTGAAAGATACGCTCGTCAAAGAAAAAACCCCAGACCTACTACTTAATGAGCAGAATGATTTTATGCACAGGAGTCATTATGAGATTTTTGAAGACCTGTTTTAGACTTACACTTCAATGCAACAGCTCGCTCCAGTAGGAACCAGCTGCAGCGGAACGGCCCTCAGCGTACTGGCGGCGGCACATTTTCGAAAGAATATCTATATTTTAATTATATTTTTAAGTTTCTTTATAAAGAAATTTTAAATTAGTTTAAATTATTTCGGTTCATGGTCCTCTCTAAATGATTATTCATACGTTATTACTTAAAAAAATGTTTTATTAAAAAGTATATTCGCCATTAATGTGTATTGTGAAATAATAACATATGCACAGTTCTTATAGATAGAGGGCACTTTTTACTGTTACTAATCAGGTTGCTCTAAAACTGCGGTTTAAGCTTTTAACAGATTAAAATTTACTTTAGTTATGACGGCGAACCGATAGTTCTATACTGACAAGTTACTCTGTAACTGCAATATATGGTATGTTGGCATTTAATACGTTCCAAAATTTCTTTTTGTAAACTAAGATATTTCATTCACTAATTGTATCTCTCTTGTTAATTATATTTTTAAATTCGTCTAACAGATATGAAGATGGGCAGCTAGCCTGAAACCGGTCACTGAAAATAAAAAATAGCGATCAAATCTGAAATGCCTTATTTTTATTGGCTATATTTTTGCCTGGTCTTTCTGCAGTATGGCAGAATGAATATCCATCCTCTCAGAGTCCCATTACAAGACCTTGTTCATACTCGTTGAAGTGTTGATAACGGCGTCTTTGTCGTCTCAAAGGTATTCTTGACTAACATCTACTCACGAGGTCCCATCACAAAGGTAACTAACTCTCACGACCGGTGCTGCGTTTATTTAAAGGAAATACGATTTGCAATCTCACAGTAGCGCTACCAACGCTGCTGCGGCGAGATGTGAACAGATGTAGCAAAGCACCTACTAACTTTCGTTTATGTCGCTTGTATAACTCGTTCCACAATGCACATACAGAAAAAATGTTGTCGAAATCCCTCTGTGCAATTATTTAGTCCGAATTATCTACAAATAAGTTCAAAACGAATTTGTTCTGGTGAATCTACTTGTCTCAAGTAAGAAAGGACAAAATTTCGAAGATACTGTTACAGTTAATGATTTTTATCGCATTGCAGATCTTCATTATACTAAGAGCATCTTTCATAAATTACATCGAATTTCAACAGAATTTTCAACTATACATTAAAATAATGTTACACCATGATACTGAATTCTCTAAAATTCGGGTTATGAACAGAAATTTAGTTTTAAGGAATTTTCCACAATCTAATTCTTCTGGGTTAATTAACATTTTTTAACGTACGGCACTCGAAAAGCAGCTGCAGTAATAGCAACTTCCTAATCACATTGTATTCGATAATGCTACTGAATAGTTAATATTCGTCGTTTCTACAGTGATTCGTAGCACGGAAATGTGCTCTCGTCTAACTAATATTGGTCGCAACATGGCGTGTACTCCTTGGCGCTTCGGCTAATACCATACCACTCCAGCATTCGGCAAGCGCTTTCTCTGTGCTCACCGAGCGTAGTATGTCTGATGGAAGATTTAGGTAAACAGTGTGACCCTCGGTCTCTGCTCGCAGCGGATCACTGTACGCAAATAATTATGACATGCGCTCTGGCAGATGAATGTATCGGTTGCGGCTGCGCCGCTCTGAGCGGTTCCACGTGGAGTTTGGTCCAGCCGACAGCTGTCTCACGTCCCGTCCGGGCGGACCCCCACTGCTCCTTTTGTCAACACTGCGAGCACATTGCCGCGTCCGAGTTGTGAAAATAGCTTCCGACGGTTGCTACGCGCGAAGACCACATCGTAACTCATATACACTTTGCCCGTCCAAATGACAGTTTTATGTGTTTGTGAAGAAGTCGTATATATCAGTTGAGACGGTTGTGTACACGATTTAAGGCTAAAATTATCGTATTAAGATGTGTAACATATGCTGTAGTAACGGCGGCAAAACTGTGTGATTACGAACCCATACACGTAGAAATAAACACTGCTCGAGCGGACGACACTCACACACACGGACTGAAGTGTATCGAAATTTTTTTTTAGCAGAAAGTGTGAGAGAACCAAAGTAAGATTCATGTACTTCGCAGAAATGTAAGAACAGCTTGCGAGAACAGACCAAAACAACAATCGAGTGTGAGAAACAAATTTAACTGGAAAGTCAACAAACAATACTCTTCGTGAAAGGAACGACCTATTAGCAGAGCCATACCAAAATGATCCTGCGCCCCACGATTAACTGCCAATCTACCTCACCCCCCTTCCCTCCCCCCTTCCCCCACACCCTCCCCCCCTCCTTGCTCTCGTCCACCCACCCATCCACCCACCCACCCGCACACACACACACACACACACACACACACACACATACATACACAAACCGTAAAACAGCTTTTTTCCGTTTTTCTACGCAGATGCTGTAACATTTATAAACTTAATGGTGAATATAATAAAAATAAAGCAGTACTGAAAAACAATCCTCAGATGAATAATATTGATGAAAAATATGCACGTAATAAATGAAACATTTCGGTAATCACGTACTAATGGAAAGTAAAATAGTCTATATTTCGTACTTTATTTAATACTCTTATATTATTAATAGTGCATAAATTAATAGTCCGAAATAAAAGTGAAAGAGTTACAATTAAGGGTTGGGAAAATATCTCTTTCCTGGAATTCTGCTGTTGTTATTTTGCTTCGCATTTTCTTGCTATGAGCGAAGTCAACTCGATTGTTATGACATACAATCAAGTTTAGCAGCTCTTGCGTCTTTCTGTCGACAAGAGAGCTACACTTAACAGCTTCATTTTACCAACACTCGACGTTAAGCACTTCTACATCCCCTTCATCAGTTGTTTCACCTATAAACTGAAAACAGCTATTTCGTTAACAGTCTTCACTGCATCAGTATCTGTAATGGAGAGAGCTGTACGTGGAGGATAGTGTACTTGGAAACAAATGGTGTTTCCTGTTCGGTGTTTCAATCTAGTGGTTGATTTCGGAATCACTTGAAATAATGTGTGCTAAGGACCGCCGTAAGCACTTTCCTGCATGTTATAGTGTCTTTGTGATGTGAGACATGAGGTTGCATTGTGTACAGCATTTGTATTTTTTTATTTCAACTCATTTAAGTGCTGTATGACATATTAAAGCAATTTGAAACAGATACGAAATTCTTCAGAAAATTAGTTCGGTAACATGTAAATGACTAAGCCATGCTCTGTTGGCCATGTACCATCTTGTACACAGAAACAGATGAAGATCTTAGACCATGATACATGTGATATTCTCTAATAAAGGGAGTTCTTTAATGTCTTAATTTTGTCTGTCTGGAAAACAGAAATTAATTTACTTTACAGTTATTAAAAGTTTCAACCAACTGCGTAGCCATTTGCACATATTTCCGAGCTTAATAGCACATACACGAAACCGCTTACGTCGAATCCATCGCTTCATCGGCCAATGTATTTTTTGTTCTCCTTGAAACATCCTAAATTGAGACCTTTTCATCGCAACAATTTTTCGACCTGCCCATCTCCACCTCAACATGCAAACAATGACCAATATGACAATCAGCATGAACGGCATTCGGAAGAGACAGCTGGGCTTCGTTTGCTATAAACGTTTCGTTAGGCAGAAATATCACTAAGCTCCTACGAGCAATTGTAAGGCCAGGTTTATTTTTTACCAGGTTTATTTTTTACTTTTACAGCAACTGGTTATCCCTCAACAATTGTATTTAATTGTAACCCGAACAAGGAATCACTGCAGTTATACTGCGGGTGACCATTAGCACTTGGGAACTGTTGATGTTATATAGCAAGACATTGCCCCAGCTAGAGAAAAAGTGTGCTCAGATTCGATATTTCCAGAGGCCAGCAATGAATAAGGAGCGCATTATCACTACACCAAGACATCAAAGATAGCAATACTCCTTGTAACTGTCAGTCGAAGTAAACCGTTTTCCAACTAACCTAGTCACAGACGTCATCAAAAACAACACTAACCTTACATTCCTTGTTTCAGATTCACTTCTCGATAGACTGGACTCATTCTCAACGCACAACAAGAACATATACAAACATTGGAGATACACACTTGATGTTTGGTATGAGCCGTTATTACTATGTTTTAACAGCACCCCGACGACGTCGTCCAAAGCCAGAGAACCATGATCAGTTAGAACTTATCGCTGGTGAGTTTCTAATGCCAATTAATTCTGCCTCAGTATTTACAGCTGAAGCTTTCCTCATACTTAGCGGCAACTATAACACGTCTGTGGTGCCGCAGATACCGATGTCACATTCTGAAGAGATATTTACTGTTTAAGTTTACTACAAGCGTATGACGAAGTACAATACAGTTCGATCGACAATGAATTGCGGCATTATCAAGTGGAGCTAACTTATGGAAATTTAATGTATGCCAAGGGAGAAATGAATTTATTCCGTTAACTTGGTTTGCAGCACACTGGGTCATCGAGTCGCGGGGGGGGGGGGGGGGGGGGGAGATCGTGTTTGTTCCTTATGGCGGAATTAGTGATATGCCGCTCTCCAGGCAGTGTTAAGGGTCTTAGCTGTGAGCTGATGAAAGGGTTGTTGACTGCGTAGTGCAAGCTGCAGCGGCCGTTAGCAGAAGAAGCACTACAGACTTGTTTTTACGAATGTGTGGCTCGCTGGTGGTGGGAGGGTAGGTGTGGCTGAAATTTCCGTCACTTTTATGTGGCCCATATGTGTATGGGTTGGATGTGCTGTTGAAGACTGATCAACCAGGTACTATAAGCCGGTGTCTGCTAAGTCGGTCCTCGCTTACATAGAGGGACTAACATGTGGTTGGTAAGCTGTTGTTAGATGAACTGCCCGTTATTTATCAGATTACTCGTACTTGCCGTTGTGAACGAAAAATTTGTAAATGGTTGTTACTATATTATGTCAGTTCTCATTGTCCAGTGGGTGGTGATTTATTACATACTGTTGTAAAACGGCTTTCTGTTATGTTTAAGCTGTCTGGCGTCACCAAAAAGGGGTGTGTTAAAATTACATTGTTAACATGTTCTTGCGTCATCTTTGTAATACGGAACCGTTTTCGATGCGAATGATTCATTGTTGATCAAAATTTTAAGCTTGCGTACTGAAAACAGGTGGAAGTTTAAAAGCATCCAGTCTGAGGGAGACTGTCTGGGAAATTTAACATGGAACCATTGAACTCCATTAACGGAAGCTACCTGTTTTTGTCAGCTTCTGTAATTATTTTCTTGATCTGTGTATATATCTATTTTATAACTCTTAAGATATATTTTAAGAATCTCTGCGTTTTGAACACTGTCTTCAAGTTGTTAAGCTCCTATTGTACTCTCGAAATGTTTGTACAATCTATCTGCGATCCTTGCTTTTACAGTACTGTTTTAAAGTTAAATGATTGGAACTGAAGGTATGTGGAAACATGAAAGTTATACATAACATTTGCCCAAATCAGATGACAGGAAGTAAATGACACAATGCCCATCTTTTTTCTGGGTAAAGCCTATATGAACTGTTTAGTTAGGCCCATGCTCCATCTGTCATTTGCCCTATAACTCGTGATGATGTGGAATTAGTCATTTTAAACTCATATTCCATATTAATTTGTAAATATGGGTACATGTTGAATATTTATGATGTTTTTATTTATATTTTACTATTAAAAATCCAGAATGTCAATTAGTCTTGAAAATCTACCACCTTTTACACACTTCAATAACAGAAATCCTTCTACAGAATAGAAGAAGTTATAAACGAGGAATTTTTTCAATTAATAAATATACTGTGAACCAGAATTCAGAATAACTGTCTGCTTAAGCAGATGTCTACAATATGTTCGTGGGTGACCACCACATTTTATTATTACGAGGTGCATTCAAGTTCTAAGGCCTCCGATTTTTATTCTCTGGACTAGAAAGAGATAGAAACATGTGCATTGTTTTAAAATGAGGCCGCATTTACTGTCAATACGTCCCAGAGATGGCAGCACCGTACAGCAGATGGAATTTTACCGCCAGCGGCGAGAATGAGAACTGTTTTAGATACTTAAAATGGCGACGTTTTCCTTACTTCAACAGCGTGCAATAATTCGTTTTCTGAATTTGCGTGGTGTGAAACCAATTGAAATTCATCGACAGTTGATGGAGACATGTAGCAATGGAGATGGATGTGCCAAAAGTGCGTTCCTGGGTGCGACAGTTTAATGAAGGCAGAACATCGTGTGACAACAAACGGAAACAAACTCGAGCCCGCACAAGCCGGTCTGACGACATGATCGAGAAAGTGGAGAGAATTGTTTTGGGGGATTGCCGAATGACTGTTGAACAGATCGCCTCCAAAGTTGGCATTTCTGTGGGTTCTGTGCACACAATCCTGCATGACGACCTGAAAATGCGAAAAGTGTCATCCAGGTGGGTGCCACGAATGCTGACGGACGACCACATGGCTACCCGTGTGGCATGTTGCCAAGCAATGTTGACACGCAACGACCACACGAATGGGACTTCCATTTCGTCGGTTATGACAATGGATGAGACGTGGATGCCATTTTTCAATCCAGAAACAAAGCGCCAGTCATTTCAATGGAAGCACACTGATTCACCGCCACCAAAAAAATTTCGGGTAACCGCCAGTGCTGGAGAACTGATGGTGTCCATGTTCTGGGACAGCAAGGGCGTAATCCTTACCCATTGCGTTCCAAAGGGCACTACGGTAACAGGTGCATCCTACGAAAATGTTTTGAAGAACAAATTCCTTCCTGCACTGCCACAAAAACGTCCGGGAAGGGCTGCGCGTGTGCTGTTTCACCAAGACAACGCACCCGCACATCTAGCTAACGTTATGCAACAGTTTCTTTGTGATAACAACTTTGAAGTGATTCCTCATGCTCCCTACTCACCTGACCTGGCTTTTTCCAACAATGCATGACACTCTCCGTGGCCGCACATTCATCAGCCGTGCTGCTATTGCCTTAGCGATTTTACAGTGGTCAAAACTGACTCCTAAAGAAGCCTTCGCCGCTGCCATGGATTCATGGCGTCAGCGTTGTGAAAAATGTGTACGGCTGCAGGGCGATTACGTCGAGAAGTAACGCCAGTTTCAACGATATTGGGTGAGTAGTTAATTAGAAAAAAAATCGGAGGCCTTAGAACTTGAAGGCACCTCGTACAGTAACTTTACCATGTGACAAAAAGACGAGCTGAGTTTCGCACGAGCGATGTCTTCTGCAACCATGCTGATTCGTGGAGACAAACTTTTCTGTCTCAAGGAAATTTGTTACTTTTGAGCTGAGAACACAGGTAACTTCGGTAATTCTGCAACAGAGCGATGTTACGGACATCGATCTGCAAGTGACGAGCTCCTGAAGATGATGGCTGGACCGGTCGTCCAAAAACTGTCCATAAAAGGAACAGCAACTCGGCCGAACACCTGGAAAGAAGCCATTAACCTATTGTGCAGAGAAAATCTTAGAGTCACAGCAGTGGTGTTGCATCTGAGTAATTGTTCCCTTCTTGTTTAGCATTACGTAATCATTTCGACCTCATGTAGCTATTCAAAGTTCCGATAGCTTTATCAATGACATGTATTGACGGTGTGAGGGTATATTTTAGGCCATAAACTGTTTACATGTTCTTATGGTATGAACACTCACGTCTAGTTTGAAATTAGTGGCGGATTACAACATGAACTCGCTGATCAGTGGTTACTCCATTCCCCAGGCATGTGTATATTTGAAATTTACCTTTAACTGACTTCTAATTGACGGGTGGTCCCAGAATACTGTAAGAGGTCCGAGCAGACATAATACAGATGTAATTTTATGTAAGAGGTCAGAGCAGATGTAATTCCGATGTATTGCTCATGCGCTGCCTGCGATATGCATGGTATAAGAGAATCGCTGACAAGAGAGCAGTGTTGACTGTACGAACTGTGTAGCAGTAGTAGTAAGTTGTTGCCAGTGTGTGTGTCTGCTGTGGTCTGGTCTGGTGTATCATGTTGGCTGGGCTGGTAGCGGTGCAGCGATGCCGGAGCCTGAGTATTATTGTATAAGGTAAAAAAGAGGCAGCTTCGCGCATATTTAGCAATATTATGTAAACTCCCATGTATATCTTTTAAAAATGTCCTAATAATAATCATTGTCTAATTTCTAACAAGCATTCATTAAAGAATTTAATAATTTTTATAATGCATGATCATTCCGATTGTTGCAAAAGAAAAATCATTTGCTTCTTTTCATAAATAACAAATGTATAGGCCAGCATTGCACGGAGCTGTGCCGAAAAAATGTTAAGTAAGAGCAGATTTATTCGTCGTTCGTATTGAGGTAAGAATTTTTGCCTTTTTTATTCAGAGTGGTTTTACAGGGCCATGATGCAGCACTGTTGTCGTCCAAATTTTACCATGTTACTGAATTTATTTTTTATTACGAAGTTTAGGAATTTTTCTGTTTCGAGCTTATATTAAATGATAAAAGAATGTTGTGGGTACGTTAAATGGGACCCAGGGTTGTTCTGAGGTTACACGAAAATTTGAATCATTAACCAAATAATTATAAATATCTTTTAAAATTTTGTTGGGAGGTTACACTTGGCGAACCTGCCAGGATCGTATTTCTTTGTGAATATCTGAGAAGTAGTCATATATCTGCTCTTATTTACTTAAATGTAGTTTGCATCTGGCGCAACACATTTACTAATTTGTCACTCTTTCTTTCACAGATCATCGGCAATTTATTGGTCTTTGTTGTAATTGTATTTGTTCCATTTTTGCTTTGTCTTTGTTTCATTTTTGTGCTTAATTTTGATTTGTGAAAAATGCCGCGAAAAACAGTTAACAGTACATCGCGATGTGCAATGAGTGAATCAGCCGACTCTAATAATTTGACCGATAATTCTTGTGACAGTCAGTGTAATAGTCATAATCCTCTAATTGCGGATAATCAGTGCCTGTCGATCACTAGTAATGATTTTAATTCTAATGATGAGCAAACAAATGCAATTATGTCCACAGTAAAGGTAACAATTGATGACACGGCATGTTCCGTTACAATGAACGCTGTCCAGCTTGACACGCCTAATTTGCAAAACTTACGTAGCGAACAGATATTTGTTTCTCACGAAGGTGAACAATATACACAAAATATGTCAGATTTATTTGATTCCAGTGTAGTGACTAACAGTGCACATCCAATTAGCAAACCTTTTCGCGAGTCAGACAATGACCAAATGGTTTCACAAAACGTGACGAATGCCGATACACCATCACACAGTACAGAGAATGGAGTCGGTAATTTTAACTTGAATCAAGTTGTAGCATTATTGCTACAATTCAGTGAAAAACAAGACAACAAACGCAAATAACTTAGTGAAAATTTCAAACAACAACTTAATGAAAATTCCAAACAACAAAATGTAAAACAAGATAAAAACTTCAAACAACTTAATGAAAATTACAAACAACTTAATGAAAAATTATACAACAATTCCAAACTGCTTAGTGAACAGATTACAGCCATTGCTGTGCAATGTCATGATACTAAAGAACCATTACGTGAGGAAATTAAGACTTGTGCTAGGAACAGTAGTGAAGAAATTAGATCTGTGGCACAAGAATTAAGTAATACACATGCAGCCACTACTAAATTACTTAGAGATGAAATTAGTGCAGTCGCTAAACAATGCTCTGAAAACGCAACACAGTTACGCGACGAGTTTAAATTAATGTCAGCAGAACTTTCACGTACACTGGATGCGAAAGTAGACGCGAAATTTGACCGACAGAACAGCCAAATTGACGAACGTTTTAATCACCACCTACGAAACAGTGAAACGCGTTACCGTAAATTTATACAGGAACAGAATAAAGTAAAGCAACAAGTCATCGAAACAATTACTGCACAGAGACAGGAAGATAAGCGTAAATTGTTTACGAAAGCAAAAACACACGTAGACAACAATATTGCTACAGTATCAGACGAAATTAATGCTATCAAACAGTTGAACACCGAATCACATGATGTAAACTCTGATCTTAAAACAAAAACAGACACTCACATAGTAGACTTTCAGGCAATGACCGCCAGACTTGAACAGTTAGAACTAATACTGGATCCCAAAGCAATCAAAGCAGGCGTTAAAAAATTGAACGAAACCAGACGTAAAATACAAAAACAAATTAATGCTTGTGGTAATAAAAACGATGATCAGGTAAAGGCACTGACAGAAAAATATGATGAATTCGCCAGTCGTGTTGATGTTATCGAAAGTAATATTGACACCAAATCAGACGACACGTCACCTGTTTCGTTTAATCAAACACCCGAATTTCAAAATTTACAGCAGACAATCAGTGAGATAGGTTCGTCCAATAATACATTACATAGAAAGTTGCCAACTTTACAACAAGAAGTAACAGAGATGAAAAATATTTCAGCCTTTAACACATCACAGCATACGGCACTTTGCGAACATTTGTCAGACTCACACAGCCGGTATAATATGGGTAATTTACAAAGAGTACGTGAGTTAGATTCCGAACAGTCACAGACAAATAGATTCTCATACAATCCTGAACCTGTTCAGACATACAGAGACGATAATTTTGATTACAAGCACTATCTATCAGTGAGAAAATTTAAAGTATTTAAAAATGACAGAACACTGACTCACCCATTAGATTGGATACAACAATTTATCTTTGCTTTTCCACTGACTTGGACTGTAACACACAAACTTGAATTTATTTGCAGTTTTTTGGAAGGCGAACCGGCAACTCGTATGAGACTGATCACGCGACAATGCTACTCGGTAGAAGAATTTCAGAATGCTTTTCTGTGAGTGTATTGGTCGAAGACGACACAAGGCGGAATCAAGGATCAATTAATTGGTTTACCGAATTATGAGAACTCAAATTTTTCCACTGTCACGCAATTTTTTGAACACATGGTCCAACAAAACCAGTACTTAAGTGAACCATACAGTGAATCTGCACTTATTCAATTATGTATTTCTAAATTACCACGATCATTAAGAGTATCACTTTTAACAGGACAGCAGAATGAAAAAATTTCGGCATTCAGAGATCTGTTACAGCTTTTGGAAGATCAGCAATCAGATTATTCCTTCATAAATAAAAATTTTTCACATAATAACCAAGGACAACAAGGATACGGCAATTATGATCAACCACGCTATTTCAATAGCAAAGTTAAAAGACGCTTCAGGAACGACAACCACCAGAACTTTAATAACAGACAAAATTTTAATTATCAGTATCGTCAAAATTATTAGCAACAGGAACCACATTTTGGTAAGAATAGAGGTCTTTCTCAACAAGAGCATCAAAACCAAGCGGTTGGCATACCTAACCAACGATGCAGTCTGCAAGGTCAACCAAGCTTTAATGTTTCGCCGCATGCACGTATAGCATCAGCTCCACCAAATAGTAACGCACCGCAACAAGGAAACCAGTACGTACAGAAAACACATCATTTCAATTCCTATCGCAATGCGCCATATAGCAATTACTATCATGACAGACGTAAAAATAATGGTTACAATTTTCAGCATACGTTTAACAACAGTCGGTCTCATCAGCAGCAAAATCATCCGCAACAACATATTATCATGAATGAACCAGACAGTAGATATCATCCCGAAAGTAATACATCAGGAAGAAACAACAGAACAGTACAAATAGTGGAAATGCCACAGCATCCTCCCGCGAATAACAACACGTCAGAAAGAATTTGACTACATACAGTGTAGAATGAATCTTCCAGCAACGTAAGCAATACTTCAAATACACAGAATCTTGTTCACAAAAATGTTATTATTTTTGACGACATCCGAGACACTCTCACGCAGGAAAGACCAGTTATTCAAAAAACCATTTCACACCCTGTCATTGAAGTAAAGACTGAATCACCAAAATTTTCAGCAGTAATCGATTCTGGATCACCTATGTCAGTTATAAAAGAGGAATCTTTCAACGAATGTAATAAAGAGAATACCTATCCTACATTACCATTAGGCAAAACTAAAGTAAAAGGAGCAGTATCTGGTAAAGGAGTAGATGTAAAATTACAGACACATTTATCATTTTGTATTACAGGTCATGCATTTCACTCAAATTTTGGAATTGTTCCCTTATTGAAAACGTTACTTTAGGTACGAATTTTCTGGTACAACACGACGCAGTTATTGACTTTCAGAATTCCTATTTAATGTTAAAGAATGAAAATGTACGACTGACATTAGAATTTCAGCACTCTTAATCTGCAGAAGAACAAACAATTAATCGTACAGAGGTCATTTCCGCATCACGTAACATAGACTGTCATTCCACATTGTTCACAGATACGTACGTACACAACTATAATACTCCAGACGAAGCCGACTATGACGTTATGCAAATGATTTCTGATAAAGTTAAACAGAGCAGTGCAAATACAGACGACGAACGCACACAACTACACAAAATTCTTTTGCAGCAAGCTCCAGTTATTGACAACGTCAATGGTACTATGTCCGGTTTTATGTATGAATGTTAAGTTAAGCAGCACGACACATTTAAGGCCAAACATTATCCCATTCCGTATATTCACAGAGAACAAGTTAGGAAAGAATCTCAAGCTATGCTTGACCAAGGTATTATTGAACCGGCAGTTGGTCCCTACATAAACCCACTCCATATTGTTACGAAGAAGGATGGTTCACTTCGTCTCGTACTTGATTCGCATCCCATCAACGACATTATTATTAATGAAACAGATCGCCCACAGACACTAGGAGATCTTCTACAGAAATTTCATGGTACTGCCATTTATTCCTCATTAGATTTGCAATCGGGATTTTGGCAAATTCAGCTCCATCCGAACTGCAGAAAGTACACGGCTTTTCTCTGTTTTGGTGACTGTTATAAATTTTGTAAATTACCGTTCGGTTTAACTATTTCTTCAGCAGCATTTATTCGCGGTTTGAATAGTATACTTCCGACAGAACTTAAAGACAGAATCACAACGTATGTAGACGACATCCTTATTGCAGAAGCTAATTGGTCTGAGCACAATCTGATTCTTGACCAACTGTTACGAACTTTTCGTGCACAAGGACTCACAGTTAATCTTAGCAAATCGCACTTTGGCAAGACTTCTATACAAATTCTTGGACATATAATTTCAGCAGAAGGCATTGCGCCTGACCCGAAAAAACTTCAAGCTCTAAGTGGCATTACTGTTCCTACGACGAAGAAACAACTACGCAGCTTTTTGGGTTTAATTAACTTATTTCGTAAATTTATTCATTACTCTGCTTTGGACACCCCTAGATTATGTCAATTGACGGGTAAAAACACTATTTTGTCCTGGGATAGCCAAGCACATTCTGAATTTGTAAATCTGAAAGAAGCTTTGTTGAACGCACCACTTTTATCACATCCAGATCTTCCTAGAAATTTTTCCATTGCCACCGACAGTTCTAACACCGCTTTAGGCGTACACATTTTTCAGGAAATCGAAGAAGATGGTACTACGGTAATTAAAAACATCACCTTTGCAAGTCGCATTCTGTCACCTGCTGAACGCAATTATTGCGTTACAGAACTTGAAACATTATGTGTTGTATGGGCATTTACGAGATTTAGGCATTTTCTTTATGGAAGACACACTACCATGTAGACAGATCATAGAGCGATACAGTTTTTACTTTCAGCAAAATTTACACACGACAGGTTAAGCAGATGGAACCTTTATTTACTGGAATTTAATTTTACAACTGTTCACATTCCCGGTACACAACATATTATAGCAGAGGCACTACCCCGTTCTCTCAACAATCAGCAAGACATCGCCACCAACTTCTGCAAGGCAAATTTCAGCGTCATGTATAATCAACAAGTTGCATCTGAAAATTTTATTTCGTCGTCATTACGAGACATATCACAAGAGGAGAGTAAAGACAATGTTTGGAAGAAATTAAACACCTTTGGCAAGATAGGAATAATGTTACCATTAGAAACCATTACACTGTACGCAATAATATTCTGTTTCGCCGCTCTCACCCTGACAGCAACAACTGGTTACTATGCGTTCCTGACGAGCTTGTTAACAGATTAATTTGGTATACTCATTTAAGTTACGCACTTTATGGAGCCAGAAAATGTTTTCGAATACTGAGACAGAACTGTTATTTTACCAGCAGGGAGAAAAGTATTCGACGAGTTTTACCGTCATGTAAAATCTGCCAGAAAGCTAAGTCAGACACGACTTCACATATTCCTCCGTTACATCCTATTGTACCTGTTAAATTGAGACACATGGCCGCTGTAGACATTTTTGGTCCGATTACCAGAACTTATAGAGGTTTTTGCTACATCTTTGTCGCTGTTGAACTCACTTCAAAATTTGTTACCTTCACTCCGTTACACAAAGCTACTGCTAAATCTGTTTCGAAAGCATTGGTAAAACATTTTTTATTTCATGTAGGGCATGTATTGAAAGTAATTTCCGACAATGTACCACAATTTCGATCTGCTATATGGACACGTATGTTACGAACAAGAAACATTTCTCCGATCTACATCTCCAAGTACCATGCTTCTTCGAACCCTTGTGAACGACTAATGAAAGAAATTCCAGAATGAGAAATTCACTCTGCAGCGGAGTGTGCGCTGATATGAAACTTCCTGGCAGATTAAAACTGTGTGACCGACCGAGACTCGAACTCGGGACCTTTGCCTTTCGCGGGCAAGTGCTCTACCATCTGAGCTACCGAAGCACGACTCATGCCCGGTATTCACAGCTTTACTTCTGCCAGTATCTCGTCTCCCACCTTCCAAACCTTACAGAAGCTCTCCTGCGAACCTAGTAGAACTAGCACTCCTGAAAGAAAGGATATACCGGAGACATGGCTTAGCCACAGCCTGGGGGATGTTTCCAGAATGAGATATTCACTCTGCAGCGGAGTGAGCGCTGATATGAAACTTAGCGGAAACATGGCTTAGCCACAGCCTGGGGGATGTTTCCAGAATGAGATAATCACTCTGCAGCGGAGTGAGCGCTGATATGAAACTTCCTGGCCGATTAAAACTGTGTGCCCGACCGAGAATCGAACTCGGGACCTTTGCCTTTCGCGGGCAAGTGCTCTACCATCTGAGCTACCGAAGCACGACTCACGCCCGGTACTCACAGCTTTACTTCTACCAGTAACTCGTCTCCTACCTTCCTAACTTTACAGAAGCTCTCCTGCAAACCTACCAGAACTAGCACTCCTGAAAGAAGGGATATAGCGGAGACATGGCTTAGCCACAGCCTGGGGGATGTTTCCAGAATGAGATATTCACTCTGCAGCGGAGTGTGCGCTGATGTGAAACTTCGCAGGAGAGCTTCTGTAAAGTTTGGAAGGTAGGAGACGAGATACTGGCAGAAGTAGAGCTGTGAGTACCGGGCGTGAGTCGTGCTTTGGTAGCTCAGATGGTAGAGCACTTGCCCGCGAAAGGCAAAGGTCCCCAGTTCGAGTCTCGGTCGGGCAAACAGTTTTAATCTGCCAGGAAGTTTCATGAAAGAAATTGGTATACTGCGTAGAATGTACTGCCATAAAAGACATGTTGACTGGGACACACAAATACTCTCATTCCAGGATGTAATTAATTCCAAACCATGAATCTACTATGCTATCTCCGACTGTTATACCGAAAAATGTTGAACCACCTAACAAAATTAAAGAATTAGTATACTTTCCAACATCTCGTCGACGACGACACCATGAAATAATTCACATTGCGCTGAACAACATCAAACGTGCCGCAGAGCGCCGGAGAAGACAGCAAAAACAGGTTTGTACACGCCGTGACTTTCACATTGGACAGAAGATTTTAGTACGTACACACAATTTATCTAACAGAGGAAAGAATAGATGTAGTAAATTTGAGCTTCTATATGCAGGTCGATACAGAATTCGCAGCATTCTTCACCCCAATGTAGTACACGTCGAAACTCTGAGAACCAGAAATAGTAAAGGCAATCACCATGTCTCCAATATTAAACCCATTATTGAATGAACATACTTTATGATTAATCACACTGTAATGCCTTTTCCTGATTTTTATATGACCAATGATGCAATTATTTATATGAACACTTACTGATGATTATCATATTTTTTCTTGGCAAGTGCCCGGCAAGGTAAGGTTAGCAGGTCGCTTTTCTTGTCGTTATATATCAGTACGTGCACATTTTCCATTTTTCGTGTATGTATGATTGTTTTCCTGTTTGTTTCTATGCACTATGAAATCTTTAAGATATAACAAACACTTTGACATTTTTGTCTTATGATATCTCAACATCGTGACTATTTTACATTTTTTTTGCTACTACATTAGAATACTCTGTGTACATTTTTGCACCTGCACACTGTCTATGTTTTTGACATATTACGTTTTCTGTCATGCTATGCTGTATGTTTAATTATATCACTAGAAACCAGTTTTTATTTAATGGGTATATGATTTAAATGCAAGACATTAATCATTGTTCATCATTTTCAGAAAGTAATAACGTGTAAATGAAATAAATGAAACAAACCACAGTGGATTACAATGAAATGGGAATTTCACCTTCGGAATGAACGAAAGAAGATGCAATACCTCGTCACGAAGAGTAAATGGATCAGAATTAACAAACATTAACATGAATATACTATACACATCGTATGATAGCAGTCTTATCTAATTAATTTTCTTTCAGAATACGAGGCGATTGATGCAGGCTGTCAGACAGAACCACACATCTCAGTTTGAGTGATGAAGTACGCTAGAATTAAGGAACTCTATACTATGAATGGTTGTATGAAGTAAATGGTAATATGAATAATGAATAATGAAGTATCTTTTTGCAGATGATAATGAATGATGATGAATAGTGATGAAGAATATGGTAATATGAATAATGAAGTTTTTCTTTGCAGGTGATGATAATAATGAAGTTATGGTGATTTGAATAATGAAGTTTTGGTTTACAGGTGTCGATAGTGATAAATTTTATATGGCCACTAAATGCACCACTTTTAAGTTTTTCTTTGCAGATGCGGTTAATGATGATGTTTACATATTTACTGTTAGTTAAGAAATGCTATGTAGTTATTTAAGTATTTACTGCAGTTCTTTTTGAAAGTATGTCTTATGTCACATGGTATAATGACTGAAGGTTTTGGAAAGGACAGATAGAGTACATATATATTGATTACACTTTTCATTACCTGTTAATTCGAAGTTCACTACTTTTCAGCATAATATGCGTTTCTTCTTTCAGCTTAATAATCCATTTTGTATTTTTTCCAGGAGAAGCTATTCATGAAATTAATATGCTATAAGCAGTTAATCATTAAACCTGATCTAGTACCTGCATTTTATTTTTTACCCATTTGTGTTTCTCATTTATGAATGTGATCACATATACTCTACTTGTTTCATAACCTTGCTACAGCTGACTCATGACGAATGACGTTACTAATCCCTATTTGCAACAATAAGTCAAAAGCAAATATTTTTATGCCCCAGCAATTAATTATCGATCCCAACGCAATGCATTTCTAAAAAAAAATTTTGACCAGTCCCAAATAATGATACCAGTTAAGAGAGTTCTGAGTAATACTGAATGATGTTTTCTAACCACAGACCTTGAATAATAGTTACAGTGTGTTACATTTTAAATATGTCTTATGTCACTGGAATGATCAGTTCTGAGTAATACTGAATGATGTTTTCTAATCACAGACCTTGAGTAATAGTTACAGTGTGTTACATTATCAATATTTCCTATGTCACTTGAATGATGAGTTCTAAGTAGTACTGAATGATGTTTTGTAATAATGCATAAATACTATGCCAATAATTTCTGTAAATAATATTTTTGTTATACTCTATAAATGCTATGCCAATAATTAACTCTCATTTCGAATGATAACTTCTGAACAATACTGAATAAGGTTTTATAAAAATATTTGAATACTTTGTAACTGGCCAAAGAGTGCCAATAATTATTTTAGATATGTCGTATGTCACTTGAATGTTGAAAAATGTTTTGTACTATTCAATGCTTGCCATATGTTTAGTAACTGGCCAATGAATGCCACTTTTCTCATTTTAATTGCTATTATATTTGAATACCAGTAGCTTGATGCTACACTCATTATCCCCTGTTTTGAAGGATGACTTCTGATGGTTTGTAACTGGCCAAAGAGTGCCAATGATTACTATAACTAGGTGAATTATGTAAATGGTATGCCATTAATTAACTCTTGCTTTGAATGATCACTTTTAAATAATGTATAAAAATGGTTTGTAACTGGCCAATGACTGCCAATATTTACTGTCATCAGATGACTTATGAATAATATTCTGTTATACTCCATACATAGTACAGAAATATTTAGTAACTAGTCAATGAGTGCCACCAATTACTCAAATCGGTTGATAGACTAATGTAATTCTCAGTGATGACTAGCGTAAGACTTAATGTCCTTCATCTTCTGACCTAATTACCAGAAATTACTGCAATATACGTTTGTCCTGTCTGTCCTTATGATCATGGAACACTATATTTGGTTTCTGCACTAATTCTACGTTGGTGAAAGAGTATGGTGTTGACTCATCATTTTCCACTTGAACAATGGAGATGTTATTATGGTTCCACTGTTTGGTGTACCTAATGTACTACCAAAATGATAACATTGAATATTCATACGACATTTCTGTGTCTTGGCTACACTGATTAATACTTCAGGGAAGAGAACTTCAGATTGTCTCACTTGGTTTTGTGCTTCTGTAGAAAGATATGGACTTTCAGTGCAGCTACGTGCAACCTACTGTGCTACAACCATGATGCAATCCTTCCATTTCCTATCCTAGTTCTTGTAAAATGGCAAAAACATACTACAGTGCCTATGCACTTTAAGTCATTTGTTAATATGTTTTGTACTCATTGCATATACATTTTGTCATTGCTAGGTATGTTCTGTACTACAGTGCATATACACTTTACGTCATTTGTTAATATGATTTGTACTCATTGCGTATACATTTTGTGATTTCTTGATGTGTTCTGTACCCAGTGTGTGTGCACTCTATTTCATTTCATGTTCTGCACTTATATATATATGTATCTATTCTAAGACTGTAAACTTAGTTAATTAAGAAAAATTTGTTGCTCATGGCAAGTCCAATTGAGTCACCATCGCTGCCAAATTTTTGCCGCCCTGTGGAGGGTTATGTAAGAGGTCCGAGCAGATGTAATACAGATGTAATTTTATGTAAGAGGTCCGAGCAGATGTAAATTCGATGTATTGCTCATGAGCTGCCTGCGATATGCAAGGTATAAGAGAATCGCTGACCAGAGAGCAGTGTTGACTGTATGAACTGTGAAGCAGTAGCAGTAAGTCGTTGCCAGTGTGTGTGTCTGCTCTGGTCTGGTCTGGTGTATCATGTTGGCTGGGCTGGTCGCGATGCAGCGATGCCGGAGCCTGAGTATTATTCTATAAGGAAAAAAAAAAGCAGCCTCGCGCATGTTTGGTAATATTATGTAAACTCCCATGTATATCTTTAAAAAATGTCCTAATAATAATCTTTGTCTAATTTCTAACAAGCATTCATTTCAATTTAAAGAATTTAATATTTTTTAATGCATGATCATTTCGATTGTTGCAAAAGAAAAATCATTTGCTTCCTTTCATAAATAACAATTGTATAGGCCAGCACTGCACGGAGCTGTGCCGAAAAAATGTTAAGTAAGAGCAGATTTATTCGCCGTCTGTATTGAGGTAAGAATCTTTGCCTTTTTTATTCAGAGTGATCTTACAGGGCTATGACACAGCACTGCTGTAGTCCAAATTTAACCAGGTTACTGAATTTATTTTTTATTACGAGGTTTAGATATTTTTCTGTTTCGAGCTTATATTAAATGATAAAAGAATTTTGTGGGTACATTAAATGGGAACCGGTTTTGTTCTGAGGTTACACGAAAATTAGAATCATTAACCAAATAATAATAAATATCTATATAAATTTTTGTGGGGAGGTTACAATACCTTATTTGTAAGTACCATACTGCTGTATCGTTCCTTAGTAGGTGGTCACCTGTAGGTTTTAGGACCACGCCAGAGGCACTAACAAGTGAGGAAATTAGTTGTTGTGGTATTCGATCACTAGTGTACGTTTCCCACCGTAACTGTACCTTTCCCACCGTATGCAATTTTATTTCACTCTGTACATAACGGAAGCTCTAGTAGCTCCAACGTTTATTGTTGTATATTGTGTGCAGTTCGCGGCAACTGAAATATCTGCAGAATTGTAGTAATACCACTTGGAAAAATGCCGTAATCCGTTGCTCTTTAAAGGTCTTCATCTTTCCGACCGTCACTGGCGGAAAGATTATGTCGTTCTAAAATCTTTTTACTACCGTGAATCCCTGCGACAATAAGTTTATTCGTTGCTCTTTAAATATGAAATAAATAATGTCCAATATTTCGACAGTTAAACCCCTTTTCGCCCTTCAACAGTGAATGGGACAAGCAGTTTCAGAAGGCAGAAGGGGAAAACGAAATTATCTTTACCGTCTTCCCGGGTAAATTGGAATTAATATGCGGGTGCTAATTAGACCGCTAGAAATAATGTTATTAGTTACAACAATTTCTGTTATAGCGTCTGAATAGCATCTTTATTGGTCTTCGTCTAGCACAAAATAAATCATACGTATTCTTTACTGACATGTGATGTTCACTTTCAGCCGATGCATAACAACTCTCACATAGAGGAACTATCGTTTAGATAAGGCAGAGAATTCTAAAGTAGGTAAAAACATCATTTGCATAACGTGAATATTTGATTGTTAAAAAGATTACAACTAGTTCCATGTAAGTATGATAGGGCCATATTTTGCATCAAAACGGTGAACGATTTTCGTTTATTGTCAGTAGTCATTTACATGCGTCCTGTGGTACGAACAATGTACCAAATATATCACTAGAGCTATAATTAGTACTCATGGCCAGTCGTGTCGACAAACTTCAGCGCTATTTTATTCTTTGTGAGTTGAAATGTCTCTGTATTTGTATGATAGATGTCAACCATTATAACGAAGATGGATGTCATGTACATAGCGAATGCATTTACGAATATAAAGTTAATTATAAATAATATCTCGTCGACAGAGATAGAGTTTATTATCAGTTCTCTAGATTGGAAATGGGCCATCATCGGAATACATGACATCCGTGCAAGTCTGTAACATTCAGCAAAAAACATCGACTACGAAAATGTGACTTAACGTTGTGGGATTTAAAAATGTAATCTGAAAACCTTATAGAAGCGTAGCTGGCTAAGATAGTGAAAAGTATCCGGTATCTCGGCAGGTAGTCTCACTCTCGTGAGGGGAAATGAAGTGTGGCAGTGCCGGATTTTCGGAAGGTCACATGGCGTAAAATAGTTGAAAACTTTATACGTTAGGAAGAGCGTAGAAATCACGTTTCATGGGAAGTATTATTGTCATATTAGAATTGTTAATCGTAAAAACATTTTCAGACTGACCGCCACACAGGAGTAGCCTTTCCTCTGGCAAAAGGCACATTAGTATATTGTGATTTACTAGGAATTGCTTGTATCTGAAGGCCGTTGACGTTTACGGATTCCCGTTTTACGTTTCGCTTAAAGTCTGACTTTTGTGCAGATGTGTTCTTAAAAATAAAAAGGACAATAGGCCGAAATTTACAAATAAATGAAAGAAAAACTAGAAGCTGCGTCACAATACTAACGATAGAATAGATAGATTAGTTTAAAAGAGTGATAAATATAAAATGATGCAGAAATAATGGTAAATTTGAGGCGGTGACATCAAGACAGAAGCAGTCATATTGAAGAGAGGCTGCAGGTTTTTAATGTCAAAAAAATATTAAAAGAGGGCTGCTGCCTTCTGTAGGGAAACTGTGTAATTTAATCAGGCACGGAATTTCGGATAAGAATCATGCAGAAGAAGCAGTTAATAGTGGATCATATGGAGATCAGGAGCACCCGATTGTTACTAATCTTGACATAATAAATTATAATAGGTTTCCCGCAATGTAATTTAAATATAAAAAACTTACAGGCCCTTGATTTCATATTGATTTGTGGATAATGATCATGAACTGAAATATCTGTAATAGATATTAATTGTAAGGTAACGTAAGCTAAAAACAATACATCTAAATTCTTTATCTGTGATACATACATCGGGAGCTTGCCACATAGTGGTTCTTTGATGAAACTGACAAGCACATCTGTAACAAACATTGGTACATGTTCGCTAGTGCCCAAACGCAGAGCATAGTTTATAAATTAAACCTAATGGAATGAGGGGACGAACGCAGGGTCATGGTTAGCCACATGTGAAGGACACGAGATTCATACAAACTGATTGCGCAGTACGATCTGCACTGAAACAGGAAATGCACCCTATTTTCAAAACCGCAAACGATGTTCATCAACAGCGGAAGGACTCTATGGTGTCTGGTTCCTTCTGGTCTCGTTAATCAGTCCACGTGGATAGGAATTAAAACAAAAAGACATCAAACGAACCTCGAGACAGATGAACAAAGATGCTTCCGTGACGATTAAAATGTTCAGGTGTGAGAAATGGCAGTCGTGTATTTTGTAGCGGTGTTGAAAAGCTTTTAGGTAGATTAAATATTGCATATTAAAAACACTGTGCACCACTGCCTATGTTTGAATAAATTCGATTTTATAATGCAAGTTTTAGAAGTTGTGTCTATTTAATATTTCCCGAAACGCATGAGTCGACAGTTGAAAGGGAAAATGTAAAATTAATGGTTAATAATCAATGTTACCGTCTTGAAAAAGATTAGACACCACATAGACGCATTTCGGTATTAGTTTTATCTGCACGATTTCTAGAGGTTTCAAACTGACAACACTTTGTCATCGGGTCACAGATCAGTTTATCTGCTGTCATAACATCCTTCTACTAATAAGTTGTTTCACTCCAATACGAGCCTTCACTCCGATGTCAAAATAATCGTTGACTTGTGTGACACACTTGGGAAAACAGACGTTTCACTATCCTTTGGGAATATTACATGTATCTGCAAGTGTTGAGCAAGATCTTAAAAATTGTCTTCTTTAAATTCTAGTGTGCAGTCTGACTAGTGAATAATCACACCTTGCTGTAAACAAATTCAGATATCTCACTTATTATTCATGATAGAGAAAACATATTGGTATTGTTTTACAGCTCTGAGAATGTTTTATGTAACTAATGGAAAAACACTGTCATAGTATTCCATAACTATCTAGTTATTCATAGAGAAACGTGAAAAATGTTGGAAAAATGATTTTTCTCATGTACCTAAGACGAAATGTTAAATGCATGTAGAAACATATTACTACATAACCACTTTTAAACCACTCCCGTGTAATTCGGTGTACAAACAACCTTTTTATGTTAATTCTGTGGGAGTTTATAGAAGTTTAAAAAAGATGGTAGAAATTCTTACGTGGGCCATACTGAAGACGTCATAAATTCGATTCCACAGTCCGGAGTATCGGAGAGTTTTGATATGTTAATTAGGACATCAGACTGAGACTACTTCAAAAGTGCGGCTGGTCACGGCGGAGGTTCGAGTCCTCCCTCGGGCATGGGCGTGTGTGTTTGTCGTTAGGGTAATTTAGGTTAAGTAGTGTGTAATCTTACGGAATGATGACCTTAGCAGTTAAGTCCCACACGATTTCACACACATTTAGACATTTGAACTACTTCAAAGAGTTTCATAACTCTCCTGTTTTCTTCCTATTCATTGTATACAGGTTCTGGACTACCGCATACAGCCTGTAATACGCTGATCGTGTTGCGATCGTTTGTTCATTTTGGGTAATCATTCTGGGAATTGGTCAAATAAAGCTTAGCATTCGTATAGGATTCATACCACTAAAAAGAGAGAGTTCCAAGGTGAAAATAGTAATAATTACATTACCAAAGTTTTTTGTTACACCTACACTCACACCATCATTATCTACTGCCTTTGAAGAGATGACTGATTTTCACTATGTTGGTGTAGAAAGCTTATGAAAATGTTTACTGGAGCATTCTCTTCGAAATTCTAAAGGTGGCTTTGTTAATATACAGCAAACGAAAGGCTATGTACGGTTTGTACAGCAACCGGATGGCAGTTATAAGAGTCAATGGGCACGAAACGGAAGCAGTAAATGAGAAGTGAGCGATACAAGGCTGTAACGTATTCCCGATGTTATTCAATCCGTATATTGAGCAAGCAGTGAAGGGAACAAAAGAAAAATTTGGAATAGCAATTACGGCCCAGAGAGAAGTGTTAAATACTTGGCCGTTTGTCGATGACAGCAAAGGACTTAGAAGAGCAGTTGAACGGAACGGACAGTGTCTTGAAAGGAGGATATAAGAGGAACATCAACAAAGGGAAAACCAGGATAAGGGAATGTAGTCAGATTAAATCAGGTGACGCAAAGGGAACTACATTAGGAAATAAGACACTTAAAGTATTAAATAAGTTTTGCTATCAGGGAATCAAAATGACGAATGACGATCAATGTGAGGGGATATGAAATGTAGGTTGGCAATGGCAAGGAAAGCATTTCCGAAGAAGGGAAATTTGTTAACAGCGAGTATAGATTTAAATGTGTGGAAGTGCTTTCTGAAATTATTTTTACGGAACGTAGCCATGTATGGAAGTGAAATTTGGACAATAAACAGTTTAGACAAGAGGAGAATAGAAGCTTTTGAAATGTGGTGCTAACAAGAATACTGAAGATTAGATTGCTCGATCACGTAACTGATGAGGAGGTACGGTATAGAATTGGGGAGAACAGAAATTTGTGATACAATATGACTGAAGGAAAGGATCGGTTGGTAGGAGACAGTTTAGTACTGGACGAAAGTGGGGAGGGTAAATGTCGTTGAGGGAGACCAAAGGGTGAATACAGTATGCGGATTCAGAGGGATGTAGGTTGCAGCAGTTAATCGGAGTTGAAGAGGCTTGCGCAAAGTACAGTAGCATGGAGAGCTGCATGAAAGCTGTCTTTGGACTAAAGACCACAACACAACCTGAAACGCGTATGTATTTAGTACCAGCGATGGCGAGGCATGACAGAATCTCTGACCAGAGATTTGTTTATAGTTGCTAGTCTGCGCTTGACTGCGCGAGAGTTCAGTGGCGAGTTGTCCGTTGCGAGTTGTACTCAGTCGGAAGTACTGTGCGAGGAGTCGGCGGGCGTCGACATGGGTCTCTGGTCACGGTTTGGGACGAGGTATGTTGTTAAATAAGGTAATGAAGCAGCATTGCGCTCAGCCAGTAACGTCTGTTAATTGTAATTAATTTGTTCAAGAAATGCCCCAATAATAATTTTGTTTTCAAAGCAATCGTTTTTAAGAAATGAATCATTCCAATTGAAATAATATTTCCTATGCTTTTCCTCCCAGAATCAATTTATCAGATTAATTATTGGACAGGGCCTAAGGTCAGCGATGCTGCCCTATTATTGTGGGTTTAGTGATTAATGTTCATTTCTCAATTTTTGTGTCGAGTTTACATTTGGGTCATTATTATTCTATAATTTTTGTGGGGACCAAACATTTGGCTCGTTTTCATTATCATAGACTTCTCTTTTATTTCTGCTGGGAGGTTACGTTTAGCACGATGTCCATTTACATTTAATTATTGTCATTACAAAATTCTACGGGAAGGTTACACTTGGCGACATCCGGACCAGGATCGTATTTCTTTGAGAATATTCTGAAAAGTAGCTAGATATCTGCTCTTGTTTACTAAAATGTAATTAGCATTTGGCGCAACCCTTTTACTAATTTTGTGACTTTCTTTCCTCAGATCATCGGCAATTCGTTGCTCTTTGCTGTATTTGTACTGGTTGGATTTTGCATTGTCTTTGTCTCATTAGTGAATAATTGTGATTTGTGTAAATATGCCACGAAAAACGGTTAATAGTACATCGCGAGGTATAATGAGTGAAATAACCAAATTAAACAACTTGACCAATAGTAATTGTGACACGCAAGGTAATGATGACAATCCTGCGTTTACTGACAATCAGTGCATTCCAACCACTAATTATGATTATTATCTTAATTATGAACAAAGGAACTCAATTGTGTCGTCTGTCAATTTAACGACAATTGATGACGCGGGCATTCTGTTGCAAAGAGCGCTGCCCAGCTCAACACAACTGGTTTGCAAAATTAACGTGACGAACAGACGAAATTTTCTAATGAAACTGAACAGGATACTCAAAGTAGGACTGATTTCTTTAATTCCGATTTAGTGACCAACAGTGTACATCCGATTAGCAAACATCTTCAAGAATCACAGAATGTCCAAATGGATACCCAAAACGTGACAATTGCAGACACACCATCACACAGTTCAGAGAATAGAGATATTCATTTTAGATTTGACCAAATTATGGCAATATTGCTAGAACAGAAAGATAGAATCAGACAACAGAATGAAAAACAAGACAAACTTAATGAAAAATTAGACAACAATTCCAGACAGTTAAGTGAAAAATTAGACAACAATTCCAGACAGCTTAGTGAACGGATCAAACAGCTTAATGAAAAACATGACAACCTTAATGAAAAATTAGACAACAATTCCAGACAGCTTAGCGAGCAGATTATAGCCGTTGCCGCGTAGTGTCATGATACTAAGGAACAATTACGTGAAGAAATTGAGACATGCGCTAGGAAAAGTAGCGAAGAAATTAGATCTGTTGCTCAAGAATTAAGGGATATGCAAACAGCTACAACAGAAACACTTAGGAAATTAGTGCAGTCGGTAACCAATGCTCTGAAAAAGCAACACAATTACGCGACGAGTTTAAAGTAATTACAGCAGAACTTTCGCTCACAATGGATGCAAAGATTGACGCGAAATTCGACCAACAGAACACTCAAATTGACGAACGTTTTAATCTTCACCTACAAAACAGTAATACGCGTTTCCGCAAATTTATACAGGATCAAAATAAAGTAAAACGTCAGGTCATGGAAACAATCACTGCACAGAGACAAGAAGATAAACGTAAAATGTTTGCGAATGCAAAAACATACGTAGACAACAATATTGCTACAGTATCGGACAAAATTAATACCATCAAACAGTCGAACACAGAATTACGTAATGAAATTTCTGATCTTAAACTGAAAACAGATACACACACAGCAGATATTCAGATAGTGACAGACACATTCGAACAATTAGAACTAACACAGGATTGCCATGTCATCAAAGCTGACGTAAAAAAATTGAACGAAACCACACGTAAATTACAAAAACAGATTAATACTTCTGACACTAAATACGATGATGAGGTAAAAATAATGACTGAAAAATATGATGAATTGGCCAGTCGTAGTGACGTTATAGAAAATAATAATGACAGCAAATCAGACGATACTGCACCGATCTCGTTTAACCAAGCACCTGAATTCCAAAATTTACAGCAGACGATTAATGAGATCGATTCATCTAGTAATACATTATGTAGGAAGTTGTCAAGTTTACAGCAAGAAGTAACAGAGATGAAAAATATTTCAGTTAATAACACATCACAGCAGACGCCACTTTGCGAACATTTCTCAGACTCACGCAGCTCGCATAATTTAGGTAATCTACAAAGAGTACGAGACTTAGATTCCGAACAGACACAGACAAATAGATTCTCTTACAATACTGAACCTGTTCCATCATACAGAGGCGATAATTTTGATCACAAACATTTTCTGTCAGTGAGAAAATTTAAAGTGTTTAATAATGACAGAGCACAGATACACGATTTGAACTGGATACGACAATTTGCTATTGTATTTTCATCAGCATTGCCTGTAATGAAGAAACAACAATTGGCATGGATACAGCAATTTATTTCTGAATTTTTACCGCCATTGCCTGTAACGCAAAAGCTAAAATTTATTTGCATTGCCTAATAGACCTCAGGGGATTCATTACACTTTGATGAATATGTGCGTAGCGTGCATAGGGCCCCGAGCTGTAGTAGTGCTGTTTCATCTTTAGTTTTCTGCACTGCTGCCTTCTCTTCTACGATCCTTTATATCTATCAAAACAGCTCTTTAACTATTGCTCTACCTAGAATTAAGATAAATGACTTATGAAAACCTGAAATGACAAATTTTACCGAAAGAGATAATTTTTCATTAGACGCTCAAGAAATGACAACCATGAGAATAATAACAGATAAAATTTTAATCATCAGTATGTGTAAAATTAAAGCAAACGCATTTTTTGTAACAACAGAGCTTTTTCTCCGCATCAGCATGAAAGTCAGCCGGTTAGCATACCTAACCAACAATGCAATGTGCAAGGTCAGCCAAGCTTTAATGTTTTGCTACGTGCACGTATAGTCTGAGCTCCAACAAATAGTAACGCACGGCAGAAAGGAAATAACTACGTGCAGAAAACACAGTACTTCAATTCCTATCGCAATGCACCGTATAGAAGTGACTATCATGACAGACGTAAAAATAATGAGCACAATTTTCAGCGTACTTTTAATAACAGTCGATCTTTTCAGCAGCAAGAACTTCAGCAACAACATATTATCATGAATGAACCAGACAATAGGTGTCATCTATAGCATCATACGTCAGGATGAAATAACAGAGCAGTTCAAATAGTGGATATGCCACAGCATCTTCCCGTAAATAACAGCACGTATGATAGAATTTGACCAGACACAGTACAGGTTGCATATTCCAGTAACGTAAGCAATAATTTTGACACGCAGAATCTTGTTCACGAGAATGTTATTTGAAACATGCTTTGTTGAATGCACCACTTTTATCGCACCCAGATCTTACCAGAAATTTTTCCATTGCCACCAACAGTTCTAACACTGCTTTAGGTGTACATATTTTCCAGGAAATTGAAGAAGATGGCTCTACAATAATTAAAAACATCGCATTTGCAAGCCGCATTCTGTCACCTGCTGAACGAAATTATTCCGTTACAGAACTGGAAACATTACGTGTAGTATGAGCTTTTACGAGATTTAGGCACTTTCTTTATGGCAGACATACCACCGTATACACAGATCACAGAGCGATACAATTTTTACTTTCGGCTAAATTCACACACGACAGATTAAGCAGATGGAAACTATATCTTCCGGAATTTAATTTCACAATTGTTCACATTCCCGGCACACAAAATATTACAGCAGACGCACTATCTCGTTCTCTCAGCAACAATCAGCAAGAAATCGCAACCAACTTCTGCGAAGCAAATTTCAGTGTTATGTACATTCAACAAGTTGCATTTGAAAATTTTATTTCGTCGTCATTACAGGATATAGCACAAGAGCAGAATAAAGACAACGTATGGAAAGAAATGAAACACCTTTGGGAAGATAGGAATAATGTTACGATTAGAAACCATTACACTGTATGCAATGACATTCTGTTTCGCCGCTCTCATCCTGACAGCAACAACTGGTTACTATGCGTTCCTGACGAGCTTGTTAACAAATTAATCTGGTATACTCATTTAAGTTACACACATTACGGAGCTAGAAAATGTTTCCTTATACTGAGACAGAACTGTCATTTTGCCAACATGGAGAAACGTATACGACGAGTTTTAGCGTCATGTAAAATCTGCCAGAAAGCTAAGTCAGACACGACTTCACATCTTTGTCGCTGTTGAACTCACTTCAAAATTTGTTACCTTCACTCCGTTAGCCAAAGCTACTGCTAAAACCGTTTCGAAAGCATTTTTAAAGAATTTTCTACACCATGTAGGGCATGTGCTGAAAGTAATTTCCGATAATGGACCACAATTTCGTTCTGCTACAAGGACACGCATGTTACGAGCTAGAAACAATTCTCCGATCTAGATATCCAAGTACCATGCTTCCTCAAACCATTGTGTAGTAGTAGTAGTAGAGGGGTTTTTGGGCGCACGACAGCAAGGTCTTCAGCGCCCGTTCAGTAACATAGGGAGACGGGTGTCAAGAAAATCCCAGAACAGGAATATAAAACTGAACATAAAACACGGGTAACAATCGTTGAAAAATATGTGCTCATCCACACCGAAGCGTGGGATGAAGCAGGGTGTCAACAATAAAAGATGGACAACAGAGGACGAAAATTATAGAGGGAGCTAAAACAATGTAGCAGATGGAAGTGGCTGGCTGACCACAAGGAAAAAAGGGGAGGAGTCAGCCACTCTGCAATACACTAAAACCTCCAGCCTAAAAGTCTAGGCCAGAGTCCAGACACGTCACAAAACTTACAAACCCTAGACACACACGTCTCATAATTAGCTAAAACAGAAGGCAGATCGCCATCAACTTGTGCTTCTGCCCGTGCATCACGGTATAGAATGCAGTCTTTTAAAATGTGCCGGACAGAGATGAGCACACCACAAGCATCACAAAACGGAGGATCCTCCCGCCGTAATAAAAAGCTATGTGTGAGAGGACAGTGCCCGATCGGAAGACGTGTGAGGGCCACCTCTTCCCGCCTGACCAACCGGCAGGAGGAACGCCATGGCCCAGTGGATGACTTTACCAACCGCAGTTTATTTGTCGTCACCGCCAGCCATTCGTCCTCCCACAACTCCATGCACTTCCTGTGGAGTGCAGCAATGACCGACTGCAAGGGGTTAGGACACTGGACCACATCCTGCTCCCTGCAGGCCTCCTTGGCAGCCCGATCGGCCTGTTCATTGCCCCATATGCCGACATGACCAGGCACCCAGCTGAAGGACACCTCTTTACCCCGCCGTTGGAGCAAGTACAGTTGGTCATATATCAGCTGGACCATCTCCTCAGTCGGGTGTAGGTTCTGCAGTGATTGTAAGGTACTAAGAGAATCGGAGCAGAGAAGAAATCGATCGCCCCGAACACGATGCATCTGTTCCAGTGCCTTCAGGATCGCGTGGAGCGCCGCTGCGAAAACGGTATATTGATTGGGACACACACATATTCTCATTCCAAGATGTAATTAATTCCATTCCAAATGAATCCTCTATGCTATCTCCGTCTGTTTTACTGAAAAATGTAGAACCACCTAACAAAATTAATTAGTAAACTTTCCTACATCTCGTCGACCACGACTCAATGAAATAATTGACATTACGCTGAACAACATCAAACGTGCCGCAGAGCGCCGGAGAAGACAGGAAAAACAGGTTTGTACACGCCGTGACTTTCACATTGGACAGAAAATATTAGTACGTACACACTATTTATCCAACAAAGGAAAAGGTAGGTGCAGTAAATTTGAACTTCTATACACAGGTCCATATCGGATTCGCAGCGTTCCTCACCCCAATGTTGTACACGTCGAAACTTTGAGAACCAGAAAATCCAAAGGCAACCACCTTTGGTGAAACATCAAACCTTTTATTGAATGAAGACACTTTATGATTTAACATGCTATAATGCTAGTTTTATGATCACTTATGCAATTATATTCACATGACTAATTACCAATGATTATCGTATTTTTTCTTGGCAAGTGCCCGGCAAGGTAAGGTTAGCAGGTCGCTCTTCTTGTCGTTATCCATCAGACTGTGCATATTTTTCCAGATGAATTTACTCATTTTATGACTATTTATGCAATTATATTCACATGACTACTTACTGATGATTATCGTATTTTCTCTTGGCAAGTGCCCGGCAAGGTAAGGTTAGCAGGTCGCTTTTCTTGTCGTTACACATTAGACCGTGCACATTTTTCCAGATGAACTTACACATTTTATGACCAATTATGCGATTCTATCTAGTGATATATTAATTTTATCAAATTCTTTCTCCATTAAAGTCTTCAACTCTCGTCTCTATCAACTACACAACATACAAGCTGAACAAAGAGAGGCATTTCTTGTTGTTACACATCAGACCGTGCACATTTTCAATTTTTTTATGTATGTACCATTGTTTCATGTTTTGTTTGTATGCACTATGAAATAGTTAAGATATAGCAAACACCAGTTGACTTTGACATTTTGCCTTATCATATCTCAACATCGTGACTACTTTACTGTTACATTGTGATACACTGAGTACATTTTGGCCTCTGAACACTATATAAGTTTTTCACATATTACGTTTTCTGTCATGTTATGCTGTATGCTTAATTATGTTACCATAAACCAGTCATTATTTAATGAGTATATGATTTAAATGCAAGACATTAATCTCTGTTCATCAATTTCAGAAAGAAATGATGCGTGAAAGAAATAAATAAAACAGAAATGGGAATTTCACCTTCGGAATGATCGAAAGAAGATGCAAACCTCGTGAGGAAGAATAAATGGATCAGGATTAACTAGTATTAACAAGAATATACTATACACATCGTGGAATAGCAGTCTTAAATAATATTTTCTTTCAGAATACAAGGCGATTGATGCAGGCTGTCAGACAGAACTACACATCTTAGTTTTAGTGATGGATTATGCTAGAGATAAGGAATAGTTATGTAATGAGTAATGAAGTGATTTTTTTTGCAGATGATAATGAATGCTGATGAATAATGATGAAGAATATGCTACTATGGATAATGAAGTTTTTCTTTACAGGTGATGACAATAATGGAGTTATGATAATATAGATAATGAAGTGATGGATAATGAAGTTTTTCTTCACAGATGAGGATAATGTGGAAGTTATGTATTCATGCTATGTAGTTATTTAAGTATTTGTTGTAGTTCGTTTTGACAGCAGGTGTTATATTGAATAGTATAATGACTGAAGGTTTTGGAGAGGACAGCTATGGAACACATTTTTTTACACATTTCACTACCTTTTAATTCGAAGTTCACTACTTTTCAGCATAAAATGCGTTTCTTCTTTCAGCTTAATAATCCATTTTTTATATATTTTTGCTGGAGAAATTATTTATGAAATTAATGTGCTTAAGCAGTTGTTCATTAAATATATGTCATTTATGAATGTGATTGCATATACTCTATTTGTTTCATAACCTTGCTACAGCTGACTCATGACGAATGACGTTACACATTTTCATTTAAAGGAACAACCCAGATGCAATTTTTTTCTTTTTCTCTTCTTGCTTTCCCCTATAAATACCCAAAGCAATGCATTGCTAACAAAAAAATGTATTACCAGAGAGTTCTGAGTAATTCTGATTAGCTCTGAATAGTATGTCACTTAAATAATGAATGCATAAATGAATGCTACTGCTTACTGTATTGGGATGACCAATGATTAATAAAAAATGCTTTGTAACTGGGAAATGAATGCTACTGATTACTGTATTGAGATGACCAATGATTAATTAATAATGCTTTGTAACTGGAAATTGACTGCTACTGCTTACTGTATTGGGATGACCAATGATTAATTAATAATGCCCTGTAACTGGGAAATGAATGCTACTAATTACTGTATTAGGATGACCAATGATTAATTAATAATGCTTTGTAACTGGGAAATGAATGCTACCGATTACTGTTGAAAGGTGGCTACACTGGGCCACAGCACCAGAGAGTTTTGTTTCGCCGCCTCCACTGGCAATGATTATTGAGAAGTAGCGGAGTGCAGTGCTTATTGAGAACTCGTAGTAGTCAGTGCTTGCTGAGATGTCGTAGTGAAGGTAAAAGAAAAAAAAATTTTCCTTTTCTTTTACCTTCATATATACTGATGAAAGCACTCTAATCATTACAATATCTCCACACCGACTCGCTACTACCACATCTCAACAAGAACTCTTCACTACGACATCTCAGCAAGCACTGACTACTACGAGTTCTCAATAAGCACTGCACTCCGCCACTTCTCAATAATCACTGCCAGTGGAGGCGGCGAAACAAAACTCTCTGGCGCTGTGGCTCAGTGTAGCCACCTTTCACTGTATTGAGATGACCAAAGATTAATTAATAATGCTTTGTAACTGGGAAATGAATGCTACTGATTACTGTATTGGGATGACCAATGATTAATTAATAATGCTTTGTAACTGGGAAATGAATGCTACTGATTACTGTATTAGGATGACCAATGATTAATTAATAATGCTTTGTAACTGAGAAATGAATGCTACTGATTACTGTATTGAGATGACCAATGATTAATTAATAATGCTTTGTAACTGGAAAATGAATGCTTCTGATTACTGTATTAGGATGACCAATGATTAATTAATAATGCTTTGTAACTGAGAAATGAATGCTACTGATTACTGTATTGAGATGACCAATGATTAATTAATAATGCTTTGTAACTGGAAAATGAATGCTACTGATTACTGTATTGGGATGACCAATGATTAATTATCAATATTATTCTGTAATACTATGTTATTGATTACCTCCTCTTTTAAGTAATGACTTCTGATGATATGTAATTAGGCAATGAATTTCAATGTCCTCTGTAAAACGAATGATTTTTGATGATTTATAATTAGGGAATGAATGCCAATGTTCTCTGTAAAATGTTCTCTGTAAGACGAGTGACTTCTGATGAATTGTAATTAGGCAACGAATTTCAATGTTCTTTGTAAAACTAATGTCTTCTGATGATTTGTAATTAGGCAACGAATTTCAATGTTCTCTGTAAAACGAATGATTTCTATGATTTGTTATTAGGGAATGAATGCCAATGTTCTCTGTAAAATGTTCTCAGTAAAACGAATGACTACTGATGATTTGTAATTAGGCGATGAATGCCAATGTTCTCTGTAAAACAATTTATGAACATTTCTCTGTAATATTACATACATGGTACAGAAATGTTCAATAACTGGGCTATGAATGCCGCAAACTACTAATGTAATTCCCAATGAAGACTAGTATGTGACTTAATGTCCTTCACCTTCTGACCTAACTACCTTGAATTACTGCATTATCCATTTGTCCTGTATATCCTCTTGATCATGGAGCACTATATTTGGTTTTTGCACGAATTCTACGTTGGTGTGCCTTGTAAGAGCGTGGTGTTGACACGACATGCTGTCCACCACCGTGACCGATGGAGACGTTATTATGGTCACACTGTTTGGTGTACCTGATGTACTGCCAAAATGATAACATGGAATATACTACGACATTTCAATGTCTTGGCTACGCTGATAAACATTTCTGGGAAAAGAACTTCAGATTGTCTCACTTGGTGTTGTAGTTCTGTGGAAAGATATGGACTTTCAGTGCAGCTGCGTGCAACCTAAAGTGCTACAACCATGATCCAATCCTTCCCTTTCCTATCCTAATTCTTGTAACATAGTGAAAATCATTTTTTTTGCTAACATCATTTTTATTCATGGCCTATAAATTTTTTTCGATTTGCTCATATATTCTAAACTACAGTGCGTGTGCACTTTTGTCATTTTTCTAACGTGATTTCTACTTACTGTATATACATTTTGTGATTTGCTGATATATTCTGAATTTCAGTGCGTGTGCTCTTTTGTCATTTCTCTAACATGATTTCTACTTATCGTATATTCATTTTGTGAATTGCTGATATGTTCTGAACTATAGTACATGTGCACTTATGTCACTTGTCAACATGATTTTTTTGCCATTACGTTTATTTGTTGTGAAAACGTTGAAGAATTTTTCAGTGCATGTGCACTTATTCATTTGTTAATATGTTTTGTACTCACATTTTGTTATTGCCTAACATGTTCTGTACTCGGTGCATGTGCACTATATTTACTTCATGTTCTACACCTGTAGATACTTGTATATTCTGTGTTTGTAAAGTTAATTAGTTAAGAAAAAAATTGTTGCTCATGGCAAGTCCAAATGACTCACCATCGCTGCCAAATTTTTGCCCCCCCCCCCCCCAGTGGAGGGTTATGAAACGCGTTTGAATTTAGTACCAGCGATGGCGAGGCATGACAGAATCTCTGACCAGAGATTTGTTTATCGTTGCTAGTCTGCGCTTGACTGCGCGAGAGTTCAGTGGCGAGTTGTCAGTAGCGAGTTGTACTCAGTCGGAAGTAGTGTGTGAGGAGTCGGCGGGCATCGACATGGGTCTCTGGTCACGGCTCGGGGCGAGGTATATAGTTAAATAAGGTAATGAAGCAGCATTGCGCTCAGCCAATAACATCCGTTAATTGTATTTAAATTGTTCAAGAAATGCCCCAATAATAATTTTGTTTTCAAAGCAATCGTTTTTAAGAAAAGAATCATTCCAATTGAAACAATATTTCCTATGCTTTTCCTCCCAGAATCAATTTATCAGAACAATTATTGCACAGGGCCTAAGGTCAGCGATGCTGCCCTATTATTGTGGGTTTAATGATTAATGTTCATTTCTCAAATTTTGTGTCGAATTTACATTTGGGTCATTATTATTCTATAATTTTTGTGGGGACCAAACATTTGGCTCGTTTCCATTATCATAGACTTTTATTTTATTTCTGCTGGGAGGTTACGTTTAGCACGATGTCCATTTACATTTAATTATTGTCATTACAAAATTCTACGGGGAGGTTACAAACTACAGTGTAGAAACAGGTTTTTAGAAAAACACTTCGGTAGGGATGGCGTTGTCTTGTTACAACTTTGAATCTGACTGGTGTCGATGAAATGCCAAATAGATCGTCTAGAGAAGATTGGAATACAGTATCACACATATGCTTTCACGTACCGTTGCTGAGCAATTGTTACACAATACTGCAAGAGTCGATATCCGCAACCTCAGACAGGGTCCGACGTCAGCATTGCACGTGTTTCTGTTTCCTTTGCAATGCAGCTTCCTCTATACTAATGAATGTTCAGGCTGCGCTTAAAACTTCTATGAGGAACGAGTCTTTATTCATTTTCTGGTGTATTTGTTTAGCTGGAGATGGAGAAGGAACTGGTTTCAGTAGGATAAATGTTATGGAGCTTGTCACCTAATGCAGTATGTCTGCTAATAGATTTAACGTCTAGTGCCCGCTAATTAGTTATACCCTTCTACTGGATATCTGAACAGAACCATGGTTATCTTGTTATCCGGTTCTGCATTCTATTACGTGAAGATTTTCTCTGGAGCTCTGTGTGGAATACCTCACGTATATCACATCATGAGCAGAAAAACCTCTACCTGAACTTGGACGAATTAATTTATTTGGCTTCTGCATTACTATTATAAGGACATGTTCGCGTGATGTGTAATGGGTTGGATCCAGAGGTGTAATAATCTCTTCATTAGTGTCGAATGGTCTCCTTAAAATCTCTGTGGGTCGCTCTTTTAACTGCAAGTATTTTCCTGTTTATCCCGTAACGATTATGTGCTTATTATGTGCCGCCAGAGAAAACAAAGTTAATTGGAAGTCGGATGCTGAGTTCATTACGAATGGTTTATAACATTACTTCGATTAAATATCTTTGATCACATTTTCGAGTATTGCCGCACTTATAGATTAAACTGTGAACTTTGAAAAGAAAAAAAAAAGACGTGAAGCATATGTATCTGCTGTTAGGTGCACAGCCACAAATAGGTGTCAGATAAACAGTTCACCTAATTAATTGTACTCTATCATTGACGATGATTTGGCGCCAGTCATATCCTACCCGCTGTGCATTTGGGAAAAAGCAGAGCAGTGACAGGACTCAACAGGTTGTTTCTAAACAGAATAATATCGATAAATGTAAAGGCAATTTCGGGAATACTCCAGTGGATTGTTGGAGCGCCGCTACTGTTTACAGTTCGTATTAATTATTTTGTGGATAATGTTGCATACTCCATTAGGTCATCAGCCAATGATGCTATTGACTGTAGAAAGGTAGCAAGTCTAGAAAACTTTAGCGAATTGCACGAAGACCGGCAGGGGAACACCGATTGAAACAGAGATTGGAAGTTGACCCTGACCTCAATAGATGTAGTTTATTACATGTATTTAAGCGAAGAGATCCACCGCTGTTTAATTGAACTACAGCTAACATATCTGTGAACATAGTAGACTACCACCGAATGCCTGGGCGTGAAAATCCGGAGATAGCTTATGTGCAAAGACCACATAAAAAACAGTAGGAAAATCAAATGCAAAGCTGACTGTCATAGGGAGAAATATAAGAAAATGTTATTCTTTCACGAAGAAAGTGGTTTAGAAAACACTTGTTCGTGCATCAGTCTGTGACGTTTATGAAGGTGGATTAATAGAAGAGACGTAGAAGCTCCGAAGGGAGGGCGTCAGGCAGAAGCTTTATAAATTCCAGTGTCAGACTTACTGCTTAAATTCCGAGAACTCACGTCCTGGGCAACATTTTACTTCTTACCACATATGGAATGACCGCGGCAAGAAAAGCAGACAAATTAGCTGTCATACGGTGGTTTATCGATTTTCATTCGTGTTACGTACTATTTATGAATGGAACATGGAAAAAGAATGTAGGGGGGACGGGGGGGGGGGGGGGGAGTAAGTGAAGTGGTATCAGAAGTAACACCGTAAGGTTGTTTACGGAATACAGTTGTAAGCGCACGTGTAAATTACTTAGTTACTTCGCAGGGGGCATGTGTGGCGATAGGAGGGATGTGTTTGGGATTCTCTACGACAGATGGTTGTGGGTGCAGCAGCGACTAATAAATATCAATTCCTTATTCAGTATTTCTCCAAACTCATGCTGAACTGATACCTTTGTCTGTGTGGCGCGGATGGGTGGTATTTCGTTCGGCAATGACGAAAATTTTGAAATCCTATCAGACAGTGAAAACATCACTTGAGATCTAGTTTCTTACAATCCATCAAAACAAACGTAGAGTGAATATTGCGCCAGAAGAGGAAACTTTTTTATTGAAATTACAAAACATATAATATTCTCAAACCAACTCAGCAATACCAAGGAAAGTAGCTAATATAGGAAGAGAGCCTCATATCATCATCTGTATCATTGCAATAGGCATGGTGAGACGGTTGCTGAAATTTGAGTGAAATAACAAAATTCGACAACATTCCAAGTTAACCTTACGTCGTTCATGTTGGACTGTGGTTAGTAAACTGCTGGAGATGAGGGTATGAGCCTTCTAAACGCTTCGTGGGTGTAAATAAACGTTTATTGACACAGATAATTGTTTTAGTTTATCTTTGTCCAACTCCTTCTTTCGAGGCGTAGGTTTGGCAGCAGCCCTCCCCTGGCTTTCGCTGGGTATGAGGATGTAATGTTAATAATGTATGTGTTCTAAAATTGTTTTCGCAACCACGGTGATGCACCAGTGATAGGAAAATTAATTTTTAGTTCTGGCGAACATTGCAATTGCAGTTCCGTAGGGAATTTATCTGAAAGCAAACTGTTTACATATCTTCTCGCAGTTATATTTTTAACATTAGTTTACATAATGCCACGTGGTAACCCACTGCTGCGATAGGTTGTTAATTTTAATGAAACCAAATGCGAAAGTGCCAATATCTAACGAGAGCGGGTCTATATTTTCATGGGACCACTGTAGATGCTAACGAGTAGAACCAATCTTTACGTAACGAGAAACAGAAGTGTCAGTACGTAACTATAGCGCTTCTATGCCTTCGTGAGTCATTCTTGATGCTTATCGCTACAAACAGTCTTTACAGGCTGCCACTGAGTGGCAATGCAGTAGTCTTTACACTGTGAGCTGCTAATTGCCTCACCCGCAGTTATGGCCTTATATCATACAGATTGCTACAAATAAATACCACACGTGAAGATCGTTGTAACACCCTTTCACGGAACCTTGTTACCTCCCTGAGGCATTAACATCACAGGGAAGTTGTCAAACGTAGCGGGCGCTGCAAATTTCTTCCTACCACAACATTGCTCGCCACGAACGGCAATAATGGTTACCTCTTCGTTCCCTGCGGTCACCACTGGCATGGCTCAAGAAAAGGTGGCCAGACGATAGTTCATCACAACTTACTGTGGTGTTCATCTGTATCTAGATTTTCGTTTCCAGACATTTTCATTCGTAATCCAAGTACTTACTGGACAACCTACTGAAGATCATCACGAACGGAATAGTGGCCTGGTTGCCCTGTTGAGAGCAATGTTTATTCATATGTAATTACGAAGAGTGCAATGAATTAAGACTTTTTGAGATTCTTGAAGATATACGTAAAAACATAAAAAAAGAAACATCTATCTTTCAACGAAACTGTGTTTAAAAACAACATAGATTAACTATATATATTATTCTTTGTTGTATGTTAAAACATTAATAACAGTGAAACAGTAGAATTATTTTATGTGATTACTTACTCTGGGCTTAATCTTAGATGAGGATAGACGTGAGAGACGTAAGAGTATTTATGTTACATTTTGGTTAAATTCATGTGTTTATTTGGTCTTAAAGGCTTTGTTTATGTACCTTTAGCATCCCTACGTATCAGGAAACTAATTACTTATTCTTCATAGATCGAAACGCGCAATACAGGGCAAGCCTGTGATTGATTTTTGCCAGCCATTTGCGCAGTCGCAAAGCTTTATTTGAATATTGCCAATATTAAGCGGCACTTAGCCGCGGGAATAACTTACAAAAAGTTCATTTTAATTATATTATTTAACTTCGGTGTAATTTTAATTAATTTGCAATGATTAATAGTAGTTTTCATTAAATTCTTGTGGTTGTCGTATAATGGCAGTCTCTTGTCTCAGTTACGTAAATTCAGGGATATTAACTTACTCCGAAATGGTTTGTGATAAATATGCCACACAATAATTTTTTTCTGCGCATATCCACATATTAATTATAATTAATTGTATTGACATATATTAATTATAGTTAATTATACTAATATACAGGGTGTTTCAAAAATGACCGGTATATTTGAAACGGCAATAAAAACTAAACGAGCAGCGATAGAAATACACCGTTTGTTGCAATATGCTTGGGACAACAGTACATTTTCAGGCGGACAAACTTTCGAAATTACAGTAGTCACAATTTTCAACAACAGATGGCGCTGCAAGTGATGTGAAAGATATAGAAGACAACGCAGTCTGTGGGTGCGACATTCTGTACGTAAGCGTGTGCTGTTCACAACGTGCAAGTGTGCTGTAGACAACATGGTTTATTCCTCAGAACAGAGGATTTTTCTGGTGTTGGAATTCCACCGCCTAGAACACAGTGTTGTTGCAACAAGACGAAGTTTTCAACGGAGGTTTAATGTAACCAAAGGACCGAAAAGCGATACAATAAAGGATCTGTTTGAAAAATTTCAACGGACTGGGAACGTGACGGATGAACGTGCTGGAAAGGTAGGGCGACCGCGTATGGCAACCACAGAGGGAAACGCGCAGCTAGTGCAGCAGGTGATCCAACAGCGGCCTCGGGTTTCCGTTCGCCGTGTTGCAGCTGTGGTCCAAATGACGCCAACGTCCACATATCGTCCCATGCGCCAGAGTTTACACCTCTATCCATACAAAATTCAAACGCGGCAACCCCTCAGCGCCGCTACCATTGCTGCACGAGAGACATTCACTAACGATATAGTGCACAGGATTGATGACGGCGATATGCTTGTAGGCAGCATTTGGTTTACTGACGAAGCTTATTTTTACCTGGACGGCTTCGTCAATAAACAGAACTGGCGCATATGGGGAACCGAAAAATCCCACGTTGCAGTCCCATCGTCGCTGCATCCTCAAAAAGTACTGGTCTGGGCCACCATGTCTTCCAAAGGAATCATTGGCCCATTTTTCAGATCCGAAACGATTACTGCATCACGCTATCTGGACATTCTTCGTGAATTTGTGGTGGTACAAACTTCCTTAGGCGACACTGCGAACACCTCGTGGATTATGCAAGATGGTGCCCGGCCACATCGCACGGCCAACGTCTTTAATTTCCTGAATGAATATTTCGATGATCGTGTGATTGCTTTGGGCTATCCGAAACATACAGGAGGCGGCGTGGATTGGTCTCCCTATTCGCCAAACGTGAACCCTTGTGACTTCTTTCTGTGGGGACACTTGAAAGACCAGGTGTACCGCCAGAATCCAGAAACAATTGAGCAGCTGAAGCAGTACATCTCATCTGCATGTGAAGCCATTCCGCCAGACACGTTGTCAAAGATTTCGGGTGATTTCATTCAGAGACTACACCATATTATTGCTACGGATGGTGGATATGTGGAAAATATCGTACTGTAGAGTTTCCCAGACCGCAACGCCATCTGTTGTTGAAAATTGTAACTACTGTAATTTCGAAAGTTTGCCTGCCTGAAAATGTACTGTTGTCCCAAGCATATTGCAACAAACGGTGTATTTCTATCGCTGCTCGTTTAGTTTTTATTGCCGTTTCAAATATACTGGTCATTTTTGAAACACCTTGTATATTAATTATAAGGAAATTGCAATCCAAGAAGAACCTGAGACATTTTTTTAACATTTGAGCTAGTTCACTGCTTCATACAGCTCATTACATATTTCATAATGCGGACATTCAAACTTCAAACCTTATAAATCATATTTCCATAAAAAAGACCATGTAATTTACCCTTGAAGAGTTGTGTTGTCACTTTAGTGTGTGAGGCGTCATTTGATACGTGACCAGTGGCGGATTCACATATAGGCCCACTAGACGCGGGCCTAGAGGCGGCACCTTAAGGGGGGTGGCATTTTTTGCTCTGTACTCATTTTAACATTTTACGTTCTAAAGTAAGTGCGCTTACGAGCTTCAAAAATTTTTTATTTTGTTAAACAACTTGCTAGTTTAAATTAGCCTTAAGAACGAAGTGCGTCAATTGAAGTAAGCTGTCAGGACTGTAATCTACAATACAATGTTTTGAACGTTATTATTCCGAGAATGTTGTCGGCTTTTGCTTAACCAAACCATATTTTCCCTGTGAAAATACTGGGACACCTGAAAAGCTGTGATGAACTAATCAGCAGCTTATTGAATACTGTAACATGTGTGGGCCTCAGTAAGTGATCTTTGGTATCTGAGATTTGATTTAATAACACCTGTTTAACAAGACATGTGGATACTGGGAATGTTTTACATTTTTAAACACATGTTTATACGAAAAGAACGTAAGGAGAATATATAATAATGTGTGAAATAAACTTCACACAGTTTCAAACTTTTATTTATTTATTTGCTTAGTTAGTCTTTTGGGCGAAAAAGACGAAGAAACCAACTTTCATTTGTCTCATTTCATGTGCTGCAGCCTGTACGATATCAAAATTCCCACTCTGTGCAATCGAATAGTACGTGGCATTGCAAATTTTATATTAAACTGCTTAACTAAGCTTATTTTCTTTGAGGAAAGGTTATTTTTATTTTACGTGGGAACAAGAGGTGGATTTTCGTGTGGACATAACAGCAGTGTTCACACAAATGACAACACACCACATCAACTCCCAACAAGACTACTTAATCTTTATAGTCTGTCTTCTCCGCTCACTGAAAACACTAAAATGTTATAAGAGAAAGTGAGATAAGACTCAATCCAGCACACCTCACTGCAGAAACTGCAGACATTATTTGCTTTTTAAATTAGAAATACAGTGTCAAGAATATACAGAACATATTTGCGTCCCAGCTAACATTCCGGCGTCGCGAGAAACAAAAGCTATAAAAGGGACTGTCCCGTTTTCTTTATGAGACGAATTCTGGCCGGAAGGTGTGGTTCTACTGTTCACTGACAACAGAGAAATAGGCGACAATGAAATTAAGTTATTCTGCATTGTCGTTCGTTCATAGTACAGTTACGTCGAGTAATCCGAGGTGGTCAGTTCATCACTGCGTATTTAAAGGAAAAATCTTTGTGCTTGTGTGCCGTGTTTAAAGTAAAAGCTTTGTGCTCATGAGCGGTGCAGTACGATTGGAACTGGATAGTCTTTCTTTCTTTCCTTATAATTTTTTTTTCTTTTGTTTTGACTGTTGGTTGACAATTTTGTAAGTGGCTTAACACGAAAAATCGTCAAAAAAGCAAACTTACAAAATTAAGTGGAGCCGCATTTCTGAAGTTATTGAAGGAAAGACGAGAACGAAAAGCCAATGTTCTAAAATCGCTTGCCAGGGTCATAAATTTTTCGCAAAAAATGTTGCTGGTTCGACTTCGAGTCCAAGTAGTACGGATGATACTTCCGGCACTACAGATGTTGCAAAAGAAGTTAATACAGACTAAACAAAATATAAAAATGAAGAAAACCAAATTGTTCCTGAGTTCGAGTTGCACAAAAAACTAAGTGTCGAGTGAGACATTACAAAAAGAAATAACCTCGTTAGTGATGATCCTGCAAAATGGTGTGTCAATGAATCAACAATCTACTTTCTCTCACAACGCGGCATTAATCAAAATTATAACGGTAATTTTTTTTTAATTGAAGAAGATCAATAGGCTATAAAACCAGATATTTGAACAAAAATGTATTTTACCGTAGACTTTTAAATGGTCAATCAACTTTGTGTGATTTTCTAGTATACTCCTGTAGCACCGGTGCGGATTTTTGTGCACCAAGTAAATTGTTCGGCGGTGAGGCCGCGATAGCTACTAATGGATTGCAAAATGGAAAAATATTTCTAATATTTTGCCTCATCACGAGAATTCACTTGAACACAAAAATTCTGAGTTACACTCTTAACAAGAAAAAAGTCACTTGAAACGATAGAAGAAAATGTACTGGCGCAGTGTATTGAAATGGGTGTTCGCAGTAGTGAAGAAGCTATCAAGTCATATATTCCCCCTATATGGACACGTTGAATGATTACATTCATTACATAAGTCAATTTATGATGTCTCTTGAACTTACAGCAGTGTTTGATCCTTTTCTCTCAGCGCACAATGAACGATATGGAAATAGAGGGCAGGGACATAAAAGTTATATTTCTTCAAAAACACGTGATGAAATAATAGAGCTTCTTACTGAACGAATAAAAAGAATTATTATAAGTGAAATAAAACGGGCCTAATATTCTCTATAATAGTAGATTCTACTGCAAACATTTCACATATTTATCAGTTACCTTTCACATTAAGATATGTGAACGAGAATGGTGAACCTGTTGAGCGTTACCTTCTGTTTTTACCAAAACCGAAACACAAAACCGAAAACTTAGCTGAAGCTGTACTAAAAGTCCTGTCTACAAATTCTATTGTTATTACTGACTGTAGAGGCCAGTCATACGACAACTTAAGCAGTACGTCAGGAACCTACACTGGTTTGCAGTCACGCATTGAAGAACGAAATCCGAAAGCGCATTATGTGCTTTGTGCAGCACATTCTTGGAATTTAGTCGGCACTAGTGCTGCAAGCTGTTATCGGGAAGCGTGTTCGTTTTTCAATGTACTGCAAAACCATTATTATTTTTTCTCTGCTTCTACACAGCGTTGGGAAGAACTTCTTTGCTTCATGAAACCATGAAGGAAACGGTAATAAGTTTATCAAAAACACGTTGGTCAGCAAGAGAGGAAGCGTGTGTAAGTCTACATGGAAACTGGAAGGGCGGTATCAGTGCCCCCACACATATTGCCATTAATACGTTTGAAAAATCACTTGTGCGAAATGACGCTTCGGCTTTATTGAATCAACTCAGAAGAACAGAAACAGTATTCATGATGACAATTTGGAAGGACATACTCCAGAGATTTAATAGTTTAAATCTAAAATTGCAAAGCCTAAATATTGATAGTACAACAGAACATGAATTATATCTATGAATCACTTGTATGATTTATTGCATCTAATCGTGGCTTGTTCGACTGTTATGAAAATAGATCCATGGAAATCGTGACTGATATAGACTATGAATGCAACTATAAAAGATCACGAAAACTCAAACTTTACGATGATGAAGATGCGAACTCTGAAGATGTTTTGCTGAGTGCAACGTAGAAATTTAGAGTCGAAACATTTCTCCCAGTACTTGACAACTTGTAAGCCGAATTAGTGAGGAGACAGGAAAGCTACAGAACGCTGTTGGGCTCCTTCACAGTTTTCAGTAACCTTAGAACAGTTCACCTGACAATAATGCTGAACGTGCAGCAAAACTGCAAACGTCATATGACGCAGATGTAGAGCCTTCCTTCCCTAGTGAATGTGTACATTTCGCGGGACATTTGAAATATGCTGAGATTAGTGATACACCAGTCGAAAATAAGAGGTTACAGTCCTTGTTTCCGAATGTTGATATTTTTCTTAGAATATTTCTCTGTGTGGCACTTACAAATTGTTCAGCAGAACGCTCGTTCTCATCTCTTAAAAGACTGAAATCTTACCTACTTCTACGTTGTCTGAGGAAAGATTGAATGCCCTGTCCTTTCTTCACATCAAAGCCGACCTCCTAACTGATAACCGTCTGAACTATAATGATATGATCAACTAGTTTTCTGCCGTCACAGCCAGATGTTAAGTTTGCTGACTGGTGAGTTTGTTTATTTATTAATTTTAGTATTAAAATTTAAGATTATAATGGAATTTTTATTATAACTTAGAGCACATTCATTGGATTTACAAACTACGTATTGCCTGTTTATTTTACAATTGCCGATGGCAGAACGCGGAAATAAACCAATTTTACGTGCAGACGTGACCGAAGGCACCTGATAATACTAAACAATACGCAAATGACCCAGGCTGCTCGGCGTAGTAAAGTCAAGTCATACTGATACTTTAGTATATTACAATTGATGCGTATTTTGGCGTCTGCTGAAATGTATCACTATTCCGGAAATATAAGTTATCGGAAAGTACGTTCAGATGACAAAGTGTTAAATATCGTAGTTCGGTTCCGTCGATAAATACATAAAATATTTGCTAATACCGTCAGAAAGAGTTATGGTGAGTGTGTGTGTGCGTGGTTTGAGGTTTTCGGGCGCTAAACAGCGTGGTCATCAGCGCCCAAACGCATAGAAACAGGAACACATGCGGAGAAGGGACGAAGACGGACAGCGAACAAGGAGAACGGTTAAAAGGTAAAGGCCTGACGCAGTTACAAATCCTCACATACAGAGGCAAAACAAGAGGAGAAGAAACGCACTAAAAAAGGAAAGGAAACACAAGGAAAAGAGAACAGAAATCGAAGAGTAACAAGTAGGTAATCGTGACTGGCGGACCTCTTACCTAAAGCCTGGGTGAACCAGTCACCCAGCAGCACATTAAAATCCACTCCCTAAAATCCGAGGCAACAAATTGGACAGGACACAAAACCGTAAGACCTTAACCACAGTCGTTGCGTCGTCTTGCAAAATAGAGGGCAAATCCGGTGGCAATGAAACCACCGCCCTCTGGTCAGAGAATAACGGACAGTCAAGTAAAATGTGGCGGACAGTTATCTGGACGCCATAAGCAGTGCAGATTGGCGGGTCCTCCCGCCGGAGTAAAAAACCGTGCGTTAAGGGACTGTGCCCGATGCGGAGGCGAGTGAGCAGAACCTCATCCCGCCTGCATGACTGGTAGGACGTACGCCATGGCCGCGTGGTGGCCTTGGCCAGACGCAGCTTATATTCACCGACTGCCAGCCACTCCTCTTCCCATTGACGCATAACACGAAAACGCAAAAGGGAGGTAACAGCATGGAGGGGGACGGCACATTCAACAACGTGAGGGAGGGAACATGCATCTTTGGCAGCCACATCCGCCAGTTCGTTTCCCCTAATACCCACGTGCCCCGGCACCCAGCAGAAAGAAACCTTCTCCCCCTGCCGTTGCAGGTGGAGTAGGGCATCGTGTATGTTCTGGACGACCGTATCCGCTGGGTACAAGTGTTGCATGGTCTGAAGGGCACCCAGGGAGTCAGAACACATGAGAAACTTAAGACTGGGAACACATCTCATCTGCTCCAATGCCTGCAAGATCGCAAACAATTCGGCATCAAAGATGGTAAACGCTGCAGGAAGCCGTAACTTGACGACTCGATCAGGGAAAACAACAGCACAACCAACAGAGTCCCCCTGTTTAGAGCCATCCGTAAATACTGGTGCATGGTCGGCATGCTGGTTTAAAATATCGTAAAATAAGGAGGTAAAAACAAACGCAGGAGTGCAGCTCCTCCGGTACTCTGACAAGTCTAAAAGGACGCTGGGCCTCTGGAGCAACCATGGAGGCAGGCGGGTAAAACCCTGGAGTTGGGGTGCCACACGCTCCACACCAAGGGACTCAAGCAAACGCTTGGCACGAATCCCAAATGGTCTCGTTGCCCTTGGACGACTGGAAAAGAGACGTTCCATAGGCGGTCGGGCAACAGTAGGGTATTCAGGGGAGGTAGGACAGGCAAGGAATTGACACACCCGTCGCACCATGAGAAGTTTCCGCCGGATGGCGAGCGGCGGTTCCCCTGCCTCAGCACACAGGCTGGGGATGGGACTGGTACGGAAGGCACCAGTAGCCAGCCTGATACCCTCATGGTGTACTGCGTCAAGAATCTTCAGATACGAAGGTCTCGCACACCCATACACAGTGCATCCATAGTCAAGACGCGACCGGACGAAAGCCCTATAAAACTGCAGCAGACGCGCCCGATCTGCTCCCCAGGACCGATGGCTCAAACACTTCAAAATATTCAGCGCCTTCAGGACCCGCACCTTGAGGTCTTTAAGGTGCGGCAACCACGACAACTTGGAATCAAAAGTGAGGCCCAGGAACCTCACAGTGTCTCTAAAAGGAGGAATGGTGCCCCTCAGACGCAATTCGGGGGAGGTAAAACCACGTCGAGAACGATTAAAATAAACACACACACATTTGTCTGCAGAAAAGGTAAAACCCGTCGCCGTAGTCCATGCCTCTAATCGCTTTATCGTAAGCTGCAGCTGCCGACTAGCAGTGACAAGACTGGAGGAAGAACAGGAAACAGCAAAATCGTCCACAAACAAGGAGCACTGGTCAGGACTTCGGATAGCGGACGTGATACTGTTAATGGCGACGGCAAAGAGGGTGACACTTAAAACGTTTCCCTGAGGAACACCATTCTCCTGCACATACAAATCAGATAGCACATTACCAACCCGATATCGAAAGAGGCGGCGGGAAAGAAAGGACCGAATGAAGATGGGGAGATGGCCACGAAAGCCCCACTGATGGAGTTGATTGAGGATAAGGCGGCGCCAAGTAGTGTCATACGCCTTATTAATGTCAAAGAGTACACCTAGACAATGCTGGTTACGTAGGAAGGCCTGCTGGATGGCCGCCTCAAGCAGGGTCAAGTTGTCTAGAGTTGAACGACATCTCCGAAAGCCACACTGAGAGTGGCTAAGGAGCTGCCTGGCCTCGAGCAGCCAAACCAGGCGACGATTGACCATGCGTTCCAATGTCTTCAGGACACAGCTCGTCAAAGCAATACTCCCATAACTACTGGGATGCATTCGGTCCTTTCCCGGTTTGAGGAGGGGAACCAAAATCGCCTCCCTCCACGAGTCAGGGAACGTGCCGGATGATCATATCACATTAAAACAATTCAGGAGTACTTCCTTGGATGGCAGCAACAAGTGCTGCAGCATGCTGTACAGGATTTGATCATCACCTGGCGCAGTATCATGAGCCACAGACAGCGCCGAATCCAGTTCCCACATTGTGAAGGGGCAGTTGTAGGGTTCAGAATTTGGAGACCGGAAGCCCAAGTGATCCCACTCGATGGCAGTGCGGTAGCGGCAGAAATCTGGATCACAGTTAATAGTGGCAGTAGATTCGGCAAAATACATGGCCAGTGTCTGGGCAATGTTTCTCGGCGCCGTGAGTAGACAACCCTGATGCAGCAATGCCGTGACATGTAGTTGGCTGCGTTTCCTGGAAATCCTCCTGATATCTTCCCATACTTTTGTAGAACTAGTGGAGCGGGAGATGGAGTTCAGGAACGATTGCCATGACCGTCGTTTGCTCTCTTTAATCACTCGCCGCGCCTTGGCCCTTGCCACCCGAAAGGCCGCAAGATTGTCAGCTGAGGGACGGCACTTGAAGCGGCGCAGAGCTGCACGGCGGGCTCGGATGGCTGAGCGGCACTCAGTGGTCCACCAAGGGACAGGGCGCCTCTTGGGATGACTTGAGGACCGTGGGATCGACAATTCAGCAGCATGGGAGATCACGGCTGTAACATGGTCGACCCATTCGTGGACGCTGGCACTGTGTTCCAAAACAGCTAAATCGCTGAGAAGTGTCCAGTCAGCTCTGCAGAGGTGCCACCTGGGCGGCACTGGTAATGCCACAGTCTCATCCAGGAGGCGAATCCAAAGGGGGAAGTGGTCACTAGAATGGAGGTTAGCGGCAACCTCCCACAGAGCAGAATCCGCGAGTGCTGGAGAGCAAAAGGAAAGATCAATAGCTGACGACGACCCAGAAATGAGTGGGAGCACCAGAGTTGAGGATGCACAGTTCTTCGGATACCATGAGGGTTTCCAGAATGCGACCCCTGGGGCAAGTAGTCGTAGAGCCCCATAAGACATTATGAGCATTGAAGTCCCCCAGAAGGAGAAATGGGCGGGGGAGTTGGGTAATAAGGTCTGTGAGAGCCTCAGAGTCTATTGCATCCTGAGGCGGTAGGTAAACGGAACAGATTGTGAGCCTCCGCCCCACAAGAAGGTCAACTGCAACTGCTTGCAAGTCCGTAACGAGAGGGAGCTCAGATGAGTGGTGCATGTCATGGACAAAAACCGCAACACCACCCTTCGCACTTTCCCCCAATCAGATCATCTCTTCGATACACGGTATAGCCCCATAAAGAAGGAGCATCAGTGGCCTGTAAATGTGTCTCTTGGAGACATAAGCACAAGGGGCGCTCTCGTACAAGGAGTTGTAATTCGGCCACATGCATCCTGAACCCATTCAGGTTCCACTGTAATATGGGAGCCATTGATTAGGGTGGCTGAATTTTGACCCTGCCCCTGTGCTTTGGAGGAGAGCCCGTACTGGCCGGAGAATTATTCCTGGGGCGAGAAGATCGCCTCCGGTCGACATCAATGTCCATCAGCTCCGATGGCGACCCAAGGGAGATATCAGATAGTACGATGGCATCGTCATCGGACTGACCCTGACTAGTCTCCTCAGGTGGCAAAACCTTCACCTTCGGCGTCTTCGTCTTGGGGGGCTTAGAATGCAGAACCTTGTCATCAGTTGGAGCTTTACTCGCCTGGGCAGAAGGTGCTATATGGGGAGGGGCAGGAAGTACCCCAATGTCAGCAACCACGGCCTTGTCCGGCGTTGTGGGGAGAGCTGCAGGTTGCAAAACAACCGCAGCAGCACAAGTACGCTGGCAAATGCAGGTATTAGTGCTGACACTAGCAACCTCCGTTTGTGTAGCAACAGTGGCCAACTGTACCGGTTTCTGCAGAGTGGAAGCGAAAGATGTTGTAAACACAGGAGGCTGCATGGCCTTAAAGAGCTTCTTGGCCTCAGGGGATGCGCTTAGATGTTTTGATCTCCTGTATCTTCCGTTCCTCGTGATAGATGGGGCAGACCCGGCTCCATACAGGGTGACTCCCAGAGCAATTCACGCACTTCACAGGCGAGGAACAATCGGCTTCTTCATGGGCAGGCTGACCACATTTACCACAAGTGGCTATCCCACTGCACCCCAACGTAGTACGCCCAAAGCGCTGACATTTGAAACAGCGCATTGGGTTGGGGAAATATGGCCGTACTGGCAAACGTAAGAAACCCGCTTTAACATGCTCTGGGAGTCTCGGGCAATTGAACGTGAGAATAAACGAGTCGGATTTGACTAGGTCCCCATCGACTCGTTTCATAATATGCTGCACGTCGCCAATACCTTCGTCAGCCCACTCAGATTTCAACTCGTCCTTGGGGATATCCACCAAGTCCCTACATGTCACAACACCCTTACTATAGTTCAAAGTGGAGTGGAGCTCGGTCTCGATAGCGTACTCTCCGAGACAGGTTGCTTTCCTAAAAGAAGTGACTCGACGGGAACTAGAAGTTTCAACTAACAGAGTCCCATTGCGCAGACGCTTCACAGATTTCAGTGTTCCTGCAATTCCCTCAAGACCCTTGTGGATGTAAAAGGGAGATACTCTCTCAAAGCTACCTTCCTTCCGTTTGACAATCAAAAACACGTTCTGGATATCAGCATGTGCTCTGTTACGACAGTCTGATAAATCTCTAGTAACACCAGGCGCTGGAGGACTCGCAGCACGAAGTCGCTTTTTCGATGGGGTGTGTTTTCCTACCAGTGGGCCACCCAATCCACTGGTAGGGGGAAATGTAGAGGTCGAAGGGTCCATTGTGGCCCCACGAGCAGCTAGGAAACTAAAGGTCCGCTCAGACAGAGCCCCGCGTGCCTGAGTAAGCCTTATACAACTGGGGTGCGGCAGGTGCATCTTATAGGCGCGCAGCACACCGTAAGATTGAGGGTTTTTTATAGAGGTTTACCTTCCTCGCAATCCAGGCGGTCAAGCCAAGATTACCATGCCCCGCAGCACACAACATTCCACCGCCGCGCCATGCGGTGGTCGCTGAAGCATGGCCGGGGTTTACGGTGACAGGAGACTGGCGTCGCTGACCAGTCCCCAGCTCAGGACCCCGGGGTCGCCAAGCCCGTACTCAGCAAATGAATGCTGAGCCCCTGGGGGGGAGTTATGGTGAGAGCAATAGCTGCAGTACAAAAATGTTCAGCCATTACATATATTAAATGTATTGTGTACACTTATTTTGCAGCATCTAGCTACACAGACCCTAGTGCTTTACACGTTAACTAGTAGATTATAAAGCAAATTAGATTATTCCTCACTAGTCTAAAAAATTATATAATAGCAAAACCGAGTTCTGTGTTTGTTCATCTGTATTCAGCTATTACTTCGTAGAACGAAATTTCTATTTCATATTCATTTCTTACGTGTGTGCCAAGGGGTGTAAAACTTTTAAACTCGCAAGCTGTGTGTAGCTATACGTATATGTGCCTACAAATCATGTAGTTTAATCAACTGCACATAAACACACAACTGAACCACATTACTTCACGTATAGAAGAGAACACGCCAACATACATATTGAAAGCAACACAACGGATACGTCGTAACAGACTTCAGTAAACAACGAAATACGCTAGTTTGGTTTGAACCCACGTTTTTGGTTTAAAACGGTTGTGACCTATAGGTTAGCAAATAATTTCGCATGAGAATAATAAACAGCTTTCCTGGACTGACTGAATGGCAAGGTTGCCACGTAGACTGACAACTGTATGCGGATATTACATCCCTCTGGGCTTCCGCCAGTACAGGTCCCTGTAACCTGCACGACACAGGTTAACATTAAGGTCAATCGCTCACTCTAATTATATAGGTGCGTAGTTTCATATAGGATTCACAAGTCGACCTAAAATTGCAGCTTCGAAGCCAGTTAAAACAAATGTAGAATCAAATGCGCCATCGATAGAAGTGTTAATTTCAACATTGTATGATTCTGTAATTATCTCTGCGCTTTGCTTGGCAGATCTAGTTCAGCCAGACGTGGTCAGTTTCCCTCATGAAGGAGATTACCTTCGATACACATTCTCTAACTCCGAGTGAAAGTTGATTCTGGTTTTCAATGAATGTCTGTAACGTTGGGTATAATTTCTAAACTGCATCCCTAAGTGAAACCTTGAATAACAGATGAGAACTGATAGGGTGAATATAAGCAAAATGACTGGTATTAATAGAGACATACCATTTTAAGTACTATTACGCTCTACCCAGAAAAGTCTATTATACAAGAAACATGTACCGGTACTTGAAAATTTAGGTTCTGCTCAATAAAGAGATTTTTGTATGAAGTCATCCATTTGATGTTGCTGAAGTGCTTCCAATCAGTCTTACAGTGACAAATGATGCGGAGCATTCAAGAGGACAATATCACGAGATGCTCTGTTGAAAGTCGGCTGTTGTGGCCGAGCGTTTCTAGGCGCTTTAGTCCGGAACCGAGGTGCTGCTACGGTCGCAGGTTCGAATCCTGCTTCGGGGATGGATGTCCTTACGTTAGTTACGTTTAAGTAGTTCGAAGTCTAGGGGACTCATGATCTCAGATGTTAAATCCCATAGTACTCAAAGCCATTTGAGCTCTGTTGAACAAAATAAGAGGAACATTGTTCGGTACTGGTCTGGTATGAATTCATAAAGTGGAAAGACGTAAATTACAAACATGACTTAAGAAATAAACAAAATTAGGACCGACTGCAAGCAAACATAGTATATTAAGAACTTAGAAATCTGTACTGGAATAAGGTTTCAGGAAGTGTATATGTTTCAGCCACTTGGTTTGCCCCTCACGTAAATCAACATGCAAGACACATTCTTCCTAATTCAGTTCTGCTTGCAATTGTTGGGAAGTTTATAAACAGTGTTGCTACAGAGCGAACGTAACGCAGTCAGTTTTGGAAGCTTTATTACTTGTGAGCCAGCGTTACCTCAAACTTCACAAAGTCAGTAGTCTCACATCTGTTTAAAAGTACGTTCACAATTGGCCCATTGCACGTGCTTCAGGAGTGTTCGAGGCAAACAGACATTATTGAACATCCTGATGTTAGCATTTCATTTACGATAATGGAAACGTTTATCAAACAACAGCGGTGTTTGATGGTAATCGAGCGGCCTCCTCCGCAATTAATTTATACTTGTGGCTCAAGGCGAATCTTTCTTGTAAACATGCCGGCTGCTTGCGTCATAAGTATGGTGTGTGTAATTGTTTACTGTAGGTACCTGCGATAAGTGAGCGTGCAGTTTACTCTCGTGTATAGGTTGTTAGTGTTAATGAGAGAAGAGGTACAGGGCAAAAAGGTGTTATCGGCACAGACCCTGCCCATCCCGAATAGCACCTCGAGGACAACCCATCTCTAAGTGCTCATCAGCCAAGTGGCTCATCACCAACAGTGATACATATGTTCACCACACAAGGAACTGTAGAGACGTTGATGTAAAATATATGTAGAAAGACTTGTGATTAAGATATTCAGCCATGTGGCTCATCATCAACAGTGTTACATATGTTCACCACACAAGGAACTGTAGAGACGTTAATCTAAAATATATGTACACAGACTTGTGATTAAGATTTTCAGCCAAGTGGCTCATCACCAACAGTGTTACATATGTTCACCACACAAGGAACTGTAGAGACGTTAATCTAAAATATATGTACAAAGACTTGTGATGAATATTTTGTACATGTAATTATTTTTCAAAGTATAACTTGCGCACTTCCTAATATAGCGAAGCATATTTAGTGTTACACTATGTAATCATAATACGTACTCTACGAAGAATATGGGCCTCTCACACACTCCATAAATTAGAAATGACACGATTATTTTCTAGCTGATGTCCCAATTACAGGGCGAAGATCAAGGAGGACTATTGAACGTTGCCTCCACAAACACAAGAAAATTTGTTGAAGTAAATCAGTTAAATTCTGAAATGGTGCTTTTATTTTTTTATCCGGCTGAGAAACTGTAGTGAAAAGACTTAGCCTGAGTTGCAGAAATAACAGAGAAACTGCTGAATGACGACACAGTTTGCTAAGTAAATACTTTTAAAGTACTTGCGACATTAAAAAGTTTGAATTCATGATTGTCCTTTATCTTTTCTTAAATGGCTTCTATCGGAGTGTTCATAATACTTTGTGTATGTTATGCTGCAGCTGAGAAGCACTAGCTACATGTTCTTCCGTAACGGCTACGTTTTCCCTATGTTTAAAATATATTTGTACCTCACAGAAAATTTGTTTTTGTGAGATACCTACTTCACTATACAAAAAGAGAACTGTCAGGTACGTTTTAAGACGCTATTGATCCCTTACATTATTCGGTAAGAGGAGGTATACGTGAAGACCACTTTTTTACAGTTAACAGTTGAAAATATGTCGGAACTAATAAGATGATTTCTTGTTGTTTTAAACTAACATCGGTACCATTGTAATTACGTAGATATCGCTTGTGAGACCTTCGTTCCAGGAATTTTCTTCATCGCTCACAGTATATAACTAAAAGTAACTTCAAAGTACACGAATGGTATTTAGAGACAATTATAGTGCGCACAGTGAATGTAGTTGGACAAAGCAATGAAAGAGACGATGGCGGCTGTAGTGTCAGCTCCAAATTAGAATAGACCACGTCCACAGTTGTAGGTCCATAGTTTCACCTAAGGTATTAAAGTAAACATCTATCACCTTAAAGCAACAGAGCCAGTAGTTTCTTTCCACACAACGGAGCATTAACAGCAACAGTTTTAGGAAATGAGAATATCTTAATTTAACCGTAAAAATTGTGTTAAATATGCACTATGGTATACTTTGCGGATGAGAAGTGTTGTCAGAAAACAGCAATATCTATTTTTAAGATTTCTTTCTTTATTTTTTTGGAATCTCCTCCTTTTATTGTGTTCATGTCAAATTAGCCATTGGAAATACATTTCTGAAAACTCTCTCCTAGCTTCTCTCCAGCATCTTTGGCCTGTAACTCCTTTCGTTAGTAAAGGTTCTGAAACAGTTGTAAGGTCGAACATTAGAGTTCTGATGCCAAGAAACACACTTCGGTTGGAATTCCAAAGAACTCAGTATCTTTTCTCTGCTTGAATCGTAGATAACCTTAAGCTGGACATCCCTGCATGACGCACTACAAAACAAGATAACTGAAGTAAAACTCGGCATGCAGAGCACGCTGCCTTCTGAAAAATAGTTAAAGTCACCGTCTCCAGGAGTCTATAGTTCTAGAAATATGTCCAGCTACAAGTTAGCTAACTGGGCGTTCTATACGATAAAAGAATTGTAGGGCTAACAAGGTACATTTTGATCCCAATAAATATTATATTAAAAGTTCAAGGGATTACTTAAGATTCTGTCAATAAGCCAGATAAAAGCAGCGTTTCCTTGGATGTCTCTGTTATTGTCTTAAATCAGCTTTGTGCCCAGGCAATCTTCGCTGGAACTGTCGCAGCACTGTTCACCTGCTCCATGTTGCAGAGCTACCCAGTTTTATCAAGCTACCAGCCAATACACTTTCAAGGTTTTCCGAAGTTTGAACCATATGCCTCACAGAACAGTGTGAACTTTGACGGTGATACGGTTCCCCACCTCCAGAACACTATCGAGCATTTGACTTTGCTGAGACTACATTTAGCGTCACATGTAAGGAGTTATTCCACTTGACAAATGGTAAAGAGACCATCTTCAATGAATTTTCTTCGAATTGCGTCAGTAGTCGATGGACAGGAAAAGGAGAAGTAAGTGGTGCATATGCAACGTTTGCCTTCAGAAGCATTCCTGTTTCCCTACCGTCAGGGATAGAGAAGTAGAAGTTCCCAACCGTGTTGTGCACTAACAACTCCTGTCAAATTCGGGGAGTGTGAGGGTATAGTTCAGAAGCTTGTATGGCATTTTCCTTTCAAAGGGCTTATTTCCCGCAAGCTGTTTCGCTACTGACACCACTGTTTCATTAGAAAAGAATTTATTTAAGTTGAGGGCGAACAAATACTTTCAATTCACTTTGATTCCACTTGTACGATGAACTCTTCAGGATTTTCCGGTAATTTACCGAGTTGTTCAGTTGTCTGACGTTCTGCCGAATATCTATGTCGTCCACACACAATATTTTGATGTGAATCGTTGCCTTCATTAGGTGTACCTTAGACTGCTAGGCGAGTGGAAATCTCCACTTTTTATGTCTAAGGTCTTCCACCTCCCACAACCCCACTCCCATTGTCGGTTCTAGGCTATCCATTCCCACTATAAACATCCTGAGAAGTTCGGTCTTTGGTCTGTTGTGCCTGACAGCGATTTGACGTTCTATTCTCCAAGGCTTTGCTGGGATGATAAACAGTGTCAGGATTCATGAGATTTCCCACCACCTTAACCTGTACTATCTTCTAACAAACTTTCTTCAGTATGTGGAAATCTGTGCCGTAATCCGAAATACTCGTGCGGAGCCTCTGCGCCATCGCAATTTGCCCTCGATCAAACTCAGGTAGATCATGTGCCTTCCCCATTCTACACATGGACAGCGCAGTCACTGATACCACGTGGAACATACCTGTGTCTAACGAGCAGTCATTCCTCGTCAGGTGAGGCAGCTGTCGCCTGGAGAGGTTTTTATTGATAGTAGGTCGGTGATTAAAATGTTCTGGCCGATCAGGGTAACTTACCGTAATAAGAGCAGGAGAACGGAATAACCATTCCTTACGTTGACCCAACTGTACATGTGACTGCGGAGGAGTTTAAAATGTGGCAGGAACTTCCTGCAACATGAATGACTTCTTGCAACGTCCGAAGCAACCACATACCACGGAATCAGATACGATGGTCGGTTCTGATTTTGACTCCCTTTTTACCACTGAAACGCTGAAATACTCGCTCAAACCCACTGCACACAACTCTGATAATACTCTGGTACACTTTTTCAGGCATGTACAGGTCTGAGATGTTTTCTATAACGGGACTAATATTACTAGCAGACAGGAAGAGTGATTATTGGGTGCTCCCTGTCTCCACTGGTTGACAATCCGTCAGTGTAGAAATTTGGGGAGGAAGCATTAGAGACGTCTATGATACAAACCCATGCGCTTCTTTGGGTATTCGGATGAAATGCTTGGTAATCCACCCTCGTTGTTGAGAGACAGTGAGTTCTTAGAAGATTTTAAATCACGTCTCGCTATATAAAGTTCACCATGGTACTGGAAAAAGATGGTCAGCTGCCGTTTCTGGCCATACCGGTCAAAAGGAGAGCAGATCGTTTGCTTGGTCACAATGTGTGACGGAAATCAGCACACAACGATTCACACCTGAAAGCTAGCAGCTTTCATCATCCAGTGCCGAAGAACATAAAGACATTTGTCCACAGGACACGCGCCTTGTCAGACGCAGACAGTTTAGTTTCCAAATAGGAGTATCTGCGCTCAGTATACTGCAAAAATGGTTACATGCTCAACAAGTCAGTGTGCCATACGATGGGGAGGAATAGCAGGGTGAAGCTCCGATAGTGGTTTACCTGACCCATGCAGAACATATTTCTGTCAAGATCAACAGGATTCTCAACAAACGTAACATGAAGTGTATGTTCTGTCCACATACCAAAATAACCGTACAGCTGTTAAATGTGGAAGATGACCTTGGTTTACGAAAACCGGGAATTTATAATACATTTTGCTTATGTGGCATGTTGTAAATTGGCCAATCAAGTACGATAGTGAATGTTAGATGCCAAGTACATCATCGGCAGACAGATCTTTTACAGGCAACTAAACCAGCCATTGTCAGGCGCTGACTGGAATGGCCATATATATATATTTACCATTTTATAAGAAATAGGAAAGAAAAGGGAAGGATTGCATCATGGTTCTACACAGTAGGTTGCACGTAGCTGCACTGAAAGTCCATATCTTTCTACAGAAGCACAACACCTAGTAAGACAATCTGAAGTTCTCTTCCGTGAAGTATTAATCAGTGTAGCCAAGACACTGAAATGTCGTATTAATATTCAATGTTATCATTTTGGTAGTAAATTAGGTACACCAAAGAGTGGGACCATAATAACATCTCCATCGTTCAAGGTGGTGGACAGCATGATGTATCAACACCACACTCCTGCAGAATCGATACTATTTCACCAACGTAGAATTAGTGCAAAATCCAAATATGGTGCTCCATGATCATGAGGATGGACAGGACAAACGGATATTGCAGTAATTTCTGGTAATTAGATCAGAAGGTCAAGGACATTAAGTCTTATGCTAGTCATCAATGAGAATCACATTAGTCTATCAACCGATCTGAGTAATTGTTGGCACTCATTGCCTAGTTACTAAACATTTCTGTACTATGTATGGAGTATTACAGAACATTATTCATAAGTCATCTGATTACACTAAATATTGGCACTCATTGGCCAGTTACAAACCATATTGATGCATTGTTCAGAAGTCATCATTCAAAACAAGTGTTAATTAATGGCATAGCATTAACGTAATTCATCTAGTTATAGTAATCATTGGCACTCATTGGCCAGTTACAAACCATTTTTATGGATTGTTCAGAAGTCATCATTCAAAACAGGAGTTAATGAGTGTAGCATTAAGCTACTGGTATTCATATATGATATCATGTAAGTGATATAACACAAAATTAAAAATATAAAAAAACAGTGGCCTTCATTGGCCAGTTACAAAGTATTCATATACTTTTATAAAACATTATTCAGTATTATTCAGAGGTCATCATTCAAAATGAAAGGTAATTATTGACATAGCATTTGTAGAGTATAACAAGAATATTATTTACAGAAATCACTGACATAGCATTTAGGCATTATTACAAAACATCATTCAGCACTACTCAGAACTCATCATTCAAGTGACATAGGACACATCCAAAATGCAACACACTGCTACTATTAATCAAGGTCTATGTTCCAATAATACATAGATATAACGGATTCAATACATCAGACAAATCTGCATTATATTTAGTACTATAAATATCTCTTAAACTAGTAGTATTAGTTGGGACTGGTAATATATTTTTTTTCCCAGCAATGCATTGCGTTGGGATCGATTATTAATTGCTGGGGCATGAAAATATTTGCTTTTGATTTATTGTTGCAAATAAGGATTAGTAACGTCATTCGTCATGAGTCAGCTGTAACAAGGCTATGAAACAAGTAGAGTATATGTGATCACATTCATGAATGACACACACAAATGGGTAAAAAATAAAATGCAAGAACTAGAACAGGTTTAATGGCTAACTGCTTATAGCACATTAATTTCATGAATAGCTTCTCCTGGAAAATATACAAAATTGATTATTCAGCTGAAAGAAGAAATGCATACTATGCTGAAAAGTAGTGAACCTCGAATTAACAGGTAATGAAACGTGTACTCAATATACATGTACACTAGCTGTCCTTTCCAAAACATTCAGTCATTATACGATGCAATATAAGATGTACTGTCAAAACGAACTGCAACAAATACTTAAATAACTACATAGTATCTCTTAACTAACAGTAAATATATAAACTTCATCATTATCCTCACCTGAAAGAAGAAACTTCATTATTCATATTACCATAACTTCATTACTATCATCACCTGCAAAGAAAAACATTATTCCTATTAGCATATCCTTCATATAACGATTATTCATCATTCAGTATCATCTGCAAAAAAGACACTTCATTATTCACTGTTCATATTACCATTTACTTCATACAACTATTCATATTATAGAGTTTCTTATTTCTAACTTATTTCATCACTAAAACTAAGATGTGTAGTTCTGTCTGACAGCCTTCATCAATCGCCTCGTATTCTGAAAGAAAAAAAATTAGTTAAGACTGCTAATATACGATGTGTATAGAATATTCTTGTTAATGCCTGTTAATTCTGATCCATTTTCTCTTCATGACTAGGTACTGCAATTTATTTCGTTCATTCCGAAGGTGTAATTTCCATTTCATAGTAATCCTCTGTGGTTTGTTTAAGTTATTTCTTTTACACGTTATTGCTTTCTGAAAATGATGAATAAGGATTAAGACTTGCATTTAAATCATATACCCATTAGATAAAAACTGGTTTCTAGTGAAATAATTAAGCATACATCATAGCATGACAGAAAACATATTATATCAAAAACATAGAGAGTGTTCAGGTGCAAAAATGTACACACAGTCTCATAATGCAGTAGCCAAAAGTGTAGAATAGTCAAGTTATTGAGATATCATAAGGAAAAATGTTAAGGTCAACTGGTGTTTGTTATATCTTAAAGATTTCGTAGTGCATACGAACAAAACAGGAAAACCATCATACATACATGAAAAATGGAAAATGTGCACGTTCTGATATATAACAACAAGAAATGACTTTCTTTGTGTTCAGCTTGTATGTTGTGTAGTTGATAGAGGCGAGAGTTGAAGACTTTATTGGAGAAAGAATTTTATAAAATTAATATGTCACTAGATAGAATTGCATACTAGGTCATAAAATATGTGAGTTTATCTGGAAAAATGAGCACAGTCTGATGTGTAACCACAAGAAAAGCGACCTGCTAACCTTACCTTGCCGGGCACTTGCCAGGAAAAAATATGATAATCATCAGTAAATGTTCATACAAATATCTTCAAATGGCATTACTGTGTGATAAATCATAAAGTATATTCATTCGATATAGGGTTTAATATAGGAGACATGGTGATTGCCTTTACTTTTTCTGGTTCTCAGAGTTTCGACGTGTACTACATTGGAGTGACGAATGCTGCAAATTCTGTATGGACCTGCATTTAGAAGCTCAAATTTACTCCATCTACTCTTTCCTCTGTTGGATAAATAATGTGTGCGTACTAATATCTTCTGTCCAATGTGGAAGTCACGGCGTGTACAAACCTGTTTTTGCTATCTTCCCCGGCACTCTGGGGCACGTTTGATGTTGTTCAGCGCAATGTCAATTATTTCATGGTGTCGTAGTCGATGAGATGTAGGAAAGGATACTAATTCTTTAATTTTGTTAGGTGGTTCAACTTTTTTCAATTTAACAGTCGGAGAGAGCATAGTAGATTCATTTGGTATCGAGTTAATTACATCCTGGAATGAAAGTCTATGTGTATCCCAATCGATATGTTTTTATGGCAGTATATTCTACATAGTTTACAATTTCTTTCATTAGACGTTCACAAGGCTTCGAAGAAGCGTGATACTTGGGTATATAGATCGGAGAAATGTTTCTTGTTCGTAACACACGTGTCCATATAGCAGATCGAAACTGTGGTCCACTGTCGGAAATTACTTTCAAAACATGCCCTACATGAAATAGAAAATGTTTTACAAATGCATTCGAAATAGTTTTAGCAGTAGCTTTGTGTAACGGTGTGAAGGTTACAAATTTCGAAGGGGTTTCAACAGCGACAAAGATGTAACAAATACCTCTATTAGTTCTGGGAATCTGACCAAAAATGTCTACAGCGGACATGTGTCTCAATTTAACAGGTACAATTGGATGTAACGGAGGCATATGTGACGTCGAGTGTGACTTCTCTTTCTGGCAGATTTTACATGACGCTAAAACTCGTCGAATACGTTTCTCCATGTTGGCAAAATAACAGTTCTGTCTCAGTATTCGAAAACATTTTCTGGCTCCGTAATGTGCGTAACTTAAATGGGTCTACCAAATTAATTTGTTAACAAGCTCGTCAGGAATACATAGTAACCAATTTTTGCTGTCAGGGTGAGAGCGGCGAAACAGAATGTTATTGCGTACAGTGTAATGCTTTTTGATGGTAACATTATTCCTATCTTGCCAAAGTTGTTTAATTTTTTTCCATACGTTGTCTTTGCTCTGCTCCTGTGTTATGTCTCGTAATGATGACGAAATAAAATTTTCGAATGCAACTTGTTGGTTGCGATGTCTTGCTGATTGTTGCTGAGAGTTCGGGATAGTGCGTCTGCTACAATATTTTGCGTACCGGGAAGTATAGTATTCAAACTGCGAATGAATGCTGCTGAAGAAATAGTTAAACCAAACGGTAATTTACAAAATTGATAACAGTCACCAAAACAGAGAAAAGCCGTGTACTTTCTGCAGTTCGGATGGAGCTGAATTTGCCAAAATCCCGATTTCAAATCTAGCATGGAATAAATAACAGTACCATGAAATTTCTGTAGAAGTTCTTCTAGTGTCTGTGGGCGATCTGTTTCATTAATAATAACGTCGTTGATGTGACGCGAATCAAGTACGAGGCGAAGTGAACCATCCTTTTTCTTAACAATATCGAGCGGGTTTATGTACGGACTAACTGCCGGTTCAATAATTCCTTGGTCAAGCATAGCTTGCAGTTCTTTCTTAACTTGTTCTCTGTGGATATACGGAATGGTATAATGTTTGGCTTTAAACGTGTCATGATGTTTAACTTGAAGTTCATACATAAATCCGGACATAGTACCAGGGACGTTGTCAAAAACTGGAGCTTGCTGTAAAAGAATTTTGTGTAGTTGGGTACGTTCGTCGTCTCCATTTGCATTGCTCTGTATAACGTCTGGAGTATTATAGTTGTGAATGTACGTATCTGTGAACGATGTGGAATGACAGCCTATGTTACGTGATGAAGAAATGACCTCTGCCCGATTAATTGCTTGTTCTTCTGCAGATAAATAGTGCTGAAATTCTAATGCCAGTTGTACATTATCATCCTTTAACATTAAATAGGAATTTTGAAAGTCAATAATTGCGTCGTATTGTACCAAAAAATTCGTACCTAAAATAACGTCTGTTGTCAATAAGGGAACAATCCAAAAATTTAAGTGAAACGTATGACCTGCAATACAAAACGATAAGTGTGCCTGTAACTTTACATCTACTCCTTTACCAGATACTGATCCTTTTACTTTAGTTTTGCCTAATGGAAACGTAGAATAGGCATTCTCTTTGTTACATTCGTTGAAAGATTCCTCATTTAGAACTGACATAGGTGATCCAGAATCATTACAGCTAAAAATTTGGATGATCCAATCTTTACTTCAATGACAGCGTGTGGAATGGTTTCCTGCAAAAGGGTGTCTCGGATGTCGTCAAAAGTAATGACATTTTCGTCAACAAGATTCTGTATATCTGAAGTATTGCTTACGTTGCCGGAAGATTCATTGGGCACTGTATCTAGTCAAATTATTTCTGACGTGCTGTTATTCTCGGGAGGATGCTGTGGCCTTTCGACTATTTGTATTGTATCTGTTATTTCGTCGTACTGTCTTGTTCATTCATGATAATCTGTTGTTGCGGATGATTCCGCTGCTGGTAAGACCTACTGTTACGCTGAAAACTGTGCTCATTACATTTACGTCTGTCATGGTAGTCATTTCTATATGGTGCATTGCGATATGAGTTGAAATGGTGTGTTTTCTGTACGTACTTATTTCCTTGTTGCTGTGCGTTTCTATTTGGCGGAGCCGACGCTATACGTGCACGCGGCGAAACATTAAAGCTTGGTTGACCTTGCAGACTACATTGTTGGTTAGGTATGCTAACCGGCTGGCTTTGTTGCTGTTGTTGGAAAGAACCTCTATTGTTACCAAATGTGGTTCCTGTTGCTCAAAACTTTGTACATACTGATGATTACACTTCTGTCTTTCATTAAAATTATGCTGGTAGTTCTGGACTGATTAATGAAAATTGTCAATTTCGGTAAAACTTGTCATATCAGGTTTTCTTTACTCATTCTTAATTCTAGACAGATCGATAGTTGAAGAGTTGTTTTGATAGATATAAGGGATACTAAAAGAGAACGCAGCAGTGCAGAAAACTAAAGATGAAATAGCACTACTACGGCTCGGGGCCCTGTGCACGCTACGGCACATTTTCATCGAAGTGTAATGAATCACCTGAGGTCAATTACGCGCTGCAAATAAATTTTAGTTTCTGCGTTACAGGCAATGGCGGTGAAAATTCAAAAACAAATTGTTGTATCCAGTCCAATGCTAGTTTCTGCATTACAGGCCAAGTTGATGAAAATACAAAACCAAATTGACGTATCCAGTCCAAACAATGTATTTGTGTTCTGTCATTATTAAGTACCTTAAATTTCCTCACGGATAGAAAGTGCTCGTAATCAAAATTTTCGTCTTTGAATGTCTGAACAGGTTCAGGATTGTATGTTAATCTGTTTGTCTGTGACTGTTCGGAATCTAAGTCATGTACTCTCTGTAAATTACATAAATTATACTGGCTGCGTGATTCTGACAAATGTTCGGAAATTGGCATATGCTGTGATGTGTTAAAGGCTGAAATATTTTTCATCTCTGTCACTTCTTGCTGTAAAGATGACAATTTTCTACGTAATGTTTTATTGGATGAACCTATCTCACTGATCGTCTGCTGTAAATTTTGGAATTCGGGTGTTTGATTAAGCGAAATTGGTGACGTATCGTCTGATTTGGTGTCATTATTATTATCGATAACACCAACACGACTAGCCAATTCATCATATTTTTCAGTCAGTGCTTTTACGTGATGATCGTTTTTAGTATCACAAACATTATTTTATTTTTGTGTTTTACGTGTGGTTTTGTTCAATTTTTTAACGTCTGCTTTGATGGCATCGGAATCCTGTATTAGTTCCAATTTTTCAAGTCTGTTGGTCATTGTCTGAAAGTCTAATGTGTGTGTGTCTGTTTTTGTTTTAAGATCGGAGATTTCCTCATGCAATTCGTTATTCAACTGTTTGATACTGTTAATTTCGTCTGATACTGTAGCAATATTGTTGTCTATGTATGTTTTTGCTTTCGTAAACAATTTACGCTTATCTTCCTGTCTTTATACAGTAATTGTTTCCATGACTCGTTGCTTTACTTTATTCTGTTCGTGTATTAATTTACTCTGGCGCGTTTCACTGTTGTGTAGGTGGTGATTAAAACGTTCGTCAATTTGGCTGTTCTGTTGGTCAAATTTCGCGTCTACTTTCGCATCCAGCGTGCGTGAAATTTCTGCTGACATTAATTTAAACTTGTCGCGTAACTGTGTGGCGTTTTCAGAGCATTCTTTAGTGACTGCACTACTTTCATCTCTAAGTAATTTCATTGTGGCTACACGTGTAGTACTTAATTCTTGTACAACAGATCTATTTTCTTCACTACTGTTCCAAGCACAAGCCTTAATTTCCTCACGTAATTGTTCTTTAGTATCATGACATTGCGTGGCAACGGCTGTAATCTCTTCACTAAGTTGTTTGAAATTGTTATCTTGCTTATCATTCGACTGTTTGAGTATTTCATTAAGGTTGTCTTGTTTTTCATTAAGGTTGTCGTATTTTTCATTACTTTGTTTAAGATTTTCATTAAGTTGTTTGAAGTTGTTGTCTTGTCTTTCATTCTGTTGTAGCAATACTGCCATAACTTGATCCAAGCCAAAATTAGCGACTCTATTTTCTATGCTGTGTAATGGTGTATGTGCATTTGTCACGTTTTGTGTAATCATTTTATCATTTTCTGATTCTTGAAAAGGTTCGCCAATTGAATGTGCACTGTTAGTCACTACCTCGGAATCAAATAAATCTGACGTACTTTGAGTACATTGTTCACCTTCGTTAGAAACAATTATCTGTTCGCTAGATAAATTTTGCAAATTGGGCGTGTCAAACTGGACAGCGTTCATTGTAACGGAACGTGCCGCGTCATCAATTGTTACATTTACTGTGGACATAATTGCATTTGTTTGCTCATCATTAGGATCAAAATCAATATTAGTGATCGGCACTCACTGATTATCTGTAATTAGGGGATTACCACTATTAGACTGAGTGTCGCTAGTATTATCTGTCAAATTATTCGAGTCGGCTATTTCACTCATTGCACATCGCGATGTACTGTTAACAGTTTTTCGCGGCATTTTTCACAAATAAAAATTAAGCACAAGATGAAACAAAGACGAAGCAAAAATGGAACAAACAGAATTACAACAAAGAGCAATAAATTGCCGATGATCTGTGAAAGAAAGAGTGAAAAATTAGTAAATGCGTTGCGCCAGATGCAAACTACATTTAAGTAAATAAGAGCAGATATATGACTACTTCTCAGAGATTTACAAAGAAATACGATCCTGGCCAGTTGTCGCCAAGTGTAACCTCCCCAAAATAATTTAGAATAATTGATATAAATTAATATCCTCATTCAGTGTAACTTCCCCAAAAAATTCTTTCCAATTTGTAACCTCCCTACATAATTCTTTTCACATTAACCTCCACACAAAATTGTTTCTCATTTAATCTAAGCTCAAAGTTCATTCACATTTAGCGTAACCTCACAACAGACAAATTCCTAAACCTCTCAACAGTAACAAAATATTATTATGTCGTTCACATTCAGAGTAACGTCCCAATAAAATAATAAATTCAGTAACCTGGTAATAAAAAAAATGTAACTAACCTCTCAATTAAATTGTCGCTCACTTATGACTTTTCAATAATTCACTGTGAATTTAACCTGGTAAATTTTGGACGACAGCAGTGCTGCGTCATGACCCTGAAAGATAATTTTGAATAAAAAAAGGAAAAATTCTTACCTCAATGAAGTCGCCGGATATATCTGCTCTTAGAATAAATTTTTCCGGCACAGGTTTGTGCAATGCTGGCCGACCTATCTGTCATTTATGAAAGGGAGCAACCGATTTTTCTATGCAATAATCGGGATGATCATGGATGGGAGAAATTAGTAAATTCTTTAAATTGAAATTAATGGTTGTTAAAAGTTACTTTTTACGAGGAAGATTATTATTACGAGAGTTTTAAATCATTAATATGCGACTTGAGATAACATTACTACATATGCGCGAGGCTGCTTTTTACCTTATACAATAATACTCAGGCTCCGGCATCGCTGCACCGCGACCGGGCCAGCCAACACGATACACCATACCAGACCAGAGCAGACTCCTGACTAGCAACAACTTACAGCTACAGCTACACAGTTCCTACTGGAGTCAACACTGCTCTCTGGTCAGAGACCCTGCATATCGCAGGCAGCGCATGAGCAATACATCGAAATTACATCTGCTCGGACCTCTTACAACGTGTCAATGTTATCACCATGACATCGGCAATTAGGACTAAAATTGGAAAGAGACAATCGGCACTTGACGCTGGCGCAGTGGAAGAGCGTTCCATGGTCTGATGGATGCCGATATCACTTTCAATACGCTGGAGAGAGAGTGCGAAATCGTCGAATTCCAGGAGAACAGCTGTTTGACACCTGTACTGTGGGATAGAGACAAGTATGCGGCGGCTCTGTTATGGTCTGAGGAATATTCATATGGGCATCTAAGGGTCCAGTGGACGTCGTGCAAGGCACCGTGACGTCCAGGAAGTATCGTACACTGGTCGCAGACCAGTACACTTCTTCATGGCGATCATCTTTCCCAACCACAGTGGTTGTTTTCAACAAGTTAATGCACCATATCAGAAGGCTACGAGTGTTATTGAGTGGTTTGAAGAACACAGTGGAGAGTTCTAGGTGATGTGCTAGCCCCCCATCTCGCCAGATCGCAATCCCATCAAACGCATATGTGATGTGGCTCAACCTTGCATTAGAGCCCATCGCTCCCTCCCCTGAATTTAAGGTTACTACCCATCGCTCCCTCCCCAGAATTTAAGGTTACTACACACACATCAAAAAATGTTTTGCATCACCTCGGTTCCGAGAGTTCCGGAACCTCTACAGAGCATTGGTGCAGAGATCAAAATACCAAAAACATCACTCCCGACCTATATATTGCTCATGAAAACCACACATTTCATGATGTACCACCATACAGCGAGACATTCGGAGGTGGTGGTCGAGAATGCTGTACCCACCGGTACCTCTAATACCCCGTAACACGCTCTCTGGCATTGATGCATGCCTTTATTCGTTGAGACATACTATCCACAAGTTCATTGAGTCACTGTAGGTCCAGATTGTCCCACTCCCAACAGCGATTCGGCGTAGATCCCTCAGTCTTGTTACAGGTCACGTCGTCCATAAACAGCCGTTTTCAATTTATCCCAGCCATCTTGGAAGGGTTCATGTCTGTGGAACATTCTGGCCATTATAGTCGAGCGATGTCGTTATCCTGAAGGAAGTCATTCACAAGATGTGCACGATTGAGGCGCTATTTGTCGTCCATGAAGACGAATGCCTCGCCTATATGCTGCCTATTTGGTTGATCCATCGGTCGGAGGATGGCATTCGCGTATCGTACAGACGTTACGGCACCCTCCATGACCACAAGCGGCGTGCGTCCGACCCACATAATTCCACCTCAAAACAGCACTCAAACCTCCACCTTGCTGCACTCGCTGGACATTGTGTCTAAGGTGTTCAGCCTGACCAGGTTGCCTCCAAACACGTCTCCGACGATTGTCTGGTTGAAGGTATATGCGTCACACATCGGTGATGAGAACATGATGCCAATCCTGAGCATTCCATTCGGCACGTTGTTGGGACTATCTGTACCGCACTGCATGCTTTCGAGGTTGCAAAGATAGACCTCGCAATTTACGTAGGTAGTGAAGTTGCGCATCATTTAGCCACCTGCGCAAAGTAATCGTAGGTAGTGGTCATCCACTGCAGTGGTAACTCATCGTAGGCCTGAGCGAGGCATGTCATGGATAGTCCCTGTCTCTCTGTATCTCCTCTATGTGCGAACTACATCTGTTTCGTTTACTACGAGAAGCCTGGACACTTCCCTTGTTGAAAGTCCTTCCTGGAACAAAGTAACAAATCGGACATGATCGAACCGTGGTATTGACCGTCTAGGCATTGCTGTACTACAGACACCACGAGACGTATACCTCCGTCCTGGTGGAATGACTGGAACTGATGCGCTGTCGGACGCCCTCCGTCTAATAGGCGCTGCTCATGCATGGTTGCTTACATCTTCGGGTGGATTCAGTGATATCTCTGAACAGTCAAAGGGGTTGTGTCTGTGATACAATATTCACAGTCAGCGTCTGTTTTCAGAAGTTTTGGGAACTGAGGTGATGCAAACCTTTTTTTGATGATTGTGAATTTCCTTTACTTTACGTCTATGGTCAGAAATTTTTTGTCATCAGACTATCTCTTTCGGTCTATAATGACCATCTTCAGATGAATTTCTTAAAAACATGTCCAATGTACTACAACCGTAGTGGCATCGTCAAATGTTACTGTTATTAGGTGACTTGTGTATGCAGATGTGGTGCAAAATCCATCCAGCAACCTACAAGACCTCTTTGCTTCCCTGCCACGACGCGTGACAGCTGTTATCCGTGGCAAAGTTGGACGTGCCGACTGCTAGGTAGATGGTCGTAATGTTCTGGCTGATAAGCATATTTGATAATTCTGCCTGAAGTAACTCGAAATGTCTTCGTAACAAAGTGACTTTAAGTGGGTACCAAGATAGCAGACTTTGATAATTTGTCTTCAAACATTATGGATAGCAAGGAAAACTATAATTTATGTCTGCATATCCTGATATAACAATACGAAATAGAGTACAACGCGACTTACAACTTGCATGACGGAAGTGGAATATTGACATAATATACCTCGTATGAACATTTATTAATAAGGGCAACATCAATATAAAAATGACGATTACCTGACGTTGTCAGTTGTATTGGAGGCGATCTCAGAATCTAAACATGGTCGTTCTTCTTAGTACAGATGTTAAGTTTCCCAGACTGCACAAAATTACACAATGATTACAGTCGACGAAACAGATTGGTTCTGCCAGTTTTTTTTTTTTTTTTTTGTTCATGATCTAAAGATGGCAATTTAATTTCTCTGAAACTAGTAATCATCTTTGCAATTAAGAAGAAGAACAATAGAAAATTAACTTTCACCGTGTGTGGTCAAAAGTCATGGGAAAGCACTTGATTTGAATTCAGTCGTCAGATGCTGAAACTTATGCGATGCAGTAGTATCAATATGGTACCGACAAAATAGGCTGCTGACGGCCACGTTGATACAGGCAAAGATCTGGAGCACATTAAACCGTAGATCACCCAGCTTGGCTCTTCGGGGGAGATGTCATGTCCATTCTTTAGACACTTATCTAGGGCGGCGGTTAGGTATGTCGAAATACTGTATGTGTGGTGCTGAAGTTCCACCATAGATACTGAAGACATTGGGAATCGTAACTCCTCTACTAACTTCAGTGTTCTCTGGGCTAGTATTGAGACTCCACCATAGATACTGAAGACATTGGGAATCGTAACTCTTCTACTAACTTCAGTGCTCTCTGGGCTAATATGTATTGCAGCGATTAGCATCCAAGGTTTAGGGTCTGTTATGACGCACAGCCACATTCGCTACACACATCTCTGAAATAGATTGTTCAGATGTCTATAAAGTCACGCCAACACTGCATCTAACAGCAAAATTTTAGCACATCTTCAAATATGACAGATCAACCGGCGACATTTAAATATTTAGTTATATGCATCCAAATGTTCAGCAGCAACAGATGCAACTCATGGTGGAGGTACAGCTGCTAACATAAACGAATGCTACAGAATCGAACTTCTAGGAACATAAATAACCTTGTCATGAAAACTATGAAACAGTGTAAGGGAACCCTGTTTTCGTATATATACTTCCACACGAATTTCGTTCACAAGCATCATGTTTCTTGTACCCCAAGAAAAGCAGATACTTTCTCGAAGCACCGAAGTTAAAGGTAACTTAAGTAAAATGTTTTTAACCAAGCGTAGAAAGAAAGAGTAGATGTAAAATTTTTGTTATTTCTTTTAGTTTTCATGCCATATAAAACTAAGAAAGAGACAGATTACGTGAGACAAGAGAATATTGCCAAAATCATATGTAAAGAATTAGAAGACCTGGTGGAAAACGCTGTTAAAATGATCGGAGTAGATGTAATTATACAAGCAATAATTATTCTTTGATATCTGGTTGTAAAATTGATTACTCAGATGAATGACTTTGTATTTTGATGAATAAAAGACATGTTTGTCTTCTTCCATTACATAATGAAAATTGTCTGTGAGATTACGGATACAAAAAAGAGTTTTCTATGGAATTATAGTGACAAACGAGCATTGAGCGTTGATAAACTTTTCAAGATACTGTAAATAACAAGTGTACGGTCATGAACTGGATATTACAATGAAGTGTAAATAGTCAGATATGTCTTTCTTCCATTAATTACATTGCAGACTGTTTCTTATCTTTTAAAATTCAATTAGAGCTTCCCCTTGCGTTGCTGTGAGCGTGTCTACATGTCCTGCTACACCATTACCGAGGTGTGGTGTACGTGTACACGCGCGCTGCTAGCGTTTTCCTACAGTCCTTCAGACTTCTGAATACGTCCTCAGTCGCCGATGTCTCATTGCAGCAGACGAATACCTTTTTTATCTCGGTGGCTTAAAATAATTTAGAGTTTTTATCATATAACGTACTATATGTACTTCATTCAGTGCTATCATTTGCAAAAAGCCACATTTAGGCATATTGAATCGTTTATGAGATATGACGATTGTTGTGATCACATCATTCGCGAACATATCAGACTGTAAGAAGTGCGAAAATTAATTTTCTTTTGCAACTAATGTTTGGTGAAACATCGGATGATGTGTATTTCAGATCGACTCGAACGCAGTCTCTCAGCACAATTACCAGCATTTGGCGAGCAGTACTGCTATTACAAAAAACGCCTCAGCACAGGATGCAAATAGCAGGTCTGTAGCAGGAAAGCGTTAAATGAAAAAAATCAGTACAAGAGAGCTTTCTGTTGATGTTAGTAATCTAATGCGAATCGTATTGCACTCTGCATTCTTGGAAGTGGTTATACCTTTACAGATGAAGCGAAGCTCGGAAACTATGCAGCGAGTGCTGGGGCGCCGACTTATTAACCATATTGGGGAGGGGGGGGGGGGGGTGTGGGGCATTCTGGGGATCTTGGCCCGAGAAATTTTCTAAATTTTAGGTGAAAATAGTGAGTTTTAAAGTTTTGTTAAGTATTTTAGAATCATTTGATCAGCATTAGAAGCCCCGAAACTGGACTCTAGATGACTCGACACTCCGGGAAACTTCAAAAGCCTGATACATTTTTTCGCTTTAAAAAAAGAAAGAAAACATAAACGCGCACGGTATCTTCGTAAAAAGCTATTTCAATTTACAGTAATAATCATGCTTACAGACTATTACAGAGCAGTGAATATACAGTTCTGAAAATACTGAAATTATGTTTAAATAAATCCTAAACTATCATTAAAAGAATAAAAGATAAAACTTTCGTGTAACACATTAATAGCACTTTGATTAATAAGTGAAATAGCTAATTTAAGCTTACTTTGAATAAGGCTCATGGCTCATTAAATAAAAACAATATCTCAAAGTTAATGCTTTAATACAATCGTAACCTCCCAAGAGATAAATTTCGTAACCTACCAACAGTAAAAAATATAAGTATAATAATCACATTCAGCGTAACCTACCAACAGTCTACTTCCGTAACTTTGGAATAATTTATTATTCCGTAACCTCGCAATAATAACGTGACTAATCTCTCAATAAAATTGTGGCTCACTTATATAACCTTTCAATAATTAACTGACTGTGAATCTAAACCGTTAAGTTTGGACGTCAGAAGTGCTGCGTCATGGCCCTGAAAGATCGTACTGAATAAATTGGAAACTCTTACCTCAATAAAGTCGCCGGATAACGCATATATATCTCCTCCTATAAGAAAAAAGTCACCGGATAACGGGCATATATCTGATCCTGTAAGAAATTTTTCTGGCGCAGCCCAGTGCAATGCTGGCCGATAGATTTGTCATGTATAAAAAGGAACAACCGATTTTTCTTTACAATAATCGAGATGACCATGGATTGCAGAAATTAGTAAATTCATTAAATTGAGATGAGTGATTGTGAAAAGGTAATTTTTACAAGAAAAATTATTGTTAAGAGATTTTTTAAAAACATTTACATGGGACTTTATATAACAGTAGTACATATGTCCGAGGCTGCTTTTACCTTATACTATATCGCTCAGGCGCCGCCATCGCTCCCCACGACCGTCCCAGCCAACTCGACACACGAGACTGCTACCTACTACTTACTCCTACTGCCACACAGTTCCTACTGCATACAACACTGCTGTGTGGCCTGAGATTCTCTTATAGCTTACATATCGCAGGCAGCGCGTGAGCAATACATCGAAATTACATCTACAAGAGTGCTCTTGCATTAAATTCTTTAGTCATGGACCTCTTACGCAGTTAATAAAGTTATTGTAGTATTCCTAATAGTTTCCATCAAAATGTATGAAAATAGCAGGTTTTAATTGGGTCTTACACCCTCGAAATATTTATGTATATGAAAATAACTAATAAAGTTCTATAGTAATATAGTAATACAGTAATAAACTAGCACTAATATTTTGAAAATGAAAATTTAACATTATGTATGTATTTAATTATCTGTTTTATAAAGATTTTTAATATTGCTCTAAATGACATTCTTAGGGCTAGAGTGTCTTTACAAAGGTGCTAGTTGTGGACCAACTGGCTGGATTACTGAATATGAGGTCGTTGATGATTCGTCAGATATCCAATTCATCTTAAACATCTCGGTCGGTGTGAAGAACAATCAAGTTGTTCCATCGCTTCTGTCCCATTATTGATTGAAGATATGACTTCAACGCGTAAGGGAGCTAAATGACCGCTCTGCTGTTGCTGTCATGATTGGAGCTACTTGGAGAAGCTTAAATCTCTTCACAACTTCACAAAACATATCTCCAAATGGTTCAAATGGCTCTGAGCACTATGCGACTTAACTTCTGAGGTCATCAGTCGCCTAGAACTTAGCACTAATTAAACGTAACTAACCTAAGGACGTCATACACATCCATGCCCAAGGCAGGATTCGAACCTACGACCGTTGCAGTCTCGCAGGTCCGGACTGAAGCGCCTAGAACCGCTCGGCCACCGCGGCCGGCCATTTCTCCAACCGCAGGTTCTTGTGTAATGTGCCTTCTTACATGATCTAAGTTTTTTTTTAAGACCAGCTGTTTTTTTAGCGTTATCGCCTAAAACATTCAAATGTAAGCGCAGTGTCTCAATGTCTAGGGCATTTTTGAAAATCTCAGTTGATTTTTCCAAATTTGTTTCACCTCTGTTTACTAAAAGCTAGCACTCTTGTTCAACTGCAATGACCCATGTGAGTCCAGTTGAAGTAAACCTCTCAGTAATCCAAGATTGCACCGCTTCACAAACTTCAATGTAAATAGCTTTGTAGTATTCCTTTGGGGCTTTGAAATTGTGCGGTGAGCTGGCTTCGTTGTTTTCATACTTCTTTGGTATATTTCGATTCCGAGGAAGCGAAAGATCATCACCCTGTGAAGGTTTTTATTTTAAACACAATTTACAGAAGTGTTCAAAACTATCACGCCTCCCATTCAATATACAAATCAAGCACTCCTATACTTTTTCCAGATCAGTAACAGATAAGGACATTGAATTTTTTCATTGACATCCTCTACTGGGTACTCTGAATGGCAATAAAGACGTAAAAAGAAATAAGTCTTGAATTGTAACACTGACTCAGGGTGGCCTGCACATTTGTAACCTGCCTCTGTTTTATCATGTGCTGAAAATGTTTCAAAATACTGTAGAAGTTCTTCATTGTTTTTCAGTACTCTCAAGATACTAGAAGCTTGCAAAATCCATCGAGTCGGGCAAAGGGGTCGTAGACCAGCTTGGTCGTTGGCGCTCTCACAGGGCATGCTTCTGAAAAGTCCCATTGTTTTATTGGATTCCCTTACAGTGTTTATTAAGTCCTTGGCTAATACCATGATATCTCTCATAGACGTAAGACGGCGGAGACTGTCTACAAGTGCCAAATCTAAACCTTGAGCAGTACAGTGTACTTAACGGGCTTCTGGTAGTATATCCAAAACTAACATATTTAGTCCTTTGAACGTACCTCTCATATTCAAGGCACCATCATAGCACTGTTCTCTTAAGTTATCCACCGACAAATAAAGTCGAGCAAGAACGTCTTTAAAAGTTTTTATTCAGTGTTTGGGGTCTTGTGTAGGCCAATACAGTCTTCGTTGATGATTAAGGAATCATCAGTACGAATACAAACTGACACTTGTTCGTGAACTGAAGAATCACTTGTTTCATCAACTATAATAGAAAAATGTTCAGTCTTCTTGACTGAAGCCACTACCATTCTCATCACAGACTTTCCTCGTATATCAATGATCTCGTTTTGAACATCGTTGGACGTCCATTTATACCCTCAATGCCCTAACGAATCTTTAAAGTCAGGTATGTCATTCTTTCGGAGTTCCAATAATTGAAAAACATTGGAGTTTCCATCTTTATGCCCTCTATTTGCTAGCCCTTGTCTGCATAGGAATTACACGGTAGTAAAAATTGTCTAAAGAGCTAAACGGCCTTTCTTCATATCACTATATAACTGTTCATTCAATTGGGAGGCCACACTTCGATGAGTGATAGAATTTAGTTTTAAAAAACCCTGTTAATGCCTAAACGTATTTTCATGAAGTCGGAATTTTTCCACTGACATTTTCCAGTTGGAAAACCATAGAGAAGTAGATGAATCTACTTTTTTTGAAGATAATTGTAATAAATTTTCAGTATCGACCTCTTTGCAGGTAATGGAAATTCTTTTTCGGTAGATGTTTCATATTGTAGCCATGTGTGTTTAATCAAACAGGACTTCTGAAATGATCTTCCGTTACCGGATTGGCCTGAAGATGACTGAGCAATTTACGACACATGGTTGGATATTCACTTGCAGTATCATCAGTTTCCAAGTGCAACTTTTTCACAACGAATAATCAATTGGAAACTTAACTGACAATAAACTAACAGACTAAAGTAAACGAATACAATATAGTCATATAAAATAGCACACTATACACTAAAGTGAGAACACTAAACATGTCTGTAGCATGCACTCAATGAAACAATCCACAACGAATGACTGCGACAGCAGGGTGGGCTTTATATAGCCGCGGCACCGTAATATCTCGAAACGTCAAGGTGACGCGAGAAGAGGGTTCCATGCCCTTCTGCTGCAGTCCTTTTGATGTCAGTGCGGCCGCAGCGCTTTCACGCCGGCGCCAGACTTTACCCAAAGGTTCGTACACCACGACAAACGTTCCCGCAGCACTGTAACACTATCATGATTCGCACCACTCGTTTTCAGTAAACATGCTTACTACCGTAATGATTATTTGTTTTAAATCATTAATGAATTATTTAAAAAGATAACTATTGTCAAACATGGAAAATAAAAGAATCCAACATTATTTTGTGATTTTACAAAGCAAAATATAACTAATAATTTCCTTAAATTATTGGGAGGCTCCACTCCCGGCGCCTGTGACTGAGTGAGTAAAATAAAGAACCATTTCACGAGGGTAATTCACATGGTGGCTATTCGCGTCTGGTTTTCTTGTAAGATTCCAGCAGTAAGAGAGTTTCCTAGCTGGATTATAATGTCTTAGGCGCTACAGTCATGGACTGTGCGGCTGGTCCCGGCGGAGGTTCAAGTCTTCCCTCGGGCATGTGTGTGTGTGTTTGTCCGTAGGATAACTTAGGTTAAGTAGTGTGTAAGCTTAGGGAGTGATGACCTTACCAGTTAAGTCCCACAAGTTTTCACACACATTTAAACATTTTTTTTATCTGCACGCACATCAGCATATATGTAGTAGCTCTGGCCTCGAAGCGTATAATCGGGCAAGTGCAACAACATAGTTGCAAGACACTGAGACACAAATTTTATATGCTATTTGTGGACTGCACCCTATCCCACTGTGATGCCGCTACTCTATATCTGAAACTGAATACCGTCTGTCCAGTGAAATGTAGGTTTTAGCATCACTGCTCATTACACTGCCAACAGCAAACGCTCTTTGTTTACATTCTGTACATGTCTTCTTCTCTTAAATATTCAGTACATAAAATATTTCGTTTCGAAACCCAATTGACATGGTCAGTTGTAAACTAGCAAAAGGTTACCTAGTTCGCTACTCTAAAGGAATTTTTTTTGTTCTTAAGTTTGTCCTATTTCGCCATTAGACCATACAAATTATCTCGAAGAAAAACGAATCGAGTTGCAAACTCTGCGACGGAAGGGTTTTATTATTCACACATGAGATATTGTGTTGAAGTACCTGATTAACGGTCGTATTCATGAATGATATGCAACAGCAATTTCTGCTGAGCGACAAACGTTTTTATATTGATTGATCGCCTTCTGTCAGGTACAGATTATTTCGGATTGAGTCAAAGGCTTTGTGGTAGAAGCTCTTGATGTTATTACTAATATTGCATGCAATGGCTTGGAACAAAGCGGCAGTAGCATTTAGGCATCAATAAAAAATATCTTCTCACATCAGGAGTGCACTTCGAAATAAAAGTTTTCTGTGTATGGCACCGCGTCATATTGTATAAAAGTACTGCTAAAGAAAACCAACGTTTCGGCCATGGTTGCAGCGGCCATCTTACGGGTCTACAGGTGAGCTCTAGCTATGTAGTGTCCCTTGTATTTTGTTACTACTGTTCACTGCACATCCCATTGCGTCATAATTTTAAAAAGATTGTTCATTTCATTGGTCACTTAAGGAAGAAAGGAAGGAAACTTTATTTTAAAAGGTTACTGTGGTGTAGGGACAGAGTAACCTCTGTTGTCTGTTGGCTCTTATAATATTTTTCGGGTTAAAGTGCAGACTGTCTCCCATATTGGTCGCAGGATCCAGGACGTGCTAGGCTCCATTAAGGGAAAGGTGGACGCATTACACACTGCAGGCGTGTACAAGGTGGAAAGCGAATGTTCAAATGGCTCTGAGCACTATGGGACTTAACATCTGTGGTCATCAGTCCCCTACAACTTAGAACTACTTAAACCTAACTAGCCTAAGGACATCACACACATCCATGCCCGAGGCAGGATTCTAACCTGCGACCGTAGCGGTCACGCGGTTCCAGACTGAAGCGCCTAGAACCGCACGGCCACACCGGCCGGCGGAAGGCGAATATGGAGAGGCATACATCGGCAAGACTGGCAGCCTAATAGCAACACGCATTCTGAAACACGAGCGCTATATTTGTCTAGTTCAACACAACAAACCGGGAGTGGCAGAACATTAGCAAGAATGCGGAGAAGAAATAAAATCCAGCGAAGCCTGTGTGTTGGCCAAGCGGTCGTTACAACGAAACGGAAAGTCAGAGAGGCCATCGAAACACTAAAACACCTTAAGGACATGTATACAGAGGATGGACTCAGGCCTGCCCATCTTAGCTGCCAGCAATCAGAGCCCATCAGACCGCACTGTCAACACGAGGCGCGAGCACTACCAGCGTGATTCAGGCGCCGCACGACCGACGTCTAGAATTTGGTAAACGGCAACCAACTTCTCCTTTGCCAGTTACCACCAATCATTACACAGAATACAAGAGCCAACAGACAACAAAGGTTACGCTCTCCCTCTACCACAGTAACCTGTTAAAATAAAGTTCCCTTCCCTTCTTCCTTAACTGACCAATGAAATGTACAATCTTTTTAAAATTACGACACAATGGCATGCGCAGTGAACATTAACAGCAAAATACAAGGGACACTGCATAGCAGGAGCCAACCAGTAGACCCAGAATAAGGCCGCTGCAACCGTGGCCGAAACGTTGGTTTTGTCCAACTTTAGTTTTATACAATATGACGCGGTATCACAGCCAGAAAACTTTTATGTCGACTGACTCTGGCCGCAGAAGCCTCCGCAGTTATAGGAGTGCACTTTTTAACGTGGATCTTATAAAATTTATATGTATCTCGCACATCCCAATTTTACGTACATATACAGCACAAACCTATAAATATGGGATTTCGAGCGCTTTCCTAAATTGCATGTCATTGTGTTAATTTATGTTACTCTTACCTCTGGTCTTAAGCGTTGGCCTGCTCTGGAAAGCACCAAAGCGTAGCGAGTATTATATTGGAGTTGGGTTGTAAAGGCGCAACTGTGAGTATATAGGGGGTTTCCAAACTTTGTAGTACCTCGCATTGGTCGGCTACGTTTATAGTTCAGTATAATGCATTAAATTTAGAGCAGTTGCTGGTACATGGTCTGTAAAGAAATTAAAAACTGTCACCATGAATGTGTTTTGGAAATGAAACGGAGCTCTTAAAACAAGTGCACACATTTACCCGCATTTGACGTTTTTTTCGCTAACCTGCAATCGTCGCAAACCTTTCCTTGAAGTGGAAGAACGAGTTCCTGCTGTCAACTGATGTTTGTGACACCGCTCGTTACACAGCCCTCCAGTTAGGAGGAAGATCAGTATTATATCAAAAGGGAGGGTATACGAAGAACAACTTGCGGTCTGTACATAACCTTTGTGCGAGTAAGAGAAATGAGTTTTCATAGTCTGTTGGCGTTTGTTACGTTTATTAAGTTTTGTGCCACGAAAATCCTGCGGGGAATTCCCATTTTTACGAAGAGCATGGTCCTGTACTTAATGACATTGCTACCGCCTGGAAAGGAGATGAAAGTTATAAAACTGTCGTTAAGACTTTAAGTTAAATTTTACAAAATTGCTGCTTAAAGTGATCTGCAAGAAACCCAGTAGAAAAAAGCAGTGGTAACTTCAATTTATTCCGTACTTTTTCTTCGTTGAGTCAAAACAAAAATCGTCTTGATAATAATAACTAGGAAAGAACTTCACACGACAAACGTCAGATGAAATGAGCATTTTGTCTTGAATTCAAGTCTAGTACCAATAAATTGAAAAGATCTACTGGTTAAAAAAGAGTTTTGCGACACCCTCTATTTGTCTCGCTAAATTCGTAACGTTCAGATTTTACATCCACGCAAGGAACAACACTTCAAATTTCGAACGCTGTGTGAAGATTGGTACACGTAATGTTTCAATGTTATTCGTCCGTTTTTAAATCAGAGGAAACAGTCATATCTTTTATGGCAATTATGGACACTGATGAAAGGTTTCTGCTTGATAACTGTATCATGATTCCAGTTGTTATCAGGGTGGAGAATGAGGGAATTCTGTACGAGCAATGAATACTATCTGTTGCTGGATTATTACAATTAAAATCCATGGTGCGAGCAATACACATTAACGAACTTCCATATGTATAACCGAGATAGCGTTTCAAATTGTAGTCGATGTAATTCATAGCCATGAGAGAAGACGGTCTGTTTATTTTTCGCAGTGCTGTAGAGAATGGTTTCATGTATATGGGTATGTACAAGGTGGCAGTTATTAAAGTATATGAAATAAAATCGTCATAACTTCTGAACGGTTTGCGTTAAAAGTTCCAAACTGCACGGTGGGCCGAGGCATGATGGAAATTCATATGCACATGGGCATTGTTTGGCTTAGCTACGAAGCCCACATTCATGTGAATGGATTCGTCAATAAGCTAAATTGGTGCATTTGGGGGACGGAATCCGCATTTCTCGATAGAGAAATCTCTTCACCCTCACCGTGTGACTGTCTGGTGCACAATGTGCAGTCACAAAAAAAGAGATGTGATATTCCGTGATGGCACGGTGACTATCGAACGGCACGTGACGGTATTGGAAGATGATTTCATCCCCACTATCCTAAGTGAACCAGACTTCGACAAGATGTGGTTCATGTAAGGTGGAGCTCGATCCCATCGAAGCAGGAGAAAGTCTAATGTCCTGGTGGAACATATCAGGGACCGCTTTCTGGCTCTGGGGTACCCAGAGGCCACTAGCATGGGCCTGGATTGGTAGCCATATTCTCCAGATGTGAACACATGCGACTCCTCTCTGTGAAGCTATATTAAAGGCAAGGTGTGCAGCAATAACCCCCAATACATTGGTGAGCTGTAAACATTCAGGAGGTCATCGACAGCATCGATGTTCCCACTTCTCAACGGGTCATTCAGAATTCCGCTATTCGTGTGCGTCACATCATCGTCAATTATGGCACATATATCGATGTCACAACCTAAATCCAAATATCTGTAGTGGCGTCTACACCGTAGCTTTAAATTAATTTACGTTCTTTTTAATAGTTCAACAATTCTCCCTTTGTAATATCTTCAATAAATTGCCACATACGAGCGAGTAAGTACAGTGCGCGAAGGCCATTGCTTCTATTGACTCGAGACCAAAGGCACATTACATATTATACGTCAGAATCGTGTTCAGAATAGTTCAAGTATGATCCGAAGAACATGTCAAGTAATTTCAGAAAAAACGTACCACTTTTGTTCATTTGAAAAGGACAAAACCCGTACTAGATGGCAGTATAGTAGAGTTGGTGGTATAACTACACGGAACGCAAGTGCGCTTCACTCTAATCTCATTTATAACAGCAAGTCTTGTGTGACGATGTTCATTTTTTATACTTACAGAGAGTTAACAGTTTTGTCGAGTGAAAGCCATGCAAGGGGAAGCATACTTCACACGCTTTACTGTGTTCAGTTGGTGTGGCCAGCTTCGCCATATCCGCCAAACGGACCTCTCGCAACGTAATGTTTCTCACTTCCCCCCCCCCCCCCCCCGCTTGTTCGCCCCCACCACGCCCTACCTCACCATCTTCATGACTTTCACCTCCCCCTCAGCTGCTCCAACCACCATCACAGGGAGTTTATCCACTACCCCCATCCACCCTTCCCTCCCTGTTGACCACACTCCTGCACCGTTTTAGGCTGTCACTTCACCCAACTCTTCCTCACCATTAACTGTCGCCCCATCACTATCTTCAGACGTCCCACCACTTACAGCACCTCCTACAACAGGCTCCCAGCTGGCACAGATTTGCTCCCGCCGTGCCACAGTCTCAGAGACACCCACACCCCCCAACCCTGGCACCAGCCACATCTCAGGGCGGACCTGCCCCTCACCATCTCCCCTGCAACCCGTCCCCCAGCCACCTCCGCACCCTGTGCCCTGTCCAAGAAACGTTCTAAAAGCCCTAATGTTGACCCTGCCCCCACCATCACCACAAAGAAAACCCCTGATCCCCACGACCGACCCACCAACCCTCATGGACATGAGTCCAGCCTCCACCCCTACAACCCCTTCTACCCACACCTTTGTCCTCTCCAATCCAGACCCTCAATTCCTTGATGCCCTCACCCTCTTCTCGGCCATTCGTAAATACATCCCCAATGCTCCCTACTCCCTTGTCATTCCTGGAAAGGACTGGGTCTTCATTAAATCCCTCAATGCTTCCTTCCACACCCATCTCCTCTCCAAAATCCCACACATCCAATTTGGCGCTTAAGACACCCTTACCCCCCACCACAACCTGTCCTCTCCCCGACAGCCTCCACCTCCCCGACATCTACCAACCATCACTGCTGTGATCACGAAGCCTAGCCCCATCGTCACAGATGCTGAGGTGTTGACAGAAGTAAATTCCCATGCTGAAACTGAAATCCGCTCGGCCTGTCACATCTTTAATGATGGCGAGACGACTTACCTAGTGTGCCTCTTCTCAAAACCCTCTTCCTCCATCGACCACGTCTGTAGAGAGGGAGCCCTAATTTACAATAGACGTCATGAAGAGGAACCCTCCTGTTTCCCCCTCCAGTCCTATAAATGCCAACACTGCCTAAGTACAACGACCATGTCATTGCCGCCTGCAAGAGCCCCTCTGCCTGTCCCCACTGCCAAGCTTACCACTTCTTGAAGAACTGCCTCAGACCTCTCCCCCACTCCTCAGAATATAAACCGAATCCTCCTCACGTCACCCCTGAGCTCACCATCCCATTCCGCCCTGTCAATGACCCCATCCACCCCAACATCTCGCTCCATACTCCCCCTACTGCAGAGGACATCATCCACTTCGTCACCGTAGTCCTCCAAAACATCCACCCCATCCATTCCATTTTCCACCTCATAAACAATGCCACCTACTCCCACAACCAGGCCCACTTCACCTTCACCCTCTCACCACCCTCATCTAAATCTCCCCTAGCATGACATGAAGACATTAGAGCATTCTTTACCATGATATCCACTCCCTGCCTACCCGCAAATTCCTCTTCATCCACACCCCCCATCGACACTGCATAGATACATTCATCCCAAACGAAATATTCCTTCAATCTCTTATCTCCATCTCCACAGTCCTTACACCTTCCACTGCATCGATAACCCATACCCACTGGCATGTGGCTGGGTTGCTATCAGCAACATCAACAACCTCCCTGTTTGGCCCCAACCTCTCGTCAACAATTCTGCAGAGTATCTCATCCTGAGCCATTTCTTTCCTACCCTTGCTCTTACATGTGCCACCATCTACAACTTCCCTCATACCACAACCCCACAAGATTTCCTTACCCACACTGACTTCATCTTCTCCATCTATGTGATAGCCACAGACCTTAATATCTACAGCCATGCTACTGCCAAACTCCAGTGGTGGCATCGGTTTATCACCACGCTCCAGGGAGATGTAGTTCACCTCCCCCAACACACCTGACCTTAATCCCCTACCGAAGTCATCCTAGCTTCTCCCAGCCTCCTTGGGCGTGTCACTATGGATGACCTTGACCTGACCGGCAGTGACCATCCACCTGTCACCCTCACTATCTCTTATGGTCGCCATCCCTACCCTGTTCTTCACCCAGACATTTCTCCTTAACTTGTCGACAACTACTCCCACACCAAGTGAGATGCGTAACAGGACTCCATACTCACCCAGGTCGAATGCTATGACACTACCCTCCAATCTCCCGATGACATCTCCCAAACTGCTGCCTTCCTCCATCTGACCTTTCCTGACGCCGTCACCACCCATATTCCTACCAAAGCCATGCTCCCTCACTGCCTAGCCTTGCCCGAACAGGCCATCCTTCTCTTTCACGAATCCCATCGACTGTATGGATCCTTCCTCCACACTTGTGACCAGAACACACTCACGTGCCAGCAGCAATTACAACAACACATCTGCAACATGCTTACTGCGAAGAAACGCCATGCCTGACGACAGCCATGCACACAACTCAATGCCACGCTCCCGATAAACTCTTCTAAGTAATAGCCTGCTTTCCACTACCTTACTGGGAATCGCCCTACCCCACAGTACTCTCTCCTCCTTTATGACTTTCCCTTTCCTTACGACCTTAGTATGGCCACCCATATTGCCTCCCACTTACCTGTTATCTTTTCCTTATTCCAATTTCCTTATTCCCCCTTCCCTGACATCATCGAACTTACAGTACTTGGGCCACACACCACCATCAGGACTTAACACTCGCAGCACTACACAGGACATTAGCATCACACTCCATGCTAAACGCAACGCCACTCCTGGCCATGACTGCATTACCTACCACTACCTCAAACACTAGCCTACCTCCTTCCTAGCAGTCCTTACCGCCCTCTACAACGTAATCCTAGCGACTGGATTCTACCCCAACCTGTGGAAAACCTCCCATAAACCAAACAAGCCTCTATCTGATGCCTCTCCCTATCGCCCTATATGTCTCACCTCAGTGTTAAGCAAGCTCTTGGAATCCATCCTTACCCAGTGCATGCATCACCACTTCCACAGACACCACCTCCTCCCCAACACCCAATATGGCTACTGACCTTACTTTGATGACCAACTCATATGCCTCACTCATGTCCTCTCCCTCCAGCTTCTGTCACTCCACGATTTATGTCTCCCTAGACCTTGAAAGCGGCTATAACCGTATATGGCATTGCTGTCTCTTGTTTAAACACCAGACCTAGACCTTCCTATCAACTATGTCCAACTGATTGCCTCCTTCCTCTTCCACTGCCCCTCCTAGTTACTATCCATAACACCAATTCCCGCACCTCCCTCCTCAAGTGTGCCCCAGGGCTCAATCCTCTCCCTCTACCTCCTGTACATGGCAGATATGCCCCAACCCCCCCCCCCCCCCAACAACCTCTTGCAGTATGCTGATGACACCGCCTTCCTTGCTGTCGCTCCTACTCTTCAATGGTCCCAACGCCTTCTCCAGAATCACCTTCACCTATTGGCCACGTTGTGTAACCAGTGGCTCCTCAAAATCAATCCTTCCAAGACTCAGGCAATCAACGTAGGTAATACCACTCGCTCCTTCTGGCTCCTTGATTTTTCCCTTACCAGCTGCGCTTGTCCTGTCTGCCTCTACCCCACCCTCACCCACCTTTGACTGTCACCTCACCTAGATCCCTCATGTGTGCTCTGATCCAAAGGTCACAACCTCCTATGTCTCCTTAAACTCCTCTCTGGCTGTCCTGCCTGGATATATGCCCCCCCCCCCCTCGCCCCAAATTTTGTGAGTCCCTACAGATCGTCGAATGCCTTGCACTCCACCTGACCTTCCATATACGCCTCCCACTCCCCATATGGATTCTCTATGACCAGATTCCTTTCCCCCATCTAATTTTTCCTCGAACATGACCGCATCCTCTACACCTCCCGCCGACTTGATCCCCCTCATGCAATGGTCGCTCCTCTCCTCTCCAATCTCTGCCCACTGCCACGCCTTCTCCATTGTGTTCCCCGTAACCTCCACTTCTACACCCTTCATCTCCTTTCCTGAGGTGGCTTCCTCCAACTCCCCTACCCAGATGATGCCTTCTCTCCCTCCATTTATCCCTCCTATCAACCATGATCCTCACTTCCCGCTCCCTCCCTCTCTCCTTTTCCTGGGATCCCCTTTCATCCTCTTTTATCTCCACCTACCCAATCCTTGACTGCATTCTATCCCCGAGTCTTTATCCCTCCACTGTCTTCCCCACTCCTTTCTTGCGGCCGCCCTGCTCCTTCCCTTTTCTCTGTCCCCTCTCCTTCCATCAGCTAACTCCTTTTTTCTTGCCTTTCCTCTCCCCCTTCCTTTTTCCCCCCTCATCTGTCCAGGTCCACCATCACCCCAAACACATATGCCTTTGTACTCTATAGTGCAGTGTTTTCTGTGAGTGTTCAGTGTTGTGCCTCCCATTTTTCCAGTGTTGCGAACAGAAGCCCGACTCTCGCTGTGTTTTTAATTAGCATCACTGAGCCCTTTGTTTTTTTTATGTTCTCTTAACAACTTTTTCGCCATGTACCAGTTTCAAGCATTCACCGTTTTAACAACTCTTTTTATTGTTATACCTCCTCATTATGTTTTCAACCTTTATCTGTAAGCTTCAGAGCGGCGTATTACGTTACTGCCAGACCGCCACCATCTCTGGGGGGGGGGGGGGGGGGGGAATCGAAATGCAATAAAGGGAAAAAATACCGCTGTGAAGAGGAGCTTATGATCGCTGGATAAACGGTGGACATGCTGGTGAATCTCGGCACGCCCAAATCTGTCCTTTCACTTGCCGTGAACATTCACTAGAGATATACACATAGTGCTAAAAAGGGAAGTGGGATATGGGAAAATGTATGCAGCATTGGTTCACCGAGTCCTGAGCAACAGAGTAAAAGCTCACTGACGTGAATGTGTTGGAATCCATGAACCAATACCAGACGCGTGGTTCAACATATTTACAGCGAATATTGAATTTAGATGGAGTACGCTGATACCGTAGTCAACAGGTAACAATAAAGGATCATGAATAAAGACAGCATCGTCGAATAAGGCGAAGCCACCTGTTGAGGGCTGGAAGCTGTTGTTCATTCCTTTCTGTCCGTGTCATGTAGTTACTAACGATTTGATGAATGCCCAATTGTGCCACACTTAATAAGTACGTACTTGGTCCTGTAAAGAAGGCTGTGAAATCAAGCGGTACCTGGTAATATGGAAGAGTGCTCCTTCACGGCGATTGCGTCATTTGCTTCAACTATGGGAGTGATTACCTCTGGGCAAATTGTATTATCATTACTGTTGTATTTACACTACTGGCCATTAAAATTGCTACACCACGAAAATAACGTGCTACAGACGCGAAATTGGACCGACTGCAAGGAAATGCTGTGAAATGCAAATGATAAGCTTTTCAAAGCATTCACACAAGGCTGGCGCCGGTGGCGACACCTACAACGTGCTGACTTGAGGAAAGTTTCCAGCCGATTTCTCATACACAAACAGCAGTTGACCGACGTTGCCTGGTGAAACGTCGTTGTGATGCCACGTGTAAGGAGGAGAAATACGTGCAATCACGTTTCCGACTTTGATAAAGATCGGATTGTAGCCTATCGCGATTGCGGTTTATCGTATCGCGACATTGCTGCTCGCGTTGGTCGAGATCCGATGACTGTTAGCAGAATATGGAATCGGTGGGTTCAGGAGGGTAATACGGAACGCCGTGCTGGATCCCAAAGGCCTCGTATCACTAACAGTCGAGATGACAGGCATCTCATTCGGATGGCTGTAAAGGATCGTGCAGCCACGTCTCGATCCCTGAGTCGGCAGATGGGGACGTATGCAAGACAACAACCATCTACACGAACAGTTCGGCGACGTTTGCAGTAGCATTGACTATGAGCTCGGAGACCATGGCTGCGGTTACCCTTGACGCTGCATCACAGACAGGAGCGCCTGCGATGGTGTACTCAACGACGAACCTGGGTACACGAATGGTAAAATTTCAATTTTTCGGATGAATCCAGGTTCTGTTTACAGCATCATGATGGTCGCATCCGCGTTTGGCGACATCGCGGTGAACGTACATTGGAATCGTGTATTCGTCATCGCTATACTGGCGTATCACCCGGCGTGATGGTACGGGGTACCACTGGTTACACGTATCGGTCACCTCTTGTTCGCATTGACGACACTTCGACGTCACATTTCAAATGTGTACCCCTCATTCGATTCCTGCGAAACCCTAAATTTCAGCAGGATAATGCACGACCACATGTTGCATGTCCTGTACAGGCCTTTCTGGATACAGAAAATGTTCGACTGCTGCCCTGGCCAGCACATTCTCCTGATCTCTCTCCAATGGAAAACGCCTGGTCAATGGTGGCCGAGAAATTGGCTCGTCACAATACGCCAGACACAATTCTTGAAGAACTGTGGTATCGTGTTGAAGCTGCATGGGCAGCTGTACTTGTACACGCCATCAAAGCTCCGTTTGACTCAAAGTCCAGGCGTATCAAGGCCGTTATTACGGCCAGAGGTTGTTGTTCTGGGTACTGATTTCTCAGGATCTATGCACCCAAATTGTGTGAAAATTTAATAACATGTCAGTCCTAGTGTAATATACCTGTCCAATGAATACCCGTTTATCATCTGCATTTCTTCTTGGTGTAGCAATTTTCATGGCCAGAAGTGTACTATCATCTCCATTATTTTTACATTATTAAATTTATGAGTGGTTGTAATGTTCGTTTTTCAAAAAGGTTAGGGTAGAGGCTCATCTAATTGATCCGCAATTGCATGTGAAGACAAATATCTCATGAAAATATGAGGGGGCATCTAAAATTTTCCGTCGAAGGTCTACAGTAAAGAATCGATATGTCAATCAAGTATATTTGCTGTGAGAACTGAGGCAGTCATCGCACCAGGTTGTAGATACCCGTTTGGTAAAACACGGTGTCTAGCTGCGTGAAGAAGCCCGTTAAAGCCTGCTGCACATCTTTGTAGGACGAGAGCTGTCGATCCGCCAAGCCCTTCTTTATGGGATCAAAATCGTGATTATCGCGTAGTTACACTTCCCAAGCAATGGTGAAGCAGTATGTCCCGTAAGCATAGAACAGCGTCAACATCATCTTACCAGCAAATGGCTGGCTCTTGAACATCTTGGGGTGAGGGATCGATCGATGACACTACTGCCTTGCACACATGCTTCAGTTTCCGATGGATGTCTACTGATGGTCTCCCTTCGACATCCGAGAAAAGAATAACAGCATGTTATTCAGTTCATGTTTCCCCTTTTACCGAACGCACGCCGCTAATGCGAATGCCACACTACTCGCTTACCTACATGGCGGTGATTATACACTGAGGGGCCAAAGAAACTAGTATAGGCGTGCGCACTGAAGTACAGTGATATGTAAATTGGCACAATACGGCCCTGCACTCGGCTTGCTTATGTAAGACAACGAGTGTCTGGGGCTGTTGTTAGATCGTTATGGCTGCTACAATGACAGGTTATCAAGACGTAAGAGAGCCTGAACGTGGTGTTATAGTGGGCTCACTAACGATGGGACCAGCATATACTAGGTAGCGATTAAGATGGAATTATCCCGTACGACCGAGAATATCAGGAATCCAGTAAAACATCAAATCTCCTCCGACATATCTGCGGCCGGAAAAGGAGCCTGCAAGAACAGGATCAACGATGACTGAAGAGAATCGTTCAACATGGCAGAAGTGCAATCCTTCCGCAACTCGTTTCAGATTTCATTGCTGTTCCATTCAACGAAACACCGTCGATACAGGCTTTCGGAGCCGAAGGCCAACTCGTATACCCTTAATGAATGCACGACGCAAGGCTTTAACCGTCCCCAGGGCCTGTCAACACCGACATTTGATTGTTGATGTCTCGAAACATGTGTCTGGTCAGAAGAGTCTCGTTCCAAATTGTATCGAGTGGGTGGACGTGTACGTGTATTGACACAGCCTCATGATTCCATGGAGGCTGAACGTCGAAAGGGCACTTTTCAAGCTGCACCCCCGACGCAATGCTTTAACCGTCCCCAGGGCCTGTCAACACCGACATTGGACTGTTGATGTCTCGAAACATGTGTCTGGTCAGAAGAGTCTCGTTCCAAATTGTATCGAGCGGGTGGACGTGTACGTGTATGGACACAGCCTCATGATTCCATGGAGGCTGAACTTCGACAGGGCACTTTTCAAGCTGGTGGAGGCTCTCAATGGTGTGACCCGTTTGCTGTTGGAGTGATATGGAACCCCTGATACGTCTAGATACGGCTGTGACAGGTGACACGTACCTAAGCATGCTATCTCAAAACCTGCATACATTCATGTCAATTGCGCTCTCTCGTAGATATCGAGGGCAATTCCAGCAGTACAATGCGACAACCCACACGTCCGTAGTAGCTACACAGCGACCCCAGGAACGCTCTTCTGGGTTTAAACAGTTCCGCTGGACACCAAACTCGCCAGACATGAACATTATTGAGCGTATCTGGGACGCCTTGCAACGTGCTGTTCAGAAGAAATATCCGCCCCCTCGTACGCTTACGGATTTACGGACAGCGCTGCAGGAATCATGGTGTCAGTTCCCTACTGCTCCATTTCAGACATTATTCAAGTCCATGCCAGGACGTTTTGCGGCAGTTCTGCGTGCTCGAGTGGCCCTATGCGATATTAGGCAGCTGTACCAGTTTCTTTAGCTCTTCAGTGTATAACCGCATCGGAGTCGCGTTACGATACATACACAACGCAACAACGCCCTCAACAGAAACTTTTTGATCGCCCTTTATACTGAAATGGGTACTACGAAAATGCATTGTAAAAAGCGGAAAATGGTTTGGTTGACGGTATCATGTGACAATAACATTGTTCTTTGGGACGTAATGACTGTCATCATAACTGATCGACATCAAGACGTTAAAACAATGAATGCCTTTCACAATACAATTTTAACGAGCCGTTTGAATTAGGGAAATGAAGAAGAAGCGTCCAGGGTAGATGTGCGTATTTCTGTCTTGCTCAAGACGAATGTTCGTACGTCGGCGTTTCCGATGACATGTGTACTTGGTGGGAAGATAGAACAGTATAAGAAAGCTTTTGGCTAGAGAAGAAACCTTGGATTATTTTCCTCCTAAGCAGTGACAACAAGTGCGATAACGTTACTACATTTTTCTCGAATAATTATGATATCTGCTTTATAGAGAGATGTTACATAGAAATGGAAACCGCTCTCACTTTTGAAGAATTGTCGTTCTAAACCTGTCCTCGCGAATAAAATCTTCAGTCTTCTGCCTAGTCAGGGGGTTAATATTCGACGATCTGTTGCCAAGTGGCAGCCGAGTGCCGTCAGATCAACGGCTTCGTCATCTATAGCCCGCTGCTGACAATGATGCCACTTACGGTTACTGCGTCGTCATAGTAGGCTATGTTTTTGTCCAGTATCTAAACTTCGCGGCGGTGGTATCTTCACCTGCAGGCTGCTATGTTCATCAGCGACTTTGTAATCTATCTTCCAGTCAAAATTATTTGCCCGATCAACACTCAAACTCGTAACTTTACCTTTTGTGGACAACATACTCGCCGACTGAGCCGTCCTAACCTGCCTCAAGATTTGTCCTCACAGTTTCAATTCTACCAGGAACTGTCTTCGAATTTCCAAAGTTTACTTTCCTACCCTAGCACTCTCGTAGATATCGCAGGCAAAATGGCTTGATAACAGGTTAATGTTCTTTTATACAACGAATATTTCACTCTGCAACGAAGTACTGTACGTGCTGACTGACATTTCTTGGTAGGGTACAGTTGTTTACCCCACAAAGAAAACCAACTTCCCTCTCGTGTACGATGCGCTGGGTAATTGAGTTATCCTGGTATTATGCACAACTAACTTTGGGAGCTAATGTTACCTCTCTACTGCTTTCGAAACTTCAAGTCATGTTCTGCAGGATGCCTTGCTGTGTTACGCGATGGAACTGGCTGACATTCCGAATGGGTTAATCTAACCTGCATTGAAGTGTGTGCTGTTTTAAAACCGGCAGACAGATTTGAACTGTTTATGTTTACCGGTACTGAGACGTGGAACCTTGCCTATCACGAGCGTTGCTTCTTTATCCTCAATGTAGTCCGCCATTCTGTCCTCAGTAGCTATTCTTATTATAATATTAAAAAAAAATTCCACACGATGGTAAACATTAGTTGCGAGCGACAGGAGTATTGCTTGGAATTCCCTCCTGTTCATACCAGTTCGTCTCAGAGTAGCACTTGCACCCTACATCCTCAACTATTTGTTGAATGTATTCGAATCGGTTTTCCACTTTAATATTTATACTCTACAGCTCCCTCTAGTACTCTGATTTATCACCTTGATGTCTTAATATACGTCCTATCATCTTAACTCTTCTTCTTGTCAGACTTTTCCAGATGTTCCCTTCTTCGCCGAATTTGCGGGGAACTTTCTCATTATTTACCTTATCCGACCATCCAATATTAAACATCCTTCTGCAGCATCACATGTCGAACGCTTCGATTTTCCTCTTTTCCGTCTTTCCACAATCCATGTTTCATTTCCATAAAATGCTGTGATCCAAACGTACATCTTCAGAAATTTCTTCATTAAATTAAGGCATATGATACAACCAGGCTTCATTTGGAAGGAATGCTCTCAGTACCTGTACCCGTTTGCTTTTCATGTCGTTGCTTCGTCCGTCAGGTGTTATTTTACTTCTAAGCGGTCACTATTTTTAAGCCTCTTTTCTCATTACTGATATTCCTAATTACTTTCGTCTATCTTCTGTTTCCTCTCATTAGCATAGTCATTCCGTACAACAGATCCCGCAATCCTTAACTTTCACTGAAGATAGCAATGTCATCGTCGATACTCTTTGATACCATTTCAACATTTTTAATCCCAGTCTGGAAACTTACGCCGACCGCGGTGGCCGAGCGGTTCTAGGCGCTGCAGTCCGGATCCGCGTGACTGCTACGGTCGCAGGTTCGAATCCTGCTGCGGGCATGGATGTGTGTTATGTCCTTAGGTTAGTTATTTTTAAGTAGTTCTAAGTTATAGGCGACTGATGACCTCAGATGTTAAGTCCCATAGTGCTCAGAGCCATTTTGGAAACTTACTTTTATTTACGTCTTTGCTTTCTCCATGTGAACTGAAGGGGCGACAGACTGCGTGGTTTCTTAACCCATTTTGTTCTGAGCACTTCTTTCTTCGTCTTACAATCTTATTATTCCCTCTTGCTTTGTATATGTGTTGTACACTACCCGCCTTTTACTGTAGACTACTCAAATTTTTCTCAGAATTTCTGTTTCTAGGTCGACAAATCTCATGAAATCTTCTGGCTTTTTCTCAAGTGTTGCTTTCATTAAGAAGTGCAACGTCAGAAATGTCTCTCTGGTGCCTTTATTTTTATGGAAACCAAGCTAATAGCCTTCTTGGAGAGCCTCTCAGTTGTTTTCATTATGCTTCGTGTTACTCTTATCAGTAGCTTGGGAGCAGGAAATTCTAATTCATAGTGCAATAGTTTTCGCAATTACCTGTTACTATATTCGGAATTGTGAGGATGATATTTCTCTCGTAAGTCTGATGGTAGGTCCCCAGCGTTAAATATTCTGCACACACACTTGAACTGACGTATTGTTGCCACTGCCCCAAACAATTTTATAAGTTGGGAAGGAATGTTGTCTGTGCTTTGTGCCTTACGTTATCTCAACCCTTCTGAATATCTGTTAAACTCCCACTCTGATACAGGATCCCTTACGTCTTCCCCTTCAACTCTCGTCATCAGAATAGTCCTCCCCAACGTAGAGGCATTCAGTGACTCTTTCCGCATATCCTCTCCATCCTCTTGTTTAACAATGAAATTCCCACCACGAACTAATTTGTTGCCGGCCCTGCTATTAATGTCATCTATGGTTTTTCAACTTCTCTATTCAATGAAAAAGCCCTCCGACGACCTTTTCTTTCCATTTCGTCGCTTTTCCGGAAATTATGTCGACCTACCTAGCTTCAACTTCCCATGAATTTCATTCCCAAGTGACCTACATTGCTCTTTTCCTGTCTACCCTTGAACACCTTTATGCTCCCCTTTGTAGTCTACCAATTGAAGTATTTGTTCTCTTACCAGAAGTTTCAACGCAGTTACCTTCCTTGTACCTTTACTTGTCTATCTCCCATAAGCGATTGTTGTTTTTAGAGACGGCCATTCCTCTTCAACTGAGCCACCAATCCGTGATATTCATTATCGCAGTTTATGCAACCTTATAGAACTTTAAACACGTCTTATCATTCCTCGGTTCTTCAGTATCTCTCTACTTTCACCACTGATGCTTGCAGATTATTGTCTTAGACTTCAATGTCGTCATCATCATTAATATATTGGTATCTGAGTGTATATCAGCTTCTCGGTACGCCTAACAAACCAGTATCAGATTTCGTAATGTCGGACCATGTCGTAATTTGTCTTCAGTCTTTCTTTTCTCCAAATCTTTTCAAAAATGTACCACGTCCTCCTCTGTTTCTTGAACATTGGTATTCGCTGTCACTGGGTGCAACTTATAGCAGAGCTCTACCTTTCTCCTCTCGCAGTACTTTCATTCCTATTACCCAGTCCATATTTTTCTGCAACACTTCTTTCTTTCTCGGTTTCATGTAACTCTTAAATTTTCATCTGTCTTTGCATATTGAATTACACGATTAGTACCCTTATATGCTTCCTCTACTTCGTCATCTTTAGCTTACTTCGGTATATATGCTTCCGCTATGCTTGTTGACGTTGATTTGATATCGATTCTGATGAGAATAAGCCAGTCTCTGAGCTGTTTGGGGTAACACATTATGTGAGCTATATTACTATTCATGGCGAATCCTACTCCCGTTACACCATTTTCCTGCTCTTGATATTATCCTTTATTCACCTTACCAGAATTACATATCTTTTCTTCAGTTTCACTTCATCCACTCCTACCAATTGTACTGTTTTTCTTTAAGTTTAATAAACACAACAGGTACACATAACAAAGACTTTATTCATCAACAATATATTCTCCTTCACTCTTTACAACACTCAGCCAACGATGGGGTAACTTCTCGATTCCGCGACTGTATAATTAATGTAATTGTGAGGCAAAGAAGTTATCGAGCCATGTTCAGAGCGCATTTTGTTAAGGAAAGGAACTTCCTTGAAGGTTGTTCGATACAGAGCGGAAAACTTCAAAATCTGAGGGCATAACATCAAGTGAATTACGGTAGCAGCGGAATTACTTCCCCGTCGAACTCCTGTACACTGTTTTTGTCAGTCTGGCAGGATGCGGGCGGGGGTTACCTTCGAGTAGAATGACTTCACACAGTCTTCCTGGTCGTCCTCCCTGGATTACGTCTAAAACACGTCTCGGTTGATGCTTACATCTCGGAGAAGCAATTCATGGTACACCACATCGCCGCTGTTCCACCACATGTAAAACATTATCTTATGTGGATGCCCTCTGGTATTTTTACGGAGAGTTGCTGCATCGTTGGAGCTCAGCCAGTCCTTTCTTTTCCTTATGTCAGCATAAAGATACCATTTCTCGTCACCAGTAACGATACAGGACAGGAATGATCGATATTGCTCACGAGCCAATTGATAACTAACAAGCTGAGCTGCACATATGGTGACAGGCTGAGTTTTTGCCTTTGGCCTAGAACATGCGGTACTCATACACCCGATTTTTGAATCTTTCCCATTGTACGCAAATGTCGCTTGGTGATGGATTGATCACAGTTCATCACCTCTGCCATTTCTAAACTACACTGGCCTCGATCATCGTCGATTAATGCGTTTAAACGATATTCATCACACTCCGAAGGTGTTCCTCAACGTGGAGAGTCACTACCGTCAAAACGATCCTCGTTAACAGGGGAAAACAATTTACTTGTCGTGCCCTGTCCATCAGCATTATGCCCATACAAAGTGTAAATGTTCCTGGCTATCTCCGTTGCTGTCAAGTCTATTGAACTCAAACAGAATAATATGTCGGGAACGTTTCGATTTCTCCACTTAGCACTCAATTTTCTAGCGTTCACAGCTCCACTCACTATCCCAGACTAAAAAAATAACAATATGTAAAACCAAACAACAATAGTGAACTACGAATAAAAATTGACCATCGATAAATAAACCCACATCAACCGGAATACCATCAAAGATAAACAAAAACACTAAGAACTTGCTCCAGCCTAATACATCTAGGCTGAGACTTCGCACTATTTTCAGATTTTTGGCTTCCTTACGGGTTCAGACGACGCCCTCATTTTACTCTACGAGACAACTTTGAACTATTGAAATGTGCTTGAAAACGGCAGCAGCAATAAGAAGACTTGGAAGAATTTTTAAGGATTGAAGTTATTCATTTTAGAGAGCAACGAAACAAAAACTTCCTTCATAAGTACTTTCTTTAGAGTGTTGCGTAAATAACATGTTCAACAAAGGCTTCCTAATTTGATAATTGCTTTACGAACACATTTGCCAACTACAGCATCCATTCCCTCCGGTAAGCACGCTTTCTCACTCCTAAAGAGACTCCAGAATTATTTGCAGTCATCCGTTTCGCAGGATCGAGTCAACAATTCTGGCGTCCTCACCATGAATTTTAAGGGAACACAGTAACTAGACTACGAACTCGGGATCCATGAATTTGCTACAACGAAAGAACACCGTAAACTGCTTTACATGATCTGAGAATGGTAAATTCAATACGTATGCATTTATTACTATTAACACTTAGCAGCCGCAGTCGTATTACTCAGTTACGTACAGATGTAAATTACTTGTGGTATACTTATGTCCAAGTGAGAGTCGGGAGAATTTTTCTCTGCCAACTGGCGACCAATCGGTAATTTTTCCCCTGCGTACGCTAATGAAAGCAGTCGCCAGCCATGTTAGTGTGAGCCAATGTTATATAGAATGAACGTAACCAATTATCAAAAGCAGAAGTGAACGGTCTGGTATTGACTTTCAAATGATCGAGGTGCTAGTAAATGAATGACGTGATTGAACACAACAACAATAGATCGCAAGGTATGCAGAAGTAACAGTTACATACAATCTGTCACAGTTCGATTATTGAAGCAGTTCGTGAACAGTGCAGCCCCCATTCACGTGTCTCGTTAGAAATACATGCGGATTCTTACAGGATACTTATGGTTCTTGTTTCGTATGTGCTTCTTAACTCGTAGTTAATTATACAATAACAGGACATGATTTATAGATCTACAATTAGTGGATAGAGCATGCAGAACTTAAGAGCTCAGAGCAAAGTGGTAAGTATAATTCACGCATACGTTCGAGGCCAAAATATCATATTTACACCACCCCCCCCCAGCCCCCGCCCCTACAGTCCACTTGTGTGATAACGATAACGAAGAAATGTCGACTGAAGTCATCCAATTTCTGCCAGTTCAGAAGTAAGGGGTGCCACAGTCGAGTGATTTGCAAATTGTAAGTATAGTGCACATATCTGAACCTGTTTGCAGAGTACAGATCAAGCAATTGCCGCGATGCAGAGGAGTAATGCAGCGAAAGTGTGCTTTGTAACAAGTGTCTCCCTTCGTTCTGCATAGTGAGCTCTCTTATCTGAGAATGAGCTGTGGGTAGCACTTGCGATGCGCCTCCGATTCCTTCATCATTAATTCTAACAACACACACACACACACACACACACACACACACACACACACACAAACTAAATACCATTCATCTTTTATCATGTTAAATTTAAAAGTGTTCCTAAAAGTATTTCATTCAACGATTTAGTTAGGTGCTAAAGTTGATAAAAATGTGTGGGTGGAAGGGCAACAGGCAGCAGTTTCAGGAGGGGTGGGAGGAGGGGAGAGGGTATTTACCAACATCTGATTGGACTTAGGGGTAATGGTTTGTGAAAGGTTGAGAACCACTGATCTAGGGCATATAGTTACCAGAATTCATTGCTGGGTACACGGCTGGTTTTACAGGCGAGTCGTGAGAATCGGCGGTTTGAATGCCCAATTGATAAAGGAAAATATAGAAGAAAATACACGGAAAAACGGCTGCATCTTTAGGCCCACTCTGTCTACTTGGCTCTATTCTGCTACAGTCCAGCCACTTTAAAAAATTGAGCAGTTTTCTCGTTGACTTTAGATGTCTAAGTTCAGTAAACTTACACTTAGTAACTAATTTTCAGACTTATTCGTTCTATCGCAATCTGGTGGCGATCGTAACGTAAAAAGCAGACTATCCGATACAGTGAAATCATTCCTGTCCAAATAAAGTCTACTAGTATCAAACATCAGCCGTAATTTGAGGAAGAACGTTTGTAGCACAGCATTATGTAGGTGTGAATCCTAGGCTGTGAGAGGACGGAAAAAGTGGAGAATCGAAGCTTTTATGGTGGAGTACTACAGAGAAACGTTGAAAATAAGGTTTTATAATACTTTAAGAAACGAGGAGGTTCTCGGTAGAATCGGATTAGGGAATATCTACAAGAAGAAGGGGCAGAATGATTGGGCGTGTGATGGGACAACAAGGAATAACTTTCACGCTGCTTTAGGTTGCTGTAGGAACCAAAATCTGTAGCGGAATACTGAAATTGTGGTACATGTAACAAATAAAGAGATTACTGTAGGAGCAAAAATTTGCAGGGGAAGACCGAGTTTGGGAGACATGTAACATATAATTATAGATGTTGACGGCAAATTCCAGTCTGAGATGAAGGGGTTAACCCAGGGAAGATGTCTCAAATGAGACGTTATATGTATTATTTATACATTCCTCGCTTCAGAAGCCCAATTGCCACAGTTCTCACGTCATACTGGAATACGTCCTCGTAAAGAACAAGAGTTATTATCAGTGAAAACTGCTAATAGTGGCACAAAAAAATATCAGCCTCTTCGACTCGTCTCTGAACCGTGGAAAGCCAGTAAACTAGTCGTTAATATTAGTCAAAGGGCTAATATACTTTCTCCATGTGGTATGCATATCGTCATGTGTGACCAAAAATAACAGATGTAATACATGTTGTTGGGCACACTTTTAGCTTTAACTTCCTAAAAGAGAAGGCATCAGCGAGCAATAATTACCGAATTTCTAACGTTTGCTTAAATACTTTTAAAAATGAGTACCACTTTATAGAGGTAGTAACTAGGAACGTATGTTTCTTAACTCTTATCACGTTCTTTGACGTACCGAGTACTATGATAGTAAGAGCACATATTTCATAGACTGACAATATAACTGTACCTGAAAATAGTTTTTCATGCAGATGTTTTGTAATCTAAATTTACATCAGTTTTCGCGTGTGTTGCCACATGAAACCATAATCAACTCCGAATCTGGAGACAGGGTTTTCACTGAAGCACAATACTTATAACTGAAAACACGTTTATTACTGACACCACTGTACAGCCAGAACAGATCTGGCTTCCTGGACCGAGGGTGCAACTCTTTATACAAAAATCGAATATTCCAGATAGCTGGTATTCACACAGAAATAAAATATTCCAGAATATACATACTTCACAAGTATAAGATACTTCAAGAACCTTCCGGAAATAGTAAATAACAAAAAATTGAGGATGGTCGGGTTTGAACTGACATGACACATTACATAAACAAGCAGCGCAAGCGACTACATCACATTGCGCGCGCCGGCCATAGTGGCGACACGCAGCATCTTTTGCTTTTTCCATCTTGATTAGCGTCACTGCTCATGTTGTTTCCGGGGTTCTAGCACTGTTCTAGAAAAATGGTTTATTTTTCCCTTTTTCACGTACATTTGTGGTAGTACTGGTTCATTAGATTGTTCGCAGTTGCCGGAGCGTGTTCAGGAGGAGTTACATCTCCACTCAAAAACGAACCGTGCCCTACTGCCTGTATCATCCACAGTACTGGAGTTCGCTGCATTCCGTTACAAGTCAGAAAACTGGAGGTATGTGAGACTGGCAGAATTACATTCCGCGGAGATGAAGGAATCAGTCCATCTTGTATTGCAGGGATAGACAATAATTCTGCACTCATGAGGAGCGCTCGCGTCGGTGATCATGAAGATGAAATAAAGGTTTCTTTCGCATGTAGCTAGAATCAGATCTTAATATATAGAATTACTTTACCGATATTGCATTGATTACATTCATCAATAGCACAGGCAACAAATATGAAGAATTTGTCATATAATCTTTTTTTGCTCCACTGAAGAATTTATGTCTTGCACAGTCGGCACACAGACAGGAAGAAGGTTTTGCTGGTTTTCGACACCCATGTTTCCACGCGGTCATGACACATGGAGGTTTACTGTCTAAAAACTTTCACACGTAGTTCGAAAGTAACATTAATGTCATTTCGCCATCTCGTTATGGATATGTGGAAACTCTTCCCGAGGAAAATTTCGTAGAAGTCGTGGGCAGTTTTAACGTAAAGGATTTTGTCCTTTGAACGAAATTTGCACTGCAAATAGATCAGTTACAACTGAATAAGCACAGGGCACTTTCAAAGGAAAACGCGAGGGTCTCGCAAACAGCTATTAGATGGGTGTGACCATGGCAGAGTCCTGAAAACGTTTATGAAAACATTGCTGTAGCTCTTTCCACCCCTTAATGAATTCTTAGAAATTCTCATTTTCTTTGACTCAGTGAACTTTAGACAAACTGGCAGTGTTCTTTACCTGAAAATGTTACTTCCTCAATGCGATTTCCCTTTTAAATGGCTCTGAGCACTATGGGACTCAACTGCTGAGGTCATAAGTCACCTAGAACTTAGAACTACTTAAACCTAACTAACCTAAGGACAACACACACATCCATGCCCGAGGCAGGATTCGAACCTGCGACCATAGCGGTCGCGCGGCGCCAGAACCACTCGGCCACCACCAAATAAAATATAACCTGCATGTTACTTTTCATGATGTGAGCGTTCAAGTATGCAGTAGAGACCAATAGAACTGCGAGGTGTGCAGTCCATTCTGGACCTTGTGATTACGGTTCCGGTTTTCCTTTTCCGTTTAGAAATTATACAGATTAGATTGAAAATTGTTCTGGGCATGCCCCTCAACTTAACCACTGTGCTTCGCACTAATGTTATAACGTTTTCATACACTCTGTTCAGTTCAATCACAAACAGTTGAAACTGGATGTGTAATAACGCATGTGACTCCTGAAAAAGAACTGTTCCCACCTCCTATTTCAACACATGTTCCATACCTGCAAATTAAGCACAAAATCCTTCTTGATGTACAAATTAACGAATCCATACCTTTCTTTGTTATCTTCAACTCGTTCTGTACAAATGAAATCTCTATCAGTGCATTTTGTTATAAAGCCGTTTTACAGCAAAGATTACGAGACTGCTTTCTGACTGTACTGTCCCACTACAACAACCGCAGGACCTTAGAGCTTTCTTCATACCAAGAGGAAATAGGTACGACCAAATAGCGCTGGTACCATGAAGAGTATACAGTCGTACTGACCAAAAAGATCCACACAAAATTTAGAAGGAAACGGCATCGCACAATACAGAGTAGTTCCAAGAAGGACCACGCATTGCCGCAACATACCGAACATAGCCGAGATATAACCGATACTGGCAAGACAAGCTGAATTCCCGAGAACATGTGTGTAGCACCTAGTGCAAATGCGCATTTTGCAAGTGCACACTTTTGCACGTCATGACATATCCTGATCTCTTGTAACACTATCGTGCGGTGGTGAAAGATGTGTTTCAAGAATCGATTGCAGATATGGAACTTAATTTATATTTTTTAGTTAAAATCTAATACTGGAATTCGTTGTTCTTCCTTAAAAAACAAACGTTAACCAAGTAATACTTCGTTGTTCACTCCTTTCAAAGGTTGCATAGGTTGTGTTTGGCTTCCTAGATTCGACATGGTCACTGACAAAGGGTGCAACTGCCCAAAGCTGAAATAAATACCATCTTTAGCAAAGATACTTTACTGAGATGGAATATAGCAGAAGCCATGAAAAACAACAGACATCATTGTTATATGAACTAATTAACTGAAAATAATTGTTTACGGTATTCTTAGGAAAGAAATAATTTATGACTCCGACAATAAACATGGGATAAAATCACATTTCTTCTCCCACGAAATTATATTAAAATGATGACTGAGTCTCCATATTCTCCGTGTGTTGAACATTTAATAATTTATTCATTCCCACTGGGAATATAACAAACACCAAACAGAACAAGTGGATATTATACTAACATTCGAACAACTCTCAGTGAATATATTTATCTCCAAACTAAGTCACGATACATCTTTCGATCAATCTGACTAGACATTAAAACTATGTAGAGAAATATAGAAATACATAACATCGTATCAGTAGTAGCTTAGTTCCAGTACAACAACTTGACAAATGTAATAAAATTTTAATTAAAAAGCTGGTGTTGGCAATGATAGTACAGAAAAATGACTGTGTCATACTCGAAGTAACGGTCTTAGAACATTCCCAACTCAGTTTACGAAATTCGACAAAAAACTTTATGGCCAGATGGGACTTCAAAGCTTGCTCGTCTTGAGTACGATTCTCGCCCTTCATTCTATTCAAACAACATTAGCACATTCGAAAAATATAGCGCGAAAATCGAAGAACAAATGCTTAAATATCAGGACATGATAGAAGTCCTAGTGATAGAAATTTAACACTAAACTGTTTTTCTTAGAATGCGACATAACGCTGAAGTGAGTATAGAACGGTACTAATGATATGGATTAGATAAAACTAAAAGTTTTACTTCTTTCTGCTCAGATCAATGCTTTGGGATGGTTAGTACATGTATAGTACTTCTGCTTTTAAGTATGAAGCACGTCATAGTCATCGGTCCTAATACTGATTTAATGCAACTCTAAATTAGCATGTGAAAGGTTGTTCACTTATGCATAAATATTGGATCATTTGTAGCTGGGTTAAACTGCATGCTGCTTTCAAGGTGGTACCCCTTTACAAGTCCTCTTTCTGACCTCCAGCTTCAGACTTACACACAGTTTCTTCCATTTCCTACTTAGCAATTCCTCAGAGCACAAGAGTAGGTCCTTTCAACTAAACCGCTTGTTCTTGCCAAGTTTTTGGCACAGCTCATATCTCTTCAATTGTGTTCGGTCCTTTTCATTATTTATGCGACTTTTCCTGCTTCACCACACTTCAAATCCTTCCATCCCCTTCTTGACTGTACATTTTGTAGTAGTAGTTTCGCTTCAACCCAAGGCAACACTCCGAACGAATACTTTCAGAGAAGATTTTCTAAGATTCACATTTTTTGCATATAGATTTATCTTCTCCATCAAAGCTGTCTTAACTATCGTGGGCTTGTATTGCGTATGCCCTTTACTTCCACCGTGATCATCCATTTTCCTGCACCAATGGCAACATTTGTTGACTACTTTCAGCATCTCATTTCCTAATCTATGTCCCTCGGCGACACCTGATTTTATTTTACCGCACTACTTCAACCTTTCACTTTCGTGTATCTCACAATCGCTTTTCAAAATAGCATTAAATTCGTTCATGTGATTACCAAGTCATTTCCCGTGGCTCACATTCGTCGGGAAGCCCTAAACAAACTTTCCACCCCTTAACACACTTTCAAAATATCTTCGTATGTTTCCTTAGTGTTTGCTGAACCTACAGACAGAAGAACGTCATGTATACGGTGCCAGCCAGTAAGGATTCTTTCTCAAATACTGTCTCTGCTTCGTGGCCTTTAAATCTTGAAACTCCAGTCATGTTTGTGTACTAGTTGTAGGTAATCATCAGCACTCTTCATTCTGTTTCCGAGAATTTCAAAATTCCTACGACAGCATTCCAGTCAACGTTGTCAAAAGCTTTCTTTGAATCTAAAACTGCCCTAAATGGCTGTTCGCATTTCTTCTAAGTTTATTCCTACACTTAACCTGAACCTTCCCAAGATTGGCTTCTACTGGCAGGTTTCTTCTTCTGCATAAAACCCACATTTCTATTGTATAAGACATGTGTCTTGCATACGAGATGTGAGAGTTTTGCCGTGGCTGATTGTCTGAAAAATATTAATTATTCTGAAGGAAAGTTATCAATGACAGATGCCTTCTTTCGACAGAGGCCTTTCAGGTGTGTGTCATATTTATTTGCGATTATCGCTACACCCGTCACATCACGTTTATGTCCTCTGTTCTTTCCAAAACATAGTCACCAAGTTCTATCTGCAAACAGCTCTTGTGTAGATTCTCTAGTTTTTATTCTTCGCTCTTTTGCTTGCTACTAACTTATCATGACAGTTCAAAATTTTCTCCACAAAGGATACCGAGGTATGCCGTAAATGGTATCTCCCTTTCTATAGTCATTCGTGACTATATAGCTTCGCTGGTCACCTGTTGGCGTTCCGCCTTTCACACTTTGCAATCTGTCAATGTCTTTTTACATATCTGTAGCTCATTTTGAACGTTTCACTTCCTGTATTTTATACTTAAACTTTCGTCAATCAAAATTTAAAATTCTTTTGGACCTTGTGGTTTCGCCCAGATAATTCTCTCCCAAATTCTCTACTTTCTGTCAACACTTCCAATTCCTCTTCTGTAGTATGCATTTTGATTTTCAAATACCAGTGTATATTATTAATAAGTCGAGGCTAAGAGGCTACCCATCTTCCAAGTTATCTTTTTAAACTAATGTTCTACCATAATTTTTTTTGCTACTTACTTATCTTTCCCTGTCAAACCATGCTAGAAGCGATATGTAAGTTCCTTGTACACTCTGCTTATGAAATAATAACTACAAACCAGTAATTATCCATCTGTATTTCATTTCTTAAGATCGGAAGCCATACTTTAGTTGAAATATTATTTTCTGGAATGTGTTGGAGTTCAGTACATCTTGAATTCGTAATCCTTACGTCAATGACGTTGTAAAATGGTCAGTAAACTATGCACATTGCTATGGTTAAATCTTTTACACTAGTCCATATGGAATACTATGAGAGTGATAACTGTTCATTTGCGCTCTTTAGCTTTATGACTGCGTATATATATTTGGAGCACATATACTCTGATTGTTGTATCCTGCAAACAAGTGTACTTAGTAAAGGCAAGTCTAAGTCAATGAGTGATGGAAATTTGTAGTGCAGTACGCTATATGCAGTGCATAATGCAACATTTTGCAATGCACATAGTTGAATGGACAACATAGTGTGAATACGGAACAGGGTTGTTCTATAAATGTCAGATGTCCATAGGATCATTAATCCAAAAGAGAATTTAAAGCAATTAATCTATGAAACGAATGCACGAATCTGTTCCACTTGCAACTGTACTTATGTTTATGTGTCTCTATTTAGTGTAATCTAAGATTAATGATTTTTCACCATACATAGGTACTGATGATCATTCTTTTTCTTATTTTCGTAGATCGTATCTTGATGTTCTGTTCATTAAAGGGTAGTGACTATGATTATGTAAGGCATCTTTTTTCGAGCGCTTTCAAGTGCATTTCTTTTCACGTGCACGGTCGTTTTTATTGTTTCAGTTTCCGCTTAACTTATAGATATGTGGGGATTTAGCGTTGTTATTTTAGATAACGATGCCGTCGAGATTAGCATATGTAGTCTACTGATGAAAGAAAAATACTTCCGTCTATAGGTGACCGGCAATAGCGTTCAGTACGTAATGCCACACGGACATGAGATGAAAATGACAAAAACTTTCAAAAAGCTTTGTACATGAGTGAGTTTTTGAAAAGTCGCGAATGTTTCTTCTATCATTTGCAAATAAAAATTTACAGTCAGTGGAGCAAGAAGAAGGAATTTCGATCCCATACGGGAGTGAATTTTAGATAAATACACATTTGGAAATTAGTGGAATGTGAATGCTTCTGCGAGAAAGAAATTGCGAAGTGAACTCGGAACTGCTGCTCACGTTTATGGAAGCTCGCGATGTGGGACGCTCATACGAGTGATCTCATGAGGTGAAATGGACGACAAAACTTTGAAAACATAGGACTGTGCACAGTGAAACTGAAAATGTGGATTTGTTGTGAAGTTAATCCGTGGACTGTCACTGCTTGCTTAAATTGTAAACAATTGTCAGTTCGGAACAATTAAGTCAGGACGTGACTACTGCCGTTGTAATCCAGCAACAGCTATGGCCGTGCGCAACAACGATCACTGCATTACACCGGGAACTGTGCAGTAACTTGTCGAGATGCCCTACAGTGACGCTTATTCAATTCTTGTAGTGGACCTTTACGTAAATATACCCGTATCTGGGAACTGTGCAGCTGCTTATGAACTGAGAGAGACAGTTTACTTTCCCGCTGTCGCCTTCGTCGCGGCGACTCAATCGCTGCAGTGCGCGACTATCGCGCGTCTGAGCGGCGCGTTTCAATCGTCGGGCACGCGTCTGAAGTGCGCGGCAGCAGTTCTTTGGCTAGAGCTATCTGTGCGCTTCTGCGAACCAATTAATAAATGCACTCTGACGAAGAACAGTTGCCTTCCGCTTTGTTATTGAAAAGAAAACACAGACGCCAGCGACGTCAACGAAAGTTCTGGATTCAGGCTATGTTAATGGCTAGAGAGAATAACGAACATTGTTTCACAGTTTATAATGAATTGAAGGAAATCTCTATACATTTATTTAATTACATAAATAAAATGCTTATTTTACATATTAATTTCACATATAAATTTACTTTTAATGTATAATGAACCAACATTTTAATATATACACTAATCAAAGAAGAAGAAAACTGATAAGACAATTTCTCAATGCGACTATTACACAGCTATGCCCCAGGGTTAGTTAACAGGATTGAAGAATTAGTAACAAATTCACGCGATGAGTTAAAAGGTTTACTTATCTTTGTGAATTGTTGAACAATAAAGTGTGCAATACGGCATGTCATGTAACACAAAAAAGCCCCACTATGGTTAAGTGCAAATAGTCGTAGATAAATTTCACACTACATAGCAAATGCAATTACAAGAACTGTCTGTTCATTTCTAAGAGTTCACGAAACGACGTTCCCTGTCCAAGTCAGCCGTCCGAAGTGGCCGTGCGGTTCTAGGCGCTGCAGTCTGGAACCGCGAGACCGCTACGGTCGCAGGTTCGAATCCTGCCTCGGACGTGGATATGTGTGATGTCCTTACGTTAGTTAGGTTTAACTAGTTCTAAGTTCTAGGGGACTAATGACCTCAGAACTTGAGTCCCATAGTGCTCAGAGCCAACCTGTCTGAGTCAGCCCTGGACATTGATCTATAGCCACGTGGGCGAGAGCTGCTCTTCGATCTTCCGAGTACGCCTCTGTCCGTTGTCGTCCGGTCGTTGGCGGATTGTATTCGGCTGTCAGTTGGCCGAGGCGAAGTCGATATCTTCATCTTCAGAGCCGCCCGTGACGTTGGTGGAACTCGCGCATGTGGCGAGTCTCTATAGCACTGGCACGAGCTCGCATCTTTGCGCCCGTGGTGCTTTAGCCCTGGCTGCGTCTGGTTCGGACGACACACCATATGACAAATGGAGTCAATTCGTCCTGTACGTCAGAACCGTTTGCCTCAGCAGTATGAACAATAGCTCCTTCCAACTCTACTGGTTTAGTGGCAGTTACAGGTGATAATAATTTGGCATATCAAGATTTCCATTTTTATTGTTTGATTTCACAGATGAACCACTGTTTTGAGGATTTCCTCTCGTTGATTTCTCTTGTGTTACAGTCACGAATATTCTTCCACTTCATCTGCAACGGTGTGTCTGTACTGAAATGCAGGTCTCTTTTTTCAGGTACCTTGCCATACGCTGTACATTTTCAGAGCTGCAAATGTATTTCCATAATCGTGCGTCACACCTCTCAGGAAATTTGGGACAACCTATAAATCATATGTATGCCACATGCATCGGAAGAAGACTCGATTAATAAAGCTGAAAAGCTTAAAATGCACACTGATTTTCCGAACTGTCTTTCTGCAGCTCACGGGAAGCATGTAAGAACTGTTAAACCTTAACACAGTGGCTCTTTATATCGTACCTACACACAATTTGTTATTGGTGTTACTAACGGTTTGTAATGCTGACTGTTAATTTACATTCATAGGCGTAGCTTCTTATGAAAAGACTGCAGACTCACAAATTTATTAGAATAGTGACTTTTATACGAGAATGAAATAATGTAAATCTGCCAGATCCTCGACCATGTGTCACTTGAGGTTTTATGATTTTTCTTTGTCAGGGATGAAGTGTTTGCTTTTGGAGACGACATGCAACGTCCTCTCTGTGGAAAAAAATTCACGGAGAAAAGAAAAGTTTATAATTAGAAGTTATCGTAGGTGAACCTCTACACGGTGTTCACTTTTGGAATCCAATTCAGAAAACGGCGAATATTTCATCGCCCTTTCGATATGAACGATTTCTGCGTAGTGATAATTAGACCATGTTGCGTTCTGCACCACATTATTCGCAAAATACATGGGTTCAAGTTCGATGAAACTTTAAAATTAGTTGTTTTTGAAGACGTACAGAGCACCACGCCTGTAAGAAACTAGCCATCGACTGAACTGAGCAATCATCGAACTTGTATTCAGACCAGTAGTTTATTAAATGTGAGAAATAATGTCATATTATAGTGCCGATATTGTTAAGTTTGTCCTGTAAGAAACTAGGAGAAACATTATATATACTTGCATTGTGAGAGGAAGATATCTATAAGAAAGAAAATTACATGCTGTTGTTTATTTTAATATATTTTTGCGTCAAAATTGGGAGGATTCAAGAAAGGGATGATATTTTATATGCATTTCATAGAACTAAAACGTCGTTATATCTGCATTTGAACTACAAATGCATCCAAAAATCACTTCTCTAATGAGATGTAAAAGGTCTACCCTTAAATTCTTATTCGTACTGCTTTCCAGAAGATTTATATTTTAGAATATCAGTACAATTTCACTCCAGCTATTAAAATCATTAAAAGGAAACGTTAAATATGCATTTAAGATATGTTCAAAATCCAGTGTAATAATTATTTCCTGAAATTGTTTTAAACTGATTTGCATAGCTGATGTGAGTAAACCTGAGTGAATTACTTTCTAATAACTTAAATACAAAGCAAAAAAAAGGATCGATCACAATAATATCAGCGTTGAATAGATTTTGGGTAGTTTGTACACGATTTGATCGAATTGTTCCTCAGACGTTGGAATTAGTTAAGATTATATATAGCTTGCTGCGTTTTCGTATATGTCCCACCACTCCACAATATAATTATTCCAGAAGTAAAGCTGTACAATAATAAACCGTGTTTTATTTAAGTTCCTTACCAGATTTTTATGCAGACACTATTTTTTTCGTTTTGGAGATTGGCAACACTGGCGCGACTAGTCGCGGTGCCCGGCGCGTGCACGGAGGGTCCCGCAAGCTAATGGCCAGTGTATAATAAAGACATTGTGGAAACTGCATGCTGAATGAAGAACTGGAGTCTGCCACGTTGACAAGTCGCGCGACAAAGTCACCAGTGTGTATGCGGTCTTAAATATCTGAAATAATGCGGTAGACCGTAACCCATACGCAGGCTAACCAACTCAAAATAAAATTGAGACGAATGCTCGCAATACGCACTGATAACCTTAATACTTTTGTAAATAACTAATCATTGTTTTGATATGACTATGTTAACCAAAACTTTATTTTAAGGGCAGCCTAGACTAGTTCTGCTATTACGTAACACTACTGATGCTGACGTAATGTTTGATTTTCACTCTTGACGAAGTGCCTAATAACTACCGACGATGATCTACAATTCCAAACTGTTGTATTCGACCTGATGTATCTGTCAGCTCACTGAGAGTCATGGGGCTGACACCTGAACGTCCTCTTATGCCGTACATCCATCAAAGTGGAAGCCCTTCATTCTTTTTGTAACAAACATTATAATCGAAATTATGAATCAACTTTTGTCACGCTAGAAAGACAGTACGGCACACCTTTTCACCTTTTTTAATCCATGTTTAATACTGAATACGACATACATGAATCACAAATTTTAAGAGAAATTACCAAACGCTGGAAAAGTAACATAAAAATATGGCTACATCAGAAGTAAACAATTAAAAGAAAGAACATGTTAATTCAAGAAATTGATTTATGTTTCCTAAGTTTATGACTACTTTTTACATCTAAACCAAGAGAAAGTTTTATTTTGACATCGACAATTGATGGGACTTGGGAGGCCTCGGTCTCGTGTCTTGGCACTGCTTCCCGTGACCCACAGCCAAATGGGGAGGCAAAAACTTGTAGTGCAAGTCCGCGAACAGCTCACTCCCAGTTCCCATTATGTGCTATAATATATTAACATCTTCACTGTTGTCCGTACTGTTGTGAAATACCTCGTATGTAGCCACGTTTATTTTACTAACACATTATGCAATGAAGTGTTGCTAAGGAAAAACCTATTCTGAAAAGGGAAGTAGTTTCAGTGCCAATTTCCTTTCACCACTCGAGGTGTGGTGAGGAGCTGTATTTTCGCAAAACGCTAGGCGTGGTGCTGGTACTAGGCACACGTCCATCGTGGCTTAGCAACCTCAGAATCTTAATCCCGTATTTCACACTGGTATATAGATGGTTGCACTTTATTTTATTTTATTTTGTTAGGGAGGGAGTGGATGTATTCGCAATTCGTTTGGGATAGCGAGTAACAATGTACTTTTTTTCAGCAAGTAGGGTAAACGCAGAATACACCAAACGAGTACTATGCTGCGTGTAATGTAATACCAATATTATGTCTAAACTACTAATATCTCTAAACTAGTGCTGGACTTAGTTTTATTAAATTATTACTTAATACATGGTAGTATAAGTATTTACGACAGCGAGTAGCGTTTTGTACAAATGTAATATATTTATACTCGTAAACGTTATTACAATTAACTCAAACAGATGTTGTGAGTTAGAACTAATGAAAGGTTCGAAATCTTAGGACGACATATAGTTCGTGTCCTTTTGGACAAAGTGGGTAATAAAGTAATACGGAGAAACGCAATTTTTCCTCCCTCCCACTGAAATTTACACCACTGTCCGACAGTTTTACCTTTTGAATCTTTGGAACACGGCTCTGGAAGGTGACCTTTCTTCAGAGGTTCTCTGTTTGGTACAGGTTTTGGGTCTCCCACCAATCCATCGATTACAGACATGGGAAAGTACCACAGACTCATTGGCTTGGCACATCCTCTGTACTTACCGTATAATAACTGCGAATTGATGAACATTGCTGAAAAGAACATGTAATACTGCTCTCTGTACCGCCTGTGAGTTTTGTGACATGTTGGATGATATGAAAGCAGTTGGTCCTGCCGGTTTCCGCGTTTCGTATAGTTAATGTCTTCAGCAACAAATTGTTGTTTCCTCGAGACTACATCCCCCGTGTTCTCTTCTCCACGAAGTCTCCCGTTTATTTCAGATTTCTTCCTTTGTGTACATTGAGAGTGATTGTCTCCTCTTTCACAATGTCTTTGCCACTTCTTGAGGGTTATCTTCCCTGTTGAATTTGAATGTACCAGTACAGAACATTTTGTGACGCATGAGCAGTTCTGCCAAAGCTACACTATTATTGTAACTAAGAGCAGTATTCGCTTTTCCTGCTATTAGACTCTTTATACATACAGAACATTTTGTGACGCATGAGCAGTTCTGCCAAAGCTACACTATTATTGTAACTAAGAGCAGTATTCGCTTTTCCTGCTATTAGACTCTTTTTACATTTCAGAGTGTCTCCTCCCTCCTATATCATTGTCGTTAATCCCATCGTAAATTAATAGTTTTGGTACAAAACCATTAGCCTCTTCAAGGACGTATAATTTGAAACCCTTAATTTTATGTTTTGCCTGATTCGTAGCCTGTCCCTACATAGGACCATAGATTAGTCCACAGGTGGTTCCTTTCCCGTGCAACTTACTTGCTCCATCCTGTCATTAAAATATTGTAAAATTGGCCAAATATTTCATTTTTAATCATAGATGTCATCATTCACGTTTTCATGAAAGTGTAAAGCTCTGACCGGTAACAAATATATGTTACCTAGCGCTGTGTTCTCAAAAATTACTTATAGCGGTAATCAGTTTCCCAATAGTCGCTAATTCTATTCAGATTACCTCAGAACATTTCACAAAAAAAAGATAAAAGAAAAATAATTTATCGCACATGTAGCCAAAATTCCATAGTAAAATTCTGATACCGAATATTAGATTTTATGAAAGGCATATAGTGAACAAAGACAATAAAAGCCCAAAATATACGAATAGTACACACTTTCATTTACAGGTTTTTTAAATTTATCTTCAAAACGAAATAATTTATCGCCTGTGACGGTGTTCTACAAAAACCTGTTGCGACTAACAGTGCAAAAGCAGTACGGAGTAGATGGTCCGTCGTTTCTGTTCATGGTCTTGTGTTAGGCGGCGGGGAATCCAATGGAAACACAACATTAAGTACATCAGCTGGTGTCCATTACTTGAACTAATATTTTCTGAATGAAGTTGATGTTTGTGTTTACAGAAGCAGATATCAACTAGTTGGCCAAACTATTCGACCTTCACTGGTGCGCTTTCATTAATCATTCTCTTAATAGAGAAAAAACACCTCTTCAACAATATCTAAGTCCATTTATCTTAATTGGTACGTGTTACGTCTAGGAACCCTGCATACTCGGTTGGATGGACAAATAGTCAAACAACTCGTATTAATGGGTTTTATTACAATAAGACAAGATATAATACTTAAACTTCGAATAGGCACTTCTTCAGAACAGGCAAACACAAGTCTGTGCTATATACAGATAGCTAACGAAGTGTCTAACGCTGAAGCTTCTCTCCAAGTGGGCTCCACTAGTTGGGCGCGGCGCTTATGTCCTCTTCACATAGGCCCGCTGCCGTCGCGGTGTCTTCCTGGAGGGAGGTCGGTAATTGTGCCATTGGCTGATCTCTCCTCACAGCCTTCTCCTCTCTGTCTTTCCTGACTGGCGTTCCGGCGCCGACTTTACGCCGTAACACTACGAGATTTCCGTTGTCACACTTTCATCGTCTTTTGTCACTGAAAAATGACAGCAGACAATCAACACTCCTGACTGGCGTTCCGTCGCTGGCATTACGCCGTAACACTACGAGATTTCCGTGTAAGAAATTTGTCAAATTTTCATCGCCTTTTATCACTGAATAACCACATCAGACAATCAACATGTGATGGCATGAGACATAATCTCTTTTTTTTTATCTCAGTGATGAGAATCATTAACGAAGTCTCTTACTTTTTCAGATCACGAGAGGATTTTTGTCAAATATACTAAAGCTGATGCTAAGCCAATAATATAATCATATCACTGTTAATATATGTCTTCTTAACGCAAGAAAAATACGCGTGCGAAATTTTGAATCATACGCATCAGCTTGCCGTGGATAATATACTCTCTGTCCAATATTCTACCTTCTGCTTCTCCCCTTCGTTTAAGTCTCATAATCCTTGTTTTTCTACCGCTTATGTTGTCTGTTTTTCTCCATTCTATGAAAATGGTGACGTATCACAATGAAACTATGATTTTCCTTTGGGCACTCAGTCTGTTGCTTTACCGTCCACAGTTCATTAATTATCAGTTTGTATAAAACGTACATGATAAGCCTGTCAGAACAGTCTTTTTATTGGCTAAAAGTCTTTCTTTTCTCATTTGCTTGTATAGCATTAATATATGTTGCTACTCGTAGAGGTCATCCAAACCAGCTGCCCATGTGCCTTCATCACACTCATTTCGTATTAAAATACGTAAAAACATCTTGCCTCATTCCATCAAAAGGCTTATCAGCGCAGTACGTACGGTTTACCTTCCTTCAGCTTCTCATCTGAAGTAGGTCGTTTTGTATCCCACCTGGATAGGCGGCTCGTGGATCTGCTCCTGGAACTGCTTCTGCATTATAGGCCGAGAGTGAAGGACGTGATTAGGAGCAGGAGAAGGTGAAGTACTTCGGTATTGCCTATAGATTTTACAAGTTTACTATAGGCAAAAATATGAGTACAAAGATGATTACTTAACTTTGGCTGAGATGAGCACGTAGGTGCGAAGCCGTACAGGTATCGAAGCTAGCAGGTACTAGAAGCTACAAAGGCTAAACGTGTCGTGGTTAACCCACTGTGATATAGAAACAATATTGCTTGGTCGTCTGCTCGTGATCAAATGGCTGAATATGGAGTGGAGCTCGTCGAGCTCCACAGCGTCGGCTAGAGGGCGCTGTGGTCGGCGGGCATTGTTCGTCTGCTCTCGTAGTGCCAACCTACGAGAGCGCACCTACGTTGCGGCATCGTAGCTATAGAAACCACAGGTCGCAGGTTCAGCATTTTACTGTATGTCCTCACAGTTTGGCCGCAATTAAACTTTACATTCATTGTTTCACATGATGTGCACCTAAAATTTAGGCGTAATTGACTCATATCATTTAGTACAGCTATTGCAAATCTTACTCCACTTAACGTTCAGTAATATCTTTATGTTCTGAGGAAATGAGTCGCATGATGTTTCTAACACAAAACACTGCAGTATCTGAACCAGTTTCCGCGGCTTTTATTCTATACGCACTTCTTCTGTTCTACGTTCTGTCATCAGAAAATGTAGTTCGGCTAAGTGGTACCGGTTTGCGGACAACCGCGTTACCACTCGTAAAATTTACATGGTGACGATCCATCGTCGTGGAGATGTGTGTGCCTCAACAGCAGTGGTGGTGTGTAGACGGCTGCCGCAGCGCTCGCATTGACAGAGTGGCTGTAAACAACGACAGATTGCCGAACCGGGCGTATAGAAAAGATGTAGTGTCAGTGACCTGTAAGTACCAACCCCCGCAAGCCGGGTCATATCTGACCTTTTATTTTGTTTTTGTCATGAGTCTTGTGACTGGTTTGAAGCGGCCTGCCACGAATTCCTACCGGCCAGTGTGGCCGAGCGGTTGTAGGTGCTTCAGACTGGAACCGCGCGACCGCTACGGTCGCAGTTTCCAATCCTGCCTCGGGCAGTTAGGTTTAAGTAGTTTTAAGTTCTAGGGGACTGATGACCTCAGATGTTAAGTCCCATAGTGCTCAGAGCTATTTGAACTATTTGAACGAATTCCTCTCCTCTGCTAACCTCTTCATCTCACAGTAGTGCTTGCAACCTACGTCCTCAATTATTTGCTATGTAGTGCCTTAGACACTGAAGCGCCATAGAAACTGCTTTAGACATGCGTATTCAAATACAGAGATATGCAAACAGGCAGAATACGGCGTCACGGTCGGCAACGCCTATAAAAGACAATAAGTGTTAGATCGGTTACTGCTGCTACAATGGCATGTTATCAACATTTATGTGTGTTTGAACGGGGTATCATAGTCGGCGCACGAGTGATGAGACACAGCATCTCCGAGGTAGCAATGAAGTGGGGATTTTCCTGTACGACCATTTCACGGGTGTACCATGAATATCAGGAATACGGTAAAACACCATAACTCCGACATGGCTGCGGCCGGGAAAAGATCCTGCAAGTACGGGACTAACGACGACTGAAGAGAATCGTTCAATGTGACAGAAGTGAAACCCTTACACAAACTCCTGCAGATTTCAATGCTGGGCCATCAACAAGTGTGGGAACTATTGAATGAAGCGTAATCGATATGCGCTTTTGGAGCCGAAGGTCCACTCGTGTACCCTTCATGACTGCTCGACACAAAGCTTTACTCCTTGCCTGGGTCGTCGACACCGACATTGAACTGTTGATGACTGGAAACATGTTGCCTGGTCGAACGAGTCTGGTTTGAAATTGTATCGAACTGATGGGCGTGTACGGGTATGGAGAAAACCTTATGAATCCATGGACCCTTTATGTCAGCAGAGCTCGAGGAGGCTCTATAACGGTGCTGTTGGAGTTGTGTGGGAGCCCTGATGCGTCTGGTTACGACTCTTGACAGGTGACACGTACATAAGCATCCTGTCTGATCACCTGCATCCGTTGTGCATTCCGACGGACTTGGAAAATTCCAGCAGGACACTGCGACACCTCACACGTCCAGAATTGCTGCAGAGTGGCTGCAGGAACACTTTTCTGAGTTTAAACTCTTGCGCTGGCCACCAAACTCTCCTATCGTGAACATCATTGAGCATAATCGGGATGCCTCGCAACGTGCTTTCAGAGAACTCCACCCCTTCGTACTCTTACTGATTTATGGAAAATCCTGCAGGATTCTCGGTGTCAGTTCCCTCCAGGACTACTTCAGACGTTAGTATAGTCCATGCCACGTCTAGGTCCGGCACTTCTGCGTGCTTGGTAGGGATCCTACATGATATTTGCCAGGTGTACCAGTTTGTTTGGGTCTTCAGTGTAATTTGGATTCCTCTACTGACAGGAACTTCCTAAATAGACAAGTAGCTACTGAAAACATCTTGTGGGAGATAAGGAGGGAACAAGAATGGATTATAACTATTCGTGGAACGATATACAATGTTGGAAAGAAATGAAACACGCTCAAGGACAAGGCCACATTTTTTTACAAGTGATGTGACAGGTAGTTCATAATTAGAGGAGTGTATATGAAACTAATGTCTCAAATAGCGCTCCCAAACTGTCACACAAATACGCAGTGTAGCTCCTGTAGCAGCAACGCAGGCGTTTATTATCAAACACATGATCATAAAGGTGCTGTATGAAATCCTACGATAGACTGTATCGTACATCTGGCACCTTTTGTGGCATTTCGATAATAGTTCTTGGAGACCCTGGAACACGAATAAGTTCCCACTTCATCATGTGCCATATCCGAGATATATATCCCCCTGGCCAGGGCACTTAATTTTCACAAGAAAGAACACAATAGGTTGCAGTAGGCTCATTCAAATGTCCACTGTCTCGCTGGAAGAAAGCGTATAACCCTTCCTCGGCGAAGTTCTGGCTGCAGTACAGGAATAACAACTTGTGCAATGTAGTGGACAATAGTTGTGTTAACTCTTAGAAACGTCAAATGTGACCACGGGTTTAAATAATGGGTCCCTTCACGATGAAGCCTGGCTTCGGTCCTGTGTGTAGTAGGCGAGGGTACTCCGGAATAGCCAGTTAGCCACGTGTACGTCACACGCGTATACTTCCGTCACTTGCTTAGACACAGATTCTGTTCTAATAAGAGGGCGCCGTTCCACCGCCCAGTCGACTCCTTCGTTACATCATGCAAGCCATGTTTCGTGGTTGTGTGACGTAAGTGATGGCCTGGCCAGAGAGACACTTGACCGTATCCCTGCTGCAAGCACACGGTTCCCGATAGTGCTTCGATCGTGACATGCACCTATACTCCCCAGACGTCCGTAACCTTGTCTGTATGTGCGGGAATGTATCACAGACTACAGTAGCAACACACCACCGATGCACTGTGGCAAACATGTGCAAAAGTCCTTAAAAATGTCCATACAGATGCCTGCAGGCCCACAATTTGTGCACTTTCAAATGGCTGAAGCTGTTCAACAGCAGTATGTACTCGTCGCTGCAGCATGGTTTTACCCTGGAATAAATGTTATAATGTCCAACTCTAAATTCAGCATGATTACTACCTGCAGCTTGAAAACAGAGGGTGGACAGACATGTCTCATTAGCGCCATATTGTCGCCAATGACTGTGACAAATGTATCACTAACACTACAATCTCGCAAAATGCACACATTATACCTAGCTGCCACTGAACTCATATCTGTAGTGTACCGGGTTTTTATACTCCGTTGTGTGTACACAATTCGTTTCAGTTCTGGAGAAGTAAATAGACACAATAGTATCCGTGGTTTTACAGGTGCCACAATCGAAAAGGTAGCACGTAAATTTTTCAGTGTTAACCAGACTTGTAACAAATAACATATTCGGGCAGCGCCGAATCCCGGCTACTCTCCGGGCTTACAAGCCGAATAGCCCAATATTAGGCAGAAGTATTCGGCCGGCACTTAGCGGGAAAACTTTGTTTTTGGCTTGTTTGTTCAAATGCACTTGCCTCCCTCCCACTCTGCGCCGTCCTTTTCCACTTAGTTGTTACCGCTCTGTGTGTTTTACTGACAGGTTTAGTTTGATATACATCGTCAATAATTAAGCGCAGTTTATCGTATTCTGTGCATTTTTTTCGATGTAAGAACTTCAGCTGGGTTGAACCTGTGATACTGTTGAGTGAACTGTTGGTCTTTCATGTTACATTTATTAGTAGCAATAGTGATATTGTTTTGAATAGTATGTGTGCACTGAAAAATCTTACGTGAAAATTTTCAAAGAAATTTATCTATCAGCGTGATTCACGTAAGACGTAAGACCACTTTTATACCTTGAACGGTTACTCATATCGAAACGCGGTTTTCTGCGAATATTAGGCACGCACGTTTTTGATTGCTTAATGTTCAAACCGCTGGTATCAACCGAAATCTTGAAGCAAGTGCATATTTTTATGTGGATTGATACAATTTTTACAACTGCATTCGATAGCTCTTGAGAAGATTATTACCGTGATATAGTGTTTGTTACTGTTTATGTTGAAACTCGTCGTAAAAGAATTAGAGAAATGTGAGAGAACAGTAGCTAGCAACGGCATTTGAGGTGCAAACACTGCCAAGCAGCCGTCCTGGATCAGGCTGCTTAGTTGTGTACCGTAAGGTAGACGTGTGCTACTAGAATAATGTTTTATTTCCCCGTGAACGAACTTACGACCAAGGATCCCGTGCGGATGTTGAATATTGAGATACGACGTAAGGTAGAATATAGCGTATCTCAAATTACTTAGGAAAACTGTTACACATTTGTCTATCCTCCAAGATGCACGTGAGCTCAGACAGAGAAATGAACTGTTCATTCTTCAAAAGTAAAAGTCTCTTATACGCTGCAAAATGCAACTGCTGTAGTAAGTATCTAAATGTTAGAAGGAGGATCTGACCTCTCTTTTCATGTACGTGGGTGTGTGCTTATGACTGGTAAATACATCCTGGTAGACAACTGTCTTTACCTACACCGCTCTAAATTATATCATATGGGATTCATTTATTCAACTAATTGTCCTATTAAAAATTCTTTGGTGACCACCTGTATACCGCAAAATAAATATTCTTCGCAACGAAATATCATTTCAAGTTGAACATAGGCGCGTAATGACAGTCCTACCAGTAATGAACAGTACACATTGTCGATTTATTTGACACCGCAATTCAATTTCTTGAACACGCAAATGAAATAAACCATTTACTAATAATGATTTGCTAACCGCCTAAATCGTGTAACATAAATGTTTGTTAAAAAGAACTTTATCCATTTTTAAGCATGTATCCAAACTGTTGACCATAGACTGAAGGGGGCACATTTGCCATCGCCGTTCTAAAGAACGATGTGCAGACGTACATATACTTAATGATATGGTAGAGCATGCACTGGCGTAGTTGGGAAGCTAATCATGTGGTCATGCATATGATGCAGTGCATTCTGGGATAATTGCTGGCTATTCAGACTCAATTCGTACATGTATTAGTCCTGATTTAAATATCTCTTTCTGTTCAGAGGAGTCTGTTACGATGATGGGTGCGTAATCCTTGAACTTAAGTGGACTAAGTAGATATCCTTCATATTCAGCACCTTCATAGCGAGAAGTATAGCACCTTGCTTTCTTGTCAAATCGTAGACTGTATACAGTTACCTCCCACTGTAGCAGTAAACTGTTACATTGATAGAATTCTGGATTCAAGTAGACTCTGGCATATTTAACTTGGAATTATGAAATGACGTGAAATCATTTAGTATATTCTTTCTTCTGTCAGCCTGGATCGCAAGTACGATCAATGTGGGTGTCTCCACTTGGACAGAGGTTTTAATAAAAAATGTTCAAACATCTGTGAATTCTTATGGGAATTAACTGCTAAGGTCCCTAAGCTTACACACTACTTAACCTAAATTTTTCGACGGACAAACACACACCCATGCCCGAGGGAGGATCCGAACCTCTGCTGGGACCAGCCGCACAGTCCGTGATTGCAGCGCCTTAGACCGCTCGGCTAGAGGTTGTTGTGGTGTCACCGCCAGACACCACACTTACTAGATGGTAGCCTTTAATTCGGCCGCGGTCCGTTAGTATACGTCGGAGACGCGTGTCGCCACTGTCAGTGATTGCAGACCGAGCGCCGCCACACAGCAGGTCTAGAGAGACTTCCTGGCACTCGCCCCAGTTGTACAGCCGACTTTGCTAGCGATGGTTCACTGACAAATTACGCTCTCATTTGCCGAGACGATAGTTAGCATAGCCTTCAGCTACGTCATTTGGTACGACCTAGCAAGGCGCCATTATCATTTGCTATTTATCTTGTGATGCATGTACCGTCAGACCGATGTTCACCAATTATGGATTAAAGTTAAGTATTCCAGAAGCTACGTACCTTTTTCGCTAGTATAATTACTTTACCTGTTCCAGACCTCACGCCAGCCTACATGAGCTTAAACGCGTGCCTTTCGGCTACCTCCTAGTGGCTTGGCTGTCTTGCCAGGTCACAACAGTTTTAATAGCACATGTATGCCTGGTTGCCGTTGATAGCACTGGTTATTCAAGAAGTTCTCATGAACATAAAGTTAAATGCACATATGCATCAGCATTCAGAGCTTTTAAAAATTTCAAGCTCTCCTTCTCCACTACGCTGTTGTGGAGAATTTTCCATATTATTTTATGGATGATGATGACCTTCTCCTCTTGGTTTCCATAAATATATGGGTTGTTATCCATTGCACTCCAGTTTCGCATTTATAAAAGTTCTCCACAAGTCTTTATAGTATCCAAATAAACATTTTTAAAGGTATGCATGCAGTAAATCGCTAGTACTCGTCTATCTTTCTGCCAACTGAGCCGTCTGTGAAACATCCAGCACTTCCTACACTTTTCAGATCCAAAGGCGACGCTGAGGCATATGTTTTAAGGGTCGATGCTATGCCTACATTATGTGAACGGTCAGCTTCAACCTTGTTAAGTTCACATCATATCTCTTCAAACTGGAGTGCTAAAGCATTACGGGGAAGATTAGATCCCGCGCAAACAGTGCCATCCCTTTTCACAAACGCTCCATCCAAATATATGAAACTCTTTCATGACAGGGTTAAAGCATATCAGTTAAATGTGGTTGAAGCATAAGGTTTATGTGAGAAGTATTCTTGCCATGTAATTCATTCACCATATTCCACTGGGAGTGTTATATTGAGCGACGTCATTGCTGGGTTTCAGGCTTTCTAATTTAAGAAACTCTATTTCACCCATGTTATCACATTGCGGTTCTCATGTGAAGTGCTGTGCTATGCGTTGTATGTGCTGGTTTAACACCTTCGGCCAGTCCTGTCTTCGATGGAGCAGCAGCATAATTTCCTCACCACTAAAGTCATCAAGTCAGTTATCTGTAATATGTTGCTCCAGTTAGTCCAACATCTGAAATGTCACTAGAAAATATATTGTGTTGGTGGGAGTCTCAATAATCTTACACCCCAGTCCAACTAAGGGAAAGAATCTGTAAACTGTATGAATCAATCCATCAATGAGCTAGGGTTTGTTCCAATGTTCCACTCAACATAGTCTGCGCTCAAGGGGGCATATCCATTGCTAGTCAGAATTGTAACATTTACTAGGGTCCTTGGGTACTCCATTTGCTTCCTTATGTGCATCAGTCAGTTGCAATATCTTTTGCTGAATAAGTTACATTTTTTGTGAGTCTTAGGGAAAAAAGGTTAAGTAGACATGGTATTCTTTGAAATTCTTATCACCCATATGTATTGAGTTATCGAACTTTACGTCCAAGAATCTGAATTTTTGCAGTCATGTACAAGCAAATGATGTGTCTGTGTGTTCCCATCCTCTCAGGTTGAATACTCGACATGTGTGTGGAGTTGTCAATGGCGTGATATATGTATAGTGATGTACTAATCTCTTTTGGTATTACATGTGGAAGGTTTGCCCATACTTAAGAATACTCAGTTTTCTTGTTTTATCAATAACGAGAAAACTGAACTCTATGTGCTTCCAGCACTCTGAACGTAACTTTACAAATTCATCCAGTGACGTACCAGTACCTACATGTGCTTCTTAAAAGTGCGTTAAATTCCAGTAGTCTTGTTTATAAGTTATGATGAGGTTTGCATTATTCCTCACCAACTGTTTTTGGATTCTCCAATATGTCAGACAAATAAATTAAATACATCAATTCCCACGTGGTATCCAAAACTCAATACCCTCGATTTTGATGCTGGTTTTCCACAGCAACATCGACCAATAATAACACTGAACTTGGCTTTACATATTTTGGTGGAAGGACACCACTGCTTTCACTGAATGTTGTTTATGTTACACCATAGCCACCTTGCAGTATCTCCTGTAGTAGTTTGTATTTTGACTGAAATATCATTTTCAAAAACTCACATAGATGCTGAAAGTGGACTACATCTGGGTGTGTAGCATTGTTTTTTTTTTTTTTTGTTTTACCACATTTGGAGGGACCCATGATTATTGAACGTATATTATCAGCAAGCAGTATCAAATTCTTTCTCACTTACTACAAATTCCTTGTGATGTGAATGCTTCACCTAACCTGCAATAACACTGGCATTGACTTGGAATGGGCATTTGTTGAAGAAACATTTTTAATAATATATCTAGACATTACACCAAATCAATAACTAGCACCTTACCAACTGAGCTACAATGGCTACACGCCTGTACATTATTATGAGATGGTAAATTATAGTGAGATGGTTGTGAAGTAAGAAAAGAAATTACTATAATACATAATTTTTTATTTACTCTTCAACAATTGTGCATATGTTGCAATACATCGGCAAAATCCACTGGTTCATTTTCACAGCAGTACAGTACTTCCCGAATAACTGTTTCTAGTATGCAATTAATTCTGCTCATATTTCCTTCAAGCTGATAGGAGCATCTTAAATCTCAGATATTCCAAACATACATGCGACTGCGAATTTTATGCTTTCATGGGAGTTGTTGAAAAACTGATTCAACTCACTGATGTCATCTTTAGTGCCTTTGATTAAAATTATGATATCATCTACATATCTGTAGTAGTAGACGATATTTTTGAGGAGGTGGTGATTGGAGTTCAAGATTTTGTCTTCTATGTTACTAATAAATATTTCTGCCAACAATCTGGAAAGATTTGAGCCTATTGCCAGACCATCTGTTTGTTTGTAGATTTTATTGGTAAATTTAAAATAGTTGTGTGAAAGTGTGAATTCAAGCAGGTCCATTAGTTCTTTAATGTGAGTTGAAGGGATTTTTTGTGTTTATGTAGGTTGGCATTAATTATTTGTAGTGTGGTATCTATTGGCACTGATGAATAAAGGTTTTGTATGTCGAATGAGGCAAGTGTGACTCCATCAGGTACTTGTATGTTTTTGACATATTGTGTGAATTCGGTTGTGTTTTTAAGTGTTCTCTCATTATTGAATGTGTATGCTTGTTTGAGAATTCTGAAGAGTATTTTATTGAGCTTGAATGTTGGGCTGTTCCTACAGTTCACTATGGGTCTGATGGGGGTCCCATCTTTGTGTATCTTAGGTTGTGACCTAACACAAGGTGCTTGTGGGCTCATTGTTACAATGTTTCTTGTTTCTTGGATGGTGAGTAGAAAGTTAATGTTGTTTGAAATGTGTTTAATCTCCTTTTGTATTCTGGCTGTTGGATCTTTATGTATTTCAGTTATGTTGCTGGTTTGGAAAAAGTCTAAAGTTTTTTCTGTGTATGTAGTTCTGTCCATTACAACAGTTGTGTTGCGCTTGTCAGCTTCTACAATTATTGCATTATTTATGTTTAATTTAGTCTTAATGGTACGTGTAAGGGCTTCTTCTCTTTTCTTGTATGCTGGGAATGGTTTTGCAATTTCCTTTTCAATGATTTCGTTAATTTTGTGGCAGGCTGATATTCTGTCGGTTTGCTTCTTAAAGGCGGTGGTCGAGATCTGTGTGACACAGGTGATGAGCTTCTCTAGGTTCTTTTGGTACAGCGGAGCTTGAACATTGTGTTTTAAGCCTTTGCAGAGTAGTGCCTCTTCTTCTGCAGTGAATATTATGTTCGTGTTGTTGAGAAAAGGTGTGTAGAATGAGTGCTTCTTTTGGCTGTTTTGGTTCGGTTTGGAAGGTAATTGTTGCATTATACGATTGGCCAGTTTTTTCTTTTGTGTAGCTTTCGTGTTCTGTACGATGAACTCGGTGTACTCTTTGACTTTTTTGGTTATGGAATCATATTCTAATCTATGAAGCAACTTGCCCAATTGTAATTCTGCATTATAAAGCTGTGTGTTGAACTTTTGTTTTTTAATATAAAGTTCTTTCAGTTCATTTTTCACCCAGAGTTTTCGTGCGATATCCAGTGTTTTCTTCGCAGTTGTTGTGTTTGTTTTGATGTCAATCTTGACATAATTTTGGATGACGTTTTTCTTGAGACAATTCCTATTGAGGTGTATGTGTTGTGTCGTCATTGCGACCTTTTCTGCACTGTTCTTATATTCGAAAATAGCCTTGATTGCCTGACTGGGCAGATTAACTTCAAATGCGAACATTTTTAGGTTAGGCTTTACCGTGACTGTTACTGACATTAAATGAAACAACAAGTTTACTGTTACCAGTCACCGTTTTATTTTTTCACGGCGCGTTTCGAAGGTTTAAACCTCCATCATCGTGTGGATTTACATTAGTTAGCATTACATATGTGTGTATGTTGTGTTACGACATTTGGAGGAACTTGTGGCACTGCCTAGTGGAGAAACAAGACACTATTTCAGAATATGGTTTTGGATAACTTTTGACAAAAAATTAAACTGATATTTAATGGTAAACTTTAATAAGTAAACTAGAGTACCTCCAGTGGTCACAGATTCCTTTTTCTGTCGTAACACTTCACATGTATACTGCCAAATTTGTAAACAAATATGGCGTCTGGAATCAGCTGGGTGCAAGGTTCGTACAGCAGAAGAGAAGACATAATCGCAAAGTGCAAAGAATATACATTGTAACAACATTATTACAGAATAATCGTTTAAACCATTTGGAGGTGTTTGTTTTGAGGTGTCAAATATATGTGTGTGTACTTCAGGTGGTATATAAATCCAATTTTGAAAGGTTAAAACAGCTAAACATTCGTACTCGTTTATGCAATCAGGTGTAATGTTAAAATGGCTTAAACTTCATACTTGCTAATAACAATTAGGTAAAATGTTATAGGCTTGAATTACAATGATCATATTGGCTACAGCAGTTAAAATCATACATAGATGACACTCTTTGAAGAAAGAGAGAGAGAGAGAGAAAAAGGAGTGATTATATGAAAGCAAACATTTACATGGCAAGGAGTCTTAAGATTACATGTTGCATATATTAGCTGCCGAAAGGTTGGGGTAATACACTGGTTAATGTTATAAAATATGCAGATAGATATACATTTGTGCCAGTAGATGATGTACATACAGTTTTAAGCTGACAGGGGGTACAAGCTGTTGGTGTGATGAATTATCTGTGAATGAGGTCAATCTCTTGTACTCTTGGCGGCTGTCAATATTTATGGTAAATATTAGTGAATAGTAGTAGTAGTAGTGCACTTGGAGTAGTTGGTATCTTCTCATCCACTGCATCCTCCCTCTCTTCTTTCAGTATCACTGGAATGTCCCACTGTTCATTTGGTAGCGTGTATGGTTGAGTCCAGTACTGAGCTGCGCCAAGCTGTTTGAGACCCGCGGCTCCCTACCAATGCTGCTCGGGAACTGGGGATATTGAAAGCCTCCTGTGCACTTTTGCGACTTGTGGATAGGTATATGCGTTCTCTGCTGTTGTTACTGTCTCTTCTTCATACGAATCGATGAGTGGCGCAGACTGTAGTAGCTCCTTGTCTTACCGCAGTTCCACTAAGGATCGTCATGCCATAGGTCGCTGCCCCTGCTGCACGTCCCAACAAGCGGCAGGTCATCGTTACAGGCCCTCACATGAGTTGATGTTGTGCTGCTGCTGGACAAAGAAGAAAAGAAAGTGTTACGTGCAATAATAATAGGAACTTCATGGACACATGAAGAGAGACGTGTTATGAGTACTTACTCTTCTGCTTTTCCGTATTCTGCTGAGAGGCGCCGGACAATCTCGTCTTCTGCTGCTACTGCAGCTGATGCTGCATGGTACTTCCACCGATGCAGCTGGGAGCAGTGAGCTGCTGCACTCACCCTATGTACCGTGGTCACGATGACAAAATTAGATGAAGCGTTGCCATATCATGCCACAGGGTCTCACATAGGGCCTCAGATACTGTGGGCCTGCGAAAGAAGGTGGGGCATTGCAGGTCCATCTGTTGGGTTGCACAGAGAAACATTGATAATTCAGCATATTACCACTACTGTTATGCTGCCTGAGAAAAACACATCTACGTACTGGATCGTGTCAAATACCTCCTGTGCTGTAGAGGAAGCTGATTGATTAGCCATATCAAAATAGTTACGCAGTTCCAGCAGAAACAACAAGTATCAGTTTAAAAATGCATCTTCAAGCTATCCCGCTGCAGCACCATTATTTTCTGGAAAGTATGCTTCCTACAGTCCTCGTTTAACAGCTCTTTCCAGTACTATGTAGGAAGTTACGGATGCAGTCCTTGGTTGCATGCTTCCAGGTAAAGTCCTACTGATACAATTTTTTATCAATTGAGAAAGTTGCACACAAACCTGTTTCCAATGAGACTGCCGAACAACAGAGTTTTTTCCATCAATCTGCATGTCGGGGAAGGGAGGGGAAGTTGCTTCTCCCCACAGTTTCGATCGCTCTCTGGTGCCGATATTGTGAACAAGGCAAGTCAGTCTGCCTGCACCAAGGTCTGTACACACACACACACACACACACACACACACACAAATAAGATTTTAGAAAGCATTTCCTAATAGGCTAACCCTTGTACATCCCAAAGTGATGAAATAAGGTGAGTCTCTGCATCCCTCCACACCAACAGCTCAGCACACTACGAGCATTCCCACCAATTTCCAGATGGGCAACGTGAGGGCTGGGGGAAGAGTGAGTGAGTTGGTGGAAGGGGGCCAGTGGGTGTCAGTGCGATGCCACCTAGGTTTATCATCTTGGATAAAATAGCATCAATGCAGACTGTACGGGGACCAGTTTTGTTCCAATACTGTGAACTTTACTACAGTTTATATCGATTTATCTGATTTCCTTGACGCCAGTCTAGTTGTTTTCTTGTCAAGAGTATCACTATGGCCACGAGTCTCGATTGTCTGAAGATTATACACTGATTCCGGAATTGTAAATATTCAAAAAAATCAATTATTACGAACTGGAAGAAAATGTGATCAGTTTTACCTTGTTTATTTTCAACTCTCCGTATCTAAGATTGACAACCCTCAACATTCATTTGCTCCTCTCAACTATGAATTGCAACTAAACATGTGTCCATACTGTAGTATCACCAAACAAGTCTTGACTTCATAACACACCAGATTCCCAGCAAGTGTGTATAAAAAAGACGTCTTCAGGTTAAATTTGAGGAAAAGAAATTTAAGTGACATATACCGCTGTTAAAGGCACTGTTTCGATTAACTGGCATATAGTTTATCGAAAATTACTAAAAATTAATTTTACTCATTTTCATGTTAGCACTTCTAAACTACCGGAATTACGTAAAATATAAATAGTTATGCAAAAAATTACGAATTGTAGAGAATGTACTTTCATACGAATTTTTCTACTTATGCATGGAATTACTGATACACATTGGTATTGAAGAGTTCATAATGAGTATCGGCTTGATTACTTCACGACTTCCACTCAAGAGAGCAGTATTTCATATAGTTCTAACAATGCGTCAATCACAACGTTCATAACTCATTTCCTTTCATCTATTGTAAACGGCAAACACTTTAAAATTTTATATTCTGTGCCTTTTACACCCTTACCAAGAGTCAATGAAGAAGCATATTCACGGGGCAGATGCAGCGGGAAGTGACAAGCGATGCGCGTATGACACTATCGTAAAATAAGGCATTGATGTGTCCTATGAAACTTTTACTGGAACCGGGCCTTGCTATTCTCATTAATTTTGATGTCATACAATTTATTAACACGTAAGCACACCGGGGAACGGCATGCAAATAGTCAGAAGGAGTTTTTACACCAGGCCGGCAGTCGAATTGCGTAATGATGAACATCTCACAATAACTTTGAGACATATTCGCACGATGCGATTATAGTTCTGATTTTACTGTAGAATTATTCAGAATAATTGAAAATTGCTTCTAGAGGGAGTCTAGAACCTGAAATTTCCGCCTGTCGCAAGCGGCCGCCTTGACGACTTCGACAATCCCACCACGCTTCCATGACCAACCCAGACTTCCATTTGCCATGCTGCCTACATTCCACAGTCCTCGCACTATACTGCTGTGACACCCCAGCAGGTTGAGATACTGTTTTCCAATCGTCCCATTCCCTTCCTGGGAATGAAATACTGTATTCTAGTACAGGCTTTGTTTTGTAGTATACACCCCGAAAGGGCTCTTTCAGACATGCATGCATATTCGAAGGAATAGTCACTGCGTTCACGATTAACAAGAACATATAAATGAAGACATGATTCGCATATTGCGATTATGGTGCCGCATCACCTGTAAAATATTTCAGAACAAATGAAACTGTGCCCGACCGAAAATCGAACCCGGCTTATAGCAGGCGGTCGCCTCAACCACATCGATTATCCGTGCTCGCTTATATGACCAACCCATATTTCCAGTTTAGCTCGTGACACTGAACTGCAGGACAATAGCTTTAAAAGAAGATCTTAATTGGTGTACTACACTGAGAGGAACCATCCCCTAAGGTGAATGTTAGTAAAGAACTTCAAAGCTTGGTTGATGAACTTCAGCTTTAAGATGCGTGGAAACATTGCCCCCTTGACGCTGTGGCATTTGCGTGCATCAGCCCTGTGTCCAAAACCCTATCTGGCCGTATAGACTTTGGCAGCTCCTTACTGGACCAAATTCCAGCGGCAGAATATCGGGAAGTAGCGTTTTGCTATCACACCACCTATCCGGTCAAGCTATGCATTAAGTGACCTGTAGGCTGTTACAAGTGAACAACAGTTAAGCTTAGAAATTGACGAGAAGCAGTCTTGCTACAGGACAAAACACAGCAACAATTAAACGGGAAACAAATTACGGACATTGTGATCAACGTTCTAACCCCTGAATTAAGATAGAGTTCGCCGGGAGGTACTTAAAACGTAGATATGGAAGAGTATTGAGGGTAACAGCCCAGACAGGGGTGGTGTAAATTGCTATCCAGGAAAGATTATGCTATCAAACACCTACGATTTGCTGCACACGCTATTGCTTCGTGTCAGATTTGGTACTGATCACAACGTGAAATCTGATTACTGACGGTACCGTGGCGAGTCGTGCTACCAATGGTCACTACCTATGCAAGAAGCATGCCACCCATGCATAATGTCGGCCGCTCACTAATCGACGGTCACTAACTTGCTTCAACTAAGATCTGACTTAAGCTGGGCGTTGAGGTCGTCTGTCGTCATTTTTGTGTATGAAGGCCAAAAAACACTGTATACGACTAATTAGTGGCACCTCTAGCGAATTGTCCCGGTCTGTGATGGCAGTTCCTGTGGACCGCGTGTTGGGAGTCCTGAAACAACGAAGACGGAGCCGGCCGGTGTGGCCGTGCGGTTCTAGGCGCGTCAGTCAGGAACCGCGTGACCGCTACGGTCGCAGGTTCGCATCCTGCCTCGGGCATGGATGTGTGTGATGTCCTTGGGTTAGTTAGGTTTAAGTAGTTCTAAGTTCTAGGGGACTGATGACCTCAGATGTGGTCAGAGCCATTTGAATTTGAACGAAGACGGAAACTCAGTCAAGGCAACCTTGGTCATCTGGGATTACGTTATATTGTACAGATTCTTTATTAATAAAACTAGGTGTCAGAAAATTATAATATCTTCATTAACTGCGAGTTCTGTGGCTACGCAAGCCTACAGATATCCGGGAATTGCCGAGGAAAACTCATTGGATATGATTTAATGGGCATGTAATAAAATTAACTGTCCCTTAAACAGCTAGGTAGGTTTGACAGAGACCCACATCAATCGACGCGTAATTTGAAGACAAAGCTGAATGTATAATCAAAAGTATTAATTAAATTTTGTTTAGTCACTCCACTTTGTCACAGGGCTAGACCAGTTGGTGCCCGGCTTCCGCATGCTTTTTACCTAAACTAAACTCCGTCCGAAGAGGTCTCGGAAGATGCTGACGCCACTGACCTACCGCCGCGTCATCTCCAGCGTAAAGGCGTCACTGGATGCGGATATTGTGGGGCATGAGATCAGCACACCGCTCTCCAGCCGTTATCTGTTTTCGTGACAGGAATCGTTACTTCTCTGTCAAGTTGCTACTCGGTTTGCCTCACAAGGGCTAAAGTCACCCCGTGCCTCGTAGTAGTACAATATACCAGCAGAACAATCTCTATAGGACGTACCACAATGATCTGCACCTTTCAAATCTTGGATTGGTTTCACTTTATACGGACACAATCACAATGTTTGCATATCAACTTTATGTGTGTTTTCAGGACCAATATCTTTTTTGTGCGAACTTGCACAATGATTTTACTGCAGACTGCTGTATAGAGTCTTAAATATCCAACAACTTCCATTCGTTTAGTTTAAGCGGCTTTACAGTTCGTCGTCATCTACCACTGAGCCGGCCTCTGGATAGTTCTCAGGAAGTCAACGAACAGCGATACGACAGGGTCAGCTGTTTTCTGAAATTTTTCAGCCCATGCCTCCTGCAATATATCCGTGCGCATCGACTTGTCGAAACACTTGTTAAACGAGAAAAATACAGTCCCCATTGAATAAAAAATTAGTTTAGAGACAAACATCAGAACACTACGTAACGCACTGAACAGTTTTCATCAAGCGAACCAGACAGTTACAAAGCAGTAGCGTATCCGCGAAACAGTAGTTTTGTCAACTTGTGTTCTACCGAATTTGTTGCCAACTTCAAACACAGTCAGCATGGGTTTAGAAATCATCGTTCCTGTGAAACACAACTAGCTCTTTATTCACATGAAGTGTTGAGTGGTATTGATAATGGATTTCTGGATTTCCGGAAGGTTTCTCACACTGAACCACACAAGCGGCTTGTAGTGAAATTGCTTGCCTATTGAATATCGTCTAAGTTATGTGACTTGATTTGTGATTTCCTGTCAGAGACGTCACAATTTGTAGTAACTGACGGAAAGTCATGGAGTAAAACAGAAGTGATTTCTGGCGTTCCCCAAGGTTGTGTTACAGGCCCTTTGCTGTTCCTTGTCTATACGAACGATTTTAGAGCCAATCTCAGCAGCCGTCTTAGGTTGTTTGCAGATGGCGCTGTCGTTTATCAACTAATAAAGTCATCAGAAGATCAAAACAAACTGCAAAACGATTTAGAAAAGATATCTGAACGGTGCGAAAATTGGCAGTTGACTTTAAATAACAAAAAGTGTGAGATCATCCACATAAGTACTAAAAGGAATTCTTTAAACTTCGATTACACGGTAAATCATCCTAAACTATAAGCCGTGCATTCAACTAAATACCTAGGTATTACAATTACGAACAAATTAAATCGGAAGGAACATATTGAAAATGTTGTGGGGAAGGCTAACCAAAGACTGCGTTTTATTGGCAGGACACTTCGAAAATGTAACAAATGTACTAAGGAGACTGCCCACACTACGATTGTCCGTGCTCTTTTAGAATACTGCTGCAGGGTGTGGGATCCTTACCAGACTGGACTGGCGGAGTACATCGAAAAAGTTCAAAGAAGGGCAGAGACTTTTGTATTATCGCGAAATATGGGAGTGTCACAGTAATGATACAGCATTTGGGCTGGACATCATAGAAACAAAGACGATATTCGTGAGACGGAATCTTCTCACAAAATTCCCATCACAATCTTTCTCCTCCGAATAAGAAAATATTTTGTTGACACTGACCTACATGGGGAGAAACGATCACCACGATAAAATAAGGAAAAGCACGACTCTTACGGAAAGATATAGGTGTTCGTTCGTTCCGCGTGCTATACGAGATTGGAGTTATAGAGAATTGTGAAGATGGTTCGATAAACCCTCTGCCAGGCACTTAAATGTGATTTGCCGAGTATCGATCTAGATATAGATGATCTACATTCGTTGTTCGTAGACCAGTGCACGGCGACTTTCCGTGTGTACTGTAGCAATCGTCATGGCATTGTTAACTTTACACTTAGTCTGGCGGTCGTCGTTAATGAGCAGCATATGCAGAGCAAGCAGCGTGTAATATCCAGTTACCCATTGCTGGACTGCTGCTGGGCGAGATCCACACACACCATTAGCTCACTTATCTCATCCAGGACTATATGCAGTCAATTATTTACTGTAGTGCCATGGCAACCTTTACGCTACAACATACACGCATAATTCTGCCTTCAGGTGAGCCTAAGCATCGTCAGATATCATTAGCACCACAGGAAAGTAATCTAATCCTATCGTTGTCCGACACCGTCAGTTGTGTAGTCAGTAACAGTTCTGTAACCCTAATAGTACTTGGTAAGTCACTTTAATCAGAAATAACGAATAATTATAACAAATGTGACCTATATGTAAACTGTCACTAGGTTTTTGTGTTAAATTTGTTCTCCATTATTCTTACGTGCGTCAGCTGACATAACTAAATTGAAAACAAGAAAATTAGCGGCAAACACAGGCTCAATAGAACATTTTTTCCTGCCTTCTGCAACAGTGAGCCGATAATAACACGAATAAGTATCCACACCAGTCAGCGCTTTCGCCATCAGCTGTTGTTCACACAGGCATTCACTTCGAAATTAGATAATATTATTATTGAAATATCTAGAAAGTAATTGCTTTGAAAGCAGCAGTACTTCGAGCACTACCAGAAAAATAATACGAAGGATTATAGTAGAGGAACCATCAAACATGAACAATTTATAATAAACTAAGAATTCATAACTTGAATACAAAGCGTATAATCATATTTTCCTCCAGACAATTGAGTCTCATCTTTATGTCAATAATGACTGAAGCTGAAGAAATGAATTAAAGTTTGTGCTCTGGGTGGGCCTTGAACCTATGTCTTCTTGCTTACTAAGTAGGTATGCTAGACGTTACATCAAGGTGTTGGAAGAGGAAAAAAGGAAGCTGAAGACATGAACTGAACTTTGTTAAGGGAGGGCATTGGTCTAGGGTAGTTCCTGCAGCTGTGTTACCTATAATGATCTGGTTGTGGAATGACTAATATGCCTGCATAGTAAGCAAAGAGATCCAGGTTCAAGTACTGGCCATGGCATGTCTTTTAACTCATTTCTTCAGTTTCCATCATTATTGTGAATACTAAGTGTTAATGTTCCCCAGTAACATTTGTTAGTACATTATGAACTGGTTTTCGGCTTCTTAATTCGTCATCAGATAAATGACATCAAATAATTGACAACGGTCTAAGAAGTCTAAGGCAGTTCTTAACAAAATAGTAAGTATTACTGTCTAACATTAAAGTTATTAATATCTCTATTTTCCTCCAAGAACTGATGGAATACTTAATAAATATGAACTAGGAATTTGTTAATGAAAACACTACCCTATGATATGGTACTTATAAAAATTGCGAGATTTGTGGGAGAGATTTTTGGTAATTTGTTAGTATCAGAATACATTAGATGCCTATGAAACAAAATTTCTGGCCTTTGAGTTTGTGGATTTAATGACTGCCAAATTTATTAATATATAATAACTACCAGATACAGTTTAAAAGATTAATTTATACTGAATTTCGGATAAACGGTAGCAGAAATTATGCAAAGCCGTCCATGTAAAAAAAGGACTGAAAGGATTGTAAACTGAGCAATAACGAATACGCTACACATTTGTTGTTGAGAATGGTAAGTGTATGCAATTTTTCACATTGAGGAGCGAATTTTACGTCATATGTACATCGCACACATATGGCTCGGGAAGCAATTCCTATTCAGTGTTCACTTAGGATAACATTCCCGTTGAAACAATACAGGAATGCGCAGATGATTACTCAATTTTATATGTTCATACACCTCAAGAAAATCGTCAGCTGTTTCCCACCAGACATAAGACAGGAATTTTACAGAAGTTAGCAAAGGAAGTAATGTGGAATGGCAGCACAATGGACGTAATGGTACCCAACATGAAAAGGTTCATTTTGCGACACGTGGAAAAACATGCACTGTTCTTTCCATATGCTTCAATTTATGTATACTCGAATAACTTGTGGCCTTTGAATCAATGAAAAACATACATAACATTATGTCTATATTTCGCAAAGAGTGAGAGTTGTAATGGATTACTGATTTTGTAGATCAATACGTTGGCGAGACGTTCATAGCCAGTACTACTAATCTTCAAGCATCGAGGATTAATAACATAAACTATGGTTACTGCTAATGGCACTAATAACATAAATATTATTTATGTATTTTGAACTGTCCTAAAATTTTGTTACAAAATTAATAATCGACAAACACTGTGACTGTGTGAAGTACGTATCTATATCATAACACAATGATGTAAGTACAGTACGTTGTAAATGGAAAATGGTATTAAAACAAGCAAACAATGTCACAAGTGACATAAAAGAAAATGTTCTCACTTGAAGCACACTGAAATCTATATGTAGTGTCTAACGTTAGCCACGGACAGCAAGGATTTTCCTCAGTTATTACTTTCTTGGTCAAAGTAATAAAAGAAATGTGAGCACTAGATTGTTGTAAAATCATATTATAATAATTTACAAGAAACAAAAGAAATACCGGGAACAACTGCTTCGAGACTATTACGCTACCACACCTAAACTGACTGCCACAGTGCTCATATCCCAGACGGTATAACAGAGAAGATGTAGCAGGCGAGATAAATATTGATGGGGCATCAGAATGTCTTATTAATTTTCTGCTCAGTATCAGGCTCTGAAAGGATAACACCCAACTTTCAGACAGGTGCTGATTTGAATGAATACTGGGAAAGGTGGTAGAAATCGTAGAGCTAGTAAATTAAAAGTTTAGGAATTAAACAAAGGAATATCCGCTGAAATCAGTACAGAACAAGTTACTCATACCCAAGGGCAGCCTCCACTGACATAGAAACATTCACAGAATGACATACAGAGAGAGCACTGACATGTAATTATTCCAGATTAACTCGAGAACAGTTAGGAGAGAGAACAGTGGTTCACATTGTAACCTATCAACAGATAAAAGATATAATAATCACATTCAGTGTAACCTCCCAACAGTAAAATTTCCGTATCCTACCTGTATTACAATGTGACCAATCTCTCAATAAAATTATGACTCATATATAACCTTTCAATAATTAACTGACTGTGAATCTAAACTGATAAACTTGGACCTCCGCAGTGCTGCGTCATGGCCCTGAAAGATCATACTGAATAAATTGAAAATTCTTACCTCAATGAAGTCACCGGTTAATGCGTATATATCTGCTCCTATAAGAAATTTTTCTGGCTTAGCCCAATGCAATGCTGGCCGATAGATTCTTTACAATAATCGGGATGACCATGCATTGGAGAAATTAGTAAATTCTTTAAATACGGATGAATGATTGTCAAAAGTTAATTTTTATAAGATAGATTATTATTAAGAGATTTTTAAAAAAACATTTGCATGGTACTTAATTTAACAATAGTACATATGCGCGAGGCTGCGTTTACCTTATACTACATCACTCAGGCACCGCCATTGCTCCCAACGGCCGGCCCAACCAACTCGATACACCAGACAGCTACCTGCTACTTACTCCTACTGCCACACGGTTCCTACTGCAGTCAACACTGCTCTCTGGTCTGAGATTCTCTTATAACTTACATATCGCAGGCAGCGCGTGAGCAATCCATCGAAATCACATCTGCTCGAGTGCACTGGCAATAAATTCCTCAGTCATGGACCTCTTACAACCTAGCACTGGCAACAAAATGGATATGATAGTCTTCTGTGAATCTTACCGCATGGCTGACGCTGCTGTTCTCTCGCTGTATCGTGAAATACTCGTTATAACGAAAGCGTCAAAATGGAGTTCGAGTCAGAGCGTCATCAATAAAGTTTGCTCAAAGTAACGAACAGTTCATCTTTACTGTGACATGGCCGAGTCCCAGTCGGCGAGACGGCAGTTTGTGGTCCTTCCAAGAACCTTTTGCAAAACTGCTCCGAGTGAGGCGCTGCTCAGTGGTTTTGTTAGCTGGCCGGTAAGTCACACTAGAAAGCTTACGGCTGAAAAAATTAGTTCCGGGTGCAATTGGTTCAAATGGTTCTGAGCACTATTTGACTTAAAATCTGAGGTCATCAGTCCCCTAGAACTTAGAACAACTTAAACCTAACTAACCTAAGGACGTCACACACATCCATGCCTGAGGCAGGATGGTAGGGAAACTAGAAAATCTGAAAAGGGAAATGCAAAGGCTCAATCTAGATATAGTAGGGATCAGTGAAGTGAAGTGGAAGGAAGACAAGGATTTCTCGTCAGATGAGTATCGGGTAATATCAACAGCAGCAGAAAATGGTATAACAGGTGTAGGATTCGTTATGAATAGGAAGGTAGGGCAGAGGGTGTGTTACTGTGAACAGTTAAGTGACCGGGTTGTTCTAATCAGAATCGACAGCAGACCAATACCGACAACGATAGTTCAGGTATACATGCTGACGTCGCAAGCTGAAGATGAACAGATAGAGAAAGTATATGAGGATATTGAAAGGGTAATGCAGTATGTAAATGGGGACGAAAATCTAATAGTCATGGGTGACTGGAATGCAGTTGTAGGGGAAGGAGTAGAAGAAAAGGTTACTGGAGAATATGGGCTTGGGACTAGGAATGAAAGAGGAGAAAGACTAATTGAGTTCTGCAACAAGTTTCAGCTAGTAATAGCGAATACCCTGTTCAAGAATCACAAGAGGAGGAGGTATACTTGGAAAAGGCCGGGAGATACGGGAATATTTCAATTAGATTACATCATGGTCAGACACAGATTCCGAAATCAGATACTGGATTGTAAGGCGTACCCAGGAGCAGATATAGACTCAGATCACAATATAGTAGTGATGAAGAATAGGCTGAAGACATTAGTCAGGAAGAATCAATCCGCAAAGAAGTGGGATACGGAAGTACTAAGGAATGACGGGATACGTTTGAAGTTCTCTAACGCTATAAATACAGCAATAAGGAATAGCGCAGTAGGCAGTACAGTTGAAGAGGAATGGACATCTCTCAAAAAGGGCCATCACAGAAGTTGGGAAGGAAAACATAGGTACAAAGAAGGTAGCTGCGAAGAAACTAAGGGCCGGTCGCGTTGGCCGAGCGGTTCTAGGCGCTCAGTCCGGAACCGCGCGACAGCTACGGTCGCAGGTTCGAATCCTGCCTCGGGCATGGATGTGTGTGATGTCCTTAGGTTAGTTAGGTTTAAGTAGTTCTAAGTTCTAGGAGACTGACGACCACAGATGTTAAGTCCCATAGTGCTCAGAGCCATTTGAACCATATGAAGAAACTAAGGGTAACAGAAGAAATACTTCAGTTGATTGATGAAAGGAGGAAGTACAAACATGTTCCGGGAAAATCAGGAATACAGAAATACAAGTCGCTGAGGAATGAAATAAATAGGAAGTGCAGGGAAGCTGAGACGAAATGGCTGCAGGAAAAATGTGAAGACATCGAAAAAGATATGATTCTCGGAAGGACAGACTCAGCATACAGGAAAGTCAAAACAACCTTTAGTGACATTAAAAGCAACGGTGGTAACATTAAGAGTGCAACGGGTATTCCACTGTTAAATGCAGAGGACAGAGAAGATAGGTGGAAAGAATACATTGAAAGCCTCTATGAGGGTGAAGATTTGTCTGATGTGATAGAAGAAGAAACAGGAGTCGATTTAGAAGAGATTGGGGATCCAGGATTAGAATCGGAAATTAAAAGAGCTTTGGAGGACTTACGGTCATATAAGGCAGAAGGGATAGATAACATTCCATCAGAATATCTAAAACCATTGGGGGAAGTGGCAACAAAACGACTATTCACGTTGGTGTGTAGAATATATGAGTCTGGCGACATACCATCTGACTTTCGGAAAAGCATCATCCACACAATTCCGAAGACGGCAAGAGCTGATAAGTGCGAGAATTATCGCACAATCCGGTTAACAGCTCAAGCGTCGAAGCAGCTTACAAGAATAATATACAGAAGAATGCAAAAGAAAATTGAGAATACGCTAGGTGACGATCAGTTTATCTTTAGGAAAAGTAAAGGGACGAGAGAGGCAATTCTGACGTTACGGCTAATAATGAAAGCAAGGCTAAAGGAAAATCAAGACACTTTCATAGGATTTGTCGACCTGGAAAAAGCGTTCGACAATATAAAATGGTGCAAGCTGTTCGAGATTCTGAAAAAAGTAGGGGTAAGCTATAGGGAGAGACGGGTCATATACAATATGTACAACAACCAAGAGGGAATAATAAGAGTGGACGATCAAGAACGAAGTGCTCGTATTAAGAAGGGTGTAAGACAAGGCTGTAGCCTTTCGCCCCTACTCTTCAATCTGTACATCGAGGAAGCAATGATGGAAACAAAAGAAAGGTTCAGGAGTGGAATTAAAATACAAGGTGAAAGGATATCAATGATACGATTCGCTGATGACATTGCTATCCTGAGTGAAAGTGAAAAAGAATTAAATGATCCGCTGAACGGAATTAACGGTCTAATGAGTACATAGTATGGTTTGAGAGTAAATCGGAGAAAGACAAAGGCAATGAGAAGTAGTAGAAATGAGAACAGCGAGAAACTTAACATCAGGACTGATGGTCACGAAGTCAATGAAGTTAAGGAATTCTGCTACCTAGGCAGTAAAATAACCAATGACAGACGGGGCAAGGAGGACATCAAAAGCAGACTCGCAATGGCAAAAAAGGCATTTCTGGCCAAGAGAAGTCTATTAATATCAAATACCGGCCTTAATCTGAGGAAGAAATTTCTGAGGATGTACGTCTGGAGTACAGCATTGTATGGTAGTGAAACATGGACTGTGGGAATGCCGGAACAGAAGAGAATCGAAGCATTTGAGATGTGGTGCTATAGACGATTGTTGAAATTTAGGTGGACTGATAAGGTAAGGAATGAGGAGGTTCTATTCAGAATCGGAGAGGAAAGGAATATGTGGAAAACACTGATAAGGAGAAGGGACAGGATGATAGGACATCTGCTAAGACATGAAGGAATGACTTCCATGGTACTAGAGGGAGTTGTAGAGAGCAAAACTGTAGAGGATGACAGAGATTGGGATACGTCAAGCAAATAATTGAGGACGTAGGTTGCAAGTGCTACTCTGAGATGAAGAGGTTAGCACAGGAAAGGAATTCGTGGCGGGCCGCATCAAACCAGTCAGTAGACTGATGACCAAAAAAAAAAAAAGAAGGGGGAAGGACGAGACGACGATTCAAGCAGAATCCAACGGAGTAAACCCTGTCGTATTCCATCGGCAGTGACGGTGAAAAGCCGATGGATAAGAGTTCTGGGTGATGAGACAGGAGAAACAGACCTCCATTTGCTCTTCGTACATCTCCTGGGGGTCGGCTTGCTTGGCCGAAGTTCACATAACATGCCGCGAAGTCTACAGTGTCCCTGGTCTCTACCATCGATGCGTCACTCGATGGAACTGATTTATAGCCCGTCACCCCCAAAAATGATGACTACTGCTGAAAGCCTCGTCACTGTTTTGTATATTGTCGGAGAAGCTTTTGGTGGAAAGCTAGTGTCATTGGTGTAGCTGCTTGTAACTGCTGCACAGTACTGGTTCCCAAAAGGACTGGTGTTCATTCAACATCCGCTTGGTTGACAATGAATCTGGTGGAGCTGCTGTCGCCATCTCGACGTCTGTGCACGAAGGAACTCCCACTGCGCTGGGAGTGTTGTCCTGGCTTGTGTGTCCGTCTGTACTCGACGTTGTGGCTTTATCGTGTGTTACTGCCAGTGACAATGACTAATGAAGAATGGGAAATCGTCGTTGGCACATCTAATAACACCTGTCTTTTCTGTGTCCTGAAGATAAGGTATTGCGTCCAGGAGCAAACGAGGTTGACGCCTGTAAGAACGAATCAACATTGGATCATGTTTCTTGAAGGTATGGTGTTTAACTGGCACTATGGATGTTAGGGTTCTTATTGGTTGTCTGCCACGAAGAATTGCTACTGGACTTTCTCCACCGATGTGTGCAGTGCAGTGTATTTTGAGCTCTCAAGCAATTATTCTCCTCTACGATGTGAGCGACGTGGCCTTGAGGTTGGAACTTTGACTATTAGTAAAAACTTATTGTGTAAGCTTTTGATGCCTTAAACATGTCGTTAGTAATGTTCCTGTCCTTGCTATACCCAATTTTCCACTAGAATTCATTTTGGAGGCAGATATCTCCAATTCCAGTATTGCCGCCATGCTATTGCAAGATTATCAGAGGGACCTTTGGATAGCGTACGCTCTTCTACTGGTAAGTTTTAGGATATGATGCGTGAGGCTGTTCCCTTCGGCTTCGGAAGGCACAGAAAATTTCATGCAGACACCGACAGCATGACCTTCAGTTTGGTATCACGTCACAAAACAAGACTGACAGCTTGATGGGGTGTGTGGATCCCAGCATTCCATTTTATTGTTCGTCACATAAAACGGAGTGACAACCAAACTGAGATGCGTTGTATCAAGTCTTTAACCAAAGTCGGAAGGCAGAAAAATCGTGGCAGCGAGAGCCCGATTTTGAGGTGAGTAGTGCCATTCTGACGGAGATTCCCCTTCTTTTCAAAATCTTATCGAGAAGCAAGATAAGGATCAAAGGATTGGTGGCATTAGAAATCAGTTCGGTTTGTTTCAATCTGTTCAAGTTATTCTTTGAACAAAGGTCAAAATAATTCCCACCCCCCCCCCCCCCCACCAGCCTTACACCAAGGATCTCACGTAGCTGAGAGCTATCTGATGGAAAATTCCTGTCCTTATCTTTAACTACCCGATCCTGAGAGCCATAAACTCTGAAGTTCCACAAATAAAACCTCAGTATTAGCCATAATCTATATCTTAAGGAGAAAACTGCACAAAAGGAACTTAATTATTGGACTCCAGAACGACCGACCAGTGTTTACACTTTACTAAACATTGCTACTAATTTTCTTTCACGTGGTCCATGAGGTACTTCTTTTACGTTCTCTCGCCAGCCAGACAAGCGGGAGACCATTTGCGCCGCTCTTCTTTGTATACGCTGAATATCTCCTGTTTGCTCTTCCTGATATGGAATTAACGGACCTCCACGGAATTCATGTATGGGTCTCAAACGGTTCTGCAAGGAACTCTGTTGTGTCTGTCAACCTCCTTCCATTAACGTTAGTACTATATGACATAAATTTGAATTACTCTTCATACAATTTCCACAGTTTCACCCAGATGAACAGATGAATACAAAAACGAATCAGTCTGCTGATTACTTGATTGTGCAGTGTCTTACTAACTCGATGACAGGAGGTCTCTACCACTGATTCCACGTACACGTCCACAGCCTAAGAAACAAGATTAATGTGTTGTTGCACGGTTTTCCGTTTTCAGTTGCTTACGATAACGTTATAAGTATTCATATACTCATACCAAATAACAGGACAAAAAATAGAATTATGAAATATAACATTTACTGTTATTTAAGTGATGTTTAATGTCAGTATTTCTATACATATTTTTCTATGTTAGTTTTTAACAGTGACAGAAATTGTATTGTATATCCTCCATAACCCTTACAAACAACTGCATGTAACTACTGCTGCTTACATAGTGCATATGCATCAAACATCTGGAGAAAAGATTATGTAAGTGTATACAATTGCAGGTATACCTGTACGTCTTTTGTGTGTGATTGTCATCCACGTGTCTATTCTAGATATCTAAATTAACACTCGTTCTAGCTGAGGTATTCATAATTGCTGGAGGCAGAAGACGGGTGCTGCAATCATTGGGAGGTCAGCACATTGATGGACCAGTAGAATGGAGCACGCGTTTGTCATACAGGATATAACGCACTAATACCTCAACTTCACCTGAGTGGTGGACGTATTTTAAATATAAATAAAATTCTGATTGAGCGAATTAATTTAATCTCTGAAATTGAGATTTCATCCCAAATGTACAGGCTGAACGCTATAAGAGAGACTAATAAATGTAAATTCTTCCTAAATTTAATTCCAGCAGACGGCACAAAATGTTTATCACATTGCAGAATCTACCATTAATCCTTTCAAGGATATGTGAAGCAATGGTCCATTAAATATAATTACTTTGAAATAAGGAATCAGGATTGTATGCAGGCAGGTTCGATCTACTTGTCCTCTACATTTGTTTACCACTGAACACATATTTTATAATACCTCGACTTGGAAAGTTTCCTTAGTGATCACTACCGAAAAATAACAAAGGAAAATAATTATATTCTCGTAGGCGAAATACACAAGTCTGTCAGACATCAGCTATGAGATCAGCTATGAAGAAAATCCTTTACAATCATCTTGTATTAGAAAATTTTTCTCCACTTCAGTTACCAACTAGCAAGGAATGGCACACGGAGCCCTACATTTCTGCTCGCAAATATTTTCTCTGGCCAACAGGTAACTGAACAGAAGACGCAAAAGTTGCGTAAAGTAAGTGCTTCAATACTGAAACAATACGCAAGGTAGCTGAGAATCTGACACCAACTCTCGATTCGAGCTTTTGTAAAATACGCGAAAAAATTATTTTTTCTAATTCACAGCTCTAAAAATCAATTCCATAACATGAAATGTAATAAACATCTTATAACAAACTACTGTATAGGAGTCAGATAACCTTCATAATTCAAAAAGCACACTTTATATAATAACAACTGATTCAAATAAAATATTTATTTGATCAAGTAACGAGCAGCGTTCGTATAAAGTTTAATTCGAATGCAGTATACCACATATATTAAAAATTAAGCTGATAAATATTTTGTTGACAATTTAAATCGACGATACAGTCATAAATTCCAAAGAGCACTCGAAGACTATCTTAAACTCTGCTGAACAATAAAGTCTTACGCAATTTCACCGTCAGTGCAACACAGTTTGGTCATCTTCTGCAAGGCGGATTCAGGGCAGAATCTATTCAGTAGCTTTACTCTTCAGAGTCTCGCCACATGTGCGCCCATCATTACCTGATTCTCCATTACTCGTGTTTCTCTTCTTATTCTTCAAATATTCCCAACAAAACTACTTTAGATTCGTGACCTCTTCAATCGCCGTCGTCACTGCTTCCGAATATGTCGTATTCTCGATGCTCAGGCTCCTACCAATCCGTTCCGCCAAGACACAATTGCTCAGTGTCTGACGAAACTTCTTCGTCGCGACTGATAATCTTTCAAAACGATGATACTTAATCCCGTGTTGTAATCGTTCCTCTTTGTCAGTCTGCTCCACACGTCTCATTCAGAATCTTGACTCTAAAAGACTTTTTCCTGAAGACATTAACCGGAATCGCACTTTCACCAACGCGCCCCATAAAAAAAAAGAAACCTCAAATTCGTTAACACCTTCCACTCTCCTTCTCTTTATCTAAGTACACAGATGGTTAAATTTTATCCTACTAATCACAGTACTTAGTATACAGAAAGCACAAAATTTATATTAAGGTTAGATGAAGATATTTCCTGATGACATTTAACAGAATCGCACTTTCACCAACGTGTCCCCATAAAAAAAAGAAACCTCAAATTCGTTAATACCTTCGACTTTCCTCCTCTTTATCTAAGTGCATATATGGTTAAATTTTATACTACGGAGCACAGTACTTAGTATACAGAAAGCACAAAATTTATGTTGACGTTACATGAAGATAAAACAACGAGACATACATTTACAAATGAGGTTGTTGTGTATTTGAAAATAGAAGTTCAATTTTAGTATTTTTGAGATCAAATCAGTAAACCATAAATCAAATCAGCCTAAGAACCATAGACAATAAATGAGAGAAAGGACTCTTCTAAAGTCAAGCTACATTGATTACGGAGTAGAATATTCCGTCACAGGTGTTAGAAATGTTCTGCAGTCCACTCACTTTGAAGACACCGTATTCTGCCTCAGAGATGTGCCATTTATTTTACCTAGACTGAGTTTATGTCGTTGGCAGGACTGAATACTCAGTATTTTGTTAATACTGGATGTTTCTATGATATGACTGACTTTACACGTTGACTCACCAATTGTATCAATGAATGAAACAGTTATTCAAGTTTTCCGAAGTAAGAAATTTTTATCTCTCTATTTTAAGAGGGCTGAATTTGGACAAGACGAATCTGGACAGAGTTTTGTGGGATAAATCCTATCCACAGAAACGTATGTTAGCAATAGACAGTCTGCCGCAGTAACTAGTACTACTACTAAGTCATTAACTAGTAACAAGGAAACCTATTCGATAGAAAACAATCGTCAGGCACACCACATACTAGCTGCTGTGTCTGAGAACAGCTCTACATTAGCGTCAAAGAGCTGGACTCTTGCAGTTAAATGATGATGAGCCTCTTTGTAGGCCTGTTCAGTAACATGCGAACCTATTTTCTAAAATAAGCACCGATGTAACACTAAACTGAAAGCTTTTCCTAAACTTAGATGCACATTATTGACCGTGGTTCTGGCGTTTCTAAGGAGATAGCCAACGGCCTATCATGACTTTTAGGGAGGTTTACGGTAAAATTAATCGCAATGAATTTCAACACCCCCCCCCCCCCCAGCTACTTCGCCTTTTCTGGGAATGGGTGACAAAGGAGATGTAAATATAGAAAAAAATTACATACTTCGCTTACTCTCAGAAGATAAATCTACACTTACTTGTACAAGATCACTCCGAAAATTCACACTTAAGTGCCTGAGACAGTGTTCTTTGAAATACCCTCAGCCTATTGCTCTACCGTTCCGCTCTAAAAAAGCGCTTGGGAAAAATTAACACTTCGATCTTTCTGTAAGAGCTCTGATTTCTCTTAATTTCTTACAACATTATTTCTCCCTTTATAGGCCGGTGACAATAAAATATTTTCAAATTCAGAGGAGAATGTTTGAGACTGAAAACTCATAAAAAGATATAGCCGCTAGGAGAACGCCATAGTTTTGTTGATTATCACTCCATCTCTCTTATCATATCCGTGATAGTATCCCTGCCATTTCGGGAAAATACGAGGGCCGTTCAGAAAGTAACCTCCGGTTGATTTAAAAAAATACACCAAGTTAAATAAAAATATTTTAATATATACATCTTACAACTACATCTTTGCACTATTTTTCTACATAGTCTCCATAGCGATTGAGGCACTTATCGTATCTCTTCACAAGCTTTGAAATTCCTTCTGCATAAAAATCACCCGCTTGTGCCTGGAGCCAGCCTGTGACCGCATCTTTGAGCTCTTCGTCGTCATCAAACCGCTGTGACCCGAGCCATTTCTTCAAATGCATGAAGAGGTGATAATCACTTGGCGCCAGGTCTGGGCTGTAAGGTGGATGGTTGATGACGTCCCACTTGAAGGACTCAAGAAGGGCCGTTGTTCTGCGAGCAGAGTGAGGACGGGCGTTATCGTGCAAAAAAACGATACCGGAAGTCAGCATACCCGTCGTAACTTTTTTATTGTTTCACAGTACACGTCTTGATTAATGGTCGTACCACGTTCCATGAATTCAACCAACAACACCCCTTTGGCATCCCAAAACACCGTTGCCATCAGTTTTCTGGCAGAAAAATCTTGCGAGGCTTTTCTTGGTTTGGTAGGCGAATTTGAATGTGCCCACATCTTTGATTGTTCTTTTGTCTCAGGGTTCACGTACTTAATCCAGGTTTCGTCACCGGTCACGATTCTGTTTAACAATGGTTCTCCTTCGTCCTCATAACGTGACAGAAAGTCTAATGCAGAGGCCATTCTTTGAGTTTTGTGGTGGTCGGTAAGAATTTTGGGCACCCATCGTACACAGAACTTACGGTAACCCAATCTTGCTGTCACTATCTCGTACAAGATAGTCTTAGAAATCTGTGGAAAACCAGTAGACAACTCCGACATTGAGAAACGTCGATTTTCACGAACTTTTGCTTCAACTGTCTGAACGAGTTCGTCAGTCACCAATGATGGTCTACCACTCCTCTCTTCATCATGAACGTTTTCTCGTCCACTTTTAAATAAACGTACCCATTCACGGACAACTCCTTCACTCATAGCTCTTGGTCCGTACACGGCACAAAGCTCACGATGAATAGCTGCTGCAGAATATCCTTTGGCTGTAAAAAACCTTATGACAGCACGCACTTCACATTTGGCGGGGTTTTCTATTGCAGCACACATTTCAAACTGTCACAAAAACTAAACTAGCGCAGGTACGACGTTCACTCGACCATGGCTTGATGCCGACTGACCTGTTGAGTGCGTGAACGCACAGATGGCGTCGCTACTCCACCCACAACCCGCACTGTGACCAATCGGAGGTTACTTTCTGAACCGCCCTCGTACATAACGAGCTGCCTTTCATTGCATTTTATGATGTGCTCCGTCAATCCTGTCTGGTTAACATCACATACCGCACTGCAATGCTCTAGCAGGGAATAGGCGAGTGTGGTGTAGCAGTCTATTTACGAACAGAAAAGAAGATTATAAACATATTCGTGAAATATTATGAATTGTTATGCGAAAACCATTCGAGATCTGTCGGTTTTGTCAATTTCAGCTGTGACAGTATGTGCGTGGTTAACACGTATAATGTGATCACTAACGAAATATACGGCAGAAACACCCAGTGGAGAATTAAATTAAACAGTAGATCTCGGGAAATACGGGAGAGTTGGTCACCCGACGGGTGTTCGTTATGATTAGTTATTTTGTTTCGGAGAAGTTATTTTTCTACTCAGAATTCATCCTAGAAGTACAGGATGAATTAATTTTATGTTCTCAGACAACGGTGTTATGGACTAGTATTGCCACTAACGTGAAGTGCGTTCTGGTAAGTTGAAACGTTTGTGATTGTGTGTGTGTGTGTGTGTGTGTGTGTGTGTGTGTGTGTGTGTGTGTGTGTTGTGTGTGTGTGTGTGTGTGTGTGTGTGTGTGTGTGTGTGTTTTTGAAAAAACTTCAACCGTTCTCAAAGATACCAGGCTCACTAAGGATTGAATCCTGATGCTGTAGCTTCGCAAATAGTTTACAAAATTATGTAAATCAATGTATGAGAGTAGTAAAACAAATATTTCAGGTTTGGAAAAGAGGTAAAAGACTTAATGAGGAAACGAAAGCGCCCACGAACAGGCATGATCATAGTCTATGAGCACAGTTCTCTTCTTAAAGATTGTATGCCGGTTTATGGTATGTTGTGGTGGTAACTGTTACGAAAATCCTGTACAAAAAAGGCCAAATATCATAACTTATAATGCAACGTGCTACTGTTTTCTCACTGTAGTAATGCGGTGTTGGAAACCGAGAGAACGCCGTAGTGTGCTGGCGGTGGTAGCGTTATTTCACACACCGCATACAAAGCTGGAGATTACCCTAAGACGGCTACACAATTTCCATTACTCGCTTCTGCATAATGTTGTGTACTCGATGGAGAATCAACAGCATTATGCGAGGGATTAGCAGCAGCTGTCGATGCTAATTACGTGTACGTTGTACTGTCGTTAAAATTTCCTTCCCCTCTTGACCTAAGCAACTAATGATTGTATATAGAATTAGTAAATTTTTTCCAGTCACTTTGATTTGGGTCTCGGAATGAGCTCTATAAACAAAGATGAAGATACCAGCCTTTTGTTGTGAAATGAATCTTATATGAAATGTTAGTCCGCAGCTCGTGGTCGTGCGGTAGCGTTCTCGCTTCCCACGCCCGAGTTCCCGGGTTCGATTCCCGGCGGGGTCAGGGATTTTCTCTGCCTCGTGATGGCTAGGTGTTGTGTGATGTCCTTAGGTTAGTTAGGTTTAAGTAGTTCTAAGTTCTAGGGGACTGATGACCATAGTTGTTAAGTCCCATAGTGCTCAGAGCCATTTTATATGAAATGTTATATTTTCCTAAAAGTTGCTTGTGACTAGAATTAATGCAAACATACAGCAATTCTTTAATTACCTAACGACAACGACTTTCAGAGTTTACAAATATTACTTCCAAATAAAGTAACCGAGAGAATCTTGTATCACTAACTTATACAACCTGATATCATGCTCTCAGTTGGGGGTTGAACAAATCTGTGCTTCATTACTTACAAATGAGGTAATGTCTAAATTAAGATATTAGCAGATATAATTCAGTTAAGTTACAGTACCCAAGACTGCTTGTCATTCCCACCATAGGACTTACATTAAACAATGCTATTAAAATACATCCAATAGATATGTAACTTTATAGCCTTTCAACAGCTACAGAAAATGTATTCTTTTACAAAGATCTAAAAGATTCGTTATCAGCTCTGGTTGCTGTTGTTGAAATGCTGCAGACTTGGTAGATAGGGTTACAATTCCAAGTACACTTTAAGAGAGACAATGTACACAAAACTTATATATTACTCTCTTGTTTTACCATTGTTAATGCATATTTGACATATTTGGCAGTGAAACTACTTCGTCATCTTCCTTCTTGTGTCTGTTGCTGTTCAAGTCATACTTGCTGGAAGTTGACAATTGCTTACCAGTTCTATGCAATGTGTAACGTTTCCATCAAAACCAGGAGCAGTAAATCTGCTATTTCCATAGCATTTATTTACCGTTACAAGTACTGTCTCTTATCTTCAGAATTGTATGCCTGTACTTTAGATGCTATTAGAAACCGAACTGTATGTTTGAACAATTTTATAAGGACACGGTTGATCTTGAGGCTATGGACATCCCAAAACATACTACATTGTGCTAAGGTTTCACAGTAAAGTGTTATCAGTTATAGTTTCTTCTTGCAATGTTAAACTCCTGCACTTCATTCATTATTTAAGAAGTCCAGACAGCGCACCTACTTAATAACCAGCAGCTCTTCATTTTAAGTATGAACATGTATCATCACCACTTGGTGAAATGACTGGAAGACAAATTTGAACAGAAGCTGTTAAAAATTTTCACATGCAAATTGACTGAAGGTTTTGTGCTATGAACATGCATGACGAACTGCAAGTTATTTGCCACAACTGTGTTATCTAGTATTTTAACGAAGTAAATCAATGAAGGAGGTTTTGATTTGAAAAGATTTGTTTCATAACGATTGTTCGTTGCTCTGGGAGATGTACTGTACATAGTTTTACAAACTGATAATCTGAGTGAAATCAAAGCTGAGTTGTGCGATTCGTGAGGATGTCGTTAGGTAAGCAGGAGGCTGTCTGAGAAGTACACAAAATACCACAATGAGCAACCCTGTGAGAAAGTGGGCTCTGTATAGCGAGCTTCTCTGTATTCAAACTTCCAAAAGAATCTATTACAATAGGGACCAAGCAAGCTATCATTCCATCCCCCTTGTCTCGACCATAAATACCATGAAGTTTTATGGGAGAAATTGTTACCATTTCGCTGTAAAATGACGATATATAGGTGTGAAGTGCCACATGGTCTGCACTATGTGATAGCATAACTATCATTATCAGTAGAGGATAGTAAGCCTTTTTCACTCCAGAAAAAAGTTAATATTCTATCATGGAGTCACTGCAATACTTGGGTGAGGTAGAGAAGTTACCGAAAGTGGATAGTTAAAATCGTAGCAACCATATATGAATGAGTATTGTCGCTTTTGAGAACACTAGTACATTGAAGTGCCATGTAATAGCCACTGTGTGACAGCATGAGCAAGTCCTCGACAAGTGCACGTGAACATGAAGGTTAGATTAGTTTTGCTATGGGTGTCTCGACAAATAATACATCAAACATTTTGCTTTTTTAAAGTGTAGAACAAAGATAATGATAAATGTACTTTAACCTGTAAGTTAGACGAGCAGTTGTACCATGTGTGTTTCTCAAAATCATAGAGCCAATCAAATTTTTATTCATGTTCACATATTATGATAAACAAGGTGTGAATATTTTTTCCTCTAATTCATTGCAAACTTTAATGAATTATTTTATTTTAGACAAAAGAATAGCATTTTCAAAATATTGAACTTTTCACTGTGATGGAAGCATTTGCATCATTGTCCTTGACAACGTAATTTTAAATTTCGTATTTGTTGTATTAAGAAGTTATATTTGCATCAAGTGTCACAATGTATTAATGACCTCATCGAAACAACTTACGAATTGTTTGCAGTGCTAGGGTGTCAAAACATGCGTCATTGGTGGAAAAATTGTGTTGTAGTGGCGACTTCTGACACCGGATGTGACGACAACACCAAATGTAGCGGGAAAACGTAGGAGGCACTTTATTAAGACTCGTTACAATTTTCGAAGTCAGTTATAGTTTGCAACTATAGTGTCGCGTTCCCCTTGGTCTGTATCACCACGTCCCGCCATGCTGAGCACACCACTTCACTGACTGCAAAATGGCATGGCGTGGAATGACTGCATGAGCGACGCGTGCCAGCACTGCTGTGTGTCGGCCTCGTATGGCCGTGGAGTGGCTTCATCGTCAGGATACATCTGTCGCTCACTCAGTAGCCTTCGCCTCTGCCGCCTCAGTGCCGCCCACTGCAAGGTGACCTGCGGCACGCTCTTTCGCCGGCGTGGCTAAGAACGTGGTGACAACGAGCGCCCACGATTCAGCAGCTGAATCTGCGTCCCTCGCCCTGGATGTCTCCAGTGCATGTTGGAAGCCAAGACAACTGCCAGCAGTAGTGAACCGGGGAGTGACCCATCGCAGGCTGGCTAGGGACCCCGCGTCAGCCACAGAGGGTGGAAGCAGCGACCCGCCGTGGACTGGAATGCTGGTGCCCTATCTACTGCTGCGTGTAGCCGTGGAGTGACACGCCCCTCCGACAAGGAGAGCTGTTACACTTGAAATCTTCTCCCATATAAATAACATTTAAAATAAGTGATTCCATAGATTACGCTAAGCATCTCCTTCTCTGTTGTTGAGTAATTCCTCTCTCCTGCATTCCACTGCCTAGACACATAGGCTACAGGATGTTCTTTCCCATCAATTTCCTGACTAAGAACTCACCCTAATGCTTGATTTGATGCATCGCATGCTAGTATAAACTCCTTTTCAATATCTGGAGACACAAGAACCGGAATTGATCTTAGCACTTCCTAACTGTTTTCAGCTCCCGAAAATCCATTGCAGCCTCCCTCAGAAGACCTTCGCTACTCCCGTTAATCTAATCTTGGCTACCTGTAACAAATGTTCATCAGACCAACTATGCATCAAAGCTGAAGATTCCAAGTCCTTCACAGACGAACACACATCCTCAGATGTCATGCCAGAAAATGAAGTAGTCAGACTCGCAGAAGCTGGATCAGTCTTCTGCTGCGGCATCCTAAGCAACAACGACTGATCCGATTCGGTTTCCCGCTCACTTCTAGATGATAATTCACTCCTGAACTGCGTGTTGTGCACTGTCAACTATGGTACCTTTTCCTACAAAATCCGTACTGCTTCTGGTTCCAACACAACTCGTGTTCCTGACTCTACCATTGTGTTGCTTTCGTTCTCAGTTAGTCCCGAAACAGAACAATTAAGTACGAAAATAACCCAACTCCCTGCACCTCAGTATAATCATACTGAGTAACATCATACTGAAACCAATACAAAAGTAATTAAATGCCACGGATGAACAACACCTTACTGCCTCAAACACACTAACACTTATTCTGGAAAAAAAATAATAGCCTACGCAAAACATCCAGCAACCATACTCAAAACACAAACAAAAAAGAAAGAAAGTGTCCACATCTCAAAAAGATAAATAGGTCCACACACGCCTGATTTTGTGACTGTAATGCCGGTAGTGGGCTCAAACGTCTTACTGTACAGACGACTTCACCTATTCTGACACCAAATGTACTGCCAACTTCTGACACCAAATGTGACAGCAACAGCAAATGTGGCAGGAAGAGGTAGAAGGCACAGTATTAACACTAGTCCGAGCTTTCCAAGTAATTTATTGTTTCCAACGACAGTGCCGAGGGGACTGCAGCACTGTAGTTGGAAACAATAAATCACTTGGAAAGCTCGGACGAGTCTTAATACGGTCCTTGTACCTCTTCACATTACATTTGCTGCTGTTGTCATATTCGGTGTCAGAAATTGCCACTACTGTGTTTACACATTGTGTTTCATGCATTAAAAAGTAATACATGTATGATACTAAATTGTGTCAAGTGATACAACACATCAAAGAAATAGTCATTATGCGTTATTCTGAGCCGGCCGCTGTGGCCGAATGGTTCCAGACGCTTCAGTCTGGAACCGCACTGCTGGTACGGTCGCAGGCTCGAATCCTGCCTTAGGCATAGATGTTTGTGATGTCCTTAGGTTAGTTAGGTTTCAGTAGTTCTAAGTCTAGGGGGCTGACGACCTCAGATGTTAAGTCCCATAGTGCTTAGAACCATTTGAGCCATTTTCGCTATTCGGAGTTCGGTTTGTTGTGCTAAAGGATCGGGAAACGTAATGTTGGTGGATAGACATACTATCACAGTTATTTTCACGATCAAAAGTAGTAAAAATGAACGTTTTAGTAATGCTATTTATATTTTACTAGATGGATTATCTTCTTCTGGCTTAAAATGACTTGTGGTCAGTTGGTTTTTATACTACCTGTGGTATAGTCTCGTTTCTCCCAAACTGCATTGCCTATAACATGTCTTTGGTACTTGTATAGAACAAGTTCGTCATGGAAATAGTATTGTAGCGCTTAATTTAAGAGGTCGCAGTCATATTGTACATGTTAAGTTACATTATAATTGCACTTTTCCACTAACTGGAACATAAAATTAACTGACATCTCTTATACAACAGTGACACAGACGTTTTACTCGTTGAAACAACATTGGTATAACCACTATTGTTTGTGCTACTGCATTATTGATATGTAACACAACATTTTTGTACCACCAGTAAGAGATATAGTGTTATTGTTTTACAACAAGTAAGCTATGAAAATATCATTGCATCACATAATTTGAGGTCCCATAGTCATGTTGTTGGAGTCAGGTGTAAGTTATAAAAAAAATTGCGCTCTTACAATAGCGGAGATGTTATCTGAGGTAACATACCTTTAAAGTTAAATTATAAAGACATATAAATGTTGAAATGAGGTTTACATTATCTTTTGTTGATGAATTATGTTCTTCTCCTCCGAAATGGTGCTATGCCAGTTCGTTTATCTACGTTAGTATGAGAATTGATCGTGGAGCTGTCTAGGATACTATCGTGCATGTGAAATAAGCAGTTGTCCGCTTAAAATCTTCAACGCTTGATAAATGTTTCGACTGCTGCTGCAGTAACGAAAATAATTAATGGTGAATCCAGTAAGTCTACAAATGATAACAGAAATGAAAAATGTTCTCTGATAGCAGAAGCTAACTGTCTAGGTCGCCATAGATACTAAGACAGAGCAAAGGGATATGGTGGTTTTAATAGAGAAAACAGAACACGTAACTAAAAGTAAAATCTTATTTGAAGAAAGCTACATAAAGTAATTGATAGGTATCTAATTTTTGAAGCACAGAGAAAACTGAATGAAATGATAAAACAATGTATCGAAATGTTTTCAAGAAGGGGAACACAACTGCTACTGGTTGTGATGCCACATGCACCTAGGTTTACGGCACAGCTTAATCTCTACGGAAATCAAATGATGGTCAGGCTGATTACTAATATTAGAGGTTTTCTTTCCAGAGAAGTTAGCAGAAAGTGCTTTAATTTCTTCAAGAAATAGTACCAGCACAATCCCCAGTTTTCAGTCAATAATAGTTATGAATCAGCCAATAAAATACATGATGCACCAGTAATTACAGACATGAAACTTGCGTCGTTGGACATAATAAACTGAAACAGTAACCTGCTGGTTGACAGCACTATTGAAATTATTAAGAGAAATTTAATTTAAATAGGCTATGTAGTGATGACATAATGGCATTTGTTGGTTTGTAGTCTTTAATCCTGAAATAAATCACATTAAACGTGGTGATGGATTCACCGTCAAAATGATGAACTGAGTACGGAAAACTCCATTTCTGGTTTCCTAGCCGATATTTTTGCTGGTTAGCAAAAACCAAGCTATTTCCTGAAAATTCCAGTTTGGCAGAAAATATAGTGTATAAGTCAGATACACTGATAACGTACTTTGTTAACTAATGGTAATTATGATGACATCAATAAAATAATCTCAAAGTTTAACAGCTTAGATGAAAAAATTTAACGTACTTGTGAAGAAGAAATTAATGGTTGTGTTAGTTTTTTTAGATTAGACTGTCAGGGTTCAAAATTGGAAGAATATTTTTGGCACTTTCCGAAATATGTTTGAACTGACGGTATTGTAGGCTTTCTTTCAAAACCACCCAAGTCAGCTTAAGAAGGCCTGCTTTCATTTTGCTACCGATCGCTTATTTAAGCTTCTATTATTACACGTTGATCGGGAATAGAGTTAAATACCACTAAACACATGGCAAAGGTGAATAATTATCCATCGTGTTATGCAAGCGATAATTACGAAAACACTCCAGTTAAGAGTCAACCAGAATTTATACCGGTTTTGAGCAATTAATTAGTAAACACTAGCAGCAAATACATTTATTTGCAATGTTACGGGAAAACCAGTATGGGAGTGGCATCTGTGTTTAAAAGTCTTAAAATTATATTTTCATTTTCGTGAACAATTTTAGTCCCATTTTAATTAATATTGTCGACAAGAGTATCAGCCGGCCAGAGTGGCCGAGCGGTTCTAGGCGCTACAGTCTGGAACCGCGCGACCGCTACGATCGCAGGTTCGAATCCTGCCTCTGGCATGGATGTGTGTGATGTCCTTCGGTTAGTTAGGTTTACGCAGTTCTAAGTTCTAGGAGACTGACGACCTCAGATGTTAAGTCCCATAATGCTCAGAGCCATTTTTGAACCAAGAGAATCATTTGTCATGAATCACGTGTTTATATATTAAAATGCGTGTTACTTGGCATACAGTAAGGCGACTATAAGCTAGTTCAAAGAACATGTAGCTTTGGAAAGGAAAGCTATAACCGACTATATAATTTCGCCACCTATGTGACTGAAATGGCTACAGTGTTCTCTCTGTGTCCTCTCAATGTGAGGATGCTAACAGATCTAGAGACGTCATACAGAAGATTTAATTTCTATCTCATATGAGGTCTTCTGGCACTGTTTCGCTCTGCTCTACTCACTGAGCAGGTGGGAGTCAGAAGCACCCAGTTAGGGGAACTGTATCAAGGCTACCTTTTTGGCGACAGACTTAGTTACGACTCAGGAGTAACGAATTCTGCATAGTGTGTTTTTCCCTATGTGGTGACATTTGATAGCTTTCCGAAGAATAACAAAATTTGTGGTGGCAAAATTATATTGCTTTTCCTGTAACCACTGGCATTATCTTTGATAAAAATGTTATTAGCATCGAAATGGGCAATTACATATTTAAATGATTGTTTTTATAACCTTCTATAAAGAGCTTTATGGCATGTCACTTTCTGCAAAACAGCCCTGGCACTAGTTCATGTGATTAATCCGATAGGCTGTTATACGTAGTTTTTAGTGTTTTGCACAAGCTATTTGAAAATCATATTAATAATAATAATAACAACTGTGATTTACTTACACAGAGCTGTAATCGTGGTTTTAAGTTTCTTAAAGAATTTTAATGTTAATTTTAAGTCACATGTATTACATCAGGATCAGTGGGTTGTTCCACTAAGTCATTATATCTTTCTTACTTAACCTTTTCATCTTATTTCTGTAAAACTGCTATTTCATTATAACTGTTACTTGTCTAATTGTCCACCTCCGGTAGCTGAGTGGTCAGCGCGACAGAATGTCAATCCTACGGGCCCTGGTTCGATTCCCGTGTGGGTCGGAGATTTTCTCTTCTCAGGCACTGGATATTGTGTTGTCCTAATCGTCATTATTTCATCCCCTTTCACGCGCAAGTCGCCGAAGTGGCGTCAAATCGAAAGAGTTGCACCCGCTGAACAGTCTACCCGACGGGAGGCCCTAGTCACATGACATTTACAATTCATTTGTCTAATTTTCTTTTAACATAAAATCTGATTAACTGCTAGCCATACAAAGATGTTACTGGTATAGAGGACGTTGGTCATATTCTATGATGGCTGATTATATAGGTCTGTAACCAAAAGCCTCAGCTTGAATTAAACTATGTACACGCTACGGCCCTGAGATTAAATTTGCATTGATGTGCATGTTGAGACACTATTCCTGACTTCATACAGTACATTACTTAGAGTCTCAAGTTCTGTATAACTGTGATACAGATATCCCTTTGTGCCACTCAGAGTCTTATTACTTTGTATTTCTTATATTTTCTATCACTTACGGGAGCTATACTTTAACTGAAATCTAGATTTACAATAAAGGACCGATTGAATTTCTTTTTGATGGAGCCCATTAGGGATATGGCAGCTAAGGACAGGAAGAAAGCCATGTGCACTCCGTGTGCATAATGGGGGGAGTCATCCAAGAATTGGAAAGGGTTCTTCCGGATGCCTTGAAGGGTATAGGGTTCAGCCAAATGCACGCGGTGGCTTATGTCAACATTAATGACGTGTGTCGCTATGGATCGGAAGAGATTTTCTCTGGTTTCCGGCGGCTGTCTGAGATGGCGAAGACTGGCAGTCTTGCTAGGGAGATGAAAGCAGTGCTCACCATCTGCAGCATCGTCGACAGGACCGACTGCGGACCTTTGGTACAGAGCCGAGTGGAGAGTCTGAATCAGAGGCTCAGACCGTTCTGCGACCGTGTAGGCTGAAGATTCCTCGACTTGCGCCACAGGGTGGTGGGGTTTCGGGTTCCGCTAAATAGGTCAGGCGTCCACTACACTCAGGAGGCCGCTACACGGATAGCAGGGGCTGTGTGAAATGGACTGAGTGGTTTTTTAGGTTAGACAGTCTCGGCAAAGATCCAAAACGGCTCCAGTCTTAGAGGGTACAGGGCAAAGAAACGACAAGAATCAACCAAGAAACAGTCGGGATTTTAGTTTTAAATTGTCGTAGCTGTGTTGGAAAAGTACCAGAGCTTCAAGCGCTGATAGTAGTCACTGTAGCTGAAATCGTTATAGAAACAGAAAGTTCGCTAGAGCCGGAGATACATCTTTCCGAAATTTTTACGGAGGCGCAAACCATGTTCAGAAAGGATAGATTAAATAAAGTATGTGGTGGTGTCTTTGTGTCTGTTGGTAGTAGTTTATCTTGTCGTGAAGTTGAAATAGATAGTTCCTGCAAATTGCTTTGGGAAGAGGTGATACTCAACATCTGTACCAAAATAATGATTGGCTCCTTCTACCAACCCCCGACTCAGATGATATAATAGATGCACCGTTCTAAGAAAACTTGAATCTCATTACAAATAAGTACCCCACTCATACAGTTATAATTGGTGGAGACTTCAATCTACCTTCGATTTGTCAGCGAAAATACATGTTTAAAGCCGGTGGTAAACAGAAAACATCTTCCGAAATTGTACTAAATGCTTTCTCGAAGAATTACTTTGAGCAGTTAGTTCATGAGCCCACACGAATTGTAAATGGTTGCGAAAACACACTTGACTTCTTAGCCACAAATAATCCTGATCTAACAGAGAGCATCATGACGGATACAGGGATTGGTGAACACAAGGTCATTATAGCGCGGCTCAAAACCACATCAACCAAAACTATTAGAATTAAACGCAAAATATATCTATTTAAAGATGCCTTCCTAAGAGAGAGTCTCCATTCCTTCCACGCTAATTATGAAAATGTAGTCCAGATATGGCTCAAATTCAAAGATACATTATCGAATTCAGCAGATAGATACATACCGCATAAGTTAATAAGAGACGCAACTGATCCACCATGGTACACAAAACACTGTTGCAGAAGCAACGAAAAAAGCATGCCAAATTCAGAAGCACGTAAAATCCCCAAGACTGGCTAAGTTTCACGAAAGCTCGAAATTTAGTGCGGACGTCAATGGGAGATGCTTTTAATAGTTTCCACAATGAAACATTGTCTCAAAGTATGGTAGAAAACCCAAAGAGATTCTGCTCCTATGTAAAGTGCACCAGTTGCAAAAAGCAGTCAAAAGTGTCACCGCGCGATAGCGATGGGAATCTTACCGATGATGGTGTCAGTAAAGCTGAATTACTAAATACAGTTTTCCGTAATTCCTTTACGAAAGAAGATGAAGTAAATATTCCAGAATTCAAAACCAGAACAGCTGTTAGCATGAGTGACATAAAAGTAGATATCTTAGGTGTTGCGAAACAACTCAAATCACTTAAGAAAGGCAAGTCTCCCGGTCCTGATGGTATACCAATCAGGTTCCTTTCTGAGTAGGCAGACACAATAGCGTCTTTCTTAGCTATCATATGCAACCACTCACTTGACGGAAGGTCAGTTCCTAACGACTGGAAAGTAGCACAGGTCACACCAAGAAAGGAAATTGGAGTAAACCATTGAATTACAGACCCATATCACTGATTTCAATTTGCAGTAGGATTTTGGAGCATATACAGTACTCGTACATCATGAATCACCTTGAGGAAAATGACTTACTGATACATGACCAACACGGTTTCAGAAAATAGCGTTCTTTTGCAACACAGATTGCTCTTTATTCCCACTAAGTAATGAGTGCTGTCGACAAGGGATCTCATGTTGATTCCATAGTCCTAGATTTCCAGAAGGCGTTTGATACCGTTCCTCACAAGTGACTATTAATCAAATTGCGTGCATATGGAGTATCGTTTCAGTTGTCTGACTGGATTTGTGACTTCCTCTCAGAGAGGTCACAGTTCGAAGCGATAAGCGGTAAATCATCGAGTAGAACAGAAATTATATCTGGCGTTCCGCAAGGTAGTGTCATAGGCCCTCTGCTGTTTCTGATTTACACAAATGATCTAGGTGACAATGTGAGCAGACCCCTTAGATTAATTGCAGATGACGCTGTAATTTACCGTCAAATGAAATCATCAGACGATCAATTCAAATTACAAAATGATCTAGAGAGAATTTCTGTATGGTGCGAATAGTGGCAATTGGCACTAAACAAAGAAAACTGCGAGGTCATCAACATGGGTTCTAAAAGAAATCCGATAAATTTGGGGTTTACGATAAATCGCACAAATCTAAAGGCTGTCAGTTCTACTAAATACCTAGGAATTACAATTACGAGCAACTTAGATTGGAAAGACCACAGAGATAAAATTGTGGGGAAGGGGAAATAAAGACTGCCCTTTGTTGGCAGACACTTAGAAGATGCGACAAAGCCACTAAAGAGACAGCCTACATTACACTTGTCCGTCATCTGTTGGAATATTGCTGCGCGGTGTGGGATCCTTACCGGGTAGGATTGACGGAGGACATCGAGAAAGCGCAAAGAAGAGCAGCTCGTCTTGTATAATCGCGCAATAGGGGTGAGAGTGTCTCTGATATGATACGCTAGTACATAACAACATAAGAGAAATCAGAGCTCGAACGGAAAGATTTAGGTGTTCCTTTTCCCACGCGCCATGCGAGAGTGGAATGATAGAGAAATAGTATGATAATGGTCCCATGAACCCTCTGCCAGGCACTTAAGTTTGAATTGCAGAGTAACCATGTGAATGTAGATGTAGAATGGCGTCTAGCTCTCTCAAAAAACAAATGAAAGCGAACTAAGCGTTCGAGAGAGCATCAGAGGCTCTTACAAGATTCACGGCTACGAGAAGACCGAGACAGTAATGTCTAAGCCTCCACTATAGACAAGCAAATTAATATGCTAATATATATTTTTGTTATAATTTTAATTATCATTGATTGCTTCGGTTTCCACACTCGCCGACCAGACATGTTATGTGCAAAATTGACATACATAATATTATACTAACATAAAAATGCAGAATGATTCTTTTATAGAGAATCTACAAAATCGATAAATGTTCATACAGAAATAAAACGTAGGAACATAGATAAAAGTTTTTTGCATATATTTCACAGATTTTACAAATGTCTTGCCCTGAAACGTCACGCCCCATCGGAGGTTCGAGTCCTCCTTCGGGCATGGGTGTGTGTGTTTGTCGTCCTTAGCGTAACTTAGTTTAAGTTAGATTAAGTAGTGTGTGAGATTAGAGACCGATGACCTCAGCAGTTTGGTCCCATAAGACCTTCCGACAAATTTCAATATTTACTTAAAGTTTTTGTTCATTAGGAAGAAGTATCCATGTTGTCAAATATGATCAACACAACCCGTTAGCACAAAAACTTAATTCGAAGTGCAAACGAAAGGAAAATTGTGAGTTAGGTCACGTCTGAGACCCCACTTTTTCAGTAATGTAACCCACAGATCTCCTAATAGCACAATAGCCCCTTATCTATTGGCGGAATTATAATATTTTCTGAGTACTTTATTTATTTTTTTATTTACAATTCAATATAAGATATACGTCTCTCCTTTAAATTACGTTGGTCAGATAGTCGCTAAATAGCTTACATTACCTTCTCTGTGACTGCGTAAGAATATCTGGAATGTTGCTACATGCTTGTTACGCCAGACTGTTCCCAGACCATGATTGCTTTAGTGTTAAGCAATGCTGACGCAATCGACTATACCTAACTTCAAGTATGACGGAACCCTTTTTTCCACCCTAAGAAATCGTGCTTTTCGTATTTGTCCTGATATTGAGTAAGCAATGTGAAATCAAATTAATTACGTACTCTTCGCTCTGAAAAAATCACCATACTGAAAATTTAGGCTTATACATTATTCGGTATAGTCTGAAACAAAAGTATCGAAAACCACTGTTCTGAAATGAAATAATTGTAGTTTTATAATCCAATTAATACAGTTGAACTCTTGCGAATATTTTTTACTAACTGTTTACTTTCGAATAGCGCGTCCAGATTCTTAAGCCGATAACTCTGAGCTGTAGCCATCATATTATTTTACGACGTTTTCGGTCGCTCTGAATACTTCTGTGTTATCTCTTTTTTGCAATTAAATAATCTCATGATGTGCACGTGTAGCTGATTAAAACTACTGCAGACGGAATCGATGGCGGCAGAACTTGTTAGTACTTCCTTAATTAACGTTCCTAATTAGTAAATAATGATTTTATTCACTTGATCAGTTTTTATAAATGTACTGCGACCGGACGGAAAATTTTGTCACATTTTCATGGAGACAAGTTTTATAAAACCATGTTTCCTCTTTTCAACGTAACCTACTAAACTGAAGGCGGATTATTGGAAGTAAAATTGCAGATAAGCGTCCCGCAGGAATATAGTAGCACAGAAAAGATCCATTACAATAACTTTAAAGGACTTCGAATCATTTTATCCTCGGTAACAGCAGTGTAATAGCATACACAGAATACACTCCTGGAAATGGAAAAAAGAACACATTGACACCGGTGTGTCAGACCCACCATACTTGCTCCGGACACTGCGAGAGGGCTGTACAAGCAATGATCACACGCACGGCACAGCGGACACACCAGGAACCGCGGTGTTGGCCGTCGAATGGCGCTAGCTGCGCAGCATTTGTGCACCGCCGCCGTCAGTGTCAGCCAGTTTGCCGTGGCATACGGAGCTCCATCGCAGTCTTTAACACTGGTAGCATGCCGCGACAGCGTGGACGTGAGCCGTATGTGCAGTTGACGGACTTTGAGCGAGGGCGTATAGTGGGCATGCGGGAGGCCGGGTGGACGTACCGCCGAATTGCTCAACACGTGGGGCGTGAGGTCTCCACAGTACATCGATGTTGTCGCCAGTGGTCGGCGGAAGGTGCACGTGCCCGTCGACCTGGGACCGGACCGCAGCGACGCACGGATGCACGCCAAGACCGTAGGATCCTACGCAGTGCCGTAGGGGACCGCACCGCCACTTCCCAGCAAATTAGGGACACTGTTGCTCCTGGGGTATCGGCGAGGACCATTCGCAACCGTCTCCATGAAGCTGGGCTACGGTCCCGCACACCGTTAGGCCGTCTTCCGCTCACGCCCCAACATCGTGCAGCCCGCCTCCAGTGGTGTCGCGACAGGCGTGAATGGAGGGACGAATGGAGACGTGTCGTCTTCAGCGATGAGAGTCGCTTCTGCCTTGGTGCCAATGATGGTCGTATGCGTGTTTGGCGCCGTGCAGGTGAGCGCCACAATCAGGACTGCATACGACCGAGGCACACAGGGCCAACACCCGGCATCATGGTGTGGGGAGCGATCTCCTACACTGGCCGTACGCCACTGGTGATCGTCGAGGGGACACTGAATAGTGCACAGTACATCCAAACCGTCATCGAACCCATCGTTCTACCATTCCTTGACCGGCAAGGGAACTTGCTGTTCCAACAGGACAATGCACGTCCGCATGTATCCCATGCTACCCAACGTGCTCTAGAAGGTGTAAGTCAACTACCCTGGCCAGCAAGATCTCCGGATCTGTCCCCCATTGAGCATGTTTGGGACTGGATGAAGCGTCGTCTCACGCGGTCTGCACGTCCAGCACGAACGCTGGTCCAACTGAGGCACCAGGTGGAAATGGCATGGCAAGCCGTTCCACAGGACTACATCCAGCATCTCTACGATCGTCTCCATGGGAGAATAGCAGCCTGCATTGCTGCGAAAGGTGGATATACACTGTACTAGGGCCGACATTGTGCATGCACTGTTGCCTGTGTCTATGTGCCTGTGGTTCTGTCAGTGTGATCATGTGATGTATCTGACCCCAGGAATGTGTCAATAAAGTTTCCCCTTCCTGGGACAATGAATTCACGGTGTTCTTATTTCAATTTCCAGGAGTGTAGATGACTAACAGGTCGCAGTAAACAGATTATTGCCAAAACCACGTTAAAATATGCATCAACACTATCGCCTCCAACAACTGTTATGAAATCCCTCTCTCTATGATGAAGAAAAGTATTAATTTCTTCAGTTGTACATTTAACGTATGTCAGAAGTACGCAGTAACACATTTCTAACCTATCTGTTTAATCAGTCACTATCAGAAGGGATCGCTTAGAACTCTGAAGCATCATCTTCTTATCAATTCTATCCCAGGCGAAAACTTGATCCTATATTGTTATTTGAGGATCGGACTCCCTTAGTGACTAAATGTGTTGTTATCACTCTTCAGTCAGCCAGAAGGTATTACAGGCATAAAATACAAGTTCCAGGGTGACTTAGGCCACATGTTCACTGTATTAACGGCTATTGAACAACACAGTTTCTGGGATTCGAAACGACCGAAAACAAATAGAGGAGGTGAGCGTAGTTGTCACAGCAGCAAGAGTGTAATTAAAAGGGAAATGAGCAAATGCGAGATTATTTAACAAAATATTTACACAGCTTTTATTGGAAATTCATTTGAAAATTTCGGATTGAACTATTTTTCCTAACGGGCAAATTAAAAAGCGCATTGGTAGACACAGGTAAGCGTAATCATATATGTGTAGCTAAGCAGCGGACAAGTGTACTGCCTGTGCCCACGAGTCTTCTCGATCAGCTTCGCCATTGCAGCTGTATACGAATGAGGCAAATGGAGATTGGTCATTGTTCTTTGTAAACAGAACTGGTCGTGCACACTGAAGTAGTTTCAATGAAGAATCTAAGAAACTGTACGAAGCGAAAAAACATGTTTGATTACGTGACTGGTACCAGCAATGTTGTATGGCGCCAAACCAAGAGTGTGACGTGAAAAGTACTCGACTCCTTTGGAGACCCAAAGTCTAAGACGTGTAGAGAAGTTGTTACATTTTCCACCGCAGTCTCGGTTATACGGCTCACCAAAGTATCATCTTTCTCCGTAGCTACACCTAAAGAAAGCTGAATGCTCTGCAAAGGAGTTCATTCTTAAACCGTCACAGCCATTATTCTAATATCACTATTGGCTGACCCACTCAAGCTATAGACCAAGAAAAGTAACATGTAGTTATTTCACTTCTTTAGAAATTTATTAGGCAATTCCACGTCAACACAGCCATCAACAATATAATATCCTAAACATATTGGGCTATAAATCAATTGTTTAATTTGAAGTGTTTGTAAGTACAGTCTCGCTCTGCTAAAAGAAAATGAAATTGCAGATCGAAAATATTGCAGTGAGGTCCTTTAGCAGGTACTATATTCCCAATGTATAGTGACCTGTTCGGAAATGTTGTACACGTGGAAATTAATTCCACAAGTACTTTTATGTAATTACAAATGTGGTTTATTTACATTAGATTTCAAGTGGAACTGAGAGTTCTGGCCCTTATGTGCTCTCTATTGATCAATTCCATAGCCACGTTCGTACGCCAGATGCTGACAGCACCTTACCAAATCAAATAATTGTACGTGTTCGACATTCGATGGAGTAGTTCATTACCACGCCGATATAAGCTCACGAAGGACAAAATACGTTTACGACTGCTGAGGCGCACCACTACTGATAAAACTCCAAATCTGTCCACAGTTTCATTCAGTTTCTCTAAGTCACCTTCTTTAAAATTAATACACACAAAACAATTGCTCTATACATCGTTCTTCAAGATTATTTAATCTACGAACATGGGCAGATTATCCGTTTTGGTATCCGCTTTATAGAAATTATGATTAATGTATATTTATCATCTCCTCCCATGAATTTGCCATGTATTCCGTTACGTCGCACGTTACTATTGTTTCGTCTTAAAAAACCATTTCCAGCCATTCGCTTCACACCACTTAGCTGAAGTTCCGATATTAAGAAACGCAATAAGGTAAGGAGTAGCGTGTATAGTGTTTAAAAGGAGAAACAACCACTCGCAGGAAGCGTGCTCCACATTTCATCCATTCCGTAGAAAATCGTCCTTACTGATGTTTCTGCATTTTTCGTTCGACCACATTAATTAAGAGAATATTGCTTGAAGTATAGGGTGATGGGCTCTCCTCGTGTTAACCCCTTTCAAATGATATGAACGTTAACACAATATGAAAGTCCCATTAGGCCTACGCTGAACACATCATGAGCGAATGAAATGCTGCGGAACAAGCGTCTGAATTCTCCAAACTAAGAATACTAATTGTCGAAGATTTTTTGTTTTAGATGGAGGCCATTAGACCAGAAACAATAATGACCATTGGCCCTACATATTATGGTTCACAATGTTTTACATAGAACCTAATTGTGTAAGCATACACTTATATTTCGAATTTATACTAAATAGGACATTGCACACGTAATAACGAAATATGAGAAATATAATCCCCCTAAAATTACTACTCTGTCAAGTGTTTTATAAGCAGCGAACTATGTACGTGGGTTGCAACTTAAATACTAGGAACTATTTATTCACAAGCGACACAAAAGCGTCACAAAAGAGTTACATGTTTACACCTGTTACTGCCCTTCAAAGTGGTCACCAGCGTTGAGTAGAACCCGTTGCCAGCAATGTGGAAGGTGTAGTATACCGTTAGCAGAGCCTGTTCTGTTGATTGTGCGAATGGAGCAGTCTACTGCCTATCGAATTTTTGGAAGAGTTCTGAAGCGGTTCCTTCGTCTTCGGAATCAAATTAAAGTCACAAGGACTTAAGTCCGGGGAGTATGGTGGATGGTACAGTACTTCCCAGTCCCATCGACGGAACGGAACAGTCACAGCTTGCGTTTTATGCGCCGGAGCTTTGTCGTGCAAAGTAATGGATGGATTGCGCAAAACTGTCGCCGCTTCTTTCGAAAAGCTGGTCGCAGGTGATACTCCAAAAACGAACAGTAATACTGTGCATTGGCGGTCTGCCGAGGAGGAACGTTATGCGTTAGGATAACATCATCACTGTCGTGCACGAGAGTCACCATAACTTTAGACCGCTCCGTTCGCACCATCAGCAGAACAGGCTCTGCTAACGATATACTACGCCTTCCACATCGCTGACTCCGGGTTCTACACAACGCTGGTGACTACTTTGAAGGACAGTAACAGGTGCAAACATCTAACTCTTTTTTATCGGTTGTGAATAAACAGTTGCCACTATTTAAGTTCCAATCCTCGTATAAATGTACAGAAGCGACAAAGAAACTGGTATAGCCATGCGTATTCAAATATAGATATATGTAAGCAGGCAGAATATGGCGTTTCGGTCGGCAACGTCTATACAACACAACAAGTGTCTGGCTCAGTTACTAGATCGGTGACTGCTGCTACAATGGCAGGTTATCAAGATTTAAGTGAGTTTGAACATGGTGTTATAGTCGACGCACAAGCGGTAGGACAGCATATCCGAGAATAATGAAGTTGGGCTCTTCCCGTACGACCATTTCACGAGTATACTATGAATATCAGGAATCCGATAAAGAATCATATATCAGACATTCATGCGGCCGGAAAAAGATCCTGAAAGAACGGGACCAACGACAACTGAAGAGAATCGTTCTATGTGACAGAAGTGCAAACCTTCCGCAGATTGCTGGAGATTTCTATGCTGGGCCATTAACAAGTGTCACCGAGCGAAATATTCAACTAAAGGTCATCGATACGGGTTTTTGGAACCAAAGGCTCACTCGTGTACCCTTGATGACTGCATGACACAAAGTTCTACGCCTCGCCTGGGCCTGTCAACACCGACAAGTTGCAACGAGTGGATGGACATGTACAGGTATGGAGACACCCTCATCAATCCATGGGCCCTGCCTGTCCGCAGGGGACAGTTCAACCTGGTGGAGGCTCTGTAATGGTGTGGGCGTATGCAGTTGGGATGATATGGGACCACTGATAGGTCTACATACGACTCCGCCAGGTGACACGTACATAAGCATCCTGTCTGATCACCTGCATCCATTCATGTTCATTGTGCATTCCGACAGAGTAATTCCAGTAGAATAATGCTACACCCAATACGTCCAGAATTGGTACAGCGTGGAGCCAGGAACACTTTCGCTGCCTACAAAACTCTCGAGACATGAATATTATTAAGCATATCTGGGATGCCTTGCAACGTGCTGTTAAGAAGAGATCACACCCTCGTACTCTTACCGATTTATGGACAGCCCTGCAGGATTCATGTGTCTATTTCCTCCAGCACTTCTCGCGGGGATCCAACACGATATTAGGCAGATTTACCAGTATCTTTGGTTCTTCACTGTAGTATGCTAGCGATGTTGAGGACTTCAAATAATCAACTTAATAAGAGAGATGCTGAGAAATCTACTACAATCCTAATCAGAAAGACTGAAGAGGCAACTGCCATTTCTTGAGGCGTTCACAACGGAGAAAGAAAAGGGATAGACTGAGTTGGGATTATAGTGGGGTGGGGAATGCATTTTTGGCCTTGGCTGTATCAGGATGGGTTTCCTTATAGAAAATTGGAATTGATTCGAGGTCCACCGAGCGAAAACACCAAAGGCATAGAAGGTGCATAGAAGTCAAGTTATATTTGTAACAACATAGTACTTTCTCTTGTTTGATCATCGAACTTTATCTGATCATTAACTGTATTAGAGAAAGATAAGAATGTGTTTAAACTTGATGAGGTGGTAAAATATACCAACTGGAAATGGCAGTTTTTAAAGAACGTGTGGTAGATCGTGTATGAATGATACCAAGTAATGTGTGAAAATGTATTTATAGTTTGGATACAATTGGTAGTTACAAACTTTATGTCAGGATGAATGAGACATTTGTAAATATGAGCAATGGTGGAAGAACGAACATACCAACGTAGCCTGTTAGTAGCTTTAGTCTACTATAGTGTAGACGACGTATGCAGATATCTGACACCTCATAGTACTGTTGCCAGCTTTCAACTGCGAAGGGTTAACAGTTGCAGCCTACAACAGCAGGCGTCGACGGAGCTGTGACAACTCTGAGACATTGCTATAAACCCATTTAAAAAATCTAGTGCAGTTGTTGGTTGAGATTGGACCGCAATGATGGCGCGCCCAACCCACTGCTACTGTCTGGGATCCACTTACGCCCACTCAGCTACAGTCAAGTGCTATGATGTTCCAACCAACCTTCAAGATCAGAGACAATCAATACCTTTGTTAACATTTGGAATGCATGAAAGTTTGTGGAACAGTTGATATGCAAATGATTGAAATTTTGCCTGCATCTAACCCCGAGCTAGCAAAGGTTAATCTGAATAGTTCGTTGAAGTAATTCAAATACTATGTGGCTCCCCCCTTTCGAAAGGAAGTCTTATGTGGTCAAGATGAATCACCATACGTAACTGACAAAATATTCATCAACTGTATTTGAGGTACAACTTATACTGGTTTTGTATGCCAAAAAACGGGGTTGTAGGGCTGCACAAGCCTCGTCGTCTGCCACGCACTGATGCAGAGTAGTTTCCTTGAGTCAGGGTATATGCGCATGTGATTATGTGTCATTTATTTCGTATTCCTGTAACATATAGATGCAGGCACTACTTATTTTACAATTACTTTCAAGCATCCGACAGTTTGAGAGTTCAAGCACAGTAATTATTCAGTAACCATCATATCTATATCTCCATTTTTAATTTATTTGAGTGCAGATTCCAACCTATTAGCGATGCCTGCTGTAAAGAAGTAAATCTGTAATTGTTATTTCTGATCTTGGCTTTAAAAATATCTAATTCAGGTGTTTGATCTTGGCTTTAAAATTTTCGATGGCTGACTCACTTCAGACTTCAGTAACTGCCACAAAATCCAAACAATTATAGATCCTCGAAATTATTCTTCTGTCGATGAATTCAGATTAAAATAAATAGCATCGTAGTTTTCAAAACACTCACTCATATGAAAATTCTTGAAAGATAAGAAAGTTAATCTTCATATTGACTAGTGTATTTTATTACAACGTATGTCCCACAAGAACACCAATCGTTCGAGGTCAACACTTGAACCCACTTAATCATTATTACTTTTCCTTTGATCATACTCTACTATGTTTGTTGAAGACAATTCCATTTACTTTCATGCAAATCAGAGGGCGATAACCAAAGACGTAGAACTAGGTGGAGTTGTCATTACGTCAGATGCTTGAATTCAACATCCGCCATCTTAGCTGCGCCAAAACATTATCTTCAGGTCTTTTTATTCCGTCCAGAACATATAAAGCACTGAGTTCACTCACAGTCAGGAAAAATTTCCGAACACAAATTCCAAAACACTGAACAGTTAACATACTACATAGTCCTCTGCAGGAAAGTGTAAAATACGATGTCGCAGAAGAGAGAAAATGAATATTGAATCAATAAAATGATGGCTTCCTGTGGTAGTATGCTTCACGGATTGACGTATTGGGAACAGGAAGCTCAGCTGGTAATCCTTACAGACTGATTCTTTCATCACAGGTTTTATCGACTTCAAACTGTTTGGTACCTTGATCTCTTAAAACATGTCTGCTTTCCTCTTCCACAGTTCGTTTTAAGTCGTTAGATGTCGTTCCTGCTTCATAAAGTTTGTATATAAGTCACACCATTCTCGTTGTTTACCAGTAAATGAAGTTTAAAACTGTCGGTTCTGAATTTGTCACACACTGGATATGTTTCAGTTCCGGTGTACCCACAAGTTATGTTGCATTCAGTCAAAAAAAAATCGATATTGTTCGTATGACACAGAGTTTTGAGAATTTTTCTCTGGATGCAACTGGTGTGGCTTTCGAATGTCAGTGGCTTTAGATGTTGATGCAATTTAGATATAATCTCTCCCATGTGTCTTCTTGGTACAGTGGTGTGTATTCTCTTATCTCCACATGTGCTTTCACTATAGTTGCCAATGCCTTTTTAAGAGCAATAACATGTATCTTGGTGCTATGCTAAGAATGCTGATTGACATACCTATACATCCTATAAATATCCGACTCTATTAGTATGCACCTTATAGGAAAATCAGGACATGCAGCTTCATTTGGGCTTTTCGCATCACAGGATTTATACCGATAAGCTGAATCTGAAAAGTTTTGTGTATCATAGGACGTAATTTGAATCAGTTCTTTTATTGCTCTAGTCCTTTCTATACATTGGGCACTCTGAAAACATCTCAACAATATGCTGTTACAATCCTCACTTTTAACGTGACTTATGAAGAGTAACCTATTTGAAGAATTAGAAATACGCCCAAAGCCTTTTCCTTTGGTTGGACTTGTATCCTGCACAGGACTGGAATGTTCATCTTCACTCTGTCGCATGAGTTTTGCTGCTCAACTTACTGAGAAATACTCCTTTTCCAGCCTGCTTATGCATGATGTATCGCAATTTTATATCGGTCTCTGCTTTATTACTAAACAATGTAACAGTTCGAACTTCGTTTACAGTGTGTGAGTGACTGGCAACTACTGTTGGAAAGTCACTAACGAGGAACTATAGCGCTATAAAGTGAAACACAAAAAGAGGAAAAAAAGCAATAAGTTGAAATTAGACGTTGATTATTCTTCCTCAGCACCGAGTGAATCTTGATAGTTTTTCTCAAGTACATCAAAAGTTTAAAACGGATTTTCGAGCACCTTGATATAACAGGGAAAGGAAATGAAAAGAATCTTGCCACCTTATATAACTTCCACTCGTCTATGAGATGACATTCTAAACTCAATTTTAAGTTTTGGTGGACGTTATCTGATGTGTACCTTTCAAATGCACTGTACATAATACACGGTGGTTGTTATATATTAACGTTTAAAACCCCGAAGCGATGTGCATGACTCTGAGACAAATGAATTATTTTCGGACTCATTGGGTCGCAAATGCTTGAAAACTTCCAAAAAGTGGATGACGCATGTAGGACATGTGAGGTCACCAGATGTATCTCGCCGCACGCGCAGCGGTTGTGCTTTTCGATTCCACCCTCACCGGAGGAAAGCAGTATTGCATATCGCTCCTCTAGGCTACTCTGTTTCTGTTCTTGCATGGTCCGGTATGATACGGTAATGCTCGTGACAGTGGCAAAACAAGACTATCTGTTTACATTTAACGAGTTTGCGGACATGCATCGCTGCTGTTATGGTGTCGCGAACTGCAAAGCGCTCCCAGCAAAACTTATTTACACACAACATTTTTCCACGGCGTACCTTACTTTTTGAAGTATCATTTATGGCTCCGGATCGTCGAATACGTTATACAGGGACTTTGCACAAAACTAAACACTGCAAGCAAACAAATGTACTGAGAGAAGATAACACAGTGGTCAGACGTACTGTATTCCGAAATAACGGTTAATCATCAGACTGGTATTAACGTATGAATTTATTTCTACTTTGCGGTATTTGTTTTATGAGTTTTTATGTGAACGCTTAAAAAGTATGTTTCCTAAATCCGTATAGTGGCTTAAAATCTTGTTTTGTTTCGAGTGCTTAAACACTCCGCCTCATTGTAAAGTTATATCAATAATTTCAATATTTCAGGGTCTCAGACTTGCTGCAAATGTTAGGATTTGCCCGCACGTAGGAGAATGAATGGAGGAAGCTGCTTTGGCACGTGTACAGCAGGATACTGGAATGAGCATACGACAAGTCCAGTCGCGGGCCAGTTGGGTGTCTCACACTGAACGGTATGGCGTGAGCGGAACTGAAATAACCCCTAATGAGTACCACAAGCCTAAATTGCACAAGCTAGACGGAAGGGATTGTGCGCCTCGTACAGAATCTTGTGAACTGTTTCGTGTGCATCAGAAACAGGATCCTAACATTACTTCCGTGGTCATGTTTACCGATGAAGCAACAGTTAAAGAAGAAGGAATTTCCAAGACTAAAAATAATATTTATTTGTCTGATGCCAACCCACATGAAACGTAGGAGTATGTTCGTCAAGACAACAATTTAAGAGTAATGTAATGGCGGGAATTTAAGACAACCAGATAAATGACTCTACATTTTACCTGCTAATTTATAGGTCCATAATTACTTATTCTTTCTGAGGGATGTTCTGTCAGATCCATTTGAAGTTATTTCTCTGGAAGTAACAATAAATCTGTCGCTACAGCAAGACGAAGCTCCATCCGATTGTACCATCACAACAGGAAATTATGTACATTACCAGTAATTACGTAAATGGATTGGGTGACGCGGAACAGTTTGGTGGCTAGCAAGATCCCCTTATTGAAGACCACTAGATTTTATTGTGACTTCTTTGAACGTTGTGTGGTTGTTTAGCAGAATAGGGGCCTTTCATGAACGGGGAATTCAGATATTAATTTATTCTACATCTAATATCAAGTATTTAAAAATATACATAAATTTGTTGCTGAAGTTGCAGAGTCAGTTGCTAACAGTAGATTTGAAAGTATAAATATATATACATATACAAAAGATTAAATAATCTGTCATTCTATTGATGTTCATTCAGAAGATGTCGAGCGCTGGTAGCTATGAAAATCTGTAAATGTTATTCATCTGCAAAAACGCAAAATAGGCTCAGTTTAGGAATGTTAGAACATAAGTACACCAGCTGCTGGAGCTCTGGAGAAGGAACCCTTACACCTCATATTCTGCGCCATAATCGTTGGTGGCAGTGCCCTTGCGCAGCAGTGGCGGCTGTAGGAAACGCGGAAGGTTAACTGGTGACGCGCGTATTTGAAAGTGCGGCCGACCGGATAGAAGCCGATACCGCATGCCTTGTCTTTTAGCATTCGTACGAAAGAACTAGTCTACAATTCACCAGTAGAGTCCCAAATTGGCTCCACACCATACATAGACGTTGCCGCTGTGGCAGTCCAAAATACGGAGGATATTTTCGAGTATGTGCGTGAATGGATGAGTGAGAGATGCTATACTTGCAGTCAGGAAAACGGTATACACGTGATCTGTTGTAGACGAACAAGTTGTAAAATTATTTTCCTCGCCGTAAAGAAGCAAAAACTCTTCTTATTTTGTGATTCTTTCTTTTTCCCCTTTGATTATTTTTTACAGGGAGTATTTGATAAAGATAACCTAAGTTTACTGGTTCCGACGCAATTTGGCAGCTTATACTCATGTACTTGTGACGCAATAAGGTAGTCTTTTGTTGTACTGAATTTGGCGTCCTGTTCAAATAAACCTGTTCACAGAGAACATCATCCACACTGTCCATCTCCGGCCGTTGTGGCCGAGCGATTCTAGGCGCTTCAGTCCGGAATTGCGCGGCTGCTACGGTCGCAAGTTCGAGTCCAACCCCGGGCATAGAGGTGTGCGATGTCCTTAGGTTAGTTACGTTTAAGTAGTTCTAAGTCTAGGGGACTGACGACCCCAGATGTTAAGCCCCATAATAATCAGAGCCATTTGAAATATTTCTTGAACCTCTGTCCATCCACTGGTCACTAGATCATCCTTAATCAAGTCCATCCATCGGGTTCCAGTTCTTCCTTGAGATATTTTCCCATCCATCTGTCTCTCCAAATCTATTTTGGCTGTTCTACTTGCTTCCATTCTAATCACATGCCCGTACCAAGTTGCCTTGTCGGTGGGTCCGTTGACTGTCGGTTGGGTTGTCGTCGGATCGAGAATGGTTGGGCCGACTGCCTGTCTCACCTAAGAGAACATCAGTATTTCAAGTGCTGGTCGACTCCCGAAATTTCTGAAATGGTTCAAATGGCTCTGAGCACTATGGGACTTAACTACTGAGGTCATCAGTCCCCTAGAACTTAGAACTACTTAAACCTAACTAACCTAAGGACATCACACACATCCATGCCCGAGGCAGGATTCGAACCTGCGACCGTAGCGGTCACGCGGTTCCAAACTGACGCGCTTAGAACCGCACGGCCACACCGGCCGGCGAAATTTCTGAGCACCGTTATCTGCACTGCATTTTGTAATTTTTTTTGTATTTGTATGGCTCATAGCCGATGGTTTTGAATATATTTGAATTGTTTTTAGTGGTGTTTTAAGTCATGGGCCTTCAGCCACTTTAAAATTAAAGTTCCTTGCTTCTCAAGTGTTAGATTGCTTGGGCCTTCAGCCTGATTAATATATTGTTTAAAGATAAAGCCATAGGCCTTCTGCCTACTAAAAATTATTTTAGTTGTGTTTTAATTAATGGGCCTTCAGCCATTTTAAAATTAAAGTTACTTGCTTGTCAAGTATTAGATTATTTGGGGCCTTCAGCCTAATTTAAGATAAGGCTTTTTTGATTAAATTTATTTTTCCTTGAGCTTTAAGTCATGGGGCCTTTAGCCGTTTTTAAATTAAGGGTCGTTTTGTTTTCAAGCGTCAGATAGTTTCGGGCCTTTTGCCTTGTTTCTTTTTTTTTGTTTAATTTTACCTTGAGTCTTAAATCATGGGCCTTCGGCCGTCTTTAAATTAAGGTCGTGGCTTTTCAAGTGTTAGATTTTGGGCCTTCAACCAAATTGTAGAACTTACTTAACGTGAGGCCTTCTGCTCTCTAAATATCCTCCTTGGCGTCTGGATTTTGAGATAATGGATTTTTACCCTTTTTTAAAATTAAAGTGGTTGAGAACTTAAGAAATAACATAGTGTGGCCGTTCAGCCGATAACTAAGTTCAAAAATTTGTGATGTAATGTTTGGTCAAATATTAAAGTTATATGTGTTCGAGTGTAACTGACAGCCACTCATTTACTCCCCTTTCCACAATTCCAAGTACCTTTCGTGTCCTGTGGGTTTAGTAGGGCGTACCACTCATTAGTCGAGTCCATGCCACGTCGTGATGCCGCACTTGTGCATGCCCGCAGGGACCATACTCGATATTAGACAGGCGTACACGTTTCTTTGCCAGTCAGTTTCAAAGAAGAATACTGAGCTTTTCAATGCAGTAAACGGCGGAAAGTGATTGACTTCAGATTAAAGTTTCGTTCTGAAAATTATCTGCCCTTCACATAACCACTTCGATAATCATCTACTTTACCTTCTAGTGTGGGTTCTACCCAGTTCGGCCTAATGTTGTGAAATACATAATATGAAACTGATTACAACGAAACTTCTGTGAGGTTGTTAACATTTTCTTTAATGTGTTTCTTATTTATTGGATGAACGATAGCTACTTTTGTTACCAAGTTAAAAAACTCAGTTACAGTGCCCACCACATAAGCCTACTCAACAGATCCTTTAAACTTAGTGACCATTTTAGCGCCATCTGATGCATCAATACTTCAAATTTCGTTCTGTATGGATTATATTGGATTTATGTCATGCCATATTTCAAGCTTAACATCCTCATCTCAGAGTAATTTCTTTCAACCTTGTTCAATTGCTGTGAAGCATGAACTACTGGATGCTTCTTATCATGGTACGCATTCCAGTCAATTTTATCAAATATCCAGGTCTCCTATGGAGAAGTATTTACAGTGTCCTATTACATGGTTGGCAGCACCACACGATAATATTTATCCTCTATCTGATATTATCAACAGAAGACTAGTTGTTAATGTCTCCTTCAATTTTTCAAATCCAGTTTGACATTCTGTTTTCCACTGGAACATCACACATTTCTTTAACAAATGTGTGACTGATCATGCCATATCTGCAAATCCCCTTACTGACTTCCTGCAGTAATGAGCTGAGCCCACAAATGACTGTAATGCTTCACTCATCTTAGATGCTTAGAAACGTCACACTGCATCTGCCAATCTGTGATCAGTTTTCGAACCAACCTGGCTAATCACGTGTTGTAGGTAGTTCACTACGCTTAATCGAAGATGACACTTATTGATACTTAAGGTCACGTGTAAAGTATGTAGTCTCTTAAGTATTTTCCTTAATTGTTGCAAATGATCGTCCACATCTCATGAAAATACGATGATATTATCAAGGTACATCGTGCCTCGTCTCGCCCTCAAACCCATTAATCATGAACTGTTGAAATTTGGCTGACGCATGTATAAAGGAAATAGCATCTGCTGATATTGGTAGGAACCCCAGGGAACTGTAAATATAGTCTTAGGTTGGTTGTCTAGTACTCTTCCCAATTAATGGTATCCACTTGTCAGGTCTAGTGTGGAAAAGTATTTAAACGGTCTCCAGTTAACCAGAGTACGGATAATATTAACTACTGGATATACACCCGCAGTTTTTCTACTCTCAGGGAGCAATAATTACAATGGAATATATGTTTCCTTCTAACATTTGATGATTTTTTTTGGTAATATAACGAGCAGTGCTTCCCAGAGACTTCAACGTTTCTCAATTGTGCCATCGTTCATTTTCTGGTTAATAATCTCTTCTATTGTTGGCTATAAGTCATTGGCTACCCTGTATATTTTCCAATACGTCACTAATTTATTTGCTTTTGGAATCCTAAATTTCTTTATCGGGTTTCCAGAAATGGACCACAAGTATTAACCAGGTCCCACAACTCCAACAATAGCTTTTCCATGACTATCGTCTCTGCTCCCATCAGATGCTTATCTTCCGAACATCATGCAACAGCACTTTCGGTTTGCTATTGCTATGGTCCATACTTGAACTGTCTAGAAGGCCCTGACATTGAACATCTAAATTGGCAACCAACTATATTTCAGCCAAACCTATCTCAGTTACACTTCAGGAACCTTATTTTAACTGTAGCATACGACAGTTCGGCATATAAAACATCACAATGTATCTAATACATCGTTCTCCTCCAATGGTTCTGCTATACACAGTATTTTGACTTGTAGTTTCGGTCGCATGTTCACCCAAGGCAAATTCTCTGTGCTTTGAGGCACAATATCACACAGATCAGTTATGCTTCATCCTTCACTAGGGATGAGCGTAGCAGCAGCATGCAACTGGCAACGGCTTCCCCCAATCAGAACCAGGCCCCAACTAGTTGCAGCAACTGTTGCCAACCATAAAGTTTTGCATGATGTTGATACAGGAAATATAGTAGGGCAAATCATCGATAGTGTCTCGGACCTGTTTTGCTCAAAACCTGTAAAGCTAATATTACTTAACCTACTGATACTATGTTTTTAATCCTTATCCATGCTGCCTTCGTAGCATAGTGCCTAACCACCTCTTGCCCAAGGGATTCAGACCTGCCCTATATCCATAAACCCGTTTGTCTGATAATAATCACCTGTGGTCTCCACTTTCTACTATGCAGAAGAAAAATTTACTGGGTATGCTGATGGCCGGATTTGGAGTTCATGTCGGTGTTTAAAGACCCTTTCTTAATATTATTTTTGCTGCCATTTTGACCGTTATATCTATAGAACTGCTCTAGGCTCCAAAAACTTACTAAAGCATCCAATGTTCTGTATTCTGTTTCTGCCAAATAACTTTGTCTCCTTTTTCATCCGCAGTCAGATCATTGGTGTTGGCGTAATTCTTTCCTCACCTATCCACAAAACATTCTACTGACTGATTCCGCCTCTGTAAATCAGAACTTGGTTGTTCAAGAAGGAATTAATAGGTATTTTGCTTCTTATATCGCTGCACTAGACATTCTTTAAGGTCACGTACGTAGTGGTACATAACATTAGTCTTTGCTTCAACCGTCAAGGGCAATTTCATCATTTGCAACAACCGGATCACTTGTCCTCAAACCCAACGAGAAACAAAACAGAAACAACACTAATAACAAAATGATACAAGGAGAAAGGCATTTGATGTAGTACTATCATTACACTTCTTCCACCAACTTAACATCTCCACCTGAGTGGCTGCTCGCAACTTTACACATCTGTAAACAATGGGTTACCTCCTCACTCGTTATGGGCTTCATTGCCCGTACTAACTACTGTAAACTAACATACATTTGTCTCATTCTGCGTGTGTCAGATCAAATGTTCATCAGAACTTAATGCCACACACTGTACACTAACCACAAGAAAAGTTTCAGCATTAGCCCTAATGCTGTCTTGATACTACTCAAAGTGGATCAGATATAGTTCATGATGCAGCTTTCGCAGCTACACTTCTGATATCCCCTTTTGTAGTGGATGATGCGGCTGTGCTGCTAGTAATCACACACACACACCCCTTCGCCTAGGCTGAAACAGTGTGGCAGGTAGGTATCGGGTTGGTGACCAGTGTCCCACCATGAAACCAGAGATTACAGATAATCTTACATTCACTACAGGCTGCTTTAGTTGTGACCACATTAGACATAGGCCAATACTTCCAAGTTATATGCAACACTCGGATGGTAAAGTACGCTTGAGCCAGGAAGCAACCCCTTGTTACAGGCAGGGGCGGCATTCACTGCAGCAGCAGCCAGGGTGGTTAGCGTTCCCGTGGTGTTGTGTTGAGCCTTACCCTGATGCAAATCAGCTTGCAGTTGCTGGAGTAGGCAACCATGCCAGCCGCTGCTAATACATAGCCCAGTGTGAGGTGCATCAGAGTGCACACTGGCGATGTGTGCCCGTACAGGCCATCAGTCACCCATAAAGCTACCTATACAAGGCGACGATTAGCAATCATATTGGCCCCCACAGGTGGTGCCAGCTGCGCTGTCGGGTGGCACAGGCATGGATTAGAATATCCCAGTGTGGAGAAGCCAGTATCAGATTGAAGTCAACCAGCAGGTAACCCATTGGTAGGTAGGCCCCAAGACAGCAGTATTTGCGCTTAGACAGCAGATCTACAACAAGTGAAGGGAGTACCTGTCAGCAGCTGCTTGATGACCTATATCTTAGCAACACCTGGCATAGTTTTCACCTCCTGATGGTGATTGACAACTACCTCTGTAAAATAGGTAATATTTAGGTGTTACTGGTCTGATACTATTCGGCCGGCCGGAGTGGCCGTGCAGTTCTAGGCGCTACAGTCTGGAGCCGAGCGACCGCTAAGGTCGCTGGTTCGAATCCTGCCTCGGGCATGGATGCGTGTGCTGTCCTTAGGTTAGTTAGGTTTAATTTGTTCTAAGTTCTAGGCGACTGATGACCTCGGAAGTTAAGTCGCATAGTGCTCAGAGACTTTTTTTCTGATACTATTTCTGAGCTTTAAGAGAACTGAAGTAACTAGCATCCCTGCTGGGAAATAATAACATTATGTCAGCAACTACACAGTCGTTCCTGTAGTAGTGTACTACATCTGAATATGGGTTCTTTTGCAAGAACCCCTATTAGCGTCTTGAAGTCGATGTTTCTCAAGTCACTTTTGCAACGATATCTACTGTTAATTCAGTCACCGAAGTATGCTGTTTCGAAAGGTCAGGCCACAGCACAATGGCGAATATCTCATATGGTCTACCTTATGAGGTAGTGTGATAAGTGTAACTCTGTTTTCCTTCTCAGCACATGTGGCTAAAATAACGTTACACACTGCCTGTCATGGTTGTTCGTCAGTTTTCCTTTCCTGTGGTCATGGTTGTTTGTCAGTTTTCCTTTCCTGTTGTTGGTGCCTTACAGATATTCCAAGGCCTTTGTATCATCGTTTCATCATGGTGCCAGGTATTTATTAGTATTTAAAAAATTCGAATGGGAAGTATATTACATCCTGGGTGTGGTTTATCTGATTCAATAAGAAGTGCATAATTTGTCCAAAAACAGCCTCTTTTGGAACTAAGACCATATTCTCATGTACATTCGAATACTAAGATGCTACTCTCTCTGGTAGCACAGGATTTCTGTTACTGTTGTGACTTTTTACATAATATCTTAGTTTTTTCCTGGCGCCCAGTTTACTCTCCCAGCCTTATCATTTGCCTCTAGGAGTACTACTCTATTTCCTGAATTATTTGAAGCAAAATACTTGTTAAAATTACTTCATTATCTCAGACATAAAATAAGTGCCTCAGTAAGATATAAGAGTCTCTGGCACTCAGTGTTGAATATTGACTGATTAACCATTACCTGGGCCACTGTTCTGCCTCTTGATTTGGTACAAGTCATGGCTAATAATCACAAGAAATGATGCATGCAAATGAAGCAATAATATTCACACCAAACGTATGGAATGGTCTGTATGCCTTAGGTGATGACTTGGCTCAGATCTATGGAAACAAAAAATGATCTCACTTTGGTGTGTTCGATAAGTAATTTTGTGCAAAGAAGCTCTCCTTTTTTCAGAATTCACGGCAGGCTACCGCAAACCATTCAGTAAAAAATGGTTTGATATGGCCTGACACGAAATCTTCTCTGATGCTGATGTTTCATCTTAGCGTAGCACTTGCAACAATTATCTTCATTTACTTGCTGGATGTTTTCTAATCTCTGTCTCCCTCTACAGTTTCAACCTTCTATAGTTATCTCTGGTATCATAGAAACTATACATTAACAAGTGTACTATCACCTTACTACTTTATCTTGTCACTGTTTTCCATTTATTCCTTTCCTCGCCGATGCTATGGAGAACCTCCTCGTTTCTTACCGTATCAGTCCATGCAATTTACAACACTCTTCTCAAATGATTTTGACTGTTCAGGCGTTCTCAAAGTCCGTGTGCAGTACTCCAAATTACATTCTAACAAGTTTTTTCCTCATATTAAGCCTAGTAGACTTCTCCTGGCCACAGATGTCCTCTGTACTAATTTGCTTTTTATATCCCCGTTTCTCAGTCCGTCATGATTTATTTTGTTCCTTAACATCGTCTATCCCCAGTTTTAATGTTCTGCTTCTAGCTAATCTCATTCTCCTACTTCTCACTACTTTCATCAGGTCTGCTGAACGACTGAAGTGGGCGACTTTTAATGAAGATTACAATTTTGGTCCCTGATTGCAGAGCCTCTTGTAGTCTTCTTGCTTTCTAGCCAATCAGTCATCAATGTTGTCTGACAAAGGCACCCTTCTCAGTGGTTTGGCAGCTGACTCACCCATTGTAATAAACACCATGGTGCTGATAAAAGAGGGTCTCCCGCAATAATGTGAAGTGTCTTGCTCTTTGGCACATGGTAGGCCTCCTTTTAAGAAGACAGAAAAGCTTTTGTGGGAACTGTAGCTCGTTTAGTGAAAGCCTTTTTGATTGCAGTAATTCTCAGTTCATGAAACAGTATGTCCAGATTGCACTGGACGCCTTGTTACCGATCCACAGTAATTGTTAGCCATGCTGGGCCGCATGTCTACAAAATTCCCAATTAATACAGTTTTCCCCATAAAAGAGTAATATTTTAAATAGGTATATTGCTTTTCTTCAAAGAGTTATTTTGCTGCAGAAAAGATTATTTTCATGACTTTTGGTCATGTATAAACTAACATATCAAATTTGATTTGCATCACTGTGTCTGTCTGTAGTTCCATCTAACTAGATGATGCAATCACCATTGTCTTTTAGCTTTCTAGCCGATCAGTTATCAATGTTGTCTGACAAAGGCACCCTTCGCAGTGGGTTGGCAACTGACTCAACCGTTATAATAAACACTAAGGTGCTGCTAAAACAGAGTATTCAGCAATAATGTGAAGTGTCTTGCTCTTTGGTACATGGTAGGCCTCCTTTTAAGAAGACAGAAAAGCTTTTGTAGGATCTGTAACTCGTATAGTGAAAGCCTTATTGTTTTAATTTGTGGGGTAAGTATTCAAGTATTCTCTCGGTTTGCTTACCAAACTATCATGATTTGACCCTATATGTTATTTCATTTTACACTACTCGTAATTAAAATTGCTCCACCACGAAGATGACGTGCTATAGACGCGAAATTTAACCGACGGGAAGAAGATGCTGTGACATGCAAATGATTAGCTATTCAGAGCATTCACACAAGGTTGGCGCCGGTGGCGACACCTACAACGTGCTGACATGAGAAAAGTTTCCACCCCATTTCTCATACACCAACAGCAGTAGACCGAGTTGCCAGGTGAAACGTTATTGTGATGCCTCGTGTAAGGAGGAGAAATGCGTACCATCACGTTTCCGACTTTGATAAAGGTCGGATTGTAGCCTATCGCGATTGCGGTTTATCGCATCACGACATTGCTGCTCGCGTTGGTCGAGATCCAATGACTGTTAGCAGAATATGGAATTGATGGGTTCTGGAGGGTAATACGGAACGACGTGCTGGATCACAACGGCCTCGTATCACTAGCAGTCGAGATGACAGGCATCTTATCCCCATGGCTGTAACGGATCGTGCAGATACGTCTCGATCCCTGAGTCAACAGGTGGGGACGTTTGCAAGATAACAACCATCTGCACGACCAATTCAACGACGTTTGCAGCAGCATGGACCATCAGCTCCGAGACCATGGCTGCGTTTACCCTTGACGCAGCATCACAGACAGGAGCGCCTGCGATGATATACTCAACGACGAACCTTGGTGCACGAATGGCAAAACGTCATTTTTTCGGGTAAATCTAGGTTGTGTTTACAGCATCTTGATGGTCGCCCTCGTGTTTGGCGTCATTGCCGTAAACCTACTTTGGAAGCGTGTATTCGTCATCGCCATACTGGCGTAGCACCCGGTGTGATGGTATGGGGTGCTATTGGTTACAAGTCTCGGTGACCTCTTGTTCCCATTGACGGCACTTTGAACAGTGGGCGTTACATTTCCGATGTGTTACGACCCGTGGCTCTACTCTTCATTCGGTCCCTGCGAAACACTACCTTTCAGCAGGATAATGCACGACCGATGTTGCAGGTCCTGTAGGGGCCTTTCTGGATACAGAAAATGTTCGACTGGTGCCCTGGCCAGCACATTCTCCACATCTCTCACCAATTGGAAACGTGTGGTCAATGGTGGCCGAGCAACTGGCTCGTCACAATACGCCAGTCACTACTCTTGATGAACTGTGGTATCGTGTTGAAGCTGCATGGGCAGCTGTTCCAGTACATGCCATCCAAGTTCTGTTTGGCTCAATGCCCAGGCGTATCAAGGCCGTTATTACGGCCAGAGGTGGTTGTTCTGGGTACTGATTTCTTACAAGGGAACCTCCTCATCGCACCCCCCTCAGATTTAGTTATAAGTTGGCACAGGGTTAGACCATGAAAAACTGAACACAGATCAATCGAGAAAACAGGAAGAAGTTGTATGGAACTATGAAAAAAATAAGCAAAATATACAAACTGAGTAGTCCGTGTGTAAGATATGTCACATTAAGTTACGTGTACACTGAGGAGCACCGTGGTCCCGTGGATACCGTGAGTAGCTACGGAAAGGAAGGTCCCTGGTTCAATCCTCACTCGAGTGAAAAGTTTTAAATTTTTATTTTCAGACAATTATCTAAGTTCACGCACTCAGACATGATCAACTTTGCTCTCCAAAATTCCAGGACATGTCCAGATTTGCTTGGACACATGCAGGATTTGACGATCTACACACGGAAAAACTTGAAAACGTTAAAAACGTATGTTTTGACAGAGCACAGGGAAACCTGTGCGACTGTGAAACTGTTGCATTCATTTGTTGCCGTTTATGTGACAAACTCTTATGTTTTCATCACTTTTTAGGGAGTGATTATCACACCCACAAGAAAACCTAAATCGGGCAAGGTAGAAGAACCTTTTTACCCATTCGCCAAGTGTGCAAGTTAGGTGGGTCGACAACATATTCCTGTAATGTGACGCACATGCAGTCACCAGTGTCGTATAGAATATTTCAGACGTGTTTTCCTGTGGAGGAATCGGTTGACCTATGAATTTGCGATCAAATGTTTTCGGTTCCTATTGGAGAGACACGTCCTTTCGTCTACTAATCGCACGGTTTTGTGGTGCGGTCGCAAAACACAGACACTAAACTTATTACAGTGAACAGAGACGTCAATGAATGAAAGGTCAGATCGTAACTTTGCGAAAATAAAGTAAGTAAAATTTTTACTCCAAGGACGACTCGAACCAAAGCCCTCTCGTTTCGTAGTTGCTCGGTCTAACCACGGGACCACGGCACTCTTCAGCTTACATACCCCTTGATGTTGGATATCTTACATTTGGACTACTCAGTTTGTGTATTTTGCTAATTTTTTCGTAGTTCCACACAATTTCATCCTGTTTTCTCGATTGATCTGTGTTCAGTTTTTCAAGGCCTGTCCACTGTGTCAATTTATAACTAAATCTGAGGGGGGCGCGATGGGGAGGTTCCCTTGTTAGGATCTATGCACCCAAATTGCGTGAAAATGTAATCACATGTGAGTCCTAGTATAATACATTTGTCCAATGAATACCCGTTTACATCTGCATTTCTTCTTGGTGTAGCAAATTTAATGGCCAGTAGTGTATTATGAATAATGCTATCAGTAGGTAGGACTTTGAAACAAAGGGCACGGTAATAAATTTAGAACCAAAACTGAAGTAGTAGTCGCCATATATCATGCATTTTCGTCTATTCAAGGGCTCAGATTTCCTGACATAGCACGTTTTGTACTAGCATTTAAGGATTTGTCCACGCTGAAAAACAAACACAAATCACAAAAGAGAAAAACAACAACTAAAAACGATCTGCCTTGATGAAAGATACCTTCACATTGATCGTGCCTGAATAAAAATTACATGGTATGGCAGATGAATCTTCATCTATTTACCACCCTGCCATACTAACAGTACTTACTTGTTGAACAGTTAGTTTTCACATTGTTCGTTTACTCAGAAACCAAATAAACAGCACTTTTTATTCTATGAAACCACTGCAACACCAGTACTGTAAAGCCACAACACCCCTGGGACCCACAACGCATAGTTAGAAAACGTCTACTTCACACAAATGTATTAACTGCTTTTGACAGTCTTTGAAAGTGAGTGTGGGAACAGTGATCATTAAATCCACTCATTGCACAACGGCTGCTATCAAATCCAGAGCTGGGTGAAATTTCACTCCCTTTCCTACAAACACGTAAGGGATCTTGCTACTTCTGCGAATTTTAGGATGAATTTTCTGTAGCAGTTACCAGTACCTAAAAGTCACTGTAACTACTTTCCTGTACTAGGGGTTAGGAAATCCCTCACAGATTGTACAAGTACTGGTTAGGATCATACACCATCCTGGTTTATAGCATAAACAGTGAACCTCTTTAAAAACGAAAGTTTACTTTTCCAATTTCTGTGCCAGTCACCCCACATGTGGTCTTGTTGAAATAACTTACAGGAATGCAGCCAACTTATGTCACAGTAGACTGCCGAAATTTCAAGACGAGCACACCCTGGCATTTCCAAGGCATATCATACCAATAAATGGTGGGGTTGTGCTCGTGTCTAAATATCGGCTTTTGTAGACTGTGTCACTCAACTGAATCCCCTTAAGTTATTTGAATGTCTCACATTCCGGTCTTGGATTTCTTAGAAAATACTACGATGTCGTCCAGGTATACCTTGGATTGTTTCAGATTCAAATACCATTGTAACCCATCTAATAATCGTTGGAAAAAGTCAGTTCATTTCATAACCAAAAAGCATTTGACAGTGGTTATAATGACCAGATAGAACCATAAATGCCATCTTGGGTCGATCGTTGGGTACTATCTCCCACTGGTGATGCAGATTTTACAAATCCATGCTCTTGAAATAAAGGCACTGCCAACACTGCCGGAGTTCTCTCAAGAAGATCTCTGTTTACACGTCTTTGGCTGTCTACTTATTAAATTTAGAGTCACAACAAAACCTCAAAGCTGTACTCTCATCTAAGGATGTTTTTTGGGATGAGGACTACTGGTTCTCCACAGTGACTAGTGCTTTCTGCTAATTAATAAATTGCTTCGTTACTAGTTGAGGATGAGATTGAACTCAGTAATTTTTTATGTGTAGAGGAGGTTTCTTCCCATTGGGAATACTGTGCTAAAATATTTCTATAGCTGGCAGTGGTCCATATGGATTAAATAATTTTGACTATTCCTCTAATAGCCTCTCCATGCCTCCCTGTCACATCCTCCTAAATGTGACACCATCTCTCTTAGTGCAGCTAAATGAACAGAACGCCCAGGCTTTGAAAATTCTGCATTGAAATATCAGTCCAACTGATCATGCTCTAAACAGCTTCACCTCGTCCAAACTAAAATTTTCTACACTAATGGGCACTATCTATCATCTGTCTATTTGGCATACGTAACAAGAACTATGTCATATAAAACTGCCTGATCTAATTCTTTGTTTTCTACCAAAGACTCAACCACACACATAGACTGAACCGGCATATCAGGTCCTAAATTCATACAGAACACCTTCCTTCCACCTTTCGGTATCATATTCTACGGGTAGAGCATAACAGACCTTGCTCACAATTTAAATGGCTTCTGCGATGTCTGAGGCGAGCTTTGTGACAGTTTTGTTCATTCTGAAGTAAAATCGAGATGGGATGACATCCTATATAATTCTACAACGCACTGTACTAGATCGACTTTGGGATTGATCAAGAAGTGTAGCCTAAGCCTGTTGTTTTAGCTTATGCCTACATTAGGAGGTCTGCCCTGCCGCTTACCCGGAAAGTCAACTAAGACGATCCGAAAGAGTGAAACCTACCCCAACATACCCAATTTAGCCACAAAGAGATGCGTACAAATTAATTGCACCAGCTACCCCATGGCTTAACACTGGTTCCTGTGACCCTGCATCCGTTAGATGCTTGGACAATCTTTCTCATTTTATAGTCGGTTGGACAGAAGTCTGCCAGAGATTCCACACAAGGGTGTCCTACGCTCTGGTTTATTGAGAACGTTGCATGGAGTTCACTTCGTCCCTAGTCTCGTTTAACGTAGCAGTGCCAGCTCTACCCCAAGTCCTTCTTCGTTGCGTCTGCTGAAACCTGCGTGAACATTCCCGACTAGAGTGCTCAACCTACTTACATATTTCATACTGTGGCACTTTAAAATACCGCTGAAGATCTTCTGACGACTACTCTTCTGTCTCTCAGCTTGTCTAGCACATATTAGTTTTGACATTCCTGATATGATACACAAAGGATTCATGTGTTCCCCATGTTTTTGACCTATGTTGCTACGAGTTTCAGATAATATCTGCGTATACTTTTGTTCCTGGGACGCTCTGCTAATCGTATCCGACAGTCACTGAAAAACTGAGCGTCTCATAATTCCTCATTACACATCATGAAAGCCCTGCATCCCTTGCTGCCTTTAACGGAGCTGCTCGTCATTTCAGTTCACCGGTTTTTCAGCAGTTAGCAAATATTCAAATAGCATAAAAACATATTCCCAGATTTACAAGAAAATGTGGCTAAGAATGAGGCAGTACTAGCATCATGTACGGGAGGTGTACGTTAGGAATTTACGTTTCCTTTGTTTTCACCCTTCACTATCCTGCTTCCTTACCAAACCCATATAATTAGCTCGAACCTGTTCACCATGAGCGCTCGGGAAACGATGAATGTAATGAATGGCTCATGAAAGCAGAATGATTGCTTGTTATGCTCAAGGCACCCGAAGTCTATAATAACGGCGGTACAAGAGGTGGAGTACGGACAGAGGAAATAGCTTCTTGCTCGTTCCGACCAGTTTCTGTTACTAACTGCTTGCTGTCTGGCAGTATTTACAACCAGTTCTTGGTAACGCTCGCAAATCCAAAATCAGGAAAAAACCTATGCCATTTCAAATACCGATTGTAACTTTACTCAATAGATCAAAGAGCTATAAGAGGATACACTAACGAAGAGTTGTCCCCCATATTTTCTATTCTTTTCCTCCTTTGTCCACTTTCCATCCCCTGGTCAATCAAAGTCTCTCCCATTTTCTTACATTTCAGTCGGTAATGTGTAATTAGGTACCACAGTGTTCTAGACATGGTTTTGCTATCGTAGAGTAATCTCTTCTTAAGGCAAACAGGACTCTCTCGAGGATGTCTGCGTTCTTCGTGTGATGATCTTGTTCCTGACCTCCTCACCGGAGCTGATGGCCCACATCTTCTTCTCCATTGCACACTGAACGCCTTCTAATTACGAGAACTCGCCTCCGTAAGAACTAATATTTATAGACAGTGCTTACGGACACAGGTACTGGTGAATTTCGTTTCTAGTTTCAATGCAACAACGTTATCGATCATGGTTAGTTGAAGTATACTGAATGGTACACAACTATTCTTCGTGGAGTTCCTACCGTCTTTTCTGGATTCCCCTAGTTGAATTATGTGTCCAAGGTCGATATTTTTGGATACGACTTTAACAGATTTATGGTTAGTTTCAACTGGCTAAATTTTTGGATATAGGAGTTCCTCCAACATTCACCCCCGAGGATAGCTCTCTGCTCCTAGCTTCCACCTTACCTGCACGATGCCCTCGGCAAATGTTAAGGACTCCACAGAGTAGACAAATATATTTATTCCATTCAATCGTAATTCATATTAAGTTTGATTCGTAAATTAAAGTCGACGGAGACACGTTCTCATGAGTGAAAAAGGCACTGAGGCCACTTAAGAGGTTAAATAACATCGGATGAATATCATGGGATTGCACAAGGTTCCTCAGCATGTCCGAAATATTGTACCTCAGTGAACGAACGCGAATGCGCCGGAAGATAAGCAAACAGCTATTAAGCTACAACACTACACAGAATGTTCGATGTATTGAATCCCTGCCACCCTGATACAAAATACTACCAATAATGCTCTTGGTCAAACGAAGTGAAATGCAAGTCGTTTCGTCGTTTGTGAATGGTTATGTGGGCCATTACGAACGAACTCCAGAGAACAATTCTCGTTCTATGCGTATCCGAGATAGAGCCTGGACAAGAGACTGCAAGAATGCTGTAGAAACAAGAATGCCGAGATTAGCTCAAAACGGAGAGTTAGACTACGGCTAGAAGAAATTAGTAACGGCTGCATATATCGTAAAAGGAGTGTGAAATCTTTGAAACTATCTTAACTAGACACGCTATTTATATTTTATAGCGTTCTAGCTGTTTCGAAGTGTCTGCTTAAGGCAACTGTAGTTTGGTTTCAGCATCATCAGTAACGAAGTTTTGCTGTGTACATATTTTTTCGTAGGGTCATATTTCGTCCCCTGGTTTTTTCGCCGGCTGAGTGCTGCGTCCTGCTTCTGACAGGAGGATAAAGTAGTGGATGCACTACAGCTGAGCTGGTAGTGGTGGTGTGCCACAGCAACGGCTACTATAAGAACTTGCTGTTTCAAACTCTGAGGTTGGTATGTCTTTAGTTTATTTTCATGAAAAAGTTGCTTATGGTTTCTGCCGTAAAGTTTCAAACTGACTGATATCAATGGCTACAGGAAAAGTTATTCGTTCTTAAAAGTCGATATGTTTATGGTTTCTGTCACTTCTCTGTCTGCAGCAGAGCCTGAGCCTAAATTGAAACTTCCTGCAGACTGAAACATTGTGCCAGGACTTTAACCTGGAATTTTTCCCTCTCGTGGGATAAAACCTTTTCTTTTGCTGAAATGAATGAACTACAAAGCTGCATAAATTTTTAGGAAAACTTAAGCACTGTGAATACATCCATCAAATTGTTACATTAAACTCACAAATAGTTTTAAACAATGGAATATACAATCAAGCGAAATTTCTTGCTAAAATAAGAATTTCACGAGTGTTACAAGAGAGTGAACAGGCAAAATTTTTGTTAATTATATAAATCATTTGTTCAAATTTGTTTTACGTGAAAGTTATTTGGCAAAATTTTTCTTAAGTCAGCTGCACGCACTATATAATAACACGCGAAATGCAAAACATACAATTTCCTATACATTTACTCGAAAAACCATTATTGCACTGAAGCAAATTTTCTTTCCATCTATGTGGCCTCAAAATATATACACTGAGTAGGGTGATACAATGATTAGCACACTGGACTCGCAATCTGGAAGAGGAAGGTTCAAAGCTGCGTCCGGCCATCCACATTCATGTTTTCCGTCAGTTCCCTAAATCGCTACTTCCTGATACAGTTTTGATTCTTTTGAAAAGGCATTCGACGATTTCCTTAGCCGCTCACGAAACAATCCGTCTTTGATGACGTCGACGTCACGCAAAAACATTCTCTCTAGTCCTTCCTTCATAAGATTATCATTTCATTTTATTTTATTTTGTAATTTTATGTGATTTTCCCAGCTGTTTTGTTCCGTCACTCAGTTATATTACATGCCTGGGTATGGAACGTTCATCATTATTTACAATTGTTAATATGTCTGCAAAATCATGCGCCCAGACAGTAATTTGTCAAAGGTACGGAAACACCGCAAGAATTGCGTTATTGGACATGAATGTAGGTGTTACCTAAGACTGCAGTTTGCGCTGTTGTACGTATTGGACAACTAACGGCAACTGCACTGTGTTCTGAATACGTATCAAGTGCCAGTCGTGGTATGTAGTTCTGCGTCCATTGTGTCAGAGCTAAGTTGTTGGTACCCGTATAGTCTGCACTTCCAAGAACCAAACCGCATACAGGGAAAGTGGAAAAATATCAAGCTCTGTAACGCGGACGAAAGAGTGCGTTGAGTGATAGTGACTGACGGTCACTGAAGAGGATTGTGACAAAAAATTCGAACGACAGCTGCGATATCCCCTTGCAGAACTTAACTGTCGCACTTGGGAACCCAGTCAACCACTACAACTACACAACGGAGTCTCACAAGCAGGGCACTCCAGGCAGAACTGGAACCCTAAAACCAATGATCAGAGATGCAAATGCACATGTTGCGGAAGCCATAAGACATTGAGTATGGAGTAATAGAGAACAATCATTTTCACGCTGTTTCCAACTTCAGGCCGAGGTTACGTCACAGGAATGAAACATGGCGGGGTTCTGTGTGATTTGGGTAGCCATGTCGTTTTCTATGGGCATCATAGGCACTCTGCAAGGTTGTGGCTCCCATCGCCCAGGACTGCTTTTGTAAGTACTAGGATGAACTTTGACATCTTACCTGGTCACCACAGACGTCATATGTCAATGGTCTGGAGCCTTTGTGGTCTACTTTGGAGCCAAAGGTGCGTGATCGCTGTCCACCTCCAGCATCGTCACCTGAGCCTGCTACTATTTTGAAGAAATGAAGGTAGAAGATACCCTTGAAAACCATTCAGAAGCTGTTGTGAATGGCCACGTGTTTCCTACACCGTATTATGTGTGGTAATGTGGTGTGTTTTGGTGTTTATATGTTTTTCGACCTCATGAAATTGTGCTGTGATTGCCCACATCTGTTTCTCACACAACATTGCGGGCTCCAGTGTTGACACGATATATAGTCGGCAGATTGCTATGTGTCAGTATCCATTAATCTGCCTAGAAAAAATGTTTGAATGCAAAGGCATTGTCAGGGAAAAATTTCCATCCCGCCAATCTAACGTGGCCTACTCTTGTAATACTTATGGTGGTTCTCATAATAAATGAGACAATCTTTCCCACTCAGTCTTTCATAGATCTGCAAGTACCATAATCACTTAAATATTATACTACCCTCCGCATAAAACAGAGATGATTACTCTCATTGTATATACCTCAGCAAGAGTCTGATAGGTTTCGGCATGACAGTCTAGCAAAATATTTGTGATTTACGTGGACGAAGTCTTCGCCTGGACATTTTCTCTAACTTGTGACCTCTTTGTCTCAGGATATCTGATACCATAGGATGCATAAGAGTGAGTTGCCTTAAACGTTGAAAGTCTCTTGCTGAGGATTGCCTCAAAGTGTTCTCTCCTATATAGCTTGTTACTATATGTAAAATTTGCATCCTAGATCGATATAAATCAGTGGCCTCAAGTGTAAGGGTAAAAAGTTTTAGAAGATGTTTTTTGTGATCCTTCTTCCATTTTCCCTGAGTGCATTGCTTGTTTGTAGTAGGAATATTGTAACAGAATGCTGGTAGGGGTTTCTCAGTCTCAATCTTCTGCGAAGTTAGGAATGTAGAAGGAAATGTTCTCCTGGAGTTCAGCTGTGACGGTGGGTGATTTGTCTTGCTTGGACAGCTCAGTCGGTAGAGCATTTTACTGCGGCAGGAGCAGATGCCAGGTTCGAGTCCCGATTCGTCATATTTTTAATGTGCAGCAAATTAGAGATCTTTCTCGGAAAGCTTTCAACTTAACTGTGATTTGATACAGAAAGCTGGTAAATAGTGAATATATATTATCTTACAAAGTTGTCCTAAATTTAGGTGGAGGCATTCAGAAAACCTCTCTAGGAGACCAATCAGAGGTTCATGAAAGAAAATATGCTCATGGTTCATGCCATTCTAAAAGCTGAACCACGTAATAGCAACTAAAATGCGAGCAGAAATTTTAATGTAATTAGACAAGGCTTTCACTCACTTAGCAGATATCCACATGAGTTATAGTTGCTAAATGTGATACACAATTCCAGAAGTTCTGAATTGTTGAACTTGCAGGGAATTTGTATGTAATTACTGCACATGTACCTAAGTAAGTAGAAAATATGTGTGGCAATTGCTTATATTTTTAGAAGACAGATGCCAAATATGTTACTTGGTGTTGCTGCTGCTCTTTCGATTGATGTCTGCTGCATTTCCAAAGACTATTTCGTTGCCTGTTGTTCGTTTATTTTATTGGCATCACGTCCGCCTCGATAGCTGAGTGGATAGCCGGCACGGTAACTCAGCGTGTTCGGTCAGAGGCTTACCTGCCCTCTGCAATAAAAAACTGAATTAATGGACCAACGATGAACCTGAACAAACGTCAAGGGACGTCCGCGTCGAACAAATGCAACGAACAATAACGAAGAAAACGAGGATAAAAAGTGGTCAGCGTGACGGAATGCCGTGCGAAGGACCCGCGTTCGATTCCCCGGTGGGCCGGAGATCACCGCTCAGGGACCGGGTGTTGTGTTGTCTTGATTGTCATATTATCCCATAGACTCGCAATTCGCCGAAGTAGCGTCAACATAAAATACTTGCACGAGGCGACCGACCTATCCTACGGGAAGCCCTAGCCACACGACGTTTCAGTTTTCGTTGACATTGCGAGGGATGAGTAGAAAGAGGCCACTGTGTTTCTTCTCGAGAAAGACAGTTGATAGACATGCAGTCCAGATGTGATTGGTAGAGTGCTTGAAAGATTCAACAAGTCATCTTCAAACATATTACATTAGTATCATACAATCGTTGTATGTTTTCTCTAAGTTTCCATTCAAAGCATATTACTCTGCACCAGTAAACAACTGACCGTAAATCGTCAGACTTAAGTACTGTTTAAGCGACAGAGGGTTACAATCGAGCAGCAGCAACACAGGTAAAAGTGAGCTGCTATCGTAAGGGTAAAATCACACCTTCCAATCCATAGAATTCTCATGGGCTGATCTTTTCCCCAATGAGCACTCGTTTGACACAACTGACGTCCCAAATGAAGGTTGGCACGGAGCCGTCCTTGAAGTAACCGATTTGTAACGGTTCATTGTGTCATTGTGGTCCCATCTGCTACTGCAGATGTAGTACCATATGCAGGCACTATACGTCGAACACGATTCACTTCCCTTTCAGTATTGCCACGGGGCCGTCCGGAGCTCGGTCTTCTTGCGCATCAACATTGTTGGGAGCGTCGCTGTCAGCAATCACGTAAAGTGGCTTATTAAGTCTTTCTCCATTATCATACAAGGAACATCCAGTTTCACGTAGCCATATTACACGACCTCCTTCAAACTCAGTGTGGTGCTGAAAATGCTGTCATTGTCGCCTTAAGGGCATTCTTGACAAACAGCAACTCAATACGTCAAATCTCAGAGGTAACTAACGCTCACAAAAGTTACTGAGTGTATTTAAAACAAATCCAATTCGCATATTCATTGAGGCGTTACTAGCGCCACTCTTATCCGACTGGGGCAGAATTTGAATGGTCTTCGTCTCGCAGATGTAGAAACATGCCCACCAACTTTCATTCATTTCGGAAAACTCCTTCTTGGCGTTGTTAATTTTTTGCAGTCATTATATATCTCCCTCAATAATCCTTTCACGACATTATAAAGTTTAATGCAGGGGACATCAGGTACCCCAAAGAAATCTCACGCCCCTTCCCCATATGTGTCATTGTCAGTACCATCCATGAACGATGCGAGTTAATAAGAGCTATTGTCGTTGTCTCCTTGTCACTTCGCGACATACGTGTAAGATGAAGCCTTTTGTTGATTGACTATTGTAGGAACGTACGTTCTGGAGCTTCTACATCTACATCTACATGCCTACTCCTCAATTCACACTTAAGTGCCTGGCAGAGGGTTCATCCAACCATTTTCATACTACTTTTCTTCCATTCCACTCTCAAATGACGCGTGGGAAAAAAGAACGCCAAAATCTTTCCGTTAGAGCTCCGATTTCTCTTATTTTATTATGATGATCATTTCTCCTTACGTAGGTGGGTGTCAACAAAATATTTTCCCATTCGGAAGAGAGAGTTGGTAAATAGATCTCACCACAAAGAAAACCACCTTTGTTTCAGTGACTGCCAACAGAACTCGCGATATCTTATCAGTGACATTCTCTCCCCTGTTGCGCGATAACACGAAATGGGCTCCCTTCTTTGCAGTTATTCGATGTTCTCCGTCAACTCTACCTGGTAAGGATCCCATACCGCGCAGCAATATTCCAGCAGAGGACGGACAAGTGTAATGCAGACTGTCTCTTTGTTGGGTTTCTCCCAACTTCTAAGCGTTCTACCAACAGATCCCAGTCTATGTTTCGCCTTCCCCACAATATTATCTATGTGGTCTTTCCAATCTAAGTTGTTCGTAATTGTAAGTGCTAGTTATTTACTCGAATTGACAGCCCTTAGATTTGTGGGATACCTTTTAATACCCATGTGGATGACCTCGAACTTTTCTTTGTTTAGTACCCATTGCCCCTTTTCATACCATACAGAAATTCTTTCAAAATCATTTTGTAATTGGAATTGATCGTCTGATGATTTTACCAGAGGGTAAATTACAGCGCCATCTACAAACAATCTAAGGGTGCTGCTCAGATTATCACCTAGATCATTTATGTAAATCAGGAACAGCAGAGGGCCTGTGACACTACCTTACGGAACGGCAGATATTACTTCTCCTCTACTCGATGATTTACCGCCTCTTACTAAGAACTGTGACCTCTCTGAGAGGAAATCATGAATCCAGTCACACAACTGAGACGGTACTCCATATGACCGTAATTTGATCAATTTTTGCTTGTGAGGTAAGGTATCAAAAGCCTTCTGGAAACCTAGGAATGTGGAATCGATCTGAGATCCCTTGTCGACAGCACTCATTACTTAGTGGGAATAAAGAGCAATCTGTGTTGCAAAAGAACGATATTTTCTGAATCCGTGTTGGTTATGTATCAATAAGTTAATTTCTTCAAGGTGATTTATAATGTTCGAGTACATTATATGCTCCAAAATCCTACTGCAGATTGAGATCAGTGATATGGGTCTGTAATTCAATGGGTTACTCCTATTTCGTCCTTGAATATTGGTGTGACGTGTGCTACTTTCCAGTCTTTAGGAACAGACCTTTCGTCAAGTGAGCGGTTGTATATGATTGCTAAGAATGACGCTATTGTGCCTGCATACTCTGAAAGTAACCTGATTGGTATACCTTCTGGACCGGAAGACTTGCCTTTCTTAAGTGATTTGAGTTGTTTCGCAACACCTAAGATATCTTATGTCACTCACGCTAACAACTGTTCTGGTTTCGAGTTCTGGAATATTTACTTCGTCTTCTTTCCTGAAGGAATCACGGAAAATTGTGTTTAGTAACTCCGCTTCAGTTGCACCATCATCGGTAACATTTCCATCGCTACCGCGCAGTGACGGTATTGACCGCTTTTTGTAAGTGGTGTACTTTACATACGACCAGAATCTCTTTGGGTTTTGAGACAATGGAAACTATTAAAAGCATCTCGCATTGACGTCCGCACTAAATTTCGAGCTTCCGTGAAACTTAGTCAGTCTGGGGGATTTTGCGTTCTTCTGAATTTGGCATTCTTTTTTCGTTGCTTCTGCTACAGTGTTCTGACGTGTTTTGTGGACCATGGTGGATCAGTCCCGTCTCTAATTTAATTATGCGGTATGAATCTATGTTTTGCTGTCGATACCGTATCCTTGAATTTGAGCTATATCTAGTCTACACTTACATGATTAGCTTTGAAGGAATGGAGAGTCTCTCTTAGAAAGGCATAAAGCGAACATTTTTCTGCTGTTTTAAATTTATATATTTTGCGTTTATTATAGTGGTTTTGGTTGATATCGTTTTGAGCCTCGCTACAATAACGTTGTGTTCACTAATCCGTGTATCCGTCATTACGCTCCCTATTAGGATTATTTGTGGCTGAGAGGTCAAGTGTGTTTTCGCAACCATTTACAATTCGTGTGTGCTCATGGACTAATTGTTCAAAGATATTCCTAGAGAAAGCATTTAGTACAATTTCTAAAGATGATTTCTGTCTTTCACAAGCTTTCAACATGTATTTTCGCAAACAAATCGAGGGTAAATTGAAGTATCCACCAATTATAACTGTATGAGTGGGGTACTTATTTGTAATGAAATTGAAATTTTCTTTGAACCATTCAGCTATTATATCACCTCAGTCGGGCGGTCGGTAGCCGGAGTCAATTACTATTTTGGTACGGCTGTTGAGTATAATCGCTATCCATAGTAATTCGCAGGAACTATCTACTTCAACTTCATTACAAGATAAACTACTATCAACAGACACAAACACACCTTCACCTACTTTATTTAATTTATACTTTCTGAACACGGTTTGCGCCTCTGTAAAAATTTCGGCAGGATTTATCTCCGGCTTTAGCCAACTCTCTGTTCCTATAACGATTTCAGCTTCAGTGCTTTCTATTAGCGCTTGAAGTTCTGGTACTTTTCCAACACAGCTACAACAATTTACAAGTACAATAACGACTCTTACTTGGTCAATTCTCGTCGTTTCTTTGCCCTGTACCCTTTGCAGTTCTTTTCGATCTATCCCGAGACTAACCTAAAAAACCGCTTAGTCCACGCCACAAAGCCACTGCTACCTGTGTAGCCGCATCATGTGTGTAATGGGCACCTGACCTATTTAGCGGAACCGGAAACCCCACCACCCTATGGCGCCAGTAGAGGAATCTACAGCCTACAGGCTCGCGGACCGTCTCGGCCTCTGATTCAGACACTTCACGCGGCTCGATACCAGAGATCCGCAATCGGTCCTGTCGACGATGCTGCAGATGGTGAGCTCTGCCTTCATCTCGCTAGCATTGCTGGCATTCTTCACAGATAGCCGCCGGAAACCAGAAAGAATCTCCTCTGATCGATAGCGAAACACGTCATTAGTGACGACATGAGCCACCACCTGCAGTTGGCTGCACCCTGTGCCCTTCATGGCATCCGGAAGGACCCTTTCCACATCTTGAATGACTACCCCCGGTATGCACACGGAGTGCACATTGGCTTTCTTCCGGGCCTTAGCTGCCATATCCCTAATGGACCAATCACACGCCTAACACTGCAGCTCCCAATGAGGTCGCCCTTGTGGCTCAGAAATACTTTCAGCAGTGGGCAGTACCTCAGACCTCTTAGAGAGGCGTGACGGTTCAGCCAGCCAACAGGCGAGGCCACCCTTGATGGCTCAGAAGTAGTGGACAGCATCTCAAACCTGCTACGGAGGCGTAAGGGTAATGCCTTGCGGCCACACCAACTTTCGCCTTCCGCCCAGGGATTCGCAACGCCGCCACGGTTCGCCTATCACCGTCAGGCAAGCGTCGACCGGCATAGACATCCGAATCCGAGGGGTGCAGTGGCATCAGAGATTCCTGGCGAAGCTACAGGTTCCAGAGGAGCCAAAGCACTCACTTCAGGTGTCCCAACGTCACCGCGGCCCAGGGCATCAGCCTGGAGGCTATCGACCCAACCACTGCTCGCCAATCACCGTCAGGCAAGTGTCGACCGGCAGGGACGTCCGAATCCGAGGGCGCAGTGGCATCAGAGATCTCAGGCGACGCTACAGGTTCCAGAGGCGCCAAAGCGCTCACCTCTGGTGTCCCAATGTAGACAACCTAAGGGAGAAGTGGTTTACAAAACACTGATTCGACGGAAATAACCACGGAAATCAGTGTGAGACGTACGACGAACGTATCCGTTAGGACATGGTGGCGAAATTTTTCTTTATTGGGCCATGGCAACAGACGACCCACTCGAGTGCCTTTGCTAACAACACGGCGTGTTTTCCAGTGCCTCTCCTGGGTTCGTAAGCAAATTCGAGAACATGTTTTGCATTGAAACTACCAGCCGGATTAAAACTCTGTGCCGGACCGAGACTCGAACTCGCGGCATTTGCCTTTCGCGGGCAAGTGCTCTACAATTTGAGCTACCCAAGCACGACTCACGACCCGTCCTCACACCTTCAATCCAGTCAGTAACTCGTCTCCTACCTTCCTTCACTGAAGCTCTTCTGCGAACCTGGCAGAACTAGCACTCCTGGAAGAAAGTATATTGCAGAGCCATGACTTAACCATAGCCTGGGGGATGTTTAGAGAATGAGATTTTCTCTCTGCAGTGGATTGTGTGCTGAAATGAAGGTGTGTTTTGCATTTTACAAAAACAAAATATTTATATTTAAAGTATTTCAGACGAAACAGAAAAGGTTTCAGGAAAAAGAAATTCAAATGCAAAATAATAATAGATATTTTGCCTTTTTATTTCCACTTCAAACACTTGTATTTCATATAATTCATATCTCCGCCTCTTGTAAATACAAGGTTGCCGTTATATATTGTTGTAATTGAGCCTGGTCGATCATTCTCACTCCTTCGGACATGGATGCCTTTGGAGGCTTCTCATGTACATAAGGCACTGCTCTGAGTAATACAAAACTCCTGAGCTTTATTCGTCACACTGGTCTTTGGTCCAGTTTCACGACGACTCTTCCCCGTGTCATAGAAATATTATCTCCGGGTCATGTTGTAACGAGGAACACCGCCACAGGGTTCCGTAGCTGCTCGCTAATTGGCCCACACTGTCCTGCCCCGTTCCTTCAGCAGCCTCGTTTTTCGGGGCCAGCACTATGTGGGTCTACAGTTACGCTGACTTCACGTCATTTGTACTCCAACATACTGTACACGACGGGGAAACTTCTGGCAAAACACTCCCACACTTCCATTCATTTACTCCAGGTATTTGATATGTTTTATCACTTTATCTACCACGTCCATAAATTTTTCAGTGCAGTGTATACCCACGTTAATCAGTTATAGTCCTATAACTCACGTTTGAAGTTCTTCCGAAGCAACCTTCACTCTTTTCCGGAAATAATTATTCTGTAGTTACACTTTATTCCTTTATTTATTTGATCATAACTACTTTCAAGGACGAATCCGCAACATATAGCACTATTGCACGAAAGTAATGTATGAAGCATGAGTTCTAGTACGCACAAATACATAACACTTAGATAAGTGATTCCGTTGCTAACAACCACGTGACAGTTAACATAATAAGCTGGTATGCAACACATTATGTCATGGAACATTCCTTATATAGTTGTCGCAAATACATGTAGGAGAAACAAGTACGATGTATGTTGCGAGACATCTTCGAACATTGACCCTGAATAAAACCAATGAGAGTCCTTAAAAACCATGTGTAAGTCACAGTGAAAACCCGTTACATGTTGTGTAACTAAACATGTTATGGTACCCTTGGTAGAAATATGCGTAAACTGTGTTACGTCTTAAAGCAAACGCGGACAGCACAGTCATTTTAAGGTTTTTATTCAGTCTCACTGCAGCGAGACTGCAATCTTACACTGTGGTTTGAAAGTTACACACAGCAACATAACTTACGAGATATACAGGAATCTGCCCAAATTATGTCAGAGGAATAAATAAGATACCTTACTTCTGAAGCCAGTAAACTTTTCCGGAGGCAATAATCAATAATAAATAGCACAATTCAGGTACAAATTTATAACTTGTTTTTGTTTTTGCTTGGAAGTCTTCTAGGTAAGCACATTTATGCGTCTTTCACACCATGTTGTAAATATTAGTTTAGGAGCACATCACGAAAATTTTTATGTACAAAAAAATGTTTTTTTTTCCAAATTACACTGATTTTGCTACCGATGGTCTTGGACTGAAACAAAAAAAATTCTTAGGTGGACGAAATATAGGCACATTGCCTACAAGTATCTGCAACAGTTGACTTACATATGGAAATGAATATATGTAGAGGAGGAAAATTTCGTATGTAATATTTACAAGGTCCAGAAAGTTTAATTAGTGTGACAAGGAATGTATTAGTTGACTCTGCGTCAATATAGATTATTAGATTTAAGTCTGTGGGCGTAGCACACAGGTTCACTAATTAGGTTCCGCTAGAAAAATGTCGAGAATTCTAAACTAGCCATTTCACTTTTCGTCATCACAGATTTATCCCATATTTTGCCAGTCCCTGGGGCAAGAGGTCTCTCCAGTTGTGACGACTCACAAACGCAAATGACAGATTCAGTAATATGTCGCTGTAGGTTCAAGATAAGTCATTTGTTATTTGCCCTGGAATAGATGTACGTGTGAAGCTAATGATCAGAGGTCACCCACAAGCTACTGGAAAATTTGCTCCACTACGATTCTTGAGTGCTTATAAAGAACCACGCATTTATCGGACAGGATATCCACTATCATTACCACTATTTGAACTGCCTGTTGGTAATAATTTAAATAAACATTGCTTTATACTGATATAATTAATAAATCTAAAGTCCGGACCACGAGATTTCACCTTCAAAGAGCAGGTTCGACAGTGTAAGAGAACGAAGTCTTTCGCGACGGCACTGATGTGCGAAACATTCTCCGTTTTCTTGCCGCGTCAATTCGGCTTTCGACGACAGCTCCATCGTCAGGAACAACTGTCTATTTTCACTGCTTTTTATTTTTTTTTCGTTATTGTGATTTTAAAACCTGGACAACAGGTAGGCTGGCAGCAGCATTCTACGCTGCTCTTCAGCTGTAGAATAGACAATGAGAAAACCACATAAGGAATACATATAATTTACATAATGGTGGGTTATACAACAGTAGACACATAAATACAAAAACAAGGAGACGTTAACACTCGACGATAATCCACACTGAAGATGTCGATGGCACATGCGAACGATGGAGTGTGACGGTGAACACTAAACACAAAACACGACGGCACACACGAGAAATGGATGGCGATGATCTCCAGCGCGCTAATGTCCACGTAATGTGTACGAGTCTGAGAACCCGCAAAGAGGGGGAGAAGGGTTAGGGGGAGGAAGATGGGAGTGCAAAGATGCCAATGGCAGAGGAGATGGGAGGTGAAGTAGAGAGATGGGGGTAGGGGAAGCCTGGGGGAGAAGTGGGAAGAAAGGGAGGAGGGAGGGTGCCCAAGGGAGAAAACACAGGAAGTGGGAGGGGAGGATCAAAGTTGATAGTAGGGGTAGATGGAGGGGAGGAGGGCATCATCAGGGAGGGGGACTGGCGGTAGCCACCTTGGGAGAGGGTAAAGAGGGAGGAGAGGAAAAGGAGGAGGTGGAGGAACGGAATTAGGTCGTACAGGATCCGGGGGGGGGGGGGGGGGGGAGACAGATGCGTTATGCGAGGTGTAGAGCATGGCATTCAAGAATCTGAAGGGATTTATATAACGTAGGGGGGGGGGGGCAGAGATCCAGGCCGGATGGGTGTAACAGAGGATAGGGTGGATGAGGGATATATAGGTGTGGAGTATGGTGGAGGGGTCCAGACCCCACGTATGGCCGGAAAGGAGCTTGAGGAGATGGAGTCGGGAGCGTGCCTTGGCTTGGATTGTCTGGAGATGGGGGGTGAGGGCGATAGGACGGCCATAGATGGTTAGATAGAAACCGAGGAGGCGGAAGGAAGGGGTGGTTTTGCGTACAATGATCGCCTGGGTTTTGTATTTTCATTGCTGCTGAGGTGACCTTATATAGCCCATAGACGGCTTCTGATTGGTCGGCTTTTGATTGGTCGACGATTACATACTGCAGTCGCAGAAGATGTCAGTGCCTGTTCTGGTGGCGCCACCGCTTCCCTGGGTAAGCAAACACTGCAAGGAATGTCTCAGCTGCTTCTCTGCATCGAGCGCTCGTTTCCATGCATTGCTCAGATAATATTCGCTATCGCGGTTATAGTTCATCTCGCTCATTATTATTTCAACAGCCTCCTTAATAACAGATTCCCAGTATGTGGATGTATGGGACGAAGTTTTTGTTTTATCGAAAAATGTTTTATGTTTGTTACTGAGGCTGTATTACGTACCTGTGGTCTAGGGGTAGCGCCTTTGATTCATAATCAAAACGTCTTTGGTCCCGGGTTCGATCCCCGCCACTGATATAATCAGCATTGGTGGCCGAAGACTTCCGGCATAAGAAGTCAGCCTCATTCTGCCAATGGCCTTGTCAAAGAGGGCGGAGGAGCGGATAAAGGTTCAGGGCACTCTCTTGTCCTAGGGGTGGGAAATTGCCCCTAAAGGCGGAAGAATCAGCAATGATCAACGATATGAGGATGCAGAAGGCAATGGAAACCACTGCATAAAAGACACGTAACGTGTATTCACAGGACATGTGGCCTGTAATTGAAGAAGTGTCATGATGATCCTTCCAATGGAAAAAGATTCCAGAATAGTCCCCCATTCGGATCTCCAGGAGGGTACTGCCAAGGGGGAGGTTACCATGAGAAAAAGATTGAATAATCAACGAAAGGATAACGCTCTACGAGTCGGGGCGTGGAATGTTAGAAGCCTGAACATGGTAGAGAATCTAGGAAATCTGAAGAGGGAAATGCAAAGGCTCAATCTAGATATAGTAGGGGTCAGTGAAATGAAGTGGAAGGAAGACAAGGATATCTGGTCAGATGAGTATCGGGTAATGTCAACAGCAGCAGAAAATGCTAAAACAGGTGTAGGATTCGTTATGAATAGGAAGGTAGGGCAGAGGGTTTGTTACTGTGTACAATTCAGTGACCGCGTTGTTCTAATCAGAATCGACAGCAGACCAACACCGACAACGATAATTCAGGTATACATGCCGACGTCGCAAGCTGAAGATGAACAGATAGAGAAAGTGTATGAGGATATTGAAAGGGTAATGCAGTATGTAAAGGGGGACGAAAATCTAATAGTCATGGGCGACTGGAATGCAGTTGTAGGGGAAGGAGTAGAAGAAAAGGTTACAGGAGCAAATGGGCTTGGGACTAGGAATGAAAGAGGAGAAAGACTAATTGAGTTCTGCAACAAGTTTCAGCTGGTAATAGCGAATACCCTGTTCAAGAATCACAAGAGGAGGAGGTATACTTGGAAAAGGCCGGGAGATACGTGAAGATTTCAATTAGTTTACATCTTGGTCAGACAGAGCTTCCGAAATCAGATACTGGATTGTAAGGCGTACCCAGGAGCAGATATAGACTCAGATCACAATATAGTAGTGATGAAGAGTAGGCTGAAGTTCAAGACATTAGTCAGGAAGAATCAATACGCAAAGAAGTGGGATACGGAAGTACTAAGGAATGACGAGATACGTTTGAAGTTCTCTAACGCTATAGATACAGCAATAAGGAATAGCGCAGTAGGCAGTACAGTTGAAGAGGAATGGACATCTCTAAAAAGGGCCATCACAGAAGTTGGGAAAGAAAACATAGGTACAAAGAAGGTAGCTGTGAAGAAACCATGCGTAACGGAAGAAATACTTCAGTTGATTGATGAAAGGAGGAAATACAAACATGTTCCGAGAAAATCAGGAATACAGAAATACAAGTCGCTGAGGAATGAAATAAATAGGAAGTGCAGGGAAGACGAAATGGCTGCAGGAAAAATGTGAAGACATCGAAAAAGATATGATTGTCGGAAGGACAGACTCAGCATAGAGGAAAGTCAAAACAACCTTTGGTGACATTAAAAGCAACGGTGGTAACATTAAGAGTGCAACGGGAATTCCACTCTTAAATGCAGAGGAGAGAGCAGATAATAGTGAAGATCTGCCTGATGTGATAGAAGAAGAAACAGGAGTCGATTTAGAAGAAATAGGGGATCCAGTATTAGATTCGGAATTCAATAGAGCTTTGGAGGACTTACGGTCAAATAAGGCAGAAGGGATAGATAACACTCCATCAGAATTCTAAAACCATTGGGGGAAGTGGCAACAAAACGACTATTCATGTTGGTGTGTAGAATATATGAGTCTGGCGATATACCATCTGACTTTCGGAAAAGCATCAGCCACACAATTCCAAAGACGGCAAGAGCTGACTAGTGCGAGAATTATCGCACAATCAGCTTAACAGCTCATGCATCGAAGCTGCTTACGAGAATAATATACAGAAGAATGGAAAAGAAAACTGAGAATGTGCTAGGTGACAATCAGCTCGGCTTTAGGAAAAGTAAAGGGACGAGAGAGGCAATTCTGACGTTACGGCTAATGGTGGAAGCAAGGCTAAAGAAAAATCAAGACACTTTCATAGGATTTGTCGACCTGGAAAAAGCGTTCGACAATATAAAATGGTGCAAGCTGTTCGAGATTCTGAAAAAATGTAGGGGTAATCTATAGGGAGAGATGGGTCATATACAACATGTACAACAACCGAGAGGGAATAATTAGAGTGGACGATCAAGAACGAAGTGCTCGTATTAAGAAGGGTGTAAGTCAAGGCTGTAGCCTTTCACCCCTACTCTTGAATCTGTACATCGAGGAAGCAATGATGGAAATAAAAGAAAGGTTCAGGAGTGGAATTAAAATACAAGGTGAAAGGATATCAATGATACGATTCGCTGATGACATTGCTATCCTGAGTGAAAGTGAAGAAGAATTAAATGATCTGCTGAACGGAATTAACAGTCTAATGAGTTCACAGTATGGTTTGAGAGTAAATCGGAGAAAGACGAAGGTAATGAGAAGTAGTAGAAATGAGAACAGCGAGAAACTTAACATCAGGATTGATGGTGACGAAGTCAATGAAGTTAAGGAGTTCTACTATCTAGCCAGTAAAATAACCAATGACGGACGGAGCAAGGAGGACATCAAAAGCAGACTCGCTATGGCACAAAAGGCATTTCTGGCCAAGAGAAGTCTACTAATTTCAAATACCGGCCTTAATTTGAGGAAGAAATTTCTGAGGATGTACGTATGGAGTACAGAATTGTATGGTAGTGTAACATGGACTGTTGGAAAACCGGAACAGAAGAGAATCGAAGCATTTGAGATGTGGTGCTATAGACGAATGTTGAAAGTTAGGTGGACTGATAAGATAAGGAATGAGGAGGTTCTACGCAGAATCGGAGAGGAGAGGAATATGTGGAAGACACTGATAAGGAGAAGGGACAGGATGACAGGACATCTGCTAAGACATAAGGGAATGACTTCCATGGTACTAGAGGGAGCTGTAGAGGGCAAAAACTGTAGAGGAAGACAGAGATTGGAATACGTCAAGCAAATATTTGAGGACGTAGGTTGCAAGTGCTACTCTGAGATAAAGAGGTTAGCACAGGAAAGGAATTCGTGGCGGGCCGAATCAAACCAGTCAGTAGACCGATGACAAAAAAAAAAAAGTGACGCTGTGCTCCATAATTGCCGATTTCTCTAGATCTCTATTTTTAATATACCGTTGGTGGTCTGCACAGCGGTCGGAAACGGTTCGAATGGTCTGACCCTTATAGTGGGTCGACGATTAGCTCGCAGAGAGCAGTCTTGTTTTGTAGCTCGCAAAGAGGACTTGAGTTCTGGAGTTCGAACAGGGCAGTCCAGCGGGTGGCCTGTGCAGAACAATGGCAGTACCTGAGCGATGTAGCAAAAAGCAATAAAACAATTATTGTTCTCTGTTACCGCACGCATATGTTAATCACCACAACTTATTTAACCATAATTGTAATGTTAGAGTCCTATGTAATTCCCTGCCGAAATGTTTCAATAATAACTTTTGTTCTGCAGAAAACTTTTGCCAGTCATTTATGTGAGTTTAAATAATTTACGAATTTTTCCTGTGCATACTCTTCATGATGAAGCAAAAGAAAATCAGTTGTTGTCCTGGAAATGAAAATCTAGTTGTTAGCATTGTACTGCTCTGTGTCAAAAATTTCTTATAGAAGCTGATATACTGATAGCGTTATCCGGTGACATCATTGTGAGATAAGAATTTTTCAGTTTATTCAGGATGATTTCACAGGGCCACGACGCAGCGCTGCTGACGTCAAAACTTATTAATCTCGATATGCAGTCAGTCTTTAATGGAAGGTTACATTAAAACTTGAAATTTTATTATTGGCAAGAAATGTTTCTATTGGGAACATACACGAGATTTTTTTCTGTTAGGAGGTTGCAACCTAGAAACGAGGGAGAGGATCCGTCCCCGCCGCAAACCGCAGTGGTCCGCAACCCCACGACGACTACCGCAGTCCACTGCGCCCCTCCGCCCCCCCACACCGAACCCAGGGTTATTGTGGTGTTCGGCCCCCGGTGGTCCCCCTACGGAACGTCTCACATGGACGAGTGTAACCCCTATGTTTGTGTGATAGAGTAACGGAGGTGTACGAGTACGTGGAGAACTAGTTTGCTTAGCAATCGCTGACGTAGTACAGTTGAGGCGGAATAAGGGGAACCGGATCGCATTCGCCGAGGCAGATTGAAAAGTGCCTAAAAGCCAATCACAGGCTGGCCGGCCCACTGGACCTCGACCCAAGTCCGCCGGGTGGATTCGTGTCGGGGACCAGGTGCTCTTCCCCGCTCCGGAATGCCGTGCGATTGAGCGCTCGGCTAACCGGGCGGGCATACAAAAATTAGTTACAGTTGTATTAATGCAGGGTTGGCCAAGAATTCGGCTCGCAGGCAATGCCCGGGCCAAGTGCCAAAGCACTGTCTCGCTTCGTACTTCCTCCATCGCCACGCCACGCTGTCTGAGCGCGAGGAGAGGGATGAGGGGAAAACAGCTAACTGGCCGCATTTAAACAGCAGTGTAGTCGCACTGTATACGACTTGGTTTGATATTTCACATTCCTCAACAAGATAGATCACAAAAAATTTCAGTTTTTCTGTATTGATTAAATAATTTTGGTTGGTGAAGTCATAAATAATCTTTAACTGACAGAAACTTTTGGCAGACGCAGACAGTTTCACAGAGCATCGCACTGAAGCTGACTTATTTCTTTTCACAACTGAGAATAGATTTTTCACACGAATATGTCGATCGAAATATTGAAGTACTTCTCCAACTTCATTATGGAGACTTGTAAAGTCTACCTGAGAAAAGCAATGAAAACGTCCTGAACAGTTTTAAAGTAAACAATTTTTCACTGTTACAGGAATCATCCTTGCAGGTCAGTCATTTACGTCTGCACTTGGACAGGGGCCCTTTCAACTGAAACGGGAAACGATCTCGAAACAGTTTGAAAAGAACTGAACACTGATAATGTCCTCAAAACTTTTATAAGTCTGTCCTTTTCATTCCTGCAAGTCCACAATGAATTCTTGATACCTCGCACTTTCTCTAACGCACAGGAAACAGGACTGCCCTTGTCAGAACACATCCCTCCTAGAACACGATTTTGTTTTGAAATGGATCCCCATCAAATCAGAGAGAATTAACCTTCCAATGCCTTACCGTGTGCAGTGTGCAGTAAAGTCCACTAAAATATTCGAAGACTGCAGTCCATTCCAGTTATTGAAACTTTCATTTCGGCACTCCCTTCTCCTTTATAAATTCAGCAATAGCCCGTTTTACGTCGAAAAACCATTTCAGGCGTACCCTTGGACTTAACCAACGTACTTTGCAGTAACATATGAAGCCTCCGTACATTTGGTACATTTCCACCGAATACTGTTGCAAAAGACAGTGGAATAATGCATGCGACATCAGGAACTTTGCAATTTGTACCATCAATTCCTCACGTACTCCATGCCTGCACATTTAGCACGAAGTGCTTCTCGATATACAGAACAATCAATGCCGTATGAAGATCGTTGTAATTTTTTGTTCTTTCGTTAGTATTGAGATGTTTAAATTCTCTGTGCATGGTACTGTAACGTAGTGTCATAGAAAGTAAGCAATACCCGTCACTTATGCGAACTAAGAATTACCGCTCCTCTCTTCTGTCATTCCCTTTCATTTTAAAGGATTGTGACGATATATCGCTAGACTTCCCGTTTGTGCGTAAACATTACTGGACCAGTGAAAGTCCTTGATACCACGAACAAATAGCGAAAGGCAAACAGCACTGACACAACGATTCCGAACTTACACAGTCATGCCTCGCAAAAACTGCCGCACCGCAACGCCAAATGAAATGTCACGCGGTTCCGGACACTTCCGAGAATGACCGAGCAAAGCCGAATGACAGGCCGGGCCTTACACCGCCAGCGGACCGCACACGCTGCACGCCGCAATATTGGCACGCCATGGTCGGCCCAGTATTAGAGAGTTTTCCAAATGGTTCAAATGATTCGGACCACTATGGGACTTAACATCTGAGATCATCAGTCCCCTACAACTTGGAGCTATTTAAACCTACCTAACCTAAGGACATCACACACATCGATGCCCGTGGCAGGATTCGAGCCTGCGATGGTAGCGGTCGCGCGGTACCAGACTGAAGCGCCTAGAACAGCTCGGCCACAGTGGCCTGATAGGGAGTTTTCCCGGTATGGTATATCTCCTTGTTAAAGACCAATAATCCAGTTTATTGTGGAAACATGGAAAGTGACGGAATGGGCTTCATCTACCAATAGCAGACGACAGGATTGAAACAGTGAGCAAGTGTTTTTGTACTCTTGTGTACTAATCTCCTTCTTAAACACTGAGAACTCTCTGTTCAAGTGAAATATCTATTATCAGATTGGATTACATTTTCAGTTGAAACTATGTCTCGTGTTTCTCATACGAGTACTGATTCAGAGTTGGATCCTCCTGAAGCAAATAATACCGTGGGATATTATCTGGATCACGAAACAGTTCCCGTAAACGATACAAAAAATCTGTTTTGCTTTGTTGGAGTAGAAGCAAATCATTGCTGTACCATAGAAGTTCGTTCATTTCCAGTTTCAATGAAACAGGAATGGAGGAATATGTCCGCAGTTTCCTGTAAGAGCGGCCGACTATAAATACATTTGACTGTTTGAAAGGTTGCGACTTTGACAGATTTCTAGTGAAAAACCTATGTCATATCCTTGTTGTATATCAATGTATACAGTACGTCACGCAATGCACCAAGAGTTAGTAGAATCTAGCAGATGTATATGAAATGCAAACACATGTGTTCCCCGAGAATGACCGAGATGTTCTGAAACTTTACTAGAAGGATCCTTGTTATGATGCCACAATAAGATTTAAATATGCTTCTGTTGACACAGGTATTTTACTTGTATTGTAAGGCTTTCATCACATTAAATACGTGGCATAGGTTTCGCTAACTATGACGTAATTATGTATACGGGCTTGGCACCTGCTGCCGATAGCGATAATAAACAGTTTTCGACTCCTGCAGGCAACAACGTAGCTCGCAGTAGGGGACTACAAGATTGGTATTGCTATTAGAAACATGCCCGTAATTATAACACGTGTGCAATGAGGCTGCGGTATACGACAATATGTTGTGTGTCAGTACGGATATAACATGCTCCGAATTTTTAAAACAGTTTTCAGCTTTTATTAAATATGTTTCTTGTATTGTGGGCTAATGAAACTGTTATCATTAACGACGGAAGCGATGCATTTTACGAGCAATGCGGGGCTAGTTTAAATGAAATGGTGTTCTCGAATAGTCTGCCGTTATTTGCGTGGACAGCCACCGGTTCGGTGTATGATACTTGTTTACACGTAGCCATTACAACCAATAGCGAAATTAGATTACTGCGTGATTAATGAAGTGCTCAATACAGAACAGCGCAATATTCTAATAACAAACAGTGCATATACACGCATTTTTTAAAATGATCGTAACCTTGGTGGTGACGCTCTTTTGAGATATTATATGATGGAGAAGAGAAGATAAAAATTTATGGAGAAGCGTATCAAACACAAGGAATCAGTTACCGACGGAACCTACGTAAGTAGTGCACTGGTCAAGACATTGTATCCGCATAGGGAGAGAAATAGGTAAATCCATAAGCAGAGAAATAGGTTAAATGGATTAAAATCGCCTCTGTGTATTCAAACACGAGGTATTCCACTATTTCTATTAAATGGTTAACTTGAATATCGTAAAGCCTATTTAAATACAGAATGGACACAGCCTGACAACTTTCCCCCTTCATTTAATTCGAAATTTTTTTTCTTGCAAATAACATCGTGGTCAATGGAAGAAAACACAATTTTTCTGTTTCTCAGACGGGGGAGCTTATCGCCGCCCACATTACAAAGGAACTGTCGCGGTATCCATTTTATTGAGGTCTATATTTTCCGTAACATAGTTCATAGTCAGCGCATGTGCAGTTTTCAGGTCATTTCTGAAATATGCATTACACATGTGAATGTACTCCGAAGACGTAAATTGTATTCATAGGTATTGAATTATAGAAGGAACAATGGATTTTGAATTTCGTCACACTTATTGAGCGACATGGAAATTAACGCAGGTTGGGATGGAATCAATAGCCACTTAAGAGAATCCTCCGTCATCAGTGATATCACTACCAAAGAAATGTAGAGCCTTCCTCGGATCTGATGTTAGGATAGAAGAATTTTCCTAAAGACTAGTTTGGAAACGTGAAGAAGCACGAAGGAGGCACGAGACTCACTTGATCTTCTTTTTTGGTGACTCCGATTATAACTACTCCCACAAGCGAAATCTCTGGTACAACGTAATCAGAGAGATTCTGTATTTGCTGACATCTTAAACTCATCGAAGCAACGCTTAATACAGTAGTACTGTTCTTTGGCACTCTCAAACGATAAATATGACTTGATTCAGGAGGACTCGGTATGTTATCACGGATGAAGAGTTGTCTATAGAGAAGTCACTTCAAGTGTGCCCCAGGGAAATGTGTTCAGATTCTTCCACATCACTATGTGTATTAATCACTGGGCAGAGTATGTTAACAGTAAACTCAGATATTTTCAAATGTCTCACTTATCTATAGTTAAGTAGCATATGAAATACGTTGTACGGTATATCCAGTCAGACCTTGACGTGATTTCAATGTGGTTTCAACGTGATGCTTTAAATGTTTCAAAATATATATACATGCAATTCACAAAAGACAGAAGCGAAGTGCCCTGTGACTACTAAAGTGTCAGGGTATCACATTTGGGAAGAGGCAACTCTTTCAAATACCTGATGTATCTCTTGGCGGGAAATTGAAGTGTAAAAGTCACAGTCACTGAGTCATAGTTAAAACAGGTGGAAGGCTTTGGGTCGCTTCTTTGACAGGACACTGCTATAATGCAGTTAATCTACAAAGCAGACTCCTCACAAAACTCCCTTGTGACAGAGTCTGCAACACTGATCAAATGTGTGGAACCTGAAAGTAATAGCATTAACTGGGTATACTGAAAGTATAGCAAGAGAATGTACAGCACCATTGGTCTCTTTTTAATATGCCTCACGGACAAGTGTTCTGGGAACGTGAAAAATCACAAACTGATGGAAAATCGGAGATAGGTGCTAACCATCCAGCTCAGTCTTTCTTCGATTGTATTAAGAAATAATATTTAGTGACGAAACTAGCAATATATTACAGCCCCTGACGAATCGCTCCCATAAAGAGGAGACTACATGAATAACAGTGATCAAGGATAAATTTAATCTGTAATTATTCCTGCACTCCGAATGTGAATAAAAAATGAAATGTCGTGTGGTTAGGGCCTCCCATCGGATAGACCGGTCGCCTGGGGCAGGTCTTTTGATTTGATATCATTTCGGCGACTTGCTCGTCGATAATGATGATATGATCATAAAGACAACACTCAGTCCCTGAGAGAACAAAATCTCGGAACCAGCCGAGAGTCGAACGAGGGTCCTTTTGAACAGTATTCGGCCGCGCAGACCACTCAGCTATGTTTTTTTTTTCATTTCGTTCGTTATTGTTCATTGTATTTGGTCGTAGCTGAAGTTCGTTGGTGATCCCTTTGTTCAGCTTTTTTTTTTATTTTATTACAGATCCGGCCGCTGTGGCCAAGCCGTTCTAGGCGCTTCAGTCCGGAACCGCGCTGCTCGTGCAGGTTCGAATTCTTCCCCTGGCATGGATGTGTGTGATGTCCTTAGGTTTGTTTTTAAGTAGTTCTAAGTCTAGGGGATTGATGATCTCAGATATTAAGTTCCATAGTGCTTACAGCCATTCGAACCATTTTTTATTACAGAGACCAGACAGCTCCCTGACCGAGCACGCTGAACTACCGTGCCGGCACTATCGAGGCGGACATTTGTGAATGGAATTGTAGAAATATGTGAATGGAATTGTTGAATTGGTAATACACTGGTGGTAAACAAGTGAAGCACACAAAAGGGGACAAGTACACGAAATATAACTTGAAGAAAGGGAAAAGTCATGTAATTTCGAAGAGGGCAGTATCGAGTTAAAATTAATAAGAACTCAACAGTAGGAGCTCACATATCAATATGACTAACTTTGGCCTGGTTGTGTGCACTAATTCGGCTGGGAAGGGTGTCATAAAGCCTTTGTAGCCTGAACTGAGACCAGCTGTCCAGTAACTGTTGTAACAGGTCTGGATACTAGCACTGGGACAGAAATAACGCCCACGTCGTTTTATCGGAGACGTATCTGGGTATGTTGATAGTTAAGGGAGTACCTCAGCATCATACAGAACGTTCATAGAGACACGCTTCATGTGCGTACATTGTTCTGTTGCATAATGACACCACGTTACAGTCGCTTGAGAGTTAACGTAAGAGAACGCTGGATTTCCGTGTCATATCGTAGCGCAACCCGCCCGGCTATCGGTGCGGTCTAACGCGCTGCTTCCCGAGCGGGATTAGTGTCGAGGTCGGGTGTGCCAGCCTCTGAATGGTTTTTAAAGCAGTTTTCCGTCTGCCTCGGCGAATGCGGGCAGGTTCCCCTTATTCCGCCTCAGTTACATGATGTTGGCGATTGCTGCGCAAACACTGTCTCCACGTACGCGTACACCACGCAAACATTTATGGTTACACTAGTTGGGTATGCGACGGTCCCGGGGTTCTGGGGCCGAACCGCACAATAACCCTTGGTTCGATGTGGGAATGCGATGCAGTGGGTGGACTGCTGTGGCCTATTGTGGGGTTGTGGACCACTGAGGGCTACGGCGGGACGAAGCCTCTCGGTCGTTTGTATGTCCCTATACACAATACACCGTAGTGTAATCATAACTCCCTCAATCACAACCGACCATGACCTGCCATTCAAGATGGTTCACCACGATATGACACCAGGATTAAGGACGCCGGCCGGAGTGGCCGAGGGGTTCTGGGCGCTACAGGCTGGAACCGTGCGACCGCTACGGTCGCAGGTTCGAATCCTGCCTCAGGCATGGATGTGTGTGATGTCCTTAGGTTAGTTAGGATTAAGTAGTTTTAAGTTCTAGGGGACTGATGACCACAGCAGTTAAGTCCCATAGTGCTCAGAGCCATTTGAACCATTTTGATTAAGAGCGCTGTACCTCTCCTAAACTCTTGAACAATGGAATCTTGCCTCAGGTCCCAACATACTCGCCGCCAGTTGGCATCGTGGCATGTACAGAGCCACGATTCATCAGCAGTCTTTGCTTCCCGGTCATGGGATGACTCCAAAATCAGCAGTTTGCGTGGTGTTGTTAATGTCAGCCTGATAATGGAACGGTACTTCCCTAGACCGTCTGCAGCCAGTATCCGACCAATGGTGCGGGATGACTCACGAGGTTGCATGGAGTCCATCACTTGGTCTCGGATAGCAGGCGCACACGTGAAGGGATTACGATGTTCTCGATGCACGGTACCACTCTACTACCCTGTGGTGGTCAAACGCGATCATCTGAAGCCTTGAGGATAACCTGACGCACACTGGAATGCAGTCCAGCATCGGGCCACAGTCGCAGCAGAATGTCCCACAAATCCCCATAGACTGCACAGTTCGACCCTTCGGCCAAGTAATAAACCCACATTATGGTCCCTATCGAACTCATGTCAGGTGCTGCTTACACTAACTCACACGAACACGATGCATCCCCGTGCCCTTCACAGTGATCATTCAACATCTGACGATATTCACACCGATTATATAGCCTACCAGGCCTGGTAACCACTATATAGGCTAGGAACACTAATCCACTATAGTGGTCACTCTATGTGTAATAGAGAATGCAACACTACCCATTTACATACCTGCCGAAGGTGTATCCGTGTACGAAGTTATATCGACATCTGACAATGTCTTCAGAGCACTTCGGTTCCTTTGTGAGGCAGTGTACGTGGTACAATGAGAAGTATCTCTTCCTAAACACAACACGTTGGAATCTAAAATATGAATGTAAATTTACTTTTGATTCACAACTGAGCACAACTGTGTCGATTTCATATAATAGACTATGTTTCATAATCAGTAAATGAACTTTACAGCAGCTGCGAATATGACCAGACTCCAGCTGCACAATGTATTGATGACAATGAAAATTAGTGTCCGGTCTTGACTCTGAACTGCATTTTCCTCCTTACGCGAGCCTCGGCCATTCATGCACGTTTCCAGGACCGGTCCAAACTTCATATTTCATCCTTCGTCTAGCCGGCCGCGGTGGCCGTGCGGTTCTAGGCGCTTCAGTCCGGAACCGCGTGACTGCTATGGTTGCAGGTTCGAATCCTGCCTCGGGCATGGATGTGTGTGATGTCCTTAGGGTAGTTAGGTTTAAGTAGTTCTAAGTTCTAGGAGACTGATGACCTAAGATGTTAAGTCCCATAGTGCTCAGCGCCATTTGAACCTACTGGAACAGGAATGGAATTCATGGTGATGTTAATTTACTTTGTTTCGTGAGACTATATTTTTTCGTGCTTATTACAAGGTATACAAGGTATAACTACAAGAAATTTTTGTATATTTGGTGGCATCGACGGTAGATCATTAAACTCCGTCCCTGGCGATCCAATATTTTTCCAACCTCAGCAACACGGCCCCAGGTGTACTCACAGGTAGCCTACTGTCAAAAGGAGTACTGCGGATGTTTCCCAGGGGTTAAAAAGGCGGCCGAAGGCACGGACTCGCCAGTCATTAAAACGGTTCCATATTAAATAATATGGAGATGATAATATTTTTAATAATTTGATATTTTTGCTTGAAACTTTATGCCGAAATAGGTGGCGTAATGGTCGGCACACTGCACTCGTATTCCGGAGGACAACTTTTGAATTACCCCTCCGGCCCTCCAGATTTAGTTCTTCCGTGATTTCCCTAAATAGCTACAGGCAAATGTCGGGATGGTTTCTTTGCAAATAACACGGCCTCTCATTGCTTTCATACTCCGAGTTTATGCTTTGTTTCTAAGGGTGGCACCGTCGACGGAATTTTAAATAATTTTCCTTCTTCCTTCAAACAATGTGCCTTAGTATTGTTTGCCCAAATAAAAGTGCGACTAAGTAACATAGAAGAGGCCCTACTAAATGTCACTGAATCTCCTTTCAGTCACCTCACCTAAATAACTGTTTGTCCAGATGCCAATTACCAAATGTTTCAAGCAAAAGTTCTTTAGCCGTCAGGGGTACATCAATCAGCATGATTGTCTTCGTTTTAGCTTTGTTTTTTACAAAGATATGAACAGCATTTTGACTTTTTTAAATAACACGCTGTATTTTTTATTCGGTAATTCATTTCCTCTCCTCAAGAACTATTCGAAAATGTGTCGCAGTGTACCATTCACTGAAACACAACGTAATTAATTATAAAACACAACAATGACTTTGAGCCCGGGATCAGAAACTCGTCCACTTGCTGTAGTTGTCAGAAAACAAATGATCTCCAAGTAAAAACATAAGACAAAATGGACTTTGACTCTCCCGCACCGTTTCCCAGGAGTAGAACATTCAAAGCTGCTCAAAGTGGTGACCCTGGATATCGATATACTGGTGCACTCGTTGAATGAAACAATTATTTACTGCTTCCATTGTTGCCTGCTGAAGATAATTACAAGCAAGCACGATACATATCTGCATGTCCTCTGGAGCTGCTTGAATGTCGCGATAGACAACGTCTTTAATGTATCCCGAAGGGAAAAAGTCCAGAGAATTGAAATCAGGAGGCCTAGCAGGCCTCCTCGTCCGATCCATCTGGCAGGATACCTTCGGTTCAGAACACGTCGTGCATGCAAGGCATTATGTGATGGACATCCATCGTGTTGATACCACATAAGCATTCTGGTTCTTAATCGTACTTCTTCCAGAAGAGGAGGAAGAATTCGTCTGCGGAAGCTGGCACACGCTGTGCCGTTTGGACTACCATTGATGAAATAAGGGCCAGTTATTGTCGTACAAAGCATCCCACACCAGACGTTAACTCTCCACTGATGCTGATGTTCCACCTGTCTGAGCCATCATGGGTTCTCGCTGGACCAATAATGTATCTTCCTTGTATTTACCTGTCATTTGTTTGAGAAGGAACATTCATCGGTAACTGGAACATTGGAGAAGAAGTTCGGGTTGGCGAGGGTTGCTGCTGTGCCCACTGAGAGAACTGTACACGATTCTGGAAATCATTCCCATGCAATTCTTGATGTTGGTGTCCATGGTAAGGATTGAACCGGTGACGTGTAAGAATACGGTGTACAGTGGTTTAAGGAATTCCAGTCTCGAGTTCAAGCTGTCGTGGATTCATAGCAACGGAGGCGAGAACAGTAACCTCGGCAGCCTCGTCTGTGCGAGTGCTACGACGATTGCGTTGTCGTGGGTTGAAACTTCCCTTTACCTGAAATGTCGCAACAAGACGAGAAGGCATCCATCGGGAAGGGGGGTTTTTGTCAGGATGTCACTCTCTCTGCAGTTACGCTGCCTGCGTAGCATTTCGCCTACCTTCAACCACAACAATGAAAGAAACGTTATATCGATGCTGTCCGTCGGAAGGGCAGCCTTTACTATATGCCTAGGGTACACAACAGTATTTAAAAGGACTAAATTACTGTACTAAATGTACCAGTGCATTAGAAAACAGTTTTGCAGTTACTGTTCTTCTAACTTACATTTCCCATAGATGAGTAGAATTTCTATATTCTCATCGTTGGTGTACATTCTACTCACTCAACTACGATGGTTGACGGAATGGCGGGTGTGCATTTTACAAACGTTTGCAATTGTCCTCCGTCAACGTCAGCACTTGGATGTGTTCATTACCTCTGGTACCTGCACTAAGCTCTGGGAGCGTCAACGTCAGTATTGTGTCATGTAATAAATAACGTTGTGGTTCAGTGAATGGTACATTGTGCTACATATCTGAATAGGTCTTTAGGAGAGGAAATGAATTACCAAATAAGAAATACAGAGTGCCCTTTAAAAAAAGTCATACCACTGTTCATATCTTTGGTAAAAACAGAGCTACAATCATGCTGGTTGATGTCCTCTTGACGGCTAAGGAACATTTGCTTGGAACATTTTGTACTTTGCATCTGGACAAACAGTTATTTAGGGTGGTCAATATAAATGGGACACCCTGTATAACTATTCTGAAACGTAACTATTTCCCTGAAGTCCACAGAATATTTGTGGTTCAATATATTTGTCATGCCATTTACTGTACGGAAGGAAGTGTGTACATATACAGGGTGTTTCACTGTGTTTTACGAATTATAATAACACAAAAATTATAGGGAAACAAAGTTGAACATTTTCATGTGGTACAACATTTATTCAGGTTTACTTATGAAATACTTCATCTGAGAAATGACGGCCATTCGCAGCTACACAATACTCAAGCCGTTTCACCTAGTTTTTGAACACATCTTTCGTAACTACAGGAGGAATTCTGGAAATTTCATCGTGAATTCGAACTTGCAACTGTTGCAAGCATCTCTGCCACTAAGAGTACACTCGCGCCTTCAAATTACACCACAGGTAAAAGTCTGGCACGGAGATTGGACTCATTTACGAGTTCCAATCGCCTTTCGGTTACATGCACTGGCAGCTGCACGAAAGTTTCATACCCAATTCAGTATTTTTTCAGGAGCAGCAATTAGATATCGCGGCTGAATCTTGAAATGTTTAAGAAAGGCAAATTGCAAGCGCACGACAGATTCGCCGTAGCGGCAATAGCAACCCCACCGCGAGCGCTCGATATTGCTTCGAGTAGTACGATATGACTACTGGCCTGTATATGGGATGAAACTTCACGCTCCGCACTAGTAATAGACGGCGGCACTGTCGCTGTATCTTGTTTCTTAGCGCGCGTTATGATTTGAAATCGTCAAACATCATGAAACGCTCTGTAAAAATGAATTGTACTCGTGTATTGAGACGTCTGTATTTCGCCTGACAAATTAAATGAAATTTTGCAATTGAAACTGTCTATAGAAATACATAATGTCACCAATGATTACAGATCCAACAGTCAATCCCGTGTTTGTTAAACAGAACTATAGCACTGGGATGTATTTTCCAAACTAATTCAGGAGATATGTACCATAATACCTACTGCAGAAAAAGATCAATGTAGTATTTTACGGTGAAACATGTATTCTCCCGCAGTCAATTTAAATGGTGTGACAACATCTAACAACGACAGACTTCTGTGAGAAAACAAAACATAACTTTTGTTCTTTTTGGCAACTGATTCCGATGTTCGCTTTCCTGTGTATTCGTCTGTCTTTAGTAGATGTTCATACAGAAACTCAATGTTTACTGAGATGCGAAACAATGTTCAGCACCAAAGATGAATAACTGCTATGCTTCCTTCACTGGGATATGGCTGCTGTAGGTGACATTCGCTAGCATCGTCACATAACAGATGTTCGACGATTCACTGGAAAAGGAGAAACTGGAGGCTTCTATCTTGTGAGTAAAAAATTGATTTAAGAAAATAGAAAATAATTCCCGCTGACACTCTGATGTGCTATCACGTCAGAGAACTGCCACTGACAAAAATTTTCAGAACTACTTCACGAAATGCTGTGGGACTGGGATGTGAAGGGGTTGAGATACGAACAGTGCTTTTATTACAACAAAGGACGTCCGCAAAACTACGTATCTGAATATCAGTTTATTCACATTTTATTATCGAAAAAAGTTGTTAATTTGTTCTGCATAAGAGCTTATTTAACAAAGTGACAGTCCATCCACGGTCCAAATTTTCAAATCACTAAATTTCAGTAAACAATTATTTTTGACAGCACTGTCCGTACCACCACTAATGTATTTTTTTGTGTCTCCTGAACCAAACTGAAATTTATTACTGTTTAGTACACTGTCTCCTCGAATTTACCGCTACAACTCATTTTGTAAAAATGACTAGCTTTTTCTGTTCTTCTGTTTAGGGCTCTTGTTGAATTTACGTTTTCGGAAAACTTGGTTCTTGGTTTCTTGTTCCTTCTTCCCTCTCGCGACCCCCTAACTTCACTGAAATATGAAAACTGTATTTTTTTCTCACAATTTAGTGTCTTATTGCAACAATACTTATACAACAGTTTTCTAGCAACTTCTGCTTTCTGCTCATCTCTACATGTTTAAACTCTGTCCTTAATCTCAGTACTGTAATTCTCTTCTCCACTTTACATCATCTGACTGGCATCGTAACGAGAACTTACAGTTTCTTTTTCCTCGTAATTATCACTCTTTTCTTTCCCGGAATGATACGTTCATACCAGTGTGTCATCACACGACTGAGTCTCAGCATACAGTGACTCCTTTCACTTGTCACTTTCTCGTTAGAAAGAACTTAAGACATATGAAACTGTTCCTAACGGACGAAAGGGGCTTTACATTCAATCAAAGGACATAGAATATAGCTACATATTTACATAATATATTAGGTTTCATTTACATTTGAACATAAAATAAAAATGAGTTCAGTATGTACAAAATATATACAACTACCTTTACGCATTTGCCCAAACCTTAAAATTTATGGCGTTCTTTTACGTCAAAGAAAATATCCGATGAGTCGTGCGTGGCTCGTGTTTCCGCGATCTTGTGTTCTGCACCCTGTTTTAACGTACTTCTACCTCACTATGTTAATTTAAATTACTACTGTCACTGAGATGCCGCTTTGCTTGACCGTAACCGGCGCTAGCTCTTGAAAGGTTAGTGTAATATCCTTTGAAAGATTTTAGAAGTTATTGTGGGCCTTCCGTCGTTGGTGTTGCAAAAGGAAATTTGTAAACTTAATGTATTGTATTACCGATTGTTGCAATATATGTATTTCCTTAATTTTCAGAATTTAACTTGCAGCCTTCAGCCATCTTATTGCGTTTGTTTATCTCTTTCTGTGCACCTTGCGGGCCATCAGCCCTTTTAGCATCGTAAAACATTGTGGCCTTCTGCCTTCAGTAATTATCATAGTATATTAGGAATTTTGAAAATTTAATCCGGAAACCTTCAGCCTCTCCGCATGCTGATTTCATATATGTATACGATATCTCTTATTCGAAAATTTTACTGTGCGTTAAGATTTTTCAAAATTGAACTTATTCTAAGGCATCTGTTTAGAGGCCTTCAGCCGCGAAGCAAATTTAATTCATTCAAAAGTGTATTTGTGAACTTAATGATAATAAATTACACTTGTGAAATGAATCCGACCGCAGCTCCCTTTGCCCTCTCCACAACCTAATTACCTGTTAGCCTTGCTTGATTTGGCGGGCGTACCATTCGTGTTACATCCTTTCCCTCCGAGGGCTTCAGTGGACAGGAAGGCTGCATTCTACCACTAGTCAGTGTGGTCACGAGCTTACGCAACATACTATAGCTTTACGTTTATATTCACTGAGTACTATCCACAATAATTAATACTACACCCTCCAACTGAGTGAGTTAAATTATACGTGGATGCTTCAAAAAGAGATACAGTCAAAGCAAGGAATAACCAACGTAAAGGATGGGATAAGTTGATACTAAACCAGGCCTCCAATAAGAATCAGAGTGATTATGGAGGGAAGTGATGTGGCGACAAAAATTTGTGCTGGGTAACCAACAGATCGTTCCAGTAAGCATGATTATATGGATGTAGGCTGCAGCATATATTAAGAGAGGAAGAGGTTTGCACACGACCGACTTGGGTGGATAGCTGCATACAATTAGTCTTTGTGCTAAACCTAAATATTTCATTATTATAATTTCGTGGTACAGGTTATAGAGTACTTTCTTTTACACAACTTAATTTCCTCTTCTCTCACACGAAGACAGCTCGAAGAATTCATTCATTTTGCAAAATATTTGATCACTGAGGTATTTGTTTTCGTGTCTATTGAATATCTGAACAAAATTTACACTTTTATATTTACCGAATCGATAAATCTGTTATATGATTTTGTGAAAGTCGTGTTGCAGAGCCTTCGTAAATTTTTTTTCTTTCTTGGTTGTGAGTATCGTAATTCGTCTGAAACATTTCTGTATTGTTGGACACACACATCAACACCGAGTAGGTATCTTGGCCGGCAGTACAGAATGGGAATATGCAAAATATGACAACAGCATTATTTCTTTGCGAACTGGACATGAAGTCTTGTTATATGGCAGAAAACCGAGCGAAAAAAAATTACGTGATCAATCCATCTAAGATAGATGAAAGAGACACACACTTTTATTTCAACATTTCGACCAAATGCGCGGGCAGGAGGTCACGAATAAACTCGGATGCTTTAACTGTTTGACATGCCTATCGCCAGCTTTATTTGATGTCGATGGTTTCCCGCCTGGTTGTCTAAAATTTTCTGTCACTCGAAGATCCAAAAGTTATGGGACGTCTCATGGCAGGTAATGTCACCACAGAGGCTGTATTCTTAGTGGTTATAAGAATAAATATAGTGAAACAGTCGCTTTAATGTGCATATAGTTGTAGAAATATGAACGGCGTCATTTGCCGGCTTTTTCATGGACAATTTTGACTATTGACTATAGTAAAATACTGGGTGTCCACAGTTGAAGTTCCAATTTCGAAACGTTTTGAAAGAGAACCAGTGCTCAGAATGACGGCAAATTTGAACAGTGAGTTATTGGAGCAGGGGGACACGTCATGAAACAAAAATTTATTAACGATAGTTTGAGCAATAGATGTCGCTGTAAGAATCAGAGTACACACATCAACAGACATGCACCGAGCGAGGTGGTGCAGTGGTGAGCACACTGGACTCCCATTCGAGAGGACGACGGTTTAGGTCCGCGACCGGCCGTCATGATTTAAGTTTTCCGTGATTTCCCAAAATATCATCAGGAAAATGCCGGGATGGCTCCTTTGAAAGGCCACGGCCGACATCCTACCCCATCCTTCCCTAAACTGATGTGACCGATGACCTCTCTGTTTGGTCCCGTCATCCAAATCAGCCAACCATCAGACGTGCGGCACAGGGCTGTTTCTCAAATTGCGTCTGAGACGCCCAATATGACTCTCTGCATGAGGCACAGCGCGCTGCTGGTAAAGTTCTTTCACAACAACAGTGAAATGCGCCAGTAGCCCTTCAGAAATTCCGAACACTCTGGGGAATGGAAAAAGGCATTGGTCCGATTTCTGCTAAGAGTCTGGACAAAAACATTACATAATTCCCAAAGGCAGGTGCTTTTGAAGCGCACAGTGGCAGACGGAGGAAATCGGTTAATCCGGCGTTTGTAGATACGTGGCCGTAGCGTTGAAGGCCAGATCGAGCGGTTAACTGCAAACATGCCGTGGACGGGGATTTGCCCGAACGTTGGACATACCAGTGAGCATGGGGCACAAAATCCTACAAAACTTCATACTTTGCCATCCATACAAAACCACCCATGTTCAGGTGTTGCCTCCTTCTTACCTGCCACCAAGAAAAACCTTCGCTTTGGAGGATGAGGAGGAGGAGATTAGTGTTTAACGTCCCGTCGACAACGAGGTCATTAGAGACAGAGCGCAAGCTCGGGTGAGGGAAGGATGGGGAAGGAAATCGGCCGTGCCCCTTCAAAGGAACCATCCCGGCATTTGCCTGAAGTAATTTAGGGAAATCACGGAAAACCTAAATCAGGATGGCTGGAGACGGGATTGAACCGTCGTCCTCCCGAATGCGAGTCCAGTGTGCTAACCACTGCGCCACCTCGCTCGGTCCTTCGCTTTGGAATTTTTGCTCTTGTGGAGGTGTAAAATTAATGGCAGTGGAACATTCTGTGGACAGACAAAGCCCATTTCGATCTCGAAGGACATCTCAATACTCAGAACTGCCGAATTTGGGTAACGTTACCTGTACCATCACTGCTAAACGCTATGAGAGTCTTTTGCGCATCAACTCATTCCAGCCCCTCAGCAGCTTGGTTATGTGTGTGGAATAATTTTTATGCCAAATGACGCTCCACCTCATATGCCACACCCAGTGAAGCGGCTGCTGCAGAGACATTTCAAAAATGCTTTAATTATCAGTCATCATTTCCCTACAGAGTGGCTGCCAATTCACCAGATCTTAATCCTTGTAACTACGGGCTGTGGGGTTATCTGAAAAAAATCTGCAGATCCCGACAACTGCGACTGAAAGAATATTATGTTCACATGCGGAACAACTTTAAAGTGCCTTCATAGGATAAATAAAGAGAAAATAGTTAAACCCAAGCGTGAATTTCTACTGGAGTGTGGATGAATATATTGAAAATACACTTAGGAATTTAATGTACGAAAAAACAGAAACACTCACCCTCTTTCAGTAAAATACAGTTTTATTTGGCACATATTCAACTGTAATAATTTAGGGCATTGGTGATGGTACAATGACAAATCGAATAAACATGCTGGGATTTCTGATTTATTTTCAGAATGCTTTTGCCTTTGATTAATAGCGCGAGCCATGTTATTGTTAAATTGCATTATCTTCCATACCTTTCTGACAGCCCTTGTATCAGGAATATAGATTTCATGGCATGAGTGTTCAGGTGAACCTGAATTTAATGTTCTTAACACTAAAACTACGGTTCAAACAGTGTTATTAATGCTATAAACACTCTAATATTTGAAATAAGCATACGTGTGGTATACCATTCCAGCTGCGACAAGTATGTATCGCTCACTACAGAAGTGAAGTTGGGAATCGATTTGTTACGTTACACTCCGCACTCGTGAGCGACTGACTCAGAGACCATTATCTACCACATTGAAGTTGCATCTCTTATCTGATGACGTAATCGTAGTAGTTTATTTGCAGGGGACAATAGGTTCCCGGTAATGCAACATTGACCTGTCAGTTTATACAGGGTAGATCACCTAAAACTGGCACTGCAAATATTGCGGAGATGAAAAGTGCTATTGATATCCGATTTTCACAGAATGAATTAATAATCAGGGGCCCTTCAACCTGCGTAGTTGCTAGATACGATGATGTTACGTTGGCGTACGTCGTGCTTGTATGTTCCCTGAGTGCAATGCGACTTGCTCGTCAGTTAGTGTGTGACAGTCCAAAGAGTAGGTCGTGTATGGACGGTGGTATTTACCAAGCAGAAAGAGTCGACGAGCTCATGGTGTATGGAGAGTGTAGGAAGAATGCAGTTCGTTCTTGTTCGGTGTTTGAGGCAAGGTATCCCAATAAACTTCAACCATCTCAGCATTTATTTATGAACATCTTCAGTCAGTTATATGGAACTGGTAGTGTAACTCTTACACAACGTAACAAAAGGAAGCAAGTGAGTGACGACTCTGGAGGGAAAAATTAATGTTCTTGCCGCTGTTGCAGTTGATCCTTACCTCAGCTGCCGCGCAGTCCCATGAGAAACTCGCCTGAGCCAGGCGACTATCCTACACATTCTTCATCGACACAGCATGCATCCCAATCAAATCTCTCTCCATCGAAGCTGCATGGAAACGATTATCATAATCGTGTTAACTTCTGCACATGGCCATTAAGACAAGATACTCCAAATGTATCGTGTATCTTGTTTAGCGATGAAGCCACATATACCAATCATGGCAAGGTAAACAGCCGAAACATGCGGTATTGGTTTGTTGAAATCCCCGTTTGCTTCGTCAGGTAGAACGTCAGCGTCCATGGAGTACAAACGTGTGGTGTGGGGTAGTGAACCATAAATTCGTGAGTTCTTTTTTCATAGACAGAACACTGAACGCGCGCAAGTGTTGCAACCTCCTAACATACCATCTCCTAACGTTTCTAGAAGAGCTTCCTCTGCAGAAATATCTGTGATAGCAAAATGATGGCTGTCCAGCCCATACTGTGCGAAATGCTATAGCGTGTCTTCACGAATTTCTTACAAATCGTTGGATTAGGCGCAGACGATCTATATGTTGGCCTGCCCGTTACCAGATTTGACGCCTATAGAGTTTTTTCTTTGGGAAAAGCTGAAAGACGCTTTCTACAAGGTGCGCTGAACCGCCGATCCTGTCGCAGCAACTCAGCTACGATGTCTGCAGCAGGGAAAAGAAAGGCAATCTTCAAACCAACAGTTACTTGAAAAATCCACAAAGAAAAACATTAAGCTGTAGCAGTTTCAACCTAGAAGATAAGGACAGACGCAGCAAAATTCACCAGTCCATGTTGTAGAAAAGATTTATCGTAAAAAAATTTTTTTACAGTTGAACAAAGCCACAGACTTTCTATGTGTTCGTTGTGCGGCCCGACACTCCTTGCTATCTTTGCCAGAATAAATTGAAATTCTCCTTGAAATTCTCCTAATTTTTCCTTAAATAATTAATTAAAGTCAGTAAATAATCAATCTTGTTCTCATTTAACGAAATATTCCACTTTAAAACCGATCTTCTTGACCACAATCGCCGATAAAGTTTTAAAACAGAATTTTAATACACTTCACAGCATCGATTATTTTCAAAATGTCAATACGTGTCGACTTCTCATTAATAAAACTTTAAACTAGTTAATTATTGAAGATCGCCAACACTTCTGATAAATTCTGCCTGAATCTCTTCATGAAGTCTGAATTTTAATAAAATTTGCAAATTTCACACATAAGTAATAATCGTAGAGGGAGACAAAGAGACGAATACACTAAGCAGATTCAGAAGGATGTAGGTTGCAGTAGGTACTGGGAGATGAAGAAGCTTGCACAGGATAGAGTAGCGTGGAGAGCTGCATCAAACCAGTCTCAGGACTGAAGACCACAACAACAACAACAAAAAGTAATATTTACGATGCATGTAGTAACAACAGAGTCAACTGACAGTTTCAACTTCCAATTCGAAGTTTATTTAACAGTTGAAAACCAATTGACATCCAATTACAAATTTCATCATTCCCCAATCAACATTGAACTCCTTTACATTTTTATAAAAATAAACATAAAATATATTTAAATAATGGTCAGCATGATGTATCAATGGTTCTTCCAGCCGCCGGCCGTCGACCACGATGCAATAGTGGTTAGCTCTCGTCGGCCGCCGCGTCTGGAGTGCCCACTGGATCATCTTGCTGCCACGCTCGACATGAATGAAAAGAAACAAAATCTCTTTAAATAACAAGTCTCCACCTAACATAAAACAAATAAATAAATTTATATATTAACATTTCTTACCTGGCGTCGCTCAAGAGGCAAAGATTCGCGATGTTTCCTGGTTAGACTTTTGAAACACCACAAAGGACATACCAACTACACCCAATGATTTGCAATGACGAATTACTGAAGCCTACTACGAGATATCCGCCGAAATGCTAGCACGTCTGCTGCAGTCGTTCCATACCAGACTGGGAACACCTAATGACGCTGCAGGTGGTCATTTTGAACACAACCTGTGATGGTCAACTGTCTCGTTACTAGTCATAATCCACGAAACTATTGTATACCTTCGTGTTGTTGTTTAGTACACGCTACCAGAGTGCTGAGAAAGTGACGTGGGAACGTTTCAAAATACGATACCTCGTAAATGACTGGCACTAGAATCATGCAACAAGCAACACTGATATTCTAATTTACCCTACCATCAGTTTGTTAATGTCAATAGGCACTGTTCCATTTAGAAAAGTGTATGTTTCCACAAGAAATGCACTTTATAAGTCTTATTGCAATCTCTATATTGACTAAAGTACGAGCCCCCAACTACCAATCAGTTCTGTGATAATCGCATCTCAGAAGCACGTTCCATTTCGGCAATACTAATGTGCACGTCATATATCTTGGCGGCCGAGTTTAGGTTCGTTCTGCGCATCTGACGTCACAAAACACAGTCAGCCAATGAACAGAGAACGATGTTGCCAGATCTCGACAGCAGTGCAGAGCGCGGACGAGTGTCTTCAGTTTTAGAAACGTTCAGTCATAAATAAAGTAGTAGAACAAAAGCAATGTCTTCATAGCAGACTTTCTTTTACAGAAAGTTTGGAAAAAGCATTCTTTATACCAATTGCTTCATATTCTATTAATTAATTAATCCAAACAAGCAATAAGACTCCTAATTCAGGCGATAGCAAGGAAAGGTGTTTGTTTCAATCTCACGAACTGCTTTTTCGCAATAAAGAACAGCGGTAATTGTTTATTTCCTATTGTACTTCGACGAAGCGTGAGTAATTCAGTCATACCAACAGTGTTTATAAGTAGTTGCATGTGGTATTACAATCCTTATGGAGTTACACTGTTCGAGGAGCTGAGGTAGCGGAACGGTTAAGGTGTTGGGCTGCCAAGTGAAGGGTTATGAATTCAAACCTTATCTGGTGCTTAATATTTTCTTTATTTAAAAACAATATTGGAGTGCCTTACTTCACGAATTTTATTCGTTTGACTGAAATTTCTAGTGCTTTGCCTCTTCATTAACTTTTTCGCTGCTGCAGACACGTGCTTCCCGCATTCCGCGCTGTGCGCGATTTTGTCATCACTGCACTTCTCGCCTGTGCAGACACATGGTGTTCCCACTGCTTTGACACACTTATCATTAGATTTCACAAAAACTATTTGCCCAAAATAATTGATTTTTACACGTCTTCTTGCCTGGTACCTACCCCCCATAAATGACTTAATTTTGTTTTGATGTGCAGCATTAAATGTAGTAAAGCATTGCACGAAATTTTGAAGAGTTTGCGGAAGTAAAAGTCCATAGCGTATACTTTCCGTATGGTCGATTTTAGTTGCCACAATGTTGAGAATGAAATATGGACAAGATACCTAAAATTCATATAATATTTACTGTATAACAATATCTCATTTAATTTAAGCACCACATAGGTGTCGTATGTAATATTGAGAAATATTCCGTCTTTCGCGACTGTTACAAAAGTTTTATATACACACGGCGCGTCTGACTTTATTTTAAAGCACTTCCATCGGTGAAAGGTATGGCACATACACAATGGTATTCATGTTCTATTTCTTGTTTTTGTTCCACAGTCGCAGTTTTACCAATGGTATTGAAATATATCCCTCTTCTGCAACTGTAATAAGCGACTTATTTAGACCAGACGCGTTTCTCTCTTTTGAAGCATCATAAGTGGACTGTATTTTGTGTCCTCCATTGCCAAGTCACCTTTCGTAGTTTTGTGCTGCGGCAGCACAATATTCAACGTTTGTGTTGGTTCATCAGTGTTTTAGCAAATAAATGCTGTTTGTGTGTACCACACACAAAATTATATTTGACATAGCTCTGAGCACTTTACTGACAGACGGTATATTCAAGTCCTAATGTTTTTGTAAGTCCACAGTTTTGTTTAATGTATTTTGTCTACTTCCTTTTGATTGATTGAAGAGCTTTAAAATAACGCCAAACGTGCCCAGTGTAAGTAAAACATTTGTTACAGTCGCGAAAGGTGGAATATTTCTCAATATTGCATACGACACTTATGTGGTACTTAAATTAAATGAAATATATAGGTATCTTGTCCACATTTCATTCTCAACATTGTGGCAACTAAAATCGACCACACGGAAAGTATACTCTGCAAACTCTTCAAAATTTCGTGCAAAGGTTTACTATATTTAATGCTGCATAATAACTGCGTTGAACATCGAAACAAAATTAAGTCATTTATGGGGGGAAGGTATCAGTCAAGAAGATAGGTAAAAATCTAATTTTTGAGCCAAATAGTTTTTGTGGAATCGAATGATTAAGAGTGTCAAAGCAGTCGGAACACAATGTGTCAGCACAGGCGAGCAGTGCAGTGACAAAATCGCCCACAGCGCGGAATGCAGGGAGCACGTCTTTGTAGCAGCGAAAGGGTTAATGCGGCCGTGGTGGCTTTACTTCATGAACTGCGCGCTCCCCCCTACATGTAAGCTTGCGAACTATGCTATACTATGGCGCTGCTTCTATTGGCGCGTGCGTCGTGTGCAACTGGCAACGCAGCAATCTCCAGCGTCTGGGCGGGCATGCGCGAGCCGCCAAGATAAAAGAATTGAACCATAGCGGTGGATGTTTTAGGTAATTCACTCTGTATGCATCACAGCTAAGTTTACGCTAAAGAGCAAACAGAGATTACAAAGTGGTATTTAATGACATGCCGAGATAATTTGTGGGCAGTGCTGAATAGCGAAAAGAAAGATTTTCTCCAACACTTTTTGTTGCATATATTTGGCGGTCAAAGCAATTTCTGAATAGTAAATAGATATTCCAAAAATGTGAAACAACTGTTTGAGTGTGATATAATCTAATTCGTTGCTTCCGTGAGGATCGTGTAAAATAATACAGTTTTTAAACATCATTTTCGATGACACCACAGGTGGTAGTAAGTACAACACGAATCTTATTGTTATTCGTACTGGTGGGTGCTGTACACAAAAACAGCTTTACCCAGATATTTCATGGAAGAATGATAAAAATTTCACCTCCCTGTCGTTAGTGATTACGGTGTCATTAGACACGGAGAAAAGGCAGAGGGAGGCTAGTTATTAGAAAAGAATTCGGCTATGTCCTTTCAAACGAAATCCCCCGTAATTCACTGTAACTGGTTTTAAAGAGCAATTGTAAAGAGAGAACTAGTGTTTATAGGAATTTCCTCTATAAAATTTTCTGCAGCCCTTTTGGCAATGGAGATCAAGACTTTTGTTTTGCGATGTTCCCTCTATAACAGTTTCCGTAAACATTAATAATTCACATTAAATTACACCCAAAATCAATATGGGTTTCCTCATATTTACAAAAGTACTGACGGCTTCTTTTTACGCTCTTAGCTACGGAAGATTTTAGTAGTCTGCTGAACACAACAACGCAGACAATTTCAATCGAGTGGATCTCTTCAGCCAACATAGTTACGGGTGTGTGCACAGGCGATGTAGTTACTGTATCATATAGCAGGATGACATAATGTTTGTGTGTACATTATTGATAAATTTGGAGGGTAGACTCAGGGAACGGCCTGAAACATTCACCCTAAGGTAAACATTCGATCTGATCGATTTGCCAGTTATGTGGACAAGTGGCTGTTTTCTAAATAACAAGAAAACACATACGATTATTTTGTTAAAGTCCTTTATATACGAAGTGACACAGATTCCAAATCCCAGAAACACCTTTTGCTGCAGAAGAGTAAAATTAAATGTTACCAGAGGTAAACTGGCCCTCAAAAACACTAACTTATAAACCTAGGTACATATCTGCTCTCACTTAGTTGCTGGTAGGTGTATAAATTAATTTTCAGAAACGCTTCGGTTAACTCACATTTCAGACGGTATGTGCAGAAACATTTAGTGCTGCACATACTGATCGCCATATTTTGTCACACATAGATAGTATGTCCTTGCGCCTGTAATGCTACAATTAATTTTTAATATCATTCTTTCGCTTCATACTGCGATATCGATTCAGGGCATGTAATAGTGTGAGAACCATTATCCACTCGGTGGATGAAAATATAAATTATGTCTTAGCTCGTCGAATAATGTTAAAATTAAAGGGATTTAGTTCTAAATACGTGCAGAAATAGTCATTGTCTAGTGATAACTTTATCGTGGAGAGGCTATTGATAGGGCAAGTTGTCTGTGTAAGTAATGAGCTACGCGCAGTTCAGAATATTACGTGGTTCATTATTGTAGTACTAAAATCAGTCTTCACTTTGGGAATCTGAGGAGGCTTAATCCTTCATTGAGAACTCTGAATCTGCAGCGAGTGGTATACACTAATAAGCAATCTTCTGTTAACTTTCCTCAGTAATTGTCCACATATGGCCGAGGTAATAAACATTAAGCTTCGTTCCTTAATTCCTTTTTTAATGCCGGTTGGTTATAATTAAAGTGCAACTATCCACAGAGGTCCACTGCGGATCGTAATTGTCGATGGCAGCGAAACTTGGTAGACATGCTAATGAGTTAATGCGGAACCGATCTCCTCTGGAAAAAAGTTCCAGTTTTTGCTTGCGTGTTCCAATGTGGCACTGTGAATGGAAGGTAGGCGTACAGACATGATATCCTATGTAATGAACTAGGAGAGAGACGTGGTAGAAATAGTTAAACAAGTGAAAAAGGCATAATACTGATTTTATTCATTAACCACCGCTACCCACTTTGTTCAATACGAGCATCAGAGATGTTGAAGAGATGCCATATCCTTGAAACGATGTGATCGACAGTTAATTCCAGCACTTCCTGTAGATTGTTAGCAACCTGCTTCTATATACTGCCCTTCAGATCAGATAGACATTGAACGTGTAGCTGGTAAACTCTTCCAACTAGCTATCCGGAGAGCAAAAATTCACATGGATTGAGATCAGGTGATTATGCAGGATATGCATGTCGTAAACCTCTGTAGACAACACGATAGTGGAAACTCGCACCAAGCGTACCTTTCATTGGACGAGCTGTGTGAGATTTTGCCCCATCTTCCGTGAAAACAGTGGTTTCCACACAGCTACGCTCTTCCAAAGCAGGATTGTCATGCTGCTCAAGGAGGTCTCGATAAAGTGCGGACGTCACGGTACAATTGACAGGTCCTCTTGGTATATTCGCTGCAAATAAAGACGGACCGAGAATAAAGGTGTTTGTCAGACCACACCACACAGTCACATACAGTAATGGAATTCAGTACAACGGAGTGGATATTTGTAGGAATATTAGCATTGTGGATCATAATAGTTGTGCACAGTATATATTCGATAATGTGAGATCCTGTATACCGACAAATCTCATTCCTATGGTATCGCATTAGAGTCAGTAGTACAGTACGTAGTGAGACATCATGATTCTGGTGGTACTTGGTGTAAAGGCAATCGTCTGTGTGCGGTGTTAGTGTGTGCATACGTGCCTTTACTGCAGATGGGCAACAGACACAATTAGTCACAGTGTGTGTCGACCACATAAACCTTAATCGTGGACTTCAGAATGGGATAAAGTGATCTTCACTGATGGGAAGAAGTTTAATTTAGATGGGCCGGATGGATTTCAATATTATTGGCATCATCTGACAACAGAGAAGCAAGTAAGGATGAGAAGTAATTTTGGTGGTGGAAGTCGTATGATTTGGGCAACCTTCCGCTCTAAAGGTAAATTTCGCATTGCATGGATGAATACTACAATTAACTCTAACATGTACACTGAGAAGCTAGAGACAGAATTGATTAAATGAATGAGGATCTAGGGGACGAAAGCCTAATGTTTCAACAAGGTAATGCATCTTTGAATGTTACTGCTACAATCAAAAATTTGTGTAACGATAAAGACGTACTGTAGATGTCTTGTTCTGGCCTGCACGTAGCCTGCATTTGTCCAGTGGAAAATTTTTGGGTAATACTTGGAACGCGTGTTTATCAAAAAGGAAGGAAATTTGTATGTGTGCTGAAAAGAGGGACACCAGAAGAGTGGTCGATAATTTCACTGCAAAAACTACAAACCCTAACAAAATTAATGCCGAAGAGAATTTTTGAGGTAACGAAGGTTAGACTAAGTACTAACAGTGCAATAATGCAACAGGACAGTGAGTGCCTTCATACTAATTTCCATCTAGGTAATACAAAATCCTTCTTTCGTTACACGTGTTATGAAATGATCTATGAATTTCCGTAATTATTGTTTATATGTTGCTTTCTAACACACTCGATACATGTATGTTTCAGACATCGTACTATTACTTCAGTGCGAAACCTGCCTTAACGCTGCATTTCCGTCACTGTACGGCGAGTGTGATGGCTCTTCGTGTACAGTACGTGGTTTAGCAGTACCCCAGATTGGGCAGTTCTGTATATACACTGCACCATATAGTGTAAAACGTGCCTTGTGAATCCGTATTGCACGACGTCAGAAACCGAAGAGCAAATTCAGAACGTTGTTGCTGATTATAAGATTTCAGCTGCTGCACTGTATGGATTTTGTACAGGTACCAATAAAGTATAGACCACCAAACCTTCTGTTCTCTTGACCATCGGATGGACAATCCTCGTGACACTGCATGAGCACTGGCACTACCGGGGACACATGCTGCATAGTCAGTTGCTGTAACAACAACCGTTTCAGTAACATCCACCGGGATAGGATGACATCCTCTTCCACGCCAGGCCCACGTGTGATTTCGAATGCTTCTTTAAACCATTTAATGATATCGAGCCTCTTCTCAGACTTTTCAGCCGGCGATACTCTCTCAGCGCAGTACTGTAATTGTTGCCGTCCACATAAAATCATTTCACTAACAGTGGACGTTCTCTCTTCTCGTTAGCCAAACTGTCACTTACGTTATGGCTTGTAAATTGACAGTGTGGATGTCACTCTTCCATATAAACTATGTGCTATGCCAGCAACTGGTGGCCAGGATTTGAACTAAGTTTTTTCCAGCATAGATCGGTTCCACATTGACGCATTTACATATCTACCACATTTCGCTGATACGCCACAATTACACATCAAAAAGACCTCCGTGACTTGCTGTACTTTAACTATAGCCATGTGGTACATTCAGATCTTTAAATTCCATTTCATTGCCCAGTTTTAATGGGCATCGTGCCATGAAACTAAAACATCTATAGTGTAATTTTACAGTGGTGGACTTCTTGTCCCATGTATCCACAACAAGCTCCAATCATCTACATTGAGGCTCAACTGCCAGCCCCAGCACCACTCCTTGATCTTCTGCCAACTCAAAGTTCAGTATGCCATATTTTATTCCATTAGTACGTGATTTTTGGGGATAACTCAGTTCCTGTCTACAACTTTTATAGCACTTCGAACTGCCAGCCGCGCTGGCCGAGCGGTTCTAGGCGCTTCAGTCCGGAACCGCGAGGCTGCTACGGTCGCAGGTTCGAATACTGCCTCGGGCATGGATATGTGTGATGTCCTTATGTTAGTTAGGTTTAAGTAGTTCTAAAAGTAGGGGACTTCACGTCCTCAGTTTAGTTAGGTTTAAGTAGTTCTAAGTCTAGGGGACTGATGACCTCAGATGTTAAGTGCCATAGTGCTCTGAACCAGTACGTCGAATTGGGATATTTTGCTAATGGATTGGCCTGTGAACGGAGTGCGGAAATATGAAGAAGTGTAAGAATCAGTTGTATGTAATATTTGCGCCTAGCCGAAGGTGTTTGCCAAGAGTCACATAAGTAACAGGGAGTGTATTTCTGTTGCTAAAGTTTTCACAATACACGTGACTTTCATAAACTATATGACATCTTGAAAACAAGATATTGTATTAATGAAGATACGAATCTTGATTTGGCCATTTTTTACACATAGTTTTGGTAATATTGACTACCACTTTAGTGTCGGATAGATCCTAGTCGCACATTATTCGCCTAGAGGATCGGATGGACTAACGTTTTTGCCGTTTGGCCCATAATAACTTGTAAGTACTACATTTGGAGGCATCGTATTGCTTTGTAATTAATATATGGGAGTCTTCCACTTTATTATACAATTTACTGTCATTCTGCGGACTATGTGATGCAACACTCAACCACACATACACACACACCAGAAGAATGAAGGGATGGTGTACATTTGGTATGCAGAAAGAGTTTACATGTTAAAATATCATATCGTGGTGGGTTAACTGTACTTACAGGTCTTCATTCCCTTCATTTCTTCTACCTGAGAGTGCTAGCTGACCACCTGGGTATATGCAGTGTACTAACCCAATGGTCTTGACATACTCGGTATTTACTGACTTAGTCACGGCAGCAGGCGGAATGTTCGTCTGCGATTTCATATCGACAAGTTATAACCAGGTGCGGCTTGTAAACATTGCTCACTCAGGAATCTATAATTTAGCAATCTCTAGGTTAGTAGAAATGAATATTAGTTTTCTCAGGACATAATCAGGCCGTATAATGTAAAATTACACGGTCGGAATTGTCACAATTAATCAAATATTCCGGGCTATTACGCAGTGGTCGAAGGGAATTGACTTTAAAACCCGACGTTTCGTCCCCATCTACGGAGGGATCGTAGCTTTGTTGAATGTCCGATTCCCACCCTGGCTCGCTACTGACTACCGCAAATTTCCGCTTCCACGAGCTTCCGCGCAGTGACGTGACGTCACATGTCTTGAGTACGGGAGCGTAACTGGCCGTTGTCGACTGCAGTCATCCGCTGTTACTACTATCCCAAGGAAGAAGACTGGTACAAATATTCTCTAAAACCAGAACCAAAATTTCATTCAATTTCTCGCGCTCCTCATTCCTATTAAAATTCCTGGGGTGTTGCACAATCTATGGCCGCACTGTATGGCCTTCGAGGTTTCCGTTGTTGCTGCCAGTGCTTGGATCCGGTCAGAATGTATGTGGCGGTCTCCTGGCTGTAAAAAATGTTCCGCGACAGCTGATCTATAAGTCTCCCCTCATCTGCAATTGCTCTTGTGCTCTTCGAGTCATTTTTTGACAGTTCCTTTTGTAGTACCCACGTACATCTCCCCACAACTAAACGGAATCCTTTATATTCCAGCTTTTTCCAGTGAATGGCGAGCATCCTTGGCCAATTTTAGGTGATATTCTTTCTTCCATGCGGGTGTGTAGATTACCATGATGTTCCGCTTCCTCAAGATATTTTCTATGCAGTCAGTCACGTCCTTAACGAATTGCAGGAAAGCTTTTGATTTCAACGACGCTTGAGTATCACGATAATTTCTACGCGGTGGTCTTAAGGCTCTTTTCACCTCAGCAAACGAATAACCATTCTTGAGCAATGCAGTGGTGAGATGTTTTAGTTCTGTTTCAAGCAGCTCTGGTTCACAGATTTTCATTGCCCTACCCGCAAACGTTTTTATGACGTCTCGCTTTAGTTGTGGGTGGTGGATCGACTCCCGATATAGGTAACAGTTTGTGTAGATGTGTCTTCAAAATGGCTCTGAGCACTTTGGGACTTAACTTCTGAGGTCATCGGTCCCCTAGGACTTAGAACTACTTAAACCTAACTAACCTAAGGACATCACACACATCCATGCCCGAGGCAGGATTCGAACCTGCGACCGTAGCGGTCGTGCGGTTCCAGACTGAAGCGCCTAGAACCGCTCGGCCACACCAGGCGGCTAGGTGTGTTTTCGGTAAAATGTGTGGCCCAAGCTAACATCCTTCTTGAAAACAGGCATATCAATAACATTTAATCATCCGCCAGCCTCTATCTCCTTCGTAAACTGAATCTTCGGATTGATCCCTTTCAGATGTTTGTGAAAACCATCCATTTCTTCCTGCCATGCCGCCTCAAAACAAACGTATCGTCCACGTAACGGAACCGAATATTCGATTTCTTGTTCGCAGTTCCCAATTCCCGCTCCTCCAATTTTGCCATACAGAAGTTCACTATATCCGGCTTAAGGGGCAACCATAGCGACATCCGCCGGTTCATAGAACTCTTCGTTCCGTTTGAAATACGTGGTTAGGAGGCAACATTGAAACACTTCTGCTACATCGGGTGGAAAAATTCGATGCAACTGTTCCAACGCTTCATGGAGTGGAACTATAGTGAATAGCGGCACCACGTCGAGAGTAACTAGTAAGTCCACCTGCTGTACCACTATGCCATTTAATTTCCTGGTAAAACGTGCCGAATTCTTGATGTACGAATCCTATCGGACAACATACGGTCTTAATAATGTTGTCGAGAACTTGGCAATCGAATAGGTGGGCGAATCAGTACCACTCACTGTTGGCCTTAGAGGAACATGTTCTTTGCGCACCTTCGGTAATCCACAAATTCTTGGCTCTAGCGGAACTAACTTGAACAGACTTTTCTGAACGCTCTGTTCGACAGGGGACTTCTTTATCAACTGCGTAACATTTCTAAGAACTTTTTCAGTGAGGTCTGTACTTAGTTTCCTGTATGTTAGAGGATCTAATAAATCGTTAATGTTACTATAATTGTCGGTCACATTCAAAACGACCATTGCATTTCCCTAGTTACTGTGAGAATAATAACACTATGGTCCTCAGTCAGGTGTTTTAAGACATTCCTCTCACTCAAAGTTATATTACTTTTTGGACGGTTTGCGCGAGGTAGTAGTCTTACGGCTTCTATACGGATTTCTTCAGCTGTAAGCTTGTCCACTCTACGAAAACCTGCTTTACAGTGGCAATTATTTCTTCCGTGGGCACAAGTTGCAGGATAATCATAAAATTTTCACCCATCACAATCACAGATCTCTCGTCGTCAGATATCGAACGTCTGGATAAATTAATTTCGGTGCGGTAAATGTGAACATAACCTTCCTAATAGAATCGTCTACTGGCTGTGAATTCTATCCCAGTCATCACTGCACAATTTATTGCTTATTGTAATATGGAGGGCTATCAACTTACTGTCTGGGCTTGACTAGTCGCGGGGGATCTGTTGAATGCGCCCTCGTAGTAAAGCCTCTTCCGTCCGTTTGAAAATCAGCCGCGCCTTGGCCGAGCTGCATGGTCGCTTAATCCTCAAAAACTTCGGTAACACCGACCGCTCCGCAACGAGGCAGAAATGTGAGGGAACACAAAAGCTGCATCCTCTTCTTCCGGAGACCTTCCATGCGTCGCCCATTTCTTGACATCTCCTCCCCATAGAGGCGCACTATTGAAAATTGTAAACTTTCACGGCCAAAATTGTCACAATTAATAAAATATACGGTCTATTACGCAGTGGTCCAAGGGGTTTCATTTTAAAACCCGAGGATTCGTCCCCATCTGCGAAGGACAGTTTGTAGGGGTATCGTAGCTTTGTTGAATGTCAGATTCACATCCAGGCTCGCTATTGATACAGCAAAATTCCGCTTCCGCAAGCTTCCGCGCAGTGAGGTGACGTCACGTTTCTCGAATACGCGAGCGTACCTGGCCGTTATCGACTGCCCTCGTCCACTGTTACTATCGTCCCAAGGTGGAAGAATGGTACACATCTTCATCGAAACCGGTACCCAAATATTATTCAGTTTCCCGCCCTCCTCCTTCCTATTAAAATTACTGCGGTATTTCACAATCTCTATGCCTTCACTGCATAGCCTTTCGTGGTATCCGTTTGTGGCTGCCAGTACTTGAGTCTGAGCAGGGTGAATGTGGCGGTCTCCTGGCTGTAAAACATGTTCCGCAACAGCTGATCTGTAAATCTCCCCTCATCTGCAATTACCCTTGTGCTCTTGGAATCATTTTTTGACAGTTCCTTTTGTGGTACCCACGTGCACCTTCCCACAACTACACGGAATGCTATAAATTCCAGTTCTTTTCAGCGATTGTTGAGCGTCCTTCTTCAGGTGATCTTGTATTTCCGTGTCGGTGTGTAAATTACAGCGACGTCACGCTTTCTTAATATACTACCTATGTGGTCAGTCACGTCCTTAACAAACGGCAGGATAAATTTCGATTTCAATGGCGCTTGAGCTTCACCATGGTTTCTACGCGGTGGCCTTAAGGCTTTTTTCACCTCAGTGGACGAACAGCCATTCCCGAACAGTGCAGTGGTGAGTGTTTTAATTCTGTGTCAAGCAGAACTGGTTCAAAGATTTTTCCTAGCTCTATCCACCAACGTATTTTCAAACGTACGGAAGAGGCTTTACTACGAGAGCGGATTCAACAGACCTGATGGGCCCTATCAGGCACAGACTGTCAATTAATGTCTCTCCGTATTACTATCAGCAATAAATTGTGGAGTGATAACTGAGATAGATGCCTTTTGCACGGTTCTGCTAGGAAGCGTATGTTGACAACGTCTAATAGACAGAAAAGGAATTAATAACTTGCTACCTAATAAGAGGATCCACTATTTAGACGCTTCCCGCACAGTTATCAATTTATCCGGACGTTCGTTATCTTACATCAAGATAGCTGTACTTGTGAAGGGTGGAAATTTTGCCATTAGCTCGTGGGTTGTGCCCACGGAAGAAATAGTAGCTACTTTAGAAGCAGGCATTCGTACTATGGAGAAGGTTAGGGCAGGAAAAAGTGGAAGTTATAAAAGTGTAGAAGTGTGTAGAAGTTGTAAGAGTATTGTCTCGCGCAGAAACTGTGTGTCAAATGAATGGTTTAAAACGTCTGAATGAGGACGATAGTGTTATTATTTTCCCAGCTGACAGGGGAAATGCAGCGTTTGTTTTGAATGTGAACGACTATTATAGTAAGATTAACGATTCATTAGATCCTCAAACGTAATGGAAGAAGGAGGGCGAGAAATTGAATGATATTTGGGTTCTGGTTTTGAGGAAGATGTGCACCAGTCTTCCACCATGGGACGATAGTAACAGCGGACAGTCGACAACGGCCAGTTGCGTTCGAGTACTCAAATGGAGACGGGACGCCACTGCCCGGAAACTCGCGGAAGCGGAATTTTGCTGTATCAGTAGCGAGTCAGGATGTGAATCGGACATTCAACACAGCTACGATCTCCCTTGAAAATGTTTTCCGCAGATGGGGACGAAACGTCGGGTTTTAAAGTGAAATCCCATCCACCACAGCGTAATAACCGGGAATATTTAATCGTCATGATGAGGCATGTAAAACTGCGAATTCAGTTGCTTGTTCCATTTAAATGCACAGTGAACGCAGAGTCAGACGTTTTTCCTCGTAGGAATACTTTCATTCTCGTTCTTAGAGTAGATTTTGGTGAAACAAACCCAGTGCACTTACAGCAAATTACAGATATTGACCAATAGTTCGCTGCTAATTGTGTTAATAAACACATGCAACCTGAAGGCAACCATTAAGTATGATAGTACCGGCTAGCAATTTTTGGTTAGATTATACTCTGTCACACATACACATTCCACGTTGTCTAATTGACTATGACATCATTAATTTATACACCCGCTGTGATGTCAAAATCTCTTAAGTTAATATTTCCTGCCCTTTCCCGAAATATGCAGTGATGCCATTAATTTATAATGAAATATCATACATTAATATCCATTACGATTTCGCAGAATATGCCATGACGTTATTAGGGCAGAGTACCTTACCTTAATATTTACCGCCACTTCCGAAAATTGCCGTGACGTCATAAACTTTTAATGTCAGTGTTTTGTACCTTGTGAATTATGGTAAAATTAGCAGCCACTTTTAACTCTCCTGGTAACTCTCTTCTCACCACAGCATGCAGGCCTCGAATGATGGAACACATGTTACTGCAATAACAATAAAACGAAATTTTCTTCAATAAATACCCATAAACACACCCACATCCATACCTTAGAACAGAGCACAGACCTAGAATGGAGAGCATATTGCCCAGAATCTTTTGGTCCGTGAAAAGACTGGCTCGGAGCATGTTGAGATTCAGTTTCTCACCAATTTTCCCAACTGACCGAGAGCAAAACGGGGGAGGAGAGAGGACATCAGTATAACCAGCACAACAACCCCAATACCGGGAAAGCTGACAGTCGAATGTGCTGATGACGACAGCCCATAGAATAACGACTCAAAATGACATCAGTGCATTCCCTGGAACGCTTACACCAAAAAGTGCTGATAACAGCGATTTTTCTGCCCAAAAGATACTTTGTCTTCCTTCTCCTACAACTTCCCATTCAGTCCTATTTCACGTGCCCATGGGACAATTCCAATTTATGTCATTTATTAGTTTCTCAAACGAGTATAAGCACCATGAAACATCGCTTGTGTCTCTCCATTTCTGAACAGCAGTGAGACTAGAGAAAGTCCTCATTAACCTAAGGTAATTCGACTTCCTCCAATAAATGTTTCTGAATAAATGTAAAACAAAGCTTAAAAATAAATATTCCCCTCACACGTTGGATCGTAGAGTTATACACACAGGTCATAAGTAAGGTGGTTCATTTAACAATTTAAACCAAATTTAACAATTTAACAAAGTAGAACTGATGACGCTGACAATTGTGGTTATATCACCTGAGGCCTATTACACCCGGTGAAGGACTGGGAAGTGACGCGATAATGTGTCTCATAAGCGGAAACAGCTTGGTGGTGTAGGAGCTGTGTTTTCTCTTATCTTGGGCGAGGCAAACTTATTTAATTAGGGCTCTTACCTGTGTTAGCTACCAGGTCAGCACTGTTTATTGCGCGAAGTTTGTCGTCAGCGTCTAAACACTTAGCGCACCCGTAGGGTAAGCAAATCAAAGCCCTATTGTGCAATATTTCATTATATCGACTTTAATTTATTGACCTCTGCGTAGGCATGTGGAAATATATATTTTCTTTTGATTCTTGTGGGCAACGTGGCTGTCTACCTTACTCATATTGTAAGTAGAAATGGGAGTAAATTTACTTTCGCAATAACAACTTTCAGAAAATACGCGCCGAACATCTACATTTACATCTACATGGCTACTTTGCAGTTCACATTTAAAAGCCCGGCAGAGGGTTCTTCAACCCACCTTCAGACTATCTCTCTACCGTTTCACTCTCTAACAGCGCATGGGAAAAAAGAACACTTTGATCCTTCTGTACGACCTCTGATCTCTCTTATTTTTCATGGTGATAATTTCTCTCTATTTAGGTTGGCGACAATAAAATATATTCACGTTCAGAGAAAACTGTGGGTGATTGAAATTTAGTGCAAAGATCTCGCTGCAACGAAAAAAACCTTTGTTTTAATTATGGCCATCCCAAGTCGCTTATCATATCCGTGACACACCTTCCCGTATATCGCGATAATACGAAACGAGGTGCCCCTCTTACTCTTTCGATATCCTCCGTCACTCCTATCTGGCACGGATCCCATGCATCCCATTAATGCTCTGGCAGAGGATGAACAAGCATAGTGTAGGCAGTCTCCTTAGCAGAACTGTTTGCGCCTTTCAATACCCAGACCTCGAGATGTCAAACACTCGGATCAATACCAAACGTTATATGTCGGTAGAGTAACAACTTAGCACCGATTTAGTTCGTGCTATGTGCTTGAAGTCGTCCAGTAGAACATGAGTAAACGGTAATTAAAAGTAACACCAGAACTAGGAAGCACAGGAAAAGTGTACCTGTGCGTAATTGTCTTCGGATATCGTGTGGGGTGTTGGTGGAGCATGAAGTCGTACTACTAAAGGTTCCACATTCAGATCGCTCTGATGGCAGTTTTCTTCGACCTGTTTACACGTGACACTGTTACATTAAATTTTCTTAGCACACTCACTCGTATGTAGCCATTACTGTGATACTTCGTTTGTGTGTGTGTGTGTGTGTGTGTGTGTGTATGGATTGGCTGGTGTGGTCGTGTTTGCATTGGTTTTTTAAAGTAATGTACTTAACAATGAACTTATTATTTTGTTTTATCACAGCTGTTATTAATTTCGTTATGTGTATTATTATTATTGTCATTATTACCATTATTTATGCACGTGTGATGCAGTTGTTTCTTTATTTTTCCGTTCTGATTGTATGTTCTGTGAACTACAAATGTGTTCTATAGGTTACTACTTTCAAAGAAACGCAGCGAAAGCAGACTGCCAAGAGAACAATGCTGTAAGCTCCAAACAGCCCTTTTACATGTCATAAACATGTTGTCCCATGTAACACTTCAGTTCTTAATACAGTAAAGAAAAAGGAACGTTATCGTTTGTGTTTGAACCAATGAACTTTGGAATGACGATCTAATGCACTTCTAACTTGCCCAACAGAAGCGATGTCTAGTGGTCACTAATGCTTATACTTTTTCTGTGCTCCATAGTTCTGACGTTACTTTTAACTAACGTTTACACCCATTCTGCTGGACAACAGCACGTTGTACGACGGTTGATACTCTGTCAACATACAAGCTTGGTACAGATTTCAGTTCCCGAAACCTGGAAGTTAGGGTGTATGTGTTCTGCCATTATACTGTAGCTCTTGGTTTGCCTTCCCCACAATACTATCTCTGTAAATTCTAGGTATTTAGTTGAATTGATAGCCTTTAGGTTTCTGTGATATATCGCGTAATGGAAATTTAACGGATCTCTTATTGTACTCACGTGGCTGGCCTCATACATTTCCAGATTGAGGGGAAATTGCCAGTTTTCGCTCCATAAAGATATCATGGGCCAAGTGATTTTCCAGTGGTTCCGATCTTCTAATAACTTTGCTGTACGGAAAATGACAGTATCACCTGAAAACAACCAAAGTAGGCTGCTTATATCTCCTAAATCGTTTATGTAGGTTAGGAACAACGGAGGGCCTAAACATTAGTTCTTCTCGATGATTCTCCCTCGATTACTGTATCTGAGAGGAAATCAAGAATCGAGTCGTATAACTGAAGCAATACTACACAGGCGCGAAACTTGCTTAGAAGTATCTTGTGAGGAACGGTGTTAAGAGTCTTCTGGAAATCTAGAATTACGGAACCAATTTTACATCCTCTGTCGACAGGATTCACTACTTTGTAAAGAGCTGATAATGTTTCAGAAGAACGACATTTTCTAAATGCTTGCAGACTGTGTGCCAATCGACCGTTACCTTCGAGATAATTCATGATATTCTAACACCGTAAATGTTCCAAAATCCTATACTGCAAACTACGTTAGTGACATGGGTCTGTAATTAAACTGATTACTACTGTGTCCTTTCTTGAGTACTGGTGTGACCTGTTCCACTTTGCAGTCTGTTGGAACGAATCTTTGGTAGGGCGATTGGTTGTATATGATTGCTAAGTATGGCGCTCTTACATCAGCATATTCTGAAAGGGACCTTATTGGTACGCTGCACAGACCGGACACTATTTCTGGAATATTTACTTCGTCTTCTTCGGTGCAGTCATTTCTGAAAACTGTGGTTAATAACTTCGCTTTCCATATGGTGCACGTCGCTAACCTGTGATCTTGTTCAGAGCGCGCACTGTAATCGATTACAGTTCGCTGTCCTGGTGCGGGTGGCGCTCCGGTGGCGATTTGCTATGACGTCGCTGGCGTGTGTTTGCGGTGGCCGGCGGAAAGCGAGAGAATAGTAGGCTTTCCGGGTACTGCACGGAACGTGAAGTTCGCTCCGCCTGATCTGCTAGTGACTAGCGCTAAGGTTGTTGTGCCTCGCAGCATGAGCAGAGTGGTCTCGGGCGGAGGCGACTCGCCGCTGTGCTGGCTATACGGTGGTGATTAATTGGAGTCGGCGTACATGTTCTTCCTGCCTGTCTGATGTGGAGGTCCGGTGCGGTCCTTTGATACTTTGGCCCGGAGACAACCAGTTGCGGAATTTTGGAGTCGTCTGCCAGGTTTGGGCGTGGGCTCGGCTGGCTCTTCAGATTTTCCCCTGGAAGCTCCAGCAGCGGTTTCTGAACTTTCTGATGTGGGACGGTGTTGTTGGAACTTTTTGCTGTGTGTGTGGCTCGTTACGATATTTGTTGGTACTAATTTATTTGCTCAACAGGATTCCTGCCCGGAGTTCCGTTCATGTATGGTACATTTAGCAGTCGATGTGTTAGGTGAAGTCTGCCTAAGAAGGGAGGATTTGTATAGTATATACATAGTGGTTTACTGCTGCTTGGTATATGTGGTCTTCTGGGACCTGAACAATACGATCTAGTCAATTTGGTTGTGTAACAGCATTTAGTGGTATGTTCTGTAATTTTTTTACTGTGTTATTATTAAGTAGGTGGAATAGCCGCGTTTGGTGTCGTTAAGGCACTTCTGAGACTGTGGTTTGAATATTTATGTGAGCTCGCTTTTATTGTTTCGTCTTAGGAAGCCAGAATGGTTTGAGATTTGTGTGTGTTGGCTTCCGGCACTTATCAAGAGCGCCCGAGTTAACGGCGCTGTAGTTATCATGTGCTGTCGGGATGTTGGACTGTATTTTTGAATTTTATCTTGTGTTGATATTATCTGTCGTGTGTTACAGGACATAACCAAGATGCGTAAGTGAAGGGCAGTTGTGGGAGGTATGTCGAGGAGCTCTCAGCGGTTTATTTCTGGGACCGTTTCTAGTGGGAAGGCTCCCAAGTGTTGAGAGCTCGATTGTATGTGATTGTGTTGGGAGTTGCCCTCGCCCTTTGGTTGTATCAAATTATTATTTTGTTATTATGTTTATTGGTTGTGTGTTGCGCTTCTTTCATTTTATGGTGTCAAGCGCCAATATGTTTCTCAAAGATTTTTATATAAATCATTTTAAATTGTAATACCAAGTTAATTTATTATTGGATTTTGTCTTTTGGATCAACTCTAAAAGCACTATTGTAAAAGGTTCTTGATTTTATGGTGGCAAGCCGCCGTTATTGTTTTTAAAGCTCACTCATTAACCATTTGTTAAGTTTTGTAAGTTCTATGAATTTATTGTTATTTAAAAGGGTTTAGTATTGGCCATTTAATAAATTGTGTACAGAGTCTGCTGTTTGGATATTATTGGGAGGAACTCCTTGGATAGTTGTCCTGTAAGAAAACACATTTCAGCTTTAGTAGTGCTGTCATCGGTAATATTACCATTGGTACCGTACAGTGCAGTGAATGTATTGATTGTGTATTGTCTATGGTGTACCTTACATACGATCAGAATATCTTTGGTTTTTCTGTCATATTTCACGACAGTGTTTAGCTGTGGAAGCCATTACCAGTATCTGGCATGAAGTCCTTGCTAAATTTCGAGCTTCTATAAAAGTTTGGAAATCTTGCGGTTTTACACTCATTCAAATTAGACGGTTTTTTCTTTGCTTCTGTGACATTTTTCGCACCTTCTTTGTGTATAATAAGGGACCAGTACCAGCTTTTATTAATTTTTAGGTATATATCTCTCAATTGCCTTAGATATCTATTTCTTTTACATGAAGCGATATGTCTTTTACACTTAGTTAGCTGAGAAGAAGTGGAGGCGGTCTGTTAGGAAGACGTCAAGCGAATATTTATCTGACTTTTTCAACAGATACATTTTACGTTTGCTTTTGGTGGATTTGGGTATCTTCGGTAGTTAGTCTCACTGGAATGATTTTGTGGTTCCTAATCACTGTACCTGTCATGATCTTTCCTATTTGCTCAGGGTTATTTGCTACCGAAAAGTCAAGTGTTTGGCAAGCAATTGCAATAGTGAGCTCTCGAACTAATTGCTCAAAATAATTTTCGGAGAAAGCATTTCGTAAAAATCTTACGTTGTTTTATACCTACCACCTACTTTGAATATGTATTTCCGCCACCAGATCGAAGATAAATTGAAGTCACCATCAACTGTAGTTGAATGAGAGAGGTACCAATCTGTGATGAGACTAAAAGTTTATAAGATCTGTCCAGAAACTTCATCATCTGTGTCAAGGTGTCGGTAAAAGGTACCCATTATTAATCTGTTATTATAAATCTTTGGACCTCGAACAATTAGTACCTTCGAGAACGTAACCTTCCATTGTGCTGTAGTAAAACATCTGTAATGGCAATTGGAAAAATTTCCCTTTATAGTTGCAGGTCGTAGTTGCCGGTGGAAGAGGTACGTTATAACAGGGAAAGTGATCACAAATACAGATTGATTGCATTCCACTTTATGCCAGAGTTCAATTCAAATCATTATGTTAACAGCAACAGTGTTCAACGTAGAGAAAATTACAGTTACTAGATAATTCTTTAGTCAGAGATCATTTTCAAGTGGCGTGAATCTGATTGATGCAGATTAATTTAAATACAGAAGGTGAGCGTCCATTGTTAGAAGTCGGAAAAGAAAAGACGAATACAGAATTGCAATGTGGTGAAATGACAGACCTAAGTAAACGACAGTCACATATTAGGTACTATTTGTTCGAGTCAATAAGTTAGTGGTATAAGCTTAGAGCATGATATTTGATTCAGTTTGCGATTTTGGAGGGCGTATTTGAAAGCTTGCACCTGTAGACCACACAAATATAGGCGATTAGTGAATCCATTCAGATTCCTTCGCGTTGTACTTCTCTACGCCCTGAAACTTGGTATGTACAGACTATTTTGTTGTTAAAATTTAGTTTACTGTTACAAGATGACACGTTTATGGGCCTCTAAACTGGAGGTTAGGACTGTAAGTTGATGTGAAAGTGGGCAACTTTGCTTACGATGCATGCTGAGTCCGTTCCCGCTAGGAATGGACGTCTGTTGTTATTCATGCACAGCACTCGTGTTAACGACGGATACTAAAAGTTAAGTGGACCGATGTAATCAGAAATGAGGCTTCGCGCAGAACCAACGAGGAAACGGGTTTGCAGTCGAAAGGGCATGATGACAGCACATTTTCAATGAAAGCAAGAGTCATTATATGCGACGATAAATATTTAAATGGCCCCATATGCTACACACATATGACTGACAATGAGAACTACGTGGACGAGAGAGTTAGAGTGTACTTGTGCAAATTCAGAAGTATTTTTCAAATAAGCCTGGTAGCGAGGGAATACAATATTAAAGTAAACAGTTTTGGGGTGCTGAAAAATTAACCTCCCAGTCTCATTAACAGCAAAACAACTTTGACCGTGAAAGTGTTACGTAAATACCGATACATTATCATGAACTCTTACCTAATTTACCATAACGGTCTTTTAAATGTTCAGTATAATGAAGAATCTAGAAGGCATTTGCTGAGTGTGTGAAACATGCGACAAAAGTTCACAGACATGAGTGAAGGCAATTTAGTTAAATGTCGCCTGTGAAATTCGGACATGAGCTTCCATTAGCTATACTACTATTAACAGCAACCTGCCTGTAATTTTTAATACCTCTGTCCGTAATATTCATTGAAGCCTACAGGTGTTCGAAATAACGCTTATGTATTCGTATTTTCGATACAAATAATGATTCATGCACTTGGATTACTGATTTTTACTTTGATTTTAGAAGATGTGATGATGCACTTGTTTGCATATGTGGCTCACACATAGCATCTCTCTGGCAACGGTTTTCCAACCGTCGTACCAGTGCTACAATTTCTTACTTGCAATCGAGCCCACAGTGTCTTCTTCTTACACGATAGACAGGATTATATCATTTGTTAGAGGCATTTTATGGGTATCCCAAACAAGGTTAGTTTCACTCCGAAAGTACATTGTTCAATAGTAGCTCTTCTGTGAATGTGTCTGTGCTGGCTTGACGAACACATACAGAGCCTATCTCCCGTTTCTGTGGCACCTTTGCCGCCACCAGCCACATAGTTATTTTACAGTAAATCAGACTTATTTTCAATGTCTAATACAATATTCATAGAATAAATTAATAAGCTTCAACATCCGTACAAATATTTCATTCATACAGTTAACTACAATAATTACTTTTACAAAAGGCAAGACACACCAGAAATCACACATAATATTATGTAAAAGGCGAACGTTAGTAGTAAGGATCTGGAAATGTCCTTGGCGGATTTACTACAAATGTTTTCCCTGTACTCAAGTAATCTTTCGGACGTACACAGGCTGTATATTTATACAACAATACACAGATATTTTGCTAAAATCGCCACTGAGGTAGGAAATGCTTTGCTATGCTCTGTAACGGAGTAGTTCCATTTTCGTTCCCGCAGTCGGTCTTAACTACGACACTTTAACTTCAATTCGTAAAAGGTGACACGTTGGCGGGTGGTTATTGACTTCACGTCCCACCCCACAGAATGCAAACCAGCCTAACTGGTGACACTGTTTAAAAACTGGCATCACTATTAAGAGTGAATATGATGTCATTGATATAGGGGACATGAGACAGACCATTCCAGCTGCTGGCTCTTTGAGAGTATGAGCCTCATTGAAATTGGTCCGGACAGTTTGTGAGTGGGGAGCATTGCAGAGCTTCGGACGATAGATATACTACAGTAGTACTGAAATCAGAAGCTGTCAAGCCATCTTTCGTAACATACGGATTTTCAGTTAAAATCTGTCTGTGAGGAAGGAAACAAAACGGCAAACAATTATTTACAAAATTGTTGGTTAAAACTATGTATCGGGAAAAGCAATGTCTATGGCAGAAGCAAACGTCTAATTGTATAAATTTCAAGTTGTAACCTTTAAAATTGACTGCCAGAAAGAAGGCACATTTTTACACCACAGCATAGCAATTTTTAAGTTTTGCGGTCCGTTTTCATGGGAAATCTGTATAAATATTAGACTCCTTTCCTAACCGCTAGAGTACAATTTTCCGTCTGAGACAGTTCAAGCAATAGGTAACGTCATTCAGGAATCTCTTCGGGTGCTTTTATTGGCCCGTTGATGCATTGAGATATGTATAGTTCGCATCCGGAGATCCAGTGCTGGAACGAAGCGGATGACACTACTTACTGGTGCCCTGCACACGCGTGCAGTATTATCAATGAACAAGCCAACAGGTACTTGGGCAAATTTGAAACATGGATCAGTAAATTGAGGATCCAATCTACTACAGCCAAATGTCAACCTACCTTATTCAGAGATAGAAATCTTACTAACTGCCACCAACAGAATCCCCCCAAACTCAATATTAGACTTTAAGGACAAGAAAATACTCCACAATTAAAAATCAAATGTCTCGGAATGTATGTAAATGAACTCTTAAATTGGCAGAAAAACGCAGCTGAAAAAATTAAACAAGCTGAAAGCCTTGTTAGTTTAGTATGTCTCACGAATATCGAACACGAGGACTGGAGCAACCACTTTCCCTTCTTACATATTTGTCCTACCCATTCTTGAAAATGGATATCAAGCATGAATTATGATACTTAACAAAACGGGAAAACATCTACCTGCTGACCAGAGGATGCTTCGAATAGTTGGAGATGTACACTATGATATCCCAGCGAACTCCTGTCTCGAAACACTTAAAACTAAGAGCATGCCTGACGGAATAAAAAAACAAATCGCTAGGTTCGGCCTCAACAGAAACAATGGACTTGCAGAATCACTCTTGCAGTACGACTCTAGAAAGTTCAGTTTACGGAAATTAAAGTAGGCATTTCCTCCCTACATTATTCTCGGAATAGTATCGAATTCATTCCAACAGAATCCTCTGGAAAAGGAAGAAATGAATGCAGTGGGCAAAGAACTAAGAACACCTCTAAAGATTTGGGATGATGTAGCAGCCTGATACAGAAAGAATAACTTCGGAACAAAATTACTTCAGCGAACACTTATACAAGAAAATCGACAATATTTTCAAGTTTCTCATCTTGTATAGAATTAGACAGAAATTTTCTCGAAACAATGTTCCGAGATTACAAAGGAACATTATCAAGAATTCAGTGACAATATGAAGATAAAGAAGCCAAACAACAGGCAACCAATCCCAGATGGAATATTTTTCGACCGAGAGATTTTCCTCAGCCGTTTGGCACATGTCGGGATTTGAAATGAAGGAGACGTAATGAACAACTTCTTCGTCTCAACCATCCAACTATACGCAATGAAAAATCTTACAAAATGGAATAGGCAAACAGATGCCCTAAACGAATATTGCCACTACAGCGCAAACTACAACTATTGGACCGAGCGAGGTAGCTCAGTGGTTGTCACAGTGGATTCTCATTCGCGAGGACGACTGTAAAGCCTGCGAATAGCCACCAAAATTTAGGTTTTCTGCCATTTCCCTACATCGCTTAAGGCAAATTCCGGAATGATTCTTTCGAAAGGTTCAAATGGCTCTGAGCAGTATGGGACTAAACATCTGTGGTCATCAGTCCCCTAGAACTTAGAACTACTTAAACCTAACTAACCTAAGGACATCACACACATCCATGCCCGAGGCAGGGTTCGAACCTGCGACCATGGCAGTCGCGCGGTTCCGGACTGAGCGCCTAGAACCACTAGACCACCCTTCGAAAGGGCACAGCCGCTTTCCTTTTCTATCCTTCCCTAATCGAACCTTTTGCTTCGTCTCTAATGACCTCGTTTTCGACGGGACGTTAAACACTGAAGTCTTTCCACAACTATTGGATGAAATACGCTCCTACAGCCTACCATTCTTGTCAGAAGTGGAATGAAAGTTTTAAAAAACAATTTAAAGTGGGCCAAGTCGAAATTTTATGCCAAATCATTCCCGGTAACATACACTCTATGACATTCCCCACTCTCGCAGATATAACAAGAATCCCTACAAAATTATCGATACAGGTATGAACGTAGGTAAATGAATCTGGAGTGGAGAAGACTGCACAAAACCTTAAGGAAAACTGGAGGAGAAAACATGAGATACGTATTTGCTCCAACAACTTATTCTGAGTTTGTGCTTGCAAAGAAACGCCATCTAGTCTACATGAAAGTCATTGTAGCGTGACTGTATCACCGAATATCCTGTCAATAAACCATTGTTCTTGTTGTTGTGGTCTTCAGTCCAGAGAGTGGTTTGAAGCAGCTCTCCATACTACTCTATACTGTGCAAGCTTCTTCATCTCCCAGTACCTACTGCAACCTACATCTTCTGAATCTGTTTAGTGTATTCATCTCTTGGTCTCCCTCTACGAGTTTTACCCTCCACGCTGCCCTCCAGTAAGACATTGGTGATGCCTTGATGCCTCAGAATATGCCCTCCCGACTGATCCCTTCTTCTAGTCAAGTTGTGCCACAAATTTCTCTTCTCTCCAATTCTATTCAATATCTCCTCATTAGTTATGTGATCTACCCATCTGATGTTCAACATAACGTGGCAAAATTTGTTGACTGTATCAAAGAAAATTCTATGAATGAATCCTATCCTGTACAGGGTCGGCCATTGTATGCGAAATGTCATGTGTCTGTTCTAATTGGACATAGTGAGAGTCAGTTTCCTCCTTGAATTGCAAATGTCTAATGAAGTTACACAACGAAAATTAATTTTACGCAATTTGGTGATAAAATTCCCTTAGCACTGAATTCCAAGTGCAAAAATTTCCATATTTTTTTGTTTCCATTTAACCGGCTGGGGTGGCCGACGCTTCTAGGCGCTTCAGTCTGGAACCGCGCGACAGCTACGGTCGCAGGTTCGAATCCTGCCTCGGGCATGGATGTGTGTGGTGTCCTTAGGTTAGTTAGGTTTAAGTAGTTCTAAGTTCTAGGGAACTGATGACCTCAGATGTTCCCATAGTTCTTAGAGCCATTTGAACCATTTTGTTTCGATTATCCTCATTAGAGGGACCTACTAAACAAGAAATTAAATGCATGGCTTAGATCTACCCCTGTTTCATTACAAGTTATAGTCTGTGGTCATATTACTAGAAAGACATGACAACATTTCATTACCCATTCTAGAACATTTAAATGCTACATTAAATCGATTGCAAGAGAAAGAAAATTTGGGGTATGAGAAGGCTATCTGATACGGGGCATACAAGACGTCATAAACAACTTCCTAATAGATGCGTTCAACGTACTGAAGCTGCTTCAATACACTGAGTACATGAGAGAGAAAATGAAGAAGAGCTACACATGTACTATGCCTGTGAAAGCAGTCATGTTGAGCCGGCACAAATTTAGATGAATTTAGCAACACCGCACATTTATTTCGAACTAATCCACCAAAGCTGATGTACTATTTAACCATAATTGCAGACGTATAGGTGGAAGTCATCAGAATTAAAACTGTTGCTGGTCTAATTACATATATCGCCTTCTTCTTTCTCTAAGTCCAAGACGGTCCTGCATATGACGTCAGCATCGTGCCATCTGTGTCTTACATGGAACGCTTGACTGCGGGTTAGTAAGTTAAATTTTTAGAAATGCTCATTTGAATGTTTACTACTTGTGGTGTCACCGCCAGACACCACACTTGCTAGGTGGTAGATTAAATCGGCCGCGGTCCATTTAGTACATGTCGGACCCGCGTGTCGCCACTGTGTGATCGCAGACCTAGCGCCACCACAAGGCAGGTCTCGTGATACGAACAAGCACTCGCCCCAGTTGTACGGACGACCTAGCTAGCGACTAGATGTACGAAGCCTTTCTCTCTCATTAGCCAAGAGACAGAATAGCCTTCAGCTAAGTTAATGGCTACGAACTAGCAAGGCGCCATTAGCCTTACAGTGATTGTAATTAAAGTCTCTGTGTATAGTCAAGAGCGATGTACCACAATGATTGATTAAAGATAAGTATTAATCCAGTTACGTACTTTTCTTCATAGCATTAATTACGTAGCCTGTTCCAGTACTTCACGCCCGTCTGCGTTAGTCTAGCGTGCATTTTCAGCCATCTCTATCTACAAGGTGTTGGCCCAGCTGCCGACACATCACTACTAACAATTACGACAGGAAAATATTAACTGCTAATGACTCACCAAGTGCATCAGGAGGGTGACAAAAACGAATGTTCAGGAGGTACTGAGATCAACCTCCTGTAGGATGTATGCATTACAGTTGAAAGAGGACGATCCTACTTGCCTTGAAGGTTTTCACATGGCTTTGGCTATCAACGTGAATGACGCTGCGAATTTGATAAGTTTACTCAACCGTTCTAATAACGATATGATCATATTCTTCGTAAGACCACAGTCTAACATAACAGTCGCGACACTCACTGCTGCGAAAGTTGTTGCCATTTGACAGATGGAGCGACACTAGCGCTCCAAGCGGCAGGTAAGATGAACGTCAGACGCGTCGTAAGCATAATGTTTGTTTGCATCCTACGTAATTTACGAATTAATCGAGTTATTTTCTTGCCTCCAAGAGTTTGTGTAGTATCAGAAGGCATATATGTCTCTAAAAATGATTCTAAAATAAGCGCAAATATGGAAAAAAACCATGAATAGAGTGGCAAGCTACAATACATTCGTGAAGAAACACTTGTGACGTTGGACAGAATTGCAGCTTACCATGTTGATATCAAAAGAATATAAACACACAGATTCACATGTAAGAAGCACAGACATGTACATCTACATGCAAAAGCGATCGACAGCTCGTTTATCGTTCAGTAGGCCTACTGTGTTTGTCATTGTCGCCTGTCGCCACAAGTACGACCTTCATCTTTATATTATTCTAAGTGGGACAAGCAACTGCCAAATAGTGGGAGAAATATACTGAAAACATTATAATGAGCTGATTACATTACATTTCACGAAAAACCAAATATTTGAATAATTTTCAAACAACCTGTCTGTAGTCATTTTCCTTGTCCCATAATAGTTTCGCTCGAAGTCTAGCGATCTGCACATTCTGACGCTTTTGTAAGATACGAACAGGTGCACTTAATCTAACCACTTCGTCGTCAAAGCAGGTCTGTGTTGATGATTCACACGAATTTAGAGTTGAACTGGCTGCTTCTGTGTCATAGGACTGTTTTACAGCTGTAGATTGACTGTCGAATCTTTGTGGCAGTTTCCTCTTCATCGTCAGCTGAGGTGGCTTATGTGGAATGTCAAACTGTGTGAGTACTGCATTCCACACGATTTTGTTATTGTCTGCGTTCATGAACTGGTTTTATTCGAAATGCAGCGAACAAAACCTAATATTATTATACAGGTAAACTGGGTCTTTCTTCTTAAGGTCTTCTCGTCTGCTATTAACTAGCCACTTTCTGCTCCTAAAACGAAACAGTCATCATTTATACACATACAGTTTGCAGGTGAACCCTGACGATACAGTTTAGTAACATGATGGTACTTACCTCTGAGGATCCCTAGGAAACCTAAAAAAGACAGCTGTAATGTCTTCTTCCTGTTGCTGCTGCAATTTATTGCGCTACAAACGCTCCCGATGGTAAAAACCATTGTATAAATCAAAATAAACAATCACTATTCGCTTTCACGATCGCGCCGAACTCACAGTTCAACCTACCGGCCGCTTGGGGCGCTGCTGGCGCTGAAGGCAACAAAATCGAAGCGAAGTGTCGCGACTGTTATGTTAGACTGTGGTAAGACTGTATTTGAGATCGCAGATGTTGGTCAGAGATAAGGCAGAAGCAGCAGCAGTAGTGTGTGTAGGACAGTCTAGCAATGTACTTTGTCTAGAAAGGGTGGAAGCTGTCCTGCTGTATAGAGGAGAAGGTATTATTTAAAAACAACTTTGTAATAACATGTTTTGATGAAGTATATTGAGCAAATGGGATTATATTGATGGAAGAATATTAAAAGCCAACTTTTAAGATAATCCGGTTTTTTTCATTTGTTGTTAGAATCTTGTGTATGGTTTTAGTTTTCTGTAGAAATTATGTAATGAAACACATGGCCTTGTCTTATAGTGGAGACAATTGTCAAGGAAGGAAATCGTAAAGAGGAGAGTTATTAAGAAATATTTTTTTTCTGGATTGTCTAGATGTGAGATCTTCACAGAGACGTGTATTGTTGTCATGACGTAACGAAGCATAGTTACAAGTGGAGTCTTTGTCCTCGTTTATCAATCTTAACATTAGTTCCCCTTTTTCATTTTCTTCCACGACTCTGTTTGCACACATGCATTGCATACCGTTAGTTGTGGTCTGAGAAGCAGATATTAAAAAATGTAAGATACCCTCTTGCATTGCGCATCGCAAGTACATCAAATGAAATTGGATTTTTGGCAGTCATATCATTATTTCTAACAGCAACAAAACTGGAAGGAAACGAGCAATCCGTGTGCAATGGTATGCCAAGAAATTTAATTACCGTCGAATTTCATGTACACTGTAAGGCTCAATGATACAGTGTATGTTTGGAAAATAATATCAGTTCAGAGACTTAATACCAGTAGAAGATTTTTCAAGCAGTTTCGTCAGGAAGCCAGATGCATTAATTTTTATGTTCATTTGCTGTACAGGTACAACAAAAGCTTTGGTCCCGTGATTGTTTTCATGACTAAAGATTCATTTTAGCAATATTCGTGGCTGTCATTTTTATCTGAGTCATTTTGTGTTGCAGGCAGATGAAACATGTAAATTTCATCGAAAACTGAAAGCTTCTGGAAGACGAACTGTCTGACGTATTGGCTAGTCTAGATATCGTAGTGTTCAGAGATGTAGAAGTTCCCACAGGATAGAGTAGCATGGAGAAGTGCTTCAAACCAGTCTCTGGACTAAAGACCACAACAACAACAGCTTGATTTCCACATATTCCACTTCAAAATTAAATTTAGACATAGTTCTGCGGCCTTGCACTGACATTTAGGTATTTAGATAACAAAATAGTTTTTACGCATTACTCAGAAAACACCTTTACACATATGAACACGAGTTTAAAATATAAAAAAATTTTCACCTTACGACCCAGCCAGGATGCGTAATTATATGGCATTCAGCTGATTTTTGTAGTAACATGAACTTTTGTTTTGCAACCATATAATTATTACAATTTCAATAATGGGCTTTGACTTAGCAGTTGTTTTAAGATCTGTGATGCAACAATTAAAGTAATTATACGCTGTATCCCATTACAGGAACACAATGTGTTTAGCATGTTTAGTATCAGGTAACAGTGTAGATAATTTTTACGGGGAACCCTTACAGTTTGCTTGTACAGGAAGAGAACTACTATTTATCCTCTGGATCTTTGAATGCCGATTGGTAAAAAGTATTTATTTTCAATTGGGCACATTTGAAATACCACAGAGTGTAGTGCAAGTGAGATTCTTTCTTTTTATTCGTTTGTAGTGGTTCGTTGTGGTTAGAGTAAGAGATTTTGCTATTGATTTATGTTATTGGTAATGATACACTCCCAGTTAAAAAGTTTTCTTGTATGTTGAATCTTGAAGTGTTACATGGCTATAGAAACGGTAAATTTTAATAGACTTTGCGTCTGGTGTAGGTATTTCATTGCTCAGTTATATTATCAGAAACTTGTAATGCATTTATTCAGTGAAATCTGTCAATTTTAATTTCAATACTTTTCTGTTTCCAATCACATTTATATGAGGTGATTTTAGTAGTTATCTGTGTAGTGTAGATCTTCTGTGTGTGAGATATTTCCTTTTTGTTTGCTGTATTACTGTAATTTGCAGGAAAGTCTCAAGAGCTACCAGTGTTAGGTGAAACGTTAGAGTTCTGGCTGATGGAACTTACAATGATAGTGTGGATAGAGAAGGGACAAGTGAACAGGGATCCTCTGAAAGAACTGATCTGACAGAGATAAACAGGACAATGCCTCACAGGAATGATTAGCGTCATTTTTCTGTATAAACCATGGCACACAAAGAGCATTTGGTGATTCTACTTTGGAAAGTGAGTCTGACAGGATGTAGTTTATCATAACTGTCGGGTTCTGTAGTTAAAGATTCACGTTTTTCATCCACAAGTGTTAACAAAACTGAGCTAGTTCCTGTACCTTGCTGCAGTAATGAAGAAGATGGGAAGAATGATTTTTCCAACGTATTCTGCTGGTATTATCATACCACGGGAAAGGACAGATAATTTTAAGAACGTGACATAAGACTGAATACGAAGTTAGGGGATATTGCCAGCAATCCGGAACAGAATAATAAAAAAATTATATATAACTTACCTCGATTTAAAGGAGAAAACTAAACATGTTGATCAAGATGCACGTGAGCCGTTCAATCCCGTAATAAATAATCTAAAGCCATGATCTGATAACATTGAAACGGTTGAAATTTCGCAGTTAAAACAGTAGTATACTCTGTTTGAAACCCAGATACAAAGTCTTAAAGAGCAGTGTGTATCGCTTGAAGCTATCATGTTCTTTTTGCAGAGTCTTTCTCTTCATCGTTTTCAGCACGGTCCGATGACCATTAACAAATAGCAGAAATCTGATGTAAAGAAATTGGATGATTGATTATCGCACATTGAACGGATAATCAGTCACGGGCACGATACTTTACGGTTTAATATTCCAGACGAACTTCCTGATCTGCGCTATGAAGCTGTACTGTCATGCTACATAGTGCGTTGTGCAATCAAGATACTACGAATGACTCACATAGTGCGATAAATAGTTTGTCCTGCCATCTCAACAATTCATATGATTACAAACATTTTCTTATAGTTTGAAAGTTAGGGGTTTTCGAAATTCATACAACGGAATGAACTCCAAACAGTGGCTACAGCTAACCCAATACTGTCTCCTGACTTCGTGGCCAATTGGTCATAATACATGTGTGGCTATTTAGAATCGGAACCAGCCACAATAATGAGAGTAATCTCACAAAAATGCCAAACTGAAGGTGATTTTTATCACACATTCTTGTCGCCATACTGGTCTGAAGCCACACAAGACGGAATCAAAAGCAGTATCATTATGCAAAATTAGTTTTTACAGCCAAACTTTATAAGTCCTGCGGACTATTTTCTGCACACTATACACAAGAATCGCTTCTTATCAAATCCCTGCAGTTCCTCGGAATTTAAGAGAATTTGTTTGACTTAACTACCGGCAAGATTACTGCACATTATTTTGGCAAGACGCTGTAAAGATGACAATGATAATTCCCAAAATTTATTCAAGAACTGAAGGTCGACAAAGGAATTTTAGTCCAAAAATAGATGCAGAGGCGGTAACAGACAAATTTCCAATCACAACGAAAGAAACGAGAGTATGGGTATTCTGAGGATCGGAACAACCATTATGAACAGATTAATTAATTCTCTAATAGTCGTGATCATAATTGTTGAAACAATTGACATTCGAGAGGTCAGTCATACAATCGCGCTAATATCAGAGGCAGAAACAGATGTCTCGGTTTTACGAAGAAATTACGGCAATAATGGTGATTCCAACAGACATCAGTAGAATGAGGGAAATAAAGGTAACTGGATTGAGACACGAAACTTTAATTCAGATCGAGAAACTGAGAACACTGGTTTCAGATCACTTGACTATCGTTACCACCGAAGACGAAATGGTTCGTGTAATCTTAACCACTATGATGAAAAGGAGAGTCGGGATCGTGCAAATTTTTGTCTTGAACGAAGTTATGATGCAGTTGAGATTAGACCACCTAATCCTCATGATAGTTACTCGTGACAGGCCATCGAATGGATGACTGATGGTACATGTCGTTTGTCGGTGCAGAGAATTCCTCGATTGATACCATAAGGGTCATACATTGTGAACCTGCTAATGAATAAAATAAACAGTGTGAGCCTATTAGTAATCAAAATGAGGGACAAATGTTAGGTCGAACAGATCATAATCCTATTAATGTAGAGACTGTTCCGGACGCAGCACTAAACCCAAGGGAAATCTGTGGTTTTGACTGGGTAACTGATTGTATGCCTTGGTCAGATAATATAGCGATTATGAAAAAATGTACATCCACACGCAGTAACAAACATAACTAATAATTTGGTACTGGATTGTGATGAAAATTTCTGAGCAAAAACAATCTGTGACAGGGATCCTGAAGAGAGACAAAAAAAAAAAAATTGTCCAGTTTATGATATTGCATACACCTTGTTGGAAGGGAAGGTAGGCACTCATTATATCTTAATCCACACTATATTGTCAGTTTCTGCTAGAAAAATTTCTTTAACAGCAGTGCTGGGGTCAGGTGGTCTTATTTCACTTATCAGTCAGGCAGCTTTCAGTAATATCAAGGACCAACTGTTTGTCCAACATTTCCATTACAACAAACGAAAATAAATCTTGTGATCACTGGAAAAACTTTAGATTCCATTTGACAAGGTCGTCGGTTCTTTATGAAATTCTTAATTGTGCCCCCACCTACTACACAAATGATATTAGCTGTTGATTTCTTGATGAATACAAGGCTACTCTAAAGTTTAATAATGCTGAGGGAAAAGCTGAAGTCAAGTGCCAGTTAGTCTGATTGCAATTCGCTGATAGGATTTGAAAGGCGGAAGAAGACGTTAAATGTTTGAAATTTTCATCTTCGTCAAATCACAACCTTCCAGAAGGTAGAGGATCAATCTGGTTTCATGGGTACATCAACTAGCAATTCATGCCTCCTCGAGCTGGGTGTAACTATGTCTTCTCTTATTTCACGGTGCACTCCACTTCTTCTATTGTCCTATTTAGGTAATAAGTGTAGATAGCTCTCACGTATTATTCTAGTGTAATTATAGTGAAGTACGTTTTGACTGGTCGATCTGCCACTACAAGAAACTATTTTCCTAATTAGTGATAAATATGATTTACTATCAACTTTTGCTAATTCGTGAGTGATGTTCCTGAAGTCTACTGTACTGATGTCATTTTGAGATGTTTTAAAGTAGTTATATGAATCTAACAGTCCTCAGGCATTGACTACTCGTAATATAGAGGAATGACCCTTCAGTTTCAAATGATAATTTATATTGCACAAAACTAGACGCAGCGTAAATAATGATGGAGGAAGCGTTTGGTATGACATTTATGTAAAAAGTACTGAGATCAGAAGTTAATAAATAAAGAACTAATGGTGTAGCTGAACTTGTGTGATTAAATAAGATGTTGATGTTATGTAGTAACGCAAATGATATTTGTGCTGAGCAGTAATAAAGGAATGATATGTATTGAATTATGGTGTGTATCTAGATGACATGACGTTTCTAAGAACAGGTATTTCAGGAAGCACATGAGGAGCAGACGTAATTTCAGTAGTGATGATGTATGTAGATGTTTTCATGGATTATTATTTCAGGAGCCAATGAGGGGTAAAGGGAGATTTTTGTCTCTGTAATGATATTGTGTGTGGTTTAATATTAACTTTACAGCTACACTGTACAGCAGTGGAAACAAGAACGAAAGTATATTTCACCTAATATTTACTCAACAGATAATAGAGCTACTCTGTGGTTGTTACCCAATCTTTGGAATTCCAGCAATTTACTGCTTGTTAATGTAAATATAATTAACATGTTACTCTTTTATCATCAAGAGTGAAACGGTTTTGTAGTCGTGATGATACGAGTCATTTTGACAAATTTTAAGATGAATTTACACCAACGATTTTTCCTCCAGTTGTATAAAGTGTTGACTGACTCATGACTGGCATTAATTGCACTCTAACAAGGTTTTTTTAATCTGAGAGTATGTGTATAAAAATCAGCTATTTAGGTTATCGCCATACTTAATCTGGATGTTATTCTACATTATGTATGTGGTAATTACCATCCAGGACGTACAGATAAATGTAAGTAAATTAAGAAATTGAATCCAAGTACTTTGATTTATGTGAGGTACTTTAAAAACAGACACACATATTAAGATTGGCATTTGATACTGGACTGATAGTTAACTGTTTACTTGTTTTAGCAAATTGGTCGAAATGTTACCAGAACTTTCCCGACATGCCTTACATACTGTTTATATGATGCCCATGTTACAAGTAATTATTTCTGCTGAATATATAACATGAACATTAAATTATCATGTTTTTCTGGACAGTTCATTTTGGAACAGAAATGTATGAAACTAGTTATCTAATTCCTTTATATATGTTTTTCTTTTATACTTGACGTGTAAGGGAGATGATCTTGGTTATTACGCACACACAAAGCTTAATAGAAAGTTTATGCTGGATGCCTTCATGCAGGTGGCAATAAGTTGAATTTCACATGATGTCTCACCTTATATGATGTACTAATGGAAATACTGCTCATTATAGCAATCCTACATTAATGATTAGAGCTCTTCTAATTCAGGTTTGTCAATGGTAGTTGTGACAAGACACTTCATCGTCCTGTGTCTGCCTTGATAACAGACGTATCTTGAGCTCTGTGGATTGTCAGTTAAGTAAATGAAGGCAAAATACTATGGTCCCATTGTCTGCCAAAGGAATGTGTTAATGCTACCATGTTGGTGAGGCTGTGATGAGTGTGTGTATAAAAAGGTTTTCAGAAATTACTGTGTGTGTATGACAAAACGATTATGCATGTGGCAATTTGCCTTGATCTTTTTTCGTCCCACTGCATGGCGATGTCTTCATAGGTTTTCTCATTAACTTTCAACAGACAGTGGTAGGCTAATCATTTTTGTACCATACTGTAAATGTGTGTATCTTCTGTGCTTTATTGTAACTGACAAGATTATTCACTTGTCATCATAAGATTTTCTTAAACATTTTAGTAAACGATTGTAGCCCGTTTTTAAGTTTTTTACCATGTTGCATGTAATATGTGCATATTTCTCACTTCATTTAAATTGACAGAATTCTTAGTTGTCCTTACAGGTTTTCTAAGCATTTGTACAGCTCATTGTCTCGACTTTGTAATAGTTTGTGGCATGTTGTTTAACTGTATGTATTTATGCAACTTCATACTACTGTACCAGATCAGTGATTTACCACAGCAAGCATCTTGTTATGCCATGTCTTCTGCATAATGACACAATTTCTGAAAAGACATATTAGAGGACGCTTTGTACACTTGTTTGCATATATGTATTGTTACTAGTACTTAAACATATGTGAAACATTTGTCTCAGTTTGTACCCATTCAACGATATTTTCCATGCATTGTCGCACACCCCATGTATTTTTAACCACACATTTCTTGCCATGTCTTTGTGAATTTCTTTCGGAGAAATTTTTGAGTGTCTCATTCCCTGTATCAGCAGAAACCACTCTACAAAGCTCTTGTTTAATACGGGAGGGGTGATGAAAGGGGACTGTAATATCTGATATGAAGATTTTCGTGTCGTTTGGCCATAAGAGTGAAGCTGCGAATTTGATTGATATACTCAAAAAGGACAGATGCTGACGTGCTGTGTAGCTGAGGCAGCATTGTTTTAAAAGGATTTTTTAGTAAGATGTTTTGAGTAAGATATTGAACAAATGAGATTCTATTAATGGAAGAATGAATATTACAACTGTGTAGTTTCTTATTGTTTGAATATTGCATTTAGCTGAAGTCTGCTGTAGAAATTTTGTAATGAAGAACATGTCTTAAAGTTGAAACAAGTGCCGAGAATGGCAGTTGTACACAGGAGAGTTATTAAGAAATAGTTTTGCTAACTTATCTGGGTGTGACAACTTTATGAAAAGGTGTATTGTTGTCTTGATTCAATGAAGCATAGTTAAACTTGCAGTCACTCTTCTCATTTATCCGTCGTTAAGATAGGTTTACTATTTTCTTTTACTTTCATGAAGCAGTTTCCACACATGCATTGTACATCAGGAGTTGTGGGCTGAGAACATTTGTGCAAACTGGTAGGACACTGTCTTGGATTATTCATTGCAAGTACGTCAAATAAAATTTGTTTTTTGACAAGTTGCAGAGGAGACGAACGTTCTGTATGCACAGGTACAACAGTAAATTAAATAAACCATCAAAGTTCATGTCCACTGTAAGGTAAAATGATTGTCAGAGTGTATTTGAGAAAATACTTATAAATCATTTCAGAGGCCCAATACGAATGGAAGGTTACAGTAAAGAAATATCTTGGAAATTTTGAAACGGTTTTAACAGAAAATCAGGTGCCTTAAAGTTTTTGTTCTTTTCCTGAGTAGTTACAATAATGATTCTGCTATAGTGATAGTTTGCAAGGCAAATTATGAAGATTAGTAATATTCAGGGCGAACATTTTCATCTGAGTCACTTTGTTTTGCAGTCAGAAGTCATATATAAATATCACTGAAAACGGATTTCTTTCTCACGGATGAATTGCTTTATTTACCAGGTAGTCTGAGGTTCGTGTCATGTGGTGTTCAGTTCCATGTATTATATTTCAAAATAAAATTTTACGTAGTTCTGTTTCCCCACTGCCGGCCGGTGTGGCCGAGCGGTTCTAGGCGCTTCGGTCTGAAACCGTGCGACCGCTACGGTCGCTGGTTCGAATCCTGCCTCGGGCATAGATGTGTGTGATGTCCGTAGGTTAGTTAGGTTTCAGTAGTTACACGTCTAGGGGCTGATGACCTCAGATGTTAAGCCCCATAGTGTTCACAGCCATTTGAACCATTCTTTGTTGCCCTACTCTGAGATTTGCGCTTTTCGGTATCAAAACAAATTTTACTCGTTTCTCAGATATCATCTTCACACATACGAACACGAGTTTAAAATATATAAGAAACTTTAACGCTTCACGTCGTCAACGTTCAAGAAGTGTTAAAAACGATCATTAACTTGCGCTATGAACACGGACTGGAAAATGGCACGCCAAAGTGATCGCAAAGGTTCGCACCATCAAGATCGAAGGCGAACCGCTTGGGAGGTAGAAACCGTGTCGGATGGTCAGCTAGGTATCCACTCTCAAAGAAAGCATATAGAATCATATCAGTGTAAAAGGACGATGAGAATTGATTGAAGGTGATGGCAGGCAAACGAATGAGACATAGTCTGTCGTGGAGCTTATCGTGAAACTAGTTATCCTCTAAGACATAGTTGAAGATACTACGATAATATGTTTCTTAGGCACGGAAAAAACAAACATCTAGGCGCTGAATGTGTACAGTCGTTCCAGGTGGCATGAATTGCAATGTCATATTCTTTACAAAAGGGCTAGATTGCTCTGAACGGGTATGAGTTTTATACGTAGATAAGGAATCTAGCACAAGCAAACTATTTCGACCAGCTTCTGGCCAAATGCAGTGTTCGTATCACGGTTTTAGTTCTTTTACGCCAATTTTTCCACTCTCGCCTGCTGAGACGTAAATATACCTCACTGCCCTTGCAAGATCATACACGCGAGACAGAATCGTAAGGGACGGAACACCTTCAACTTTTCGCAGCCCACTAATTAACTGTCCAGGCAGTTTAACACACAGATTAGCACAAGGTACAATTCAGCAGAACTGCTTTAAGGTACTGATTTTAGTTGATCTTGATACAACTCACTTGGTACCTTCCATTTCCACACTTTCTTCCATATGCGTTTCCTCTTCAAATCGTGGTTGCTCGGAGTTGAAAACAAATTCCTCATTTAACAATGGACTAGGTTTGTTTATCTCACCTACAAATTTTCTGTCCGATTCGACATTTTTCTGTCCGTCATCAAGTTGACGCTTTGTATGAAATTTCAGTATCTTACCTTTTCTAATTCTGTGGCACTGGTTCCCTTGAAATCATTGTAATATATATCACGGGAAATTTGATGTGATAACGTAGTAGATCACTATCGTGCAAGTCCGTTGAACTGTACCGAGTATCCCTGAAAGAAGGAAACACCAGTTTTTGTAACAAGTGCGCCTTGTCCACCCTTGCATATTTATAGTTTTTCGAAGACATTACACAGTCCTATTACTACAGTCTTATTCGGAATCTGTGGATAATTTCCTTTTACTATGCTGGGGATGATCTTCCATGAGCGTAATTATGTTTAGTACCCTCTCCTTGGACAACTATTATCCCTTACTACCTTTCGCTAAATATGGGATTTATGGTTCCCTGTCCGACAAGTATGATGAACTACATGGCTCGACACCTGTTCCATTTGTTAATCACATATGCTCATCATTGTACTATTCATGTAAATTGTCCGTACAGGCGACGTATATGACATCGCACATTCCACTGGGTCATCTGGCAGAACCACTAGTATCTCATCTGCCGCTTCTTCCGCACCCTGTGAACTTCCTTGGTTTCCTTTTTGGCGAAAACGGCAGATTCGGCAACCGTTGTTGTACGTCTAGTATAGTATTTTCTATGTTTATCGTTGCCATTGTTTTGCTCTGTATCAACGCCACTAGCACCGTTATGGGTTACTCGTTTTCTAAGCTGTAGTGCAATTTTTTATGTTTTACTTAAGCCTTAGCGCCAATCTATTACTTCGAGTGAACATCTTGATGCACCTGTGGCGTTGGAATCTTCTGGGTTGGTAGGAGCCTCCTCCCCTCTCCCTCAGCGATGATCAGGGTGTCTTTTAGCCGGCATTCCACCATGTTTTGGCACTCGGGTTACAAGTGATCTAGAGGAAGGACGAACTCTGTACAGATCTCCGTCAGGCTATGTGGTAAAAATTAGAATATGATGTATGCCGTTATTAAAATAACTAGTCTGTTCTTTTTCGGTACCATTTTAGTCGGGCGTAAGTTGCTAAAACCTTTTGTAATTATTTGCCGCGTAAATTCAGTGGTTAGGACGTTTATGAACACACTGAGCTCATTTCAAATCTACGAGGGGCGTTCAGAAAGTAAGCTCCGATCGGTCGCGAAATGGAAACGACTATGAAAATCCGATAACGCTTTGCACAGATGTGTTGGGTAGTGTCTCTAGTATAACCCCAGTTAGCATCACGTCGCTCTTCTCATTTCTGAGCTCGCAGTGAGTGAGTAAAGATGTCTAGAAAATAGTGTCTGCCGCCAAGTACGAGGGCCTGGTGAGAAATTTCGCCTGAAGCTATGCAGCTAACATTACATAACTGTCGTGCTGTTTCGTCTTCACGACAATTCTCAGCCGCATTCTGGAGGGGCAATGAAGATGCTCCTGCATCGTTTTCAAATGGAAATGTTAGATTACCCACAATACAGTCCGCAATGGTCTCCCCCTGAGTTTCATCTCTGGTCACATGAACCGCTGTCTTTGAAGACAACATTTTGACACAGACAACGAGTTGTAGGCCAGCGTGGAGAATTGGCGGAAAGCACTGGCGGCTGCCTTCTATGATGAGGCTATTGAAAAGTTGGTACAACGCTATGACAAAAGTCTAAGTCAGAACGACGACTACGTTGAGAAGTAGCTGAAAGGTGTAGCTAATTGTTACAAGTAAAACATTTCTGATGTTCACTGTGGTTTCAATTTGGCAATCAATCGGAGCTTACTTTCTGAACAGGCCTCGTAGCAGTGTCAAATTAATCCTTAGTGTCTCCAACACTTCAATTGTTTTTTGTTGTAATTTTCCCTCCATGTGTATTTATTTAATTTCGTTAATTTTGTTGGCAGAATGTTTCATGTTTTTATCTTTGTGACATTTGCCTCACACGTTGTGTATCGATCGCCCGTGTTGGCACACCCGTTACATCAGAGAGTAGGCATTTCCGTGTCTTTGCTTCGGGGCAGGACTATAACGAGTGAAGCTAACGATAGGATTTGCAAGTGATGAGTGTGAAGTTTTGCTATTAATCCAAGAACTACCGTAGATGCAGAGTACTTTTCTGACATCCAGTCAACCACATGGTGATGGCTGCCGGGTCAATGAGCAGACGACGACGTTCTGTAATTTCAGAGCAGATTTTTGCGTGTGTTGCGTGTGAAATTTTGCTGTTAATTCAAGATCTATCCAGCAGGATGAGTACATATTTGTAGCACTGACTTCCAATCACCCACATGGTGTTAGCCACAGGGTAACTACAGGTTGGTCGATTTTGTAGAATTTAATTAGACTAAACGTGTCGTCATGTGAAGGATTTGCTAGAATGTACTGGTGATTTGTGCTTATTTTATCACTTATGTTTTGGTCTGCTTGACCTCTATTCTCCCAGTTTTACTATATCACGAAGTTACGCATTGATTACCCGCCAAAGATATTCTACTTCATCCTCCCACCACCGCGCCGGTAATCATGTTATGTTCATCGTTATTAGCCAGTGTAAGAATGGATATTACGTGTGAGAGGTCTCTTAATCCCAGAATCAACGTAGTTTTCCTCCCAGTCTCGTGCATAACAACGTATTACATCTCTTGGATTTTGATACTTATCGCCCTCTGCGCAGGAGAAACATTATATTGACATTTCGGCCAAGTACCACAAAAAATTGTACCTCTAATGAAAATGACCGTCTTTGTTCGCGGTAGTAATTTCAGTCACCTGACCCCCACCTGACAAAACAATCCTAAATAGCTTTACCCTCAAAATAATACTGAACTTGTTTTACAACGAATCCCTGTGGTTACTGATTGTGTCGAGCAATAGTACAGGTGCTACCTTGAGAGAGGTCAAGTTACTCTCTCACCTATTTTTTGCATACGGAAAAATATTAAAGATTTTATTACAACATGACCCACCTTGTAACGAGCTACCTTTCAACCTCCATGGAATGCTGACCCCCTCCCAATGCTATGTTGTTTAATTCAAGGTTTAAGTAATTAACTGATTTAATAACAGTACGAACCGCCCCCCTCACCTCAAATTATTATCAACAGCGAGCACTGAATCAGAGAGAGAGTAGCATGACCGTTAGTCACTATAGCGAACATTAATGCCTACGTCAGCCAACGATTTCATATGATATTTGATGAACAACAAATTACATCGGCCGAGTTCTACACACACACAAAACGAAAATAAAAAATAAAGATAAAAATAAAAAAGAATAAAAAAGAAGGTAGGCTTGACGCCGGTCATTGGCCTCTGACCTATGTCGGCTCACCCTCGGGGTGTGTGCCGTGCCCGCAGTACACCCGCACGCTGGTTGTTTACCGGTCCACTATCCGTGCTCTGCTCTCATCGCTCCATCAAAAATTTCACTCCACAAAGGAAATACAACCTCTCCGTAAGCTTATATTGCTATTAGAGGAGGAGAAGGTGATCTCAGTTAACAACCATTGCTGTTACTCTGTTATTAAATCAGAGAAAGATTAGATCGATCAGGAAGTGATCTGCCGAATTATTAATAGGATGTGGATGTAAAAAGCAGGAAAGAGAAGGCCTCATGATTCTCAGTCGGTCCACAATCGGTAACACTCTATGTCTCCTCGTGGTTTCCAGTGACTACGGAGGTTTCCATTGACGGTGACATTTGCACATTCTCCTCACACGGCTCAGCGGCACTGTTCGCTGTTATCCTGTATGTCATTTGACTCTTCATCTGTGTCTACCAAAACTTTAAAATTACTATTACGACTTTAACCAGTAAGGTCTATTGCTAGAATTCCGTAGAAAATACAATTTCAGCATTTAGAGGTAGATTAGCTACTTCGCCAACATTTTCACTCATCTCTTCTAAACTATGTGCATGAGCACCGGTTAGATTTAGCATAACCACGCTGTGTCAGAAGTAAAACACTTCCCTCTATAGCAGAATCTATACAAAATCTGCCAGAATGAAAATCTAACAAAAGCACAAAAACATAAAATACATCCCTCATGCACGCAACTTCGGAACTGAAGATTGTGACTGACTCTAATGATCTACCTTCTTGAAGCTGAAAGAAAAACACAAATAAGCACAGCGCATAAAACTTACATTTAATTTAAATTCTTGAAACTCGTTACTAATGCGTCTTACATATATACTCCTCCAAATCAAATATATGATCGACGAATTTGTGGGCGATAGTTTATTATGGTTCAACCTATAAAAAAGACTATGAAGAACCATAGGATCAAAGGACCTCGATAATAAGTACTGGGCAGAATGCTCGAAGTTCCTATATGAGGTGGCGGTTGAGCTGTTCAGCATATATCTGAGATGCTTCAGACCCTATCAACGGTGACCGACAGGGATGGGGAGCCCCCCATAAGATCTTACAAAGTTGAAAGAAACAAGATTGCACAATAGATAATAAATATCTTGTTAAGCAAAAATTACTAATGGCGGCCGATTTTAGCATGAAAGTTGTAAGACGTATGCGTTGCCGGCGATGGGCGAGGCATGGCAGAGTCTCTGACCAGAGAGTAGTATGTAGTTAGTTGTTGCTTGTCGCGAGTCGGCGTCTGGCGGTTTTAGTCTTCTGTCCGTGCTAGTAAGCAGTAGTCCGCGTGAGTCGGCAGTAGTCGACAGTAGTGGACGTAGTCTGCAGTAGTCGGCAGGACTGGGCGCGTACCTGCGCGTGTCGGCAGTCTGCTCTGGTCGGGACTCTGAAGGATGAGTATTATTGTAGAAGGTAAAGAAGCAGCCTTGCGCATATCTAGTAATGTATATTAACTGTCATTAATTTCTTTAAAAAAAATGCCCCCAATAATAATTTTATATAATACAGTAAATTTTTAAAGAATAGCATTCATTTCAATTTAAAGAATATTTCCAATGCATGATCATTCCTTCCAAGAACAATAAAAAAAAATATATACGCCAGCATTGCACGAAGCTGTGCCAAAAAATTTCTACATAAGAGTAGATACATATTCGCAGTTTTTATTGAGGTACGAATTTTTCCTCTTTTTTTAATTCAGAATACAGGGCCGAGGCGCAGCGCTGCTGTCGTCACAAAATTTACCAGGTTACTGAATTTTTTTATTATTTCCATATTTACGAATTGAATTTTAAAAAGTATACCTCTACTTTAACTTAAATATTCTTATCTTTTAGAGCTATTAATTAATTTTTTGATGATTATAAAAAATTTGTGGGTTGCAGGGGTTCCGACCCCTGGGGAGGTGGGCGGGTTTTCATGCATGGCTGTATTCATTTAGCATTTCAGCATAGAGATCATAAATGGGAGCCAATTTTGTTCAGAGGTTACATTAAAATTAATTTTGTTCAGAGGTTACAATACTTTAAAAAGTCATTTAATTATTATTTTTGTGCGGAGGTTACACTTGGTTCATGGTTCATAATATATATGATGTTTGGTGGGGAGGTTACACTTGGCGATATCCGGCCAGGATCGTATTTCTTTGTAAATCTTCTGAGAAGTAGTCATATATCTGAGCTCATTTAGTTAAATGTAGTTTGCATCTGGCGCAGCGCATTTACTAATTTGTCACTCTTTCTTTCACAGATCATCGGCAATTTGTTGCTCTTTGTTGTAATTGTGTTTGTTGCATTTTTGCATTGTCCTTGTTTCATATGTGCTTAATTTTGATTTGTGAAAAATGCCGCGAAAAACTGTTACCAGTATATCGCGATGTGCAATGAGTGAAACAGCCGACTCGAATAATTTGACCGATAATACTTGCGACATTCAGTGTAATAGTGATAATCCCCTATTTACAGACAATCAGTGTGTGCGGGTTATTAGTAATGATTTTAATCCAAATGATCAGCAAACAAAGTCAATTGTGTCCACTGTTGATTTAACGACAATTGTTGACGCGGTACGTTCCGTTACAATGAACGCTGCCCAGTTTGACACACCCGGTTTGCAAAATTTACATGATGAACAGAAAAAATTTTCTAATGAAAATGAACAGTGTAATCAGAATACGTCAGATTTATTTAATTCCGATTTAGTGACCAACAGTGCACATTCGATTGGCAAACCTTTTCAGGAATTACAGAATGACCAAATGGTTACAGAAAACGTGACAATTGCAGGTATGCCATCAAACAGCACAGAGAATAGAGTAGGTAATATTGGGTTGGATCAAATTATGGCACTATTGCTACAACATAGTGAAGATTTCAAACAACTTAATGAACAGAACAAACAACTTAGTGAACTAATTAATGAAAGTTTCAAACAGCGGAAGGAAATACTAGACAACCATTTCAAACAACTTAATGAAAAATACGACAAACTTAAAGAATCGTGCAAACAATTTAATGAAAATTCCAAACAGTCGAACGAAAAATACGACAAGATTAATGAACAGAACGAACAACTTAGTGAACAGATTACAGCCGTTTCTGTGCAACGTTATGACACTAAAGAACTATTATGAGAGGAAAGTAAGGCTTGTGCTTGTAAAGTAGTGAAGAAATTAGATCAGTTGCACAAGAATTAGGTAACAGACATGCAGGCGCAACAGAATCACTTAGAGAAGACATTAATGCAGTCACTGAACAATGTTCAGAAAACGCAGTACAGATACACGACTAGTTTAATTTAAAGTCACCAGAAGTTTCACACACTCTGGATACGGAAGTCGATAAGAAATGTGAACAACAGAACAGCAAAAGTGAGGAACGTTTTAAAGTGATAGAAATGAAAAATGTTTCAGTCACTAACACGTCAGAGCATACGGCACATTCCGAACATTTGTCACACTCACACAGCCAGTGTAACTTAGGTAATTTACAGAGACTATGTGACTTAGAATACGAAGTGACACAGACTAACAGATTCTTATGCAATCCCGAACCTGCTAAAACATGCAGAGACGATAACGCTGATTACAAGCAATTTTTATCCGTAAAGAAATCTAAGGTAGTTAAAACTGACAGAACACAGATTTACTCTTTCTACTGGATACGACAATGTGCTTTTGAATTTTCACCGCCATTGCCTGCAACGCAGAAACTAGTTTTGGACTAGGTACAACAACTTGCTTTTGAATTTTCATCGGCATTGCCTGTAACGCAGAAACTAAAATTTATTTGTAGCGCGTAATAGACCTCAGGGGATTCATTACGCTTAAATGAATATGTGCCGTAGCGTGCACAGGGCCCCGAGCCATAGTAGTGCTATTTCATATTTAGTTTTCTGCACTGCTGCGTTCTCTTCTACTATCCTTTATATCTATTAAAACAGCTCTTCAACTATCGATCTATCTAGGATTACGTATGAGTAAAGAAATCCGGATATGACAAATTTTACAGAAAGTGACAATTTTCACTAGGCACTCTAGAATTACCAGCATAATTTTGATAACAAACAAAATATTAATTATCAGTATCGTCAAAATTATCAGCAGCAGCGAACGCATTTTGTTAACAATAGAGGTTTTTCACAACAACAGCATGAAAGCCAACCGGTTAGCATACCTAACCAGCAATGTAATGTACAAGGTCAACCGAGCTTTAATGTTTTGCCGCCTGCACGTATAGCGTCAGCTCCAACAAATAGTAACACACAGCAACAAGGGAATCAGTACGTACAGAAAACACACTATTTCAATTCTTATCGCAATGCACCGTATAGAAATGAATATCATGACAGACGTAAAAGTAATGAGCACAATTTTCGGCGTACGTTTAATAACAGTCGGTCTTACCAGCAGCAAAATCATCCGCAACAACATATTATTATCATGAATGAACCAGACAGTAGGTATCATCCCGAACGTAATACGTCAGGAAGAGATAACAGAACAGTGCAAACAGTTGAAATGCCACAGCATCCTCCCGAAAATAATAGCACGTCAGATAGAATTTGACTAGATACAGTACAGGTTGCATCGTACAGTAACGCAAGCACTACTTTTGACACGCAGAATCTTGTTCACGAAAATGTTATTACTTTTGACGACATCCGAGACACTCTTTTGCAGGAAAGACTAGTTATTCAAAAAACCATTTCACACCCAGTCATTGCAGTAAAAATTGGATCATCGAAATATTCAGCAGTAATCGATTCTGGATCTCCTATGTCAGTCATAAATGAGGAAACTTTCAACGAGTGTAACAAAGAAAATTCTTATCGTACGTTACCATTAGGCAAAACAAAAGTAAAAGGAGCAGTATCTGGTAAAGGAGTGGATGTTAAATTACAGACACATTTATCATTTTGTATTGCAGGTCATACATTTCACTCAAATTTTTGGATTGTTCCCTTATTGACGACAGACGTTATTTTAGGTACGAATTTTCTGGTACAACACGACGCATTTATTGACTTTCTAAATTCCTATTTAATGTTAAAGGATGAAAATGTACAACTGGCTTTAGAATTTCAGCACTCTATATCTGCAGAAGAACAAACAATTAATCGTACAGAGGTCATTTCCGCATCACGTAACTTAGACTGTCATTCCACATTGTTCACAGATACGTACGTACACAACTATAATACTCCAGACGAAGTCGACTATGACGTTATACAGATGATTACTGATAAAGTTAAACAGAGCAATGCAAATACAGACGACGAACGCACGCAACTACGCAAAATTCCTCTACAGCAAGCTCAAGTTTTTGACAACGTTCCTGGTGCTACGTCCGGTTTTATGTATGAATTTCAAGTTAAACAGCACGACACATTTAAAGCCAAGCATTATCCCATTCCGTATATTCACAGAGAACAAGTTAAGGAAGAACTGCAAGCTATGCTTGACCAAGGAATTATTGAACCGGCAGTTAGTCCGTACATAAACCCGCTCCATATTGTTAAGAAAAAGGATGGTTCACTTCGCCTCCCACTTGATTCGCGTCACATCAATGACATTATTATTAATGAAATAGATAGCCCACAGACACTAGAAGAACTTCTACAGAAATTTCATGGTACTACTATTTATTCCACATTAGATTTGAAATCGGGATTTTGGCAAATTCAGCTCCTTCCGAACTGCAGAAAGTACACGGCCTTTCTCTGTTTTGGTGACTGTTATAAATTTTGAAAATTACCGTTCGGTTTAACTATTTCTTCAGCAGCATTTATTCGCGATTTGAATAAAATACTTCCGACAGAACTTCAAGACAGAATCACAACGTATGTAGACGACATTCTTATTGCAGAAGCTAACTGGTCTGAACACAATCTGATTCTTGAACAACTGTTACGAACATTTCATGCACAAGGACTCACAGTTAATCTCAGTAAATTGCACTTTGGTAAAACTTCTATAAAATTTCTTGGACATGTAATTTCAGCAGAAGGCATTGCGCCTGACCCGGAAAAACTTCAAGCTTAAGACATACCACCGTTTACACAGATCATAGAGCTATGCAGTTTTTACTTTCGGCTAAATTTACACACGACAGATTAAGTAGATGGAAATTTTATTTACAAGAATTTAATTTTACAATTGTTCGCATTCCCGGTACACACAATATTGTAGCAGACGCACTATCCCGTTCTCTCACCAACAATCAGCAAGACATCGCCACCAACTTCTGCAAAGCAAATTTCAGCGTAATGTACATTCAACAAGTTGCATTTGAAAATTTCATTTCGTCGTCATTACAAGACATAGCACAAGAGCAGAGTAAAGACAACGTTTGGAAAGAAATTAAACACCGTTGGTAAGATAGGAATAATGTTACCATTAGAAACCATTACACTGTACGCAATAATATTCTGTTTCGCCGCTCTCACCCTGACAGCAACAATTGGTTATTATGCATTCCTGACGAACTTGTTAACAAATTAATCTGGTATACTCATTTAAGTTACGCACATTACGGAGCCAGATAATGTTTTCTTATAATGAGACAGAACTGTTATTTTACCAACATGGAGAAACGTATTCGACAAGTTTTAGCGTCATGTAAAATCTGCCAGAAATCTAAGTCAGATACGACTTCACATGTTCCTCCATTACATCCCATTGTACCTGTTAAATTGAGACATATGGCGGCTGTAGACATTTTTGGTCCGATTCCCAGAACTAATAGAGTTTTTTGCTACATCTTTTTCGCTGTTGAACTCACTTCAAAAGTTGTTACCTTCACTCTGTTACGCAAAGCTACTGCTAAAACAGTTTCGAAAGCATTTATAAAACATTTTCTATTTCATGTAGGGCTTGTGTTGAAAGTAATTTCCGACAATGGACCACAGATTCGATCTGCTATGGCTCAAAAATGGTTCAAATGGCTCTGAGCACTATGGGACTTAACATCGGAGGTCATCTGTCCCCTAGATCTTAGAACTACTTAAACCTAACTAACCTAAGGACATCACACACATCCATGCCCGAGGCAGGATTCGAACCTGCGACCGTAGCGGTCGCGCGGTTCCAGACTGAAGCGCCTTTAACCGCGTGGCCACACTGGCCGGCCTCGATCTGCTATATTGACACGTATGTTACGAGCTAGAAACATTTCTCCGATCTATATATCCAGGTACCATGCTTCTTCGAACCCTTGTGAACGATTAATGAAAGAAATTGGTAATATGTGTAGAATATATTGCCATAAAAGATATATTGATTGGGACACACATATACTCTCATTCCAGGATGTAATTAAATCCATACCAAATGAATCTACTATGCTATCTCCGACTGTTATACTGAAAAATGTTGAACCACCTAACAAAACTAAAGAATTAGTGATCTTTCCTACATCTCGTCGACTGCGACACCATGAAATAATGGAAATTGAGCTGAACAACATCAAAGGTGCCGCGGAGCGCCGGAGAAGACAGCAAAAACAGGTTTGTACACGCCGTGACTTTCACATTGGACAGAAGACATTAGTACATACACACCATTTATCCAACAGAGGAAAGAGTAGATGCAGTAAATTTGAGCTTCTATACGCAGGTCCATATCAAATTCGCAGCATTCCTCACCCCAATGTAGTACACGTCGAAACTTTGAGAACCGGAAAAAGCAAGGGCAATCACCATGTCTCCAACATCAAACCCATTATTGAATGAACATACTTTATGATTTATCACACTGTAATGCCATTTCCTAATTTTTTTATGACCACTTATGCAATTATATTTATGTGACTACTTACTGATGATTATCGTATTTTTTCTTGGCAAGTGCCCGGTAATGCAAGGTTAGCAGGTCGCTCTTCTAGTCGTTACACATCACACCGTGCATAATTTTCCAGATGAACTTACACATTTTATTACCACTTATGCAATTTTATTCACATGAACAATTACTGATGATTATCGTATTTTTTCTTGGCAAGTGCCCGGTAATGCAAGGTTAGCAGGTCGCTCTTCTAGTCGTTACACATCACACCGTGCATAATTTTCCAGATGAACTTACACATTTTATTACCACTTATGCAATTTTATTCACATGAACAATTACTGATGTTTATCGTATTTTTTCTTGGCAAGTGCCCGGCAAGGTAATGTTAGCAGGTCGCTTTTCTTGTCGTTATATATCAGACCGTGAACATTTTCCATTTTTTATGTATGTATGATTGTTTTCTTGTTTCGTTTCTAAGCACAATGAAATATTTAAGATAAACACCAGTTGAATTTGAAATTTTGCCTTATGAAATCTCAACATCGTGACTATTTTCATAATTATTTTTTTTTTTTTTTTTTTTTTTTTTTTTGCTGTTACATTGTGATACTCTGTGTACATTTTTGCCTCTGAACACAGTCTATGTTTTTGACATATTACGTTTTCTGTCATGGTATGCTGTATGCTCAATTATGTTACTATCGACCAGTTTTATTTAATGGGTGTATGATTTAAAAGCAAGACATTAATCATTATTCATCATTTTCTGAAAGCAATAACGTATAGAATAAATAAATGAAACAAACCACAGTGGATTACTATGAAATCGGAATTTCACCATCGAAATGAACGAAAAAAGATTCAATACCTTGTCACGAAGAGTAAATGGATCAGAATTAACAAGCATTAACGAGAATATACTATATACATCGTATGATAGCAGTCTTAACTAATTTTTTCTTTCAGAATACGAGGCGCTTGATGCAGGCTGTCAGACAGAACTACACATCTTAGTTTCAGTGTTGAAATATGCTAGAAATAAGGAATAGTTGGATAATGAATAATGAAGTGCCTTTTTTGCTGATGATAATGAATGATGAAGAATAGTGATGAAGAGTATGCTACTATGGTTAATGAAGTTTTTCTTTACAGATGATGATAAAAATGTAGTTATGATGATATGGATAATGAAGTTTTTCCTTACAGGTGATGTTAATAATGGAGTTATGATGATATGGATAATGAAGTTTTCCTTTGCAGGTGATGATAGCAATGATAATGAAGTTTTTCTTTGCAGATGAAAATAATGATGAAGTTTACATATTTACTCTTAGTTAAGAAATGCTATGTAGTTATTTAAGTATTTGTTGCTGTTAGTTTTAGACACTATGTCTTATGTCGCATGGTATGATGACTGAAGTATTTAGAAAGGACAGCTAGAGAACATATATATTTTAAACACATTTCATTACCTGTTAATTCGAAGTTCACTACTTTCCAGCATAATATGCGTTTCTTCTTTCAGTTTAATAATCCATTTTGTATTTTTTGCAGGAGAAATTATTCATGAAATTTATGTGCTATAAAGAGTTGATCATTAAACCTTTGTCATTTATGAATTTGATCACATATACTCTACTAGTTTCATAACCTTGCTACAGCTGACTCATGACAAATGATGTTACACATCTTTATTAGCTGCAATAACTCAAAAGCAAATATTGTTATTCCCCAGCAATTAATTATCGATCCCAACGCAATGCATTGCTAGCACCTAAAAAAAAAAGAAAAAGAAATGTATTACCAGTCCCAAATAATGCTACCAGTTTAAGAGAGTTCTGAGTAATACTGAATAATGTTTTCTAGCCACAGACCTTGAATAATAGTAACAGTATGTTACATTTTCAATATGTCCTATGTCACTGGAATGATCAGTTCTGAGTAATATATCATTAGAATGATAAAGTCTGAGTAATACTGAATAATGTTTTCTAGTCACAGACCTTGAATAATAATTACAGAATAATACATTTTGAATATGTCCTATGTCACTGGAATGATCAGTTCTGAGTAATATGTCATTTGAATGATGAATTCTGAGTAATATTGAATAATGTTTTCTAGTCACAGACCTTGAATAATAGTTACAGTATGTTACATTTTCAATATGTCCTATGTCACTGGAATGATCAGTTCTGAGTAATATGTCATTTGAATGATGAATTCTGAGTAATACTAAATAACGTTTTCTAGTCACAGACCGTGAATAATAGTTACAGTATGTTGCATTTTCAATAAGTCCTATGTCACTGGCATGATCAGTTCGGAGTAATACTGAATGATGCTTTGTAATTATGCATAAACACTATGCCAATAATTTCTGTAAATAATATGTTGTTATACTCTATAAATGCTATGGCAATAATTGACTCTCATTTTGAATGATAACTTCTGAATAATACTGAATAAGGTTTTATAATAATATAAGAATTCTTTGTAACTGGCCAATGAGTGTCAATAATTATTTTAAATATGTCGTATGTCACTTGAATGATGAAAAATGTTTTGTACTATTATATACTTGCTATTTGTTTTGTAACTGGCCAATGAGTGCCAATGGTTACTATAACTAAGTGAATATGTTAATACTATGCCAGTCATTAGCTCCTGTTTTCAATGATGACTTGTGATGGTTTGTAACTGGCCGATGAGTGCCAATGTTCACTGTAATCAGATGATTTATGAACATTATTCTGTAATACTTCATACATAGTACAGAAATGTTCAGTAACTGGGCGATGTGTGCCACCAATTACTCAAATCAGTTGTTAGACTAGTGTAATTCTCAATGAAGACTAGTATGTGACTTAATGTCCTTCACATTCTGACCTAATTACCAGAAATTACTGCAATTCCATTTGTCCTGTCTATCCTCATGATCATGGAGCACTATATTTGGTTTTTGCACTAATTCTACGTTGGCGTACCTTACAAGAACGTGGTGTTGACACGACATGCTGTCCACCACCTTGAGCGATGGAGATGTTATTATGGTCCCACTGTTTGGTGTACCTAATGTACTACCAAAATGATAACATGGAATATTACTACGACATTTCAGTGTCTTGGCTACACTGATTAATACTTCAAGGAAAAGAACTTCAGATTGTCTCACTTGGTATTGTGCTTCTGTAGAAAGATATGGACTTTCAGTGCAGCTGCGTGCAACCTAATGTGCTACAACCATGATGCAATCCTTCCCTTTCCTATCCTAGTTCTTGTAAAATGGTAAAAAAGGTATATACAGTGTGTGTGCACTTTTGTCATTTTGTTAACATGATTTGTATTCATTGCATATACAATTTGTGATTTGCTGATATGTTCTGAACTACAGTGCGTGTGCACTTTTGTCATTTGTTAATATGATTTGTACTCATTTTGTATACATTTGGTCTTTGCTTGATATGTTCTGTATTCAGTGCATGTGCACTATATTTTATTTCATGTTCTGCACTTATATATATGTATATATTCTGTGATTGTAAACTTAGTTAACTAAGAAAAATTTGTTGCTCATGGCAAGTCCAATTGACTCACAATCGCTGCCAAATTTTTTACCCCCCAGTGGAGGGTTATGTAAGACGTATGCGTTGTCGGCGATGGGCGAGGCATGGCAGAGTCTCTGACCAGAGAGTAGTAAGTAGTTAGTTGTTGCTTGTCGCGAGTCGGCGTCTGGCGGTTTTAGTCTTCTGTCCGTGCTAGTAAGCAGTAGTCTGCGTGAGTCGGCGGTAGACGACAGTAGTCGGCGTAGTATGCGGTAGTCGGTAGGAGTCGGCGCGTGACTACGCGTGTCGGCAGTCTGTTCTGGTCGGGACTCTGGAGGATATTATTGTAGAAGGCAAAGAAGCAGCCTTGCGCATATCTAGTAATGTATATTAACTGTCATTAATTTCTTTAAAAAAATGCCCCCAATAATAATTTTTATAATATAAAGTAAATTCTTATAGAAAAGCATTCATTTCAATTTAAAGAATATTTCCAATGCATGAACATTCCTTCCAAGAATAAAAAAAAATAATTTACGCCAGCATTGCACGAAGCTGTGCCAAAAAACTTCCACATGAGAGCAGATATATATTCGCAGTTTTTATTGAGGTAAGTATTTTTCCTCTTTTTTTTTAATTCAGAATACAGGGCCAAGGCGCAGCGCTGCTGTCGTCACAAAATTTACCAGGTTACTGAATTTTTTTTATTATTTCCATATTTACGAATTGAATTTTAAAAAGTATACCTTTACTTTAACTTAAAAATTCTTATCTTTTAGATCTATTAATTAATTTTTTGATGATTATAAAAAATTTGTGGGTTGCAGGGTTTCCGACCCCTGAGGAGGTGGGCGGGTTTTCATGCATGGCTGTATTCATTTAGCATTTCAGCATAGAGATCATAAATGGGAGCCAATTTTGTTCAGAGGTTACATTAAAATTAATTTTGTTCAGAGGTTACAATACTTTAAAAAGTCATTTAATTATTATTTTTGTGTGGAGGTTACACTTGGTTCACGGTTCATAAAATATATAATATTTTGTGGAGAGGTTACACTTGGCGACATCCGGCCAGGATCGTATTTCTTTGTAAATCTTCTGAGAAGTAGTCATATATCTGAGCTCATTTAGTTAAATGTAGTTTGCATCTGGCGCAGCGCATTTACTAATTTGTCACTCTTTCTTTCACAGATCATCGGCAATTTGTTGCTCTTTGTTGTAATTGTGTTTGTTGCATTTTTGCATTGTCCTTGTTTCATATGTGCTTAATTTTGATTTGTGAAAAATGCCGCGAAAAACTGTTACCAGTATATCGCGATGTGCAATGAGTGAAACAGCCGACTCGAATAATTTGACCGATAATACTTGCGACATTCAGTGTAATAGTGATAATCCCCTATTTACAGACAATCAGTGTGTGCGGGTTATTAGTAATGATTTTAATCCAAATGATCAGCAAACAAAGTCAATTGTGTCCACTGTTGATTTAACGACAATTGTTGACGCGGCACGTTCCGTTACAATGAACGCTGCCCAGTTTGACACACCCGGTTTGCAAAATTTACATGATGAACAGAAAAATTTTTCTAATGAAAATGAACAGTGTAATCAGAATACGTCAGATTTATTTAATTCCGATTTAGTGACCAACAGTGCACATTCGATTGGCAAACCTTTTCAGGAATTACAGAATGACCAAATGGTTACAGAAAACGTGACAAATGCAGGTATGCCATCAAACAGCACAGAGAATAGAGTAGGTAATATTGGGTTGGATCAAATTATGGCACTATTGCTACAACATAGTGAAGATTTCAAACAACTTAATGAACAGAACAAACAACTTAGTGAACTAATTAATGAAAGTTTCAAACAGCGGAAGGAAATACTAGACAACCATTTCAAACAACTTAATGAAAAATACGACAAACTTAATGAATCGTGCAAACAATTTAATGAAAATTCCAAACAGTCGAACGAAAAACACGACAAGATTAATGAACAGAACGAACAACTTAGTGAACAGGTTACAGCCGTTTCCGTGCAGCGTTATGACACTAAAGAACTATTATGAGAGTAAAGTAAGGCTTGTGCTAGTAAAGTAGTGAAGAAATTAGATCTGTTGCACAAGAATTAGGTAACAGACATGCAGGCGCAACAGAATCACTTAGAGAAGACATTAATGCAGTCACTGAACAATGTTCAGAAAACGCAGTACAGATACGCGACTAGTTTAATTTAAAGTCACCAGAAGTTTCACACACTCTGGATACGGAAGTCGATAAGAAATGTGAACAACAGAACAGCAAAAGTGAGGAACGTTTTAAAGTGATAGAAATGAAAAATGTTTCAGTCACTAACACGTCAGAGCATACGGCACATTCCGAACATTTGTCACACTCACACAGCCAGTGTAACTTAGGTAATTTACAGAGACTACGTGACTTAGAATACGAAGTGACACAGACTAACAGATTCTTATGCAATCCTGAACCTGCTAAAACATGTTGTTGTTGTTGTGGTCTTCAGTCCTGAGCCAGGTTCGATGCAGCTCTCCATGCTACTCTATCGTGTGCTAGCTGCTTCATCTCCCAGTACCTACTGCAACCTACATCCTTCTGAATCTGCTTAGTGTATTCATCTCTTGGTCTCCCTCTACGATATTTACCCTCCACGCAGCCCTCCAATGATAAATTTGTGATCCCTTGATGCCTCAAAACATGTCCTACCAACCGATCCCTTCTTCTAGTCAAGTTGTGCCACAAACTTCTCTTCTCCCCAGTCCTATTCAATACCTATTCATTAGTTACGTGATCTACCCACATTATCTTCAGCATTCTTCTGTATCACCACATTTCGAATGCTTCTATTCTCTTCTTGTCCAAACTAGTTATCGTCCATGTTTCACTTCCATACATGGCTACGGTCCATACAAATACTTTCAGAAACGACTTCCTGAAACGTAAATCTATACTCGATGTTAACAAATTTCTCTTCTTCAGAAACGATTTCCTTGCCATTGCCAGTCTACATTTTATATCTTCTCTACTTCGACCATCATCAGTTATTTTACTCCCTAAATAGCAAAAGTCCTTTAATACTTTAAGTGTCTCATTTCCTAATCTAATTCCCTCAGCATCACCCGATTTAATTTGACTACATTCCATTATCCTCGTTTTGCTTTTGTTGGCGTTCAACTTATATCCTCCCTCCAAGACACTGTCCATTCCGTTCAAATGCTCTTCCAAGTCCTTTGCTGTCTCTGACAGAATTACAATGACATCGGCGAACCTCAAAGTTTTTATTTCTTCTCCATGAAATTTAATACCTACTCCGAATTTTCTTTTGTTTCCTTTACTGCTTGCTCAATATACAGATTGAATAACATCGGGGAGAGGCTACAACCCTGTCTCACCCCTTTCCCAACCACTGCTTCCCTTTCATGCCCCTCGACTCTTATAACTGCCATCTGGTTTCTGTACAAATTGTAAACAGCCTTTCGCTCCCTGTATTTTACCCCTGCCACCTTCAGAATTTGAAAGAGAGTATTCCAATCAACATTGTCAAAAGTTTTCTCTAAGTCTACAAATGCTAGAAACGTAGGTTTGCCTTTCCTTAATCTTTTTTCTAAGGTAAGTCGAAGGCTCATTATTGCCTCACGTGTTCCAACATTTCTACGGAATCCAAACTGATCTTCCCCGAGGTCGGCTTCAATCAGTTTTTCCATTCGTCTGCAAAGAACTCGCGTTAGTATTTTGCAGCCGTGACTTATTAAACTGATAGTTCGGTAATTTTCACATCTGTCAACACCTGCTTTCTTTGGGATTGGATTTATTATATTCCTCTTGAAGTCTGAGGGTATTTCGCCTGTCTCATACATCTTCCTCACCAGATGATAGAGTTTTGTCAGGACTGGCTCTCCCAAGGCTGTCAGTAGTTCTAATGGTATGTTGTCCACTCCGGGGGCCTTGTTTCGACTCAGGTGTTTCAGTGCTCTGTCAAACTCTTCACGCAGTATCTTATCTCCCATTTCGTCTTCATCTACATCCTCTTCCATTTCCATAATTTTGTCCTCAAGTACATCGCCCTTGTATAAATCCTCTATATACTCCTTCCACCTTTCTGCCTTCCCTTCTTTGCTTAGAACTGGGTTTCCATCTGTGCTCTTGATATTCATACAAGTGGTTCTCTTCTCTCCAAGGATATCTCTAATTTTTCTGTAGGCAGTATCTATCTTACCCCTAGTGAGACAAGCCACTACATCCTTACATTTGTCCTCTAGCCATCCCTGCTTAGCCATTTTGCACTTCCTGTCGCTCTCATTTTTGAGACGTTTGTATTCCTTTTTGCCTGCTTCATTTACTGCATTTTTATATTTTCTCCTTTCATCAATTAAATTCAATATGTCTTCTGTTACCCAAGGATTTCTATTAACCCTCGTCTTTTCACCTACTCGATCGTCTGCTGCCTTCACTACTTCATCCCTCAGAGCTACCCATTCTTCTTCTACTGTATTTCTTTCCCCCATTCCTGTCAATTGTTCCCTTATGCTCTCCCTGAAACACTCTACAACCACTGGTTCTTTCAGCTTATCCAGGTCCCATCTCCTAAAATTCCCACCTTTTTGCAGTTTCTTCAGTTTCAATCTGCAGTTCATAACCAATTGATTGTGGTCAGAATCCACATCTGCCCCTGGAAATGTCTTACAATTTAAAACCTGGTTCCTAAATCTCTGTCTTACCACTATATAATCTATCTGATACCTTTTAGTATCTCCAGGATTCTTCCAGGTATACAACCTTCTTTTACGAATCTTGAACCAAGTGTTAGCTATGATTAAGTTAAGCTCTGTGCAAAATTCTACAAGTCGGTTTCCTCTTTCATTTCTTCCCCCCAATCCATATTCACCTACTATGTTTCCTTCTCTCCCTTTTCCTACTGACGAATTCCAGTCACCAATGACTATTAAATTTTCATCTCCTTTCACTACCTGAATAATTTCTTTTATCTCGTCATACATTTCATCTATTTCTTCATAATCTGCAGAGCTAGTTGGCATATAAACTTGTACTACTGTAGTAGGCATGGGCTTTGTGTCTATCTTGGCCACAATAATGCGTTCACTATGCTGTTTGCAGTAGCTAACCTGCACTCCTATTTTTTTATTCATTATTAAACCTACTCCTGCATTACCCCTATTTGATATCGTATTTATAACCCTGTAATCACCTGACCAAAAGTCTTGCTCCGCCTGCCACCGAACTTCACTAATTCCCACTATATCTAACTTTAACCTATCCATTTCCCTTTTTAAATTCTCTAACCTACCTCCCCGATTAAGGGATCTGACCTTCCACGCTCCGATCCGTAGAACGCCAGTTTTCTTTCTCCTGATAACGATGTCCTCTTGAGTAGTCCCCGCCCGGAGATCCGAATGTGGGACTATTTTACCTCTGGAATATTTTACCCAAGAGGACGCCATCATCATTTAATCATACAGTACAGCTGCATGCCCTCGGGAAAAATTACGGCTGTAGTTTCCCCTTGCTTTCAGCTGTTCACAGTACCAGCACAGCAATGCCGTTTTGGTTAATGTTACAAGGCCAGATCAGTCAATCATCCAGACTGGTGCCCCTGCAACTACTGAAAAGGCTGCTGCCCCTCTTCAGGAACCACATGTTTGTCTGGCCACTCAACAGATACCCCTCCGTTGTTGCTGCACCTACGGTACGGCCATCTGTATCGCTGAGGCACACAAGCCTCCCCACCAACGGCAAGGTCCATGGTTCATGGGGGGTGCTAAAACATACAGAGACGATAACGCTGATTACAAGCAATTTTTATCCGTAAAGAAATCTAAGGTAGTTAAAACTGACAACACAGATTCACTCTTTCGACTGGATACGACAGTGTGCTTTTGAATTTTCACCGCCATTGCCAGTAACGCAGAAACTAGTTTTGTACTTGATACAACAACTTGCATTTGAATTTTCATCGGCATTGCCTGTAACACAGAAACTAAAATTTATTTGTAGCATGTAATAGACCTCAGGGGATTCATTACGCTTTAAAGAATATGTGTCGTAGCGTGCACAGGGCCCCGAGCCGTAGTAGTGCCATTTCATATTTAGTTTTCTGCACTGCTGCGTTCTCTTCTACTATCCTTTATATCTATTAAAAAAGCTCTTCAACTATCGATCTATCTAGGATTACGTATGAGTAAAAAAACCAGATATGACAAATTTTACCGAAAGTGACACTTTTCATTAGGCACTCCAGAATTACCAGCATAATTTTGATAACAAACAAAATTTTAATTATCAGTATCGTCAAGATTATCAGCAACAGCGAACGCATTTTGGTAACAATCGAGGTTTTTCACAACAACAGCATGAAAGCCAACCGGTTAGCATACCTAGCCAACAATGTAATGTATATGAAATATTTAAAATAAACACTAGTTGGCTTTGACATTTTGCCTTATGAAATCTGAACATCGTGACTATTTTTCATTTTTTTATTATTATTATTTTTTTTTTTTGCTGCTACATTGTGATACTCTGTGTACATTTTTGCCTCTGAACACAGTCTATGTTTTTGACATATTACGTTCTCTGTCAGTCTATGCTGTATGCTCAATTATGTTACTATAGACCAGTTTTATGTAATGGGTATATGATTTAAATGCATGACATTAATCATTGTTCATCATTTTCAGAAAGCAATAACGTATAAAAGAAATAAATGAAACAAACCACATTGGATTACTATGAAATCGGAATATCACATTCGGAATGAACGAAAAAAGATGCAATACCTTGTCATGAAGAGTAATTGGATCAGAATTAACAAACATTAACGAGAATATACTATACACATCGTATGATAGCAGTCTTAACTAATTTTTTCTTTCAGAATACGAGGCGCTTGATGCAGGCTGTCAGACAGAACTACACATCTTAGTTTTAGTGATGAAATATGCTAAAAATAAGGAATAGTTGTATAATGAATAATGAAGTGACTTTTTTGCAGATGATAATGAATGATGAAGAATAGTGATGAAGAGTATGCTACTATGGTTAATGAAGTTTTTCTTTACAGATGATGATAATAATGGAGTTATGGTTATATGGATAATGAAGTTTTTCTTTACAGGTGATGATAATAATGGAGTTATGATGATATGGATAATGTTTTTCTTTGCAGGTGATGATAGCAATGATAATGAAGTTTTTCTATGCAGATGAAAATAATGATGAAGTTTATATATTTACTCTTAGTTAAGAAATGCTATGTAGTAATTTAAGTATTTGTTGCAGTTAGCTCTGACAGTATGTCTTATGTCGCATGGTATGATGACTGAAGGTTTTGGAAAGGACAGCTAGAGAACATATATATTTTAAACACGTTTCATTACCTGTTAATTCGAAGTTCACTACTTTTCAGCCTAATATGCGTTCCTTCTTTCAGTTTAATAATCCATTTTGTATTCTTTGCAGGAGAAATCATTCATGAAATTTATGTGCTATAAAGAGTTGATCATTAAACCTGTGTCATTTATGAATGTGATCACATATACTCTACTTGTTTCATACCTTGCTACAGCTGACTCATGACAAATGACGTTACACATCTTTATTTGCAGCAATAACTCAAAAGCAAATATTGTTAATCCCCAGCAATTAATTATCGATCCCAACGCAATGCATTGCTGGGACCAAAAAAAAAAAAAAAGAAAAAATGTATTACCAGTCCCAAATAATGCTACCAGTTTAAGAGAGGTCTGAGTAATACTGAATAATGTTTTCTAGGCACAGACCTTGAATAACAGTTACAGTATGTTACATTTTCAATATGTCTTATGTCACTAGAATGATCAGTTCTGAGTAATATGTCATCTGAATGATGAATTCTGAGTAATACTGAATAATGTTTTCTAGTCACAGACCCTGAATAATAGTTACAGTATGTTGCATTTTCAATATGTCCTATGTTACTGGAATGATCAGTTCTGAGTAATATGTCATTGGAATGATGAATTCTGAGTAATACTGAATAATGTTTTCTAGTCACAAACCTTGATTAATAGTTACAGTATGTTGTATTTTCAATATGTCCTATGTCACTGGAATGATCAGTTCTGAGTAATGTCATTTGAATGATGAATTCTGAGTAATGCTGAATAATGTTTTCTAGTCACAGACATTGAATAATAGTTACAGTATGTTACATTTTCAATATGTGCTATGTCACTGGAATGATTAGTTCTGAGTAATATGTCATTTGAATGATGAATTCTGAGTAATACTGAATAACGTTTTCTAGTCACAGACCTTGAATAATAGTTACAGTATGTTACATTTTCAATAGGCGTATGTCACTTGAATAATCAGATCTGAGTAATATGTCATTTGAATGATGAAATCTGAGTAATACTGAATAATGTTTTCTAGTCACAGACCTTGAATAATAGTTACAGTATGTTACATTTTCAATATGTCCTATGTCACTGACATGATCAGTTCTGAGTAATACTGAATGATGCTTTGTAATAATGAATAAATACTGTGCCAATAATTTCTGTAAATGATATTTTGTTATACTCTATAAATGCTATGCCAATAATTGACTCTCATTTTGAATGATAACTTCTGAATAATACTGAATAAGGTTTTATAATAATATAAGAATGCTTTGTAACTGGCCAATGAGTGCCAATAATTATCTTAAATATGTCGTATGTCACTTGAATGATGAAAAATGTTTTCTACTATTCAATACTTGCTTTATGTTTTGTAACTGGCCAATGAGTGCCAATGATTACTATAACTAAGTGAATTATGTTAATACTATGCCAATCATTAGCTCCTGTTTTCAATGATGACTTGTGATGGTTTGTAACTGGCCAATGAGTGCCAATGTTCACCGTAATCTGATGATTTATGAACTTTATTCTGTAATACTTCTTACATGGTACAGAAATTTTCAGTAACTGGGCGATGTGTGCCACCAATCACTCAAATCAGTTGTTAGACTAGTGTAATTCTCAATGAAGACTAGTATGTGACTTAATGTCCTTCACCTTCTTACCTAATTACCAGAAATTACTGCAATATCCATTTGTCCTGTCTATCCTCATGATCATGGAGCACCATATTTGGTTTTAGCACTAATTCTACGTTGGGGTACCTTACAACAACGTGGCGTTGACACAACATGCTGTCCACCAGCTTGAGCGATTGAGATGTTACCATGGTCCCACTGTTTGGTGTACCTAATGTACTACCGAAATGATAACATGGAATATTACTACGACATTTCAGTGTCTTGGCTACACTGATTAATACTTCAAGGAAAAGAACTTCAGATCGTCTCACATGGTGTTGTGCTTCTGTAGAAAGATATGGACTTTCAGTGCAGCTGCGTGCAACCTAAAGTGCTACAACCATGATGCAATCCTTCCCTTTCCTATCCCAGTTCTTGTAAAATAGTAAAAAAAGTATATACAGTGCGTGTGCACTTTTGTCATTTTGTTAACATGATTTGTATTAATTGCATATACATTTTGTGATTCGCTGATATGTTCTGAACAACAGTGCATGTGCACTTTATGTCATTTGTTAATATGATTTGTACTCATTCCGTATACATTTTGTGATTTGCTGATATGTTCTGAACTACAGTGCGTGTGCACTTTTGTCATGTGCATGTGCATGTGCACTATATTTTATTTCATGTTCTGCACTTATATATATGTGTATATATTCTTTGATTGTAAACTTAGTTAATTAAGAAAAATTTGTAGCTCATGGCAAGCCCAATTGACTCACCATCGCTGCCAAATTTTTGACCGCCCCCCCCCCCCCCCCCCCAGTGGAGGGTTATGTAAGACGTATGCGTTGCCGGCGATGGGCGAGGCATGGCAGAGTCTCTGACCAGAGAGTAGTATGTAGTTAGTTGTTGCTTGTCGCGAGTCGTCGTCTGGCGGTTTTACTCTTCTGTCCGTGCTAGTAGGCAGTACTCTGCGTGAGTCGGCAGTAGTCGACAGTAGTCGTCGTAGTCTGCAGTAGTCGGTAGGAGTCGGCGCGTGCCTGCGCGTGTCGGCAGTCTGCTCTGGTTGGGACTCTGGAGTATGAGTATTATTGTAGAAGGTAAAGAAGCAGCCTTGTGCATATCTAGTAATGTATATTAACTGTCATTAATTTCTTTAAAAAAATGCCCCCAATAATAATTTTTATAATACAGGGTGATTCAAAAAGAATACCACAACTTTAGGAATTTAAAACTCTGCAACGACAAAAGGCAGAGCTAAGCACTATCTGTCGGCGAATTAAGGGAGCTATAAAGCTTCATTTGGTTGTACACTTGTTCGCTTGAGGCGCTGTTCACTAGGCGTCAGCGTCAGTTGATGCTAAGATGGCGACCGCTCAACAGAAAGCTTTTTGTGTTATTGAGTACGGCAGAAGTGAATCGACGACAGTTGTTCAGCGTGCATTTCGAACGAAGTATGGTGTTAAACCTCCTGATAGGTGGTGTATTAAACGTTGGTATAAACAGTTTACAGAGAATGGGTGTTTGTGCAAAGGGAAAAGTTCTGGACGGCCGAGAACGAGTGAGGAAAATGTAGCACGCATCCAGCAAGCATTTGTTCGCAACCCAGGAAAATCGACTCGCAGAGCTAGCAGAGAGCTGCCAATTCCACAATCAACTGTATGGAGAGTCCTACGAAAAAGGTTAGTTATGAAACCTTATCGTCTGAAATTGGTCTGCAGCTGATAAGATTAAAAGAATCGATTTCTGTGATTTTATCCTTGCTCAAATGGAAACAGATGAATCTTTCGTTTCAAAGATTGTGTTTAGTGATGAAGTAACTTTCCACACTAACGGGAACGTCAACTACCTGAGGCGATGGATCGGCCGCCAGCCCGTGACAGAACACTTCATCAGTGGCCTCCAAGAAGCCCTGATCTTACCCCCTGCGATTTTTTCTTATCGGGGTATGTTAAGGATATGGTGTTTCGGCCACCTCTCCCAGCCACCATTGATGATTTGAAACGAGAAATAACAGCAGCTATCCAAACTGTTACGCCTGATACGCTACAGAGAGTGTGGAACGAGTTGGAGTATCGGGTTGATATTGCACGAGTGTCTGGAGGGGGCCATATTGAACATATCTGAACTTGTTTTTGAGTGAAAAAAACCTTTGTAAATACTCTTTGTAATGATGTATAACAGAAGGTTATATTATGTTTCTTTCATTAAATACACATTTTTAAAGTTGAGGTATTCTTTTTGAATCACCCTGTATAAAGTAAATTTTTATAGAAAAGCATTCATTTCCATCTAAAGAATATTTCCAATGCTTGATCATTCCTTCCAAGAATAAAAAAAAAATATACGCCAGCATTGTACGAAGCTGTGCCAAAAAATTTCTACATAAGAGCAGATATATATTCGCAGTTTTCGTTGAGGTAAGAATTTTTCCTCTTTTTCTTAATTCAGAATACAGGGCCGAGGCGCAGCGCTGCTGTCGTCATAAAATTTACCAGGTTACTGAATTTTTTTTATTATTTCCGGATTTACGAACTGAATTTGGTGGTTACATTAAATGTGAATGCTTTTCAGCATAGAGATCATAAATGGGAGCCAATTTTGTTCAGAGGATACATTGAAATTAATTTTGTTCAGAGGTTACAATACTTTAAAAATTCATTTAATTATTATTTTTGTGCGGAGGTTACACTTGGTTCATGGTCATAATATATAAAATATTTTGTGGGGAGGTTACAAAGTATTAGCATCAGAAGTCACACAGACATATTAATGCGGGTTCCAACGAACGACACCAAGGAACTAACTGTCACATGTAAGGCCTATAATGGCGAAAAATGTTAGGGATTCAATGAAAAGGCTTGGAAAAGAATGAATGAACACGAATGCTCTAGCCGAAGCACATGATTTATGTAACTAGCTGGCTGTGGAAATTAGGTCTCTGAAGTGAAACCGCATCAGAAATTCACTAGCTTCGTGCTTGTGTCTTCTTGGTGACTGCAATGATGATACATGCTTACTACTATCAAGGTGTCCGAGAGTAGGAGATGGCTGCAGTGTCGGCTGGAAATTCCAAGCTCGGTTTGTCCTCTGTATTGTAAGCTGGAGAAATCTGTCTCTCCAGCTCTCTCCAACGACGTGGACCAGCTACCTTCCACAGTTGCCTGAAAGCAAGTCTGTTTTTAACAGCGCCCCTGTAACAAGAAATATTCCAACTTTTCTCTGCGAAACTTTGCTGTTTCTGCCGGCGTCAGGATCTAGCAGGTCAAATGCAGCACATCTCACGAGTTCTGACCAATGATAATTTAGTAAACAAGTTTAACAATTTCATATCCTTGTGGTTTTTGTCGTAGTTAACCAGTAAAGTCTATTTCTCCTGTTACACGGGAAGAAGGCAGAAAATCTCTTTCACTACATGACAGATCTGTAGTCATGACCAACCAAAAGCTGTAGATAGATGCAGATGTGACAATTCAGCCCCATTACTAAAATAAAGGCTATGAGCCATCCAGAGAACTGCTTAGTAAAATTTGAACAAACATTCCGACAGACAACACCTGGGCTTAATGGGTGCTCTCAAGCTTTGCGCGTTAATGTTGTCTCTTGCCCGTGAGACTCTTATCTTAGCTAAAAAGAATTCCTGCGTGCCTCACACGATCCAGTTTTATTGCAGGCCACACGGCCTGCTCGTCATTTCTCTGTTTGTGCAGAGACCGGCTTTCAGTAGGAAATAACATTACAGCCTATTCCACTCTCTTTCATAGTTGTTGCTGTTATGGTCTTCAGTCCTGTGACTGGTTTGATGCAGCTCTCCATGCTACTCTATCCTGTGCAAGCTTCTCCCAGTACCTACTGCGACCTACATTCTTCTGAATCTGCTTAGTGTATTGATCTCTTGGTCTCCCTCTACGATTTTTACCCTCCACGCTGCCCTCCAATACTAAATTGGTGATCCCTTGATGCCTCAGAACATGTCCTACCAACCGATCCCTTCTTCTGGTCAAGTTGTGCCACAAACTTCCCTTCTCCCCAATCCTGTTCAATACTTCCTCATTAGTTATGTGATCTACCCATCTAATCTTCAGCATTCTTCTGTAGCACCACATTTCGAAAGCTTCTATTCTCTTCTTGTCCAAACTATTCTCTTTCATAAGACATCTAAAAAAAAGCCATCTGCTAAAATAACAAGACTCCCTTACAAAAAGAAAGCAGACTTAGTCACAATTAGAAGTGTAATTATTAGCAGTTGCAAATTTTGCTTGCCGGTTTCCTACAGTGTTAGTGACATAGCTCAACTGACTATTGGGATATCCATATCAGTTACACTGTTGAGCCAAAACATTACAACCACCTGTTTAATAGCTTGTTTGTCCGTCTACGGAATGAAATACGTCACTGACTCTACGTACCAGGGTCCGATTGTTTGTTAGTAGGTTTGAGGAGGTTTGTGGCTTTAGATGTATTTGTACACGACACGGAATTCGCGTAAATAACGGACCGCTGGTTTGCGTACACAGTGATAGGGCCAGAGAGGGATTCGGATGGATTCCATAAGATCAAGTGAATTTGGTCGCTGAGACATCGCCGTCAGTTCAGCATAATGCTCTTCGAACAACTGTAGTGTGGCTGTGGCTCCGAGACACAGACGATTATACTGATGAGAGATGCCATCGCCGACGGGAAATACATTAAGTGTGAAGGAATGCAGGTGGTTCGCAGCTGTCAGCGTGTCTTCAATTACCATCACAGGTCCCACGCAAACCCTGGAGAATGTCTGCCACAGCATAATACCAAAGTAATACGATCAACGAGTGAGCAAATGTAATACCACAGACTAACACAAGAACGCCTAAATGCATGTCATATCTTCCCACCGTGAAACAGACGCAGTTCCCAGGAAAGAAACGAGAACAGAAGCCGAGAGCAGAACTGTGTTAAGCTACAAGGCCCTACGATAAGGGACGGACACCAAGGTCATCAGCCAACCACCAGGACCACCCTCCAGCCCATGTTAAAAGATAGAGCCTTCCAGAAGAACAGTATAGATCTTACGATAACACTAAAAGGACCACACCAGCTGCAAGTTTTAGCGTGAGACCTTTTCGCGTCTCTGTTACGTAGCAAAAGTTAAAAAAATTGCCCCACCACGAAAAGTATGACGTTTCTCATTAGATAGGCAGAATTTTTGTAGGCGGAGGTTAAGGTTAACATTGTGACCCTGACTGGTCAGATGAAAACACAGCCAGATAGTTTATTTTAAGCCAACTTCGGTAAATTGTAATAAGGAGAAATTAGGAGAGAGTAGCTTCCCAGACGGCGAGGTGCGTGGAGCTGTGCCGTCCGCCGCCCCCTGACGAACACTGACAAGGTAATGAGCGCATGCGATGCAGCATTTTTGAGCGCATAATGCTTCACTCAGAACTGCAGAAGTCTCATCTGTTACATCCTCTTTTTACGTAATACTAGTGTCGATTGTCTATTGTAGCTCATGGTATTCACATTTGCTACGTAAGTTAAAATCTGAAACGCGATGATTTTTCTGTTATATAATTATTGAGAAACCACATCAGGCACCGTAATTTACAACAAGTTAGATAAGTAATTAAAGATAATTGAGGGTCACTGTAGACCATTTTGGTAGTTTTCTCTTTTGTGAAACTTAATTTAAACCTAGATTATAGATGTGATATGGCATAGGTCACCGTTTGATCCATCGTACAACTTGGAAACCCACTCAGGGAATACTCGTTCATATTTTTGTTGAACGCAGTTGGTTTTTATCATCCTGTATTAAAATATTTCCTTTTATCAATAGTGCAATTTATAAGCAATGTTTTGTGAGTAGAATAAAATTTCCAGTGGTAAACTTAACTGCTTTTTCGACGTTATAATACCAGCTAAATAAAAATAGGATAGCCTTGAACCCCTTCCACTAAATTTAGTTAGTATTAAGATTCTTTTACAGGGAGTGCAGTGGAGCTGACGCTAAAATCATTAAGTATTAGGTTATATCATCGCTAGTCTCACTGAACTCTTCTGAACTCTACATGTCATGTGTGGTCTGGCGTCTCCTTACCAGCAACAGGTCCCAGGTTCAAACTAGTCAATTCCCTAAAAGACACGCTCAGAGCGTCGTTGCGCGAAAGTGGTAGGGAGACACGACTTAGAACAAACAGACACCACGTAGAATGGTAGAAACATGTGAATAAGTTTAAGAGCAGGTAAGCCTCCGGACTCCAAATACTGTCAAGAGTCGTGGCTCTCCAACCATTTACCACCTATTGGTATTTTCAATGCCCGTATACCTTTTTACGGGAATGCTCACTACTGTAGCACTTGAATATTCGACAGGCTTCATCGTTTTCGAGATACTCGTTCACAGGCTGTGCATAATAATGATCTGCCGGTTGTCAAAGTCATTTATCCCAGTGGATTTTCCCATTTTCAGCCCATGTATTCGATAGGGTGATCCCTCGTCCATGTCTGCTCCGCTTACGTACTTTTGTTACAGCGTCACGTGCCCGCAATGCCACCAAGCGGCATCCGATGTCGCGTTGGGCAGCGCTTGAAGTGTTTTGGCTTACAAGTGAAAAAAACAGGTTATAAGAGCGATTGAGAATAAATAAGTGACGATTTGGGACTAAACTGCCACATAACACATGGATTGCTGGAGTCGCGTGCTTTTATTAGTGTGCTTTTATCATCAAAGCTTTTTACAGAAACAGTAAAAAAATTAAGGCTGCTTATAGAGAATTTCATCTTCACTTCGATTATCACTAGACGTCGCGTTCCCACAGCACAGTTAACTAAGACGTGGACACAAAATCTTGACGAAACATTGAATAGTCGGAAAGAAACATACAGAACGTGTGCGAACCGTTCGTACACTTGACAATATGGGACCCAATGAAGATGCTGTCATAGGAAATCCACATTGTTCACTCCACAACCATGCATGGCTGCTATAGGCCAATTGTATTCTAGGAAATGCGACTTCTCATTGCCTGCTAGTTCCTATCATCTTTCGGCGTGCGGTATCTTATTGTGGGCTCCCGTTAAAATCGAAGTGTGTCGTAGCCGACCTGCTACACCAAAGGAATTGGAACTAATATCCGAGTAACAACTGCCGAATTCAACTTTGAGGTGTTATTTCGAACCAAGTACAATACATCCAAGAGACTGCAAAGATGCCCTTCTCCTGCAATACGTTATCTTCAAAACGTAACTTTATTCACTGTATTCTTGCATTGTACGATTTCAACCACTAAAAACCACTAAAAGACACTATTCAATTTTTTCAATGCACCATTTCCCTGAATCACCCTGTATTTAGATACGTTCTCCTGAATTTATTCCAGGCTGATCATATACATACGACACCTTCACAAGACATCCTTTATCATTGGTTGCTGGGAAGCGTTTTCGTTGTTCAACACTCTGGCTCTCAATTTTGCCGGTCGTGAACGCGTTCAAAACTCACTTATTTATAACAGTAATTGCTAGTTTCAGTAACCACGTTCGTGCTACCAGCGGAAGCACGGTGTCGATATGAAAAACGGGGAGCGCTATGGCTTTGCGATTTCAGCCCGACACTAAAACGTCTTCACAGTTTTGAAGAAATTCCGAATACCAGACATGTAGTCATCTTATTATCGAACAGGAAGTAGGAGTATGTGCCACCCAAGGATGAAATACAAAATTCATTTCAAAAGTTCTGCACAGGAAGACAGAATTCGAGAGAATAGTTTATTTTACAAAATACCTTTACAGACCTTCAATTTAATCTCTGCTCTTGATTATGACTGCTTCCCAACGTACTGTGTTTGGCAGCTTCAGCATTGCGGATAGGGAGCCTTCATCGTTAAGCTGTTTATTCGGGTCACTTCACTGAGCGCCGTATCAGTTGTACCAAAACATTTTCCACGGAGTAGTTGCTTAATTCGGGAAACAAATCAAAGTTTGGTGGGCTAATTTCAGGACTATATGGTGGTTGGGGAAGCAACTCCCATCCATGTTTGTCGACCGTCTCTGTCATTGGTAGGGAAATATGCGCTCTTGAATTGTCTTGCAAAACGAGGAAACCAGCTGCAAAGCGTGTCATATCTTCTTTCACAAATTTTCGGGCGCAAAATTTTTTGCAGAAAAAAGCTCTGTAGCACGCAACAGCTCCAGACTTCCCCAGGGATAATCTATTTTCAGCTATGACTCCGTTCATGTCATACGCACAGAACACAATCAGTTTCACCGTACATTGTTGGGGGTGGAATCAACGGACATGTAGAGTCGGAACTTTTCCATTATGACGACTGAGACTTCAGATCTGGTTCAAAATGTCGTATTCAGTTTTCATCATGTGCAGCAGCCCTTTCCAGATACTATTCTCTTTCTTTTCAATAATGTTGAAGCAGTTCTTCTGCGATTGTTTTGCGACGTGCTTTCCCTTCTTCACTCAGATTATGCGGAACCCATCCTGCAGCAACTTTTCAAATCTTTTACTTTTCAGTTATGTTTCTGTAAACTGTGACAGAGATTCTGGCCTCGCATGCAACTTTCTCAGATGCTTTTTATCGATTATCTCTTTAACAGACAGTTGTGTGTAGGTGTAGTCTATTACAATTAGTGAACTTCCACTTCTTAGCTTGTGCTCAGTGCGTACCAATATACACGCAAACGAGTAAAAAAAAATGGTTCAAATGACTCTGAGCACTATGGGACTCAACTGCTGAGGTCATTAGTCCCCTAGAACTTAGAACTAGTTAAACCTAACTAACCTAAGGACATCACAAACATCCATGCCCGAGGCCGGATTCGAACCTGCGACCGTAGCGGTCTTGCGTTTCCAGACTGCAGCGCCTTTAACCGCACGGCCACTTCGGCCGGCGCAAACGAGTAGATCACCGTGATACTGTGCTATGATTCTGTACGTTATACCCACACGTCTGTCTCAAAGCGTCGTACATTTCGGTTAGGTTCTTTACTCGTAGGGATTCGTTTTTGGTTCAAATGGTTCTGAGCACTATGGGACTTAAAATCTGAGGTCATCAGTCCCCTAGAATCCAGGACTACTTAAACCTAACGCACCTAAGGGCATCACACACATCAATGTCCGAGGCATGATTCGAATCTGCGACCGTAGCGGTCTCGCGGTTCTAGAATGTAGCGCCTAGAACCGCTCGGCCACCGTGGCCGGCTTCGTTTATGGTACGGGAACGCTGGTCATTACGTGTAATCCGACGTGACTCGGTAAAACTTAATTATTCACAACAGAGCCACGTGAACCAGAAAACACGTAAACGACCTCCGCGCCTTCTCTCGCCCACAACGGAGATAAATTTCAACTTGATGACATCAATGTAACGGTCGCGCATGCGCAGTGTGCAGGTCTTTTGAAATGACTCTAGAATATGGAATTCTGAACGTTTTGTCTTCTGTGGACATTAATGGCGTGAGACATGTAGTCGACGAATGAAACATGGGAAAAGATGATTGTGTATGCCAGGACACGAGCAAATTAAGAATAAAGAATGTGCCAAATAAAAGATCAGTGTGGACCTATTGCGAAGAAAACTATTGTGACATAAAGAAGGTCTTGCGCATCTAGAATAACGGAAAAATAGTACAGAGCATGGCAAGATAATGTACATCAAGAAGTGGTAGTACGTACACATGTTGTGCAAGATACAACCAGTTGTATATATATCCTTCTACATTCTATATAACTATCTTACAGTAGGCAAGGAGCCTCGTCAGATTTTTCAATGGTCTGTCTGTATGTCAACGTACAAAGACAAATACGTTGAGATTGGATTTATACCACACAACAAAGTAAATACGAGATCCAATTAACTCCATAGCAGGTAACAGGACGACGAAGAGGGTAATCAGCGAAAAAAATAATAATATGGAGGGACAAAGAGCGTAAAAGCGGAACTGGTTCCACCACTAGGCAAATTTTATTAGTTTCGAGGTAGGGCGTTTCCCGGGATCGTTAATCAAGTTGTGATACGAAGCGTTAGTGACGATAATTATGGCGCTCGCAGTAATAGAGTTATCTGGAGCGCGGAAGCTAATAAACAGTGCGGTGTTTACACCAGCGGGACACGGACGTTTTAAAATAAAGAACTGCTGCAGAGTAGGTAGACTGTAAATCATCGACACTCCAGCGTGTAAGGGACATGTTTATCGGCAGGTTTTTGTGCCCGCTTGCCGACCGTAAAACCCCGGAGGCTAGGTTCTCCAGGGACGGTGGAGGGCCTCCATCCAGACGTCATAAAAAAAGCGAAAAGCAGTGCCGGCGGCCGTATTATGAGGTCGCAGAGGGCGTGCAGTTGCTCGTGTAAAGGGGTGAGCGAGCAGGGGATGAAGGGAGGGGGGGGGGGGGGAGGCAGGACACTGAACTGTCGAGGTGAGGCAACGGGAAACGCAGCCACTTTCCAGTTCAGAGGAATTAACGCAGGACGGAAAGTTTCCTGATCGTCGCAGCAATTGTTGTTTTCTTCGGCGAACGAGATGGAAAGATGATGACCAATAATCGCAGTAAACGTTTCAAATTCGTTTTTTTTTCCACTGAGTCAGAGACTACCTGTGTTCACTATCGGTAAAAACTGCTTCTGCCGATAGCATCCTTCGCTGGTTCGCCATATCTCCCGAATTACTTAATAAAAATTAATGAGAGAGAGACAATAGTTTCAACATTTCATACACCACTGTTGACGAAAAGCGCACAGACAGCTTAAATTTAACATGCACAACAGCCATTGGCATATTTTATATTCGTAGTTTCTCACAACCGTAGTCTACCACGTGATTTCGGTCATACACGTCGATCTAAGGAACTTAGAAGGACGCAACCAGTGTCATTCTAATTTTACCACACTGTGTAACAGCGGTTGGAGATGTGTCGGGTACTACGGGAGTCAATACCCCGTCGGTATTGACCCAATGAAGGAAGGAGAGAAGTTGCGACGACCAGTGGCGGGAATCTAAAATGATCTGTACACTGCACTAGAAGATTAAATGGAAACTGTATTTTTTTAAGGAAATAAACATGAATGCTCTTGAATCCTGTGCTTCCTAAGCCTCCTACACAGTAATATTGCACTTTCTATTAGCACTCGTAGAACGAGGGCTAAGTATCGTCTTCCTATTTCTCAGCACTCAAGCTCTCGAAGACTCCGACCTAACCGAGGCGACCAGGGCAACTGGTCAGCGTTGGCAGGTGGCGATAAACTCATGTCTTCCTAGAGGTGTGGTGTTACCCCCTCTTTCCACTGGCACGAGTGTCAGCGTCTAACGATGCCGTTTCGCGGTGCTGTGTTGGTCGGTGTGTAGTCGATGCTTTAGGATTGCACAGTAGTTGTTTACTTTTTCTAAGCAAGCGTTGTGTACAGTGTGTACAGCTGAATTACGCAACATTCATCATCATATGTAAGTACTGCCTACTTTTACAAATTAATTTATTTAATTTTTAATTGGTCTTTACTTTATAGCATGGCTTCCCAAACTTTAGAGCCGACAGACCCCTTCCTCAGTCGAAAATCCATGGCGGTCCCCTAGTCAGTCAAGAGGACAGTAACTTTAAATTTCAGAGCGAAACCCATGGGAACTGAAAGCTTTTTAATGCAAGTGCCATGTTCCCAATGACCCCCCTCCCCCTCCCCCCAAAGTTTCAATAGTCTTTAGTTTAGAGATGAATGAAAACAAGTTGAAATTAACGATCCAATTTGAATTCCAACTGTATATGGTCACTAACTAGTGCATCAACTCCCTTTGTTCTACACACTATAGCCTGATTAAAATTACTTGGTAATTAACATTTCACACGTTGGAGCTGCCTTCCTCCAATAGCATTCAACGTCACGTCCAAACTGTTCGCTGTTGACAAGCTGCCGCTTGTGGTCTGTTCACTCCCACTGTTTGGCTACTGTTGTGTAAGGAGCATTCATATTCCGTAACAGTCGTGTGTGTGTATGTGTGTGTGTGCGTGTGTGTGTGTGTGTGTGTGTGTGTGTGTGTGTGGTATTTCGTGAAATCTGAAGAAAAATGTTCAGATGTATGTAAAGTCTATGGGACTTAACTGCTGAGGTCATCAGTCCCTAGTCTTACACACTATTAACCTAAGCTTCACTTCCGCTAAGGACAAAACACACAAACACACACACACACACACACACACATATGCCCTAGGAAGGACTCGAACCTCCGGTGGGAACGGCCTGGCGCCCTAGACTGCGCGGCCAATCCGCGAGGCTGTGAAGAAATGAGGCAGACCCATGATTCGGGATAAAAACCCATCACGAAAGAAAAGAGGCCAAGGAACTGCCTTTAAAGGACTATTGTGACATCTGTTGTGCAATGTATGGGAATACATTCACCCAGTTTACATGCGTTTCCAAAACCGGATTTTGTAAGCCGCTTTTGGTTGGTCAAGTAAACACATCAAAATCGATTGTGGAAATCTGCATTTATGAAGCCGTTTTCCAGTTCCACAATCGTTTTTCGTGCCCATGTAAACAGCTCGGAAAGTCTAGTTATTTTTACGTCTCTGCGTGTCTACTGAACGGCTGCTGTCAGTTCATAACTGGCAGCTAGCAGGCGGCGTTGCAACGGTGTACTGTCTGTTAGTATACTACTGGCCATTAAAATTGCTACACCAAGATGAAATGCAGATCATAAACGGGTATTCATTGGACTAATACATTATAATAGAACTGACATGTGATTACATATTCACGCAAATTTGCGTGCATAGATCCTGAGAAACCATTACCCAGAACAACCACCTCTGGCCGTAATAAGGCCTTGATATGCCTGGGCATTGAGTCAAACAGAGACTGGATGTCGTGTACAGGTACAGCTGCACATTCAGCTTCAACACAATACCACAGTTCATCAGGAGTAGTGACTGGCGTATTGTGACGATCCAGTTGCTCGGCCACCATTGACAAGACGTTTTCAGTTGGAGAGAGATCTGGAGAATGTGCTGGCCAGGGCAGCAGTCGAACATTTTCTGTTTCCAGAAAGGCCCGTACAGGACCTGCAACATGCGGGCGTCCATTATCCTGTTGAAATGTAGGGTTTCGCAGGCATCGAATGAAGGGTAGAGACACGGGTCGTAACTCATCTGAAATGTAACGTCCACTGCTGAAAGTGCCGTCAATACGAATAAGAGATGACCGAGACGTGTAACCAATGGTACTCCATACCATCACGCCGGGTGATACGCCAGTATGGCGATGACGAATACACGCTTCCAATGTGCATTCACCGCGATGTCACAAAACACGGATGCGACCATCATGATGCTGTAAACAGAACCTGGATTCATCCGAAAAAATGACGTTTTGCCATTCGTGCACCCATCTTTCTTCGTTGAGTACACTAATAATTTGCATATCAGAGCATATTCTTCCTGCCGGTTAAATTTCGGGTGTTCGTGGTGTAGCAGTTTTAATGGCCAGTAGTGTAATTTGAAGTATCACATTGTTTCAGTTCATCTCATGATCAGACCGCCTTTACTTTTGGAATGCGTTCCAAGCTTCTCAAACGGACTATTCAAATGTGTGTCCCTGATTGATTTAGTTTAAGCTGATTTGTGCAGTAATATCTTGACGGTCCTTGAATAGGATTAGTGAGGGTGTTTTGTCTCTCAAAATACATATAATGAGCATACAACAAAATCCAGGTACTGATGGTTACAGGCTGGTCATTTGCAATAAATAGGAATGACGACCATATAGTTCCTTGAGCAGACAACAAATTTTTCATGGCGCAATTCTACTCACTGCGTTATACGTAAGGGGTCAGTTATCGGAAGACAGTGATTAGGGATCAATCATTCTAACTGTTTGCAGGCGTTACGCATTACTGAAGTTCTTCCGATACTCCAGTTCTTTGCCAGGCTTCCGCCGGTGAACTACTCTCTGTACCACCATGTCCTTCGAATGTTATGTCTGTTCATACAGTTGTTAAACTGCTGGAGGATACATATCCTTGTCGATGGGCCAAAGCGCTTCATTTACTGTATTCGAATATCTTGGGAGCCAGCTGATTCTTCCATTTTTACTCTTAGTTACATGCATGGCCTTCCCATTTGACAGTAACTGATGTTTTGTCTGGTGGACAGTGATGTTATAATGTTTAGTGATCTTAGCTGTATCAATACTGATACCTCTTAAAAGTTTCCATGATAAACGGCTTTCTCTCGCCTGAGCTTGCTATTCAATAGCTGTAATATACTGATCTCACGTTGTCTCCGTTATAGGGCAAAAATACTTACTTCCAGATTCCCAAGTTGCGTCGCTGAAAGGTTTTTTGTCAAATATATTGCAATATTTTGTGATCAGATCAGGTTGATCTGACCTGGGATATAACATGTCCGGCACCCTCGAGGTAGAGACGTTCTTGAACATCTCTTTACAGGTGTAGTGATGGTGTTGTAGATTTCCATAATCGGACCTACTAAGGATACTGAAACCTCCAACAACTCTAGAAATTTTGACCATTGTGCGTTTTTGAAATCGTATCTTCTACAAAAAGGTATATTTTGATCTCTGACTGCAGTAAATACAAGGTACGTTATTGGTCTATAAAAGAACTAGTTACTGGGGGAGGAAACAGTTTTACACGTTGTTGACTGACATTGCCACTACTGCCAGTATGGCGTGAGGATTGTAAATGAGGTTCCACCTATTACCGTTGAATTCTGCAGGTAGTGTTGCATCATAGATTAGAGTAAGATGATTCATTTCTGCCCATTCTTAAGCTAATGCCCCATTCTCATCATCATTATCACATCCAGTGCATTCTACTAACGGGTGAAATCATTCATTACAGTCTCTCCGTACTTTTATTTTCAAAACTGACTCCTTTATTAACAGTAAATTAATTCCTAAGTGGTTTTTAAAGAGCATAGGTAGGAAATACCACTTCACTTGTAAATTACTCTATTTTCACACGACCGGTTTGTGGCTGTTATAAGCCCGTCCTCAGGTGTTTTACTGGAAATAGCAAAAGACTGGAGATAATTTTCACACGCCACAACCCACCTAAAAAACAAAAAACAAATTTATTCTAAAGAGTTTTAAAAACTTGTAAAAAAACATTTCTAAAGAGCCGGTCGGGTTAGCTGCTACGAAACCTATGATAATGCGCAAGTGGCACGAGACAGTACTACGGACGACTGCCTCAGTAGGGAATATATGCAAATGATGTCACGACACTTAGGCTGAGCTGTGGTCCACGAGCGCCTCTTGTACCAGGCGCGGTGTGCTGCCTATGAGCGCAGAACAGGGAGTAGCGGATGCGAACGAGAAGGCAAATTCGTAAACCAGAGGGGCAAAAGTGCTGCCATCTATTGACGGAGACAAGAACACGGGGCCACTAGACGTTCTGTTCCGAGATTAGCTAGTAAATGAACGGTTTTTAAATGAAGAATCTCAATACCATCTTCCTCCGTAAATGCTCTCGCTATAGCGTGGATATGTGGATGAACAAGGATATCGCTTCTCTATTTATTGCGAGTACTTTCGACGGCGAGATTCGTTCACTCCATTTTTGATCTGCGCATTTCGCAGCTGCGGTCTGTCTTCTATACGCACAGCAGTGACATCTGTTATGGTCGCATACATCACACAGATGTTCTTCTTTAGCTACTGAAATGCTTTCTATGTAAAATAAGACGAATGTGAACTGTGGCCCTGAAAAAGATGCAATTAATGCTTGCAGTGTAAAAGGATCTGCGACCAGATAAGTTTGATTCATTCTATGGCGTTCCGCACGGGTCACACGCATTTTTTTTTGTTTCGATTACTTGTCATGGCAATCTTCGACGTCGCTCGTTTTATGTACTCCACTAGATAATTCTGCAGAAGTATTGTTTTAATGCGGGGCACCCAACAGGCCCACTCTTTCCTGTAATTTTGAGGCACCACTGCCACAAGAAAACATTCCGTTTCTATCAGATATCGTAACCGTTAGTTTCTCTTTACTTACGTTTACAGAATGATAGTAAGCTTCGTCGCACGCTGTAACCTAAAAGTGTAAAGGAACAACATAAGCGAGATTTTACTATCTGATTCTCACTGAAATAATTTTAGCCCCACGTCACTCCTCGCATATACAGTGAATATATTTCTAACCGCAACAGATTTCCTCCGTGTACCAGCACATTTCAGATTCATTCTACGAGAAATACCCCTTGACTTTCCTATAAATCAACTAGTTACGCTAAACGAAATCCATTTATTTCTTAGAAACAAGTAATGCAATCTCAATAACAGACATTCCCCAACCTGAAGAATGGAAAAAATATCGTTCACGTACAATGCTTTGTTGAAGAGAAAGTTTTCATCGTTATTTCATTGTGCACAGTAACAAAACTGTAACGAAAATTATTCCTCCCTCCTTAAAAAGAAATCTTTAGGGATTTTCTTTAGGTCAGATATGTAAACATTTTAAAGATTTTCGTATTTTATTCAGATGAAACAAATCACCCTTGATCTTTCATCATAAAAAAGTCTCTTCTCTCTCTCTGGCTGCTAATGCAACACAATATTGTTCATTTTATTTCATTACAGAAGAGTGTATTAACATAAAACACTGTAGTCGCAAAACGTCTATGGAAACAAACTATCGTTTTCATTGCCTTCTACTCTTATACATTGAGTCTAAAGAAAAATAGAAAATATATCAGGAATGGTAGGATACACTAATTAGATAAAGAGTTCATATGACATGAATCCAATTATTATTGATTACTGAGATACAGTTTCATACAGAGGTAATGTTTCATTTCGCATTTTGAAACTCCTGTTGCTATGGGTTCATTAACTGATTGTCATTTGGTTTTTGAATTTCAAGTTGCGAGGGTGCGTTTCACTTTACGTAAATGATTGCGAATTATAGGCCACTTATACTGTATTATCTAAGCATGTTGCATTTATTTAAATATTCTAACAATGTCTACAAGGTACAGTGTCCCGCGACAATATTTATTCTGAGCGCACGAATGCACTTAACGCTGATGAAATAACAGACATCATTCAGTTGCTAGATCGCAGCCCTTCACTAAGCACGCGCAGACTAAGTATCGGAATTCCTCATTCAGGAATATGGCGAATATCACATATTCAAGGTCTTTACCCATATCACTTACAGTGAATTAAGTAACTTCTACAGAGAGATGAAGGTAGAAGGTTAGAAGTCAGTCCTTAACTAATTGCAACTCCCAAATAATTCCTATAATACTGTTTTTTTTTCTAAGCCCTATGGGACTTTAAATCTGAGGTCATCAGTCTCCTAGACTTAGAACTACTTGAATCTAACTAACCAAAGGACGTCACACACCACCATGCCCCAGGCAGGATTCGAACCTGTGACCGTAGCAGCAGCGCGGTTCCAGACTGAAGCGCCTATAACCGCCCGGCAACAACGGCCGGCATAACACTGTTTACTGATGGTTCTTTCAATCGTGACGCTGTTAGTAACACTCGAAAGTCACATCTGTCAGGTGACGGAAACGTACATGTCTTTGTGGATATGCATTTTCAGAAACGTGTCTCTGTGGACGTGTGGTGTTGAATGACTGATAATGACTTGATCGACGCTGTTGTGTTCCCGCATAAACCAATAGGGCTTCGTTATTTAGATTTTCCTGAAAATGATCTTGCAGCATTATGGACGTGGTACCTTCGGCTACAAGGATGAGTTCTCACTTCCAGTACAATCGACTACCAGGTCTTTCGAGTAATGTAATGTAATGTCGTATGGCGAGGGTCTCCCGGCAGGTAGACCTGATCGCCTTGTGCAAGTCTTTTGAAGTGACGCCACTTCCGCGATTTGTGGGTCAATGAGGGTGAAATGATGATGATGAAGACGACACAATCACCCAGTCCCTGAGCGGAGGTAATCTCCAACCCAACGGAGAATCGAACCTAGCCCCCCCCCCCCCCCCACCTCGGCGTGACAAGCCGTTGTGCTGTCCACTCAGCTACGGTGGCGGACGTCTTCAGTCCGAAAACTAGCTTCATACAGCCCTTCACGCAAGTCTATCCCGTGCTAGCCTCTTCATCTTTGCATGACTGCTGCAACCTATATCAACTAGAACCTGCTTATATCGACAAGGCTAGATTTCCCTCTAGAGTTTTCCCCTCAAGGACACCCCGCCCCCCCCTCCCACCCCCCGCTCAGTACCTCCCAAAAAGAATGCCCATACTTGCATCTCGTAAAATTTGACGATTTACTGATACCTCACTTTGCGACTTACCAATCGGTCTCTTCTTTTACTCAAGCTTGTAACTTACCACTGGCATCTTACTATTCATCGTGTGGCAGCCTATTCTGAGTTACTTACTTTCACTAGCAGGAGCTTCATTTGATTATTATTATTTCTATTGTTCCACCCTGCTATGATGGCATATCCTGTCCTCATTCGCTTTTATTTTTCTTTGGCGACGTAACCTTCTCTGAATAGTTTTGCCCGTTATTTGGAACCAATTTAGGCCCATCTAAGTATTAATAACAATTCTTTCACTGATTGAATTTATTAATGTCGCAACGGATAAGTTATGGTATTCTATGGGACAGTCATAGGAAGCTATGCACCGGTAGCTAAACTTGAGCCAATCACTTTGGATTTTAGGAGCGTAATCATCAATACTGCTATTTTCAGATATATTGAAAATTAATTAACGAACACGGAAATAACTTCAAATGATAAAACATTTATTTTTGACGAATATTTCGCATGTTAACAGTAATCTTTTTAATTTAATATATGGACAAAAAGTTCCTGGTACAATTATTTATGATTCTATTTCTTTCTCATACGAAAAGAACAAGCAACATAGGCCTTAATCTGTAGAGTCCTGTACGGTGTGAAATTCTGGAGACCACGTGGTCACTGCTCAAGTTTGTAACACAGACGTTCAATGCACTAATTCATACGCCAAACAAAATGTTGACAGGATTTATTACTGGGAAGAATTGTATGCACCCCGTGGCTGGCATCGAGCAGGATTATGGTGGCTGCATATCTTTGCGTGAAGCTCTTGCAATCAAATCGATTCGTCTTGCCGAATTTACGCTCGGTACAGATTTATTGATAGTTTAAAATGTCCCGCACAAATAAAATAATATGGCAAGCTGTAACTTTTAAGGCTTGGAATGCGGTTTGAATCTATAGACCGAGTGGTCGCGCCTAACCGAAATCACAATATTATGCCACAAACTGAACAAAAATTGTAACCAGAACCTAAACGGTAATTCAAAAATAGCTGTGAAAAGAAATTGTTGAGATTAATAAATTATTATTAACATATTCAAATACCTTTTGCCCCTTATTCGACACAGACGTTCTGCGGGAACGTCTGGTTGCTTATCTGTTCCCATAACAACTGAACCTGTAACCGTCGCACGGAGCTCTCCGAACCACCCGAGGTGGTTAGGGAGGCCCATGACCAACCTCTGCTAGAAAAACGTTTTGCTTTAGTTATCTTTGGCCAGGCCGTCCTGTTCCTACTCTCTGCTTTACACCGACACTGTTTAGGTTGCTAGAACATTAAGAAACCCACCACTCCTCTGGTGACCACACACTTTCAGGAAGGGTCAAAAATGGAAATCAGGACACAGGACGTGCACATAAGAATGAAAAAGAAAAGTGTAGACCCGTATTGCTTCTAAAGGCATGCGGTTGCTGGGACTGAGATTAATTAATTGCATCACTCTTTTTTTAACGATGTAATGACACCTATTGTCAAGTTACAAGGTGATCGATAAATTTCATCTTTCTCCAACTCCACTCAGCACCGATTCGTGTGTTATCAGATCTTTCTATCAAATTTTGAGCAGTCTTCTGTAGCAACACATTTAAAAGCTGCACTTGTGTTCTTGACGTTCCGACAACTGCAGCAAACGGCCTTCCTCGGAATAACCAAAATACCATGAGCAACGCTGTTTACAACAGTGGTTGAACGCCAGAGAACTTTTACATATTGTCCATATGGTAACATAACAGTGATAACGGCCGCGCAAGCTAAAATTTATGTTGAATGCTAACAAATTTCTCTTGTTTAGAAACCATTTTCCGGTTACTGCCATCTTGACCGTTAGATACTACAAAATTTTTGCATGTTTTTCCGTTGCAGGAAATGTCGTGTCACTGAAAAACCTGTATCTTAGAGATTGTAATATTATTGGGATTTCCGTAGTATGAAAGCTCTGAGTACCCTTGGAAAGCCATTCACCTAGCTGTATATTGAATGATCAACTTATGAGATGAGACCTATTCTTTGCAAGACATCTGTTTTATATAATTTACGTAACTGTAAAGATTCGCATCTAGCGCGGACGCTAATACATCGATTGCACAGTCAAAGAAACATTTTAGCAGAAGCTGAACTGAACGTTCCACTTCGGTCTAAATAAAATATGACAGTAAAAACTGTTGTAGATCTTCAGATTTTATCGTACTTCTGTATGTAATGTGAAAGCGTATAGAAGGTCGACTTTAAGTCATAAAAGTGAGCGGTCTTGCCAGCGTGCAGACAACATTATTAATTAAAAAAACTCGAGTAATTTATGTTCAATACTGTAAACCGGCAAGTTATTGTTATGAAGGTGTTGAACAGTGCAAGAATTGTTGTGATGGAAGGAGAAAAGTAATGACTGTAATTTGTGACAAAAACGTGAACCAAGGAGCTAGCACAGAACAGGCTGACATCTGATCGCACCATACAGTTAGAAAAGTATTTATGTAAGTTATACTGTTTATAAATAAGACCTATTTGGTTGTGAGAATTGTTTGAGTATATTTAGTGTTTACCAGATTTCTTATTCTATTTTTTCCTTTATATTTTTTTCCCTCCATGTCATACTATTTTTGTAAATATCAAACAGGCTTTACTACAGCAGAGAATACTGCGGCATCCTGGTCGAGACAGAAGGCCGCTCCTTGTCTTCTATACAACACATAGCTGCCCCATTTATTAATGATTTCAATCGCAAATGCAATTTTTTTATTGTTCAATGTTAAAGGTCCCTTAGGTGATTATAAATTTCATGCTGATTATGTAAAGAAATCCGGGTTGTCCTTTTCCGAATAATAGAAGTCTTTGCGTAATCAAAAACTCGCCTCCTTCTGACAGCGATCAGGAGCCGACCAGAAGATGGACGTCTTTGACCACTTTCGTGTTTCCTGTGGCAAAGCTGTGCCAGACTGGGAACACGACACTCTAGTATGGAATACAAAATATATAAGATTAAAACTGAAAGAACTGAAATATATTTAACTTATTTCTTTTTTTTTCTTTTATCACACTAGAAGATATAATATTTTGATAAATCATTCCGAACGGAAAACTGTTAACTTTGATTTTTCAACTTCAATTGTTAATGCATGACTCTTTCGCCAGTTGAAATTAGTGTATGTTTGTTAAAAACTGGTTAAACCTGTAGCGGAGGAGAAGAATTAACTGGCTCTAGCTAATGATTTCATTTTCATCGTCCTGGTTCTTAGACAACACTAAATTCAAATTAAAATAGTTTATTAATGCAATAAATGTACATACATTATGGAATGTCATTTGTGCATTGGCGAGCGCGTGGACACACACACAGACACACACACTTACAGATCTGTATACAAGTTATGTATAACTGCATTTTAACACTATAGCAAATTATTTTATTTCGTGTATCCTTAGAAACAGTCACAGATTTTGCATATTCTTTATTCACGTCTGTTGTAGTTTATTTGGTCTAAAAATTCTTTCACTAAATAGAAGTAGTGCTCTGATAAGAACGACCTTAGCGATTTGTAAAATACTGGCAGTGGGGGAACCTGCGAATCGTCGTCACAACTTGAGCGCGGATGTGCGCTGTGTCTGCAGTCAGAGAGCGGTCGCACTCGGCCGGGGTGGGGCCGCCCTTTGTTATCAGCGTGGAAGTGCAGCGGCGAGGACGGCAGGCTTCCGGCCCCCCGGGACAGAGCTGCGCGCCCTGATTGTCTTTACGGCGCCGGGGCGCTGCACCCATTACGCCGGCCGCGAGGGTCGTGGCCAAGGGGCTGAACCCTGCACCCGCTTCACCGCTCAGACGGCCGGCAGCCCCTCCTGCTGGCGAAATCGCTACGTCTCCAGTGTTTAATAGGGGTAACAACAAGCGCCAGAACGCCGTAACACCAATTTAAAACGTGTGTCTCATAGTGAAAATAGTTTCAACGTTTCCACTAACATATCAGTTGCATTTGATCATCGAAAAAGTAGCTAACAGGGGGGACCCAAAAGAAACCGGATTGTCATAAAAAATTTATTGTTGAACCTTTTTACAAAATTACTTCAGTCAACTTTTTTCCCACTGTTGAAAGCATGTTTGGAACTCTTCAAGTTTAAAATTATCCAGTGCCTTTGCGAAGCTACTTTTACCGCCTCCACATCGTCATAACGCTCCCTTTTTCGCGTTTTTTTCATTCGTGGAAATAGGAAAACAAGTCGTACGGGGCTAAGTCCGGCGAATACGGAGCGTAGGGAAGGACAGACCACCTCTAAGACGCTAAATAGTGGGCCACTCGTAAGGCCGTGTGTGCTGGAGCGTTGTCGTGATGCAGAAACCAGTCACCTGATCGCCAAAGTTCCAGGTGTTTCCGCCTCACATCCTCTCGCAGACGCCTTAAAACATCCCAGTAAAAGTGCTGGTTAACAGTCTGGCCAGGGGGTACGAATTCCCGATCGACAATTCCATTAACATCAAAAAAGACAGTGATCATCGTCTTCACATTTGACCTCACTTGCCTTGCTTTTTTTGGTGTGGGAGAGTTGGGAGTCCTCCACTGGCTTGACGCTTGCTTGGCTTCTGGGTCATACTCGTAACACCAACTCTCATCCCCTGTAATGACTTTGTTCAAGAAGTTTGGATCACGTGCAATATCTGTTTTCAAGTCCTGACTCACATTGATGCGGATGGTTTTTTGCTCCTGTGTGAGAAGGCGCGGAACAAATTTAGCAGCAACACGTCTCATGTGCAAATCCTCACTCAAAAACCTCTGGCACGAGCTCCAACTGATTCCTGTCTCTGCTGAAATTTGGTCGATCGTTTGGCGACGATCCTCGTTGACCTTTAGGCGGACCTTTTCAATCTTATCCTCATTTCGCGATGTTGAAGGGCGTCCAGAACGAGCTTGGTCTTCAACACACATCTCACCACGTTTAAAGCGCCCAAACGACTCGAAAACCTGTTTGCGGCTCATAGCGTCCTCCTGGAAAGCTTCCTGAAGCATCTGCTGTGTTTACGTTGCAGTTTTTTTAAGCAGGAAACAAAATTTCACAGACACTCTTTGTTCCTTTAAAGTTGCCATAACGACTTCGCAGAGGTAACCCGCCAACAGTCAGAGAAAAACAGTACCACACTTGAACGTTCAGCTCTACACTGACGCCTTCTGCACAGCTGTTTCATGAAGGTCTCTACTAACACTATCTAGCGTGAGAACCTTGCACTGCGTCTACGAGTGGCAGCGCCCTCGGAGGCCGGTTTCTTTTGGGTCCCCCTCATATTTGATGTTGGATTATTATGTAAGATACCTAGAGTTGTTACTAGTGCATAAATGTCCAGTGCGAAAGGAATTCCTAGTAATGATTTTTCTTTTCTGATAAATTCCATAGAAGAGACAAGCAAAGCTTTCATATGCCACTAGTTTATGGAGCATGCTGTACCTCAGCCACTCGAAGTACTAGGTTATGTGACCAATATTTAGTTATGAACTGGAAAATTCATACTTGTCTAATTATTATTTTTTATGTTAAATGAAGGTGGAGGGTCACACCAGGTGTGAGCAGCATAGGGACTTTACACAGAATCGGCGCCGACAAACGAAACTTTTTACTGGTCCGGGACTCAAGTCCGGGATCATCTGCCTACTACACAGTGACGTTAACCATTGCGACTCTGCGACACAGTGGTTATCGCGTAAGTGTAAACTATCTGCGCACGTTCTCCGGTCGACTGACACTACCAGGTGGCGCCAACTACCCACGGTCACCGTCGGTGTCCTCCACGACTGCTAGTTTTAGCTTCGCATCGGAGGTCTAACTTAAATGTCTAAATGTTCTAAAGGTTGTGCCTCCATTGGCCATCGAGGCCTATCAACTATATGAATGCGTGGTGTATGGTCTTTCGGACAGGTCTCAAATGTTGTCCACGACTTGTACGCATTGGTTGGGTGGGATACAGAGTGGTGTGGGAACTGTTGTCATAGAGAAACTGGACAGGAGCAGAAATGACTAGCGAACAAACTAATACAGTATAAATAGGTTTACTTGTATTTCTCCCATAGTAGTCCGCCTGCTTAGACTGTTGGTATGCAGCGGGCCCGGGTTAGATTCCCGGCCGGGTTGGAGATTTTCTCCGCTCGTGGACTGGGTGATGTGCTGTCCTCATCATCATCTCATCCTCATCACCGGCACGCGAGTCGCATAATGTGGCATCCTCTGAGATAAGACTAGCAAACGGCGGACGAACTTCCCTGATGGGGCCTCCCGGCCAACAATGCCACATGCTCATTTCATTCTCCCATCGTACGAAGAGTCATCAACAAATAATGCAGCAAGAACCAGAGTCCAGCTAATACAATGGTAACAAGGATGGCACTCTCTGAACTAAGTACAAACGATTGTGTCGGAGTTGCAAGTTAGCGGCGTCTGCGTAGCGTCAGATATCGAGGTGGCTCCAAGCGCGAGTGGGATGCGTGGCTGCCGCAGACCATCCTATATCACGACAGCAGGGGGCGCTTCTGGTACAGAGTTGCGGAGTCGTGGCTCAGCAGGTGTTCTCCAGTGTCTCTGCTTGTTTCCCCACGACGACTATCAGTGTCTAAAGGATACTTCCTATTCCGTAGCCAACTTTGACGGCATTGGGCTGGTACTGATACGTGATACCACACAGAAGAACAGACACTGCACAGAATCGGCAGCTGTCATAGGGTCTGTGGGACATCAGATACGTGGCGCTAGGTGTCAATCTCACTCAGCTGGCCGCCGATGTGGCCAAGCGGTTCTAGGCGCTTCAGTTTGGAATCGTGTGACCGTTACGGTCGCAGGTTCGAATCCAGTCATCGGGCATGAATGTGTGTGCTGTCCGTAGTTTAGTTAGGCTCAAGTAGTTCCAAGTTCTAGGGGACAGACTTCAGATGTTAAGTCCCATAGTGCTCAGAGCCTTTTGAACCATTACTCACTCAGCTGGGGAGCGTGCGGAGACAGTCTCCTCATTTGCGATAAACATTATGTCTGGGTGATGCAGTGGTTAACGCATCTGCCACGTAAGCACTATATCCTGGGTCCGAGTCCTACGCTGGCACACATTTTCACTTGTCACCACTGATTCCACATGCTAATGCCGCTGATACCATTAGTTCCTTCGCATTCCTTTCCTTTCTCCCCCCTCCGCCTTGAACGTATGTAATAAGCATCGCAGGTGCGGATTCTGGCTGGTGTCTGTTCCTCTAGACATGTCCTTGTCCATTTATACAACTAATTACTATTTATTTGTTTGGAGGTACGTCTCTGCACACATACTGCACGTTGAAATCCCTGTACCACAGTATAGTAGCTCGCCACTATATGAGTCACAGCATAATGACGCAACCTATCTCCACTTTATCATTGTGTTGTGCCGTTTTGATTTGACTCGTATAATGACTTGCTACTGTACTCTGCTGCCAGTATTTCATTGTTCAACTGGTGTGAAGACACATACCAGCAAAGAAACTAAACATTAATTACATCGCCTCATTTTTTCGAGGGGATATTTAAAAAATTGTTCAAATGGCTCTGAGCACTATGGGACTTAACATCTGAGGTCATCAGTCCCCTACAACTTAGAACTACTTAAACCTAACTAACCTAAGGACGTCACACACATCCATGCCCGAGGCAGGATTCGAACCTGCCACCGTAACGGTCGCGCGGTTCCAGACCGAAGCGCCTAGAACCACTCGGCTACATCGGCCGGCCGATATTTATAGTACGACGAATACGCATCATCTGATTTGGTCCATTATAAACGGTTTCTGAAAGCCTGCGACTGTGAGACCAACAGGTTTGTTTATAAATAAAATCGTGACTGGTAGCAGAAGATTTATTTATAAACAAACCTACTGAATACGCATCATACAACTGTAAGCTGGGAGTTGTCCCACAACTATTGTACAGTTAGATGATACAGTGAGAAATGTATACTGCTATTTCATGAAACTTGTGAGCAATTAATTGGTTCAAATGGTTGGAATGGCTCTGAGCACTATGGGACTCAACTGCTGAGGTCATTAGTACCCTAGAACTGAGAACTAGTTAAACCTAACTAACCTAAGGACATCACAAACATCCATGCCCGAGGCAGGATTCGAATCTGCGACCGTAGCGGTCTTGCGGTTCCAGACTGCAGCGCCTTTAACCGCACGGCCACTTCGGCCGGCGAGCAGTTAATTGTCAGCCGTTGTATAATTAATTAATTATATCACTTTTGAATGTTTATCATGTTATATTAGAACTATCTGTTAATGTCTATGTCCCTGTAAGTGTCAATTTTCACTTTCATTCGCGTAACGGTTTTAATTTTTGTATGAATTAATTAGTGACAGGGCTTGTGGCATGCAATATTTATACTTGAGAGCTGACTCCTATAGTCCTAACTTTATAATTAGCTCAAATCGCCTGAATAGATGGATCCCGGAGCATGACAGTAATGGTTCAAATGGCTTTGAGCACTATGGGACTTAACATCTATGGTCATCAGTTCCCTAGAACATAGAACTACTTAAACCTAACTAACCTAAGGACGTCACACAACACCCAGTCATCACGAGGCAGAGAAAATCCCTGACCCCGCCGGAAATCGAACCCGGGAACCCAGGCGCGGGAAGCGAGAACGCTACCGCACGACCACGAGCTGCGGACATGACAGTAATGTCTCTGTTCTATAATGGGGAGAGAGAGTATACATATAGAGGCTGTGCAGCGGAGGGTTGTTCAGTGTGCTACTCCCTCGGATTGTGGTGATCGTCAGAGGAGCGTAATACTGTTCTGGTGAATTGTAATCTTTTGTAGAGTCAGACTGCTAGGTCAAACAGACACTGAGTGCAGAGGCAGATTTAAATATTCATCCATGTGCATATAAGGAATTAACCACGTGCTAACTACCAAAACCCTGGGAAGACATCCGTTGCTGACAGATACCTGGCCGTGATTGAGGCGCAACGTGTAACAAAGTGTTTACGTTTAACCAAAACTTTCCCTACTGGAATTCACCTCCAACTAGTGCAGGTTTACGTAGAGACTGCAATGTAACGAAAAACTGTGTCATTTTTACGCTAGGAATCTGACAAAGGCGGAATACACGTGCGATACCAACTCGTTATGACGAGCCAAGGACCTCCACCTCAGACGACTACTTCCGCGGTGTCGAAGTATTCACTCAGTTTCATCGTAGCATTAATATGTGACCGGTTGTATTCGAACTCCTTTGGCTGTGTACTGGACCCCATGCCCAACGCAGTGGACTGCCGGAAGACGTGTCTTTCTATGTTCCAGGGGGAATCTTAGAAGAGAATAAAACCGACTGATTGGGGACTATATAGTTCTTTCTCGGCACAGTATCCCCACACAGGGCGAATCCTTGTTCCATCGAATGAAACGCAATATAAAGAAATCGTCAATGTTCATGGAAACCCCCTTCAACCTTTTCCGATCACCTCCTCAACTAGTTTGAAACAGCAGGATCCGCAAACATCGTTTGGGCGCAGTTGTTGGGATTAAGCCTGCGTGCTGCTAGATATTGTCCTCACACACGCAAAGATAGTGAATGCTGCCAGTTATTGTTTTACACTGAAACGATTGCACATGGGGATTCGAGGGAACGATCGGGATTGCTTTCGAAAAATGACGTGCTGTCAAGCTACGACGTCCGACTGCACACGGCACACGGCAGCAGCAGATGCGCGTGATTTGGGCTCTCATTTCGATGGATTGCTTGGGAACACAGCCACACAGCCGGTATCTCCTACTCATCGATTTTCATCACTTCCGAGCGTTCGAGAAACACTAGACCAGTTGACACTTCAGAACAACGTCGACTTTCTGGAAGCTGTTTGGCATCCAAGCCTTAAACCTGATTTCTTTTATGTCATTATAGCTTTTATTCTTTTTCGCCACTGTTGACCTGATTTTACTGTACAATAGGATATTGGACATAACGTTCGTAAAATATGTTATTACATGCAGTGTTACTATTAGATGATAATGAAATACTTGAAATTTTCTATAGAACCGAAATTATTATAGAATCATAACGAAACAAAATGACAGTGAAATGGCGAAAAGGCTACAAATAGGACTATCGAAAAGATTGGTTTACCGGAAGAGTAAATGCTTAAACTGCGTGGTGAGGCGGGCTAATAATACTGGTATTAACAATCAGTCATAGATAATCATAAGTAGTAGGAAACTGGAATATTTGAGATATTGTTCGCTGTCTTTTACGAGAGCCTGGAAACTATTTCTGTGGTCAGCCAGAAAGCGATGGAGAACACATTGACCGTAGTTCCTGGTTTGCAAGTCGACGTTCTTCTCCAGCCCACTGAAAGAAATGTTTCTATTCACTATTTGCTTAGCGGAATAATGTGTACGATAATAAATGAAGATTTTGAGTTCTAATTGACAGATGTAGTTGGTAAAGTTTCACATTCAGAACATCGTAATATTCATTTTGTTAATACTGCCTGTGGTCTAGGGGTAGCGTCTTTGATTCATAATCAAAACGTCTTCGGTCCCGGGTTCGATCCCCGACACTGTCTAAATTTTGATAAATAATAAGCACTGGTGGCCAAAGACTTCCGGCATAAGAAGTCAGCCTCATTCTGCCAACAGCCTTGTCAAAGAGGGCGGAGGAGCGGATAGAGGTTCCGGGCACTCTCTTGTCCTAGGGGTTGGAAGTTGCCCCTAAAGGCGGAAGAATCAGCAATATCAACGACATGAGGATGCAGAAGGCAAAGGAAACCACTGCATTAAAGACACGTAACGTGTATCCACAGGACATGTGGCCTGTAATTGAAGAAGTGTCATGATGATCTCCCCATTGGCAAAAGATTCCGGAATAGTCCGCCATTCAGATCTCCGGGAGGGGACTGCCAAGGGGGAGGTTACCATGACAAAAAGATTGAATAATCTACGAAAGGATAACGTTCTACGAGTCGGGGCGTGGAATGTCAGAAGTTTGAACGTGGTAGGGAAACTAGGAAATCTGAAAAGGGAGATGCAAAGGCTCAATCTAGATATAGTAGGGGTCAGTAAAGTGAAGTGGAAGGAAGACAAGGATTTCTGGTCAGATGAGTATCGGGTAATGTCAACAGCAGCAGAAAATGGTATAACAGGTGTAGGATTCGTTATGTATAGGAAGGTAGGGCAGAGGGTGTGTTACTGTGAACAGTTCAGTGACCGGGTTGTCCTAATCAGAATCTACAGCAGCCCAACACCGACAACGATAGTTCAGATGTACATGCCGACTTCGCAAGCTGAAGATGAACAGATAGAGAAAGTCTATGAGGATATTGAAAGGGTAATGCAGTATGTATAGGGGGACGAAAATCTGATAGTCATGGCCGACTGGAATGCAGTTGTAGGGGAAGGAGTAGAAGAAAAGTTTACAGGAGAATATGGGCTTGGGACAAGGAATGAAAGAGGAGAAAGACTAATTGAGTTCTGTAACAAGTTTCAGCTAGTAATAGCGAATACCCTGTTCAAGAATCACAAGAGGACGAGGTATACTTGGAAAAGGCTGGGAGATACGGGAAGATTTCAATTAGATTACATCATGGTCAGACAGAGATTCCGAAATCAGATACTGGATTGTAACGCGTACCCAGGAGCAGATATAGACTCAGATCACAATATAGTAGTGATGAAGAGTAGGCTGAAGTTCAAGACATTAGTCAGGAAGAATCAATACGCAAAGAAGTGGGATACGGAAGTACTAAGGAATGACGAGATACGTTTGAAGTTCACTAACGCTATAGATACAGCAATAAGGAATAGCGCAGTAGGCAGTACAGTTGAAGGGGAATGGACATCTCTAAAAAGGGCCATCACAGAAGATGCGAAGGAAAACATAGGTACAAAGAAGGTAGCTACGAAGAAACCATGGGTAACAGAAGAAATAGTTCAGTTGATTGATGAAAGGAGGAAGTACAAACATGTTCGGGGAAAATCAGGAATACAGAAATATAAATCGCTGAGGAGTAAAACAAGTAGGAAGTGCAGGGAGGCCAAGACTAACTGGCTGCAGGAAAATGTGAGGACATCGAAAAAGATATGATTGTCGGAAGGACAGGCTCAGCATACAGGTAAGTCAAAACAACCTTTGGTGACATTAAAAGCAACGGTGGTAACATTAAGAGAGCAACGGGAATTCCACTGTTAAATGCAGAGGAGAGAGCAGATAGGTGGAAATAATACGCTGAAAGCCTCTATGAGGGTGAAGATTTGTCTGATGTGATAGAAGAGGCAACAGGAGTCGATTTAGAAGTGATAGGAGATCCAGTATTACAATCGGAATTTAAAAGGGCTTTGGAGGACTTGCGGTCAAATAAGGCAGAAGGGATAGATAACATTCCATCAGAATTTCTAAAATCATTGGGGGAAGTGGCAACAAAACGACTATTCACGTTGGTGTGTAGAATATACGAGTCTGGCGATATACCACCTGACTTTCGGAAAAGCATCGTCCACACAATTCCGAAGACGGCAAGAGCTGGCAAGTGCGAGAATTATCGCACAATCAGCTTAACAGCTCAAGCATCGAAGCTGCTTACTAGAATAATGTACAGAAGAATGGAAAAGAAAACTGAGAATGCGCTAGGTGACGATTAGTTTGGCTTTAGGAAAAGTAAGGGACGTGTGAGGCAATTCTGACGTTACGACTTATAATGGAAGCAAGACTAAAGAAAAATCAAGACACTTTCATAGGCTTTGTCGCCCTGGAAAAAGCGTTCGACAATATAAAATGGTGCAAGCTGTTTGAGCTTGTGAAAAAAGTAGGGATAAGCTATAGGGAAAGACGGGTCATATACAATATGTACAACAACCAAGAGGTAATAATAAGAGTGGACGATCAAGAACGAAGTGCTCGTATTAAGAAGGGTGTAAGACAAGGCTGTAGCCTTTCGCCCCTACTCCTCAATCAGGAGTGGAATTAAAATACAAGGTGAAAGGATATCAATGATACGATTCGCTGATGACATTGGAAGTGAAGAAGAATTAAATGATCTGCTGAACGGAATGAACAGTCTAATGAGTACACAGTATGGTTTGAGAGTAAATCGGAGAAAGACGAAGGTAATGAGAAATAGTAGATATGAGAACAGCGAGAAACTTATGATCAGGATTGATGGTCACGAAGTCAATGAAGTAAAGGAATTCTGCTACCTAGGCAGTGAAATAACCAATGATGGACGGAGCAAGGAGGACATCAAAAGTAGACTCGCTATGGCAAAAAAGGCATTTCTGGCCAAGAGAAGTCTACTAATTTCAAATACCGGCCTTAATTTGAGGAAGACATTTCTGAGGATGTACGTCTGGAGTACAGCGTTGTATGGTAGTGAAACATGGACTGTGGGAAAACCGGAACAGAAGAGAATCGAAGCATTTGAGATGTGGTGCTATAGACGAATGTTGAAAATTAGGTGGACTGATAAGGTAAGGAATGAGGAGGTTCTACGCAGAATCGGAGAGGAAAGGAATATGTGGAAAACACTGATAAGTAGAAGGGACAGGATGATAGGACATTTGCTAAGACATGAGGGAATGACTGCCATGGTGCTAGAGGGAGCTGTAGAGGGCAAAAACTGTAGAAGAAGACAGAGATTGCAATACGTCAAGCAAATAATTGAGGACGTAGCTTGCAAGTGCTACTCTGAGATGAAGAGGTTAGCACAGGAAAGGAATGCGTGGCGGGCCGCATCAAACCAGTCAGTAGACTGATGACCAAAAAAAAAAAAAAAATTTGATGTTCTCGTTGACGAGGACAGCTAGTATAGCCTTCCCATATCGACAGGGACCGATCACCATGCGGTTTGGTCCCTTGCCCCCATGTTTTTAAACGAACCAAACAACCTCATCGACAGATGGCTTCATGTTTTGAGTGACTGGCTTTTAAGACCAAGGCCATTGTAAGACGTCTTTGTCTCCTGGCCTTCATTGCTTACATATACCGGCCTCACAATGATATTCCACACATCAAGATGCTTCATTCGAACCCAAACTCGATAAGATAAAGTCAATGTTGCATGAATTCATGTAAACGATATGCAAATAACCAGTAAATGGCAAGTGCGCACCGAGGTGGAAATACTCGAGGCAGGAGAACACACACACATTCAAGACACGACGGTCACAAAGGCTTGTAGTTTGGGAGAGGCAAACTGCCCGCCAGAAGGCCGGTCCCGTCAGAGGATGAGTAAACCTATCTACGTCGGCCGGCGACTGCCCGTAGTGCAGACAGAGTTCGCCCGAGTGAAAGTGAGAGCGACACCATGTTAAACTTAAAAGCAAAATCCCCTACTTTGTGGGGGAGCGCACAGGCTATGCACTCTTTACAAACATAGAACGCAGTTTCAGAGGTTTCCACAGAGAGACAGCAAACGCCAAACGCCGATGCTACAGATTTCCGGATTGGTCGCCTTAAACGAAACGTCAGTCTCCCATTTTAGAAGACCAATGCTGATTGGCAGACGATATTCCTGACGCCTTGAGCTAAAGGACTAGTGGAAGAAACCAAAAGATATACTCCTTCACGTCTGGCGTGGAGAGGGGCCATTCCTTTGTCACTCTTGGAGCGAGAACACATAACGAGAGCGTGTTCGCTCGTATGAGTACTCAAAGAGGGAGGAACAAGTCTCTCCTCAGTATTCCTTGGGAGAGCACCTCTGTCGAGAGCGAATCGGAGTGCGACTCTCTATATTGAGTCCTTGCGATTAAGCGTTGTTTACTGTGTTGATCGCCACACTTACTGTGTGGTGTGAACGGACAGAGTTATAGTTAAACGCCTGCGAGCTAATTTTTGAGTGGCATCGTGGTGGACTGGTTATCTAACTGGTGTACGATGCCAGTAGTTAGACTAGGGGTGAATACGACTCCTTGACTTCAAGGCATAGGGAGAGTTTGATTGGCGAAGATCAACCCAGATAGAACGAGAGTTATCTTATTTGTCAGCAGCGGGCGGCACAGACAGCAGTCATCGCAGCTTACGTTATTGTGCGCTACAGCTCTTGCAAACCCCATATTTCCTCCACAACAGTACACTTCACTGCATTTCACACGCTGAAGTGATTAATGCGTCGACTGACTGACAATTCCGTAAATCGGCGTCAACAGTATTGTAATTCACTAAAATGCAGTAACAGCTGAAACCGGTAACATATGGGTATGACAGTAGCTTCTTTACGGATTATTTAATATTTCAGGAAGTACTAAGTGACATAAACAATTCAGATAAGACAAGTGTAAAAGCCAGCTCGGCAGTGACCGAATCCAGGAGAAGTAAGACGGCCTCAACCGTACCTAGCAACATTCTAACAGATAATTATTCAAGTTGAGTAGGTGTGGCTCTGAGCCATTCTGCCTAGTCAATAATAATCTTAAACTTTGTAAATAGAAATTTCATTAGAGAATCATATTCTTAAGAGGTAACTTCATATTCCAAAAAGAACCCTGAAATTACTTGTTCAGTTCATAACTAAAAGTGCCATTGTGATATCTCAGAATTTTTGCAAAAAGATAATAATTTTCGTTAGTTTCATGTTGTCTTACACTAACTAGTACTACTCCAGTAACCAAGTATCCCACTAGTTACGTAAGAAATTTTGTGAATTTTTGTGTCATTGCCTTACAATGGATGAATCCAGAAGATATATATTCCTTAAAGTTTTTCAGGCATATCTCTTTAGAACGTTAGGAGCGTCTGTCTAACTTCTGTAGTAGTGTGGGGATGGAAATTGCATCTCGCAGGAGCCACAGGATGAAGGGTACATCTCAGATTAATCTGTTGTGCAGAATGACAGAATAGCACCCACACGTTCACCACAGAAAATGGCGACCCTGCCAGGATAGGTAAAATAGGTAAGCTACCAGGATTGGAAACTGTCATGATAGTTAGGTATGGCGAGTCGCATCAGTATCACTTTGAAGAACTTTCTTAAATGTATTTGATAGCTATTTGCAAAGATCGGGATTAGAACAGATACAGGTAGCGAAGAAAGCAGAACTGTAGGGAAAAGGGCGTGTCTTAATGTGTTGGAAACTTTTCCATTTATTTACGATTTTTGTGTAGCTGTTACAGCATAGGATTTTTAGGTTTCAGGCACAGATGCAAAGTGACTCAGAGACGCAGTGTCACGCAGCATCATATAAGTTAGAATTAAGAAATAACAATTTTCTCCCTTTGCAAGCGCACAGATGGAGATTGAAGACTGTAGCAGAACATAAGCCGAGAATTGACAACGTTGATGTTGTTGTTGTTGGTTCAACCAACAGGTAAGTGGTCGTACAGTTTTGTAGATACGGTTGTGGTGTGTTGAAAGAATTTCCATGTTAACGAGAGCACAAGCCAAAAGGTTACGTGAGAGACAGCAAGTAGACGAATGGGAGAGAATCAACCAGATAGGCAGCTAGTAAATGAACCTATTGAGAACAGGACAGAAGGTGAACCCGAGAATAGGACAGACGGTGAATCAGAGAATAGGACAGTCTGGGAGCTGCAGAATCAGCAGGCTCAGTTACACTGGTATAAAATAGAGACAGATAAACAGATGGAAATCGAAGGGACGAGAACATAGAATTTCCAGAATATGAAATTCAAGGTGGGGCACATTCTGAGCCAGAAACAGACAGCCCACGTAGGAAATGGCAAAGATGGGAAGCGAAACGAGCACAGGAAACGCGTTTGTTTGCCGCATATTCAGGGACAGAATACGCGTCAATACAGTCAATGAACCGGCAGTTAGCTAACGTTCAAAGAGAAGTAGACAGTGAGGAAGAGGGGGAACATTTACAATACGTCGAACCTATCGTACACATTCTAAATATGCCCCAACAGCATACACAGAATTTTGCGGAGTTACGAGCGCCACGAAAAGGTTCCGTAAGAGACGCAACTGTATCTGCAAACACAACAGAGAGGGCAGAATGCAGTGTTGTTTGCGCCACGTAATGGTTCAATGACAAACGCAACTAGTCCTCAACACAATAGATCGAGAATACATAGTTCAGCAGCAGGTAGTGTTACAGGACACGACGCGATCATGGAGATGATACAAAAAAAGAACGCTACTATGAAAGAACAGAATCAGGATATTAATACACAGATAACGAAACTGAATACACAGATCACAAAACAGTATCAGGAATTGAAACAGGATAATCAGGCTGTTAAGACACAGATCCAACAGGTTAAAATCCTGATGAAAGAAGGGATCGCCATATTTGGTAGTCAGATCACTCAGATAAAAAAAGACGCGAAAGAATCGACACAAAGAATTCAGGTACTAATACAAGGTCAGCAGCAATTACGCACTGACGTGGACAAGATCTAATTGGATATCGTAAACGTTGACATAAAGGTGGAACGTTTTACGAAAAAAGCCACTCGAACAGCAATACAAATTTCGGAAGAACAAGCAATTCAAAGCAAGGTCGCAAAGGTTGCACTGAAAAAAATATGATCAGCGGATCAATAAAATAGAACTTAAAAACAAAGATCAGTTTGAAAAGCTTCGAACAGAGTTGATACAAACTATCGAAGAAAAGATCGAGACCGATTACACCTGTAGCGAAACATCTGACACGTCAAGCATTAATTCAGTACACGAACACGCGCCGTCTAAGAAAGTTCAAGTAGAATCAAGGCTAGACGTAACAATCGCGCAGAAATCGAACCACAAAACCCCGATTAAAGTAATACATGGCATGCCACAGGACCAGGAACAGTATCTAGAAAAAGGCAACACATACATTCTGCCGATACCAATCGAAAAACAGACAACTTGACCAGTAAATCCAATGACACAACATAATAGCAGCACAGGTACTATACTGCGAAAAACGAGAGTAGAAACAGACGAACAACACTTTTGTTCACCAATGATACGATATGACGCGTATACGAGTCAGGAAATTGAGAATAGGCAGACAGGCAGGAGATTACCAGAGAATAAACACGACGACACAAGCAGTGGCAGATTATTTGAGTCCATGAATCAGCCACACACCGGATTTATGAGTAGATATGATACAGACCACTTCCTTAGAGTTAGAAAATTTCAAAATTTTAAGGAAGAAGGCGGTAGCTTGCATGCACGCACATTCATCGACCAGTTTCAAGTAGGCTAACCAAACCTCTGGAGCGTAGCTCACAAGCTTGACTTCATTTGTGCACACATGCCAGGGACAGTAGCAGAGGTGATGCAAAAGATCGCGGCTACCTGTACGTCTTACCTACAATTCAGAAGAGCATTTCTCGAAAGATATAGGTCTACGGAGGCGCAAAACCAAATAAAATACGAGTTACTTCAGATGACACCATATGAAAACTCTGGGGAGAAAAGCGTGGTAAAATTCTTTGATACAATGGACAAAAAGAATCAATGTCTAGACAAACCATACAGCAACGGAGAGCTGATACGTCTATGTAGAATGAAATAGCCGGTAAAGTATCAACAGGCGACAGTAGGAAAAAATTAAAATACAGAAGAATTCTAAGAGGTTTTAAGGGAACTTGAATTTATGTTTAAAGAAGGAGAAGGGAAACAAACAAGAAAGGAAACGGAACAGCAAAAGGAGAGGACTAGGAACGAATATTCCAATAACAATAATGGTAATCCTAACACCAATAATTTCAGGAAATTTAACAGACAAGGACAGTGGCACAATGGAGACCATTGGCATAGAAGCGATAACCAGAATAACTGGTACCGAAATAGGAACGGTAAGGGACATTTATACAGTGGCGGATATGGGTTTAGGAATCAAAATGCCAACTGTCAAGGGTACTTTGAAAGAGGTTACGATGTTAACAACTGGCGAGACCTGGGCGCGAATAATTACCGAGGAAATTATGGTCCACAGAGACAAGAACAACACAGCAAAGGGAAAACAGAAGCACAAATTAGGCCATCAAATCCTGGGAAACGTAAAGATTGACGGGAAAATCCGGAAGAGGTTAGGCAAACTAACGTCCATTCATTAAACAATCGAAAAAGGACAATCATGTTTTGGAAGTAGCTAGATCAAAATTACAAAGAACTGAAAATAGCCAAAATTCAGACAACCTGGGACTTACGAAAATTTCCGACAAAGAGTGAGCACCAGATACACGTGAATTACGCTACATAGCCTGGTAAAACAGCATAGAATGGGAAAATTCTGAAAGCGAGGATGAACTGCCACCACTTCCGTGTATTCAAGAATCAAGCGATGAAGTACTGTTAACCGGACATAGCAATATATTTGATGAGAAGAAAGTAAATGAACGCTATAAAACAAAGAAGAGTATCCTAGACAAAAACAAAACACAGACGCCACGAACACAAAAGATGTATAATGTTTACAACATGGGTGACTATGAGGAGATAGAGAGAGAGTACACTCGGGAATGTTTGGAAATGAAGGAAAAGGAAAGACAGGAGCTCGAAACCAGACGAAAAGAGGTAGACAGGTCGCAAACGGTTTTGCTCACGGAGTTAACACCAAAGCAAACACAAACACAAAGGGAAGGTATAATTATCCGCAGGTTAAGCTATGTATCTATAGCAGAGGATTTGATGCAAGGAAAGGAAATCGTAACATCCACAATTATACAACCCATATTGAAGATAAACATTGTTGAAATCACGACACGAGAAATCATAGATAGTGGGAGTCAAGTGACGGCTATATCAGAAAGCCTATTTGAAAGGTGCAACAGACAGAAAGAATTACCGATTTTATGGACAAAAAGGAAAAGAGATTTTGGAGCCATATGAAAAATAGCCACAGAGGTGAAATACGAAACACGTCTTTCATTCTATTGCCAAGGTTACGAGTTTGAAAACAATTTATAATCGTACCAAAACTTACGGCTGATATGATAATCGGTGTACATCTCATTAACGAGCGTAAGGTTCACATTTGCGTACCACAAGGCTTCGTAACAATAGATGATGTAATGCTGTATTTTATTCAAACTTTGAACAATGAAAAGGAACAGGGAAATGCAAAGCAATTGCATTTACGTCAAGAAGGGAATGAATTAGAGGAGGAGAGACACCCTAGATATAAGATTGAGGAAAACCTTGATCTACTCCCACCAAAAATAATAGAAGAAATTCATCAAGGTATTGGTAAGAAGATAGAGGAAATAGATGATATTTCGCTCCACAATAAAAAAATATTTAGAAGGCATATTGAGAACACATGCGGAGGTATCTGCACGAGAGACAGGGGGCACTATAGATTTCCAATACAAATTTGAGGTCAAAGATCATAAACCCTTTCGTGTTCCACCTTATTCCATACCATATAGTTATCGAGACCAAGTATTTCTTGAAATCGGAAAACTGTTGGACGATGAGATGATTGAACCCGCCAAGTCACCATATAATTCACCCTTGTACATTGTAAGTAGGAAGGATGGGAGCATACGTTTGGTACTCAATTCAAGACAAAGAAATACAATTATAATTACGGAAACAGATAGACCAGAGAAATTGGAAGAGTTGGATCAGAAGTTTCATGTAGTACAGATTTTTTCATCTATCGATTTGCGTTCAAGTTTTTGGCAAATAGATTTGGAGCCTTCATGTCAAAAATACACAGCCTTTATTGTCTTTGGTCGTTGCTACCAACTGAATCGTTTACCGTTAGGCCTCAAAATTTCGTCAGCTGCCTTTATTCGCAGTCTGCATTCAACACTGAGTCTCGATATACTTCAGAAAATTACTTGCTATGTGGACGACGTTCTTGTATCGGAGGCAACTTGGGCAACACATAATTATATACTGGATAATTTCCTACAAATTATGAAACAACATGGGGTCACCGTCAACTTTACTAAATCGCATTTTGGAAAATCAGAAAGTAAATTTTTGGGACATAACATATCTGGAAAAGGTATAACGCCAGAGGAGAAGAAGATAGACGCTATTCGTTATATTCCTACTCCCCACAACAAGAAAAGTCTAAGTGGATTCTCGGGGTTGATAAATTTTTACAAAAAGTTTATATGGATAGACACACTTGCAGCACCTAGACTGTGTGTACTGACAAGAAAAATACACCCTGGATATGGGATAAACAAGCAGATGAAGAATTTCATAAGTTGAAGGCGGCATTGAATAATGTTCCACTTTCATCACACCCAGATTTAAGTCAGGAGTTCTGTCTAGTAACTGATAGTGCAAAGACAGGGGTAGGGGCGGTACTATTTCAACAAATTGAGGAAAACGGTAAGAAAATACATAAAACAATAGCCTTTGCAAGTATAGTACTATCGAAAGCCGAAAAGAATTATTCTATAACAGAATTAGAAGCTCTAGTCATAGTATGGGCATTTCGAAAATGTCGACATTTTCTGTATGGCAGAAAAACACAAGTATATACAGACCGTAATGTCCTCCAAATTAACGAACGGACGTTTGCCAAGATGAATGCAAATACTGCAGGAGAATGACTTTTCAATCACATACATAACAGGACCTGAAAATATTCTGTCCAATGCATTGTCTCGTTCACCACAGAGAATGGCAGAGGACCATAAATTCAACAGTGAAAATGAAGAGCGGACTAAACATTATCTAAAAAATGTACCATTTGAAAATGCTTTCACAAATGCTTTAAAAAATTGATCTGACGAACAAAACAAAGATCAGACCCTCCTCAAGATTAAACACCAACTTACCGATAAAACCAACACAAAAATTAAAAAAAATTACACAGTACAAGATAATATCCTATTTTTAAAACATAATGATGATACTGTACAATGGTTAGCATGCATCCCTGACGAAGTTATTAATAAATACATTTGGTATACCCACTTTAGCAGTGGACATTTTGGACCCAAGAAATGCTATCTAAAAATGAAACAGACAGGGCACTTCCCAGATAAGGACCGACGTATTCAACGCGTTCTTAAAAGTTGTAAAAAAAAGCATATAGTCAAAACCTTTGACAAATCAGACCAGACCCCCAATGTTTCCAATTATCCCTCATAAATTAAGACAGATTGCTGCAACTGATATTTATGGTTCAATTCCACGAGCAAGGAAAGGCGTCACCTACGTATTTGTTGTAATTGAACTAGCGTCAAAATACACTACACTTACACCCTTAAAGAATGCCACTGGATTTACAATTTGTAAAGCACTTCAAAAGGACTTTGTACAACAAGTTGGGAGAGTAAAAAGAATCATCTCAGCTAATAGGCCCCAATACAGATCAGTGCATTGGAAAAACACATTAGACAAATTAAAAATCAAACCCAACTTTACTTCCAAATACAAACCAAGTGAAAATCCGGCCGCACATGCCATGAAATGTTTGGGAACACGTTGTAGACTATTTTGTAGAAAGAACAATTGTACTTGGGACCTATATCTACGAGACTTCCAAGAAGTAATTAATGAGACACCACGTAGTACCATGACTTATCCACCAATTACAGTATTAAAGAATATAGATCCTCCAGAAAAAATAAAAGAAATCATTAAATTTACAGTTATTCCCCGAAAGCAACATAGACAAATCGTCGCTTCTGTCTTACAAAACATTTGCTCAGCAGCAGTGAGACGTAAGATGACTCAATACAAATCTGCCACATAGAAACGCTTCACACTGGGCCAAAAGGTATTCATAAAAACTCATTACCTTTCACATAAGAGTCAAAACAAACGCAGAAAAATTTTTGCAAACTATACAGGGCAACTGATAATTTCCAGGATCGCTCACGAAAATGCCATAGAGCTAACAAACCCAAAAACAGATAAAAGTATTGGCATCCACCACGAGAGCCACCTAAAAGAATGTGAGTGAAAGAAATTGTAAAAGGGAAGAAAGGGAAAGAGACAGATGGGCAATAGCAAATCGTATACTAAGCACTAAATCAAAAAATAAAAAAAATAAACAAAATAACACATTAATTAAAAGAAAAAGAGACAATACACACTAACACTCTCTTGTAGTATCAAGTACACAACAACATGCACACAAACAATAATGGTACACAACAATTAAAAGAATGAAGAAGTGGTAGGCTATAAATATGATATACACTTTAATTAAATTATCATATGAGATATAAGTAACAATTTTCTTCGTTTTTATAATCATTGCATTGTATAGAGTCAAAATCTCTTGCTGTTTGTATAAAACAAAACAATGTAAAAAATTTCACTACACGAAAAAAGGGACATCGCCACCAACACCAAGCACCAGCTCCCTTAACACCAGATGCTTCGAGATAATGACAGAGAGGAGGAGACATTGAGAAAGCACTTAGGGCAGTAACAACAACATGAAGACCAACAACGCACTGCAAATGCAGGTTGCAACCAGGGTGGACCTCTGGAGGACAGCGCGCAACATGGACATTTCATATGTCACGACACTGCTGCACAACGGAAGGGCGTGGGGACAATCATAATACGACGAGATGACAATGAAGGTACAAAAAACTACTAAGATCTACAAACTCATCAAGTAACATTTGGAAAGGCAATCAGATCCGACAAATTCTATATCACTCCAACACTAAAATTCACATATTCCTATCCCAAGAAGAACAGAAGAATGCAAGATGAAGACGGGTAGAAGACAGCAATATACCTTTCTCTCCTATCCTACAAAGCAAATTGCTACAAACGTCTTTCCATGAACATTAAGGCATGGAAACTAGTGCAACCACCTCTCCAAAAATAAACTTTGAATTGTCAAACAAATACAAGCGATCGGCAAACGGAATATTAAGTAGTACCAACTAACATTATCTAGAAACAGATTCAGAAAAAATGAATAGCATTCTCCCTACCACATCATCAAATTGCCATACCGAACCAGGTGAGGATTGGTGGCCGGAGTGGCCGAGTGGTTCTAGGTGCTTGGTCTGGAACCACATGACCGCTGCAGTCGCAGGTTCGAATCCTGCCTTGGGCATGGGTGTTTGTGATGTCCTTAGGTTGGTTAGGTTTAAGTAGTGCTAAGTTCTAGGGCACTGATGACCACAGCAGTTAAGTCCCATAGTGCTCAGAGCCAGGTGTGAGGTACCAACGTCACAGCACAATATTGGGTGACGATTGTCGGTAGTCAACAACAATCATCGAACTGCCATACCGTCCCAGGTGTGACAGCAAAGGAGTACCAAGACATCACTGTTTATGCAGGAAATCACATTCATCATCATCGGTTAAATGTACAAATCCCTGATGACAATGTCAACAAGTAAGACCCGGCATCGCATGCTACAGCGCTTCTCTCATGATTTGTGACACCCATACAAATGAGTCAACGCCTTCCAGTATGTCAGTGCGGCTCATCGAGCATGGAAAGTGACGCAGCAGAAAACGAAAATACTTATAAAATACAAATGTAGAGTTAAGACAGTGATATATTTGGAAAAGTAACTATTTTATCATATATGTAAAGCCCATAATGTGATATAGATCTTAAAATATTATGTAAAGAAAATTAATTAGTATAAGTACATAATCTCAAAAATCCCCATATAGCGAAGTAAGTTTTTTATGTAAAAACAGGATTTGGTTAAACATAGTTTGAAAGAGGACAGAATAAAGAAAACACACTTCTTCAGTCTTAAAACAGTGACACAAAAAAAATTATGCCTAAATAAATACAACAAAGTTACACAACAGAGCTTTTGCGAACATTCATGCGAAGCTCAACTAAAGAAAAGATGTAACCACACTAAAACATGATACACTGTACACTAACGAGTTTAGAAAAATTAATATTGTAAAAACAATTTTTGGAAATGAAATAGAAAAACAGAGACACGTACTGGCAATGACAAAGAATAACAACCTTTGTAAATTCTATATTTGCATAACAACCAAACATGAATCATAGAATTAAAAAATAGAAACAATAGCTATAAAGAAATCATTAGAAGAAGATGTTTAGAATGACTGAGAAAAGCTTATTGGAAAATCTAAAACAGCAATTATTGTCTGAGATGCTCAATGTTTTCCTAGACATTGACAAACCCCAGACAAAAATTTTGTCAGGAGGAGGGAGGTATGAAAGACCTCATGGTCTCCTGACCTTCATTGCTTACATATTCTGCCCTCACAATGATATTCCACACATCAAGACGCTTCATTCGAACCCAAACTCGATAAGATAAAGTCAATGTTGTATGTATTCATCTAAACAATATGCAAAAATAACCAGTAAATCAGAAGCGCACACCAATATTGAAATACTCAAGGCTGGCGTACGCACACACATTCAAGACACGACGGACACAAATACTTTTAGTTTGGTAGCGGCAAACTGCCCGCCAGGAGGCCGATCCCTTCAGAGGACGAGTCAACTTATCAACGGCGGCTGGCGACCGCCCGTAGAGTAGACAGTGTTTGGCCAAATGAACGGGAGAACGACCCCGTGTTCGGCTTAAAAGCAAATTCCGCTACATTGTGTGAAGTGCACAGCCTACGCATTCTTTACAAACATAGCATGCAGTTTCAGAGGTTTTTACAGGGAGGCAGCAAACGCCAAACGCCGATGCTACAGATTTCAGGATTGGTCATCTCAAACAAAACGTCATTTTCCCGTTTTAGAAGACCAATGCTGATTGGCAGACGATATTCCTGACACCTTGAGCTGAAGAAGTAATTGAAGAGACTGAAAGATATACCACTTCATGTCTGGCGCGGAGAGGGGCCATTCCGTTGCCGCTCTTGGAGCGAGAAGATGTGTTACATGTGTGCGCTCGAACGTTTACTCATACAGTGAGGAACAAGTCTCTCCTCAGTACTCCACTGGGAGAACCCCTCTGTCGAGAGCAAATCAGCGTGTGACTGTATATTGAGTCCTTGCGATTAAGCGTTGTTAACTGTGTTGGCCACCACACTTATTGTGCGGTGTGAATGGACAGAGTTATAGTTAAACGACTGCGAGCGAAGTTTTGAGTGGCATCATGGTGAACTGGTTATCTGACCGGTGTACCACGCCAATACTTAGACTAGAGGCGAATAGGAGTCCATAACATCATCAAGGCGTAGAGAGAATTTGATTGGCGAAGGTCAATCCAGAAAGAACGAGAGTTATCTTATTTGTCAGCAGCGAGCGGCGCAACCAGCAGTCATCGCAGCTTACGGAATTGTGCACTACAGCTCTTGCAAGCTCCATATTTCTTCCACAACAGAACACTTCTCCGCATTTCACACGCGACCGCCTCGACCGTACCTAGCAACATTCTAAGGAATAATTATTCAATTCGAGTAGGCGTGGCTCTCAGACATTCTGCCAAGTCAGTAACAATCTTATACTTTGTATAGAAGTTTTATTAGTGAATCCTATCCTTAAGAGGTAACTTCACATTCCGAAAATAAACTGGAAATACTTGTTCAGTTCATAACTAAAAGTGCCATTGTGATTTCTCAGAAGTGTTGCAAGAAAATAATAATATTTGTTAGTTTCATATTTCTCTTACTCTAACAGGCACCACTCCAGTACTCAAGTATCCCACTAGTTATGAAAGAAATTTTGTGAATTTTTGTGTCATTTCCTTACAGCGGACAACTCCAGAAGATATTTATTGCTGAAAATTTTTCAGACATTTCTCTTTAGAACGTTAGTAGCATCTGTCTGACCTCTGAAGTAGTTTGGGGATGGAAATTGCATCTTGCAGGAGCCACAGGATAAAGGGTACATCTCAGATTAATCCGGAGCACAGAATGACAGAAAAGCCACGCACATGCTCACACCATCTCTGCTCTTACAGTGTGACGGCAGTGTGCTTTCCTCCTGTTGATAGTTGTTGTTGTTGTGGTCTTCAGTCCATAGATTGGTTTGATGCAGGTCTCCATGCTACTCAGTCCCGTGCAAGGCTCCTCATCTCCGAATAACTACTGCAACCTATATCCTTCTTAATCTGATTAGTGTATTCGTCTCTTCGTCTCCGATTTTTACCCTCCACGCTTCCCTCCAGTACTAAATTGGTGTTCCCTTGATGCCTCAGAATTTCTCCTACAAACCGATACCTTCTTCTGGTCAGGTTGAGCCACAAATTCCTCTTCTCCCCAGTTCTACTCATTACCTCCTCATTAGTTATGTGATCTACCGATCTAATCTTCAACATTCTTCTGTAGCACCCCATTTCTTGTCTGAACTTTTTATCGTCCATGTTTCACTTCCATACATGGCTATACTTCATACAAATACTTTCAGGAAAGATTTCCTGACACTTTAATATATACTCGATGTTAACAAATTTCTCCTCTTCAGAAACGCTTTTCTTGCCATTGCCAGTCTACATTTTAAATCCTCTCCACTGCTCTTCCTGGTCCTTTGCTGTCTCTGGCAGGATTATAATTTCATCGGCAAACCTCAAAGTGTTTTATTTCTTCCCCATGGATTTTAATTCCTACTCCTAATTTTTCTTTGTTGGTTGTAGGTCTGTTGAAATGGGGGAAAGTAAAGTTTTTGAGCGGCAGTTTTTTTGACTGCTATAGGTACAATCAAAAGAGACGAATTAAGGACAATAATCCCAATAATCATAGTTCCTGAAGGCAATGGTTTCCTGCGACGCTAGCTAATCGACTGTGTGGATGACGTTCGTTACGGCGAAAATATGCGTGTGTGGTACATCCGTAATGGTGTACCGGCATACTTCCATGTGGCAGCTCTAAAATATGCAGTACGAATCTACTATAACACTTATATGGGCCATGGCTCACTAATACCGTATCCACATACTTGAACCAGCTCGATTTTTTGTTTAGGAATATTTAAAAGCTTTGTTGTACAGAAGCCAGGATAATAGTGTAGAAAGACTCCGGGAACACATTTTTCGAGGGCTGTCAATAAATTAGGAATAAGCCCAAATGTTGTTTGACGGTTACAGGCATCGATGATGAGACGAGTTCAAGCCTTACTTAACACGACCAGTTGCCAAGTGAAACACGAGTTGAAATGAGTTTGCCATCAAGTGTACATCTTCATCCACATCTATACTCTGCAAACCACCGTGAGGTGTATGTCTGTTCCATTAACGCATCGAGCGCGGATAGAATGATTGTTTCAGTGCCTCTGAACGTGCAGCAATTACTCTGATCTTATCTTCACTATCCCTGTGTAAACGATACTTCGTGGTTTGTAGCAAACAGGGTGGTCCATTGATACTGACCGGGCCAAATATCTCACGAAATAAGCATGAAACGAAAAAACTGGGGAAACCATATGACGCTATGGTTGGTCCGCTAGATGGCGCTGCCATAGGTCAAACGGATATCAACTGCGTTTTTGTAAATAGGAGCCCCCATTTTTATTACATATTCGTGTAGTACGTAAAGAAATATGAATGTTTTAGTTGGACCACTTTTTTCGCTTTGTGATTGATGGCCCTGTAATAGTCAAAAACGTATAAGTACGTGGTATCACGTAACTTTTCGCCTGTGCGGACGGTATTTGCTTCGTGATACGTTACCCGTGCTAAAGTGGACCGTTTACCAATTGCGGAAAAGGTTGATATCGTGCTGATGTGTAGCTATTGTGATCAAAATGCCCAACGAGCGTGTGCTTGTATGCTGCTCAGTATCCTGGACGACATCATCCAAGTGTGCGGACCGTTCGTCGGATAGTTACGTTATTTAAGGAAACAGGAAGTGTTCAGCCACATGTGAAACGTCAACCACGACCTGCAACAAATGATGATGCTAAAGTAGGTGTTTTAGCTGCTGTCGCGGCTAATCCGCGCTTCAGTAGCAGACAAATTGCGCGAGAATCGGGAATCTCAAAAACGTAGGTGTTAAGAGTGCTCAACATTGACTGCACCAGTACCATATTTCTATGTGCCAGGAATTGCATCGCGACGACTTTGAACGTCGTGTACATTTCTGCCACTGGGCACAAGAGCAATCACGGGACGATGAAAGATATTTTGCACGCGTTCTATTTAGCGACGAACCGTCATTCTCCAGCAGCGGTAACGTACACCGGCATAATAAGCACTATTGGGCAACGGAAAATCCACGATAGCTGCGACAAGTGGAACATCATCCACCTTGGCGGGTTAATGTATGGTGCGGCATTATGGGAGGAAGGATAATTGGACCCCATTTTATCAATGGCAATCTAAATGGTGCAATGTATGCTGATATCCCACGTAATGTTCTGCTGATGTTACTACAAGATGTTTCAGTGCATGACAGAATGGCGATGTACTTCCAACATGGTGGATGTCCGGCACATAACTCGCATGCGGTTGAAGCGGTATTGAACAGCATATTTCATGACAGGTGGATCGGTCGTCGAAGCACCATACCATGGTCCGCATGTTCACCGGATCTGACGTCCCCGGATTTCTTTCTGTGGGGAAAGTTGAAGGATATGTACTATCGTTATCCATCGCCAACGCCTGACAACACGCATCAGCGCATTGTCAATGCACGTGCGAACAATACGGAAGACAAACTACTCGCTGTTGAGAGGAATGTCGTTACACGTATTGCCATATGCATTGAAGTTGACGGACACCATTTTGATCATTTATTGCATTAATGTGGTATTTACAGGTAATCACGCTGTAACAGCATGCGTTCTCAGAAATGATAAGTTCACAAAGGTACATGTATCACATTGGAGCAACCGAAAGAAAACGTCCAAATGTACCTACGTTCTTTATTTTAATATAAAGAACCTACCTGTTACCGACTTTTCGTCTAAAATTGTGAGCAATATATTTGTGACTATTACAGCACCATCCATCACAAAACGAAAAAAGTTATCCAAATAAAACATTATTTCTTTACGTAATACACGAATATGTAATAAAAATGGGGGTTCCAATTTTGAAAAACACTGTTGATATCCGTTTGACCTATGGCAGCGCAATCTGGCGGGCCAACCATAGCGACATCTGGTTTCCACCTTCAAGCTAGACAGGCTTGGTTCTTTGTAGTTTTTTGGTTTGACGCTTATTTCGTGAGATATTTGGCCCGGTCACGATCAATGGACCACCTTGCATTCCTAGAGCCATCATTCAAAACCGGTTCTTGAAACTTTGTTAATAGAGTTTCTTGGGATAGTTTACGTCCGTCTTCAAGAGTCTTCCAGTTCAGTTCCTTCATTATCTCTGTGAGACTCTCCCACAGGTTAAACAAACCTGTGACCATTTGTGCTGTTTTTATTTTTATACGTTCAATGTCCGCTGTTAGTCCTATGTGCTGTCAGGCCCACACTCTTGAGCAAGACTATAACCGGTCGCAGGAGTGATTTGTAAACAATCTCCTTCATAGACTGATTGCACTTCCCCAGTATTCTACCAATAATCGAACTCTACCGCGTGCTTTACCCATGACTGGACCTATGTGATCATTCTATTTCATATCCCTGCAATGTGTTACACTCAGGTATTAGTCTGAGTTGGCCTATACCAGCAGTGAATCATTGATATTATAGTCGTACGATACTCCGTTATTTCGTTTTATGAAGTGCAAAATTTTACATTTCTGAACATATGGAGCTAGTTGCCAAACTCTGCACCACCTTGAAATCATATCAAGATCGGACTAAATATTTATGTAGCTTCTTTTAGAAAGTACTTCATTATAAATAACTGAATGATATGCATAAAGCCCGATTTTCCCGGGTTCCCGGGTTCGATTCCCGGTGGGGGTCAGGAATTTTCTCTGCCTCGTGATGACTGGGTGTTGTGTGATGTCCTTAGGTTAGTTAGGTTTAAGTAGTTCTAAGTTCTAGGGGACTGATGACCATAGATGTTAAGTCCCATAGCGCTCAGAGCCATTTAAACCAAAGCCCGATTTTACTATTAATACTCTCTGCAAGGGCAATATACAATATGATCAGTAATGGTCCCAACACACTTCCCTCTGGCACACCCGAAATTACTTCTACACCAGACGATGCCTCTCCATCCAAGATAACATGCTGTGTCCTCCCTACCAAAAAGTCCTCAGTCCAGTCACAAATTTACTTGAGACCCTATTGACCGTACTTTCGACGATAAGTAAGCGCAGGTGCTGTACTGAATGAAATGCTTTTCAAATATCTAGAAATACTGCATCTCCCAGGTTTCCTTGAGCCAGAGCTTTCAGTACGTCATGAGAGAAAAGTGCGGGTTTCACATGATCGATGGTTTCGGAATCCATGCGGGTTAGCATGAGGTCATTATGTACGAGATACCTTATTATGTTTCAGCTCAGATTATATTACAATATTCTATGACAAATCTGTGTCAAGGATACTGGACGGAAGCTTTGTGGACAATTTCTACTACCCTTCTTGTAGACAGGTGTGACCTGTGCCTTTTTCCAAGACCTGGGTACTGTTTCTTGTTCGTGGAATCTATGATAAATTATAGTTAGAAGAGGGGTTAACTCTGTCACAAATTCAGTATAGAATCTTGAACCGATGCCATCGGGACCTGGAGCTTGGTTCAGTCTTAACGATTTAAGCTATTTATTAATACCACTGACACTAATAACTACTTCATATATCTTTTCAGTGGTATTGAGGCGTGGCACCTATATATCACTCCTGTCTGGATCCTGTGTGTAGATGACTCATGCAAGCACAGTGACAGATCCAGAATCAGATATTCACTCTGCACCAGAGTGTGCGGCGATTTGAAACTTCCTGGTAGATTAAAACTGTGTTCCGGACCGAATCTCGAACTGGAGACCTTTGCCTTTCGCGGGCAAGTGCTCTACCATCTGACTCACGCCCCGTCCTCAGAATTGTGCTTCCGCCAGTATCTCGTCTCCTACCTTCCAAACTTTACAGAAGCTCTCCTGCGAAACTTGCAGAACTAGCACTCCTGAAAGAAAGGATATTACGGAGACATGACCTAGCCACAGCCTGGGGGATGTTTCCAGAATGAGATTTTCACTCTGCAGCGGAGTGTGCGCAAAAGTAAAGCTGTGAGGACGGGACGAGAGTCCCGCTTGGGTAGCTCAGATGGTAGAGCACTTTCCCGCGAAAGGGAAAGGTCCTGAGTTCGAATCTCGGTCCGGCACACAGTTTTAATCTGCCAGGAAGTTTCACAGTGACAGATGGTCTGAAGCAGGTTCAGTCGAGTATCTAGTTCTAATTTTCATTCACCAGAGTACAGTAACGGGCAGAGACATTCAAGGAACAGGTCAAGAGAATGATTTTTGTGAATTTTTCTGTTTACTTCTTGAAGCCTATTTTTTTTTATTTAAGTTTTTATAGTTTAGTGCATGTTTTTAGTAGTGTGAATGATGCGTGAATGTGCTCTAAGGTAAATCTGTAGATCATTGTTTTACTGATGAACACTGTACGAAACGACACGAGAAATTTTTAAGACAGTGTGAATGCAGACGACGGGGAATTTTGTGTCATTATACGTTAAGTAAGTTTGTGGTAAAAGGACAGCTAATTCGAGTGCAAATTTAAATAGTTAATAACGTAAAGTAAAATAAATATTAGAATGTTAAATATTTATTTCGACAAAAAGTACAATTAGAAAGTATGTTATTTGTTAACAGGTTAGTCATGAAAAGGGTCTACTAACGCGGGAGAATCATATTTTTCTGTTGCCCTTAAAGAAAACTGATCATTAAGAACGGAGTATTCTTCGCACGTCTTTTCTCTTTGTGGTATAGAATGCTTACAGCAGTCTAAAGGAGTCGGAGCCCATCTTTCAATGGTAAGGTCGTGTGTAGTATGAGCAGCGAAGGAAGTTATGTTTTACAGGTTTTAGTTGAGCAAAAGTGTCTCAAAAGTGCTTTAATGTGAAAGCTTATTTATGCCGGTGTATATTTTAGAAAGTACGGGTTTTTTAAGTAATTTTGTGTATGAGAAAAGACAGTAATTCCTCGTAGCATATTGAGCAGATTGGTGACCAAAAACTTGAGTGCATTAGACAATGATAAGCGTTAAACAGTAAGGCGAGCACTTTCATTTAAGAAAAATCTTCATTTAGTAGCTGTTTAGATTTCGTGAAATACGTTACCATATAATTGCTAACGTGAATGAAATGGTTTGTGCATGACTATATCAGGATTAGCACGGGCTTGGCAGAGAACTTGTAATTCTAAACTTCCCAGAATATACAGAATTTTTGCCAGTATTTTCACTTTCTTTCAAAACTGAGACCTTTTCCCGATTTTTAGAATAGTCACTTTGTATACAGCCTGGTGCTCATCGCAGTACGGTAGGTTTCTGCTCGGCTTTCCTACGCGATTTACTGCGACGAGTTCACAGGTAGGTGCTGGTTTAATCCCTGAAAAGAACCACGCCGCAGCAGTACGAAGATTAAATTGGGGCAATTCTTCTGGGTTCTCCTTTGTAAAGGAACGTTTGAAAATGGAGTTAATAATTTCAGCTTTTGCTTTACTACCCTCAATTTCAGTCCCTGTCTCATTCGATAGGGACTCGACATTAACTTCAGTGCCACAAACAGCCTGTACATACCAACAGAATTTCTTTAGGTTGTGTAAAAGTATACTTAACGATATTCTGCTATGACAGTTACTGATGACACCAATCATTACTCTCTTGACAGCCACACGCATTTCATTCGACATCACTCTATCTGCAGCCTTTATCTGTAGCCTATATACTCGAGACACCTATAATATGTTCATGATCTTAGTCACAATACCGCTTGTATATTATTAACAGGGTTGTTTCTAAGCTAAATTGTCCCCTGCTCGCCCCTCTAGTATGTGTCTCTAGTAGTGGAACACACTGTAATCACTATACGGTTAAAATAACCAATTTCAGTTTCATGTTGTCTGTCTAACGGCTTCCAGGGGTTAACAAATATTTATTTATCAGTATGTCCTGTATTTACTGAGAGAATTTAAAAATTGAAAACTATAATAATGTAGTCATTGAGAAATACAATCTAAAGTTTAAGTTTTCACGCAATAAGTTAAGTACCTAAATCAGAATCTGGGTCTAGGCCTTCAGGTAGTGTAACTTACGGCGTGCAAATTACCCAGACCATATTCAGTCAGTATTTCAGAAATAGAAATAACAAAAAACATGTGCACATTTGGAGGTATAATTAACCGGCGTGTGTAGGTGTGATTTATGGCGAAGTATTAGGAGATTTTGCACACTGGCGACCGTGCTGCTAACCGTCACACAAGACACACGACTTTTATTCGACAGGGAAATTGTGCGAACATCTGTTACAATGCATAGGAATATGAGCTACGCCCGGAACTAGAAGCGTTTAATGAAGTACTCTTTTAAAGTACACCCATGTGGAACTTCACACATGAAATTTTCGGATCTTTTCCTCAATGACTCCTCCCTCCCATGTCATCAACACACATGCATAAAATAATGAAAAGGAAAATGTTTATTGCTTACTGCATATTCACTGTTCATGCAATCCAACTTCACTACCAGGCCGGCCGAAGTGGCCGTGAGGTTCTAGGCGCTGCAGCCTGGAACCGCGAGACCGCTACGGTCGCAGGTTCGAATCCTGCCTCGGGCATGGATGTGTGTGATGTCTTAGGTTAGTTAGGTTTAACTAGTTCTAAGTTCTAGGGGACTAATGACCTGAGAAGTTGAGTCCCATAGTGCTCAGAGCCATTTGAACCATTTCACTACCAGGCATGCCAGTTTCATTCATTACTTCCAACTGCGTTTGGAACACGTTTTGCAGACTGTTGTCAGATATACATGGAAGTGCCAACGAAACTAGTATAGGAATGCTTATTGAAGTACAGAGATATGTGAAGAAGCAGTATCCGACGCTGCGGTCGGCAGTCAACAAGTGGCTGGTGCAGTTGTTAGATCGGTTACTGCTGCTAGAATGGAAGGTTATCAAGATGTAACTGAATTTGAACGTGCTGTTATAGTAGCGCATGAGCGATGGGACACAGTATATCCGAGACAGCGACGAAGTGGGGATTTTCTCGTACGACCGTTTGACGAGTGTACCGTGAATATCAGGAACACGGTAAAATAACAAATCTCCTCCACCGCTGCACCGGAAAAAGATCCTGCCAGAACGGGACAAAAGGACTACTCAAGAGAATCCTTCAGTGTGACAGATGTGCAACCCTTCCGCAAATTTCTGCGTATTTCAATGCTGGGCCATCAACACGCGTCAGCGTCCGAACCATTCAGTGAAACATTATCGATATGTACTTTAAGAGCCAAAGGCCCACTCATGTACTCTTGGTGAGCGCACACCACAAAGCTTCACGCCTCGCCTGGGTGTTTCAACACCGACATTGGACTGTCGATGACTGGAAACACGTTGTCTGGTTGGACGAGTCTCGTTTCAAATTGTATCGAGCGGATGGACGTGTATGGGTATGGAGACAACCTCATGAATCCATGGACCCTGTACGTCAGCAAGGCACTGTTGAAGCTGGCGGAGGCTCTGTGATTTGCTTGAGGCGTTCCCAGCTGGAGTGAAATGGGCCGGCCGATACGTCTAGGTACAACTCTGACAGGTGACCCGTACGTGTCTGCTCACCTACATCCATTTATGGCCACTGTGCATTCCGACGGACTTGGAGAATTGCATCAGCACAATGCGACACCCCACATGTCCAGGATTGCTACAGAGTGACTCCAGAAACAATGTTATGAGTTCCGCCGGCCACCAAAATCCCAGGACATAAACACGGTTGAGCATAACTGGATGTCTTGCAATGAGCTTCTCAGAAAAGATCTCCACCCCCTTGTACTCTTACGGATTTATGGACAGCCCTGCAGTATTGATGGTGTCAGTTCCCTCCAGCATTAGTTCAGACATTAGTCTAGTCGATGCCACGTCGTGTTGCGGCACTTCTGCATGCTAGCGGAGGCGCTACACGATATTAGTCAGATGTACCAGTTTCTTTGGCTCTTTGGTCTATTACTTTAGGTACCTGCAAAACTTTTTCACTGCACGACTTATAGTTCAGGAGATATGAGGTCACGAAAACATTGAGATGTGTGAAATGTACATGGCAATGAGACTGTTTAAGCAGTCGGGGGTTGATAGTTACTGGTTGAAATTAAACTGAAAATTAATTGCACAAAGATAAATATCAGCATTTACACACTTTAATGTGAGCTCCAGTCCAAAGCCCCAATAACCGTCTCTTGTAGTGTGGACCGGTGCTATATATACAGAAAGAGAGTCAAAGAGTTTCAGCAAGGTACCGACCGGAGATTGGAACCATGCCAACTCTTGTGCAGCGGCCAGCTGCGATAGGTTTCTCCGTTAAGGATCAATGATGCAAACATCCCGATTGAGGTGGTCCTACAGATTCTCGACTGCGATTAAATCAGGGGAATCCGGAGGCCGACGGAGTACTGTCAAATCATCCCGGTACTCTTCGAACTAAGCACATACTCTGTCAGCTGTGTGACACATCACACTGTCCTGCTGGTTGATGCTACCGATGGGAGAAAAAACAAACTGCTTGTAGAGATATTATGATCCATTGCGCCTTCCATTTTGAGTGGATCACCCACGGAACGCCACGAAACGCTCCCCAGACAATGCTCCCTCCACTGGCGTGGACATTTACGTCGGTTGTTGCAGGATATCTCCTTTGAGACGTTTCTTGCCGATGGAGTATACAACGTGATTCATCTGGAAAGGTCACCTCTCGCCACGCAGTTGACGTCCATGTGCGGTGTTTCTGTGCTAATTCAAGCCTTTCCCTTAGATAAACAGTAATCTGCATGCGTGCATGAACCAGACACCTGCCGCAGAGGAGCACGTGCAGCAACATACGCTGAATGGTCGTTGACGAGGCACTGTTTTGTAACCCCCTTGTTCATCTGGGTAGTCAGTCTCTCACAGTTGCATGTCTATTCGCCAGTACACATCTCCGAAGCCGTTGGACACCAATATCATCTATTGCCCATAGCACACTACAGCACCATCTTGCGGAATTATTTACAAGCTCAGCCATTTATAAACTGCTACCACCTTTGTCCGAAACCCAACAATAAAGCCCTTTTAGGTATCAGATAAATCGTTCTCTTTTCGCATCAAGACGCTTCATTCGAACCCAAACCCGATAAGATAAAGTCAATGTTGTATGAATTCATGTAAACGATATGTAAATAACTAGTAAATCGCAAATGCGCTCTGAGATTGAAATACCCGAGGCTGGCTTACACACATACATTCAAGACATGACGGTCACAGGGGATTTTAGTTTGGGAGACGCCAACTGCACGCCGGGGGGCTGGTCCCTTCAGAGGACAACTCAACCTATCTATCTCGGCGCACGACCGCCCATAGAGCAGACAGCGTTGGCCCGAGTGAAGGGAAGAATGACCTGTGTTCGGCTTCAAATCAAATTCCGCTACATTGTGTGGGAGGGCCAGCCTACGCATTCTTTACAAATATAGCACACAGTTTCAGAGATTTTCACAGGGAGACAGCAAACGCCAAACACCGATGCTACAGATTTCCGGATTGGTCGCCTTAAATGAAACGTCATTCTCCCATTTCGGAAGAGCAATGCTGATTGGCAGACGATATTTCTGATGCCTTGATGCCTTGAGCTGAAGGAGTAACGGAAGAGACCGAAAGATATACCCCTTCACGTCTGGTGTGGAGAGGGTCCGTTGCGTTGTCGGTCTTGGAGCGAGAACACGTAACGAGATCTTGCGCGCTGGTACATGTACTCAAAGAGCAAGGAACAAGTCTCTCCTCAGCACGTCACTGGGAGAGCACCTCTGTCGAGAGCGAATTGTTATCTGACCGGTGTACCACGCCAATAGTTAGACTAGGGGCGAATATGAGTCCTTGACTTCAAGGCATAGGGAGAGTTTGATTGGCGAAGGTCAATCCAGATAGAACGAGAGTTATCTTATTTGTCAGCAGCGAGCGGCGCAGACAGCAGTCATCGCAGCTTATGGTATTGTGCACTACAGCTCTTGGAAGCCCCATATTTCCTCCACAACGTTACAGTTCACTGCATTTCACATGCGACAGCCTCGACCATACCTAGCAACATTCTAACGAATAATTATTCAATTAGAGTAGGCGTGGCTCTCAGACATTCTGCCAAGTCAGTAACAATCTTATACTTTATACAGAAATTTCATTAGCGAATCCTATCGTTAAGAGGTAACTTCACATTCCGAAAAGGACCTGGAAGTAACTTGCTCAGTTCATAACTAAAAGTGCCATTGTGATTTCACAGAACTTTTGCAAAATAAACAATAATTTTCGTTAGTTTCATGTTTTTCTTACACTAACTAGCACTACTCCTGTACCCAAGTACCCCATTAGTTACGTAAGAAATTTTGTGAATTTTTGTGTCATTTCCTTACAACAGACGTCTCCAGAAGAAATTTATTACTAAAAGTTTTTCAGGCATTTCTCTTTAGAACGTTAGGAGCGTCTGTCTGACTTCTCTAGTAGTGTGGGGGTGAAAATTGCATCTTGCAGGAGCCACAGGGTAAAGGGTACATCTCAGATTAATCCGTTGCGCAGAATGACAGAATAGCACCCACACGCTCAAAATATACCCGCTATTGCTAGTGTTGCCACTTGCCGCCGTGAGTGGTTGTTGCACGTTGACGTCGTACGTAGGTGGTGGCGGTGGTCAGATCAATGCAACTGCACCGTGTGTATGTACTTGATATCCTCACGTAAAACTGAGTACATAAATGGCCCAGGAAAGATGAGAAATATGACAGACTACAGCATATTCAGGCAAAATTTTGGAGACGCTAAGTAGACTTTTACTAATGTGACTGTCCTTCAACGTGATCGTGGGTACACAGCCATCAGACCGAATCTTGAAAAGTAGACCAAAAGTAATATCTCCCATCAGCACCGGTGAAACTGTCGACATGATACAAAGTAGCTCGGCGCCAAACTTTTCTCTCTGATTGCTGTCCTGTGAGAGAAATATTTTATCTGTGGCAGAAATGGTGTTAGAGCAAGATACATGAAGCAAGAGCATTTTTGAAACCTATCAGATGCAAAACATTTTTCTGGCTTTCTTCAACACTTTTTTGTTTGACGAAATGCTAGTCAGATGGGCCGTGCGTGATAACTCTGAAACTGAATTGGCACCCTGGAGCAATATCGGTTTAGCACCATTATGAAGAGCAAGCGTTTTCATAGTATGAACAAACGAGGATTCGGCACATTCCCATGATATCAGCTAGCACTGTGCTACCGGCCTGTCATTTTGAATGCAGTGATTCCCGTCAGATCATCGAAGTGTAGCAAAGTCGGATGTGACTGTAGCCCACCCGAGTATGCCACGCCCTTGGTGGCCCTTTACTTTGCCAGTAAAGGAGGAGAAGTAACATCAAGTTCCCAATCACTAGATTTTGCGTTTGTGACTTGAGTTACATTTCAAATCTCACCGCAGAGTTTCATGAAGTAATTGAGTTACATTTCAAATCTCAACGCAGTGTCTCATGAAGTCAGCGCACGTGACACTGTTGATGTTCCGTCTGTCACATGGTACCTTAAGCTCGGCTGCCTCCTTGGTACTATCCGAGAGGAATAGGCTATCTCCGAGATCTGGGTTTCACCCTCACCTATCTCTCTCTTCTATATGAGGCAACCGTGGCACTATGCACACATCGATTACAGTCTTCTACACCTATCAGGTAAGCTTAACAGACGATTCTCACACTTCGTGGCCGGCCGCTGTGGCCGAGTGCTTCTAGGCGCTTCAGTCCGTATCCGCACTGCTGGTACGATCACAGGTTCGAATCCTGCCTTGGGCATGAATGTGTGTAATGTTCTAGGTTAGTATCTGCAGCGGATAGGCACTAGGTGCAGGGAGTGGCAACTGACCCTTAACACAGAGAAATGTAATGTATTGCGAATACATAGAAAGAAGGATCCTTCATTGTATGATTATATGATAGCGGAACAAACATTGGTAGCAGTTACTTCTGTAAAATATCTGGGAGTATGCGTACGGAACGATTTGAAGTGGAATGATCATATAAAATAAATTGTTGGTAAGGTGGGTGCCAGGTTGAGATTCATTGGGAGAGTACTTAGAAAATGTAGTCCATCAACAAAGGAGGTGGCTTACGAAACACTCGTTCGACCTATACTTGAGTATTGTTCATCAGTGTGGGATCCGTACCAGGTGGGGTTGACAGAGGAGATAGAGAAGATCCAAAGATGAGAGGCACGTTTCGTCACAGGATTATTTGGAAAGCGTGATAGAGTTACGGAGATGTTTAGCAAACTCAAGTGGCAGACTCTGGAAGAGAGGCGTTGTGCAGCGAAGTGTAGCTTGCTGTCCAGGTTTCGAGGGGGTGCGTTTCTGGATGAGGTATCGAATATATTGCTTCCCGCTACATATACCTCCCAAGGAGATCACGAATGTAATATTAGAGAGATTCGAGCGCGCATGGAGGCTTTCCGGCAGTCGTTCTTCCCGCGAACCATACGCGACTGGAACAGGAAAGGGAGGTAATTACAGTGGCACGCAAAGTGCCCCTCACCACACACTATTGGGTGGCTTGCTGAGTATAAAAGTAGATGTAGTTATAAGTCTAGGGGACTGATGACCTCAGATGTTCAGTCCCACAGTGCTTAGAGCCATTTGAACCATTTCTTACGTCGCGAAAAATATCTGCCAGGGTACACGAGGGATAGGAAAACCTTTTTCAACTAACCGACTGAAGCTGACGCTCTGGGTCTCCCAGCAAAGCATGACACAAGACATACGTTAGCTATCTGAATGCTAAAGCAGTTTTCGGAGCAATCTGCAGTACAACGATGATACGTTAAGGCAAAGGGCAGACAATACTGCGATACAATGCCGTGAATTAGAAGAATACCAAAATAATAGAGTTCTGGTAAAGTGTAGTGCCGGAAATCCCTGGTGCATCGTTAATCAATCTGTCTGGAGCTGGGAAAACTATTATGGCTCTGAGAACTGTGCGACTTAACTTCTGAGCTCATCAGTCGCCTAGAACTTAGAACTAATTAAACCTAACTAATCTAAAGACATCACACGCATCCATGCCCGAGGCAGGATTCGAACCTGCGACCGTAGCGGTCGCTCGGTTCCAGACTGTAGCGCCTAGAACCGCACGGCCACTCCAACCGCCAAACTATTATGGAATTATACATATCCTTCAACGTTGGAGATAACTTTCCCGAAGCACGGTACTGTACAGTGGTGGAGACAAACTAGTAAATTTGGAAAGACGACGTCGATTTTAATCTGATGACGACATATGCCACCTGGGGGAAAGTAGATGTACTGATAAAGGCTTTAACGCTGTCCGCCAAAAGGTAGCTTCGTGGCACAGCTGCCAGGGCGCCATCTGTCTCTGCCTTTTAATAGGGAATGTTCCCAGCTAGAAGGCTCAGTGTGGTGCATATGCGTGAAGCAAGCAGGCAACCATGCCACGAAGAGGCATTCGTGCTTTCCACAGCCAACTGAGTGCGTTTGAAAGGGGTTAAATTGAGGCCTTCCGAGAGGAGGAATGGTCCTTTCGAAGAATTGCCATCAAAGTTGAACGTGGTACTTCATTTGTGTAACGATGCTGGTATCAATGATCATGCGAACATTCTAACACCCTAGTCGTTCTGGACGTTTACGCAGCACAAGCGTCCGCCAGTATCGTCGCATTGTAACGGCAGCAGTGGCTGATCGCACAGCTACCACCGCACAAATAAGAGTCCTTGTGAGCCCAAACGTGTCAACGTGTTTGTGGAAATGGTATTATCAGTAGGACTAGAGGCGCGCACACGCGTAGCCCGTCTGCCACTCACCCTGCAGCACCGACGTGCACGACCCTACTGATGCCTTCAGAGGATCACTTGGAAGATGGAACGGCTCGCCGGCCGCGGTGGTCTCGCGGTTCTAGGCGCGCAGACCGGAACCGTGCGGCTGCTACGGTCGCAGGTTCGAATCCGGCCTCGATCATGGATGTGTGTGATGTCCTTAGGTTAGTTAGGTTTAAGTAGTTCTAAGTTCTAGGGGACTGATGACCACAGCTGTTAAGTCCCATAGTGCTCAGAGCCATTTGAACCATTTTTTTTTTGTTTTTTTTTGGAACGGCTCGCCGCGGTCTTCAACGATGAAAGCAGAATCCACCTGCATGCAAGTGATGGTCGTTTGAGCGTACGACGAAGATCTGGTTAGCGCTGTCAGTAGAGTGCGTTAGTCCAAGGCAAACTAGCTGACCCCATGTCTTATGGCATGGGTACGGTAAGCCACACCTTTCGTTCAAATTTTATCTTCCTGGGTATGGGAGTTGGGTGAGGGGGGCGCTAACTGTGCTGTGCTCGGTATGTGCATAATGCTGTTAGATCCGTTATTATGCTGTTCCATCAGAATAGTGATACGCTGTTCCGAAAGGATAATGCTCGCCCACACACTGCCCTTGAAACTCAACGTGCTCTGCAGGATGTTTAGCAACTACCCTGGCCAGCGCGGTCTCTTGAATTATCTCCAATCAAGCACGTATAGGATATGATGGGACGAGAAGTGACTCCTGCGACTCGTCAGCCAATAACTGTTAGAGAGCTAAGTGAACAGGTCGCGCATGCGTGGCGTGACGTATCCCAGTACAGTATTCGCTATCTGTACGATCGAATGAGTAGACTCAGCACCTGCATTGGAGCCCGTGGAGGCCACATTGAGCTGTTGCAGCAATAAATGTTGAGTGAACTGGAAACTTCTAAAGGGGTGTACTAATATTTTTTCGGCAGTGTATTTCGGCAGTATTACCACCAATGTATCAGACACATATCTTAAGATGTATTCGTTTCATGTGAATTCCAAAACTGATGACCTAAATCGTAGAAGCCATTACGTTGATCTGACGAAATACCGTTTAATATTTCGGCACATGCTATCCTTACTAGAAAATACGATTTTTCAAATGTGATACTTCACTGTTATATTATCCAGAACAATTAACTGTAGCTTATATCAGGCGGCCTGTGTTCACTCTCATCTGTAAATCATAACTACGTTGAATTTAGCTACGGTTAAGGAATGACTTCCTCTTGCAAGAATGAAAGAACGTGAAATCCTTAAAGTGGCATAGTACTGGTTGAGGTACGTAAAACCGGCCCGTCGTACGCAACGATAGTATTCCAGTACGTGCGCACGCGTGGATAATAATGGAAAATGAGAAACGCCGTTCAAACAGTCGCACACGAACTATTTCCTCTGATGTACCGACATTGCATGGAACTTTGTTTCCATGTCCAAACAGACGCCATGCGGCTTCATTTCTCTCCATAACAGCAGGTTTTCGCCTCTGCTTGCTCCACAATTTCGAATAACTGTTGCTTGTTCCAACTGGCGATTCCGATCATAAATCAGGTGACCTTGACCTTCATGAAAGCTTGGTAACTGGTATAACACTGATCAAATCCCGTCATGAGGCGTAGTAGATAATTATAGTGATTAGATGCTACACCTTAAATAGATATCCAGTCATGCAAATAGTGTAATGCTTCCACATGGGTGTCAGTGTAATGATAGGGTACAAATGTTGTACAAGTAAGTACGAAATGGTTTTACATTTCAATAACCATTATATTAATAAAATAACACCTGTCTTGAAATCTAAACTTATACTCATCCCACAATTCCAGTCAGATATAATCCACTGCTCCTTTTCTGAAGCCACAGACGTATACTCATTGCTTTGATGGCTGTTTCGCTGCTGACGTCAGCTCGCGTTTGATCCACACTAACAAACAGCCGTGAAAAGTGAAATTGTATTCAATTAAAAGTGGGGCCGCACTGCTAAGAGATTCTTCGAATTTAACAAATGCAGAATTTACGAAGTTCTTGGTGTTTGGAAGGGGTAAAATATAGATGGCAAGGCTTCAGTATTAGAAGGGCCATTGCAGTGCATACATTTTGCAGTAGTTACGCAGAGTGAAACGGGTTTCACATTACAGACTAGCATAGAGAAACGCATTAAATTAGTTTTTAAGCTGAGGACCACAACAGTTTCTGAATCTCAGCTGTGGGTGTCCGATTTAAATAAATGGCATCATATGAAGTCTATATTTGTTACTTGTGTTCTGAGATTCATTTCGGTTAAAATAGATAGTGTAATTGTGACGTGAACGAAAGAATAGTTTTCGTAATCCACTGAGTATCGACAAGAACTTTTCGACCTGAGAGAAAGCTAAAATTTTATGGAACTGAAGTCTCTAGCAAACGAGTTTAAGTTGCAGGAGGATATTCTCACGAAATTTCAATCAACGACTTTCTCCGCAGAGTTCGAAAATATTTTGTTGCTCCTCACCTACGTAGAGGGGAATGGCCATCACAATAAAACACGAGAAATCAGAGTTCGAGCGGGAAGATTTAAGAGTTCGCTTTCCTCGCATGCTCTTCTGGAGTGAAGAATACCTGTATGTCGTTCGATGAGTCCTCTGCAAGGCACTTAACTGTGAACTGCACAGTAATCATGTAGATGTAGGTGTATGAGTCTTCAGTAAGGACACAGTTATATCTGTGCCAGCAGCCTGCAAGAAATGTGGAACTTTACTTTCTGACACAGTAAGACTGTAGATCGACCGTGGGATTTAAATACCTCTCTACGCGACCTCTCGTTTAATGCCATGTCAACATCCATTATCAATCATTGCAATGATTAAAATTAATGTTATCGAAAAAAAGCCCGTGAATATCCGCAAGTAAATGAAAACTGGCCAGTTGTATACTAAGTTTGGACGTATACTGCAATGTGAAAAATTTCCGAAGTGGAATGCTGAACTGGTGAATATTTCCACGACGAGATAACGACCGATTTTATGGTTACTCATAATGGACGTAGGTACAGAGACTGGCAAAATTAACCAAGAAGAGACTGCAGCAAAGATGGGAAAATATCTAACAATAATCATATTAGAACCATCATAACACGGTATTAGGGTCTATCGCTAATCAGTTACACTGTCTACGGGCACAGGATCGTAAACGTGCATAGAGTATAAACATAACGAACGATGGCCACATGTAACTATATCTCTTTGAAATGTCTCTGAACGCCCACAAGAAATGAACATACCAAAATAACATTCTCACGCATCGTTTGAGGGCACGTTATTACCGAAAATGTCAAAATAGAAGTATGGTTTCAAAAATGCTACAATGGATATCGGTGGCGTGTAAATTAGGTAACTCGTAGCCCATTTTTTCTGTGGAGCGGTACGAGAAATTTTATTAAGATGGAAGTCGCAATGCCTCATGGTAAAGAATCTCGAGAAGGAGAAGAATATGAGAATACATTGCTTAGTGTTCCAGACAATGTGTAGAGATCAATGCATGCACACTCGAAGTATGTACTACAGCCAGCAGTCTTAGATCTGAACTCACTTTGTAAAACCACAGCTCCAATAACAGCAAGTTCCTGTACATGGCGATTCATGTGAGGTGAGCGACCCTCATAGCGTATGACGGCGGTAGCTGATGAATTATTAGGACTGCAACGACGCAAAAATTTCCATTGTGACTAAAATGACTTCTGATATTAGCTTCGTGCCGTGTTGTGTAACTGTTGATCCATTTAAAGAATGTAGACTTTAACTTCTGAAACAAGTGTTCCATTGCTGTTGTGTGAAGTAGTCATGTCATTTCGGTTTTTGTGGGTTACCGATGTGCACGTCAGTGAGAGAGAGAGAGAGAGAGAGAGAGAGAGAGAGAGAGAGAGAGAGAGAGAGAGCAAGTCATGTCACTGATAAAAAATTCTTTGGTCTTGTTGAGGCACAGTCTTTCCCCCTGAATAGCCTGATAGTCTGATGCACTCTTAGTTGCAATGTGGTCAATGCGGTAAGTGATGAACGTATTCGGTAGTGCTGTGTTGAGCAGTGATTGTATCTGTTAGATGAAGAATATTGTAAAGGAAAGGAAGGATAAATAAGATGGAAGGATAAATAAGATGGAAGGATAAATAAGATGGAAGGATAAATAAGATGGATATACTGTAAAGTGAAGACAATATAAATTTTCAATAATGTTATGTTTTGAAGAAAAGAAATTTGAGGTAAGACTGTAGTATGGCGCAGCTAGTAGTCGCTACTATCAGCTAGTTAGTTTGCTCAGAGCTGAGAGGATGACCACCTCACTTCCCTGATTCATGTATTAACATAGTAATTAATTTGGTTGTTGGGTTTTGATAGAAATCCTCTGTTAACATTGTACCCTTCTCAAATTATTGTTCACTTAATTAAACATAGTACTGTTCAAACCTGTGTTATGTGTGAAGATTACGCAAAGTATTACTCTGTCTTTTTATATATACACCATGTGATCAGAAGTATCCGGCCACCCCCAGAAACGTAATTTTTCAAATTAGGTGCATTGTGCTGCCACCTACTGCCAGGTCCTCCATATCAGCGACACCACTTATCAATAGACATCGAGAGAGAACAGAAATAGGCGCTCCATGGAACTCATGGACTTCGAACGTGGTCAGGTGATTTGGTGTCACTTGTGTCACACGTCTTCATGAGAGATTTCCACACTCCTAAACATCCATAGATCCACTGTTTCCGATGCGATAGTGAAGTGGAAACGTGAACAGACACGTACAGCAGAAAAGCGTACAGGCCGACCTCCTCTGTTGACTGACAGAGACCGTCGACAGTTGAAGAGAGTCGTAAAGAGTAATAGGCAGACATCTGCCCAGACCACCACACAGAAATTCTAAACTGCGTCACGATCCACTGCATGTAGTATGACAGTTAGGTGGGAGACGAGAAAAATTGAAATTCATGGTCGAGCGGCTGCTCACGAGCCACACATCATGCCGGTATATGCCAAACGACGCCTCACTTGTTGTAAGGAGCGTAAACATTGGGGGATTGAACAGTGGTATACCGTAGTGTGGAGTGTCGAATCACGGTGATCCGATGGCAGGGTGTGAATATGGGGAATGCCGGTGAAGGTCATCTGCTAGCGTGTAGTGCCAACTGTAGAATTCGCATGCAGTGATGATATGGTGTGGTCGCGTTTTTCATAGGGAGGGGGGTGCTTAGCACTCCTTGTTGTTTTGCGTGGCATTATCACAGCACAGGCCTGCATTGACGTTTTAAGCATCTTCTTGCTTCCCACTGTTGCAGAGCAATTCGGGGATGGCGATTTCATCTTTCAACACTATCGAGCACCTGTTCATAATTCACGACCTGTGGCGGAGTTGTTACAAGACAGTAACATCCCTGTAATGGACTGACCTGCACAGAGTCCTGACCTGAATCCTAGAGAACACCTTTGGGATGTTTTGGAACGCCGACTTCGTGCGAGGCCTAGCGACCGATATCGATACCTCTCTTCAGTGCAGCTCGCCGTGAAGAATGGGCTACCATTCACCGAGAAATCTTGCAGCATCTGATTGAACGTATGCCTGCGAGAGTGGAAGCTGTGAACAAGGCCAACAAACATCAAATTGGATTCTCGCGTTACCGATAGAGGGTGCAACGAACTTGCAAACCGCTTTCATCCAGGTGTCCCGATACTTTTGATCACGTAGTGTATATTTCATTCTAGAAACGTTGTCTTGGCATATCGTTTCATAGGAATACTTACTCGCCCCATCCCACTTTTTGTCATTACGCTTTACACATGCAACAGTTCGAATACGTATTTAGAAACAGAAGTCTAGCTTCGCCGCTGCCTCCTTGGTGTTTGCTGTCGTGCTTTCGTGATATCTGCGGCAGTGTTGTCAAGACGCAAGTAAGTGGAAAATTTGATTGGTGCCAGACAACTGTTTTAATTCAGTTGCGCATTTAATATAAAGACAAGTTGCATTCAAATCAGAACAGGTCAGTTCTAATTAGATTTTTGTTAAGTCTAAAGTTGGCATACGAGTTTAAGTTTGATGACGGTTTTTGGGTGCACAAATTTGGTAATACGTAGACTTCTATACATTGGGAGGTAAATTTGAGCGTAATCAGACACAAAAATAAAATATAGTGGGTATGTTACAAGTCTTTCCCTTTCTGCCAGTATAGTTCTTTCGTTCCTTTGGTAATACGTAGTCAGACAGTGTTGGATTTCTCTAAAGCAAGAAATGTCGCTGCGCTAACATCGCTATTTTTGTACTTCTTTTACAGACAGTTCATTTAAAGTTGTGTGTTCGATTTGTGAAATTTTGTGTCGCGTAACGTTTATCGAAAACATTATTACGTAAACAGTGAGCATAATAGTACAAGTTCTGTGTGGATTTCTTTCAGTGTTGATTACATGCGTACCAGGTAGTAAATCTTCGTTTGTTTGGTCAGTGTAGCAATCTTGTTTCTTCAAGAAATAGTGTTTCACCATGTTTGGTACAACAGAAAGCAATATGAAAGTTCGTCGAAGCACAACAGAGGATGTTGCAAAATAAGAGATCGGTACAGAATGAGAGAAACAAGACTGAGTAATTAGCAAATACCAACAGTTTACATGAGACTGCAGGAAATTGCGCTGATCAACGATTATAACAAGTTTAGTTAACATTGATGACACAGAAAAAACGATGATAAAAGAAATTGCAACTTCTGAAACTGAGCTGGTCGGCGATAAAACGGCACTGCCTAGCGAAAACTACAGTCGTGCAAAACTTTGCAGCTGGTAACAGACACATCAGAATCAGGTTTTGCATCAGTGATTTTAGAACGAACACAGAAAACATCACCTTCAGTGAACAATTATATACACTATCTGATCAAAAGTATCCGGACACCCTCGAAAACATACGTTTTTCATATTACGTGCATTACGCTACCTCCTACTGCCAGGTACTCTACATCAGCGATCTCCCTGCTCATTAGACATCGTGAGAGAGCAGAATGCGGCCTCCGTGGCACTCATGGACTTCGAACGTGGTCAGGTGATTTGGTGTCACTTGTGTCATACGTCTTTATGCGAGATTACTAAACATCCGTAGGTCAACTGCCTCCGATGTGATAGTGAAGTGGAAACGTGAAGGTACACGTGCAGTACAAAAGCGTACAGGCCGACCTCCTCTGTTGACTGACAGAGACCGTCGACAATTGAAGAGGCTCGTAATGTGTAATAATCAGACACCTGTCCAGACCAACACACAGGAATTCTAAACTGCATCAGGATCCACTGCAAGTACTATGAGAGTTAAGTGGGAGGGGAGAAAACTGGGAATTCAATGGTCGAGCATCTACTCATAAGACACACATCACGCTGGTACATACCAAACGACGCCTCCCTTGGTGTGAGGAGCGTAAACATTGGACAATTTAACAGTGGCAAACCGTTGTTTGGAGTGACGAATAACGGTACCCAATTGATACGTGTTACAAACCGGACACAATAGGAAAGACCATACCCATTTGCCTTTTTCCTTTTATCACTCGTTTATTACTTCAGAGAAATACACATTTTAAGACAAAATTTAACTACATTAAATATTACTTCCAGTAAAGGTTAACATAAGCAGTGACAAAACTTAGTTCTCTTAAGGGTTTCTGCTGGTAACAGATTTTAAGGACGCAATGTAAGGTTTATATCAATTCAGCTCAAACATGTAGCTAGTGATTGAATCATGACACAGACACTTTAACAATTTCGGCAGCAAATAAATAGCGTGTATTTGTGCTCACAGTAACCAACTAATCAACAGCCTTGCCATTGAATAAGTAGTAGGCCTTTTGGAACGAATTAGCAACACCCAGCAACTTGGGGAGTTAATACCAACAGTCTTTAAATGTCTTGCTCCCCATTAAATAAACAAACACACAGTAATTAAATGAATAACAAATCAAACACTCTACGCTCCACTCAAACTCTTCTGTGGAAGCCAAGCCAAATTGAAGATTCCTTTAACTGACTAGCACTGAAGTCACACTAAAGCTCATCTCTGTGTTCCGAGATACACATGGTGCAAACTTATACAAGACAAGATTTTGAAGGGAGCACATCAGTAAAACCGGTAGTGGAGCTAATTCGTGCCTCTGAAAATTAAAGTACTAGACCGGGGCACAAGGTGGTATACAATGAGGTTGCCATAGTGATGCACTGCGCTCCAAAATATTAATTTAAATGCCCAATTCAAAATTAAGTACACATAAACCAGCATCAATTAACGAGGAGTAACACCAGGTCGCTCGAGGGGATGACAACACTTAACTGAAAAGACGAATGCCGCAGGCGGCAGTAACATCAAACACCTTCTCCGAGATTTAACCAGGAGTCACTTCCCGCTATACAAGTACACATTTAACCAAGCACAAGGAAGGAACCCCAAAGAGAAATTTCAAATAAAACCCCCAAAAAATTTAAAGGACAGGGAACCCCAACTATTTAAATTCAAAAGAATTAGCTCTCCCCAAAGGCAATGTAAACGCTAAGGCCACACATAAGAGGCCACCAAAACTGGTTACCGAAAGTCTTATACATTTGCTCCTCTTCTTCAAAAGAATCACGAGGCTGCTTAACTTCTAATGAACGTCCGGTATGGCTCGTGTAGGGCACACCAGGCAGCATCCAAAGCTAGGCGGTCGCAAGGCACGGCGAACAAAATCAGGAGAGCAGACAGGCAGACAGCCAACACATATCCTCAATGCTGAACCGGTAGACAGCGTACAACCAACTCCACATATACGTGGTTGCTTCCCACCTCGTACCTCGCAGCGTCTCAGCAGGTAGTCCGAGCTAACGTCAACTGCCACTCGCCCGCGAATGCGGAAATCAACAAGGCAAGCAAAGATAAGAAACATCGAAGGATCGATAATGAATATCCAAGAGACCGGCGCGCCAGTAACGAGCGCCACGGCTCAACAATGTGGCGATCCGATAACAGGGTGTGGGTGTGGCGAATGCCCTGTGAGCGTCATCTGCCAGTGTGTGTAGCGCCAACAGTGAAATTCGGAGGCGGTGTTGTTATGGTGTGGTCGTGCTTTTCATGTAGTGGGCTTGCACACCTTGTTGTTTTGCGTGTCACTATCATAGTCCAGGCCAACATTGATGTTATAAGCACCTTCTTACTTCCCACTGTAGAAGAGCAATTCGGGGATATCGATTGCATCTTTCATCGCGCTCGATCACCTGTTTATAAGGCACGGCCTGTGCCGGAGTGGCTACATGAAAATAACATCCCTGTAATGGACTTTCCTGCACAGATTCCTGACCTGAATCCTATAGAACACCTTTAGAATGTTTTGGAACGCCGACTTCGTGCGAGGCCTCAACGACTGACATTGAACCCCTCCTCAGTGCAGCGCTCCATGAAGAATGACGTGCCATTCCCAAGAAACGTTCCATGACCTGGTTGAACGTATGCCTGCGAGAGTGGAAGCTGTCATTGAGGCTAAGGGTGGGCCAAAACCATACTGAAATCGAGCATTCCCGATGGAGGGCGCTACGAACTTCTAAGTCATTTTCGACCAAGTGTCCGGATACTTTTCATCACATAGAGTATACCTACATTGCACGAATCCGACAACTTTTCTATACTCAATTCGTCGGATACTTAAAGGAGCACCAGATGAAATGAGTTAGGAAATCGACATAACCCAAGAATGAAAAGAGTAAGAAAAAAGCAAAGTCACTGGAAGAAGTTAGTAAATCACATAGGGAAGAAATTGGAATTGACCCTCAACGAATAATTTGCAACTAGATTACGTGATCTTGAAACAGAACACGTAAACTACAAATGTTTGTCTAATGACAAGGAGGAATTCTTATGTAAAATCAACACCACAGTTGCGTGTGCGATAGTTAGACAGATAAAATAACAGAGTGAACATCTTAAAACAACGTTGAAAGAAATTAATGAACAAGTGGAAGCTTTGACACTAAATTCTGATGAACATAAAGAACAACAAAGCACATTTAAAGACAAAGTTAATGACTTTACAATGAAACTGGCAAGCGTGTCAACCAGTGAAGAATGAAATTCAAATCACACAGTCCCAGTAGAACTGTCAGACACAGCAGAATATCAGTCATTAATAAATTTTAAAGACAGCCAAGAGAAAAATGATGGAAAACGTATGCGTTATCGGTACACTATTCATGAATAAGTTGAGTGTACTGAAAGAAATGTTAATCACGAGGCCGGAAAAGTCTAATCTGACCGTGTACAGTCATATTCAGAAAGCTTATGTAACCAAACATATTTATGGCGTTTAGGTGAATCCCCACGAGAACAGTATCACACATTGAGACACGATGAATCGCCAGTGGGGTCCAACAGAGAACATTTTGGTTTGCACAGAAACGATAAATTCAATTACTGACCCTTTGTGACACTAGGTAAAGGCAAAGGTTCCAGGAATTGCAGTACCGAAATTCGTCCCCAAGGGAGGCTTGATCAGCTCCTGTATTCTTTATTGCCAAATTGGCCACTTGAAAACAAATTAGAAGTTTTCTTTGGTTATTTGGAAAATAACCTATAGCAAGAATGCGCTCAAGGGTGTGAGATTGTCACAGTGTAAAAGATTTCTATGGAGCGTATTTGTCAGCCTACTGCTCACAGGCCACACAGAATCGAGTAAAACGTAGCATCGTAATGTTACGGAACTTTAGACAGTCTGAACTCGAGCTCTGCAAAATATTTTGAAGAAACGGTACGCAGAAATCAGTACTTATCACATCATACAGTCCGTCGGAAATAATTATCATTTGATTAACAAGGTACCTACACATTTGAGACATTAAATTTTGGTCGACAGATGTAAAAATGAGTTGATCAGGCTGTTTGGTTTTGATAGAAATTCTCTGTTAACATCATTAGTCACTTTATTAATCATAGTAATGTTCAGACCTATGTTATGTGTGAAGATCACGCCAAGTTTTACTCTGTCTTTTTGAAAATATATTTCAGTCTAAAAACCTTAATCCTGCCACATCGTTTCACAGGAATAGTCACTCTTCCCGCCCCACTGTTTGTCATTACGCATTACCACATGCAACAGTTCGAATATGTATTTAGAAATACAAATCTAGCTTAGCGGCTATCTGCTTGTTGTTTTCTGTTGTGTTTTCGAGAAATCTGCTATAATGTTGTCAAGACGCAAGGTAAATGGAAATTTTGGTTAGTCAGGTAATTCCTTCACTACCGTTACTAATTTAATATAACGACAAACTGCATTCTCATCAGTTACAATTGAGTTAAAACTAGGTTTTGTTTACCCTAATGTTAGCATATGAGCATAAGTTGGATACCAGTTTGTGGGACACAATTTTGATAATACTGTACATAGACTTTTAATGAGTGGGAGGTAAATTTATGCTACATTACGGACAGAAACAAAATATAGTGGGGAAGTTACACTGGAATCACTACCCATTCAGGAATTCCACTCGTATCACACCCATAGACAATCTCGTTTGTGTGATACTTTCAGAATCGCATGGTGTACAGCATGTGACGTCACGTAACATGAGTGAGTAAGCAATTAGGATAACTGAATATCTCGTGTAGAGGCTTTACAACGAAACATTAGACGTAGAAGTAGAGTCCGAACGACACTGTGTTTATTCGAGCGGGAGCCAGGATCTTTAAATAACTGTTGTTTAGCTATTCAGTTGCGGTCGGGAATAGTGCCAGGGGACGAACTTCCATTTGTCTGGAAAGTTACACTGGCTTAACTTTATGTTTCATTCTTTTCATATACTCTGCAAACTACGTCACCTGTCCATCGCAGCAATTTCGCAACATGGTGATTTTTGTGGGTGATTTAGACATAACTCTCTATATTTTACTGTGGTTTTATCGGTCTGTTGAGGCCCAAGTTGTTACATGGCATCTTTATGGCCAGTCAATGTCTGATCAAATGCGCCGAGTTTGCCTAACGTTACAGCTTGATCAAGACCCTTTAAAGACGCGTGTATAAATTTCCGTAGGAATTTTTGTTGTTTTTTAAGTCTGTAATCACGCTCGTAAGATCTGAATTGCATAGGTATGAGAGCGTAGCCGAGGCAGAGAATCTGCGCTGCACATCCTAGAGTTAGAGGTTATCTCCGCTCTGCGAAAATGTGTGCCAGATGATATGTTGATCGTAAAGACAGGAGAGGAGACACAGTTGAGCTTTCGTGCTAGATGTGAAAGGTCGAGTTTTGGTTTAGTAGCAGTAAGCATCAAACAACAGAGTCGTTTGTGATTTATACTATAGATTAATAGAAGGCTTACTGAGGAGACAAAAAGAATTTACCTTGCTAAAATTAAACTCTTTCTGAAAAATATTACAGGTAACGGGTAAATCTACTTTATTGGTGGCAGCTGTTTAATAATGCAGGATTCTTAATTCGTCACATATCCATTTTTTTATGCGTGTCATTTGTTGTTATGAGTTATCAATAATTGTGAGAGAAATGGGTTTAAGAATAAGATACTGCAATTTTGTGTAACGAAAGATTTTACATATGAAGTTTAATTATTGAAGTGTAATTCTTGGATTATAGTTACCTGATTTCACAGAATGTTTAACTGTAGGTCAAACGGTATGAAATTGCTACTGAACTCATTTGACTCAGAGTCATTGTCCACACAGAAAGAGCCAGTTGACTTCCAATTCGCTTAAAACTATTATCAACAATTATGAGCCAAGAATGATAGCTACATTTTTAGAGATCGCATTGCACCCTTGCGTATCTAATTACATAGATTTTACCACTCTGTTAAAGAGACGCGCCGTATCTACGAGAACAGCTTGTACGGTGTAATTCATTGCGACACAGGTATGGCCAAGGAGTGTACAAAACAGGTCCTTGCATAGATTAAATTTCACAGGGACGAACTTTACGCTCAAAGTAATCAGTTTTTCATCAAAGTTCATCGTCACAATTTGTGATAACAACAGGTATCAGAAAGAGGCAGAATTCTCGTAGTTATATACCTCTATAAATTCTCCCAGCTTAAATTCGTCACCAACAGTTAGCGTTCGTAAGTTACCAGCATTAAGGTCTAGTATGCTCACCATTCAAAACAGGTAACACGTAAGCTTAGCAACTGGCAGACAATTAACATTAAAAACACGATCAGTCGCACACATCCTCCTTCAGCAAAAGTAAATATATAAACTTCACTTGGCGGCATTCCTTCCTGGTTCGGACGTCGGGGAATTTCTTCACTTTTTTTTTCAAGTAGTCAGATAACGAGCACTCCGCTCGATCGCTATTTGCTTGTAGTTTTGATTCACTGTCGAGCTATTTTCAAATCGTCAATGTTTTGCTACAGCTCATTGGGACTATTTCTTAAATTACTTAATTTATTTTCAATATTTTCCTTTGCTTTTCCAGTTAACACGCCACCCAAAGCAGTAAATAGCCAGTCGAGAAACAATAATTCTCAGCCAGACAATATGCTAAATGCAAGTACAACAATACCTTAATGTCTGACGAGGCACGTATTAATGCTACAGAGATTATTACGGACACAGTGCTTGAGGAAGGTACTTCCCTCCCAGACAGAGATGTTACGGCGGATATGGACAAAACACGGAATTCAGAAGGTATTTTTGTTAACTTGAATACTTGTTTTGATGATGGGACGTCTCGAGACTTAAAGTTTTAGATTCGGCGCAGTCTGACAGATTGACGTCACAGACAACGCAATTTTTTCCGGACAACGCAGTATACAATAAAAGGTAGTGTCATAGGTCATAAGCTGTTCCCTATCTATATAAACGATTTAGGAAACAATCTAAGCAGCTGTCTTAGCCTGTTCGCAGATGGTTGTGTCGGTTATCGAATAGTGAAGTCACCAGAAGATCAAAACAAATTGCAAAGCGATCTAGAAAAGAAATCAGTATGGTGCAAAACTTGGCAGATGAACCTAAATAACGAAAAGTGTGGGGTCGTTAACATGAGTGCCAAAAGGAATACGTGAAACTTCAGTTACAGAATAAATCAGTCAAATCTAAAGGCCGTAAATTCAACTAAATACCTAGGAGTTGCAATGACGAACTATTTAAATTGGAAGGAACAAATAGAAAAGGTGGCGGGGAAGGCTACGGATAGACAGCGTTTTATTGGCAGGACACTTGGAAAACGTGAGATCTGTCAAAATGACTGCCTACACTAGGCTGGTCCGTCATCTTTAAGAATACTGCTTCGCGGTGTGGGATCCATACCTGATAGGACTGACGGAGTACGTCGAGTATGTTCAAAGAAGGGCAGCACGTTTTGCATTATCGCGAAATAGCGGAGAGAGTTTCACTGAAATGATGTAATATTTGGTGTGGACATTATTAAAACAAAGACCTTTTCCGTTGCGGCAGAATCTTCTCACGAAGTTTTAATCACCAGTTTTCTTCTCCGAATGCGAAAATATTGTGTTGAAGCCGACCTACAAAGAGAGAAACAATCGTCATACTAAAATAACGGAAATCAGAGGTCGCACGGAGAGACATAGGTTTTAAATGTTTAGAGCTTTTTAAGGGAAGACAGATAACCGTAAGCATACAGCACAAACAAGAAACAAGTAGGTTGCGCATACATCTAACTGACATTGAACATCATTTCACACAAGAACAATATATACGTGATTGTAGCGAGAGCTATCAAGAACGCGATAATATTTCGTGCAAGAATAACTTTCTGGCCGACTTTGACGTGAAAGAGACCTTGAAAGTGGACGAGAACATTCAAACAACGTACTTTAGCCGACAAATTTAATGTCGTCACAAGGCATGACGGATCTGACTACAAACATTTTTTATCGGTTAGAAAGTTTAAAGTTCTTCACGATGGCATCAATGATTTACAACCCTCAGAATGAATCCAATAGTTTAGCTTTTCTTTACCACGATCTTGGTTAGTGATACACAATTTAGAATTCATTTAGGCCTAGTGTTTTGGAAGGTGAAGTAGTTATGCAAATTCGACCCGTAGCAACATAATGCTTGTCTTCGAGGAGATACAAAATGCATATCTCGCAGCGTAGTGGTAAGAGGCGATACAGCCTGGAGTTAAAATTCAAACTCATCAGTTTGCCAAAGTTTGGAAATTCACAATCGGCTACCTTAACGGTGTTCTTCGAGTACATGGTATAACACAACCAACATTTCACAGAACCAGACAGTCAATCTGCTTTAATCCAGCTTTGTATTTCTAAACTTCCAAGATCTTAATGTGTTTCTTTGCTGACAGGGCGTAGAAGGAACGTATCAGTGCATTCGGTGACGTTTCACATTTGCTTGAGATTCAGGATTCTAGCCATGCGTACAAAAAACAGAAAATTTTTTGAGAACACCGCAGTTACGGTAACGACTGGGATAGGGTACAATTCACATCATTCAATGACAACAAAAGCAGAAGAAACGTAAATAAAGAACGCTACCAAAAACACTGTCAGAGACACGACATTTTCAATAGAGCAGGACAGTACGATCGGCGAAAAAATCTTGACATTTATCATAACAACCAGCACTTTCATAATTCTAGGGGCAAAATGAACACTACTTTATTGCAGTAGTTTTGGATATCATTACGTACTAAGGAATAGCAATTTGCATGTGCACAGGCAGCAACAATAGGATCACAACTATCGTGACAAATGACAGCAAGGCCAAAGTTTTCGATAAATTCACAGATATGGTAGTAAGAGAAATGAAAAGTATTTGGAGAACAAAAAAAATTGTGTGGAGAACATAAGGGACATGTTACAAGAAAAAGAGGAACCTCAAAAATAAATTTATCATCCAGTCATCAGTAAACAAAAAGGAAAACATACTTCAAAGGCAGTTTTATATTCAGGCTCTCTAGTTTCCGTAATTATTGATGCAGTATTCAATAAATATACTACAAATGAAACTTCCGTACTTTAGCATTGCACAGGAAAAAGTTGGAGGAGCTGTTTCAGGGAAAGCTGTCGTTGGAAAAACGCAAACAGATTTACGGTTTACTGTTTAATAGCACACTTTCTTAGCTAACTTTTGAATCGTTCCACTTCTAGCGACAGAGTGCTCTTGCCAAGGATTTCTTAAACAAACAAATAGAATTATTGGAGTTCGAAATTTCACGTATTTCGCTTCAAAACACCGACACACAGATTACACTGCATATTAAGAAGAGTTATTGAGTGAGGGACAGGTAATTAACAGGCTACAGTTTTTCACATCAACAAAGACCATGAACTGGTACACGATATTCTTCACTGACGCAGATTTTCCCATTATTAATGAAAATAAAGAGTCAAATTAAGACATTTCTCGAACAATACTGAAAAAAATTGACAAGTGTGACGCTGCGATAGACTGGGATAGGAAACAATTACGTTACGGAGACATTCCCGGAACTATGTGCAGATTTCTTTATGAATATAAAGTGGGGCAAACACAATACTTTTGTTTCTAGGTTTACAATATTCCATCCATTTACAAAGTAAAACAATAAACTGAATCTACGTTCCAACAACGTGTAACTGAAACAGCAGCTAGCACTTGTAACTGTCCGTTACACGTTGTTGCATAAAAGGATGGTTTTCTGAGACTAGTTTCAGGTTCGAGACTAATTAATGGCATCATAGTTATAGAAACAGACAGACAGCTAGCACTAGGTGAGTTGTTCCAAAAGTTTCATGGAGTCATCGCACTTTCCTCACATGATTTAAAATCAGTATTCTGGAAGACCGAATTTTACCTGAACTGTCGCATATATACAAGTTCTTGTGTTTCGGAATTTGTTATCAATTTTGAAAATAAATTTCGGTCTTAACATTTAATCTGCAGCTTTCATCACCGGTTTGAAATCCTTTTAGCCAATGCATTTAAAGGAGTGAACCACTACTTATGTCGACGACACACTTATTGTTGAGGAAAGCTGGTTACACGATAACAGCGTCTTGAACTCATCATTCGAAATGTTCTGAAATCATGGAATTTGTAAAGGAATTATATAATTTTTTATGAATATATAGACAATAGTTCAACTATTCTACTACCAGAGATTAATGCGTAAAGCATTTCCTGAACAAAAGAAGCTTTACGCTCTTCGTTTATTAGTTTTAGAATAAGTTACCTTTCGCTGTTATCCTCTCCTAGTGTTAAGACGTATTGTGCCTTTTATTACTGATAAAATTGGATTAAATTATGAAAGTGATTTTGAAGCAGACCGATTTCGTCTTTTGTGATACCATGGGTCCCAGCTGGTGAAATTATGGAAAATTATTAGTATTATTTTAATTTTATGCACAGAATTTAGATGGATGCGACGATCTTCACGGCGACGATGCTAAACAGTAGAGGTACGTGAATGTGTTCATCTTTTTTCTTTCGTGGCCACTACCGTCAATTTCAGTATATTTGCCGCGACATTCAGAACCTGCAGTCTTTCTGGTCATTTAATTTCGAAGTCCACGCATTTTCGTTCTAAGATGAATTAATGCAATTTACTATAATTCGTTTTACCCGTGCCACGGGGGATCAACGCACTCAATATGTACGTGCCTCTATCCCGTTCGTTATAATCGCATACATTTGAGTGTGTGCAAGCAGAACTATATTGAAGACTCATTTCCTACATAGTATTAACGCTGCTTTATTTTTTTTTTTGACTACTCATTCTCGAATGTACGTGCCCTTTTATTTGATGTCAGTCGGCCGTATTCTTTAATTGCATTGTTTCTAATATTCAGTGGCTTAGTTTCTACAATTGATCTTTGCCTGTGTCGCAACAGCGCTTCACGCAAAATGTTTATTTCGCTACATCCACAATAACTTTTATTTCAAAATTTTGACGACCGACTGAATTAAGATTTTTTTAACAATAACAACAGCAAAACATAGTAATATAAGAGGACGCTTTACAAATGGCGACCGAATGCCATGACGCTTATTAATTTTCAGAAAAATTTAGTACAAATTTTAAGTGGAAATATTTAAGTAATTTTTCTCATCCATTATTGCGACTATAACGAATTGTTTCTGTTACATGTTACGCTGACTGCGAATGAGATTACCAAATTTACTAAAGTAATCAGTCCATAAAATTCACATATATCCACAAAATAAATTTTTTTTTAAAAAAAGGAGAAACTTCTGGAACATAAAATATTTAACTGACTACTAAGAAAACGACCGGCAAAAGAAAATACTTAAGATACGAGCAATAACACTACTACGCTTTTAGTTGACCTTAAATGTGTGACTGAATATCATGTTTCCAACACCCACAGCGTAGCGCGCATTTTTTTCAAAATTTAAATTTTTTTAGATGATTTGTAGATTGCTGTTACTAAAATCTACGTGAATGCGTCACAAGATGTCGGATCATTTTCATAGATTCCGCGCGTAAAAGTCATTTATCAGTGTACTGTTTTACCGGATACATATTTTACTACATTGAACTACGCGAAAGAGCACGACGTCATCTGTGATTAGTTTACTTGTAGGGTTTACGATTACAAACCAAAACGATGGATAATTCGTTACATGAGGAATCAGTTGATCAACCTATACCTGACAGAGAGATAGAAAACATTGCAGATACAGATACCGCAGTCGCAGTGACTAGTGGTACTCAGTCGCAAGCGACAGGTGAAAATATGTCAACTCTAGAAACTGTTCCGGATTCCGCAGATGTACCAGGTCCAGCAGAGCCAGGCATTATGCAGATGTTAAGAATAATAACAACACAGATTGGGAATGTAACAGTCCAAATGAATACACAGATAGAAAGTGTCACAGCACAGATAGGGAATGTAACAGCCGAAATGAATGCACAGGCCGAAAATGTCATATCGCAGATAGAAAATGTCACAGTACAGATAGGGAATGTAACAGACCTAATGAACCAACTAGACAATGATATAAAAAGCCTTACTGAAATGCACAATAACCTGACGACACAACTAAAAAGAGAGGTAGCGGAGCAGGTAATAGAAATGGTGCGTGAAGAATCGGGATATTGATAATTTGAAAACCACAGTTAAGGATGTGCCAAATCAGATAAGTAAGTTAACTGGAAATTTCCATGCCATGAGTGTACAGCAAACCGAGCTCAATACAAAAATACAGGAAGCTGTAAATCAAATTGAGCACTTGACAAAACAGCAGAAACAGCAATTCGAGGCTTTTTTAGAAGAAAAAAAAACACACATAAATCGTACTCTAGAAATAGAGCTACAAAAAGCAATAAGTAACACAATGGGGCAAGTATACACTATACAAAACACATCAGTAGTTAAACTGCAAACTGACATAGACAAGATACAGAAAACTTTGACACTGGACTTATCAGGTTGGAAGAATCAAATAATCGAGCAACTAAACAGGAAACTTGGTACAATGAAAGAACGAAACCAACATGCAGCAGAAGAACTTGACAACATTACCACAGGTAAGAGCGATAGTGCGGTCAGTGAATATCCTACCCTGAATGTACATGTGTATTCACCAAACTATGAGGTGTACGGAAACCAACGACACCGTGACAAAAGAAGGGAACAACAGATAACTGAACCCATTTGTCATCAGTTTTGTTAGAAGAGAGCCTTATAAAACACCGTCATCTTCAAGTGTTTTTCCCGGAAAAATTCCGTGCATCCGGTAATTTTTATAAAGTCATTCAAAAATGTACTGCCTAAGACGTGGTCGGAACAGCAAAAGATACAATATGTTACGGGTTATATCCATGGCGATAGAGCGTCATGGTCGATGGAAATGTCAGGAACTTGTCGGACATTAGAACAGTTTGAAAACGCATTTCTTACAAACTATTGGTCATATGGTGTGCAAGAGAGATTAAGAAAAGCCTTATTCAACCTTGAACCATATAATCCAAAATTTGTGTCACTCCGATAGTACTTCGAGTAATATTTCAATATAAAAACATTATGGGATGAACCAGTGTCACACACGGACGTCCTACACATTCTGAAAGTTAAACTACCGCTAAGTATTCGGGAAAAGCTAGTCAAGTGCCCGAAAGCAATTTGGAGTATTTTCTATCTGTCTTGGATTCTATTGCCTTAATTAAAGAAGACGCAAGACAAATTCACAACTATCAAAATAATTTCTGTAGCAGCGGTGGCAACCAGCCTCGGCAGCGCCAGCCGCAGTACCGAGTCAACAATGTAGCGTGCGCGGCTGAGTCACGACCGGGTTTTGTCGATTCCGTCGCAGCAGCGCAAACGCCAGGCCCGAATTCGGGAGGCAATTTCAATAACAACTATAATGAAATTTTTAATCCAGGATTTAAAAGAAAAAGAAAAAAACGGGACACAAACTACTCTGGCTATTCCGGTAACTGGAAGCGAACCTGGAATACTAACGATAACGGAAATAAGTGGGATAACGCTCACAGTAATTTTCAGCCTCAATTTAGCAACAACACGGCTAAGCCACGAAATTTGCAGTGGCAGTACCGGATTAGCGATCAACACTCTCAGACTGAAGCTCAAAGCTACATTACGCCTATAAACTCAGGGAAAATTCATGGTCGCAATGTGAAATGGAATAATAACACTTCGTGCGTGAATATTATTGAAGTGACGAACGAAACATCTACAGACAGTAATAACTGGGCGTTAAACTAAACGTGGCCTCATTATGCTCCCCAATGCTGAATATGAATAGTCGTGGGGGCGATCCATCCTACCATGGTAACAACTTGCTAAGATATCACGATGAAACGGACATGTGTGATTTGTTAACCAATGAGGGAGAACCACAGTTGTATGAGGAGGATGGCATAATGCAAGATAGCATACAGGCTGTAGTAGCACAAATCCCCATTCATACTCTTGTGGATACTGGCGCAAAAATTAGTGTTATGTCGAAGGCATTGTTTAAAGAGATTGACAGCCTCAAAGCTTTACCGACCTATCCAGTGCAGAACTGCAGTATATTAGGAGCCATAGGGGGAAAATCTAAATTAATTAAGGTACAAACCATGGTCGAAATCCAAACCGAATATATTTCTTTCCTGGCAATTTTTCTAGTAGTGGAAAGACTGACGGAACGGTGTATCTTTGGCATGGATTTCTTAAGGGAAATATGTGCAAAAATTGACCTAAAAACTAGGGAGTGTTATCTGCTTATAACTGGGAAGAAATGTACTGTAGATTTGATAAAAGTCGAAAGTAGCCTTGTCAAGCTATACACATCCAAAATTTAAAAGTCAACAACTCTCGACTCCATGACTAGAACAAAATGTGGTGTCAGCAAGAAGAGCAGCACGAATTTGTGGATAAAATATCAGAATGCACAGGAATCTCTCAGCATCAAAAGGACGACCTCAGAAGTGTATTTTTACGTTATGTACGTGTGTTCGACATGAAACCTGGAGTTAATAGAACGTATCAATATCGCATGGATGTCCGGCCCTACGACAAGTTCTGCAGAAACACTAATTCCGTACCGTGGTCACAAAGAGAGGCAGTGGCCCAGGAGATTAGGATGCTTGATGGAATGTTATAGAGAGCTCCTTATCGCCGTATTGCAGTCCATTGCTTGCAGTAAAGAAAGCCGACTAATCGGTGAGACCTGTTCTCGATGCCAGGGAAATCAATAACATTATTTTTCCAGTAACCACCCGACCCGAAAACCTAGAAGAACAATTACAGCAGCGGTTCCACGGAGTACCATTTTTAACTAGTGTCTACCTCCGTAGTTCGTACTGGCAAATTCTCCATCACCTGAAAGTAGGATATACGAAGCATTCATATTTGCAGGCAGGTCCAACCTGTATTGCGTTGTGCCCTTCTGGTTAAACGTGAGTGCTGGTGTTTTCATCACTGCACTCGACACCGTGTTAGGGTCTGACCTCTTAGACAAACTCACAGTATATGTAGACGACATCTTAATAACAACACCTACTTGGGATGAACATATAGAACTTTTAGACAGGATGTTACAGAGATTTTCAGCAGCTGGTGTTACAGCAAACCTTAAGATATCTAAATTTGTAGAAAAGACATCAAATTTCAGGGTCTTATTTTCGCCCGCTGGGATAAAGCTTGACCCTGAGAAACTATTACCGATAAAAAATTTCCCAGCCCCTTGCACAGAGCGACAGCTAAAGGCATTCCTAAGTTTGCGTTCGTTTCTCCGCCAATTCGTTCCGAACCAATTGCTCAATAGCCCTGCATAATTGGACCCATTAAAGAAGGAAGAACAGTGGAACTGGACGCAACAGTGCTAAGCTGATTTTGATAGCATAAAACATGCTTTGGTAAACTCCAATATTTTAGGACATCCTGACATGAGCAAAGATTTTCAAATAGCGGCAGATGCTTCATTTTCGGGATTAGAAGCCTGTCTGTTTCTGTCGGATGGAGGTGGGGGCAAAGACAATGTTAAAGTTATTGGTTTTGTTAGCCGAACGCTATCAGAATGTGAACGCAGATATTCCACCACAGAGTTAGAAACCCTTTCTGTTGTGTGGGCATTCAAGAAATTTAATTATTATCTATTTGGCGAACATATACGACTCTACAATGACCACCAGGCCTTAAGATTTTTACTCACATGCAAGTTATTATATAATCGCCTTGCGCGGTGGAGTTTGTTTTTGCAGTCTTATGATTTAGAAATTATATATGTGAAGGGCAAAGACAACCTAACAGCCGGTGCACTGTCACGGTTACCCGAGGATTACCCGAGTTTGAAGAGTCTTACAACAAAACACAGAATATATGGTTATGCTCATAAAAGACAGTAAATTTTGAAAATTTGTCTAACAACATGGCGAAATTCCAGGAAGAATATGAGCGGTGGAAGAAAGTCAGATTTCAAGTAGGCCTAAACCATAACCCACCTGCACCTGTACGACAGCATTTCAAGTTGTATAAAGATGTGTTATTCTATAAGAGAAACCTAAGCAGCGGTGTGTGGTGCGTTTGAGTACCCGAAGTGCGTGTGAAATGTTTAATTTGGCATACTCATTTCACTTGGGGACACTGTGGTGCCCGCAAGTGCTGTAAAAAGTTGAATGTGTACTGCTATTTTCCTAATATGCTTCGACGCACACAACAAATTTTGAAAACTTGTATTGTTTGTCAAGACGCTAAGCCTGTCAATCTGAACTACGAAACTGAGTTACATCATATTTTACCAAAAAACCTTCTAGAGCTAGTATGCATAGATGCTATGGGTCCTTTACCCTCTAGATGAGGAGGGGTGAGATATATAATTGGTGTAAATTATGTATTTTCGAAATATGTCAAACTGTATGTCGCAAAAACAACCGCAGCTAAGCCTGTTATTAGACGTACGGTAAATGACTACTTTCAGTCTGTTGGGAAACGGCAGGCGATCTTATCAGATAATGCAACCAATTTAGCATGCCATGCTTCGAAACAATTTCTAAAAGAGCAGCAGGCGAAACAAATTTTCATATCCAAATATAGCCCGCAATCCAACACGGTAGAAGGGTTTCTCGTGAATTTAACAGGTTTATGAGGACGTATGTAGCCAACAAACAGTGTAAATGGATTGAATACTTAAACGTTTTTGAACAAGTGGTAACTAATCTTCCGATTTACGAAACATCATTTAAACCGTTGGAATTAATACATAATAAGAAAGAAAACAATGAATGGGTTAACCCCATCCCATCTGTTCCGAGCCTACCTGGAGATTTAAATGAAAAGGTAAGACAGGTATTGATCTCTATTACAGAACAAGCTCAAATTTGTAAGAAACATTTTGATAAAAAGCCACATGGTGTTACCATATTTGTGCTTAGAGGAAAAGTATTACTTACGACCCCATGTGAAATCTTCTCTGTCAGCCAAGTAAAACTCTAAGTGGCAAATAAGATATACTGGTCCGTATATTATTCTACATATTCCGCAGGAGGGATGTTATTTACTTGTGTATCCTCGCAATGGTAAAACCAAAGAACTCTATGTGCACTGAGACATGAGGAAATTCCACCATGTTTAAGTATCATACTTCATATCTATCTATGCACATTAGTGAAATAAGTAAACTATGGTAAAAAGAAGAAATACGATTAGGTTGAAGTAGGTATATCTTCCTATGCAGCTATGTGAATCAGAGCATTTCACAACTTCTGTTTACATTTGTCAGTGATTGTGGACTCAATACACTAGAAAGCTAGGACATACACATCAATTGATGACTAGCAATGTTAACATAGGATGTACTTGGAAGGTAGCCTGAACAGTTGGTATTTTAAGTTTATGTACAAAGGATTGTGGAGCGAACAATTAGAACAGACCTCGGAACAAAGTAGATATAAGGTTCTTTTTTTGCCACTTGTGTTTCAAGAATATAAGGCACAGGGCTAGTTACAGAAAATATTGGACCCCCTAAGTTACATAAGTATACAGTCACGCAAGTTCATGCCATGTTGCAGAGAGATGATTTCTTTTTAGACGTGTCCACACCACTGGGTTTTATCTATGAACATCTCGAGCAAAACAATATAACATTTTTTTATGCTCCGATGATGATACGATTTCTGGCTGCTAATGGAAGTATAGTGTGTTATACACCACACGCACGACAACCTGATCTCTATTTATGTATGAATTTTAGTATAGTGATTTATTTATCTATATGTTTTTTCTTTCTTTCTACTTGTTCATGCGTACCATGCGTTGTTACGAACTTGGGTGACATAAAGATGAAATTCTTCCCCCCACAGTAACTCACGGGTAGTAAATGAAAAGAATTTGCCTCATATGCAGACAGTTTCTATAACCACTTTTTGTGCATTCATTTTCTGTAGTGTCATTTCAATGTGTATGTGCGTCTATACTGCGACCCTAAGTTAGGGAAGTGCTGTTGTTCACGGAAACGTGATCTCTTATGCCCTGCGAGATGTCAGATAGTACCGTGATTGCGAACTGTAGCACTAGAGGCACGTATGTTTTGTGAACACATTCACCTACCAACTTCTATAACGAAATATTTTGAGCAATATGTACCCCGATAAAGTTTTGAAAGAGACTACAGGAGCAAATAACGAACGTGGGCATAAACTACTAAAATCCATCCATTTGTCTCATAAGCTATATTTTTTTCCTTTATTTTGGGAAAGAAAGAAAATTAATGGGATGGTGTGTAGTTACCCAACGACAGTGAGTTATTCAGTGTCAGTGACATGTGAGATATAAGCATAGGCATCAGTGAGAATACTATTATACCACAAGCTTTCTCCTTCGAAATAAAGAAGACTTGGTAAATCGAGAAAGCCTGTTACGGCATGAGTTTTTGTGCAAAGTATAGGACAGTGTGTGGCAGGAAGGCTAAATAATAAAATGCAGTACTTACCTTCGTGCAGTGACCGCAGGAGGTGCCTTGTGGTCCCTTCTCGCAGCAAAGATGTACGTCGAGTGGAAGCAGATGCAGTAGTTTCGTAAACGTTACGAACGCTGCACAAAAAAATTCACAGAAATGTAATGATAGGCGCGCGTGACATCGCTATCCGGTGGTGTTTGCCCGATTACTGGACTCCGAATGGCGCGTAGCGTGCCGCCGGACTCATTGTTGCACGTGCGGTTGCTTGTAACTGACACATTATTGAGACAACGTGACGCTGGTGGCCAATTTGAATAGGAAGCAAAAATCTACGTTCAAATGGACGCTCACCATACTACAAAGAGGTGCAGAGTCTCGATTTCCTGACCTTCTAAATAAAGTCTTACAACTCCAGCTCATGATCTACATCGCACATTACAAAACACAATATAAAAAACGACACACATGTTCATTGAACAGTACCCATGTTTGTGTATATGTTTATGCTAAGATAGAATAAGTACTAATATCAGTGAATTTCATTTGTTACATGTTTATCTTCCCCATGATGAGACAACTATGAAACCCGGAAAGGACATTATCAAATAGATCCTGGTATAAAAGAAGGAGGAAGTGGAGAGCGTAAGCAACTATAAGGAAAAATTTCTCCCACTTACTACTCCAGATAACCTTGCAGCCGTACAGCCTGGATCGATACTAAAATATACGACATTCTTGTAAAACTTCATTGTTGTCAGCAAAAATGTACCTGCAGAATCATAGAAAGAACTTGTGAAATGTAATGCTACTGTCAACGTGCGATTGAAGATGTTTTTTGTACGTAGGAACAATGACACTGTGAATCGTCGTAAATAACTGAAATATAAATTTGATCTAAAAGACGATGTAAGGTAATATCCATGTATTTGATCTAAAAGACGATGTAACGTAATGTCAATGTATTTGATCTAAAAGACGATGTAATGTAATATCCATGTGAAACTTCCTGGCAGATTAAAACTGTGTGCCCGACCGAGACTCGAACTCGGGACCTTTGCCTTTCGCGGGCAAGTGCTCTACCAACTGAGCTACCGAAGCACGACTCACGTCCGGTACTCACAGCTTTACTTCTGCCAGTACCTCGTCTCCTACCTTCCAAACTTTACAGAAGTTGTTGTGAAAGAATAAGTTTTGTACATCCGTCTTAGATACCAATACTACGTAAGAGAAAATCCTTTTAGATGTACTATGGAATCAGGAAATGTTTTTACATACTTTGTCAGACCTCTTACTTCGCCAAGATTGGAAAATGCTTCCGACGTGTTACTCACCAAAGATAAACTCTGTCAGAAAGCTACAACATCTAGCATTTCACATTTCGTTCAGTCAATTCCCATCATTTCTCTTAAATTACTTCACATAACAGCTGTGGACCTGTATGGATTCATTCCTACGAGCAGACTATGTTTTCGTGTCTTTTTATAGCATGCTCCTTCAGATCCAACTGAAAGAAAAATAAAAGAAATACGAAAACTATGTCGACTGTTTTGTGACAAAAAAGCTCAAAGAAATGTTTAGATATATTCACATCTTTCAGGAAATCATAAACACTTTATCTAGTGATTCCCCTTTACTCTCTCCACATTTGGTACTGAAAATAAACAACCACCTGACAAAATCGAAGAAAATAAAAATTTTTCAAAGTCACATTGTTTAAGATTCCCAAGTCATAGAAATAACTCTTAAAAATATAAAACAGACAGTAGACAAGTGGTTATGGCTGCAGAACGGGAGATGTAACAATAAAGAATTCAGGGTGAGTCAATCATGAAAATCAAGAAACCAGTTTCAGAAAGTGTTTTGGGTCTACAATGGACCATTCCTTATTCACCGAATATTTCATCCATATGCGATTGAAGTGGAAACATTGTGTACGAAAAAAAACCGTGATCTACACCACATTTCCAATATAAAAATTTTCTTACAATAACTGTTGGGATTTTTTCTGTTAGTCAGTAGACATTTCTTGGCATATTATTGTAGTCGTGTGATGAGGGCCTCCCGTTGGGTAGACCGCTTGCCTAGTGCCAGTCTTTCAATTTGACGCCATTTCAGCGACTTGCGCGTCGATGGGGATGAAATGATGATGATTAGGACAACAGAACACCCAGTCACTGAGCGGAGGAAATCTCCAACCCAGCCGGGAATCGAACCCGGGCTCTTAGGTTTGACAGTCTGTCGCGCTGACCACTCAGCTACCTGGGGCGGACATTCATGTAGTGAAACATGTGAATTTCTCATTAACATGTTTATTGTTGTATATACGTAGAAGTTAAATCATGAGCCGTTTCATCCTATGAATGCATAGATCACAATTTTTTCCTCACATAAGACAGAAGAGACTGACAATTCCAATGTATTTCTTTCATTTCATGCATTTACTTTACTAGTACAGATGTAAATTATAAAGTCACTAATAACAACAATTTTTAGCGGTATGTGTCACCCAAAGATTCTAGCAAAACTACATTGCAAAAAGGAAGCAGATCCTTTAGTAGAGTAGAAATGTGTAATGGCGCAAAACAACTATTTTTGGGTGGTAACAACGGGTACTGCATAAAGTAACAGATTTTTTCTAACAGTCTGACGCACTGAATTATGCAGCAGTTGGACGATATTTGGCAAATGTTGTATATTCGCAGTTGTGGAAAGGGAACAGAATTTTTGGTTGGCTTTAACATTCTCTGTTACTAACTGAAAGTGGTTTCTTATTTACAGCGTTGAGCCCCCAACATAATAATTCTTAGTAAGAACTATGAGAACAATGTCATTTAATACTTATTTTGTGTAATATTTAGTATGTGATGAAAGTAATTTTCACTTCTTGATTATTATAGGATGACTTGATGCAGCTGGTTATTTTGTGGGTTTATGTATTCTGCATTTGAGGAGACTTGTTTTAAGATTCAGGAGATATGTAGTGAGTTTAGTCACTGTTAGATATTACGTGATGACTTGTTTGAAGCAGATACTTTCAGCTACTGCAGTTTAGTGATTTTTATCTTATGAATGGAAATGAGATGTGTTGGTAAATTTTCTACATCATTTGATACCCTGGAAAGATAATGATTTGGTCTTTAAGCATTTTTCTGTGTGGCTAGTAGTTTTTATGAGAGATGACATTTCTGTTCACATGTGTGAGTTGACAACTGTTTGGTACTGCTTGTCGTAATATCATTCCTTTTCACTTAATGTTATTAACATTGTTTATTTTTCAGTTCAGTTTAACAGATTAGTAACCACTTAGCGCCACTATCCCTTATTTATGTACAGTTGTAAGGAATTTTCATTTATCTTGGTAGCACTTTATCCTTCTTGCATTTGGGATATGGTAAGCCTTTTTTTTAAAATGGTAATGGTTAGTTATCATGTGCTTAGAATAAGCATCTGTGACCACATTATCACTTTCATTGTAATTTGTGAATGAGTTACGACTGATTCTGTAATGTATTTAATTTATTTTGATAGTTGCAACATACATTTTGTGCAGAAACCTTTATTCCCTTTATTCATCCATGTTACTTGTAAATAGTTGCTCGAGCTAGTAATTTTTGCAGGAAATAGTATAATGTCTACTGATTACTATACACTGCAAGTAAAACAACCTTAAGTAAGTATTTACTTTTGTAAATGTATTTTGACACATATATTATGCAAATGCTACGATATTTATACTCAATTCATATGTTGTATCCATACAATGATCTATTCAACTTTTATTACACATAATACTGTGTAACACTAATGCAAAAAATTTCATTTATATGTTAGTAGCAAAATTTTCGATAATGTTGCAACATTAGCTATGTATTGTGGACTGGTGTTGAATGCCACGAGCAAACTCAACCTTTTATTGGAACTTACTTTAGGTATGTGTTTGTGTAACTATATGGTAACACAAGCATATCAGTTTTCATTCCAGGTTATTTATTTACTTGTTTGAAATAATGTTTGTCTATTATGTATTATGCTAAAACGGAACATTCATGGAGATATTTAGGCATACTCTTCTGCGCTATGAGACACTTAGCCAACAAAAGAATTTTCTTTTTACAACAACAGTGTGTTAGGTCACTCCAGCTGCAACTGTGCAATCATGCCACAGACATTGGTGAACTAATTCCACGTTTCCACGTTGCTACTGAACTTTACAGTAATAATGTAGGAGATGCTGGCTATGAGTGGTCAGTGGAATATTTATGGACTGATACCGCATCCTCTGAATCTGCTCTCAGCCTCCTGACAAATAAACCAACACAGTGATGCAAGTCATACAATGTTTATGTTCTGAGTCTTTGAGAAAACGAGTTTCTTCTAGACACACTTAGTCCAGTTTCCTTTAGTGATGTTCTAGGTTTCCTCAAGTTCACGAAGTTTTTCTAACATAAAATTTACAAAGGCAACATAATTTTGCTATAGTTTAAAAAGTGTGACATTTTATTACAGATTTGTCTTCATCTTTGTGACACAACAAAGTTCTGAACATTGAACTCACATATTATGTGAAGAGTAAAACAGTCAACCAATTACTCCCAGTGATAGTACCACAGTTGTTCCCTTACTGATGCTTTGAGCACACTGATGTTTACAGGGCTGTTGGTGCTCCTGTTCGCAACTATTTAAACCAGTTTCTCATAGATTGTTTGTACACCTGATCATTATAATTTAAAGCTATCTGTCAAAGACTATTAGTGCGCCTCTGTACAAAAGCAGAAAAAGTTTGTAAATAGTGTAAATTGTGTTATCTTTTATGCTGTTAAACTTATCATTTCTGTATTTCTACATATATACTTCGTGTTTTAACTTGGTTAGTCAATTTGGCAGTCTTATCTTCGTTAGTTACAAATCTCTGGAGAATTCTTCCCAGACAGGCCCAGTGTGAATTAAAGGAGTGTGTGAAAAGTTTCGTAGGAATTCTTTATGTTTTGGATGTTTGGAACCGCACTCCTATGGTCTGAAGTGCTTAGACATGCGCCCATGAAGCAGCGGCAGCCTTGCACTCCACAGATATGAATTAAAGGTGATCATTGCTCTGCGAAGATGCACACCAGATTCGTGTGGAGATTGGGAGGAGAGGAGAGGAGACGATGTTGACTTTGGTGTTCAGTGTGAACAGTTGAGGTTTCGTTTAGTAGCAGTTACCAGCAAACAATTTAGAAGTTTTGGAATCATACTATGTATTAATGGAAGATTTATTACCAGAGAAAAACAACTGATTTTTACATTGCTGAAACCACACTCTTTGACATTAATGGATTTATATAACGAACAAGACTGTTTTATCTGTGGCAGAGGTTTCATAATGCAGCACAGAGATCACGAATATTTTTGGATTATCGTTTTTTGTCAGGATTTAACGATCATGGTGAGAGAAATGTGTTTAGGAATTAGATATTGCAGTTTTGTTTGAAGAAAGATTATACATATGAAATTTAATTTTTGTACTTCTAGGATTGTAGTTATGTGATTTCACAGAATGTTTAACTGTTCCTGAAGATTCATTAAACGTTATTAAGTCAAATGATTGGAAATTGCTCCACATTGAAAGAGTATCTTAATTTCCAAATTATTTGAAACCATTATCAACAGTTATGGAGCATGAATGATAGCAACGTTTTTAGATAACTCATTGCATCCCTGCATATCTCAGTAGCTAGATATTAGAGCTCTGTTATCGAGTCCAACTGTAGATGTAAGACTAGTTTGCACAGTGTAGAGATACAAGAAATATATTTATTAATCAGAAGCATCGAAACATTAGTAAAAATATCGATCATAATCCATTGATATTATAGTGTCGATGTACGAACAGTGTTGTTGCCTTTCCTCATCCTGTCAGACAACCTTTATTCTGTGATCAACATACCTTTTCTTTGGTAGTCCTTGGAAAAGTCATATATTTTCACAGGAAATTTCCGTCAAACAGGTTTACCAAAATGAAGATAAATTAAATTCTTCAAGTATAACATTGGTATGTGATAGCTGACTTGTTTATAAGATAATTATTTTGATTGTTGTAAACAATTGTTTTAACTTCTATGCAGTCGATTCTTGAGGTATGTACAACACATTATTGTCTGTCTCCTTCTGTATAAACTTTGATTCATTCTCTTGATTCCTAATGTTTGAAAATTTCTAGTTAGTAAATCCTATGCCTCTATGATGAAATTAAGTGCAAAACTCCATATCTCGTCTAAATGTCTGAAACTAGTTATTCGTATTTGTTTTTTCAGCTGGGCTGTTTGATTAAGTCCATCTGGTGAAGAATGTGTATATAGGTGACTTGTTGGGTTTGACACTTCAGTTTCAGTTCATTGTTAGCCCAGTGTAGTGTAATCTTCTAAGCTAGTTAAATGAAGTGCAGATCGTGAAAGTGATGTGTGCAAATACTTGGCAAAAATCCGTAGAAATAATGCAAAGTGTAACATTTGTAGCATAATTTGGAAGACACTGGCGACTATGTCCAACAGGTATGTGATCACACTGCTAGTAACTCTCAATGATCAAAAGAAAAATAAATAAAATAAAATAAAATTGTGTCTCTGTTCTGCGACTCAGCAGAAATATTTATGTGTACTTGTCAACAATTTAAGCTGCTAAGCACGGTGCAAATACCTTTAGAAAGGGGACTATGTCAAAATTGTACAACCAAAAGTCTATGTTTTATGAGCTTGATAGTTGGTGTGACTTTAGTCATAACATAGAAACAGTTTTCAAAAGCTTTCAACGTCATTGGTGAATAAAGGAAATCACTGTTGTCCAAAATACTGGAACTGATGATATTTCACTTGTTAGCCTAAATCACATTATGTGGGCAAGGAAGTGTAACGTTTGCTATTGCAAATGAGTAAAATTGACCTTCTGTGGGAAGATAAATGATTTTCTAAGAATTTAAAGTAAACATTGTTAAATTTGAACACAACTTCAGATTCTGAGAGCTTAGACCTGTGTTTAATTTGATAGTTATTTGTTGTCTAAAATATGGCAAAGAGGTAAAAATTTTAGTTTTAAAACAATAATTGATAATTCTAAAAGGAAATATGAAAATCAAAATTTTATCTTACTATACTTGTGCCTGATTTTAAGCATATAATTAGGTCTGAGTCGTGGATCAAACTTGTAAACACAAAATTATGAACTAGTTGTTGCCATTCGCTATATAGAGGAAAGTGGTTAGAAACAGTGGTGTTAATCTGATCACTTTTGCTATTGATTGGTCTTTGGGGTGTATATGGACATATGAAAATATATTTTTGGTCTAGGAGAATCAGAAACAGAGTCTATCTCATTTCAAATGATTTCGTCAGTACAAAAACAAAAATATTCAGTTAAATGGAGTTTTTATTTTGATTTCCATGTAACAATTGTTATATCTGTGATTACAGTATTTTAACATTAAATTGATGCACTTGTTTTATATTTTTTGTACGTGGCAGTCACTGATATCATATTTGAAAAAGATATCTCGGAATCTGCAAGTCACACTCAGACAAGAGCTTTCAACAACATTTTCTTGATCTAAAAATTACCCCTCATCAGTGAAAATAAACTTGTTTAAGCTCCCTTGTTTTTCAACCTGACATCAAGGTAATATTTGCATTCCAAATAAAACATGTTATACACATACAGTCTAAATGGTTGCTTTTTTCCATATATCTTAATAACAGCCTTAATCTCCTTCCTTAATAACACTGCCAAATGGTATTTAGTTTCCATTAGAATAGTGGCCATCTTTTGTAAGAAAGCACACAAATTAAGCAAAACACTACTATACATATCCGTTTAGCTGAAATACAAGACTGATTAAAGTACATTGAAACTGAACTCTTGGTTTGTGAGATCGAATTGCAATTATTTACCACATCCTTAAAGTAAAGTAATACATTTTGGTAGATTGGTGCCTACAGATAAAATTATTATTTCAGACATAAGAAAATAAAATTAAAAAATACTCTTTATGGTGTATAAAAAGTTGGCATGTTGAAAGTATCAGTAAGTAATGTGCATTATATAAGGAATATCGTTATTGTGTGGAAAAAATATCAAATGGTCAATAAATTGAAATATCAAATTATTGTAATATCAGCTGGTCTGTGTCACCTAAATGAGATACTGGCAAATAAAAGTACACAAAGTGGCTAATAAACTAATGCTAGAAATTTGTGGTCAGCAAGATACAGAACCGAATATTGTTCCTATAAATTTACATTCTACATGAGAGAACGTTAGATGTCAGAAGTTTGAATGTGGTATGGAAGGCATAATATCTGAAAAAGTAAGTACAGAGCCCGAACCTGGACATGGTGGGGTGCAGCAAGATGGAAAGCAGATAAGGATTCCACATGAGATGAATTAGGGTAATATCAACAGCAGCAGAAAATGGTGTAACACAACTTGGAATAACATGAATAAGAAGGCAGGCAGGGAATGAGTAACTGTAAGCAGTTAAGTGGTGCGGTTCTTCCCCTTGATATTGACCAAAAACCAACTTGAACACCAATATTTCATGTACGCAGATTTAATGTGTAGGATACGAAGTAGTAGGGATAGTCTATGAGAGAAATGGACGAGTAATTCAGTGTGCAATGGTACCTGGCCGTGTAAAAGTCGTAACAAGTAGTAGATAAGGCAGCTTAAGAACGACTTATGGGAAACTGTCGTCGTCCTCGGAGGGAATATAGGTGAGTGTAGTTTTAATTCTGATGACGATAGTGGAGCTAGTCATAGAACACTCTAGTATGTTATTGAAATTTACGCTGCTTGAAAACCGAGAAGATTTTATCCATTCATGCCCGCGTGAAAGACTCCGGGGAAAGAAATAAATTGAAATCTGCTGTAACGGTCTGTTAGAGAGTGCACTATTCAAAAATCAGAAGAGGAGGTGATATACTTTTAAAACTTGAAAAGGTAACGATACCTCTAAAAAGCCAATCGTAGAAACTGCACAGGTCCCAGGAAGATAAGGGCGAAGAAATCTTGGTTTACGAGATGAATAATTTAATTTATCGACGAAAGAAGGGAACACAGAAATGTTGAGTGAAAGGCAGGAAGACAGAAATGTAAGTCAAATAGAAAGTTGAAGGAAGCGAAGGGGAGATGGGTGCAGTAAAATGTGAAGCAAATGAAGAAGTAATGGTCGTGGTAAGGACTCATTAAAAGCTAAAAAGTTGCTATGACCCTCTCTGAAAGTAAAAGAAAGGGCTGCAATATAAAGAGTAGAATGTGAACTTGGCTGATGGAGTGATAGAAGAACAAATGACAGTAGATAACACAGACCTAGTGAATGAAATATTGTTAGAATTTAACACAGCTTTCTGAAACTTGCGATCAAATAGGACAGAAAGGACGGGTAACATTCCTTCGGAATTGGTGGAGCCACCCAACGGCTGTTCAAGCTGGTGTGTATGAGGGCGTGCTGAAATTGATACCTCTAAATTTTTATTTGAAAACTGAAGATTTTTAAATGAAGCAAAGATATTAACATTCTACGCCTTTATTCATCATGTCCACATGTTTATTTCTCAATACCCTGGCATGAACACATTCCTCAGAAGAGAGCCTTGTTTGTTGATACAGTCACTGAAGAATGTTTGACTTTATTGACGGAGCCACATCCTTACCTTCGCTTGCACCGTTTCATCACTGAAGTCCTCGAAGGTGTTTTTCAAGTTTTGGAAACAGTTGAAAATTGTATAGTGACAAGTTACGACTCTGTGGAGTATGATCAACGACAGTGAGCCCAAGGCGTCGGATTGTTGCAGATGTCGCAGCGCTAGCATGTGGTCTGACGTTTTCAGGCAGAGAGAGAACCTTCTCCATGTGTGGACGAACTCTTGCATTTTGAAAATCGAATACGGCACGCTGTTCCTCACGCAATGACATATTTACGTTACAAATCGCCATCTTACACAGTACAGTTCGGATTACTCTAGCGACAGAGCGTTTCAGATACGTGGACATGAAGAATAAAGGTGTAGAATGATAAAAATGTTTGTCCTATTTAATAAGCTTTAAGAATTTTCACATTAAAAATTTGGAGACATTACCTTTCAGCCAGCCCTTCTAGAATCTATGTGACTGGAGACATACCATTTCCTGAAAAATATGATACATAGAATCCCATGGACAAAAAGTGCAGATAAATGCAAGAACTATGGCAAAATCAGTTTAACGGCTCATACATCCGAGGTGCTTTCAAGATTAATGCACAGAAGAATCGAAAAGAAATTTTCCAATCGTTTAGAAGATGACATTTTACCGTTTGGAAAGGCAAAGGGACCTGAGAGGCTGTTCTGAGGTTGCAACTGATAATGGAAGCAAGCGTGACAAAAACTCAACAGATATCCATATATCTTTAGTGGACTCAGAATAAGAATTTGGTAGTATAAGATACTGATTTTTCTGCATTAAATCGGTAGAATTGGTAATTATTTATGTAGTTGTTCAAAAAGAAGAGCCCCCCTGACTAAAAATCAGAAGGGCAAGTTCATGTACCATTTCACGTCTGAGGACTGCTGGTTGGAAATTTGATATAATCCTTCGTTACTGCACTATACGAAGGCCTACGCCATTCAATGATTCACGATAAGATATATGCAAACGCTTCCATAAAGTCAGGCGAGAAATTGTGTATCAGACTATTGTAAGAAAAAATGGCTCTGAGCACTTTGGGACTTAACATCTATGGTCATCAGTCCCCTAGAACTTAGAACTACGTAAACCTAACTAACCTAAGGACATCACACAACACCCAGTCATCATGAGGCAGAGAAAAGACTATTGTAAGCTCTTGGCTTTTTGTATACAACTGAGTCTTGTGTTTCTAATAGAGTCGGCTAACAGATGTGCCAACAACGTTCGGTGATTTTAATTGCATTTATTTCACAAATTACGCACTATCTGTCAAGTGAAGCTAAAGATTTACGCTGGCAAAAGTAAGGCGACAGCCACTTGGTGATTAAAACTTCTTCAGCAGAAAGGAATAATGTTGTGAAACACACAAAACAACTTTTAAGTGAACTACGGAAGAATGAATGTGTAATGGAACCTTACATTTAATATCTTGGCTGGTTCATTAATATCAATGGAAGCAGTCAACTTACGTTCTCAATCATTTTCCTGCTTTCTCTGTATCATGAGATATCACAATACAGATAATGGCGGAAAGTGATTCAGAACGGAAGTTGACTGTTTCCATGGTGGTACACCTAGTAGTACCAAAACCTGAGTTGTATGGACTCTTTAAGATTTCTTCGAGCTTATCAGGTTATTCGCGACTTTCACGTAACAGTTTTAATGTGACTGTAATTATCTTTGGCCAGCTGTACCTCACCCACCGCTTCCTGAAACGGTGACCTGAATCGGTAAGTATTTGTTTAATATCATTTCGAGCGTTCAAGAAACTATCGATCACAAGAACACGTGGCATACTAACACGAAATCATCACACAACCCACTGTCACAGTCTTATATCAATCACAGATTCATTTTTTTTATCTCTCTCATCAAATTTTGGGCAGGACCGGAGGCCGCTTTAACGTTGTGACAACTGGAAGTCAGACCTCACGTGCCAAAATTATATTAATATGTATAGGCGACACTGATGATAGTGGACGGAATAGTTACAATAGTGGGGCAGTTGGCTTATACATTCACACAAAATTGACATGCCCCAAGATGCCTGTGTCACATATTAGAAGGAAAATGTAAGAACTTAGAATGTATTATTTTCTTCAAGCTAACACTTCCACTCATTAAAAATTTCCAGACGCGCCTGGTAGCCACACGGTCTCTGGCGTCTTGTCGTGTGGTTCGCTCGGCTCCCCCTCCCCCTCGGCGAAGGTTCGAGTCCTCCATCGGGCCGACATTTTAAATGACAATAACTATGTAGGCTAATATTCAAGCCGCTTTGACGAGCTCTTTTTGTAGCCCGCCACCCATTATGTATACTTCAGAAGACCAAATGTTTAATTATCATGGTCTTGGTGATAGCCACATACTACTATAGTTGTTGAGTACAGGGAGAGATGTCGCCATTCATCAGTGAGAGATGAAGGTGTAACAACGAAAGCTCACGGTATCTCAAGCCTCACTGCAGCGTCTGTATTAGGCTTAACTGCATGTGTTGATGAGTGAAGTTGGCCTAGGCTGCTAGAGGATTGAAAACTGTCTAGTGTTCTTCGTGGTGACGTCGATGTGAAAACTGATCTGCTGTTGTCGAAAACCGGATAGAGCACGTTCACCAAAGACTGAGCATGTATGTGCTTACAGGTTACATTTCAGTAATCATCAGATCGACGTGTAAATCTGGAGTAAATGCACTGTTGGTTGATTCAGGTAAACATGAGTTGGGCTCACCATTAGTTATATCTCGTGAAAACATAAAGCAGAGGATACTTCAGTCGAAGTGCTGTCTTCAAATCTCTATCGCTACAGGATCGTGTATGCCACGAGGCAGAGCTGCAGATGTAATATACGTTCCCAGGACAGTGAAATGAGTTAATGGTCTGTTTTCCTTAACAGGGTTTGCTTCGTAGCACAATACTATTGTATACTTTACTATTTAGGCTGTAAGCACTATGGGACTACATATCTGAGGTCATCAGTCCCCTAGACTTAGAACTACTCAAACCTAACTGACCTAAGGACGTCATAGACATCCATGCACTAGGCAGGATTCGAACCTGCAACCGTAGTAGGATCACTGTTCCGGGCTTAAACGCCTAGAACCGCTCGGCCACAGCGGCCGGCTATACTTTTCTATACAGGGTGTTACAAAAATGTACGGCCAAACTTTCAGGAAACATTCCTCACACACAAAGAAAGAAAATATGTTATGTGGACATGTGTCCGGAAACGCTTACTTTCCATGTTAGAGCTCATTTTATTACTTCTCTTCAAATCACATTAATCATAGAATGGAAACACACAGCAACAAAACGTACCACCGCGACTTCAAATAGTTTGTTACAGGAAATGTTCAAAATGTCCTCCGTTAGCGAGGATACATGCATCCACCCTCCGTCGCATGGAATCCCTGATGCGCCGATGCACCCCTGGAGAATGGCGTATTGTATCACAGCCGTCCACCATACGAGCACGAAGAGTCTCTACATTTGGTACCGCCGTTGCGTAGACAAGAGCTTCCAACTACCCCTATAAATGAAAGTCAAGATGGTTGAGGTCAGGAGAGCGTGGAGGCCATGGAATTGGTCCGCCTCTACAAATCAAAAATGGTTCAAATGGATCTGAGCACTATGGGACTTAACTTCTAAGGTCATCAGTCCCCTAGAACTTAGAACTACTTAAACCTAACTAACCTAAGGACATCACACACATCCATGCCCGAGGCAGGATTCGAACCTGCGACCGTATCGGTCGCGCGGTTCCAGACTGTAGCGCCTCTACAAATCCATCGGTCACCGAATCTGTTGTTGAGAAGCGTACGAACATTTCGACTGAAATGTGCAGGAGCTCCTTCGTGCATGAACCACATGTTGTGTCGTACTTGTAAAGGCACATGTTCTAGCAGTACAGGTAGAGTATCCCGTATAAAATCATGATAACGTGGTCCATTGAGCGTAGGTGGAAGAACATGGGGCCCAATCAAGACATCACCAACAATGCCTGCCCAAACGTTCACAGGAAATCTGTGTTGATGACGTGATTGCACAATTGCATGTGGATTCTCGTCAGCCCACACATGTTGATTGTGTAAATTTACAATTTGATCACGTTGGAATGAAGCCTCATCCGTAAAGAGAACATTTGCACTGAATAGAGGATTGACACATTATTGGATGAACCATTCGCAGAAGTGTACCCGTGGATGCCAATCAGCTGCTGATAGTGCCTGCACACGCTGTACATGGTACGGAAACAACTGTTGCCCCAGTAGCACTCTCCATACAGTGACGTGGACAACGTTACCCTGTAGAGCAGCAACTTCTGTGACGCTGACATTAGGATTATCGTCAACTGCATGAAGAATTTCCTCGTCCATTGCAGGTGTCCTCGTCGTTCTAGGTCTTCCTCAGTCGCGAGTCATTGGCTGGAATGTTCCGTGCTCCCTATGACTCCCGATCTGTTGCTTCGAACGTCTTCCTGTCGCGACACCTTCGTTCTGGAAATCTGTCTCGATAAAAACGTACCGCGCCACAGCTATTGCCCCGTGCTAATCCATACATCAAATGGGCATCTGCCAACTCTGCATTTGTAAACATTGCACTGACTGCAAAACCACGTTCGTGATGAACACTAACCTGTTGATGGTACGTACTGATGTGTTTGATGCTAGTACTGTAGAGCAATGAGTCGCATGTCAACACAAGCACCGAAGTCAACATTACCTTCCTTCAATTGGGCCAACTGGCGGTGAATCGAGGAAGTACAGTACATACTGACGAAACTAAAATGAGCTCTAACATGGAAATTAAGCGTTTCCGGACTCATGTCCACATAACATCCTTTCTTTATTTGTGTGTGAGGAATGTTTCCTGAAAGTTTGGCAGCACCATTTTGTAACGTCCTGTATACAGCATAAAATTTCATTATTAGCATTCGCTTTTTAGCAAAATACAGTTCCATTTCAGCCTTCATGCGTCTAATGATTCATACAAAGAGGAGCACAGGAATTAACTATTATTTCTCTCGTAATTAATACGACTCTTGTATTAGATGTAACTGGAAACCTACAGACAGGCACTCTTCAGGCGCGTGTGAATAGAAGGGTCGTCAGATGCTACTGATAAATTAAGTATCCTCTGCCACATGCTGTGCAGCATACGAGGGGAGCACTGACCTTGATCTCCTAATGTAGGGGGCGAACCACCGCCATATGTGCCATAAGATGTCATGCTTTCAGAAACGATCAAGAGTTTTGAAGTTCAAACGATGATGTTTGTGGTCAATACGTTTCTATGTATTCGTGCACTTCTCCTGCTTGGTAACTATTCCTTCTATCTCTAAGATTCGAACCATGTACGTTGAGGGCCACCTCAGTGATACGCGTTAGTTACCTTGATTATGGAGGCTGTTACTGTATAATGCAGATGGCCATAAATCAGCATAAATTAACAATGAAAGTCACCCGGCACAGTTTACGATGATGAGGAGAATATTCATGGATTTGATAGGAGGAGTGATGGGCTAGCAGGCGGGGTTAAGACAAGTTGTCGTTTTTACTACAAGTAGCCATTGACGTAATTCTTGCAGTGTTCGGGCCATCTTTCAAAAAAATGGCTCTGAGCACTATGGGACTTAAAATCTGAGGTCATCAGTCCGCTAGAACTTAGAACTACTTAAACCTAACTAACCTAAGGACATCACACACGTCCATGCCCGAGGCAGGATTCGAACCTGCTACCGTAGCGGTCACGCGGTTCCAGACTTAAGCGCCTAGAAACGCTCGTGGCCATGTTTCGGTTTCCCCGTAGATGTAGTAGTAAGCAGCCATTTGATTCTGCTACATACTTATACTGCACTCACACAAAAAGGTAATAATGTTCTTCTTCAGTGCTGTTATTTCATAGCATAGTAAGAGGTAGAAATCAGAAAAATTTTACTAAGCCCCACTCGCCTTCACTCCGGCAAATTCGCCATGCCACTGAGAGAGGTGTAAGCGGGTAGCAAGCCAGTAAGTTGCATGTGGGTCAGGTCGACAACACTATCTCACGGGTAAGGATACGTATTCAGTAAAAAGGAGACTGCGACAAAAAACCAGCAGACATGAGAGAAGCACATTCGTTAGCTCGTAAGACATGTTGGAAGGAACTGTATCTCTTTCATCAGAGCACTTTGAGAGGGACCGATACAGCGGTTAAGAACCTGTTAAGAGAATATAACAGTAGAATACGGACACATTCGATCATCAGGTGCCAAACCTTGTGTGATAACCTCACGCTATCGCCCTTTAAATACGGCAGCTCTCCAAATCTGGTCAGTAGATTATCATTGGGATCAATGGCATTTACAGTAATAGCACTCGATTTCATGATAGCGATATTGCAGTGAACCTATGTCCTACATGCTCTCGCATAGTCTGTGAACTAGACGGAGATGTACTCAACATGATGGCCCTCACCTGATGAACTTCACGCGGCTCGCCACCTAACATCTGCTGATGGAGACACAGTCTAGCGACAACACCACACCGCAGAGTGTGGCAATGAACCCACTGACGTAGTTTCTTCAATTTCCTGAGATTAGCATTGTAGCGCCGTGAGCGAGAATATCAACCAGAATTACCGCTTGAGACTACCAGAAGACCGTGCTGAGGGTGCGACTTTGAAGAGAGGTTGTGTGGTGCCACTCCATGGATTGCCGTTTTATTTGCAGTTCGAGGTGATGAATGCATGTGTCATCGTCTGCGGCGTGGTTCGGCCAACAGTTGTCACGATCAGCATCGTGGGGCGCTAGCAATTCCACACCGATGTCTTTCTTTGCTGTTGACGATCTTGTGTTAGGGGATGTAGAACCCGGTTCACACATACTTTGAGTACTCCAGCTGATGGAAGAGTGTACCAACACTGCCTAAAGATACGACCAGTTCAGCAGCGAAGTGTCTGATTGTGGTCTACCTTGAATGAGAGCGTGCGCATGTTTCATCATTGACGGCCTCATAGCTGTGTTTACTTCCACATCTCTTCCAACATATGACAGATTTCACCAGTATGTCACTTCCTTCGCTAGGTTGGCTATTACTGGTGGATCTCCCATTATCATGAAAATTGCTTCCCTAGGGATCTAGAGCAGTTTCATTGATGATACTACGTCTAACGTCTATCTCACATCCGTGTGGCGTCTCAGTGCATTGGCTGCTTTCAGACAACGCCGCATAATGTGAAGACAGTAAAAGTAAACCAAACAATACCGTTACGGCTCTTTATTCTATCTGTAATCCATTCGCACTTTATCACGGCTTAAATCTAAATTAACGAGCATTACGTTTTTCAGATTACATCTCCCAACATTCCTCAATTATCTATGACCTTAAATACATCACTATGCGTATATTTACTGATATATGTATTACTCTTGTCATCCTTTCTCATCCTAATACATTTACACTATACAGTTTCTACTTTACAGCAGAAATCCTTATCATGTTTCTGGCTTATACTTACGAAATTACGCGAACTTTTCGGGTACTTAATGTTTCCCACGCCTCAGAAGGCAAACTCTGCACTTGCTGGAATAGTGATCTTTTTTGTAGGAAACATAACGTACTATAGGGGCTGATTTCCTTCGTAAACTGGAGTTAACGGTTCGGCGCATGACACCTTACTGAACACTGCAGTGCCATGCGAGCTCGACATTAAGGGAAACAAGTAGGAGAAGATGAAAGTGAAAGATTCAGTATATCCCACGAGCGAAAGTAAAAACGTTTTTGCTGCTACTTACACAACCTGATGTCCCTGTTGAATGACTGCTAGCAACCTTATGCCATCGGCAAGCTGTGTATCTTCTTGGTCGTTGTTGATCCATCGTTCCCGAAACTTACCCCGATTCTGTCACCAAATTATAACGACGTAGAAAGGACACGTTGATGTGCCCAAGTCTTCTGCTTGCGTTACACGAGGTGTAATCAATAAGTAACGGAGATTGTTTTTCTGAAAGAATCTATATTTATTCCTCAGCATCATATTAATCCTCCCCCCCCCCCTCCCACCCCAGATATAATACAGTACCACGAGCGCTTTTTCCAGTCGCGGTAAAACTGCGGGAACTCACTTTTCTTTCTGGTTGTCATCTCCTTCCGCGATTGTGTTTTTATATCGTCAGTGGTGGGAGAGCGATGTCCTCTCATTTTTCTCTTCAGCCTCAGGAACAGAAAACGTCTCATGGGTTATATTTGGGGAATATGGTGGCTGAGGAGACATAACCGTTTTGTTTTTTGCCAAAAACTCACGACCAGGCGTTGAGGTGTGGGTGAGAGCACACAGTGGGTGTGCCACAATTCTGCTCTTTTCTTCGGATTGCTTCAAGCTAACGAGCATAACTTCCAAGTAGTATTCCTTATTGATTGTACGAACGTAACGCAGAATCTCATGGTGCACTGTCCCACTGTAATCCTTTGCCATTGCAATCTTGGTTCTTCAGACTGTTTCCATTGCGACTGTTTGGCCTCGACGCCATACCTGTGTACCCATGTTTCGTCACCTGTTGTAGCCTTCTTTAGAAGATGTGGACCGTTGTCGCCTTCATTCAGCCGTCTGCGCGACATCGATTTTGGTGAAAATTCAACAATTTCGGAAAAAAATTTATGCTTCACACTACAGGCCCCGAACATAAGAAAAAATTAGTTCAAGCGAGCCAAAGTGTATGCCTAATTCAACGTCAGCCACTCCCACGACGGTTCAGCGATCTTACAGAACCATTTATTTCTTCGACATTTATGTCAGTAATTCAAGTGCTAGGAGGTCTAGGGCAGTCGTCGTCCTCATCGTCTTCTCGACCCTCTTTGAAACTTTTATGATACCATTCAGAAACTCTTGTCTTAGTAGATTCGCCAAAAGCCACAGTCATGATTTCCAGTACGGTGCTGCACTTTATTCCAGTTTTCAAGAAAAATTTAACCCAAATCCTTTGATCATTCTTCTTCCAAAGTAATAATTCGCCGAGCACACGAAAACACGTGTAGCCTCTACGACTGTGAGCAAGAGACTGTGGATTCAAAACGTCTGAAAAAGGAAACATACATCAGGAACATATGTGGCAACAAGATAGAAAAATTGAAAATGAGGTGTATAAAACGAGCAAAATTACAAAAGTACCGTTACTTTGGTTTGGGGACTGACGTGACGTGTGGGAAAGCTGAAGACAACACTTCTTCATTAACCTATTCAGTACAACCTGCCTTTCAGGTAGGACTTCCTCCCAGGATGTTGTCTGCTAGCCAAGAAATCCAATTAAAAGCACATACATAGGACAGAAGCACTTTATCGAAGCACTAAACTACTAGCAGGCTACCGTCAGCTACTGATGCGCCACGAAACTGATATAGGCATGCGTATTCAAATACAGAGATATAGGAACAGGCAGAATGCGGCTCTGCGGTCGGCAACGCCATATAAGACAACAAGTGTCTGATGCAGATGTTACATCGGTTACTCCTGCTGCAGTGGCACGTTATCAATATTTAACTGAGACTGAACGTGGTGTTACAGCCGGCATACAGGCGATGGGACACAGCATCTGCGAGGCAGCAATGAAGTGAGGATTTTCCCGTTCGACCGTTCCACGAGTGTACCGTGAGTATCAGGAATCCGGTAAAACATCAAATCTCCGACATCACTGCGGCTGGGAAAATATCCTGCAAGATCGAAACCAACGATGACTGAAGAAAACAATTCAACGTGACAGAAGTGCTACCCTTCCGAAAATTGCAGCATATGTCAGTGCAGGACCATCAACAAGTGTCAGCGTGCGAGCAATTCAACGAAACAGCTTCGATATGGGCTTTCGGAGCCGAAGACCCACTCGTGTATCCTTGATGACTGCACGCGTCACCTGATCCCATCAACACCGACATTGGACAGCTGATGACTAGAAACATGTTGCCTGGTCGCACGAAACTCGTTTCAAACTGTACCGAGCGGTCGGACATGTAAGCGTATGGAGACAACCGCATGAATCCATCAATCTTACATGTCAGCAGGGGACAGTTCAAGCTGGTGGAAGCTCTGAAACGGTGTGGGGCGTGTGCAGTTGCAGTGATATGGGACTCCTGGTATGTCTCGATACGACTCTGACTGTTGACACGTACGTAAGCATCCTGTCTGATCACCTGCATCCATTCATGCCCATTGTGCTTGGACAAGCCGACACATCATACTTTCAGAATTCCTACAGAGTGACTCCAGGAACGCTCTTCTAAGTTTAAACACTTCCTCTGGCCACCAAAGTCCCCAGACATTAACAGTATTGAGCATATCTGGGATGCCTTGAGGCATGGTGTTCAGAAGAGATCTCCAGCCACTCGAACTCTTACGGATTGATGGACAGCCCTGCCGGATTGATGGTGTCAGTTCCCTCCAACACTACTTCAGACATTACTTGAGTCCATGCCACGTCATGTTGCTGCTCTTCTGGGTGCTCTCGGGGGCCCTGTACGATGTTAGGTAGGTGTACCAGTTTCTTTCGCTCCTCAGAGTCGTTTTCATCTGCACTGTCTTAAGTAGCGAAAGTAGAATTATAATCATCCTGTATTTTGGATTCTCATTAAGTAATAAAATTCGGAAGTATTCCAGTAAGGTAGACTCTGAAGTGGAAGTTAACTGAGATTAAATTAGTCTCGTCAGATACTGACGCACCTGCACATATTCTGTTCGTTTCATATCCATCTTTTAATTTCAGGTTTTCCTTCTTCTCTTCACTATGTTGCTCAACAACGTCTAAAAGGCTAATTTATGGTGATATGAAGAACAACTGTATTGTGGGTACATCTGGTCGAAATCAAAAAGACAAAGCAGTAATTTATTGTCAAGTCTCCGACTGAAACCGCAGCTACAGCCTGTCAGAAGAGTCAGTGTTTTTTGCTGGAATTTCGATTGCTTTATCATTCGTACCTTAAATACTTCGAATGGTTCAATGTCGGCCCCCATCACCCCCCCCCCCCCTACCAGTCTTTTCAAGTTCATCTAATTACAATGCGTCAGGCCTTATGCCCTGTATCCTATATGTTTGTACGCCCACGATCTCGTTGTTCCTCAGTCCCAAGTTAAGTACCTTTACATGCTGTAGAAATGATCCAATGACATATCCCTTCTTTAAGTGGTTTCCAATAAAAAACAATCCTCGCCTTATGTGTTAAGGTGTTCTACATTTTGTATGTCATCTGCTCGCTTCATATATAACACGTCCACTCACTAAAAATTTCCAGACGCGCCTGGTAGCCGCACGGTCTCACGCCTCTTGTCGTGTGGTTCGCGCGGCTCCCCCTCCCCCTCGGCGAAGGTTCGAGTCCTCCATCGGGCACAGCTGTGTGTGTTATCCTTAGCGTAAGTTAGTTTAAGTTAGGTTAAGTAGTGTTTAGGGACCGATGACCTCAGCAGTTTGGTCCCATAGAACGTACCACAAATTTCCAATTTCGAAAAGTTTCCATTTACGTGTTCACCTGTCTTACTGTTCCACACTGTGGTGTGCAGCAGCCGTACGCTTTCATGAATTTATTCCTCACGTTCTTATTATTATGTCTTTTAGTGAAAATGCTTATATACTTGCTTGTTTCGGTCATCCACTGCAATGTAGCTTCTGCAAGATGGAGGGTGTTATTTTAAGTCATAGAGTTCGATTGAGGATTCGATCATTTCCGCGGAGATCGAGAAATCAGTAGAGCTCCGTTACCATTGAGAATCTCAACTTTTTGAGGACGACGTACAACTGCTGATCGTGGTTACTCGAAAGAGGTCTGTTGGCTTAACACTACTCAGCTTTAGAAGTTCCAGTCAATGAAATCCCAGGCGCTTGTTAATATGATTACACACTACATGCCACACGTTACATTGTTTCGTCCTTATTTACAGTTTTCACTGTAACTGTCATTCATGTTTCTTCTGTATTTCTCACATGGTTTGGAGATGGGTACACTCAGTCAGTTAAGTCCAAAGGGTGACACCCTCAGACGCCATGTGGGAGATTGGGAGTCAGATGATTTTCCTCCGTAAACAGCGAAGGCTATTGTAGTGAAGACCATTATTGTGATGGCACCTAGATACGAGGTGACTGTCACGATGTCTAGTTGCAGGTATCTGCCGCTATACAGCTAAATATATTGACACATTTGTTCTGCGCTAATGCGCCACTTCCATACAGCTACTGCTCATCCAGAGAGCTGCATAAACCGTTATCCAATACATTGTTCTGGAAGGTAACGTCTCCAACGGGTAGAACTTCGGCACGTTTGTCAGGTAGTTAGAGTTGCGAATATTTTAGATTCAGGGCTTTCGCCACTGTTATTTTCGCTGCAAGCTGAGATGTTTGTCCTGGGACGTCGCAATTCGTCCTGTTTACTAGCAACCTGTTGCTCATAGCTATAACCGTTCTGTCCCCTACGACGGCACTTGCTCGTAGCAATTTGTGATAGTAGATTATGCCCGCTGAGTCGCTCTCCCCTGAGTATGAGGTAGCGTGGTGAGGACGCCCTGTGGGCATCCAGTTCCTCCTTGAAGTAACTTCATCTTACATCTCTCCGTTACAATTCACATAATCTGGGATGGGCAAATGGTAACTCATTTCTTCCCTCTCGCAGCCACATAGCTGTCATCTTAATGATGAAGTACTGCTTTCTTTCAGTCTTACCACGAGATGAATATGTGACAAAATCATTGTACACTGAAACTATTGAAACACCACAGTCTCTTCAATGCTGGACTACAAGCCTACTGTGTGATATTCTATTCTACGTGTTCTGACTAAATCTGCAATCTGTAAATTGTAAGACGTATGCTTCGCCGGCGATGGGCGAGGCATGACAGAATCTCTGACCAGAGAGTGGTTTATCGTTAGTTGTTGCTAGTCGTTAGTCTGCGCTTGTCTGCGCGAGTCGACTGTAGTAGTCTGGTGCAGTCTGGCGGAGTCGGCATGTGTCGGCGGTGTGCTCCACTAGTGACTCTGGTCAGGACTCTGGAGGATGAGTATTGTTGTAGAAGGTAAAGAATCAGCCTTGCGCATATTTAATAATGTATGTTAATTGTAATTTAATTTGTTCCAAAAAGATGCCATAATAATAATTTATATAATATGAAGGAACTCCTTTAAAGAAAAGCATTCATTTCAATTTAAAGAATATTTCCAATGCATGACCTTCCAAGTATATATATATATATATATATATATATATATATATATATATATATATATACGCCAGCATTGCACGAAGCTGTGTCGAAAGATATCTAATTAAGAGCAGATATAATTGCAGTTTTTATTGAGGTAAGAATTTTTGCTTTTTTTATTCAGAATACAGGGCCGAAGGGCAGCGCTGCTGTCCTTATAAAATTTATGAGGTTTCTATTTTTATTTATTAATTTTGGTGTTTAGGAATTTTTTCTGTTTCTAACTTGACATTAAATGAGAAAAGAATTTTGTGGGAATATTAAATGTGAATGTAATTTTTGCACACAGACTATAAGTGGGAGCCAGTTTTGTTCAGAGGTCACAATATTAAAAAAAAAAAAAGGTTACACATGGCTCAAATTCATTTAATTATATTTTGGGGAGGTTACACTTGGCGACATCCGGCCAGGATCGTATTTCTTTGTGAATCTTCTGATAAGTAGTCATATATCTGCTGTTAGTTACTTAAATGTAGTTTGCATCTGGCGCAACGCATTTACTAATTTGTCAATCTCTCTTTCACAGATCATCGGCAATTTGTCGCTGTTTGTTGTAATAGTGTTTGTTGCATTTTGCACTGTCTTTGTTTCGTTTGTGAATAATTTTGATTTGTGAAAAATGCCGCGAAAAACTGTTAACGGTACATCGAGGTGTGTAATGAACGGAATTGCCGACTCAAATAATTGGACCGATAGTACTTGCGACACTCAGTGTAACGTTGACAATCCTCCATTTACAGACAATGAGTGCGCACTGACCAACAGTAATGATTTTGATCCTAATGATGAACAAATAAATTCAATTGTGTCCTCTATTAATTTAACGACAATTGATGACGCGGCACGTTCTGTCACAATGAACGCTGTCGAGCTTGACACACCCGGTTTGCAGAATATACTTAATGAACAGATAAATTTTTCTAATGAAAATGAACAGTGTAATCAGAGTGCGACAGATTCATTTAATTCCAGTGTAGTGGCCTACAGTGCACATCCGATTGGCAAACCTTTTCAAAAATTACAGAATGACCAAATGGTTACAGAAAACGTGACAAATGCATATACACCATCACACAGCAGCTACTTTTGACTTGGATCAAATTATGGCAGTATTGCTACAGTTTAAGAAAGAACAAAACGAGATTCTCAAACAACATTTCAAACAACTTAATGAAAGTTTCAAACAGCGGAATGAACATTTCGACAACCATTTCAAACAACTTAATGAATCGTGCAAACAATTTAATGAAAGTTTAAAACTATCTAACGAAAAACACGACAACCTTAATGAACAGAACAAACAACTTAGTGAGCAGATTACAGCCGTTGCCGCACAACGTCATGATACTAGAGAACAATTACGGGACGAAATTAAGGATTGTGCTAGTAACAGTAATAAAGAAATAAGATCTGTTGCACAAGAATTAAGTAATATACATGCAGGCACAACAGAATCATTTAGAGATGAAATCAATGCAGTCACTGAACAATGTTCAGAAAACGCAACACAGATACGCGACGAGTTTAATTTAAAGTCACCAGAACTTTCACACGCTCTGGATACGGAAGTCGATAAGAAATTTGAACAACAGAACAAGCAAATCGACGAACGTATTAAAGTGACAGAGATGAAAAATGTTTCAGTCACTAACACGGCACAGCATACGGCACATTCCGATCATTTCTCACACTCACACAGCCAGTATAATTTAGGTGATTTACAGAGAGTACGTGACTTAAAATCCGAAAAGACACAGACATACTGATTCTTATGCAATCGTGAACCGGTTCACACATTCAGAGACGATAATGTTGATTATGAGCAATTTTTATCCGTAAGAAAATTTAAGGTACTTAATAATGACTGAGCACAGGTACACGCTTTGAACTGGATACAGCAATTTCCTTCTGAATTTTTACCGCCATTCCCTGTAACGCATAAGCTAAAGTTTATTTGCAGCGCGTAACAAACCTCAGGGGATTCATTACGCTTTAATGAATATGTGCCGTAGTGTGCAGAGGGCCCCGAGCCGTAGTAGTGCTGTTTCATTTTTAGTTTTCCGCGCTGCTGGCTTTTCTTCTACTATCCTTTATATCTATCAAAATAGCTCTTCAACTATCGCTCTATCTAGGATTAAGAAAGAGTAATGAAAACCCAATTTGACAAGTTTTACCGAAAGTGACAATTTTTCATTAGACACTCCCGGAATGACAACTATTGCCGTAATTTTAATAACAGATAAAATTTTAATAATCAGTATGTGTAAAATTATCAGCAACAGGAACCACATTTTGGTAACAATAGACGTTTTTCACCGCAACAGCGTGAAAGCCAGCCGGTTAGCATACCTAACCAACAATGTAATGCACAAGGTCAACCAAGCTTTAATGTTTCGCCGCGTACGCATATAGCGTCGGCCCCAACAAATAGTTAGGCACAGCAGCAAGGAAATAAGTACGTACAGAAAACACACTACTTCAATTCCCATCGCAGTGCACCGTGCAGAAATGACTATCATGACAGACGTAAAAATAATGAGCACAATTTTCAGCGCACGTTTAATAACAGTCAGCCTTATCAGCAGCAAAATCAACCACAACAACATATTATCATGAATGAACCTGACAGTAGGTATCATCCAGAATGTAATACGTCAGGAAGAAATAACAGAACAGTGCAAATAGTGGAAATGCCACAGCATCCTCCTGAAAATAATAGCACGTCAGATAGAGTTTGACTAGATATAGTACAGGTTGCATATTCCAGTAACGCAAGCAATAATTTTGACACGCAGAATCTTGTTCATGAGAATGTTATTTGAAATATGCTTTGTTGAATGCACCTCTTTTATCGCACCCAGATCTTACTAGAAATTTTTCCATTGCCACCGACAGTTCTAACACCGCTTTAGGCGTACACATTTTTCAGGAAATTGAAGAAGATGGCACTACAGTAATTAAAAACATAGCCTTTGCGAGTCACGTTCTGTCACCTGCTGAACGAAATTATTCTGTTATAGAACTTGAAACATTATGTGTTGTATGGGCTTTTACGAGATTTCGGCATTTTCTTTATGGAAGACTCACTGCCGTTTACACAGATCATAGGGCAATACTGTTTTTACTTTCGGCTAAATTTACACACGACAGATTAAGTAGATGGAAACTTTATTTACAGGAATTTAATTTTACAATTGTTCACATTCCCGGTACACAAAATATTGTGCCAGACCCACTATCCCGTTCTCTTAACAACAATCAGCAAGACATCGCGACCGACTTCTGCAAAGCAAATTTCAGCGTCATGTACATTAATCAAGTTGCATTTGAAAATTTCATTTCGTCGTCAATAGAAAATGGCTCTGAGCACTATGGGATTTAACATTTATGGTCATCAGCCCCCTAGAACTTAGAACTACTTAAACCTAACTAACCTAAGGACATCACACAACACCCAGCCATCACGAGGCAGAGAAAATCCCTGACCCCGCCGGGAATCGAACCCGGGAACCCGGGCGTGGGAAGCGAGAACGCTACCGCACGACCACGAGATGCGGGCTCGTCAATAGAAGACATAGCACAAGAGCAGAGTTAAGACAACGCGTGGAAAGAAATTAAACACCTTTGGCAAGATAGGAATAATCTTGCCATTAGAAACCATTACACTGTACGCAATGACATTGTGTTTCGACGCTCTCAGTCTGACAGCAACAATTGGTTATTATGCAATCCTGACGAACTTGTTAACAAATTAATTTGGTATACTCATTTAAGTTACGCACATTACGGAGCCAGAAAATGTTTTCTTATACTGAGACAGAACAGTTATTTTACCAACATGTAGGAACGTATACGACAAGTTTTAGAGTCATGTAAAATCTGCCAGAAAGCTAAATCTGACACGACTTCACATGTTCCTCCATTACATCCCATTGTACCTGTTAAATTGAGACACATGGCCGCTGTAGACATTTTTGGTCCGATTCCCAGATGTAATAGAGGTTTTTGCTACATCTTTTTCGCTGTTGAACTCACTTCAAAATTTGTTACCTTCACTCTGTTACGCAAAGCTACTGCTAAAACTGTTTCGAATGCATTTGTAAAACATTTTCTATTTCATGTGGGGCATCTGTTGAAAATAATTTCCGACAATGGATCACAGTTTCAATCTGCTATATGGACACATATGTTACGAGCTAGATACATTTCTCCGATCTATATATCCAGGTACCATGCTTTTTCGAACCCTTGTGAACGATTAATGAAAGAAATCAGTAAACTGTGTAGAATATACTGCCATAAAAAACATATTGATTGGGACACACACATACTCTCATTCCAGGGTGTAATTAATTCCATACCAAATGAATCCACTATGCTATCTCCGTCTGTTATACTGTAAAATGTTGAACCACCTAACAAAATTAAAGAATTAGTAACCTTTCCTACATCTCGTCGACTACGACACCATGAAATAATTGACATTGCGCTGAACAACATGAAAAGTGCCGCAGAGCGCGGAGAAGACAGCAAAAACAGGTTTGTACACGCCGTGCCTTTCAAATTGGACAGAAGATATTAGTACGTAGACACTATTTATCCAACAAAGGAAAAAGTAGATGCAGTAAATTTGAGCTTCTATTCGCAGGTCCATATCGTATTCGCAGCATTCCTCACCCCAATGTAGTTCACGTCAAAACTTTGAGAACCAGAAAAACCAAAGGGAACCACAACGTCTCCAACATCAAACCTTTTATTGAATGAACATACTTTATGGTTTATCACATTGTAATGTCATTTCCTAATTTTTTTATGACCACTTATGCAATTATATTCACATGAACACTGACTGATGATTATCGTATTTTTTCTTGACAAGTGCCCGGCAAGGTAAGGTTAGCAGGTCGCTCTTCTTGCCGTTACACATCAGACCATGCATTATTTTCCAGATGAACTTACTCATTTTATGACCATTTATGCAATTATATTTATGTGACTACATACTGATGACTGTCGTATTTTTTCTTGGCAAGTGCCCGGCAAGGTAAGTTTAGCAGGTCGCTCTTCTTGTCGCTACACAGCAGACTGTGCGTATTTTCCATTTTTTATGTATGTATGATTGTTTTCCTGTTTTGTTTGTATGCACTGTGAAATATTTAAGATATAACAAACACCAGCTGACTTTAACATTTTGCCTTATGATATCTCAACATCGTGACCACTTTACTTTTTTTTTGCCTCTACATTGTGATACACTGTGTACATTTTTGCCTCTGAACACTGTCTATGTTTTTGACATATTACGTTTTCTGTCATGCTATGCTGTATGCTCAATTATGTTACTATAAACAAGTTTTCATTTAATGGGTATATGAATTAAATGCAAGACATTAATCTTTGTTCATCATTTTCAGGAAGGAGTAATGTGTACAGGAAATAAATTAAACAGAAATGGGAATTTCACCTTCGGAAAGAACGAAAGAAGATGCAATACCTCGTGACGAAGAGTAAATGGATCAGAATTAACAAGCATTAACAAGAATATACTATACACATCGTAGAATAGCAGTCTTAACTAATTTTTTCTTTCAGAATACGAGGCGATTGGTGCAGGTTGTCAGACAGAACTACACATCTTAGTTTTAGTGATGAAATATGCTAGAAATAAGGAATATTTGTATAATGAACAATGAAGAGACTTTTTTGCAGACGATAATGAATGATGATGAATAATGATGAAGAATATGCTACTATGGATAATGAAGTTTTTCTTTACAGGTGATGATAATAATGGAGTTATGATAATATGGATAATGAAGTTTTTCCTTTGTAGATGAGTATAATGATGAAGTTTATATATATTTACTGTTAGTTAAGAGATGCTATGTAGTTATTTAAGTTTTTGTTGCCGTTCGTTTCGACAGTATGTCTTATATCGCTTGGTATGATGACTGAAGGTTTTGGAAAGGACAGCTAGAGAACATATATATTTTACACACATTTCACTACCTGTGAATTCGAAGTTCATTACTTTTCAGCATAATATGCGTTTCTTCTTGCAGTGTAATACTCCATTTTGTATATTTTGCTGGAGAAGTTATTCATGAAATTATTGTGCTTTAAGCAGTTATTCATTAAACCTATGTCATTTACGAATGTGATCACATATACTCTACTTGTTTCATAACCTTGCTACAGCTGACTCATGACAAATGACGTTACACATCTTCATTTGCAGCAATAACTCAAAAACAAATATTGTTATCCCCAGTAATTAATTATCGATCCCAACGCAATGCATTGCTAGCACAAAAAAATTGAATAATAGTTACAGTATGTTACAATTTCAATATGTTCTATGTCACCGGAATGATCAGGTCTGAGTAATATGTCATTTGAATGATGAATTCTGAGTAACACTGAATAATGTTTTCTAGTCACAGACCTTGAGTAATAGTTACAGTATGTTACATTTTCACTATGTCCTATGTCACTTGAATGATGAGTTCTGCATAATTTTTTCTAACCACAGACCTTGAGTAATAGTTACAGTATGTTACATTTTCACTATGTCCTATGTCACTTGAATGATGAGTTCTGCATTATGTTTTCTAACCACAGACCTTGAGTAATAGTTACAGTATGTTACATTTTCACTATGTCCTATGTCACTTGAATGATGAGTTCTGCATAATGTTTTCTAACCACAGACCTTAAGTAATAGTTGCAGTATGTTACATTTTCACTATGTCATATGTCACTTGAATGATGGAAAATGTTTTGTACTATTCAATACTTGCTATATGTTTAGTAACTGACCAATGAATGCCAATAATTATTTTAAATATGTTGTATGTCACTTGAATGACGAAAAATGTTTTGTACTATTCAATACTTGCTTACCAATGAGTGCCAATAATTAGTTTAAATATGTTGTATGTGACTTGAATGATGAAAAATGTTTTATACTATTCAATACTTGGAACATGTTTTATAACAGGACAATGAGTGCCAATAATTATTTTAAATATGTCATACGTCACTTGAATGATGAAAAATGTTTTGTACTATTCAATACTTGCTATATGTTTTGTAACTGACCAATGAGTGCCAATGATTACTATAGTTAAGTGAATTATGTTAATAGTATGCCATTCATTAGCTCCTGTTTTCAATGATGACTTCTGATGGTTTGTAACTGGCCAATGAGTGCCAATGTTCTCAGTAAACAGATAATTTAGGAACATTATTCAGTAATACTACATACATGGTACAGAAATGTTCTGTAACTGGGCGATGAGAGCCTCCAATTACTTAAATCAGTTGTTAGACTAGTGTAATTCTCAATGAAGACTAGTATGTGACTTAATGTCCTTCACCTTCTGACCTAATTACCAGAAATTACTACAATATCCGTTTGCCCTGTCTACCCTCATGATCATGGAGCACTATATTTGGCTTTTGCACTAATTTTACGTTGATGTACTTTACAAGAACGTGGTGTTGACTCGACATGCTGTCCACCACCTTGACCACTGGAGATGTTATTATGGTCCCACTGTTTGGTGTACCTAGTTACTACCAAAATGATAGCATGGAATATTATTACGACATTTCAGTGTCTTGGCTACACTGATTAATAGTTCAAGGAAAAGAACTTCGGATTGTCTCACTCGGTGTTGTGCTTCTATAGAAAGATATGGACTTTCAGTGCAGCTGCGTGCAACCTAAAGTGCCACAACAATGACGAAATCCTTCCCATTCCTTCCATAGTTCTTGCAAAATGGTAAACACTTATACAATGCGTTTAAATTCTTATAAAATGATAAAGACTTCTACAGTGCACGTGCACTTTATTTTACTCCATGATATGTAAAAATGATAAAGACTTATACAGAGCGTGTGCACTTTATTTCATTCTATGATATGTTACGTAAAAATGAAAAAGACTTATACAGTGCGTGTGCACTTTATTTCATTCCATGATATGTTATGTAAATTTGCTAAAGACTTTTACAGTCCGTGTGCACTTTATTTCACTCCTTGATATGTTTATTTGTTGTAAAAATGTTTAAGACTTCTACAGTGCATGTGCACTTTATGTCATCTGTTAATATGATTTGTACTCATTCCCTATACTTTGTGATTTCCTGATATGTTCTGAACTACAGTGCGTGTGCACTTAATGCCATTTGTTAATACGATTTGTACTCATTGCTTATAAATTTTGTGATTTCCTGATATGTTCTCTACTACAGTGCATGTGCACTTTATGCCATTTGTTAATATGATCTGTATTCATTGTGTACACATTCGTCTTTGCTTGATATGTTCTGTACTCAGTGCATGTGCACTATTTTTTATTTCATGTTCTGCACTTATATATATGTATATATTTTCTGATTGTCAACTTAGTTAATTAAGAAAAATTTGTTGCTCATGGCAAGTCCAATTGACTCACCATTGCTGCCAAAATTTTGCCCCCCCCCCCCCCCCAGTGGAGGGGCATGTAAGAGGTATGCTTCCCCGGCGATGGGCGAGGCATAACAGAATCTCTGACCAGAGAGTAGTTTATCGTTGGATGTTGCTTGTCGCTAGTCTGCGCTTGTCTGCGCGTGTCGACAGTAGTAGTCTGGTGCAGTCTGGTGGAGTCTGCATGTGTCGGCGGTGTGCTCTCCTCGTGACTCTGGTCAGGACTCTGGAGGATGAGTATTGTTGTAGAAGGTAAAGAATCAGCCTTGTGCATATTTAATAATCTAAGTTAATTGTAATTTAATTTGTTCCAAAAAGATGCCCCAATAATAATTTATACAATATGAAGGAACTCCTTTAAAGAAAAGCATTCATTTCAATTTAAAGAATATTTCCAATGCATGATCATTCCTTCCAAGTATAAAATATATATATATGCCAGCATTGCACGAAGCTGTGTCGAAAGATATCTAATGAAGAGCAGATATAATTGCAGTTTTTATTGAGGTAAGAATTTTTGGTTTTTTTATTTAGAATACAGGGCCGAAGGGCAGCACTGTTGTCCTTATAAAATTTATCAGGTTACAATTTTTTTTATTAATTTTGGTGTTTAGGAATTTTTTCTGTTTCGAACTTGACATTAAATGAGAAAAGAATTTTGTGGGAATATTAAATGTGAATGCATTTTTGCACACAGACTATATATGGGAGCCAGTTTTGTTCAGAGGTCACAATATTAAAAAAAAATCCATTTAATTATAATTCTGTGGCAGGTTACACATGGCTCAAATTCATTTACTTACATTTTGGGGAGGCTGCAAAATATTTGCAACTAGCCTTCAAATTATGTGAAAGGAAATAATCACTCTATCGCCTGTTCTGCAAACATTCACAAAAGCTGCTAAATTGTGAAAAAAGGTAAACAACACTCAAAAATACTTCAGTTAGAAATACGTAAGAACTTCTTGGTCGTCCTACCACCATAAATGTCACAGATTCCAATGGTACAAGACTCGAAAAATTATAAAAAAAAATTATGAAAACACTGCGCATATAAAAAAGTAAAAACTCAGAATTCACTATCCTTTTTACATTGACGTACACCTTGGTCTTAGCATGTATGGCAATATTATTCAGAACTGGTTACATGTCTGTAATCATACCACTTTTAAGGAATCTGTAGTCATAGCAATAACGATGAGCTCTGGTTTTGCCGGTACTTTTTTTGACTCCATTACCACTGGTACTCCCCAGGAACTGGTGCTTTCCTCAACAAAGTCTACCACTACATGTTGGTTACCAAACTCCCCCATCACCCGTTGTACATGACGAGCACTTGATGTGACTGACAATATACGAGTATGTATGATTCATTTCCATTCGGGATTCTGTGTAACTTCACTGGGATTGCTTGCATAGAGTTGGGTTAAACAGGTACTTAGACTCCATAACTACACACCCATCGCTTCTTTCTCAGATACTTCTAAATCTTTCAATATCTCCCGTGATACAAATGTAGTAGCAGCTCGACTTTTCTTACGTTCCTAATTCATCCAATATGCATCATCATTTCTAAGCCTTCAATTTGGCGAACAAAAAATCCTTAGACAAGTCCATGTTTTAAGCCCCAAAATTGGCACCATCTGTTCACGATCGATTTGCCATACACGTAAAATACTCCTGCGCACAAAACAGCGTGTTTTATCTAATTCATGAATCTCTCACTGTTTCTATCGCACACAAAATGTTTTCAGATAATTGGGACACTGCAGTTCAGACATAGCAATTTTCGCGCACTCAGCAGACTTTATTGCGCAATGAGACCCTTAGCGGACGTTGCACACAGCTTAATTGGTTAATCTCTCCGGAAAGACGATCCTTCCAGTAAAGTGCCACTTACAGTTTCTTGCAGATGAAATGGTGCGCCATCGAGTTCTACTGTATGTTGTCCAAGGTCAATTTTTGCATGACACTTACGTAGGAAATACAACCCAAAGGTTACACAATAACTATCGTCAATACGATTCATGACTTCATACTTTCTCGGAAACGTTGTCCCCTCACATCACACGAAATCCAGTTAATCCACTTTACTACCGCGCACTCCATATCAATTCTAGCGTGGTCGCCTAAATCACCTATTTCACATGAGGTTCAAATTTGCCACAGTCACATGCACACCTGCATGGAATGAAATTTGTGTTTCCTTCCATCCACTTAGCGTATTGCACAAAATTCCACCTCTCACACTTTTCAGCTGTGCTAAAACTTCCTGGTTTGGTGGACCTGCAACACCAATTGCCGTTTAACTGCTGATTCTTCCCATTCTGTAAACATCCCATCCTGAACTATCCCATTATGCTTACAGTGCCCTACATTTCCGCACTACCTACACTGTGGCTGACGGCAGTCTTGTCGTCAGGGGGATAAAAATATACTGGTCGTTACGGAGTCGGATCACTGCGTCAATCTCTTCCAAAAGTGTTCCTATGGTTCCATCCAAATTTGTTGGGAATTCCACCCTAGCTTTCTTAGGCAACTCAGGGAGTAACCCAGAAAAGATGCTTTGCTTCTTGCAGCTTCACGGATGTCAAAAGGCCCTCCACATACGCTGACTAAAGCCTCTTCCGCTTTACACAAAAAAGGAAAAGCTAGGGTGTGGTCACTAGCATCTACGCTGGGTTCTGATAATTTGAACAAGGCCCTGTTCTTTTTTAATGCTTTTAAGTGTCTATGTAAATCTATGTTACCTGTACTCATTTGAGCCACTTGTCCTAGCAAAAACTTAATCACAGAAAATGGTTCAAATGGCTCTGAGCACTATGGGACTTAACATCTGAGGTCATCAGTCCCCTAAAACTTAGAACTACTTAAACCTAACTAACCTAGGGACATCACACACATCCATGCCCGAGGCAGGACTCGAAGTAGCGACTGTCGCGGTCGCGCGGTCCCAGACTCAAGCGCCTAGAACCGCTCGGCAACACCGGCGGGCACTTAATCACATCTGTATGGTGTTGTCCCCCAGGTATACTCATTGTAAAGCGAGGGTAGCTTTAGCATTTGGAAAGATGCACTAGAAAAAATACAACGCAAAATATTAAGGACACTGTTACATCTTAAAAAAAACAATACTTAATTCCAGAATTAATTTTTCCCTTTGCAGTGGAGTGTGCGCTGATACGATACTTCCTGGCAGGTTAAAACTGCTTAATTTTTACACTTGAGCGCCGACCATGCACACCATCCGCCGTAAATGGCGTAATGTGAAGGCCTTCTGCATCTGAAACAGTACACTGGTGCAGATTGATTACAGTGGCACTATACTCAGCTAAAAATCACTGTGAGCGACTAACTGGGTTGAAACTAGCTCATGTTTCTCTAGGGTTTCCTTAAACTCTCTCACAACATCGATTGAGTTTGCGTTTACGAACCGAACTTTGAACTTCAGCCTAGCCGACAAGACACTCTTAACCCCCCGAAATGAAAACAGTAAAAAGTTATCAGAAATTACAATGAAATTAACACCCTTAGCTGCTTACAGGCGTTGACATACGTCAACGGGGACAGGTGAAAACGTGTGCCCCGACCGGGACTCGAACCCGGGATCTCCTGCTTACATGGAAGACACTCTATCCATCTGAGCCACCGAGGACACAGAGGAAATTAAGCGTTTCCGGACACATGTCCACATAACATATTTTCTTTCTTTGTGTGTGAGGAATGTTTCCTGAAAGTTTGGTCGTACCTTTTTGTAACACCCTGTATACTCTCACCCACGATGCCGTTCGATGTCTTGGCTGATTCTGACATCAGGGTACCAGCTTGTATACTTCTAGCGTCAGTGTTGCTGTGACTGGGAGCAGACACTAAGGTAAGCCAGGACGATAGGTTCAGGATGCCATTCAGGACGTAGGATGCATAGTATCTGAAACTCGGAGATCTTGAAACCAGTAATGCTCCAGTAGCCCAAAAAACTGTTTACTAACTGAGACGGTCGAAAGACTGCAGATGGTGTGGACACACATTGACCCCGCCGTTCTTGGCAGCGGGAAGCATTGCTGTGATGACGTCAGTAGCTTATCCACTTGGCAAAGCCTAGCAGTGCGTTGGTTTTGCACGGTTATCATTCCCCAGAGGCGCTTCCTCAGATAGCGACACGATACAGTTGCCCAAGTATCGGACGTGCTAACCTGTGGTAACAGGCTCCGGCAGCCGCATAGAGGTGAGGCCGGATGGCGCCTAGAACTCAGGACCCCAGCGAAGGATGCGGCATCAGCGGCGTGTGGACGCGTGTCTGCTGTAGCTGAGCCTGTGTACGCCGGACTGGCAGCATCTCGGCACTGGGTCACGTATGAGGAACGCTGGTGCATAGACTGAGAATCCGAGACCTGTGGTGGCACCCACAGGTTGGGTGGAGTGATCCTGGCGATAGCCTCAGCTGTACGAACACAGTTGAAACCCTGGCAGCTAAAGGTCTAGAAGCAGCAAACAGACCTGCAGCTACCGCTGACACTAGCTGCATCTTGAGGAGACTGAGTTGTGTGGAATATGTCTCGGCGTCAGTTGTAGTCTCAGGGTTGGAAGTATTTATAGTAGGCCCCACCTGTGGTCACGTAGGGGCCGAGGCGACGCAGCAAAAGGCCAAGACCTGAGGTAATTGAGCTCTCTACTGAAGTGGACCGATGTCATAGCACAATGCCCCTCTGAGCAATTTTCCGGCCCCGGCTAGGGAATTTCACATGCAGCCAGATGTCCCGCTTCCTCATGAGTTGTGAAGTATGTTCAGATGGGTGCTGTCGCACAACTGTGTCTTTTTTTTTTCTTTTTTTTTTTGGTCTCAGTTTTCAGGATGGTTTAACGCCGATCGCCAAGAATTCCTCTCCTGTACCAATCTCTTCATCACATACTATCAATTGCAACCTACTTCATAAAATATTTGCCGTCTGTATTCTAGTCTTGGTCTCTCACTCACTTTTTACCTTCTACAGGTCCCTTTAGTACCATGGATGTTACCCCATGAAGCCTTAACAGTTGTCCCACCAACCTCTCCATTCCTGTTGTCAGTGTTTCCTATATTTAGCTTTCCTCGGTGACTACGCGGACAACCTCTTGTAAGAGGTATCTGCTGCCTGCGATATGAAAGCTATAAGAGAATCTGAGACCAAAGAGCAGTGTAGACTGCCGTACGAACTGTGTAGCAGTAGCAGTAAGTTGTTGCAAGCGAGCAGTCGCCTGTCTGCGCTTGTCAGTCCTGTCTGGTGTATCATGTTGGCTGGGCCGGTCGCGGTGCAGCGATTCCAGAGCCTGAGTATTATTGTATAAGGTAAAAAGCAGCCTCACGCATATCTAGTAATGTTATGTGAAGTCCCATGTAAACCTTTTAAATATGTTCTGATAATAATCTTCGTGATATAAAGTAATTTCTAACAAACATTCATTTCAATTTAAAGAATTTACTAATTTCTTCAGTCCATGATCATTCATATTGTTGCAAAAGAAAAATCAGTTGCTTCCTTTCATAAAAGACAAATCTGTCGGCCAGCATTGCACAGAGCTGTTCCGGAAAATGTTATATAAGAGCAGATATATTCGCCGTTTTTATTGAAGTAATAATTTTTCCTTTTTATTCAGAACGATCTTACAGGGCCATGACGCAGCGTTGCTGTCGTCCAAATTCTACCAGGTTACTGGATTTATTTTTTATTACGAGGTTTAGGAATTTTTCTGTTTGGAGCTTACATTTAATGGGATACAAATTTTGTGTGTAGGTTAAATGTGAATGAATATCTGTAGGTAGGTTATAAATGGGAGCCCATTTTGTTCTGAGGTTACACTAAAATTAGAATCGCTATCCATAATAACTACTTAATTACAATTTTTTTTGTGGGGAGGTTACACATGGCGACATCCGGCCAGGATCGTATTTCTTTGTGAATCCTCTGATAAGTGAGCAAACAAATTCAATTGTGTCATCTGTTAATTTAACGACAATTGCTGACGCTGCACGTTCCATTACAATGAACGCTGTCCAGTTTGACACCCCTAATTTGCAAAATTTACGTAGCGAACAGATAATTGTTTCTAACGAAGGTGAACAATGTACTCAAAGTACGTTAGATTTATTTGATTCCGAGGTAGTGTCTAACAGTGCACATCCAAGTGCCGAACCTTTTCAAGAATCATAGAATGACCAAATGGTTACACAAAACGCGAGAAATGCAGATACACCATCACACAGCACAGAGAATACAGTAGCTAATTTTGGCATGGATCGACTCATAGCATTAATGCTACAACTTAACGAAAATCTCAAACAACAACTTAACGAAAATAATGAAAATGTCAAACAACTAAATCAAAAACAAGACAATTACAAACAATCGAATGAAAAGCAAGACAGGTCGATCGAACAAATTAATAAGAACTTTAAACTGATTAATGAACAGATTGCAGCCGTTGCCGTGCAATGCCATGATACTAAAGAACAATTACGTGAGGAGATTAAGGTTTGTGCTAGGAATAGTAGTGAAGAAATTAGATGCGTGGCTCAAGAATTAAATAATACGCAAGCAGCTACAACGAAATTACTTAAAAGATGAAATTAGTGCAGTCGCTAAACAATGCTCTGAAAACGCAACACAGTTACGCGATGAGTTTAAATTAATGTCAGCAGAACTTTCACGCACACTGGATGAAAAAGTAGACGCGAAATTTGACCAACAGAACAGCCAAATTGACGAACGTTTTAAACACCACCTACAAAACAGTGAAACGCGCTACCGTAAATTTATACAGGAACAGAATAAAGTAAAGCAACAAGTCATGGAAACAATTACTGCATAGAGACAGGAAGATAAGCGTAAATTGTTTACGAAAGTAAAAACATACGTAGACAACAATATTGCTACAGTATCAGACGAAATTAATACTATCAAACAGTTGAACACCGAATTGCGTGATGAAATTTCGGATCTTAAATCAAAAACAGACACACACACATTAGACTTTCAGACAATGCCCAACAGACTTGAAAAGTTGGAACTAATACAGGATTCCGATGCCATCAAAGCAGACGTTAAAAAATTGAACGAAACCACACGTAAAATAAAAAAACAAATTAATGCTTGTGATAATAAAAACTATGATCAGGTAAAAGGACTGACTGAAAAATATGATTAATTGGCCAGTCATATTGATGTTATCGAAAGTAATAAAGACACCAAATCAGACGATACTTCACCGATTTCGTTTAATTAAACACCTGAATTCCAAAATTTATAGCAGACAATCAGTGAGATAAGTTCGTCCAATAATACATTACGTAGAAAATTGTTAACTTTATAGCAAGAGGTAACAGAGATGAATAATGTTCAGCCTTTAACACATCACAGCATACGCCACTTTGCGAACATTTGTCAGACTCATACAGCCAGTATAATTTAGGTAATTTACAGAGACTACGTGACTTAGAATCCGAACAGATACAGACAAATAGATTCTCATTCAATCCTGAATCTGTCCACACGTTCAGAGACGATAACGTTGATTATAAGCAATTTTTATACGCGAAAAAATTTAAGGTACTTAATAATGACCGAACACAGATTCACGCTTTGGACAGTATATGACAATTTGTTTTTGTATTTTTATCAGCTTGGCCTGTAACGCAGAAACTAGCTTAGGACTGGATACAACAATTTGTTTTTGAATTTTCACCGGCATTGCCTGTAACACAGAAACTAAAATTTATTTGCAGTGCGTAAATGACCTCAGGGGATTCATTACACTTCGATGAATATGTGCCGTAGCGTGCACAGGGCCCCGAGCCGTAGTAGTGCTATTTCATCTTTAGTTTTCTGCACTGCTGCCTTCTCTTCTACTATCCTTTATATCTATCGAAACAGCTCTTTAACTATCGGTCTACCTAGGATTAAGAATGAGCAAAGAAAGCCTGATATGAGAAGTTTTACCGAAAGCGACAGTTTTCATTAGACCCTCCCGAAATGATAACTACCAGCATACTTTTAATAACAGACAAAATTGTAATCATCAGTCTACACAACATTTTGAGCAATCGTCAAAATTATCAGCAAACACATTTTGGTAACAATAGAGGTTTTTCCCAACAACAGCAACAAAACCAACTGGTTAGCATACCTAACCAACAATGCAGTCTGCAAGGTCAACCAAGCGTTAATGTTGCGCTGCCTACACGTATAGCGTCCGTCACACCAAATTGCAACGCACAGCAATAAGGAAATCACTACGTACAGAAGACACATCATTTCAATTCGTATCGCAATGCGCCATATAGCAATGACTATCATGACAGACGTAAAATTAATGAGCACAGTTTTCAGCGTACGTTTAATAACAGTCGGTCTTATCAGCAGCAGAATCATCCGCAACAACAAATTATCATGAATGAACCAGACAGTAGATATCATCCCGAACGTAATACGTCAGGACGAAATAACAGAACAGTACAAATACACTCCTGGAAATGGAAAAAAGAACACATTGACACCGGTGTGTCAGAACCACCATACTTGCTCCGGACACTGCGAGAGGGCTGTACAAGCAATGATCACACGCACGGCACAGCGGACACACCAGGAACCGCGGTGTTGGCCGTCGAATGGCGCTAGCTGCGCAGCATTTGTGCACCGCCGCCATCAGTGTCAGCCAGTTTGCCGTGGCATACGGAGCTCCATCGCAGTCTTTAACACTGGTAGCATGCCGCGACAGCGTGGACGTGAACCGTATGTGCAGTTGACGGACTTTGAGCGAGGGCGTATAGTGGGCATGCGGGAGGCCGGGTGGACGTACCGCCGAATTGCTCAACACGTGGGGCGTGAGGTCTCCACAGTACATCGATGTTGTCACCAGTGGTCGGCGGAAGGTGCACGTGCCCGTCGACCTGGGACCGGACCGCAGCGACGCACGGATGCACGCCAAGACCGTAGGATCCTACGCAGTGCCGTAGGGGACCGCACCGCCACTTCCCAGCAAATTAGGGACACTGTTGCTCCTGGGGTATCGGCGAGGACCATTCGCAACCGTCTCCATGAAGCTGGGCTACGGTCCCGCACACCGTTAGGCCGTCTTCCGCTCACGCCCCAACATCGTGCAGCCCGCCTCCAGTGGTGTCGCGACAGGCGTGAATGGAGGGACGAATGGAGACGTGTCGTCTTCAGCGATGAGAGTCGCTTCTGCCTTGGTGCCAATGATGGTCGTATGCGTGTTTGGCACCGTGCAGGTGAGCGCCACAATCAGGACTGCATATGACCGAGGCACACAGGGCCAACACCCGGCATCATGGTGTGGGGAGCGATCTCCTACACTGGCCGTACACCACTGGTGTTCGTCGAGGGGACACTGAATAGTGCACGGTACATCCAAACCGTCATCGAACCCATCGTTCTACCATTCCTAGACCGGCAAGGGAACTTGCTGTTCCAACAGGACAATGCACGTCCGCATGTATCCCGTGCCACCCAACGTGCTCTAGAAGGTGTAAGTCAACTACCCTGGCCAGCAAGATCTCCGGATCTGTCCCCCATTGAGCATGTTTGGGACTGGATGAAGCGTCGTCTCACGCGGTCTGCACGTCCAGCACGAACGCTGGTCCAACTGAGGCGCCAGGTGGAAATGGCATGGCAAGCCGTTCCACAGGACTACATCCAGCATCTCTACGATCGTCTCCATGGGAGAATAGCAGCCTGCATTGCTGCGAAAGGTGGATATACACTGTACTAGTGCCGACATTGTGCATGCTCTGTTGCCTGTGTGTATGTGCCTGTGGTTCTGTCAGTGTGATCATGTGATGTATCTGACCCCAGGAATGTGTCAATAAAGTTTCCCCTTCCTGGGACAATGAATTCACGGTGTTCTTATTTCAATTTCCAGGAGTGTAGTTGAAATGCCACAGCATCCTCCCGCAAATAATAGCTCGTCGGATAGAATTTGACTAGACACAGTACACGTTGCATCTTCCAGCAACGCAAGCAATACTTTCGACACGCAGTATCTTGTTCACGAAATTGTTATTACTTTTGACGACATCCGAGACACTCTTTTGCAGGAAAACCCAGTTATTCAAAAAACCATTTCACACCCTGTCATTGAAGTAAAGATTGGATCATCTAAATTTTCAGCAGTAATCGATTCTGGATCTCCTATGTCAGTTATAAATGAGGAAACTTTCAACGAATGTAACAAAGAGAATACCTATCCTACGTTACCATTAGGCAAAACTAAAGTAAAAGGAGCAGTATCTGGTAAAGGAGTAGATGTAAAATTACAGACACATTTACCGTTTTGTATTGCAGGTCATACATTTCACCCAATTTTTTGGATTGTTCCCTTATTGACAACAGACGTTATTTTAGGTACGAATTTTCTGGTACAACAAGACACAATTATTGACTTTCAAAACTCCTATTTAATGTCAAAGGATGATAATGTACAACTGGCTTTAGAATTTCAGCACTCTTTAACTGCAGAAGAACAAACAATTAATTGTACAGAGGTCATTTCCGCATCACGTAACATAGACTGTCATTTCACATTGTTCACAGATACTTACCTACACAACTATAATACTCTAGACGAAGCCGACTATGACGTTATACAGATGAATTCTGATAAAGTTAAAGAGAGCACTGCAAATACAGACGACGAACGCACGCAACTACGTAAAATTCTTTTAGAGCAAGCTCCAGTTTTTGACAACATCCCTGGTACTTTGTCCGGTATTATGTATGAATTTCTAGTTAAACAGCACGACACATTTAACGCCAAACATTATCCCATTCCGTATATTCACAGAAAACAAGTTAAGAAACAATTGCAAGCTATGCTTGACCAAGGAATTATTGAACCGGCAGTTACTCCGTACATAAACCCACTCCATATTGTTAAGTAAAAGGATGGTTCACTTCGCCTTGTACTTGATTCGCGTCACATTAATGACATTATTATTAATGAAACAGATCGCCCACAGACACTAGAATAACTTCTACAGAAATTTCATGGTACTACTATTTATTCCACATTAGTTTTGAAATCGGGATTTTGGCAAATTCAGCTCCATCCGAACTGTAGAAAGTACACAGCTTTTCTCTGTTTTGGTGACTGTTACCACTTTTGCAAATTACCGTTCGGTTTAACAATTTCTTCAGCAGCATTTATTCGCGGTTTGAATACTATACTTCCGACAGAACTTAAATGGCAGAATCACAATCTATGTAGACGACATTCTTATTGCAGAAGCCAACTGGTCTGAACACAATCTGATTCTTGAACAACTGTTACGAACTTTTCGTGCACAAGGACTCACAGTTAATCTCAGTAAATCGCGCTGTGGGAAAACATCTATAAAATTTCTTGGGCATGTAATTTGAGCAGAAGGTATTGCGCCTGACTCGGAAAACTTCAAGCTTTACGTAACATTACTGTTCCTACGTCGAAGAAAAAATTACGTAGCTTTCTGGGATTAATTAACTTTTTTCGTAAATTTATTCATTACTCTGCTTTAGACACCCCTAGATTATGTCAATTGACTCGTAAAAACACTATTTGGTCCTGGGAGAGCCAAGCACATTCTGAATTTGTGAATCTGAAAGAAGCTTTGTTGAATGCACCACTTTTATCACATCCAGATCTTATTAGATATTTTTCCTTGCCACCGACAGTTCTAACACCGCTTTAGGCGTACACATTTTTCAGGAAATTGAAGATGGCACTACAGTAATTAAAAAAATTGCCTTTGCGAGTCGCATTCTGTCACCTGCTGAACGAAATTATTCTGTTACAAAACTTGAAACATTATGTGTTGTATGGGCATTTACGAGATTTCGGCATTTTCTTTATGGAAGACACACTACCGTTTACACAGATCATAGGGCTATACAGATTTTACTTTCCGCAAAATTTACACACAACTGGTTAAGAAGATGGAAACTTTATTTACAGGAATTTAATTTTACAATTGTTCACATTCCCGGTACACAAAGTATTGTAGCAGACGCACTATCCCGTTCTCTCAGCAACAATCAGAAAGACATCACAACCAGCTTCTGCAAAGCAAATTTCAGCGTCATGTATATTCAAGAAGTTGCATTTGAAAATTTCATTTCGTCGTCATTACGAGACATAGCACAAGAACAGAGTAAAGACAACGTAAAGAAAGAAGTTAAACACCTTTGGCAAGATAGGAATAATCTTACCATTAGAAACCGTTACACTGTACGCAATAATATTCTGTTTCGCCGCTTTCACCCTGACAGCAACAACTGGTTACTATGCGTTCCTGACGAACTTGTTAACAAATTAATTTGGTATACTCATTTACGTTACGCACATTACGGAGCCAGAAAATGTTTTCTTATACTGAGACAGAACTGTTACTTTGCCAACATGGAGAAACGTATTCGACGAGTTTTAGCGTCATGTAAAATCAGCCAGAAAGCTAAGTCAGATACGACTTCACATATTCCTCCATTACATCCCATTGTACCTGTTAAATTGAGACACATGGCCGCTGTAGACATTTTTGGTCCGATTCCCAGAAGTAATAGAGGTTTTTGCTACATCTTTGTCGCTGTTGAACTCACTTCGAAATTTGTTACGTTCACTCCGTTACGCAAAGCTACTGCTAAATCTGTTTCGAATGCATTTGTAAAACATCTTTTATTCCATGTAGGGCATGTATTGAAAGTAATTTCCGACAATGGATCACAGTTTCGATCTGCTATATGGACACGTATGTTACGAGCTAGAAACATTTCTCCGAACTATATATCCAGGTACCATGCTTCTTCGAACCCTTGTGAACGATTAATGAAAGAAATTGGTAAACTGTGTAGTATATATTGCCATAAAAAACATATTGATTGGGACACACACATACTGTCATTCCAGGATGTAATTAACTACATACTAAATGAATCCACTATGCTATCTCCGACTGTTATATTGAAAAAAGTTGAGCCACCTAACAAAATTAAAGAATTAGTATCCATTCCTACATCTCGTCGACTACGACACCATGAATTAATTGACATTGCGCTGAACAACATGAAACGTGCCGCAGAGCGCCGGAGAAGACAGCAAAATCAGGTTTGTACACGCCGTGACTTTCACATAGGACAGATGATATTGGTACATACACACTATTTATCCAACATAGGAAAGAACAGATGTAGTTAATTTGAGCTTCTATATGCAGGTCCATATCGAATTCGCAGCATTCCACACCCTATTGTAGTACACGTCGAAACTGTGAGAACCAGAAAAAGTAAAGGCAATCACCATGTCCCCAATATTAAACCCTTTATTGAATGAACATACTTTATGATTTATCACACTGAATTGCCTTTTCCTGATTTTTATATGACTACTTATGCAATTGTATTTATATGAACACTTACGGATGATTATTATATTTTTTCTTGGCAAGTGCCCGGCAAGGTAAGGTTAGCTGGTCGCTTTTCTTGTCGTCACACATCAGACCGTGCACATTTTTCCAGATAAACTTGCATATTTTATGACCACTTATGCAATTATATTTATGTGACTACTTACTGATGATTATCGTATTTTTTCTTGGCAAGTGCCCGGCAAGGTAAAGTTAGCAGGTCGCATTTCTTGTCGTTACACATAAGACAGTGCACTTTTTTCCAGATAAACTTACATATTTTATGACCAATTACGCAATTCTATATAGTGACATATTAATTTTATCAAATTCTTTCTCCATTAAAGTCTTCATCTCTCGCCTCTATCACCTACACTACCTACACGCTGGACACAAAGAAAGTCACTTCTTGTCGTTATATATCAGACTGTGCACAATTTCCATTTTTCATGTATGTATGCTTGTTTTCCTGTTTGTTTGTATGCACTATGAAAAGTTTAAGATGTAACAAACACAAGTTGACTTTGACATATTGTCTTATAACATCTCAACATCGTGATTATTTTACTTTTTGTTGCTGCTACATTATGATACTGTGTGTACATTTTTTTGCACTTGAAAACTGTCTATGTTTTTGACATAATACGTTTTCTGTCATGCTATGCTGTATGCTTAATTATATCACTAGATACCAGTTTTTATTTAATGGGTATATGATTTAAATGCAAGACATTAATCATTGTTCAGCAATAACGTGTAAAAGAAATAAATTAAACAAACCACAGTGGATTACTATGAAATGGGAATTTCACCTACGGAATGAACGAAAGAAGATGCAATACCTCGTCATGAAGAGTAAATGGATCAGAATTAACAAGCATTAACAAGAATATACTATACACATCGTATGACAGCAGTCTTAACTAATTTTTTCTTTCAGAATACTAGGCGATTGATGCAGGCTGTCAGATAGAACTACACATCTTAGTTTTAGTGATGAAATATGCTAGAAATAAGAAACTCTACACTATGAATAGTTATATGACATAATATGAATAATGAATAATGAAGTGTCTTTTTGCAGATGATAGTGAATGAATATGCTAATATGAATAATGAAGTTTTTCTTTGCAGATGAGAATAATGATGAAGTTTATATATTTACTATTAGTTAAGAGATGCTATGTAGTTATTTATGTATTTGTTGCAGTTCGCTTTGACAGTATGTCTTATATCGCATGGTATAATGACTGAATGTTTTGGAAAGGACAGCTAGAGTACATACATATTGAGTACACATTTCATTACTTGTTAATTCGAAGTTCACTACTTTTCAGCATAATATACGTTTCTTCTTTCAGCTTAACAATCCACTTTGTATTTCTTCTAGGAGAAGCTATTCATGAAATTAATGTGCTATAAGCAGTTAGTCATTAAACCTGTTCTAGTACTTGCATGTTATTTTTACCCATTTGTGTGTCTCATTCATGAATGTGATCACATATACTCTACTTGTTTCATAACCTTGCTACAGCTGACTCATGATGAATGACGTTACCTATCCTCATTTGTAGCAATAAGTCAAAATCAAATATTTTCATGCCCCAGCAATTAATTATCGATCCCAACGCAGTGCATTGCTAGCACAAAAAAAAAAAAACAAATGTTCTACCAGTCCCAAATAAAGCCACCAGTTTAAGAGAGTTCTGAGTAATACTGAATGATGTTTTCTAACCACAGACCTTGAGTAATAGTTACAGTGTGTTACATTTTAAAAATGTCCTATGTCACTTGAATGATGAGTTCTGAGTAATAGTGAATGATATTTTGTAATAATGCATACATGCTATGCCAATAATTTCTGTAAATAATATTTTTGTTATACTCTATAAATGCTATGCCAATAATTAACTCTCATTTTGAATGATGACTTCTGATGGTTTGTCACTGTCCAATGAGTGCCAATAATTATTTTAAATTTGTTGTATGTCACTTGATTGATGAAAAATGTTTTGTAATATTCAATACTTGCTAAACATTTAGTAACTGGCCAATGAATGCCACTGTTTCTAATATTTTAAATTTGTATTATGTCACCTACATGCTATTATATATGAATACCAGTAGCCTGATGCTACACTCGTTAGCTCCTGTTTTGAATGATGACTTCTGATGGTTTGTAACTGCCAATGAGTGCCAATGATTACTGTTACTACATGAATTATGTAAATGGTATGCCATTAATTAACTCTTGCTTTGAATGATCACTTTTAAATAATGTATAAAAATGATTTGTAACTGGCCAATGAGTGCCAATTTTCAATGTATTTAGATGATTTATGAACATTATTCTTTAATACTTCATACATAGTACAGAAATGTTCAGTAACTAGGCGATGAGTGCCAACAATTAGTCAAATCGGTTGATAGACTAGTGTAATTCTCAATGATGACTAGCATGAGACTTAATGACCTTCACCTTCTGACATAATTACCAGAAATTACTGCAATATACGTTTGTTCTGTCTATTCTTATGATCATGGAGCACTATATTTGGTATCTGCACTAATTCTACGTTGGTGAATGAGTGTGGTGTTGACACATCATGGTGTCCACCACCTTGAACAATGGAGATGTTATTATGGTTCCACTGTTTGGTGTACCTAATGTACTACCAAAACGATAACATGGAATATTAATACGACATTTCAGTGTCTTGGCTACACTGATTAATACTTCAGGGAAGAGAACTTCAGATTGTCTCACTTGGTGTTGTGCTTCTGTAGAAAGATATGGACTTTCAGTGCAGCTACGTGCAACCTAATGTGCTACAACCATGATGCAATCCTTCCCTTTCCTATCCAGGTTCTAGTAAAATGGTAAAAAAATACTACAGTGCGTATGCACTTTATGTCATTTGTTAATATGATTTGTACTCATTGCGTATACATTTTGTCATTGCTTGATATGTTCTGTACTCAGTGCATATGCACTATATTTCATTTTATGTTATGCACTTATATAGATGTATCTACTCTGTGACTGTAAACTTAGTTAATTAAGAAATTTTGCGTATATATTTTGTGATTTCTTGATATGTTCTGTACTCAGTACATGTGCCTCTCTATTTCATTTTATGTTCTGTACTTATATATATGTATATACTCTGTGACTGTCAACTTAGTTAATTAAGTAGATTTTAGAAAAATTTGTTTCTCATGGCAAGTCCAATTGACTCACCATCGCTGCCAAATTCTTGCCCCCCCCCCCCCCCCGCCACAGTGGAGGGTTATGCAAGAGGTATGTGCTGCCTGCGATATGTAAGCTGTAAGAGAATCTGAGACCAAAGAGCAGTGTTGACTGCAGTACGAACTGTGTAGCAGTAGCAGTAAGTTGTTGCTAGCGAGCAGTCGCCTGTCTGCGCTTGTCAGTCCTGTCTGGTGTATCATGTTGGCTGGGCCGGGTGCGGTGCAGCGATGCCGGAGCCTGAGTATTATTGTATAAGGTAAAAAGCAGCCTCGCGCATATCTAGTAATGTTATGTGAAGTCCCATGTAAATCTTTTAAAATGTCCTAACAATAATCTTCGTGACATAAAGTAATTTCTAACAAACATTCATTTCAATTTAATGAGTTTAGTAATTTCTTCAATCCATGATCATTCCTATTGTTGAAAAAGAAAAATCGGCTGCTTCCTTTCATAAATGACAAATCTATCGGGCAGCATTGCACAGAGCTGTCCCAAAAAAATGTTATATAAGAGCAGATATATTCGCCGTTTTTATTGAAGTAAGAATTTATCCTTTTTTTTCAGAATGATCTTACAGGGCCATGGCGCAGCGCTGCTGTCGTCCAAATTCTACCAGGTTACTGAATTTATTTTTTATTACGAGGTTTAGGAATTTTTCTGTTTCGAGCTTACATTAAATGGGAAACAAATTTTGTGTGGAGGTTAAATGTGAATGAATATCTATAGGGAGGTTATAAATGGGAACCAATTTTGTTCTCAGGTAACACTAAAATTAGAATTGCTATCCATAATAATTATTTAATTACAATTTTTTTGTGGGGAGGTTACACTCTTCATTCCTTACCTTATCAGTCCACTTAATTTTCAACATTCCCCTTGTAGAACCACATTTCCGAGGTTTCGATTCTCTTCTGGTTCCGTTTCCCTCAGTCCACGTCTCATTACCTTACAATGCAGTGTTCCGAACATACATTCTCAGAAATTTTTTAGTCAAATTAAGACCTATGTTTGATACTAGCAAACTTCGCTTGGCCAGATATAGCCTTTTTGCCAGTGCTAGTCCGCTTTTTACGTCCTCTTTTCTACGACTGTCATAAATTATTTTGCTGCCTACGTAGCAGAATTCCTTAACTTTGTCTAATCGCTGATCCCCAATTCTGAAGTTAAGTTTCTCTCAGTTCTCATTTCAGCTACCTCTCATTACTCTCGTCTTACTTCGATTTCCTCTCAGGTCATATCCTGCGGTCATAAGACTTCATTCCATTCAGCACATCCTGCAATTCTTCTTCACTTTCATTGAGTATAACAAAGTGATGCTCGAATCTTAGCATTGATATCCTTTCACCTTCCCTTTATTGCCTCTTCGACGTACAAATTTAACAGAATTAGTGAAAGACTCTTTTCCAGTTTTACACATTGTGTAATTCGAGCTTTTCGTCCTTGGTCTTCTAGTCATATTGTTCCCTGTTGGGTCTTATCTACGTGGTGTATTATCCGTCTTACCTCATACGTAACCGGTAATTTACGCAAAGTTTCGAACGTCCTGCACAATTTTATACTCTATAACGTGCTTCATTTCTATTCAGTCTTACTTCCGTCGTCATCCTCAAATCAGAAGTGCCTGCCTGTTGCCTTTACATTTCATAATGCCAGACTGATCGCCATCCAGCAGAATCTCAGTTTTGTCCTCCATTCTTCTGTATATTGTTTTTGTCGACAAATTGGAAGCATGATGTCTTAAGGTGACTGTGCGATAATTCTCGTAATTGTCGGCTCTTGCTGTCTTCGGAACTGTGTGTATGATGTTTTTCAGATAGTCTGATGGTATATTGTCAGTCTCATACATGCTACACACCAATATGAACATTTAATTTTGTTCTCACTTCTCGCAGTGATTTTAGAAAATTCGATAAAACGCTGTCTATCCATTCTGCCTTACTTCATTTTAAGTCATCCAAAGCTGTTTTGAATTCTAATTTTAATACTGGATCCTCTATCTCTTCCCCGTAGTCTCCTGTTTCTCTTTCTATCACCTCATCAGACGAGTCTTCATCGTCGCAGTGTCCTTCACTGTACCGTTTCCATCTATCCGCTCTCTCCTCTGCATGTAACGGTGCAACTCCCATTCCACACTTAATGTTGCCCCTTTTCAGGGAAATTATTTAACATCCTCAACAAAAGCGTCCCATCATAATCTAACACTGAACGAACTCTATTTTCGCCTTTCCAGCACCTTCATTATCTTCGTCTTTGCGTTCCTTATACCTAAAATAGAAACAAATGACCCCTCGGTCACAATTTTTTAGTCCCATTTACAGGGTTTAACTTTTCTAAGAGTGCCTTCGTCAGAATGTCGAAATTTAATGTGGTCTATAACATAATTACAAATTTGTGGGAAGAAAAAATTTTTATGTTAAAATGTGTAATGACTCACGATACAGTATAGAAACAGTACTTAGATGTCACGTATAAAATAAATAACATGCCAGAAGGGCTTTAGTCACAAAATATTTAAAAGGAATGCGTGAAGGCGAGCCTCTAAGAGCTGCTCAGTCCTGTACAGCCACAGGTTGCAACGAACTGAGCCGCCCGCGTTAGCATGCCCGGCCAGTGAACATGACACTGCAGCGAGAGAGTCATCTAGAAGCCGCATGTACAACTTGGCTACTTAACATTCAAATGTAGACAGGTGAAAATTGTAATGAATATTGTTCAGTACATAATGCAAAAGGCAATATATTGTTTAACAGTGACAGGTAAAAGTAACATTTTGACTGCATCAGATCTTGGAAGTATAGTTTGAAGCATTAAAACGTCATTATAGAAAATACAGAAAGGGCTGAATGACACAGTAAACGAATAATTATGAGAAGACTTGGATGGAAAATAACATTTCGGTGAACTGCACGACGAGACCCGTAATTAAACGTCAAGTAACGGCTTTATACCGCTAAAGAAATTTTTGTTATGCAACTGCAGCTGCTCATTGAGAACGAGGCTATCATTTCGGGAAATATGTTTAAAAATCTCTACTTCTTCACGGATATCTAGTCTACGCCCTTTCTTCTCGGTGTGCTAGATGTTGATATCGGAAATAGCTTTAGGCTCGTGACCTGTAAGCAGAAGATTGTCGGCAAAAGACGAATTTTGGGGACTAGTGCCACTTTTTCATAAAAGGTGTTCTTTATATCTGGTTTCAAAGGCACGTCCTTCTTGTCCTATGTAGTAAGAAGCGCAGGTATCGCAGAAAATCTTATAGACGCCAAAACTTTATAAAGAGGGACGAATCGATTTTAAATTTTTCAAAGTTTTTTTCTAGTTATTATTTGTAGAAAAGGCCACGTTGCAATTATATTTATTACGCAGAAGACGTTGAATCTGATAGGAGACGGGCCCCAAGAAAAGAACAGTAAAATAATTTTTATGGATAGATTCAATCATAGGGGTAACGAGGGAAGTATTTAACAGTTCTCTTTCTGAGAATGTCATCTACTATGACAGGTTTATACTCGTTATTATAATGTTTCACTTAGTGAAAGGCTTATTTATTGTATTTAATGTTATATCGTTTTCTACAGGTTGTGTCATTCAGTCTGTTCTTTATTTTCTACAATTACGTTTTTATGCTTCAAACATTACTTACAACATCTGATGTAGACAAAATGTTACTTTACCTGTCACTGTTAAACAAAATATTGCCTTTCAAATTTTGTACTGAACAATATTCATTATAATTTTCGCCTGTCTACATTTAAATGTTATGTGGTCAAGGTGAACCTGCGGCTACTAGATTGCAGTCTTGCTGCAATGTCTTGTTCACCTGCCGCGCTTGTACTGGCAAAATGAAGGCTGTGAGGGCGGCTCGTCAGTCGTGCATGGGTAGCTCAGACTGAGCCGGCACCGTAGCTCACGTGTTCTCCCTCTCCAATAAAAAAACTGAGGAAAGGAATCAACGATCACCTGGAACGGATGTATTGTGACGTCAGCCCAGACCACACGCAACGAACAATACCGAACAAAATGAAGAAAAAAAAGAACAAGAAAAGAGACGGTAGAGCACTTGCACGCGAAAGTCAAAGGCGCCGGGTTCGAGTCTCGGTTCTGTACGTAATTTTAAGCTACTTACATATCGTCTATATGTGTCAAAGCATATAAACGAGTCGAAGTATATAAAAAGTTAACAAAACTTTGCTGGCTTATATAATTCGTTTTATATAAGCATCAGACCCTGTAGTAGCAGAGAAGAGGAAACCAGCTGAAAAATGCTGTTGCCGGAGCACATGAAGGGCGAATGTGTGCAAGAAACTTTTGGTGAGGGAGACGGAATGGAGATTGAGACAGCCGGCTCCGCACTGTTTTGTCAGAGTCTTTGAATGAGGAACATATTCACATGTTTTGTGCTCCGACCGAAGGTTTTTTCCGCTCGTATAATTATGATCTATTATTTTGAAAGGGAAAGCTAATATTCTAATCACATCTTCTCTTTGCATTCGCGCAGTTGTCGTGAATATGTTGTTTATGTTCGGCTTTTGACAACAGGGGAGTAGAAGAATATTATGCGAAGTGACTATAAGTTACGAGGTGCTTGTTAATCCAGCGACCAAGGTTGTAAGCAAGCGTTCCTGTTAAATAGCGGTTATTCCTCAGCAGTGTACATTTTGTTGGAAGGTATAAACTGTAGTTACTTCGCAGAAGTTTAATTAATTTCTCCGGGGACTCCACTGCCTGGGTTCCCCGCGACATAAATTTATCCTCCACTACACTGCATATTCCGAAGCAGCGCTACTGAATTTGGCCTTCCGTCATGAGTGTTACACTGATGTCATTTTGACGGCACATGGGGAAGGGTGTGCGATCATCATTTCTAGAGCGCACAACACGTAAGCGGTTATGACTGTTAGACTGGAGTGAGACTCGTCGGAAAGTAGTGCAGTCCATCATTCGCGTGTGTATTGAAGTGTGGGACTTCGTGGTTTACTGAAAATTATAAGAGATGCCAGTTGCAGACGAGGCACAAATGAAGCCATCGGCAGGTGATTTCAATGCAGATCGGTGGACGATCGCTGCAGTGCTCCTGCGTCAGCTCATAACTGTAGATGGAATTGTGCTATATTTTACAGACATGCGGAGTTGCCGGTAATCACCTACTGTGCCCATACTGCGGTGCCCAAAACGCGCTCTTTCAGGTGTGTCAATCGTCTTCAGTTCAATGCCTCTACACACACCTCACTGCCCTACATTCTGTGTATAAACCTAGAAGACGCAATGTGATAACCCATTTCCCGACAACTGATTGTTGTGCCTCGTCAGAACTCTATTATATGCTGAATTTGCGCCCTTTCATGTGGATGAAACTCTGGCACACCTTCTTTCGTTCACGTTTCCTCTTGGTTTGACCCTAACGCTCATGTTCCAAATAATTTGACAGCTCCCTACTAATTGTGACTCGCATGACGCAATGGACACAGTACTGCGCGTTCCACGGACATGCGTCCTGTTTGCACCTATTTGTGGTGCATCTACTACACATTTTTGTCTCTCTTCATGACTTATGCAGTTAGCACAAAATAGACGTATGTCTACGAGAGGTGACTAAGCCACTCAGGTACCGTCTCCAAATAGGAATATTATTAATCACGGTGTATAATTATAATAACACATTTGTTGTCACTGAAGCAATGCGTAGACCCAGCTCCACTCGAAAAGCCACGTATGTATTCCTTTACACCTACAGATAAGTCAGCCCGCACATCGAATTTCCTCATCCGATGACACCTATTTATCACTTTGAAATTTCGCTTTCCAAGCAATTCCAGTACTTTTTACTGAACGAAATGACTGTCTCTCTACTACATTGCGGCTTTTTCTGTACGTGTTGGTTATATATTAATTAACTGCTACGCAGGCGCAAGAAAGAAATGGTAATTATCGCAATTGTCAGCAATTTACTTCAGTTGATCGAATTTGACACAAACAGTTTCGGGTTAACGAGAAGTTGATTAATAAAATGAAAATAATATTCCATGTCAAAGAAATTGTATTTAAACTCCATTCCCTTTGATATAAGTGTACATTTCATAAAATCATGTTACTACTGGCGTAACAATTTTGAACAAGTTCGTCAGATGATTCTAACATTCCAACGCATAACAATTTCCACAGACTCTTAATCAGAGATATTTTATGCAAAGATGCAAAAGTAAAACAGATATCTTCCACAGAGAACACCTGATTTGAAATGAGTTATGGAATTTACGTCACACAGGCCACAAAAATTTCTGCTTAGGTCCAGTTGGTAGTAAAATGAAAATACGAAAATAAATACGGTATAGAAACCGGACCAACGACTCGAGGTGCCGAATACTAAATTTTGCAGCTGGATGCACTGTGACTCCGATGACGAAGAGCACACTGGCCTGAACCCGGAGCCCCACTGACAGCAGATTTTTTAACAGCCTTCTTCCATGATCCTCTAGTCTGAGGAATAATCAATGGCGTTCTTGGACGTCTGAGGTGAATCCACCTGGAAAAACAGACGAAAATCGGAAGGTAGAAGTACCGTGCATCGTATGTATGTGTTCGTGGTCGACGTGCAAGGAAGCATACCACTCAGAAACTGTTTATTACTCGTTTGGTGACCATCATGCCTAGGGGAGCATGAAGGAAGCAGGTGGTTGGGATCTGCCAGTTCTGCTGGGTATTTTTCGCTGCATGTCGTGGAGGAGATCTCATCCTGATGATACTATTTTGAGGCAAGTTTGTGGTCCAGCACTCATGCTCTGGTTGGACTCTATCAAAGTTTTCTCGTCTACTTCAAAACATTCTCTGTGTGACAGCAGTATGCGGATCGTGTATCTATCTCTATTTAAACTCGGCCTTTTGAACCTGAGCTATTGTTGCTAATCTCTTAAGAATTTGCCAAATGACCTCGAATTTCCCATTGGTACGCATGGTACTCTTTGCTGTCTACGAATAAATTAAAAATTAGCGTGGCATGTCCCTATCGTAACTTCGATGCCAGTCGACTGCCTCATTGCTCTGCTCTCTCCTCAGAATTCCTTTCATTTATATAGGGGTTGGCAGGGTGCACCTGCTTTTACTCTGGTATGAATATCATTATGCAATTCCCTCGTATACATTAAATTTGGATTTGTTCAGGTAACATCCCAGACGTAATTATTCTTCATTCTACGTGAGCTATTTTGAACGTTACTTTTATTTAGTCCGCAGTGAGGAGGTTCTATGACATCCTGTTTTCTTGGTCACATTGTTGTTCTGCCCGTAAGCAATTCTTCAAGGTTACAAATCGGACATTCACGGTGCCTTAATGTTTACTGGAATGCTGCGTAATGAACATCGTATTTCTGTATACGTCGTGTGCGTGTTGTGGCATTAATCCTGCAGTTCTTTAATTAAATGGGGCTAACCACGGACGTGCTCTTTAATTACGTGAAAAACAGACGTTTAAATCGAAAAATTTATTTTCTCATTCATTGTTCGTATTTAGAAGCCTTCCACCACTTATTGACTAGCTTTACTCATACTGAACGTTGAAACACGTATGTAACGCAGCAGCGATGGCGAGGCATTGTAGCATCTGTGACCAGAGAGTATGCGCTTGACCGCGCGAGTGTTGCGAGCGGTTCTCAGTCTGTCAGTCAGTCGTTGCGAGTCTGTAGCTCTGTCTAGTTGAGAGCAGTACTCTGTCAGTAGTCGTCGCGTGCAGTACGCTAATAGTCGTCATGCAGAGCGGTCGGTCAGTAGTAGCAGCCCAGTGCGGTTGTGTGATGTAGGCGGTCGGCAACACTGGTCAAGATGGTGAATAAGGTATACTGTTAATTAATATAATCATTAGATAATGAAAAATTTTATTTATTGTAATTATTCTCCAACAAGTCCCCCAATAATAATTTTTATTTCAAAAGCATTTTTTCAAAAATTTAATTTTTTATTGAACTAAAGATTTCGTTGCACTTCCCATTTCATTCCACTTCTTTTGAAGAAAAATTTCACTAGAATCAAAAAAAAAGAGAATATTATTATTTGCAATGCAGTTCCTCCAAGCGGTGCGCAACAACAAGAGCAGAAATGTGACATCCATTTATTCAGAGGTAAGACTTTAATTCTGATTGTTTTGCACAGGGCCAAAGACCGATATTTCGGTTTAATTGTATTTTCTTGTCACTGAACGGACTTTAATTTTTTTATGAAAAACTTATATTTGAGTCAGATTGCGAATTTCACATTTTGTTGCCATTGTCAGTACATTTCATTGTGGGCAGGTTACGCTTAGCGCAATGTCCATTAGCATTCATAATTAAATATTGTCGTGTTTCTTTCTTTCAAATTTTTGTAGGGAGGTTACACTCGGCTCCCATTTGTATTAAGTATTGTCATTTATTTCATTTCATTTCTTTATAAATTACGGTGGGGAGGTTACACTGTACAACCTCAAATTCTGCGTAATATTTGTGGGAGAAGGGACGAACTTATTATATCTGTCAGAGCCATTTGAAGTACAGATCTTTGGTCATTCATTCTGAAGCGTCTTTAGCTCTAAGCTTCCTAAACTAAATAATATTGCTCCTAGTTGTGGCTCATGTCGCTACGTATGACGGCTGCTGCATGGAGGTGGAGGCTTGTTTTCTGCCCTAAATACTTGTATATGATAATATCTAGTGAGGTCAGCACATTTGTCGATTGCGAAATAATTTTGGTGGAGCATTAAAGGCGCGTGGAAGATGGTTGAGAGATACTGTCACAGACCCCCGGCCTCTGAAGCAGTAGTGGCGGAAAATTTCAAAGGAAATTTGGAAGATATTTCGTTTAAATTACCTGATCATGTTATACCATATGCGTTTTCCGAAAACACTATTGAATAGTTAATCACAGGACCGATTCGTGAAGGTAACATGTTAGATATACTGGTGAGAAACAGGCCTAATATTTTTCGACTCTATTATCGTAGAACTGGGAACCAGTGATCATATGTCCGTACAGCATCACTAAATAAATCTGTAAATAGGAACACATAGAAAGATAGGAAGACATTTCTGCCTGAAAAGAGAAACAAGCAACAGGTTTACCTGAGGGTGAAATTAAAACTTTTTTCTCCAGTGCTAACAACGCTAAGTATCAAGGAACAAATTTCAGGAGTATTGCTCAATACGCTTTAGACAGGTACGCGCCGAAGCAGAGTTTTGCGGTAGGAAAACAATCAACGTGTTTCGACAGCCGCGTTAGGAAGCTGCTAGGAAGACAAAGAGAGCTTCGCTGAAAATTTAAACGTAGCCAAAGCCTCAGAGGCAAACAAAAACAGCACTAAGCCAAAATTAGCCTAAAAATAGCCAGGTGTAAAGCGTTCAACAAACTAGAAAGTAAAACGTGGCCGACTTGGCAGAATATTCTAAGAACCTTATGGTAAATCAATAAACCGATTGAAGCCATTTGTCAGACCCTTTGTGACCATAATGGGACTGAAGTGGAGGATGGCACACGAAAACATCTTTTTCTACCAAAACGGTTTCACTGATGAAGACTGCAACATAATTCTTCATTTAAATCTCCACTCTAACGTCAGAGTGGCAGATATCGAAATAAGAGACAGTGGAATGGAAAATTAACAAAAATCACTCAGCAGATGGAACGCCACCAGACGTGATGGGATACCAGTACGATTATAAATATTTTTATTTATTCTTCACAATTACAGCGTATTATGTGAGAAGCTATACTATATCATAAAACTCACATAATAGTAAATGTATATATTAATTATTTATTCCTTGTTCTTAATAAAATAGCTAATACATGAAGTGGTAATACTACGATTAGAACTAAGAACTACAATAAAAGTATTAACCAAGTGCCCATCTACTAACGCTGCTAGTAGTACTATAAATTCTGTTCTGTTTCTGTTCTTTTATTTTTGTGGATTTAAACTGTCGGTGGCTATTCGCGCTACTGGATCCGCCCTCATCCTACCCCTGTCACCAGCATTCCCTGTTACTTTCTTCGGGACCAGGGCAGCACGTCAGCAGCGTCTACACCGTAACAATTTTATTGTTCACTGTTACGTATTAAAATCAAGACTACCGGGATCATTTTCACCATCCAATGTAAGTTCTTGAGAAATCATTTTATTCAGAGGTCGCGTCTTCGTCTTCTCTGCAGAGTACGTTGTTTAGTGGGGATGGCAGCTTGCCAAGGTGTGACTCAGTACCTATGGAAGACATCCGTGGCCTTCCTGAAAGCTGCGGGTGCGGTATCATCCAAGATGTGCCATGTTGACTCAATCCACTGTGGTGTTTTGGGATCCAACTTCCTTAATATCCTACAGCCAACAACCGCTGCATCCTAATAGAGCTGTCATTCCCACAATGCGTGCTCCGGAGTGCCCACACAGCCGCTGGAGCAATTTCCATTAATGTGTCGTTATATTTAGTACTGATACGTAGCCTACTGATAATAACCATTAAGAAAACTATCATTCCTCTCACCCTCATTTTTAGTCTCTCCTTGATGTTAGGGAGAAATTTGTACGTTCTCCTGCCTGTGTCTCAGATGTCCTGTTTATTTTGCCGCAGTTGTAACATGTGTTCTTTCATTAACAGTTTCCTGTTGGACTCAGTTCGAAGCGTCATTCGTACATCCATGTGACAGCCTTTCTCTAACCAAAAAAACGGCTTCCTTTTTCCTAATTTCCATGTCAAATAGGCGTATTCGTAGAATTATTAACAATACATTATTCGGGGTAATGTAGTAGGCGTTAATCTGGCACTACCCGTTGAAATGTTCTTACTAATGAGGCTGGCTTCACTAGCTATGACCCTAAACCAGGGCTTCACAACATTCGTGCTCGCGGAGCAAGCTGTGAGCTGCAAGGCGCAAGCACGGAGCAGCGCGAGCACGCTACCCCCACTACCGGACCAGAGCGGAGAGTGGGGAGAGTCACGTGGGGCACACAACAGCTGCCCCAGTCAATGTAAATCTGCGGCCACCTGCAGGGATATCGCTCACGAATTATTACTGTGACAAATGAAACAAATATAGGAGAACGTACACGTGCCACATAATTTTATTAGCTTAGTGTATGCCTCTACCTTCGTATTAATTTGTGAACTGTTACACAATAAAAGGTGTCACTGAAGTGTGGGATTCTCTGTTATCTTGTACTTTTTGCCCTTTAAAATTGCGTTTATGTTCGGAGTAATTGTTCTTGTGCATCGTAGGCGCAGCGTGCAGTTTAAATTTCGATCAGACAATGCATTTCTCAGGCGCGTCTTGTTACATTTCATTGCAGAGAACAGTTATTCACAAACATACATGGAACCGAACATTGATATTATTGTAGCCGTCAGTTTGTCGAAATGAGGAAATCTATCCTGAGGGAAGTGTCTGTAAAATTACAAAATGTTTTTCTTGTTCTGAAATTTGTCTATGTATTCTCTGTCACACAGCAGGTCAATAATTTCTAGTTGCAGCTCAGGACGAATCTCTTCAATATGCGCTGAATATGGAGAGGACAACAGATTAGAATCACTGTCCAGTGCTGTCAGATCTTGAAAGCGTTGATCAAATTCTTCCTTAAGGGCAACTAAACTATGTGAATAACGTTCACAGTCTTTGAGAACATCTTCCATGGATGATAATTTAGGAAAATGAGCTAGATATCCTGTTTCCAGCTAACTCACCCAAAGTGTCAATTTCATTTCAAAAGCTCGTATTCGATCTATGAAATGAGTAATTAGCAGATCTTTACCTTGTAGTGAAATGTTCAAAGCATTCAGATGGCTAGTTAAATCTGCTAAGAACGCGAGATCACATTTCCATGAAGGCTCTTTCAATTCAGGAACACACATGTTATTTATTTCCATGAATATATTTATCTCATCTAATAGGCAAAAATTCGATTTAATAATTCGCCACGACTAAGCCAGCGGACCTCGCTGTAATAAGCCAGGCTACCATACTGGCTTTCTATATCCTCAAGAAAGCTTTTAAATTGTCTGTGTTGTAGCCCATGTTTCCTTATATAATTGGTTGTACGAACAAGAACACTCATCACATTTTTTAGAGTGATACTCTTTGCACATACGTTTCCCTGGTGGATCACACAGTGAACGCCCCTTATTTCATTCGGCACGGTCAGTTTTTGCATTTTCTCCTTCAACAGCGCAACGAAACCTAATTTTATCCCTGTCGTCGCTGGTGCACCGTCTGTAGACACTGAAACTAGAGAATTCCACGACAATCCTATATTTTCAACACTTTCTTCAACACTACTTAAAATGTCACCTCCGGTTGTAGTGTTCTTCATGGCTACTACGTCGAGGAGCTCCTCCCTCACCTGCAGATCTCTATTAACACCTCTAATAAATATGGAAAGCTGCGCTGTTCCAGTGATATCAACACTTTCGTCCAGAGCTAGAGAGTACGCCATAAAATCATTATAGATATTTGCAAGCTGGCTCTGGACGTCGTCTGCCATGTCCTGTATGCGACGCATAATGGTCATGTCAGATAATGGTACAATCCGAAACTGTTCAACTTGAGATGGACACAAATGTTCCGATGCAACTACCAAACATCTTTTATTAAATCGCCATCAGTGAAGGCGTGCAGGGATTTTGCTAAAAAAAGAGCAATTTTGTAGCTCACTCTTAGAGCTGCCTCAGTTGATTTTTCTTCGTCATCGAGATCTTCTTCGGATAGCTTCCTTTTAAGTTTAATTACTTCCTGTGCACGACCTGGTCCATCACATTTTCCACTTCCGTAGTCTTTCGCGTGGTACGACATATAATGTCGCTGCAAATTAAATTTCGTAAAAGAATTCAGCGTTTTGTGACATACTAAACATTTTGCAACACCATCTTTTTCTGTAAACAGATACAATTCTTCCCAATGGGGGTTGAACTGCGAAAGCATGGTTGGGGTTACACAACGGCGACTTGACATGATTCTTAACCAGCGAAGTGACTGATAGAGCTGATCGTAGTACTTTAAACGTTGCTCAGTCGGCGCGAATTCAATAGGCACGCTGCGGTCCTATTCATACGTGCGCGCGCAATTCCCCTCCCTCGCCTCCCTCCCTACTCCCTGACCTTGCACCTGCTCGCGAGCACGTGCCTGAGCAGACGCGAGTACTCGCACTCTAAACCGGCCAGTTGTTAAGCCCTGCCCTAAACGCTCGTACCGTACTCTGCGACTGATGTTAATGTAGACTGGTGCTACCCTCTCCTTTTAAGTGAAGCCGAAACTATTTTCAATGGTTACAATTTTGTTTATCAAGCTTGTACCTTTTCTGTCTGTCCCCTCTATATGATTTGCGAAGTTACTGCATTAGAAGAGAAATTTTTGGGGGGGCCCTCTCCTTTTGTCGAGTTCGGCCACCTCGTCAAAGTCTTCTTACCTGGGCCCACATCGGTCACTTTTGTGACGATGATGATGAAATGATGAGGAGGTCAACACACCAACTCACTTCCGAGAGGACCAAGTCCCTAACCGGACCGATAATCGAACCAGATCCCCTGCGGTCGAGAGTCGGCAACGCAGGTCACAAGGTGCGTATGTATTCTACCTAGATTATGCGAAAGAACTGGCTCGTCTTCCAGCAATATGTACCTTAGGTAGTTAGAGGGCAAAGTGTTCCTATTGATTGGAAAAAGTGCAGGTCATAACACGTTCCAAACAAGTGTCGTTGAACAAACGCGCAAAGATGCAGGGCTACCCAAACTATAGAGCTGTTTCTCTGTTGTCAATCTGTTGTAGTGTTATGGACTGAACGCGTTCGATAGAGTTGCACACTGCCGCATCCCGATCAAAGTAGGAGCGTACCGAATATCACACCAGCTGCGCGACTGACTGAGGAGTTCATAACAAGCGGAAAACAGCATGCCATTCAGAACGGAGGGCGGAGAAGTAAAAGTAACTTTGCGCGAGCCCCAAGGCACTCTTGTCAGACCCAAAGACCAGTAGTTTTCTCAATTTATATAAATGACCAAGCTGATAACCCAGGAAAGTCCATGAGGGCTTTTGCATATGGTGCTGTTGTATGTAAAAAGTCGAAACGCTAGAAAATTGTAGCGAAACACAGGAAGACTTGCAGAGCATCGCCGCCCTTATGCAGGGACTGGCTATTTACTCTCAACATAGACAAACGTATCGTATCAGGACTGAAGACCACAACAACAACAACCACATAAATACACAGAAGCCCCATTATTGTATGAATTCTCGATTGTAGAACAATGGCTGAAGGAAGTTGTTTCATAAAATACACCGGTGTACAAAATTTAAGCAACAAACGAAAATTTTGCAACGTTGCGTCTATTTTGCCACAAAACAGTACACACAGGTGATAGTACAGTAGAAACTGTGGAAGGAATACAGAACGTAAACAACTGCAACATGAATAACGGAAGACAGAAACGTCCTCCTTTTTTTTCCAACATAACGGATTTGCATGCACTTTCGACAACTGGTTACTGTGCTCAGTACGGGCTTTGACCACTTCTGCCAGCAATACGAGCCTGACAACAATGGGCCATGCTGTGGATGACGTCAGCAATCTCATATTGAGCAATAACTCTCATTCTTCCGGCAGGACTGCTCACAAGTCTTGGAGAGTGGTTCGTGGATGCTCACGCGATGCAACACCATGGGACTCAAATCGGGAGAGCGAGCATACTACGACATGCGTGCAATAACTTCCGTTTGCAAGAAATGAGGTCGAGCATTATCGTCCATCAGTAGCACCTCGCAACAACCAGACGTGAGATCCCAGGATCCAGGATCCTTGGTGATTCACCCTTACAATTGTATGAAGAGGTGTTCGAATACTCAATCCCTGTCCACACCATTAGGGATCCAAATCGATTTCCATCTCTTTCCACGACGTTTGGGTCCAGAAATCGTGTTCCACGTTCCCTCCAGATGCGAATCCGTCGAGAATCACTCTCCAGACAAAATCGGTATTCATCTGTGAAAAGAACATTGGCACATTGTTTGACCGTCCGGGTGACAGGTTGACGATTTCGCTCTAGACGTTCCCTTCTGTGACGACGCGCCAAAGGTATACATACAGCAGGTCTCCGACAATAAAGGCCAGTCTGCGGCAGCTTTCTGTACAGCGTTTGCCTCGATACAACACCTCCAGTGGATGCTGCGACGCCAGGTGCCTGTTGCTCTGCAATATTAAGGCGGTATCGATTGCCCTTATAGCCAAATAACGGTCCATTCTTTGGGGTGTCACACGTGATCGGTCCGGTCCTGGTCTTCAGGATGCAGTTTTTGGTCTTTATAAATTGTCGCCTCACCCGAGAAACAACACACCGATTCATTTTGAGCCATCGGGCCACATCAGTCTGCACTGTCTTCCTTCCATTGTTCCCATGACCCTCTACAGCAGAAGGCCTAATGGGAGTCTTCTTTGTGCCATACTACCCCGTCTGTGACTGTGTACCCAGCGATTGTGGATGTGGGACTAACCGGCAAACATTATCTCATTTGGCAATTGCCCTGACGTCATCGTTGGTCCGTTGGTTCGTTGATAACAGTGTCATCTTACGTCAAGAACACGATCGTGCGTACATTTGTTGACATTTTGTATGTTTATACCGTGAATTAGGCACAGGAGGGGAAATAGCGGTTTGTTTTAATTTCAGACAGCACTGTATTTAGGAGTTTACGTATGGAACTACTTATAGTGGAATGACCACCTTAAACTAAACTCTAGCAAGGCAGATGCCGGACTGAGGTACATTGGAAGAATCTACGCGACATCTAATCCACCCTTGCAGGAGGTAATTTACGATCCCCTACTTCGATCAATAATTCCCGGATAAGATTAATAGAAGAAATGCTAAAAAAAGCAGCGCGTTTCGTTACTGGTCTGTTTCGTAAGCAGCAAGGCGTCACGGAAAGGCTGACTTTAGTGGCAGATGCTGCAAGAGAAACATTCTGCACCATGATAAGATTCACGGTCAAAATGTTCTGATAGCTTACGTTGCTATAAAAATCGATCAGTGCGTTGCTTCCTCCTACATATATCTCGCGAAAAGACCATGAAAGTGAATCCAGCCCACACGGACCCATTCCTAAGGTTTCTCTTCCCTTGACCCATTCCTGACTACAATATAAAAAGGAGTGAGCTACACTGGTACATAAGGTACCTTCCGACACACACCGTAAGATCTAGATTGAGGGAAGGTACAAAATGGCTAAGCAGGAATAAGTAAATTACAGAGGCCTTTGAGAAAAAAAGGAGCAGTTGCGTATTACAGATAGCAAGATGAAGAGAGAAGGGAAAGTCGGAAACTGGAAATAATGAAGAGAAGGGCATATGCAACATATTGCGCATACATGGGGAAAGAAATCCCCTACTGTGCAGCTGCACTATTGATGACACCGTCTGCCGTAAGATATCTAGGTGTAAATATCCAGAGCGACATTAAGTGGAATGACCATACAAAACAGATAGCGGGAAAAGCAGACACCAGACTCAAATGGTTCATATGGCTCTGAGCACTAAGGGACTTGATATCTGAGGTCATCAGTCCTCTAGAACTTAGAACTACTTAAACCTAACTAACCTAAGGACATCACACATATCCATTCCCGAGGCAGGATTCGAACCTGCGACGTATCGGTCGCGCGGTTCCAGACTGTAGCGCCTAGAACCGCTCGGCCACTCCGTCCGGCATACCAGGCTAAGATTCATTGGAAGAATCTTAAGGAAATATAACTCATCTACGAAGCAAGTGGCTTATAAGGCGCGTGTTCGCCCGATTCTTGAGTATTGTTCATCTACCTGGGATCCCTCTCAGGTAGCACTGTTAGATGAGATAAAGAAGATCTAGAGAAGAGCGACGCGTTTCGTCACAGGATCGTTTAGTTGGCGAGAGAATGTTACGGTGATGCTAAACAAATTCCACTGGCAGTCGTTACAAGAGAGGCGTTGCGCATCAAGGAGAGATTTACTATTGAAATTCTGGGACAGTACTTTTCAGCAGGAGGCAGACAACATATTACTTACCACCAGATTCATCTCGGTTACTGACTACGAGAAGAAAATTCGAGAAATTTGAGCCAATACAGGTAATCATTCTTCCCTCGCACTATTCGCGAGTGGAACAGGGTTGGAGGAATCAGATAGTGGTACCGAAAATACTCTCCGCCACACACCATTAGGTGGCTTGCGGATTATGATTAAGATAGATGAGGTATCACAAAGGAAATGTACATGAAGACGATATTATAGGAATGGAAGTCCATGAAGATGAAGAATTTGAAAAAGCATTAAAAGTCGTATGTGGAAACAAGTCCCTGGAGGAAACGGTATTCCCTAAGGGTTATTAAGATCCTTGAGAGAGTCAGCCATGACAGAACTATTCTATATTCTGTGGAAGATATTTGAGAGAGGTAAAATAACCTTAGACTCAAGAAAAACTTACTAAACCATATTCCAAGGAATTGCTTGAGTCTTACAGACCTGTCAGTTTACCAAGCCATTGTTGCAAATACTGACACGAGGTATTTAAAAAAGAATGCAAAAAAGTGGTAGACGCCAACCTTTTGGAAAATCTAGTTTCGGGAGAAATGTAGGAACACAAGAGGCAGTACTTGCCCTGAGACATATTATAGAAGACACGTTAAAGATAATCAAACCTGTATTTTATAGCATTTTTAATTTGTAAAAACGGTCTTCACGCTGTTGATAAGACTACTACATTTGAAATTCAGAAAGTAGAGAGGATAAAATATGGGCAGCAAACGTACATTCACAACTCCTACAGAAAGGAGATTTCAGTTAATAGAGTGGTTGCACAGCAACACTGTTCCCAGGTGCACTAATAAATATTCGAAGTTATTGCTCGACACAGACAGCAAAGGAACCCATTCCGATTCAGAGCGTATTTCATGGTCATAATCTAGAGGAGTGCCAATATTGCAAAAGCTGGCCAGTCCTAGTATCTCGTTGCCACACGGCGAGCAGAGCCGTAGCGAGGTGCGCAAATGCTGCAGTATGACAGCACCCAGAAAGTCGTTCAGCAAACTCTGCAGTGAGGAGCAACATGAAACATCGAAGCTCCACCATTCCAAGACGTTCTAGTACTGATGAAAAATGGAGAGGATGCAATGTCAAGTCAGCGAAGAAATTTGCATGAAGAATACGTGAAAGGCAAGAAAGATTGGCACAGCAAGCAAGTTTGCTTCCACATTTTGGTGTTGGCCAATTGGTTTTGGTTAGCAATCCGTACACGCCAAAAATGATAACCAATATATTTTTAACGAAGGATAATGGTCAATGTCAGGCTATAGAGGTGATCACCACGGTCAATGTGGAGATTCAGTTCCATACCAAAACTTCCACTGTTTGCGTTAGTATAGTAAAGCCATTCCATTGTGTAAAATATACTTTACCACAAATTCTGGTAACAGTACCACAGCAAAGTTAACCGAGGAAGGTTATGAACAATGAGCAACCAGATACTTGTTCTACGCACTGGACACCATACGAACTAAGGTCGATGAAGTAGTTTACAGTGTATTTTTCCACGTTATTACCTTCTTCATTGTTTTGTAATATCATACTTGTATTGCATGTTAGGGATTAATAAGATACTAGTGTGAGTCCTTTCTTTTTGTTATGTGGCCACTCGTCTTGCTATGTGGCCATCCCTTGAAGAAAGGAGGGGAAATGACGCCCATTCAATGCCACTACATGACATAACAGCAGGGAAACCCCACAGATTAATTGCATTTGTGAGACTACTACACATCACCAGAGAGATGGGAAAGTGCAATCCTCAACCAACCACTGAAATCAAGAGTGTTGTTTTCGAGACATCAGTGGACGCTAGGACCAGCTTTCGAGGTGTGGAAGGCTCGAAGTGAGGTTCGCGAGCTACAAGAGATATTGAAATATGGTTCTAATGGCTCTGAGCACTATGGGACTCAACATCTGATGTCATAAGTCCCCTAGAACTTAGAACTACTTACACCTAACTAACCTAAGGACACACATCCATGCCCGGGGCAGGATTCGAACCAGTGAGCTTAGCGGTCGCGCAGTTCCAGACTGAAGCGCCTAGAACCGCTCGGCCATACCGGCCGGCAAGAGATATTGAGACCCTTACAAGAAGATATCGTTATCTTGGAAATTAATGACCAATATTAGCTGCTGAAATTTTCGTACAACAAGTTAAAGGCACAGATGATGTAAGTTACGGATGTAGTTATGCAGATAGCTGCACGTAGGAAGAGGGAATGGATGAACGTAGGTGGGTCCGTGTTAAATTCCTTATTTGAGACTGCAACCGAAGAAAGATGTTCAAGAACTTCATACACCGTTAAGTCGGGTGCAAGATACAGTGAAAAGTGTGCAAACCACGGAAGAGTGGCGTTGCACTGAACTAATGAACCTGGAACGTAAAGTACTGGACAACACCAGTATGATACGGAAGAATACTAAAGAACTGACGGAATGATTGCTCAGTAAAGTAGCAAATGCCTACACTTACCCGGCAGCCGTTCAGTAACGATTGAGTATCATGGACGAGAAAATGGGTATCACTAGTTTCGCAAGACTATATTAATGATACAAGACTTCAAGTTGTAGGGATGTAAAAATACGCATATCACGCGATATGTGGGCAGTTTTTGGATTTTCCGACAGCACTTCAGCATTTAATGGAATTGACACTAGTCAGTTTAGCGCTATTTTATAGCACAGCCACCGCAGATGTAACAACTGCGAGGGAGGGATTACTCATATCGATCCGACTTCCGGCAATAAATCGAAATGCTACATCGCTCATCCGATCGCGATGAAGTGGGAAACGGTGAGTAAATAGGTGCAGCTACGGATGGAAGAAGTATTAATGTAAGCTGGTTACCTTCCATCAGGAGAGTGGATGCACTCAGTGACTGTTATGTAGTTGACAAATAATACAGCGCAGCAATCACTCGTCTTTTTTTTTTTTGAAGGTTTTATTACGCAAATCCAGATTTAGGCAAGTGCTAACCATTAACAATGCACTATTTTTTAAAATCTCGTCGCGTGTTAGTTCCCTGTTGTTCCGACTACATTGATGAAGCACATTCATTATTCCGGGAGACATAAGGTTCCTGCTTTCTTCACGTGGTTGTTACACATTTTATAACTCCTTCTGTGCCAGTGTGAGGTGAGTGGGTTTTCCATCCCCCGAGTCTATGAACACAAAAGTATTCCACAGTATATTCCACACATTAGAGGCAAAACTGTCTTCCTTTACTGAACCCATCTGACAAAGATCATTCTATTAAAAATTATTGAAACTTTGCTTGGAAATTTAGAGGATACTCCTCTCTTTTCATCAAGCGACGAGTTTTGCAATCTGTCTTATGTCAGTGTGTAATTAATGTATCTCGAAATCTACGTCTATACCCTGCACGAACTTTTTCGATGTGTGATTGTATGTATATTTTCCTACTATCTCTGTCACCGTTTCCTTTTTACGATTTAAAATACTACCTGAACGAACGAAGGTCTGTAAGCCTCGGTTTGAAATCGAATTTCCCTGTCATCGTTATTTGAGCGAGAACTGAGTAAAAGGAATATCACCTGACTCTTGGAATGTTAACAGTAATCTTCTCCCTAGTACTCAGCGTCCCTCTTGTGGAGTCTGCTGCTGCAGTTTGATAAGCATTTTCATGACACTCTCTTGCTTATGAAAGGAACTAGAGTCGAAATGCCCTGCTCTTCTTGTGATTTTTGTCTCTCTCGTCTATTAATCTTCTTTGTTGAGGAACTCAAGCTAACTATCAAATAGCCGCCACCTCTTTAACTGATGAAGACCGCTTCCCATTTACTTTTCCTAGAACTACTTTCATGTGGTCTTTCCACATTATAATTACATGGATTCACATTGCACTGTACATTGTCATTGTTTCTGATCCAGTGATTTAGCTCATGCAATGTAACCAATCAATAACGACCCTCTCCACACGCTTATGCACAGTCCGTTACACAGACTTACGTCGAGGGTAAATTGCAAGATCCGTCAAGGGGCCCTCAACCCAACTCATCATCATCATCATCATCATCATCCAGGTATTACGATAATCTTCTGGTGTTCAAATTTTTCTATGCAATAGTTCCTCATGATGCTACCGACGATATTACGTGTGGTCTCTCGAAATAACATCCGACAGTCAGGGTATACGTGGTAGACATTCCGCAAAGCTTATTCAGTAGTACAAGCGCGGAACAGTCTAGATGGTTGATGACACCTAATACTTCACAATACTAGTCGCAAACGTTCTTCGTAAGAATTCTGTTATTATTCACAATACTTAAATTTTCATTTTATTTTTTGTTCGTACTTGAGCCCTTGATGGGTCCTTAGGCTTCTCAACAATCTCCTGCACCAGTTCATGCCCTCTGTTTTTTCCTCTATCCGTGGCTCCCCAATTTGGCGAAGTCAACCAACACATTAACGATCTGTATAATTGTTCTGCTAATGCATCTCATCTTCTCCCGTCTTCTCCATATTTCGAAACCTGTATACCACCTGTTATTTTATAAACTTCGCTAATATATTTTCCTTTAATAACTTGTCATAATTCGTGGCTAAATCTTATTCTGTAGCATTTTGCCTTTCTCATAGGGCATAGGTATTTCACCAAATTTTTCATTCAGATGTTCTTAAGTCGTAGACATTCGGTTCTCGTTTTGACCCATCTCGACCCACGCCCGGTAAATGAACGTACAGTGGAACAGTATACTGGTATTGTTGTCTTTCTTACAATTACAGAGGCCTTAAATTTTAGCTGTGGCCTATTCCTTTTCCCGTCTTCGTCCTTTCTGGTAGTTCGACCCCTCGCCAGTATCTGTTTTCTCACCAATTTCTGTATGAGTAAAACCTGATAATCAGGTATATAATTAATGTATTCCGCGGTACCTAAAGCAATTTGTATGTAACACATCTGCCAACAGTAGCTGCGGCCACGCGGGCCACAGCCGAGTAAGCAGGTACTTTGCGCGCTCGCCGGGCTTTCTCCGTCCGCGCCTCAACTCCGCGGCCGCGACGGGTCTTGCGAAACGGCCGTAGTACACTCGGGTAGCCTTTATGGGCGGGGTGGGGGTCGGGGTGGCTGGCCATTACTGACCGGAATCTGAGGCTGGTGGCTGGAAGTGGAGGCCACCCGCACTGGCTGTCCGGGCCTCCAGAGCTGAGGTCTCATTGCGTCGCCTCCCGCCGTCCGACGAGGCTTCAATTATTGGCCGTTGTGAATCCAATACAAGATGTAGCTGACAGTTTATACTCGACCATTTCCAACACAAATACATGTTTACCAAAAAATGCAGGGCATTCTGTAACACATTCTTCCTCAACGGCCGCACGGGATTAGCCGAGCGGTATAGGGCGCTGCAGTCATGGACTGTGCGGCTGGTCCCGGCCGAGATTCGAGTCCTCCCCCGGGCAAGGGTGTGTGTGTTTGTCCTTAGGATACTTTAGGTTAAGTAGTGTGCAAGCTTAGGGACTGATGACCTTAGCAATTAACTGCCGTAAGATTTCACACATATCTGAACATCTTCCTCAACAAGTAAAAACACATTTCCAGTTTTATTAGATCAGGAAGTGAATGAGATGGGGTTCTATCAAAATTACTGGAAATTCTTTCACCAAGAACATCTGGACCAAAAGACACCGTAGCTATACACAAGCATTTGCATACCTGTTGGATAGGTTGTTTAAAATATCGTAAATATGAGAGATTATTTTCAGTGCAGAAAAAAGCCATTCCCACACACGATACATGTTGTGAGTACTTGATGGCTATTAGGTAGTGGGACTAGGGCTTCCCGTTGGGTAGACCGTTCGAAGGGTCTTTCGATTTGTCTCCACTTCGGTGGCTTGCGCGTCGAAGGGGATGAAATGATAATGATTAGGACAATACAACACCCACTCCCTGGGTGCAGAAAATCTCCGACACAGCTGGGAATCGAACCCGGGCCCTTAGGATTGACATTCTGTCGCGATGACTACTCAGCTACCGGGGAGGTGTCAAAAGGAGACTGAAACACAGCAGGGTCATAGTCCGCGCACGTACAGATTTGTGTCATCTATAGCACCAGAAATGTCGTATCACTGGCACGGTGGAGATGGGAGCATCATGCCGGTAGTTCAGGCAGATAGTGCATGCTTAAAGAACGAATGTTGACGAGTTGGACTCATGGTAACAGTGTGGCAAGATGAGTGGGTAAGGGTCCATCCAGAATGTGCTCACTTTGCAAAGTTAGTACAGTTTTTCGACTAACTTTGACGACTGGGTGAATGACGGCACCTGAAAACATGTCAGAGTATACACGCAGAGCGTCACCCTGAACTTTAAGAAACAGGTAATTGGAAGCTGTTTTGAGATATTTAATTGTTGAACGTCGCTTACCTATGACACGATACCGCAGACATTACTGACTGGTATGTCACAGAGCCAGAGTCAAATGGACCGTTGCGTCACGTTCTGTGGCGTTCAACGATCATTCTCTCTTTTTTTTGTGGCTATCAAATTGAAATGGTGATATAGACGATCTGGCGACGAAAGCGATTCTCGAGACCTGTACCTCTCCAGCTGTGGGGATATGACAATAGTTATTTGGTGATTGAAGAGGTAGACTTTGTGTTGTAATCATAGTATACACTGTTGCCCTTCATGATCACGGTACCAGATGTATATTCCAACAGGATAATTCAAGAACCCTCGCTTCAGTTCACACCTAACTCGCCTTGAGTAGTGTACAGAGCTCATATAACCTACACAGTCTTCTGACTTGTCACCCAAAGCGCACGTTGGGAATGAAATAGCAGACTTAGTATTTTCACGTCAGCCTCCAGTCAGCAATTTACATTACTGAACACACCTAGTGGTTCTGATATGGGTTCGACAAGGTGGCGTACGGTGGATGATTGTTTGCAGTGCCACAACGAATACAAGAGCGCATTCGTTTTTGTAGGGACAAAATTAACAAATATGTTGATGATGGACACGGGCACCAGACGTACTGAACTATTTATCATTTAGTACCACCCATGTAATGAACTTTTCCACGAAGTTTTATTAGAACACGACTGATCCTCTATTCCTTCTGTCAGTATAATACTGCTTTTACATGCTTTTCCGAATGTAAGAGTCAATTCAAAGTTCCATCTTTCATCAAACAATGAATTACTCACTGAATCTACATTTAATAACGCAATCAAATTTGTCCATGATATTGTTTTCTTTTGCCTAATTTAAATATTTATCTATTTTCAGGTTCTTTAGATAAGCCATGATTTCCATATCTTTTCAGAACTGTGAAGAGATGAGATGTGTGATTATTACTTTATTATTTATTGGCATATCAGATAAATTATAATTTGAGGCGTGGGGAAGGAATATTATTATAATTGTCACTAAGCTTTTGTTGCTACATCTGTAGATAGGCGTCATGTAAATCGAGGTTGGTGTGACGATGGTTCAGTGACAGGTTTGTGACACTCAAATTTGTAAGGTAGTGTGCACACTCCACTTACTATCAGATTAACATCTTAAGAGAGAGATGATATCTGATTAATGAGGTTCATAAACCATGTGCCAAGCAACTGGACCACTCTAATTTCAATGGAATGCTGAAGCGTTGTATTTAGTAGGAATCACACGAACTTAGAAGAGCAGTGGAATGGTTATGCCGTTGACGACACATGTCGGTTGTAGTATCGGATACTAATTCTGTTTCGCCACCCAACCTGTGTGTCGATATGGAGCATATATCACAGAGCTTCGAGCTGCGCCACGGCTTGCTCACGCAGAGGGCGTCAGCACTGCAGGCATGTCTCGTTGATTCGTCCAATGGACAAACTGCTTGTGAATACCGTGGACCCCGCACATGCCCGCAGATCTCGCTATTCTCTGAAGACTTCAGCAAGCGCCTTTGACAGTAGAGTGATTTACTTTAAACGTCTTTAGGTTTCTGGAATCGTATCAGTTTCTAGACCTTTAGTGCTTGGTTACAATGACATTCGCTAGACCATGGACTTCACTTCCTAGTCTTAAACTTGCTGAACGCTTTTATCGACCACAGGAGCCGCGTATATGTCCCAACAGTGTCATCGTCAGCACCAGATGGAATGGTCGTACACTAATTTCTACCTACACAGAGTAGTATAGAAAACTGGAAGACACAGGTTAGATTCCCAGTCTGGCCATCCACATCTTGCGTTCATGCTGTTATTGTAAACGAGAGACAAAAGGGTGGAAATTCTCTATGAGAGAGATATGGTTCAAATGGTTCTGAGCACTATGGGACCTAACAGCTATGGTCATCAGTCCCCTAGAACTTAGAACTACTTAAACCTAACTAACCTAAGGACATCACACACATCCATGCCCGAGGCAGGATTCGAACCTGCGACCGTAGCAGTCGCGCGGTTCCGGACTGCGCGCCTAGAAACGCGAGACCACCACGGCCGGCTTTGAGAAAGACATTGCCTGTATGTTTCGATGTCCTCCCTTTCCCACGCTTGAGTTCTACCTCTAACAAAGACACTGGAACTACATTAAATCGTGCGCTTCAGTCTTCATTTTTTAATAAGTGGTTCTTTGTTCTGTCGTTTCTTCACTTTGACATTCGTATGTATGATACATATTATTAAGCTGGGTGTATGTACGTATGTATATGTGTTCCACATTTCTACCTAAACCACTGGATCGATATTACCCAAATATGGTACACATATCACATACTACGTGAAGAGAGCCACTGTGGGCGTAGGGACCACCTATAAGGGATGGGGATAGGGATGGGAGTAAAAAACATACTCGTAAATCATTGCGTGCAAATATCCTGGATATATTGATCCAGTATTTGGGAATGAGAACATTGAGTGACAGTACGGATTGTACACATAATTTCAAACCTTTACGAGACCTTTTTCTCCATGAAATGATGACAGGAAAAAAGTCTACCGCCTAGTACGTTTCCGCTGTTCATGCAGTAAAACTGCCTCATCGTGCATGACCTTCTAATTTATTACTTCTTCATTACTACCTGTATGATCAAGAAATTTTGCAGACGGTATTTGCCAAAACAAATGAATCTATCTGCAAAAAATTTCATTGAAATATGATTTCATAAACATAGAGATACGTGGAAAATTAGCGCCTCGTGCAGGATATTTTAAAATATCAATCTTTGCAAGTAAATCTATTAGCAACTTATTTCACAGACATAACCACATATACCATTGAATGCGTCTGAGAAGTTTAATGACCGTATGGCACATAGACAAGGAGATACGTTACAAATACACTGGGATGTGTCTGTACATGAAATGTATGTGACATGTGTGTACACAGGCAAAGCTACAAGTAGAAAGCTCCTCCTAAACCTCTGGATCGATTTCAGCCAAATTATGTACACCTATTACTTACTATCTGTAAAGGAACACTGTGAGGTTAAGAACCAACAACTTCCTATAGGAGCAGGGATGATAACGTGTAGAGAGAAGGGGATAGAGAAGGACACATAGAGATAGAAAATGAGTAGATGGACACAGATAGGGGGAATGCGGAGACTGACAGAGAGGGAGGGAGAAGAAGATGGACAGAGAGGGTTGAGGAGGAGATGAACATAAGAGGGATAAGGAGTTGAACCGAAGGAGATAGAACAAATACATATCGCGGCAATGCCAGGTACTCAGCTAGACGTTATAAATATACTGACGCTGTGTGTCTATATTTGTGTGTGCGTGCGTGCGTGTGTGTGTGCGTGTGTGTGTGTGTGTGTGTGTGTGCGTGTGTGTGTGTGTGTGTATGTGTATGTGTGTGTGTGTGTGTGTGTGTGTGTGTATGACAGTGTGTGTCGGTGTTTGTATTTGAAAGAGAGTTAGAAAAAGAGTGAGAGAAGGCAAGGGAGGAGAGGGCGTTATGCAGAGTGTATTCATGCATGTTTTGTGTGATTGAAGAGGAGGGAGTGAGAGGTTGTAGGAGACCATTAATTATCATAGCCTATAGGTGAACTCATGTTCGGTACCCCCACAGACAAAAATGTCAGTTAGTGAGCTTCAGGCAGGTGGATGAAGAGCCATCTAACTTTCTTTCGATTATGGTAATTCTGTATCTAAGAGGGGCAGAATGATGCATCCAGTACATTTAACGAATAGGTTCCAAAACAAATGTGTAAGTTAGTCTGTGTCATTTATTGCATTTGTGCAACACATTGAAAAAGCTGATTTTCTGTTTGTTTAGTCAGAGCTACTGGTAAGTAGCATTCAGCTTTCCTAGGATTACCTTGGCGATATTTGTTTCTGTAGATGTCAGGACATGACAAGCGTTGATGAACCAGTATGATCTGTCATCTCTAATCCCCCGCCTTCAAGTCATGGAGGTGTGTTGAAATGGATTCCCACGGTCACATATTTGTATCAATTATGGGCCAGAACAGCTCAATAAGCTAAAAAAGCACCTTTGTGAAAATGCACTTTTTCTTAAACTATTCTCTCACGTATTGGGAGGAAAGAAGAGGTACTCTGCTTTCATGGAGGTGCAATAGCTTGCAGGGGTTCACAGAAGAACAAACTGTGCTTTATGTTTCAATATCGTTCGCCAGTGATTTGCAGTGGAAGAAGTGTTATGGAGCACATTTCATGCTATTTAAACATTCCATGCAAATATGCCGTTAAAATGTAGCTGAACGGTAGCTATATATGGTATGATAGTCCACCTATTATTGTTGTCTAGATTTCAGTTGGAGAGTGATACATGGTCCCGCCTGTCGGCTGTTACGGCCACCATAAATCGGCCTTTGTTATCAAAATAACGTGAACATCACAGTTGACTGCTACTAAGAATTTCCTCTATTTTACAATGCCGAGCATTACAAGTGCAACACGAGAAAGGATGATAATGAACACTTTTACATAATGTTCTGGCCCTGTATACATGACTAATAAATTATTAAACTGGTCGCTAATATCGGTGTATGTAGAACAAGACTTACATTACACGTAACTTCCTCCTTTGGCAGCAATAGTGGTTCTAGCCTGACTGGACCTTGAGCCGACCTCAGCTTGCGCAAAAGATACAGGTACATGGTCCTTCCTCTCTGCACCAGAGCCGGCCGGGGTGGCCTAGCGGTTCTAGACGCTACAGTCTGGACTCGCGCGAACGTTACGGTCGCAGGTTCGAATCCTGCCTCGGACATGGATGTGTGTGATGCCCTTGGCAACCGCTGGCACAATATTTTCGTTTGGTGAGAGTCGTAGTGAAGGTGTTCATCACGGCAACAGCTGACCACCTCTTTATCAAATTATGTCTTTACACCACTCATACAGTGAAGGCCTTACAGCACTGTCACCATGCGGCTTTGAGTAATGGTGTTGAAAGATACCGTCACGCAGATCTTGAAAACAGGACACGGCCACTATCCCGGAGACATCAAAAACACAACCCCTGCTGTAGTGGTCATCAAGATAATAAGCTGATCAATGTCCTCTCACTATCTTACAGCATTACTGTTAATTCCAAATACTACTATTAATCAGGAAAAAAATCATACATGTCAAAATTTGACATAATGATGCAATGCATTCAAAAAGAAAATTACTGCCAGATCTTACAAAAAATGCAAACTGTAGTTAAAATAAATTTTCGAAAGAAATATATGTTTTTATTTTTCTCCAACTGTGAAAACAGCCTGGTAAAAGTGTTCGAACGTTCTCACAATTTGCAGGCGCATACAATGTGTATTTTTTCGTGAAAGCATGAACATATTCAGGGATAAAACCAAATATCGTAGGATTTATTAAACTGTTTCACCTGTGCAACGAGATGAATTTCCGTTATGTTGCACCTTGTAGAAACTTCGAGAAAGAAAGCTATTAAGAAAATTATAAAATTGATTTTCGTAATAGCTGAGACATCTTAAGTGTATCGTATCACCTATGACCAACATTTACTTCCGAGAGACGCCGTGCGCTTCAGCGCATGCGAACTTGCGTGCCTCTGCCAGGATTCTAGTTCCGACGGCTCGCCCTAATAAAACCAAGACGTATTATATTGGCAACTCTTCCGGACACTTCGTTACTACATCAGTCACTCAAATTACCGATAATCACTACGCAACAGGGTCTTTGTTGTTGTTTAGTCACCATTGCCCTCGGATACATTCCTAAGGCTTATATTTGTATGGTTTTGTGAAACCCAATTTAATCCAGATAAATCACAGGCATATTGTACTCGATAGGCTTAAGTGCATCGTATGCATAAATTTAGCACTCCGTATGGGAATATCCTTGGCGCAATAAAAAATCTGCACCCTTCGTCACTTGAAACTAATACCATTTTGAAGGGGGTGGGGAGAACGGACGTTTCCGAGCCCTCATACGCAGTTTTACGTTCCAGCCTGGAACGGTCCGAAGCCGTCACAAGGTACTACCCTCTCTCATCAAATGACGTCTTCTCCACACCATTCGTTGCAGTAGAAGCGTTTTATTTGCCAAAACTGGATTTCGGGTTTATTAACCTTCATTAGTGGCACAATGAAACAAACAATTGTATGTGCGTAGATTTCAACAAAACAATAACTGTACATGTATAATAGCAATATAAGTCTACATATATAATAAACTTTTACAGCACTGACATGCTTGTCAGTTAATACGAAAGGGTCTGAAATATGTCCTATAACACAGTACGCAGTCTCTCATGAAAATTAGGTTGGAAAATTTTAGGCACTGACAATTTTTGGTTATGTTTGAGGTAACTTCATATAAAGCAAACATGGAAGTGACAGGTCAAAGAGTTTACGTTATCAGTCTTTTGGTATTTCTAAGATCATATTTATACATGTCCTTGACATACGTTAGTAAACACTACTTTATTCAGGTCATCTACTTGAGTAATTTGCTTTCTCATTTATGTCTCTTTCTTGGAGAGTGGAAGAAAGCATTCACCATACAGTCTCTGAAGAAGCTACCATATCTATAATAGGCTGTATCACTCTTCTGTCACTCCATATCTTTTTGCAGTCAGTTTTTGCACTTGGGCGGGACGAAGTAATGTTCTGTCCTGCTTCTTCGTCACGATTAAACTTGCCGGAACGTTTTAAAACATTGCATATTATATATTTTGTTTTCTAATGTCCATTTGGACCTGTTGTACATCTAGAGGAAGTGTGCTAGTAACTGTCCTCTGCACAGTGTCTTGCTCCTCAATATCCTTCACAAATGAGCAGGGTTTAACCGATGTAAGTGCATATATTTTTACATTGAGGTGGCAAAAAATCACTTGATAACAATAAGCACGTATACATATGCCGGTAGTATCGCGTACATAAAGATTAAAAGTGCAGTGCATAGCCGGAGCTGCCATTTGTACTCAGGCGGTTAAAATAAAAAGATTACCGACGCGAATATGCCGAGAATTAGCAGATTTTGAACGTGAATGGTAGCTGGAGCTAGGCGTATGGGACTTCTATTCCGGGAATAGTTAGAGAATTCAACATTTAGAGAATCACTGTGCAAAGAGCGTGGAGAGAATACCACACTTTATGAATTACCTCTCCACATGTACAACGGACTGGTCGACGGCCTTCACTTAACGGCCGATTGCAACGGCGTTTGTGTAGCGTTGTCTGTGCTAACACTGCCTAAAATGAACGTGTCCTCAAAGGCACTGCGACGAAAGTGGTCTATGGCAGCAGAAGACCGACGCGTCTATTTGTGCTAATGACTTGACATCGTCTGCGTGACCATATCGGTTTGACCATAATCGACTGGAAAACCATGGACTAGTCAGATGGGTCCGCATTTCACTTGACAAGAGCTTATGGAAAGGTTCGAGTGCGTCAAAACCCCACGAAGCCATGGACCGGAGTTGTCAACAAGGCATTGTGAAAGTTGGTGGTGGTTCCATAACGCTCTAGGAATTGTTCTCATAGAATATCCTGGGCCCTCTGGACCAATTGAATCGATCATTGGCTGCAAGTGGTTACGTTCGGCTAACTGGAGACCGTCTACAGCCAATCATGTACTTCATATTTTGAACAACGATGTGGCACGTCACGTGGCCAAAATTGTTCGCAATTGGGTCGAAGAAAATTCTGGACAATTCGAGTGGATCATTTTTCACCCAGATCGCTCGGCAGGAATCCCGTCGACAGAGTCACATCTGTTTGGCTATTGGGGACCAATGTAGCTTTTTTCCCTGGTTTCCTAATATTTCAGTATTGTGGTATTCATGTGTTTCTTACATCTGTATCTTCCTTGATGAAGCTGACTGTAGTACACTGATTGTTCCTGGTGTGTCTGAAAGTATGTGTTTTAGCCTGCAGTGTACTTTTGCTTGCAAGCTTCCTTTGCGGATTAGTGAAGACTCTCGGTTTAAAAATTAAGTTGTTATTATCGCAGTTGTCCTGCGCTCCTAAAGTTTCTACAGAGAATTTTTTTCTTTTGAAAGGTTAATTTAATTAAAGACAATTTGTAGCCCTCTAGTAATTGTTTGTCTAAGGGTGAGTTAAGCGTCTGTAAACGTTCCTGGATATTCTTTCCTATGATAATGATACGCCGCCTCGACTGTAAATGGTGTAGGCGCCTATACAGTTGACAGATTAGTAACGCTACTGAAGAGTGGCCTCTTTTTAAAGCCATCACTAGTCTGGGCAGAGAATAAAGAAATAAAAATTAACGTAGCTGCCTTCTCGAGTGTTCCATTCACTTCCTTAATTATACTCTTCATGTCTATTATTCATTCTGTTTACGACAAGTATTACGTTGTATAACTTTCGAGTCATTGTTCCATTCACGAATGACACTTGCAATGGAAGCACTTCGGCTCGAACGGCTGAAGTCGAAAAAAATTATTTTAAAATATATAAATGTAGCTGTTCCAGCACCCATTTATAAAAATCTGAATTTGTGTGCAATCGATGTTTCATTATTAATGAATCAAAAATGCAAATCATGGCTTTCCATGAACTGATTAAACACAGTGGAACGAGACTGCCCGTGGCAAAGGTCTGGATAAGCGGCGGATACAAAGAGAATTTTTTATTTCTCTGTTCAGTGTGAATATTGCTCCATTCCTATATCAAATTTTCACTTCGAATAATGTAAGAGTGCAATACAACACAGCAACTTCCATTTCATGAAATACCTTTTTATAAGTGCTGCACATGTCCTCGGTCTAGTTTCCAGTAATTTTTTACATTTTTGTCATATAATACCAAGATATAGGCTCTTGTGAATCTGTTGGTCGCTAATGTCTGTTAGACGCTATTTCGTCTTCACCAATTTGAGCTTATCTGGTTTTTCTTTTCGTTAAACTATGAACCTCGATTGTGCACAAACAGAGCTTTACAGACTGATGATTTTGATATCTTGTGAAACAGACACATTTTTGTATTTTAAAAAGATGATGCAGCCGTACTTCCCTTGTTACTAAATCTCTCAGCGGTTTGCACTTCTGTTTAATACAGGAAGTTTCTAAGCAGTTCACCGCAATGGATAGTGTACCTGTCGCAGTTGATCCGGCTGGTGGTAAGTGTGGTAAAGTGTTCACGTCATTCTAGGCGTACTTCTAATGTGGAAACTGGTCGTCTGACCTCTCCCATTCACCTTGTGTGTGGACACGTGGCCGCTCCTTCAGAAGGATCCGTACAGGCACACAGGACTGGTGGTCAAGGAGAGTGGGGGGGGGGGGGGGGGGGCGGGGAAGCGGCGGAGGTGCGCGGCGTGGTTTATCAGTTATTGAGAGGTTCAGCGTTAGGTGCATTATGGAGCACCTTAAACAGATAGCTTTCAGGGTGGAAAGAAAGCCAGTGTGCAGTTGTTAAGTCTGTCGGGATGCATCATCCGAGATGTGGAGGCGGCCTTGTCTGTGGCTAGCGAGCGTGGTGAAGATTGCCGGCATCCCAATCTGCAGCACTGATCCCAGAGTTGATCGGGGTCCTTTGTTTTGGAAGCGAGTAGAAGATCTCAAGCAAAGGATTCGTCGAGTCTATGACGGTGTTGGCTGCAGTTTTGTAGACCTGGATCATCGAAAGGAGATCGGTAGCAGCTACACGGATAGCAGAGTAGCCGTGTAGTGAACATGACGGTTTCTTAGACTACGCAGAAATCTGAGGTGCACTGATTAACACTTGTCAGTCGACACGCAGCTGGTAAAGTCAGGTGGCATTCAGAGAAAAGACACTTCAACTGCCAAAATTAAAGCAGTAAATTGTCGGAATAATCGAAACAATGTTTCTGAATTTACTGCCCTCCAGGAAATTTCTTACTCTGAAATTATTCTCTGCATCGAACCCGGCTGAAACCCGAAGTGGAAACGTCTGAGGTATTTGGCGAGTAATGGAACATATATGGGAAAGACAGAGTCCATACGAGGTGTAGTGTTATTGCAGCTGACAAAAGTATTTCTCTACTGAAGTCGAAGTTGAGTGTGACAGTGAAGTAATCTGATCGCGTATAACAAATGTAGGTGAAACCAAGTTCATTGTTGAATATTTTTACCGGCCACTCGATTCGCCTGCAGCAGTTCTAGAGTCACTCAAAGAATGTGTGCGTTCAGATCATGCATTTCTAATTGATGGGGTCTTTAACCTACCGAGTTTGAGCTGGCATGTCTACGGATTCATCACAAGGGGTATCGACAGACAGTCATGTGAAGTAGTTTTGAACATTTTTCCGAAAACCTGTTAGTTCCGCAGCCCACATACAATCTTTATAATTGTAGCTACAAACAGGCCGGATCTTATCGTCAACGTCAATACCAAAAAGGGATAGGCAATCACGATGTCATTATAGCAACTATGGTTACCAAACTTAGTAAATTAAGTAAGAACATTAGGAGAAAGTTTCTGCTAGAAATAGCAAATTAGCAGTTGTTAGCATCTCACATATTTTGAACTTATGTCACTCTGTTCCAGTTAAATGTACGTAGAGGATTTATTGAGAAATTTTAAGCACAATGCAAATCGTAGTCTGGAGAATTACGTGCCTAATAAGTTGATTAGCACACCGTCGTTTGACCATGGAATAGAATCCCGTATGGACGACATAGTAATAAGCATCTCTGCCAAAGAAAAACAACTGAAGGCGTTGGAAACTAACTACCAGGTCCGGACGGAATCCCAGTTCTGATTTTCAAAGATTAATCTACGGCATTGGGCCCTTATTTATTTTGCATTTTTCGCGAATCTCGCACCCAGTGCAAAGTCCGAAGCGACTGTAAAAAAGCGCATGGTAGGAGTACAGATCCTCAAAATTGCTGACCAACATCCGTAACGTCAGTTTGTTTCAGAATCTTTCAATATATTCTCAGTTCGAATAAAGTAAACGGTTTTCAGGCCAAGAAGCTAGTGTCCACGAATTAGCGTGGTTTTAGGAAGCATCGCTCAAGCGAAACTCATCTTGCCCTTTTCTCAGATGATACATTGCGACCTATGGATGAAGATCAACCGGCAAATTCCATATTTATAGGTTTCCGGAAAGTATTTCTCACAGTGCCCTATTGCAGGCTGTTAATTAAGGTGCAAGCATATGGAATGGGTGGTTCGGAGAATTTTTAGTTATTTGTATAACCGGTATGTTGTCGTCGACGGCGAATGCTCACCAGAGACAAGGGAATCATCAATAGTGCATCAGGAAAGTGTGATAGGACAGCAATTATTCTCTTTTTACAACGATGATTTGGTGGACAGGGTGGGCAGCAATCTGCGGTTTTTTGCTGATGATGCTGTACTGTGCAGAGAGGTGTCGAAGGCGAGTGACTGAAGGAGGATACAAAGTGGTTTCAATAAAATTTCTGGTTTCTTTGATGAATGGCAGCTAGCACTAAATGTAGAAAAATATAAGATAAGGTGGAATGTAAGAAAAACAAACGGTAATGTTTGGATACGTCATTGGTAGTGTCGTGCTTGACACAGTCACCTTGCTTAAATATCTGGGCGTAGCGATGCAAAGCAATATGAAGTGGGATAAGCATTTGAGGACTGTGGTAGGAAAGGGGAATGGTCGACTTCGGTTTATTGGGTGAATTCTAGGAATGTATGGTCCATCTGTAAAGGAGGCCGCATCAGGACGCCAGCCCCATCTATACTGGAGAACTGGTCGAGTGTTTCGGATTCGTACCGGATCCGATTAATGAAAGGCATCAAAGTAATTCAGAGGCGTGTTGCTAGCAACACAAAAGTTGTACGGAGATGCTTCGGAAATTCAAATAGTAGTTTCAGGAGGGAAGGCTACAGTCTTTTCGAGGAACGCTATTGAGAAAATTTAGAGAAACTTCATTTGAAGCCGATTGCAGAACGATTCTGTTCTCTCCAATACACATTGCTCTTAAGAACCACGAAGATAATAGACAATAATTTAGCAGGTATATGGAGACACACAGACAGTCTTTTTCCCCTCGTCGTATTTGCGAGTGGAACAGGAAAGAAAATGACTAGTATTGATGCGGTGTGCCCTACGCCAAGCCCCCTAAGGTGGACTGCGAAGCATCGATGTACATGTAGATTTCCCAATATTGGTGAGATGAAGTGTTCTCCAAAAAAATCATCTCATATTTCAACCACCCTACAGAATTCAGAGCCACGACGAAAAACTGCAATCTTTTGTTGTTATGAATGAATTTTTAGTAGCTGTTTTCCTTATCGTTTCAGTTGTTGCCATCCAGAGGACTAGATAGATGCAGTTCTAAAAGATAGTCCCTTTTCTGCAAGTGTTTTCGTTGCAAAACTACGCTTGTGTATGATTGAATTTAATTGAATCACAACTAATTCTGACACAGGCTCACGGTTGAGGCCCAGTGTAGCAACAAATGTGCGAAAAGGAATGATTAGCGCAATGAAAGACCGTGGCCCTATCAGTGAATCTTAAGGCGAAGAATGTGCAATTTATCACTGAAAAATACAAAGTGTGATAAAGGAGGCAACATTTACGCGAATAAAGGAATTGATCTAAGTGGACTCTAATTTAGTACAAAAAGCATGAGAATATTCAAGCAGCTAAGTAACTCACGAAATCACGTGAGTTATAAGTTTTGAATAATAGCGACGAGAATCAGAAAAATGAAGTATCAAGTTACTCTGTTTCACTTAATAATCACGCATCTGACTTTGTGAAATTTCTGTCATTCTGCCTATACATCAAATACAGCGAACTGTCTGTACAGAGAACCAAAAATTGCCACGCAAATGAGATTGTGCTAACGAACATGAGACGGGAAGATCCATTCTATATCTGAGTTCTAGTTCGTGATACTGCTAACGGTCTGGAGCTGCTTATTTGGATCACTGTAATTGTCGCTGCGATTTGAGAGGAACGATAACACTGTGGCTAGACGCCATAAAGAATGACGCTAGAAATACTCTGACAATGACCCAAACATTGAAACTCTTCTCATGGAGGCTGGTGTTCCAGTTGAGAGCACACCTTGCAGAATACGGACGCATTCAGCACAAAGTTCAGAGACAGAGTCCTTCCCGTATAGAACGGAGAAAACTGACTGCACCCTTATTCCTGTCAAGAATCGCGGCAGCCAATCGACTTTAAAGCTATATCGGCCCACCTCATGTCACCTCAGTTTCACCAGTTGGGTCCTCTCAAGCTGCAGCTAGCCTCGCATCACAGGCACAGGCAAAAACTAAGTAACTGTGCTCAAGGCTAGCCACGTACTCTGTGGTGTCTTCTGAGCCTCTAGTGCGTCAGAGCCGTTTTGCCTTGGTTTTCCTTGGAAACCCACAGATTTATATCAGCTGAAAGCATTTATCTTAGTGCGATACAAACGCCTACCTCCTGACAGCATAATTCCATCATTCAGAATGAATCCTTTCACCTCGGCCCTCCAGACTAGGTACGTGCTTTAAACAGCACAATATGCTGAGCACCAGCATAATGCTAGGATGACGGCAGCTACACGGACCCCCACTTGCAGTTCTGTGAAGACCATGTTCCCTTGCCCTACATGGGGCCATTTCCGTGATATCACTTGTGACTCATATCCCATATCAATTAAATTTACCATGTTCATTTATACTACATGTAACATCCTGATATCCAACCAGTTTTATTGGTCTGGTGGCCATCTGGCCGATAGACAAACATAAACACACATATACACACGCGCACATGCACACGCACACACGCATACACACATGAGCATTGACAAGCAGGAATTCTTACATTAGGTCTGGAATCAGAAGAGATGAAAAATTTTACTTGTAGGCAATGGTTAGAATAGGTTAGAAAGTTACTGATGAGATAATATGGTGTACTTAAATGTGTAATACACTATCACTTAAATGACATTGGTAAGGACTCAGAAGATGGAGGCGATAATAATTAAATAGTTTGCCTTATCTCCGCACTTCTGAATTGCAGCTATAAGGTTGCAGCATGCACGGATCTTTCAGTTCGTATTTCGTCATTGAAAACACAGTTAGCCCAATTCGATACTGGAGGTGGACCTTGACTTAGATCTGAGAACCTTTTGGCGGCATTTAACGTTGTGTATGACGATTCTGGCTGTCATAAAATGGTCCAAATGGCTCTGAGCACTATGGGACTTAACATCTGTGGCCATCAGTCCCCTAGAACTTAGAACTACTTAAACCTAACTAACCTAAGGACATCACACACATCCATGCCCGAGGCAGGATTCGAACCTGCGACCGTAGTGGTCGCGCGGTTCCGGACTGAGCGCCTGAACCGCTAGACCAACGCGGCCGGCGGGCTGTCATACTTTGGTACTGATTTGAGATAAGATTACAACAACGTTCTCTGTGTACTATGTTTCCTGTTATGGAGTAGCTTCCCAGTACACCACATACAAAGCTGGAATGGGAAGCGATAGGAGCTGGGGAAGATAAAACTAAGGGTGGCAATGGTTAGATTGAACAAGTTCAGTGAAAGCCACTCTATAATCAAGACAAGCACTAATGAGTACAGGATGGTAATTCTTTGGTAAGGGGAATTTTCAATATTTTTATTATTCCCGAATATCGGGTACACTATAATCCAAACGTTTAAAATACTAATTGATCATCAGTACTAACACTGAAAATGGAAAAATATATCACTATCGCATGATATAAGTTAATTTCTAGCCCTGACAATAGGCGCTACTACACTGCCCAGTCACAGCAATATGATCGCCACCTATGTTCGATATTATTACAATAACCACTCGCAGACAGCAAATGGCAGCACAAACAGCGTAGGGTATATAAAGTGCGTCGGGGACCCGCGGAAAACAGTGCAGTCGTTATCGTAATGCAGGAATAGAGCGATTCATCCGACGTTCAAAAAGGCCTGTTAATTGGCTTTCGGCTGAGGGTGGACACATTTCGAAAACGGCTAAGTTTTCCAAATTGTTCGCGTGCCGCCAAAAATGGACGTCCATTGAGTGGCTAAAGGTGGGCTTTCCAGATGAATCACGTTTTATGCTCCATTGGACAGGTGGCCGTTGGGGTATACGGAGTTGAAACATTTAAAAGTAAACACCATGCGACAATCGTCGGAACGGTATACGCCGGAAAAGGGAGCGTTATTGTCTGGGGAACATTATCGTGGCATTCCCTGGGTGATTTCGTCATTTGGAAAGCAGAATTATCAGAATAAATATGCATCTGTCCTTGAGAATCCTCAGCACAATGGCATCTATGACCAGGTCAAAGCAACGCATCATAGTGCTCACTGCATACGACCGCGGTTCTAAGAACTGCAAGATGAATTTACCGTCCTCCCCTGGCCACGAAACTCATCAAATTTCAACTGAATCTAGAATCTGTAGGACCACCTCAATCGGCCATGGATCCTCATTCCAGAACGCTATAGCAGCTGACCATGCCACTGGAGTCGGCCTGACTCGACATACTTGTCGGTACCGTCGACTACCTCACTGAACTTCTCTCCTCAAGTCTCGCAGCGGTCCATGCTGCAAAATGGTTACTCAGGCCTTCGACAGGTGGTCGTGTTGATGTGACTGGATAGTGTATTTCGCAGCAGTAATGTCGTTTTATTTTATTGGATTCCCAGACGCATCATGTACATAATGACGCAGCTGAAGCTAAGCAGACTGCTCATCCACTGAAACGGCAATACTCACTAATCTCTGCCGAAATTAATTGAGGCAATAATTACTCCATTATTACGTAAGCTTGTGATGGTGAAGTACCACTATTTACGAGTGCACAATACAGATTCAAAATAATTTGAGTCTCAGAAACTGTAGACTAATTAAAGAAATTACCTGAACGTCTTGATACTACAGTCCTGATGTTACCGGAAACAGTATTACATGGTGCTATCGTTTCCTGCACTTTAGTCCCAAAAACCATACAAACACTCTACAAGCCAACTAATATAATAGACATTCAACGAAACAACACGTAGTAGAAGCTTTACTTTTTCGTTCGATATTAACTCTAACGAGTAGTATAATGCATTTTGATTCTATTTAATTACTTTTCTGTCGACCATGATCAGTTAATTTGTTGTTGTATTTGAAGGCGATCGTTTTATCCTTCCGAATATTAGTGTGTTTTTACGCGCCACGCAGACACAAACCGTACAAACACTTCTAGAGTAAACCAAAAATGATGAGTTTTGAAGAAATATGGATAGCAAAATAATACTAGCTATAACATGTTTACCCGAAAACATAATTCCAAAGCAACGGCACCACGACGAAGCGTCGTAGTGGGAACCAACATCACACAGCGATAATTAACATTTGTCGCCGGAAACGCACCGCTTTCGATAAGCTAGCATCGAGGTTACATTGCCCTTTCCATTTGGCAGCGCCACATTCTTCTCGCAGAGCAACGCTCGCCAGTTAATTGGCTGTCGCTTCATTCTGCGCGAGTGTAATATGTTGGCAGGTGCGATTATTTGCCTCGAAATGTGCAGATCAGCTGTCGCCGATATCTGGTAGTGGAAACACAGCAGTAGCGACTTATTTAGGACTTAAAGGGCAAAGCCACATCCTTGATGTAAAGGAAATATTCGACATTGCTACAAATGAAAACAAATTTTGATTAGTATCCCACATTTATTTTATTACTGTTGTTTGAAGGCTGTCAACATATTTGCACAATCTGGGTCTCTCACGCTCTAGGGACAAAAGTAAGCCTCAGTATATTGCCCAATATACATCATCTGCTTAAAAGTACACGGACACCTTTCAGTGTTCATTAGTATGGAGTGTTCCCAAAATTAGCCTTTACGTCGGCTTCAGCTCTATTGCGACACTCTCTAAAAGGTGTCTAAATGTCTGTGGAGAAATGGATGCCCTTTCTTTCTCAACAACCGAAACCAGAGACCGCAGGGAGTGTTACAGACCCACTATTTTTCCTGATCTATATTAACTACATAGGAGACAATTTGAGAAGCCCTCTTAGATTGTTTGCAGATGATGCACTTATTTACCGTCTTGTACGGTCATCAGATGAACAAAACGAATTGCAAAATGATTTAGATACGATATCTGTATGGTGCGAAAAGTGGCATATTGACCCTGAATAAAGGAAAGTGGGAAGTTATTCACATAAGTACTAAAAGAAATCCGGTAAATTTCTATTACGCGATAAGTCACTCAAACCTGTAGGCTGTAAATTAAATTAAATACCTAGGAATTACAATTACAAATAACCTAAATTGGAACGAACACAACGATAGTGTTGTGGATAGAGCAAATCAAAGACTGCGATACATTGGCAGAACACTTAAAAGGTGCAACAGGTCTACTAAAGCGACTGCTCACACCACTCTTGTCCGCCCTATTCTGGAGCACTGCTGTGAGGTGGGGGATCCGCATAAAGTAGGACTGACGTATGACATCGAAAAAGTACAAAGAAGGGCAGCTCGTTCTGTATTGTTGCGAAATAGGTGAGATAGTGCCACAGAGATGATACGTGAATTGGAGTGTCAACCATAAAAACAAAGGCGTTTTTCCTTGCGATGGGATCTTCTCATGAAAAACATTCTGCTGGCACCCACCTGCATAGGAAGAAATGATTATTACGATAAAATAAGAGAAATCAGTGCTCGAACAGAAAAATTTAAGTGCTCGTATTTCCCGCCCGCCGATCGAGAGTGGAACGTTAGAGAGACATCCTGAAGGTGGTTCATTGAAATTTCTGCCAGGCAGTTTGTTGTGAATAGCAGAGTTATCACGTAGACGTAGGCAGTGACGTTGGACGCTGGGATCTGTAGCAAAGTCTACGTTGTGACTCATGGCAAAGGGGTTCCGTTGACTAGAGGCCGAGACTCGGCGCAAACATGTCCATTTCAGGATTGTTATTGTAAGTAAACCATTTCCTCACAGAAGCTGTTTTGTGATACGTCGTGCTGATAGAAACAATAATCGCCTGCGAACTATTCTTCCCCTGTACGTAGTACACAGTGCTGCAACACGTGTCCCTTCTTTACCGTATACAGTCTTTTCTTACGCTCAGTAAGGGGACCACGTCTTTACTAAGATAAAAATCTCAGTAACATAACACCACATACGCCATATTTTAGTTTCCACTATACACGACGGCAGGTAACGTTCACCAGGCAATCGTCAAAGTTAAACCCTTCCATCTCATTGTCACAGAGTATGGTGCGGTTCATCTCTCCAAATCAATCTTTTCCGGTCATTCACTTTCCAGTAGTGTCGCTCTTGACACCACCCATAGCGTTGGGAGTACAGAAGTATGTGGCTTATGCGAAGCTTTTCTGCCATCGTTCCCCACTTTTTTTCACCCTCAGCACAGTTCTACCTGAACTGCTGGTAGAACTGTGGAACTCACAAAGGATTCTTTCGGCTGATTTCATGAGATCCTTCAGAACATTGTTCTGCAATGCTCTACCATTCCGATCCTTGAGTACATGAGCTCTGCTTGGTCGTGTACTAGAAGCGGTTATTCCCTCTAGATCTCGCTTCCCAATCACATCACATACAGTATACTTCCGTAACTTTAGATTGTTTTCGAACGTCAAAATGGTTCAAATGGCTCGGAGCACTATGGGACTTAACATCTGAGGTCCTCAGTCCCATAGAACTTAGAACTACTTAAACCTAACTAACCTAAGGACATCACACAAATCCATGGCCGAATCAGGATTCGCACCTGTGACCGTAGCGGTCGCGCGGTTCCAGACTGAAGCGCCTAGAGCTATAGCACGCATTCTTGAAGACGCATGGTGTGGAGACATATACTTAAAATAATGCATCATAGGTTTGCAAGATTTAATAATATGTTTATGTTTTTCATCGAAATTTGTATAACGCGACATTCTTTTGTTTTACTTCTAGGTAAGCATTGACCGTTTCTAAAACAGAAATATAATTTCTGACCTTGCACGAACCGACGCCGGATGTTGCTACCTACTTTATGTGGATTATCATCATTACTAGTGAATGTTCTTAGAAAACCTTGAGTGAAGATAAATTACTTCTCGACAGTTCCATAACAGAGGTTTTTCGCCTATATTTCGAGTGATTGTGAAAGTTTTGGGACCGGACTCGTTGTAAATAGTTACGTGTTTTATACAGGGCATTCCATCTTTCCTATTCCACAATGTTCTGAATTGTAGAGTGATTCCATGCAGCGTAAGTATTACAATGTTGATCCTGTGTTTGACTGCACACTGTTTTCTAATTAAAGTTGTTTAAATCTAATACAGAGAGAATTAATGATATCTGGAGCATAGAGCAACATTATGATTGCCTTGAGAGCGATTATTTCTGTCATTAATTCTATAGGTTTTCAACTGTACAGGCTGTTGCGACTCACCTGACCTGTCATGCTGTTTAACGATTCTTGGATACTAGGTTGCTGAAATTAAGGTAACAGCGAAATTATAGATTATAGAGTGGTTAATAGGAAACCACATACATCAAAACAGACAAATACAGTAATAATTTGTATTTTAGTGGAGAAATGACGACTCAGTACCTGTCATAGTGGTTTGCCAGGATGGACGGTAAATTGACCATACGCCATTTGGCCTTTGAATGCACCTGCAGTGTACCTGTTTATCAGCTAGGCTACTGCTGCGTCGTCCGTCGTGAAAAGCGAGTGTTACTCCAATGTTTGTTCACAAGTAGGCGTCATTGTCCAAACACACCAATGCACTGGACCATTCTCGGTTCCCTGCGCATAGCTTACACGTGGACACCTAATGGTCCCACCAGATGTTTAGCCCTTGCACAAAGGTCGCCCTCCTACGTCATCCTTTGACATGACTCCGAATGCCGTTGCCCGTCAAGAGCGAAAACGAAAAAACCAGATAGCATACCTCTAGTACGTCCGCATTATGGCGTCTGATGCATTGCCGTTAGTTAATGTACGACTATTTGTTACATTTCTAGCAAAATTAATCACATTTTCCATGTCAGAAACTAATGGCCTTTCGTCTTGTCCTATGATAAACATATTTATTTAAGATTATGCCTGAAATTTAGTAGTTTTGAGGCATGTACAGGTGCCGTAATGCTTATTTCTAACTACTTCTTTATACAGAATGATGAAACAGTTCTTACACATCTTACAGCGTCATTAGAAGTCTACCAAATTAAAATATATGCACTAAACCTAACGTTTGCAAATCACTTTATTGCAGGCCTCGTCACTTCTGAACTGACCAAAATAGGAAGACTTCAGGCTGCCAATTCTTTGTCTCTCACGCCAACTAGTAATAATAGTAGGATAATAATAATACAATGTAGGCCCTACAGGAAAGTAGCACCCATTACATATTTACTGTTGCATTCTGCTGTTAGTTAGTTTGTGTATCTGTTGCGAAGTGAATCGTTAGTCATTTTCTAGTCCATTGTGGAAACTTGCAGAATACATTTTCATGAAAGATTTAAGCATATGTTATGTATATTTCTTAATTTTACTGTCCTAGGTTCGTGGTAGAGAGTAAAAAGCTTGCCCGTAATGCTGGACTCTGTGGTAAAGATATTGTTCATTTATTTGTTTCACAAGCTGTAACCTTCACCACAGTGTGCCGTGAGTTAATGGCAATGTTTGAAAAAATGTTATTACTGGTAACCTAAGTAATCTTATGAAGTAGTTATAATAGCATCGATATCTTAAAAATAAATTCTTTTGTTTCGTGACCGAAACACAATCTAACCATTCTGTATCCACCACTCAGAAAATTTCATTTTACCCGTCCGGGGATACTTACCCCATGGCGGGAGTTACTGTTCTATAACTTGAGAGACATTGGGAACTACTTACGACATACATATAATGGATGTACCCTTGACAAAGTAACCACTGTTGGTGAAGCTTTATATACAGAAATAGGAAGTAATAAAATTAATTTGAGATTATGAAGTGGTGAAGAATGTACCAGACTTCAGAGGAAACTGTGTTTCAATGCCAAATGTGTGCCTCGTTGATTTGTTTATTACGAATACACAAATTATCACTGATGTGACAGATCCACTTCGTATACAAGAAAAGATAAACAAAGAAAAATGGAAAAGATAATAGCGTAACGTTTCATGGATATCTGAGAGTGACTTCTGCTATGACAGGTGACAGCAAGACTGAAGCAAAGAGTGTCAGAGGATTGTGTTATTCCTCCTCTATATCACACCCGAGATAACCCTCATTTGTCCTGACATGCTGGAGTTGATAGCTGTGCACATAGTAATCTCTGGCATAATACAAGCAGGATATTGACACTGTGTCGCATCCCCATGAAATTTGACACTAGGATTCGAACACTGAACCCCGGTCAGCTATTCCAGCTGAGAGAGCTGCCTCCACGGTACCGCTGTGTTCTGCACCAAGAGCAGAGACGAGGTCCTTCTTTTCATAACGGTAGATCTGACTGGCCCCTTCTTCGTCCCACGGAAAACACCACCACCAATCCTCACTACAGTTTCATAGGTCTGCCAATGATGTAACTGATTCTTGAACAGAATACAAAATATCCCAACTAGAACTACTGGCCTCACTTCACAGGTCCTGGGAGAAGCTAAACATCTGCACTCAATAGTGGTCACGAGCTTCGTGGTATCTTCAGAATCTGTAGTATGTCACAACTCTTTTTTCCATATTTTTTTGGAAATCTGTGATATGGTTATCTGCTGAAAGCACTTTCGTTAACATTAAAGAAATGTTCAAATGTTTGTGAATTCCTAAGGCACCAACCTGCTGAGGTCATCGGTCCCTAGACTTACACACTACTTAAACTAACTTACTCTAACTAATACTAAGAACAACACACAAACACCAAAGCCCGAGGGAGGACTCGAACCTCCGGCGCGAGGTGCCGCGCAATCCGTCACATGGCACCCTGAACATCCTGCTGCCAGAGTTCTGTCATCCACAACGAATTCTTTCAGCTCAGCCTTCCAAAGCGTATACACGCAAGAAACTGCACAGTGTGCCAGTGCTAGCAGGACACTGGCAGAAGAACTTTTTCCGAAACAATTGAAGTGCAGCTATACCTGCCGGTCCCCTCCCCATAGTTCTGCAAGGAGTGATGTGTTATGTTTTTGTATTTCGATACGACAGCTTTGGAAAACCGATGGCATTGGAAACAGCTTCCAGTCGTCTAGGAATGAATAAATTCACGTCCTGTGAGGGCATTTTGTACCATTCTTTACGCAAAATAATGTAATGTTCAGGTAACGAAGAAGCAGGTCGATAGCGATCACGTACCCTTCTCTCCAAAATACACCACAAAGGTTCTATAAAACTGAGTTCTGTTGACTAATGGCTAGGAAAAATGCGGAAATTCGTCCTTGTGCCAACAAAACCAGTCTGGTTGATGTGAGCTATGTGAACAGGGGCCCTGTCCTCTTTTAACATATCACTACTGGGGAACAGACATTGTGCCTTGGAAAGGACTCATTCAGCCAAAATAGGCAAAGAAGACTTGGCAGTAAATCAAGATTGCAGAGTCATGCATCCTATGCAGTAAATCAAGATTGCAGAGTCATGCATCCTATGGAATACCACAAATATGGCTCCTAAAGTCATCAGGAAACCCTTTCATGTCTCACTCCTGGAACCTGAAGTTAGCTTGTAATTGGAAAGAGTATCAAACAAGGCTCATCCTCGCAAATAACTTTCTTCCCTTGCTAAAAAGCGCAGGTTTTATGGCTTCGGCACAATGGTGTCCTGTTACGCACATTTGCCTCACAGATAAGATATTTGGCAATTCAAGCTGGCCCTGCAGTTCTCATGGAGCTCCCATCGCTTTGATTTGGTGCTGAAAGGGTTTGTGAATGCGATATTCAGTTCTATAGTGCCTTTTTCAGCTGGCGTTCTATTTGCAGTGAAATTTCTCTTTCATGACCGCCTGTCACAATCATTGAACACACACATTCCTCCGCGTTGTGATTTTGCGGATGATGTTTTTCCGCTTTCCTTGTTTGCAATAAAAATCTTCGATCTGCTGCCTCTTCAAACACCAAATACATCTGCTAGCACCCACCACACGAGCTCCAACAATTTGCCGGCCTTCGTAGTCACTTAGCTGCTACATAATTCACTGAGCTCTGTTCTAACTGTGACTGACAACTGCAACGGACTGAAGACATTGAACAAAATACAACACCACAATTGGCAGGCTCTCCTAGCATCTGCACCTACTTACAAGTACACATTTTTCGCCGGCCGGAGTGGCCGAGTGGTTCTAGGCGCTTCAGTCTGAAACCGCGCGGCCGATACGGTCGCAGGTTCCAATCCTGCCTCGGGCATGGATGTGTGTCATGTCCTTGGCTTAGTTAGGTTTAAGTACTTCTAAGATCTAGGGGACTGATGACCTCAGAAGTTAAGTCCCATAGTGCTCAGACCCATTTGAACCATTTGAACACATTTCTCGCGGTGTTTCCGTTTTTTGTCCAAACCGTGTATCTCTAAATTACATCAGCCCGCTATACGTCACTCCTCCAAAGATCATGAACATTTAAGCAGTCATTCGATCAGCTTTCCGCAATTGATTGGAGCACAAAGATGTACTGACATGTGATACAGTGCTAAGTACCCTCTGCCATGCACTCCAAAGTGGCTGGCAAGTGTACGAAGATGTGAACGTAGATGTTTTGTATCGACTCTGGATTCATCTTGTCTGTAAGTTCCAAGAGCATGTAACTTCCTGGAAGATGGGAGACTGCGAATCCGAAACCTTTACCTTTCACTGGCAGGTGCTACACCACGTAAGCAATTTAGGCACGATTTACGACCTCCATTCACAGCTCCACTTCCACAATTATCTCTCTCTTGATTTCCAGACTGCACTAAGAAGCTCTCCTGCATGCCTTTTCGGAATAACATTCCCAGAATAAAAGGTACTGCGAAGAAACTGCTTTGTCGCGACCTAGGCAATTGTTTCCTGCTTTCGGTTTCACTTTAACTGTATTCTGGATCGATGATTATAGCTGAGCGGTCATAATAGAGTATAAACTGGAAAGGGGAACTTGAGTTTCACAGAAGGTTGCGTAATTTTCTAAAATATCAGTATAGTGACAGTAGGTTCGTAGGATGCCACATATGGTAATACTTTACATAGTTACTTCTACTGCACATAGCCTCGTAAAATGGACGCCTTTCCGTTATAGACTACATTGCTGACATACCATCCCTACCCAGCTAATCTCACAAATATGTATCAAAACCGCTATAATCGAAAACACCTCTTCAGTGCAGCGTTCCCACATACAGAGGTGTACGAATGCATTTAGGAAGTATAACAAATACCTGTGGGCCCGTGTTCAGTTGCGCACTGAAAATAGTAACAGAGTTTATGATTGTATGTACATGAGAGAGTGCAGTATCTGGAGGTCGAATGAGATAACAAAAGGAATAAAATTATATGATTAAAATTATGCTACAAGGGGGGCCTGCATACGTGTCATCAGAAGCCTATAGCAGCTACCCACAAATGTGAAACTATAGGGTTTCATCCGGCGATTTCGTATATTTGTTCCTGAATGTTACTGAGTATTGCAGTCCACTGCATATAGGTTTCGACAGGGTGGCTTTTGTGACGCAGCTGATCTTAACGGATTCGTGTTGTTTTCGTGAAATACTATTGAAAACACGTCAATTTAAGTCTAATTTTTGATTTCAGGAAATCGAATCGTACAATTGTTATTTGAATTACACATGATAACATTTGCCTTTTAGCCCTACCATAACACTTACTGTCTAATTCGCAATGATTATCGGTAATGAACGTTGGTCATGCTCTGTCAGTCAGAAACATACATGGAATACTTGAAAAAGGTTGTCTCCGAAGTGCCATTGCAGCAACAGCTGTTAATGGCCTTTTACCAACATGCATGAAGCCTTTTAACAACAGTTATTTTTACCAAGCAAAAGTTGACGCCTTCCCTTAGCTCGGATGTACCTCTTAATCCTAGCAATACCAATGCAATTTACACAAGGAATACTCTGGGAGGGTAGGGGGAGGGAGATTTACTTTACCCTCACCCTAAAACAGCAAGAAAATAGTTAACCGTGGTTAACTTACATTAACAACAAACGTTTATGTAGGTATTGATGTGTAAGTGGGATCCAGAACGTGATAAAATCCTTAGATGCCTCTTAGCAGTATCAACACATCTTCAATAACACTTATTACCAAGCTTAAGGGCGTATTGTTTATTGTGTATTGAACTGGGGACCTATGAACGACGGACATTGTGTTGTGTTATTGGCTTGTTTGTGTTCACTGTGTGAGGTAAGTGGTATCCAAGTTTGCTGTTTGTGGAGAAAGATATTTTAATATTTTTTTTTTTTTTTAAATAAGTTAGCTATTTTTCGTGATACTGTGCCTAAGTATGAAATGCTAGTGACGATTTGTTTTGTGTCGGTAGTTTTCTTTTCAGTGTTTATGTTAGTGATGTTGGTCTGAATTTTTTTTTTTGGGTACCACTTACCTCACACAGTGAACACAAACAAGCCAACAACACAACACAGTGGAATATATAAATTACAATGTAACAATTGCCCTGCATAGGAAAAACAGGAAGAACCTTCCACACACTGTATAAAGAACACACCGACGCCTTTCAACTAAACCATTTTGAAAAATCTACAATAACTAACCACATGTATATTAATAAACACAGACTTGACGACATCCACAACAGCCTAACTGTACTTCACACAGAACCCAACAGTAAAAAACTTAATCTACTAGAACAGTTAGAAATAATGCTACACAAAGAGAAATATTCCGAAAACATGTTGAATGAACAAACAGAGTTTAACAGCCACAATTTCTTCTACACCTTTAAAAGTTTATTTTTCCCTGGAGAATCAAATCTATAATAGTACAAACAGCCGACAACGTACAACATGGTGCCAAATAATTATTTTAATAATACCTGTGTACTAGTAATACTATATCATATTATCTTCTGTAAAACAAGAAAATCGATTATATTTCGAAGTACAACATCTGTATGAGCGAGAATATTTGGCATGTTTACGTTCTGCTACTACAATGTGCGAAAAAGTGTGTGACTATGTATATGTGGCAGTATGTACTGCAAAATTAAAGATGTGTATTGTGTATACCAGCTGCGCAACAGAAACAGACATCATACAATGTTAAACTGTAGGGTAGTTTCATATTATTAACGCTGTTAAACTTATATCTACAATATACCATGTTGTAACACAAAAATGTAATATCAACAGGCAAACAACTAAAAACACTGATGCAAATCACCAAAAAGCACCTGAAGATGAGCCTCCAGGGCTCGAAATGCATAGTACAGTAAGTAAACGCAACGTGTGACTGAAGACGGTTTGCTCTTCATTTTGCGAATGTTAAATTTATTCGTATGAAAAAAAAATTCTCACAAACTATAGAAAATAAAAATGTTAAAATATTATGATTTGTCGGTTAAACATAATCCATTTAACAGAGGAATTTCTAACAAATCGTGATGGCTTTTAAGGCAATAATTATTTTGTAAAATGTGGACGTAAAAACGAAAAACTATCTACACTTTTCTTGCAATATAGGGCTCTAACTTCTTTGAGATTTACAAAATAAGAATACCACTGTGTCTCAATATCCGAAATACTCCAATGGCTACACCCTTTAATTTTTAGCAGTTGCTGACTAGTAGAAACTGAGAAACAGTACATTTTATTGGTAAGAACGCGTACTAATGGGGAACAGCCATTGAAGCTGTCAGTTTATCCATAACTCCATTTCATGGAATCTCTGCATTTTCTTCCATCTTCTCCTGCAATATTATTTTTCGTACTTGTCTGCGCTATTCCATTCTTGTTTGAAGATCTCTAACTGCTCTTACCGTTGCCATACGTCTTTCTTTATCTAAATTTAATATTTGTTCTACTGTTAAACGAGCAACAGTTTGTAGCAGTCTTCTGAGGACTTCTCACCTTGCAACATTGCCTTCACTGAACATTGTCGCTGCATCAAAGACCAAAATGCAGTGTGCTAATTGCCACAATCACTGTCTTGAAAATTATGCGTGATTGTGATGTAGATGGATTCGTTAGGACTGTGCGTGTGGCTGTGAAGTCATTTATTCGACAGACCTACATCTGACAAATCTTTGAAAGTTCCTTTCAAGATCGACTCTTGCTAAAGGAGTAACTGGTTTGCGAATAAATTTCTCAACATTTCGTTGTTCTCTGTTGTATTTGGACCATGAATCAAATTCTGGAAGGCACAGGTTATGAAAAGGGTCTGTTGAAGAGAGGTGAAAGAGAACTGTCCACACAGCTTGTCTAATATAATCTATGCTAGTAACATTTCGCCTGATGAACAGGCCTTTGTAGCGACAAAAAGTGATTTTGGTGAAATTTTGATATCAAATTGATATTAAATTATTTGACTAAATAGTAAAATTGTCCAATTAATCCCCACACCAACATGGGAAATCCTCCCTCCCTCTTGGCATATCTCCCCTCCCGCTCACCTCTCCCTACCATTCCCCAACCCCTTCCGTCAGCCTTTGCCCAGAAATACAAATTTTGCAGATAATTCAAATTTTCGTGATAAATTCAAATTTCCAGAGTGTATCCAAAAGTGAATTACATTGAAAAGAATATAATAGTAATAACAAGGTCTTTACTTATAAATGTTCAGTTTGCATGTATATTGGAATGGAAGGATGTAGGGTGCTCTATTTCATATAGGTATGAACGAGGGTTGCCTTGCCTCCGACTACCTAGTTCCAACTTCTTTTGAAAATCATCTAACCACCCATCCCATACAAGCACATCATTGTAAATAGGAGTCTCTTCGGTTTATGGTAGGGTAGAGATTATATGAAAATACTAGTTCATATTCTTGTATAAAATCTTTGTTTTTCTCTACATATCACTGACAACGGAAAATAAATATTTTTTTCCACAATGTGATTTTCACTTTTCAGCAGAGTATGCATTAATATGGAACTTCATGGCAGATTAAAACTGTGTGCCGGACCAAGACTCAAACTGAAGACCTTTGCCTTTGGTGGGCAAGCGCTCTACAAACTAAGCTACCCAAGCACGACTCACGCCCCCTTTTCACACCTTCTATTATTGCAGTACCTTGTCTCCTACCTTCCAAACTTCACAGAAGCTCTCCTGCGAACCTTTCAGAACTAGCACTCCTGGAAGATAGGATATTGCGGAGACATGGCTTAGCCACAGCCTGGGGGATACTTCCAGAATAAGATGTGCACTTGCCCACGAAAAGCAAAGCTTCGGAGTTCGAGCGTCGCTCCGGCACATAGTTTTAATCTGCCGGGAAGTTTCATATCAGTGCATATTCCGCTAAAGACAGAAAATCTCATTCTGGAAACATGCCCCAGGTTGAGGCTAAGCCAGGTCTCCGCAATATAATTTCTTCCAGGAGTGCTAGTTCTGCAAGGTTCGCAGGAGATCCTCCATGAAGTTTGGATGGCAGGACACGAGGTACTGGCAGAATTGAAGCTATGGAGGCGGGTCGTGAGTCGTGCTTGAGTAGCTCAGTTGCTGCCGGCACTGTATCTCAGCGTGTTCAGCCAGAGAGTTAACTGCACTCTGTAACCAAAAAAAAAAAAAAAAAAAAAAAAAAAAAAAAAAAAAAAAAAAAAAAAATCTGAGTTAATAGATCAAGGATGAACTTAAACAAGCATTATGGGACGTCGGCCCAGAACAGACACAACGAAATATAACGAACAAAATGTGATTAAAGAAGAAGTTTGTAAAACACTTGCCTGCGAAAGGCTAAATTCCTGAGTTCAAGTCTCGGTCCGGCAGACACTTTTGATCTCCCAGGAAATTTCAAACCTTTATTTCTTTGTGGGTGGTGTGAATTTAATAACATTCAGATAAATTTTCATCTTATAATTTAAATCTACACAACACTCTCTAATTCTTTCTCCAGCTCATTATTTGATAGATACAAAGAAGGTATGTTCTCGAATTCGAGTAGATAGCTTTCTGTAAACTATCTCCTTTATGGCTTTAACCGTTGGCTCTGTTTTTTCTAGCAATTCTTCTAGATGAGAGCATACGGTGACTTTTATTCTCCTTTTATTTCTCGCATAAGACTATTGTTACTACACACCACAACTTCCTAAGTGAAATCTACCAGCTCGCCTACCACACATTCCTGCGTAATTTCCGTATACAGCCTTATGTTTAAAACTCCTGCGAACGAGTGGACATTAAATGTTGTTTTACCGTTGGTTTTAAGTTCCGTCAACGATTGTTCTGTCTCTAGAAGCAAAACATTTAATGCAGCACAATTAGATACGATCCTTTTTGAGCAGACCCCTGTGAGAATAGACCTTTATAGACAGATATTCCATCCATCCTTCAACGTAATAAACGTTGGTTTTCTAACAGGACTCCAACATATGGCCACTTATCATTGCTATTGTCAGTAAATGCCGATATTTTACATTCCTCAGAGGTAGCCAGAATTGGCCGCAAAATATGTTTAAAACAATATATGAACCTAGTCTGCACATTTGCACTAGCTTCTATTTTTTTCAATTGCAGTTTATATTCCTCCTTTATGTCAGTTGCCTTCTCCACATTCACCAGCTTTCGTTTCTTGGCATCGCCATTTCCAGTTTTCTCTTTCGTACACACAACAAAGAAGCGGCACTTACGGAAGTGATTTCTTTATTATGGAATGGATTAACTGTGAGTGAGGACATTTACTCTTTTTCTTGAGACTTGTGCAAGATTATTATTTGTTGTACCTGTCCTGATTTGGTGATACCTACGGCAGATGTAATTGTAAAGAACGACGTCTTGGATTGAGACAAATATGTTCCTCTTGCTTGAATAATGCACATCTGAACGACACTTATATCTTCTTTGTTGCAGTCAGAATCTTCATGCAGTTTACGGACAGATAATTAAAATTGTTACAGCCAATTTTCGGTTAATCTTATTATTCCAGTGGACCAACTGCAGAACGTTGTTTAACATCACACAGCAGATTTTCCATAAGTTATTCGTTAGCTGACGGCACATATATGTGATTGGCGTAGATTACAATGGAGCACATCGTAAATACTGTTTGTCACAGTTTGAAAAACTTAGTCACTTTTCCACAGCATCAAGCACACTAAACATTCTGTACTTGCAAATTTTTGCCTCATTTTTTGTAGTGCTATGTTCGTTAACCAAGGAGAACATTACAGTTAATTGTAGTCCCATGTTTGGACACTTTATAAAACATTTAAGATGTTTACCTATAATTTTAACCACAACAAGGCTTTTGATTTGACGTACAAGTTACTAACTACAATTGCAGATCATCCACGTTAGAAAGTCTATTACAAGTGTCTTATTGTTGTCCAGAATCACACTGATGTCTCCCTGGTAGTCTCCTTCTATCCAGAAGCCGTGGTTTCATATTATGTTGTCGCACACATCGATTTTATTAAAAATGCAATAGATAATAGTTGTCTACACATAGCTGGTGCAGAATTCGAGGCAGCTCTTCATTAGAACATCTGTTTTAAAGTCTTTATATGGTACAGTGACAGTATTTTAATATTTCTTCGAAATGGTTTCCAGTGCCTCCTAGTTGTTTTTATCCAGTGTTATACTCTAGTTCCCATGTAGAAGAAATGATATCTTTGTCTTGAAACCATGTCATTGAGTGAAGAATTTGGAGAATTTACTATGTAGATAATTGTTAAATGAACCACACGTCCCCTTCTTTAATATTAATGATCGTCCCTTCTCTAATTGATCATAACAGTCCACTTGACCACACATTTTAACTAGCGTAATGTTATCGCAGAACAGTTCTATAGAAGACGAAAGCACGTTAAAATTCTTCTTTCAACCTAGCGCACAATTTTAGGTGTAATTTATGTAGTAATGTCATAAATAAGATTCCAGTGGTCTCCAGTAATAACCATAAAACAGAGCGTTCGTCAGTTGGTCTCGTCCTCCTCCGTAACAGCTGACGGATACACGCACTGAGGAGGAATCTATGTGGACACTTGAAACTACCACAGAAGACTGATCTGATGCGACTGTTGTGTCTTGTTCTAGACTCTAATGATCCAAGATGACGGCGCCCCTAGTCATGTAAACTTCCGGTCATTCTTTCTATTTCGGTTGTGCTCTGAATCCAATGGTAAACTCGTAGTCCAATTGCACTCTTTTCCGTCGGGTGATGGAGACGGCCCATCGTGGGTAATATTCTTAGCATTATATGTAATTTACAGTACAGCACCGTACTGGGCGTGTGTTTTGACACGATATTACATCACAGTATTTACAATGTGCTGCACTGTATGCTGTGCCAATGATATACAAGTGGAGTTAGCTAATGAATAATTTCCAGAATAACTGCAATGTGGTGTTTAACAACATTGTGTAGAAAATTGACTGGTGTGTGAATAAACCTCCCACACTCGCAAGATGGAGAAAAGCATGTAATTTATCTCTGTTTCCACACAGTTTTAAATATCTACTTGTAAACTACGTGGAGATTCTTAAATCTGACTGCAACAAAGAAGACGTGTTTCACCCAAGTGCCGTATTAAAGCATTGGAAACATATTTCTCTCAATCCAGGACACTGTTCTGCACAGTAACGTTGTATAAATATCGTCGCGTTAAGACTGGTACCTCTAACGATCTTTTTCCACAAGTATTAAGAAAAAGAGTAAATATCTCGCATAGACTTACATTAGTCTCCATTAAAGAGATCAATCGCCTAATTGCCATTACTGGGTTGGGTGTACAAAAACCGAAAATAGGAATATATGGTGAAGACAGATGCCATAAAGGATGAATATAAACTGCAACTGAAAAAGAAGAAGCTATTTCAAATATGCGGGCAAGGCTTACATAATGCTTTAAACGCAGTGTGTGGTCAATTCTGGCTACCTGTGTGGAACATAACGTATCTGCATATACCGTTAACAGCACTGGTAAGTGGTTATATGTTGGAGTCCTGGCCGAAAACGATGGATTGGAAAACGTTTACTACATTAAGGACACACGGAAAACTTTTTCATAAAGCTGCATTCTGACTTCGATGCGATTAAAACGGTGGTTACATTGTCTCTAAGTGCACTGCACAGGACGTCGTGCTTGTAGCAACAGACAACCGTTCGCAGAGCTTAAAACCAACGGCATAACAAAATTTAATGACCGCTAATTAGCATAAGTTGTAAATTTTAAGTTCTATAGGAAAATTCTACAAGAATGTGAGGCAGCGGAGCTGGTAGCACACATTCAGGGAGATGTGAACTGCTGTAACAACAGTGTGATGCAAAAAATAAGAGGTAGTATTAAAGTAACCGAATGCTCTTGTCTAGAAGAACTGCGAAAAAGAACAGAGATTTTGAGAACATACTTTCTTTGTACGTATCAAGTAACTAGCTGGAAAAAACAATTACAAGAGTCCAGTGAAATATCAAGGTACATTTCGTTAAACCACACCAGTAAAAAATGAAGAAAGTATTGTTTTCTGTATGTAAATGCATATGTACAGAATAATATAGAATTTGTGGGAGAGTATGTATTTTCAGATTCTTTCTATCCTACTAAAAACCCAAAAAGGCATCTACTTACAATGATCTGTGTGTATGGTTAGTGGCTAGCTGGATGACCTTTGATAGTATGAAGGTCGTATCTGTTCCAGGAAGAACAGATACCATTGATGACCGAGCAGCTTCTCTAGAATGAAATGCTGATTAAATCTAAACCCATGTCTGCCGACAAGTGTTGTTGATACACATCAATGGGAGTTGGTGAACGTGTGTGCCCGACCGGGACTCGAAACCGGGATCTCCTGCTTACATGGTGGGCGCTCTAACCATCTGAGCCACCGAGGGCCAGAAGATAGTACAACTGCGCCGACTTATCCCTTGCACGCTTCCCGTGAGATTCACATTCCGAACTGTCCACAACCTACATTCGTTGTGTTCCTAGTAGATATTTTCTCATTCACTCAATACTCGCGCGAGACTAAGCTGACGAGCCCCGTAAGATATTGATGTATATCAACTACACCTGTCGGCAGCTAAGGATTTCGATTTAACTATCGTATCACTCTAGAGAAGCTGCATGGTCATCAACGGTATCTGTTCTTTCGGAAACAGATATCATCTTCTGTGCGAATGCGAAAACTTTGCACGAAATCTTATGGGACTCGTCAGCCTAGTCTGCCGCGAGTAATGAGTAAATCGGCAAATATCTAAGAGGAACACTACGAATGTGGGTTGTGGACAGATGGGAATATGGGTCTCACGGGAAGCGTGCAGGGGATAAGTCCCTGCAGTGGCACTATCCCCTGGGCCCTCGGTGGTTCAGATGGATAGAGCGTCTGCCATGAAAGCAGGAGGTCCATGGTTCCAGTAACGGTCGGCGCACTCATTTTCAGCTGTCCCTATTGATGTACACTCCTGGAAATGGAAAAAAGAACACATTGACACCAGTGTGTCAGACCCACCATACTAGCTCCGGACACTGCGAGAGGGCTGTACAAGCAATGATCACACGCACGGCACAGCGGACACACCAGGAACCGCGGTGTTGGCCGTCGAATGGCGCTAGCTGCGCGGCATTTGTGCACCGCCACCGTCAGTGTCAGCCAGTTTGCCGTGGCATACGGAGCTCCATCGCAGTCTTTAACACTGGTAGCATGCCGCGACAGCGTGGACGTGAACCGTATGAGCAGTTGACGGACTTTGAGCGAGGGCGTATAGTGGGCGTGCGGGAGGCCGGGTGGACGTACCGCCGAATTGCTCAACACGTGGGGCGTGAGGTCTCCACAGTACATCGATGTTGTCGCCAGTGGTCGGCGGAAGATGCACGTGCCCGTCGACCTGGGACCGGGCCGCAGCGACGCACGGATGCACGCCAAGACCATAGGATACTATGCAGTGCCGTAGGGGACCGCACCGCCACTTCCCAGCAAATTAGGGACACTGTTGCTCCTGGGGTATCGGCGAGGACCATTCGCAACCGTCTCCATGAAGCTGGGCTACGGTCCCGCACACCGTTAGGCCGTCTTCCGCTCACGCCCCAACATCGTGCAGCCCGCCTCCAGTGGTGTCGCGACAGGCGTGAATGGAGGGACGAATGGAGACGTGTCGTCTTCAGCGATGAGAGTAGCTTCTGCCTTGGTGCCAATGATGGTCGTATGCGTGTTTGGCGCCATGCAGGTGAGCCCCACAATCAGGACTGCATACGACCGAGGCACACAGGACCAACACCCGGCATCATGGTGTGGGGAGCGATCTCCTACACTGGCCGTACACCACTGGTAATCGTCGAGGGGACACTGAATAGTGCACGGTACATCCAAACCGTCATCGAACCCATCGTTCTACCATTCCTAGACCGGCAAGGGAACTTGCTGTTCCAACAGGACAATGCACGTCCGCATGTATCCCGTGCCACCCAACGTGCTCTAGAAGGTGTAAGTCAACTACCCTGGCCAGCAAGACCTCCGGATCTGTCCCCCATTGAGCATGTTTGGGACTGGATGAAGCGTCGTCTCACGCGGTCTGCACGTCCAGCACGAACGCTGGTCCAACTGAGGCGCCAGGTGGAAATGGCATGGCAAGCCGTTCCACAGGACTACATCCAGCATCTCTACTATCGTCTCCATGGGAGAATAGCAGCCTGCATTGCTGCGAAAGGTGGATATACACTGTACTAGAGCCGACATCGTGCATGCGCTGTTGCCTGTGTCTATGTGCCTGTGGTTCTGTCAGTGTGATCATGTGATGTATCTGACCCCAGGAATGTGTCAATAAAGTTTCCCCTTCCTGGGACAATGAATTCACGGTGTTCTTATTTCAATTTCCAGGAGTATATATCAACAACACCTGTCGGCAGCTCAAGGTTTCGATTTAATTACCTTTCAAAGTAATTGAAACCAGGTAGCTCAAGGCAAAGCAACCGTCATTTTGAACCTATGCGAAACTTTAGAACTGTCCTATTTCCAAATGGACATGGTTGATATTTTTGTCAATACACATGATGCCGATACAGTTGCAAGTGAATCTCTTCTCTCAATATATGACAAGAAATGTATATTTACAGTGTACTACATGCGCATTTTTTCATCAGCACATATGGTGTGAATGTGTATTTATATCTAATGCTATTCTGTCTGCACACGTAGTGTGTATTTATATTCACACGTGTACGTGGTACACATCTGTGTCAGAACACATGTGTGCATTTTATGAAAAGTAAGACTTGCATACACACAGTATATGAAGCTATTTGTGTCCAAATAAAGTTACTTTGTATCAGCGAAATCGGGTTTTGAATACCAATAATGAAATTGGTACAAGTGGAGTTGGCCTTCAGCCGATTATATTGAAGATTTAGAAAATACTCTTGGGTGAAACCTCCAGAAAAACCTTGTACTTTAATTTTGCTTATGCCTTGTGTCTTGGATTTTTAATGTGGCCTTCAGCCGATCTAAAGTTAATCAAAGGAGGTCTGTTTAAGTTTTGAGTGTTTTGCATCCGTGTTGCAATACTGTGTGTTGAAAAATAAAGTTTGTATGTTGAGTGCAACAGATAGGAACTCGTTTTGTCTCCTTTCCACAACCTAATCCGCTCTGTCCTGCTAGCCCAGGCATTTCAGCCATGTTGGAGACATTCGGAACTTCCATACCTACCACGATGTTGAAAGTAACTACGGAATTTTGCAAAAGAATGATGTAATTTTTTAAGAGTCATAGAGTGCTGGTGTAATAAGAATTAGTGTGGCTCTGTGACAAGTTTGGTGAAGGCGATATACGTTTATTTTCAGACCGAGCACGTGTCTTTTCATATGGCTTTGACGTGATTTTTCCTCTGTTTCTCCTTTAATAATCCATTGTTTCAAGATTCTGAGGCAATTACGTCCAAATTACGGTGTTAGCGGGGTGACAGCAAACTTCAATTTGTTTTGCCGAAAGAAGCGAATTTGAACATGGCAACAAGACAAATCTAAATGTTACTCAACATTGGTCACTGGTTATGAATGGCTTTCAGGTGAAACCGAGTTTTAGTTGCTACACGTATTGCGAAGGTGGGACCAATGTCCTCATCGAAATACCTACACGAGTGTACCGTGTAGTATCTTTTTGGTGAAAACTTAGGCATGGATAATAGACAAAGAAGAACGAAAAAACATGGCATACAAACAGTTGGTTGAAATATTTCTAGACTTTATTCCAACTCTGGACCCAAGTGCTATAAATCTAACAAAAGTGGCTACCGAGGTAATACCTCAAAACGTGCAAACAGTGGCGTTTTCTAATGTGAGCGAAACAAGAACACAATGTAACGTAAGTAATACAAATATATTTGCTAAGGAACCGTTTTTAGACGTAGAAGAAAGCCAGAATGTAAATATATTTCAATACAAATCACCAACCACGATTTTTTTTCAATAAAAAGAAACGCATTCAGTGACAAAAATACGCCTTCTAAAGATTGATTTAAAATACCTTCAGTAATTTCAGAAATAATCGCAGAAGGATGTAGGAATCTTGAAAGGAGAGTAAAAAGGGGGAGAATGAATCGTATAAACCAATAGTATGGAGAGCGACGGTAAAATGATCCATTTACTACGTTTATTCATTATTGTAGGCTGTTATTCACCTTCCCGAGGAAAGTTCATATGATGCCACTTTTAATGCATTAAAGATAGCGGTCCTTTCCCTCACCGCTCCCTCTCGTACTCTAGGATATCCCTAGTCTTCCCCCTCCTCTTAGGGAATCCCCAGACCAGTCAGTCCCCCCCCCCCCCCCCGCCCTCACACCCCTATGCCCACTATGCGACCATCCCACCTCCCCCACACATCTGGAAAATGACCAGAAACGCTCAGTTTGTGCTGAGCTGTTTGTGTGGAAGGACATTGGGTAGTTCATTTTATTTATTTGGGAAATAATAGGTGTTATCTTGTTGGAAGAGTTATTTCAGTACCACTCGAAATTGGTGGAAAAACTTAGGGAAGTGGAAATATTATCCTGTCTAGCAAGTACATGTGCTAATTACGTAATTACACTGCTGCAAATTTCTTTTCGTAATTATTGGGATGTGAAAGTGTTGTCTTGTTGGAAACTTCCTCCTCAAATGTTCCTCCATGTGTGTACTCACATTGGTGCGTACTCTAGCTCACAATACCACAATCAAACAGCGCGAGGAAAAGTTCAGTACCTCCAGTCTCATCCCTACCATCACTTCGAAAAATTTGCAGGAAAAACTACTCAGTCTGTGACGAGTTGCAGGACTTGAAACATGTCTCGTTGTGAAACTAAAATCAATGTTGTTTGCATTACAGAGAATACATTCTTTATTTAATCAGTTCGCAGGAGACTGGGATATGGATCAATTTATTTGGCAAGAAAAGCTCATCATCACTCTGAGCAGTTTGGAGGGCGCCAATGTTCTAAAATTCTTCGAAATGTTATTGACCTGTCATAGAGTAATTAAATACGCAAATATATCGCATTTTTCCTGTCATATTTGCGATACTGGCACAAAATTAGTGTCAACATCAACATAAACACTCATCTCACATAATTACACTGCTAGAGATTGCAATCGTAGCACTAAATATAGTCTGTCCAGATAGCTCACGCCATATGGAGGTCTTTCTGACGGTAAATCATATATATCGCGAAAAAACTATAGTTAAATACATTGTCGATGGTAGAAAGAACCATGAAAACCCCGGGAAACTGAAGTGACACAACTTTACACCCATGATATGTGGAGAAATTGGCAGGAAATCATACATACAACGTCGCCACATTCCGTGCTGGAAGCATATTCACGCACTGTAGTATATGGAAGCCGAGTGCCATGTGCCTGGGCCAGTATACAGCAAGCGATTGAGCACAGTGCCTCAACCGGTCACCCCTTGGACTATCATGGTACCCGGTGCCTTGACTGGATGCATGTGCCACCCAAGTACCTTACTTGAACCCATCAAGCCGTCAGCACGATCAGACCAGTTGATATTGGGGGAACTGGGCCCGTGTCAGCTTTTAATTGCATGACCAAAAAAGGTCTGCTTTGTTTATCTGCTTAAACACAATTCGTAATACTCCAGTGGACATGCACTAGTGGCGGCTCGCTTTATTGTTAATGGACATCTCCGGGACAACTGCACACTAAAGTGCCTCTGACTACTTGAACCACTGACATAGAACAAAGTGCTTCCAGTCTCCCTCACAAAGCCCACCAAGCGTGTTTGACAGAATGAAATGGCGGTGACCTCTTGCTTGTAGATACCTTCGAGGAAGGACTGGGAACACCTGGACCATTAAATGTCGTCTACCACCTGAAACCGACAACAGAACTGTGCTTTTCCTGCCTCAGCACACACACAAGCACACAAACACATACACACAAACACATAAACACACACAAACACACACACGCACACACACACACACACACACACACACACACACACGCACACAGATATGGTGTCAAAAGTTTACGGTGTTTAGAATCGTTATACAGATGGGACAATTGGTCGAGAGGAACTGTAAAAAGTAGATATTGAGGGGGAACTGTAACAAGTAGATATTGAGGTGGTAGTGACGCCACATGTACCTATTATGTAACATCAGAGCATGACTTCTGTTAGAGAAACTGCTGTGTTACTGTGATCGACAGTACGACAGTCTGAACAGACTATTTAAGGTGGATGAGCTCCTATTGTAGAGTAAAGATATATAACAATTTTGTATGTCAAATCATATGCCCATGCGTGAATAAAGCTTTCGGTAGCCTCCTCATAGTTTTTAAGAAGTGTACAGACCTATGACTATAAGAAGTTTTTTTACGTACTCGTTGACTGAAGACCATTGCGTTACCAACTGGAGGTTACAATATCCAACTGCCGAATGGAACATGTGTTTGACCCAGTTCAAGAGTGTTTAAGGTGTTTGAGCTATAACAAATAGTATTTACAATGTGCTCCACTGTACTCTGTGCCAGTTACATTAATGTGTTATCGGCTAACCGATAACCTGCGGAACAACAGCAGTTTGCCTACTGAAGGTATTATGCCTTAAACCATCGTGAGACTCAAGACTGTTGAAATGTTCTTAATCATGTTCTGTCTGCATAGAGGTTTAGTTATCTACTGCACAGACATTCTTAACACTGACTCCAGCAAACATTACGTAGTTATTTCTCAGAACTGCTGTACTGGATGAATGACACACACATTTCTCTGTCACAGACTGTGTTCTCCACAATTTCTTCAGATATAGACATCGCACAATTAGAATTGGTACCAACGAAATATATATACCACAACAGTAGAGCTGTGCGGTAGGTCATGGTTGATGTCGTAACGAAATCATCGTGGGTGGCGAAATCGCGCCATACCTGTCAGTCCGTATCTCATCTCTACTGTGTGTGAAAGCCCATCACAGCTGAAACGTCCACACTCTACGACAGCTCTGTCTGCCATCCTGCGAGCTCCTCCTGTCATAGTCCAGCAGTTGTAAAAATATATAAAAAATTAGTGCTTATAAACACGATTTCATTTTTCCAAACGCTGTTGGATATTCCTTGTAAAAAGTTTATATGCTGTAGAAACGTAATTGTTCCTCTTTCTTAGTGTGAAAGGAATGGGATAGTCGTCCGTTCGTCAGACATATTGTACCTGGGGGCCTTGTACATACTATTTAATCAAGACTAGAAAACTACTTGTTAGTTTAGGTCTCTAAAATCGTCAGAAGTGTAGACTTTCATAGAAATTTGTACTGGTGTGTTAAGAATACAGAGAAAAGTAAAGTACCTAGTGAGAGTAATTCTGATCATGCAAAGGAGAGACCTAACTGGCGGTTGTATGGATGTCTACAGGATGTAATGTGTTGAGCAGGTGCATATTAAGTGGTTGCCCGATTAGCGACCCTATACAACCACAAGTGCTTCCGCCTTTATACCTGGATGTTATGTTCTGTCATCGTTACGAATAACCGTCAACCTGCGTTTACTACGCACATACAAAAGATGACTCGTGTGAGAGAGAATTGATAAATACTACATTAGCTGTATGTGAGATCTAAACCACAACATTGTTGGGAGTTACGATAGATATGGGTGACAGTAAACAGTCACATACATTCATCATAATCAGGTTGGATAATCCGTTATAAAAATGTGTCTCTACAGTTTATTATTATTTGGTGAGAAGACCAAGAGCATTACCTATTAAAGTTTTTCGTGTTTGTATCCCCAAAATCATTCTGGATCTTGTCCACTGGGGGGAGCGGCGGGAGGGTGGAGGGGGGTGACTAACGCTTCATAATGTCTTTTCTGATTATAGCTCCTAAAATTAAAATCCGAACACATCTTACATTTTCATGTGTACAAGCTGTGGAAGACTGCTTCATTCATACTGTGTGGATATTGTGCCGCACTGTCCTATCCACATTCCCGTTAATGCGTTTGTTTTATCACATACATAAAGGCGATACTCGTGAGGGGCTGTCCCCCTCACTGCCACAGATACCTTGCACATTAAATGGTGTAACTGGACTAGGGGTTTACCGCTGGAATGCAAATACAACCAAATTTAGAAGGCGTAACTGGTATGTGTGACCGGAAGTGCCTACATCTTGGATCTTTATTGTATAGAAAGAGACTTGACAACTGCAACCGATCAGTCTTCTGTGGGACTTGAATGTGTGGACACAGATTCCTCCAAAGTGCGTAATATCCCTCAGCTATCAGGTAGGAGAATGAGGCCAACTGACGAACGTTTTGGTCATGGATATTACTGGAGAATCTCACCTGTCTTGTTTCTGACATTGCCAATATAAATTACATCAGAAATGTTACGCTCCTTAGCAAGAAGAATTTTAATGTGCTTTTTCCTATTCCAGAAACGTTTTGTAATATCATTATGGTCTTTTTCTACCCACTACAGATTTCTACAAGTCAGCAGCCGCCACCTGTTTCCTTCTGGGAAACACACTTGGCGGCCTTTGTGCAAAGGGCTGGAAACACATCGTTCTTTGTACGTGCTCAGAGTGGTTGCTGGCCTATTTAAGCGTACAGGTGTCCCAGAACTGCCACTCAACAACAAATACAGCCACAGATAATGGAGGTGTTACAAGCTGTGGTTGTGCAGATCAACAAAGTGAACTGCTGTGGGCTTTGGGATTAAAAGATAATTCGCCTGCACATCTCACAAGGTTAACTGGTCGCATATCGCTGCCGACTGGGCAGGTTGTGGGTGGCACGTGAGCCACCTGCCACGATAGTTCAATGGGCAGCCACTTGAGGTGCTGCTGTCAGCTGCTTGCTGAAACTGTGCTTTGGCGAGTAAATGTGCTCACAGCACTGAGCGCTGTGGTGATTTTTCAAGCCACGTATGATTTTCAGCCAATTTCTAGTGTGTGATTGCTGTAAAGGGCAGTCAGTTCAGTTTACAGCCGTTGTGTGTCATTATATTTGTAGTCGATGGTGTTCCTAACCACTGTTTTTTCATGGCATATACGATTTACCTTCAAAAACATCTGTGTTAACCATCATATTTCTGGACTGACGATATTTAGGGATAGGACTGTCATCTGTAGCAATGTAATTATGTGCAGCGGGTGTCTGTGTTGATTCTGATGCTGATATCGTACCTGCATTGCACATATGGTAGGTAAAACGCGATCTCTTTTCGCCTTTAAATACTTTTTGACAATTCGATAATTTTCTTGAAATATTTTACAGCTGTAACTTCCGAAATTCGATAAGTCGGTGTGATTGATGCTCTTTCACACCAAATGAAGAGATCCACAGCCATGTGTTCTAAAATCTGATTAAATGTAGAATATATCCTCCGAAACGTAACTGACATTGCTTTCCATTGCGTGTCGCCAGATCCTTCCAGTCGAACAGCTCATCACAGGCTTTGCGATTTTTTCCACCAATATTTACCACCGAGGGAAGGAGGGGATGAGCTTTTCCCAGCTCCCTTTGCGAGTGGTATTGTGAACTATACCACACACCAATGTGCACACACACACACACACACACACACACACACGCACAAACACACACACACACACACACACACAGACACACAGACATTCACAGGGAAAAATTTTAGGAAATTCTGAAACAGATCAATGAATCTCAAATGTATCTCGGCATTCCATTTTTTCACACATTACAGCTGGCGACAGGCACAATTTTCTTCCCAGGCTCGTCCACACTTTCTCTTGAACATATACAACGTTTTCAAAATGTGAAAATTGTGCTACAATTAATACAATGCCTTTAAACTCTTGAACTGTACAACGAAATTACTGTGAGACAATGTCGCAACTCGAGAAATCCATTGCCTGTGGCCATGCCTACGGTTCCAGGTCCCCGGATGAATCACGAAAATCCTCCGGTTTGTCCCATCAAGCGAACAGACCCAATCTGTCTGCTGATCAGAGAAATAGATTCGACCGGCGGGGCCCGCATATTACTGACAAAAGGCGGGCCTCACATTGGCGGACAATATTTGTGAGAGATACCTGCAGAGGTGACTCACAGTTGTGGCCCATCACGGAAATCTGCTGTCCTGTGGCCAAATAGTCTCATTGCTTATCTAGCAGTGAAGGAAAAGGTACTACCAATTCACACAAAATTGAATTTAGAAAACTGTTCACGTTGAGAATGTATAGTTGATTTTTATATAGTTTGGCATTGGCTTTGCCACAGTGGCAACACCAGTTTCTGTCAAAGCGCCAATGTTAAGCGCTGTTAGACTTTCACAGGACCATGAGTGTCGGCCATGCACTGATGACGAGCGGGGTGCACTGATCCCTTCTGGGGAGCAATTGAGAAGCTGTTTGACTGAGAAGTAGCGGCTCCGATCGCGAAAACCGACAACAGCCCGGAGGGCGGTGTGCTGTACACATCCCTCCATATCCGTATCCATTGACGCCTATCAGCTGAGGAAGATGCGACGGTGGTCGATACCTTTGTACCATCCGAGGTTTGTCGGAGGGACAGTTTTTTTTTTAAGTACAGCATGAATGCATTTAGTTCACTTTTCATTTTCTGTGAAACACGCACGATAAGATACCGTAACCTATTCATTAAATAAAAACAATTGTCAACATGACTCTTTTTAGATATGGGAACAGCTGATTGTAGACTTCTCGAAAAATGGTAAAGAGGAAACATCCTAAACAGCAAAACACTTCAAATCCTTCAGTCACACCACTCCTATAGCATTCTCGGAGCAACAGGTGCTGCTTTTACCTATCGCTTCCTGATGACTTACGTTTTTTTTTTCCTACCTAGACGGATAGCCTCGCGGTCTAGGGCACATTGCCTGGGTTCTCGCGGCTTCCCTATCGGAGGTTCGAGTCCTCCCTGGGCATGGGTGTGTGCGTTGCCAATAGCGAAAGTTGGTTTAAGGTGGATTAAGTAGTGTGTAAGCCTAGGAACCAATGACTTCAGCAGCATGGTCAAATAGGGACTTGCCACATATTTCTAAGGTTCCACGCGTTTTTCATCCATTTCATCAAGTCCATATGCAGAATATTTACCAGCAACTGTTGCTTCCTTTGGCACATAGCATAGAATCCGCAGAAGTTTATGCACTTGATGGAGTGAGGGGGGAAGGGGTTCAGGCAGATTCTAAAATTCTCATAGAATGTTAAGTTACACAATACTTACTAAACCCATGGTGTGGCCGAGCGGTTCTAGTCGCTTCAGTCTGGAACTGCGCGACCGCTACGGTCACAGGTTCGAATCCTGCCTCGGGCAATGATGTGTGTGATTTCCTTAGGTCAGTTAGATTTAAGTAGTTCTAAGTTCTTGGGGGCTGATGACCTGAGAAGTTAAGTTCCATAGCCATCTGAACCCTTTCAAACCCATGTTATTACAACGCTGAGATCAGCTACAGTGTATTAAATTAGCTAAACGACAGGTTTATCACAATCACGAAAAATGACTCCTAAAAATGAGTTCAACAGTGTAATGAATAAAAGCTATGTACTATAGATTCCAGCAGTTTCGGGGATAGGCCAAGGGGATGCCCACCCCTCCTCCTCTACTCCTTGAGAAAGCGTAGAATACTTTTCCCAGTCCTAGAAACATTGGCTATAAACATACCAGTGATGCAGGTACTTTTTTGTAGTGCACGGAGACCAGGTTCCATTTGCTACTGTCATTGTTGTTCTGTACTTGTGAAAATTGTCGTCCCCGTAATCCCACCAATGAAATGGCTTCAAAGTGTGTTAGAGTAATTTGTAGACAACTCTTCTTTCGCTACGATATAAGTTTTCTATTTTTCACAGTATTCGATAATTTTGACACTTACCTTCAAGAAAAGTTTTTTGGTAGTTCTTGAAGTAAAATTTGTGATACTTTTCCATAGGGTACTCCTATACACGACTTTTCGATGCCATATTTTGCATTTTCTGGGTGTTATTGCTTGAAGTGACTTTCTTGAAATGTCTGAACATTTTCCAGAGATGTACAGCCACATTAATGAGACAGTGGCTTCTGAAATGTTGAATAAGAAAGTAATGAAAACTCACGAAGCACCACGGGCTATGAATCAACTTCCCTTGGTGAAAATTCATCCAAATCAAAATGTTAAGTATGTTGTTCCAATTTATCCATTTCACGAAACACTCGCAGTATGAGAAAATCATCAATCTATGAACAGAAAACTATTCCACAGATCACATTATCATGTGAGTCAGCTGAAAGCAGAAAGTAAAGTTACCTATTTGAATGGAGTCTCTGCTCTACACCGAATATTCGCGCTGCTGTCGATTGTGGATTAGCTACTCGAATTTATCAAAGGTCCATGAATGACTGTGAATCAGGAAACTTGGTATCAGTGTTAGTTTGTCAGAAGAGGACACGTCATAGTGTCACGTATATTTGACTAATCAGTTACTGAAGCCTCCTCATATGCGCTGGGGAACAGATTAAAGATCACAACAGAGGATCACGAGAACAGTTTATCAACAGAAGAGGCAGCTTTCCTATTAGGGATATTATAATTGGCTGCAGTTCTGAAGGCTACGAGGAAGCTGCTCCTCCCTGGCTGGACTTCCTTGGCGATAGGTTGCTGATCTCGTCTAGGGAGAAAATACAACACTCGAAATCTATACAATAAGATAAAGCACCGGACCATCAACGGGCAAACGACCTAACTGCGAAATTAATGACAAATGAATCGCGATTGTGGACAAGCAAAAATAGTAGCCTGGAGTGTAAGAGGTCTGGATAATAAAGGAATCAAGCTCGAAATATTGCTAAAAGATGCCGAAATCGATTTAGTGATCATAACGAAAATAAATTACATGACATAATTAGAAGATTATATGAAGATATACAGTCCATTGTAAAAAAATTTTGTGACACCCTGCAAAAAAAAAAAATTGAACAAATAAGATAGATAATGTTATAATATGTGAAAATCTAAAAGTTAGAACGTTTAATCAACCAAATCAGAAGTATTTACCACTTTTGTATAGAAAGGAATGAAGGGTAATATTCGAAAGCTAAAGTAGTTTCGACATATAATCATTAGTTATGCAACATTCTTAAGGAAAAAGGACTTACATAAACGATTATGGTCGACTCGAGAATTAAAATCCATAACATATTACTTCATAGTACTTTGAAAAACGAGAGATAAAATGCACGATGTAAAAGTTCAGAGGGCAGAAGACGTATATTCAGATCATATTCTGCTAACATTAAAAAACAAATGGAAGAAACCACATTCTTCACTCCAAAAATACAAAATGTGTTAGCTACAGGAGGAAAATCTTAGAAAACATAAAGAACAGCAGTATATACTAAGCACTCTAAAAGAAGATATTATAAAGACTGAGTGGAATAATAATGACGACAGCATGCAAAAAAAAAAAAGGTTCAGATGGCTCTGAGCACTATGGGACTTAACTTCTTAGGTCATCAGTCCCCTACAACTTAGAACTACTTAAACCTAACTAACCGAAGGACACCACACACATCCATGCCCGAGGCAGGATTCGAACCTGCGACCGTAGCGGTCACGCGGTTCCAGACTGAAGCGCCTAGAACCGCACGGCCACACCGGCCGGCGTGCATGCAAAAGGCAGCGCATCAAATTGTAAAAAAAAAAAAAAAAAAAAGAGATGAGTTGAGGCCATGTGACTCAGAGGTAGAAGAAACAGTGAAAGAAAAAAGTGCTTATAAACTTCTGCTACCAGACATAACTAAAGAAACCACCCTGAACATTTTATAAGAAAAGCGCACATTATTCTAGGTACCAGTTCATAAATTGATAACAATAATTTGAAATGACATACACGAAAGATAGAAATTTCTGTATAAAATGTTGAAAAACTTAGCTCAGTGGGAAAAAAACGACGCTATAAATAATGAGACGAATAACGAAAAATTAATAAAACATTAAAACAATTATGGTATAATAGAACTGCTGCAACAAACAGTGAACATTTGATACCCCAATACAAACAAGTCTTGGAAAGCCATAAAATGCCTAATGAGTGTACATATGGAGGGATGCTGGGTGATTTAAGGCTTTTACATTTATTCTAGAAATGGTGGCAAAATTGTAAGTCCTTGCTGATTGAAAAAAAAGTAAGTATCTCTTTTCTTAAATAAGAATCGAGAAATACAAGGGACAATTATAGAAGTGAAAAACCTTTAAAGAGGCCATTGAAATCCGCTTGGCGAAGAATTTAATTAATGGAGATAGCGGTTTCACATTAGATAGATCATGGAATCCGGCACTTTCAATATTGAACTTACAAAGACGTCGCTACAGTTCAGCTCCCAGTAATACATCGATCTCCCAGCATGGATCGAATGCGCAGCCACAGACGTAACTCATGCATATGTTACGTCTTTGTCGCCGATCAACATCATTGGCGCCTTGTTCATCTGTGGCCGCATGCGCAGTGGCGCGGTCAGCGAGTTTAAAAGGATGGAGCGAGCGCTGGAGCGTCAGTCGTACGGCTCTCTCTGAAGATGGCTGAAAGATATACAGCCGAAATATTAGAAGAAGAAGCAGAATTTATGCGGCTGCATTCCCGAAATTTAATGGAGCAGTCTTTGTGCCGCGAAAACCTGAAGATTCACAACCTTTAAATAATTTTATAAAATATTCTCAGAAATAATAACAACCTGATAACTATGACATAAGGAATATTCATGGGAGGAGAACTTCGTGATTGTAAGAAGTGAAGCAAGGCGAACGATAATATTTTCAGCATTAAAAGAATTTTAGGAAGTAATTCGAATTCAGTCTAGTAAAATATAATGCTTTTATTTACTTCTTGGGGAATAACGCTCTAAAGAGAACATCCCATTACTCTCATATGGACAATGAAACTGTTATATGAAAATTCGAAAATAATCATAAATACAGGTAGCTCAAAAACAGAAGAGACAATAATAAATCGAGACGTCAATCAGGTATATATATTGTCAGCGACATTCTTTAACACCTTCAAGTACACTCAGGATCTCATAAGAAAATGGACAAATGAAGTAGTAGTATACCTCTACCAGTTCTGGAACACTTTGCACACATTTTTCACATTATGTGATACACTTAAATGCTCTGCCCATGATATAACAATCTCCACCCTCTTTTCACTGACCTCACCACCTTTATAAGTGCTGTCATTCGACATCATCACATGACCAAACCTCGCCTCGCCTGACTCCTCTCCCCCACTCTCCAGCTCCAGCCTACCCAAATCCAAAAAGACGGAATCAACCCAGTTGTGCCAGAGGGATTTTAAAATTTAAAACGTTCAAAGTGTTGGAACTAGTTCATCTTTTTCCCTCTCACCATCACCATACATCTTCTTCCAACCAAATACAGCCTACTACTTTTGGAGGTTATTAAAAAGAAACAGCTTGTTAAAATCCAAGAAGTAAGAACTAATAGAAGTAGGCTAGTGGATATTTAAAAATGTCCAGAGTGGTGCACCTAGCCAGTTCTGGATTGTAGTCCGTCCCCTGTCAACTCCTCTTTCGCTCCCCACTCCCTCATTCTCCAACCAATCACGTGCTAATATGAGATAGTGCTATACTTTATGATACTTTTCAGGCTTTCATCTCCAGGCAGACCTGTAATAGAAATTTAATGAGTTTTCTTATTCCATTATGAAATGGCAGCGTTTATGCGATTTCAGTCTTTCTCGGCGTATTCCACTGATGAATTCTTCTCGGGTTATCAGCCGAGTGATGGCATCCTCATGCCGCAACGTTTCAATGAGTTTCGTACCCATCACTTCGCCAGAAGATGATAAATACGAGCCTCATTGAAATGTTGCGACTAGACGACGCCACTACTCGGCTGATAACCCGAGAAGAATTCATCAATGACAGCGTTTGCTTTAAGTTCACTACTTTTGTCTCTAAAATTAGAAAAATCACACCAGAATTGTGAAAGGTTTTCCCAGGTGTGAAAAACTGCTCTGAGTTAAAACATGGACACGTACCTAAGAGCAAATATTCTGTTCCATTTAGAAACTTTGGAATTTAGTGGATCTTATCAATAATGCATTTAATACAATTATTCACCTACACATCAATAATAAGTAAATCAAATGAAATGAAATGAAGAGGAAATATTATCAGAAACCTGTTACTAGTTAAAAACATATTGAACTAAAAGTTGTTGTTAATTAAGATGAATTTTCATTTTCAAGAGAAAGAAATTTATTTATATATTAAAGAAACCCAGTTTAGTTGCAAAAATTTTGTGTTTCTTGGTCAAGAAATCTTCTTTTGCCAAGTACAAAACTGAGCATGACTGATAAACTAAGAACTGTGGATCTGTATATTACATAGAAACATTGAAAAGTATAAAGAAATATTCTCCCGTAAAACTCCGTGACTGAAGAATAGCTAATATCTCGAAAATAGTTCGAATACATTATTCAACACTTAAATATGTAAAACTTCTAATATATACAAATGTAGCAGAAAACAGAAACTCATGTCTGGGAATCACAGAAGCTGTAGAAAATGCAGGTAACTTAATATGGCAACCCATATTTCATATTCCTTCATTTGATTCAAACATCAGATAGTCGATTGAATAAGTTTTACAAAGGTATCTAAAAGTGTAAAGGACACTGATAATTCAATGTGATACTGTTCATAGAAAATACTGTCGCAACATATTGTTTTGAGTAACATAAATCCATCATTTCATGGAGGAGGCAAAGATAATGTATGACGGGAAAATATAATCGGTGCCTAATAATCCATTAACTATGCATAGCAGAGGTTACGTACACAACAAAATGCTGCAATAAAACTATCAGAATTATAGTTCTCTAACACCTTAACCCCCATAAACATTTACTGAATAACACAACACTCATAAAAAGGAGACAGTATTATTATGACAATGACTGACTTAAAGTGCAATACTAAAGGAGAAAATCTGATTTGCTTACACACATCATGACCAAAGACAGCGACAGAGATGACTCTTGACCAGGGATGATGACAGTTGATAGCTCAAAAATTAGATTCGTTAATAAACTAAATGCAGGTTGCACTGAAATCTAATTAAATTACTCAAAAATATAATATTGTATCACAGTATATTTGTATTTTCTTGAGAACAAAGAAAAATTTCCAAGTACTGTTGTCTTTCAAATTAGATATTTCAGTATCTACGTGGTCAGTATTACTTACTCAAATACATGCAGCTCTCATATAGGAACAAATGATAAAAATTTAACAGCATTTGCAATTACCAAAGTTTAGTTGCTGTACCACAGTCTACAAGCTATATTGCCCTTCAGAGTAAATATTTCCACATCTGAATTGTGTTTCTTACTTATTAGAACACACGCAACTTACGAACTGACGCTATCAGAAAAAAGTTGTAGGTCAGTCGATGACAGCAGCTCTACCTGTGTATCAAGCTTTACATTCAGTTACACACATTAAAACCTATCGCAAACAGAAAATTGAACACTAGTGCTGGTCTATCTTTCAGCTTAAAATGCACCAAGCAGAAACAAAATAAATTATATCAACATTCGCTCATAAAAGTTAGTTCATTTATACATGCATTCGAATATATTTACCATTTATGATGAGAATGCAGACTCATTTTGTTAATATGACAAAAACTTCTCGCAAAACAGAGCTTCTTTTATGGAGAAATATCACAGGCCTTTCGGTTATTTTTGAGCACGTTAAACAATACAGATCTTTCTGATCGTTATGAGCATAGAACATATGGTGGCTCTGGACCCAGTGCATGGCAGAGGATAAGCCGATTTTGCCATTTATTAGGATTTTTCCCCATTCCACTCACGTATTAAGCGGGCGAAGAATGATTTTTAAGTGCCCCTTTGTCCGCAGGAGGTAGTATCAGCTTGTCCTCGTGATCCCTACTGGAGTGATGTATCTGTGGTTGTAGCATATTTCTAGAGTCATCATTCAAAGCCGGTTCTTGAAATTTTGTAAGTAGGCATAGTGAACAGCTATCTTGAAGACTCTGCCAGGTGAGTTGTTTCAATATGTCTGTGACTCTCACCACCAGGTGAAATATACCTATGCTGTCATTCAGGTAAACTTTCAATATCCCCTGTCAGTGACATCTGGTATGGGTCCGACACACTTGAGCAGTATTTTAGGATGGGTAGCCCGAGTGATTTGTAAGCTATCTCCTTTGTGTACTGATCGCATTTCCCAAGTATTCTATCCAATAAACGGAAGTTTGCTTCCAGAATGAGATTTTCACTCTGCAGTGGAGTGTGCGCTGATATGAAACTTCCTGTCAGATTAAAACTGTGTGCCCGACCGAGACTCGAACTCGGGACCTTTGCCTTTCGCGGGCAAGTGCTCTACCATCTGAGCTACCGAAGCACGACTCACGCCCGGTACTCACAGCTTTACTTCTGACAGTACCTCGTCTCCTACCTTCCAAACTTTACAGAAGCTCTCCTGCGCAGGACACACGGTCGGGCACACAGTTTTAATCTGCCAGGAAGTTTCGGAAGTTTGCTTCTTCCTTTAGCCACGACTCACACTATGTGATCATTCCATTTCATGTCCCAACGAAATGTTACACCCAGGCGACTCAGTGATACTGTAGTCACAGAGTACTGCATTTTTCGTTTTGTGTACCGTAAGACGTTGCATTTTAGAACTTTTAAAGTAAGTGACCAGTCCCTTACCCATTTTCAAAACTATCAAGAACTGATATGACATTTGTGTAGTTTCCTGCCGAATAAACTTACTAAAGACAACTTCATCATTAGTGAAAATTCTTAGGTTGTAATTTATATTGCCCACAAGATGATTTATATATTATGAATAAGAAGGGACTCAACACACTTCCCTGAGATGTACTCGAAGTTACGTCTACATGTGTCGTTAACTATCCATCCAATATAACACACTGTAACCTCCATAGCAAGAAATCCTCTGTCCAGATACAAAGTTCTGTTTGTATCCCATCACTGTCATACCACTGATAATAATCAATAATAATCATAGGTGTGGTACTGTCAAATGCTTCTTGGGAATCGATAATACTGCATCTGCTAGACTGGCTTGACCGATAATTTTCAGTATGTCATTTTACCTTTCACATAGTGGATGTTTTCGAAGCCCGTGCTGTCTGCTATTGAGGAGCTCGTGCCACTCGAGGTAGTTGATTCTGTTTTAGCTCTGAATTTCTTCAGTGTCTATAGGCGCCATTCGTATAGACATAACTTCACTTCATTTTAGCGACATTTATATTGGACCCTCGTCTTTCTCCACTTTTGTGACTCTCGAATCCCCTGACGCACTTCTGCGCAACATAATGTCTCTGCCATTGGTTTACAACTATAATATAAGCAACACTATGCGGCGGGGCATCACCACAACTGGGCCGTGACGACTTTAATCTTTAAGTCATGGCACTCTACTGGCGCCACTAACTACTTCGGATGCCGATATCGATCTCAACGTATATCGATAGATAGGGCCTTTTGTCGAGGCGTGAATTGTTGGTTTGGCGGTGCCTGGCACAGTCAGTTTCCTGAAGGGCAAGTGGCTGATAAATTGTGGCTCTTGGGAGCCTCCGGCTGACCAGTTCGCTTCTTGAGAAGCTGAGATTGGTTAAAATGGACTGAGACAAGCCTTCAGGATTGGTAGCGGCGAGTTGCCGGAAGAGTAGCTGATGTCGCGAGCAACCTGGTCGGCAAGCTCCCAACCTACTCTGCAAGCATAAATTTGGTAGCATGTCGAAGAGTGCCTGTGCGGATTGGAGGCAATAACCACCTAGCGTGAGGTCAGTCGCTTGACGGCGCGTTTCGGCGCGGGCCCGCCCGTCGCCGGCGCGCCGTAAGGCACGGAAGCTCGCACTGGGGCGTATCGCTTTCCAGTCGGGTGTGCCGCGGCAGTCCTCACAGGGGAAGTGAAGCGTCTCTTATAGCCTCTCCTTCCCAAGTGGCTCTTTCCGCCTTCCCGTGGTGCCAGACGTCAAGCTCGGCATTCTGCCTTGCGTCAAAAGGGAGAGCTGCGACCCAACCCGATGCGAAAGCGAAGGGTGCGTGGCACAGGGGGAGCTGTGTCGAGGGACCGAACATCAGTCCCTTTCTGTTCGCAGGGCACAGACCAACAGGTGCTCTGCATGCCGGCGACCTTGTTTGTCGGCGTGGGATCACGGCGCGAGTCGGCAAGGGTGCTTCGCCGCGCCCCTGGGTAACCGGGGCGTGTTCTGCCAAACCCAGGAGGTGGTGACACCGCCTGGGCCAGGTTAGATGGGCCCAGACCGCCGAACGACTGGGGGACCGACCCACCACCTGAGTAGGAGTGGGTCGTTGGCCTTCAGGTGGAAACTCGGGCAAGTAGGCGGCGAAGGGCGAGAGGTGCATCCGCCTCTCCGGAGTGCGGGGTGCAGTTGCCGAGGAGCGTCGAGTGAAATCGTCGATGACGAGGCCATCGATGGGGACCAGTGCGCTGGCGACGGCGCGCTGAACCCGGCAGTTCTGGAATGCCCTTGACCTAGGGGCGAGGTCGGTGGGCGAGCTGCAGAAGTCCCCCCCCCCCCCCCCATGCCAGAGGAGCCGGTCCGGGGCAAGAGACGGGCTCCCACCTCTTTTATTCACTCGTTCAAACATGGAGACGCCTGAAACGAGTGAGTCGAGTGCGCTATCGCGAGCTTCATTGATGCCTGTACCTGCTCCCCAGGACGAGTCAGGAAAACGTCTTGCAGAGACACAGTAGAATTACTTTGCTCCTTGAGCAAAATATTAAAAACGGGAAGATTAGCCAGGCGGCACTAACAACTATTAAAAATGAATTGGCGGCGTGGGCCATAGCAAACGCCAAGCTCGAGGGCCGTGTTGAAGAGTTGCAAAAGGAAAACGAAAGATTGAGGAAACAAACGGCCAAGACCTGGGCAGGGGTGGTCGCACAAGCGCCACCGAAACCACAAACAACCAGGGATACAATAGCAAAGATAACAAAGAGGGCTGACACAACAGTCTTTCTAAGGACCTTACCAGGCAAAGACACTAGCGTAAGAAAAATTCAGAAGCTACTCCCCACTATAGTAAATCCTATAAAAGATAAAATAAAAATAAATGAGGTCAAACCAAGTAAGAACTCTGTAATAGTAGAAGTGGCCTCTGAAGAGGACAAGATGAAATTACTAAATAATGCTAAACTCAACTCGGTGGTCAAATGCGAGCCACCGAGGAAGAGAAACCCTTTGGTCATCTTGTATGATGTACCGACAATTATGTCAAATGAGGAGATTCATGAAACTGTGAGGGCACAAAATTTTGAAGATATGACAGAGGATGAATTTAAAGAAAGTTTCAAATTGAGATTTAAAACAGGACCTCGGGACCGTGACGTGGTTCACCACGTCGCTGAGGTCTCAGCTCAAATGTGGAAAAAGATCACTACAATGGGCTGACTCTATATCGGCTTTCACGCCATTAATACACGAGACTATATTGTGGTACCGCGTTGCCACAACTGTGGAGATCTCGACCACGTTCTGAGGCACTGTACCAGGGGGTCGGCCTGCTCAAAATGTGGCGAAGACGGACATGTCCGCAAAGACTGTAAGGCAACAACAGTCTGCATCCCCTGTAAAAGAAGGGGCAAAAAACCTTGTGGCGCCACTGGGCGGAATTGCCCCACCTACAGACTCTTAGAGCAAAGATTAATTTCAAGGATAGACTATGGCTGAACAAGCCAAAGCATACAGGATGACCAAAAGAAAATCCCCGAGCAAAAGGAGGAGGGATGCCATGAGGGCAAGTGCCTTTAAGATGTTTTTGAGGTCGCTCACTGACGCCTCAGTCACTACAAAGGATGAGAGCACTCAGACGGAATCCACCACAACTGACAGAGGAACTCAAACTGAGCCTCTTATAGTCAAGTCTCCCTCCTCCCAAAGCCGGAGGACTACGCCGACTAAAGATCAACGGCAATGGCATCCTGCAACAGAGACGGTGGCAATCTCAACGAAAGAGAACAGTAATACAAAACAACCACTACAGGAGAACACAATAACGAGCTCAAATGAACTATCCACGAAAGATCCTGTCGTGAGATTGCCACCCATCGACCCAGTCAGGGTCTATCCTAACCTGGAATTTACCATGCAATTAGCGAGACTAGAGCAGCCGACTACCCTGACCACTGCCGTAAGACACGTGGTCCGGGTGGGGCACGAAAATGGCAGGAGAGTCACCTTCTCGGTAATGGAGGCCGTAGACAGAATCCAGCTAAAGTCAGTGAATCTCCCCACCGACTTCGGAGCCTTGCGGGACTTACTTAAGAAACTTTTTGAAAGACGCGGGGAAAAATTTGACTTGAACGACATTTACGCACAAGCAGTTCTAGCAAATGGACGTATCATGTTTGACTGGAATAAGACCTGGCCAAATCACAGAATACGTACATATACTCCATAATAACTAAATGACAAAAATCACCATTGGACAACTAAACGCCCACAATAGTAGACTAGTGATGCAGGAGCTACGTAAGGAAGTGGAGGAGAGGAGACTGGATCTGATCTGTCTGCAAGAGCCGTACTCCCTAAATGGGAAACTAGCATTCACAGCCGCGACATGGCAAGTCATAAGTAGTGGAGAAAACCCAAAATCGGCAATAATTATAACCAATAAAATTATGAGAGCCATAGTTCTCACACAATTCTCATCCAGCCACTGCAACGTCGTGGAGCTGCAATCTCCATCTGGCACCATCGTCCTCATCAATATGTATTTTCAGTACGCTGATGATATTGAAAGACATTTGACACATCTTACCACAGTCATCACGGCGTTGCGGGGGCGTAAAGTAATTATAACTGCCGATATAAATGCTAAGTCCCCCCTATGGTACAGCGGCACCAGGGACTCAAATGGAGAGATGGCAGAAGAGTCCATTATGGCCTTGCAGCTGGTGGTAGTCAATAAACCAGGAAATCCTCCGACTTATGTGGCGGGAGGTGGCCAGGGCACAAACATTGACGTGACCCTGGCTACGCCCAACACGGTGCACCTAATCCAGCAATGGGAAGTGATAGAGAATGCTACCACCAGTCACCATAATCTTATCTCTTTCAGTGTGGGAAACAGGGACAGTCGCTGGGCCATGGGGTGGGACTTGCAATATAACTATAAAAGAGCCGACTGGGAAAAACTTGCCAGGGAGTGCGACATTCCTGCACTACCAGAAGGTGACGGACTTTTGGACATCGACATTGACAAAAGAGCTGAAGAACTGACTACAGCAATAACTCGAGCAGTGAAGGCCGCCGTACCTACTGGAAGGAAGGCCATGGCGGCCTCTCCGTCGCCATGGTCAGCCGAATTAGAGGAGATGCGTCGGTCTGTCAGAAGGCTCAGGAGGTACTACCAGCGCAGTGTCGTCTGGCTTGAGAAACAAAGATGGCTGCAACTGTACCGGGTAGCAAAAGAAAATTTCCACAAACACCTACGAGAAGTACGATCCAAAAGTTGGGAACACTTTGTTCTAAACCAACTTGCTCTCGATCCTTGGGGAATTCCCTACAAGCTTGTCCGAGAAAAAATCCGCTCTCCGATGGAGCTTTCAACCGTCAGGCGTGGGGACGGGATGACAGAATCCTGGCAGGAAACTGCCGAGGTTCTTCTCCAGTCCCTGCTGCCTGATGACACAGCGGAGGGAGAGACAAATGAACAACGGCAGCTACGAGAGCACTATAGAAGCAACATATATGGAAATGATACGGCAGTCTACCCATTCTCTGAAGAGGAAGTAGCTGCCCACATAAAAACCCTGAAGATAGGGAAAGCTCCCGGGCCAGATGGCATTGTGGCGGAGGTGGTGCAATTCCTGGCTCCCCAGATAGTTGCCCCTTTGACTTACCTATACAACGAATGTCTGAGGCAGCAAAAGTTCCCTCTAATTTGGAAAAGAGCAAATGTAGTTATCATCAAAAAAGGAGCCGATAAAGACCCAGCAGATACAAAATCGTACCGGCCAATCTGCCTGCTTGATCTGCTTGGGAAGGTCCTGGAGAGACTGCTAGCTGACAGACTGGCTGCGCACCGAGTGCTGTGCGGGATGAGCAGCAGGCAATTCGGCTTTAGGCCGGGGCGCTCGGCATCTGATGCAATCGCCCTGGCGGCTGAGGTCTGTGGCTCTACCCCGTACAAGTACGTTGTCGGCATCATGGTGGACATAAGTGGCGCCTTCGACAACCTGTGGTGGCCTTCGCTCTTCTCCTGTTTACGGGAGAAGGAGTGTCCAGGGCCGCTATATGGGTGTCTGAGGAGCTATTGTGAGGACCGGGAGGTCTGGCTATCATCCCCTAGCACAAGGGTAAGGAAAACAATCACAAAGGGATGTCCCCAGGGCTCCGTGCTAGGTCCCCTGTTCTGGGACATCCACATGGAACCTTTATTGGATAAATTACAGCAAACTAATGAAGTGCTGGAGGTGATAGCCTATGCAGATGACCTCCTTCTACTGGTTGGCGGCCGAAGCCGAGAAGACATTGAGCCAAAAATAGAACAAGCTATACAAACACTACAACATTGGTGCCGAGACACAAAGATGACAATTTCACCGACTAAATCAACATACCTTCTTCTAAAGGGACAGTTAGTAAGAAATCCAACTGTTAGGATAGAGGGCCTACCTGTTCTAAGGCGACGAGAGACTCGATATCTGGGTATCATCATTGATGAGAAGTGGTCATTTGGTAGATACATTGATACCGTAACACAAAGAGCCCTGCAAGTACTCAACAATCTCATCTCTATTGGACACAAATGCTTCCACCTCCCACCACATCTCATCAAACTATATCACAATAGCATACTCACCTCCATAGTGGGTTACGGTTCAGGAGTCTGGGCGCACAGGCTCACGAGGGTGGTGCCTGCCATGACAGTGAGAAGAGTGCAGAGGAATATGGTTATGAGATCAACGGGGGCTTACAGAACTACACCAGGAGGAGCCCTGTTAGTCATAATGGGACTCTGCCCACTAGATATTAAAATTCGGGAGCAGGCCGCCTGGTACTGGGCAAAAAAGGGAAACCTGGACAAGATAGAGGAAATTCTGGGAGTAGGGCTGACAACAAAGTTGAGATCAGATTGAAAGGGGAACAGCTATGGCAACTTTCATGGGCAAGTGAAGAAACAGGACGCAGGACCTTCGATTTATTGCCAGACGTCAGGGAAAGAATAGAAATGACTTACTTCGAACCAACAAGGGGACTCATTCATTTTCTCACTGGGCATGGACCCTATTCGACATATCTATGTCGATTTGGGAAAAAGGCGACACCTACGTGTGACTGTGGTGCTCCGGAAGGCACTCCTGACCATGTGGTCTACGAGTGCCCGCTCTTCAATGATGTGGCCTCAGAGTTAGGCGAACAACTACCTCATAATAACACATACAGACTGTTAAGACATCAAGACACCTTTTGGACCATCAACAAACTGGCTAACGCGGTTTCACAAAAAGTCTTAAGGGACTACCTGAATGAACCACACTAGCATATGATTATGGACTTATTAAATTACTAATCAAGACAGTACCTTATTCCCAATCCGCCCGGGCACGGAAAGGTCGACTCTTCAGTCCAGAATCCGCCGAGCCCCGGGATTAGGGGGAATGGGGAGCAACCCTACCGATCAAGACAACGCACCCAACTATGACATTAGGTTAAGTATAGTTGTAGAACTTAGTTATAGATACTTTTAGGAACCTGCAGCGACCAACTCCATGGCCTGCCCAGTGTCAGGGGCACGCCCATTGGGGTTAGCTCAATGGGCAAGGCCTAATAGTAGGTTTGTACTACTAGCTGACACCTTTGTAACGCTGCAGGATTAGTGACTAGTACATAATTAGTTTAGTTAGGTCATTGATAGTCCTTAGTTAACATACTAACTGCCCATTGTAGTTTCTAAAGTACTTTGCTATTTGCTACTAACTAGTTACTAACTTATATTTAGAATAGCTGCAATTGTATTGTATAAATGTATGAGATTTTGGCCCACTAATCAATTAAGGTAGTGGGCTACACTGTATAAATATAATGATATAGAAATAAAGTTTTTTTTTTTTTTTTAAAAAAAAATAACCACCTAGCTTGAAATCCTGTATGTAACGGCTCCTTCGCACCTGAGTGGAGTTAATTGTTGTTATCTTATTTTTTTGAGTACTTGATATTACAAGGACACGTCTGTGTTAGTCTGGAATTGGACCTGTTGTATTAAAGTGCTTCGAGTGATTGTGTGTACGATCGTCGGTCTGTGCAACTGACCGCAGTTATTTGTTCAGGCTATATAGCGTGCATGTGAAAGGGTATTCGCTGTTGTAAATTGAACAAACGAATTTAAATTTACAACATAATCTCTATGGCAAAGAAAATCACCCTTTGTAGATGAGTGTGCCTTAATCATTGCATCAGTAGGCGTTGATGCTTCGGATTATAAATTACAAACAGTTTTAAGGTGTATTTAACGTGTAATTTGTATGTGTAGTCGCTTGCGTAAGAAGTTCAGATTTTCAGCATATTAGACATTCTCGTCTGTAGCCCTAATTGGGCCGCTTACTGTTCCCTTCTGATGTGTGTTGGCAGGGTAGCTTTGGCAGCGGACAGCGCGGTCCTATTCCCTGAGATCGGAGCAGCGATGTATTTCATTTCTGGTGCGACCGCATTTCCGTCGTCGCTAGACGTCCGGATTGACCGGATATCTGGGGCCTCTCCTGCCTCATCGTGATGGCACAAGTTAGGTAAAATTGATCGTTTGATGCGTACGACGACGTAAAGAGGACAAGTAATCGGGAACCAGTAACCTGTGTTCTTTGGTGAATTAAGTAAGCTCACGAAGTTTCAATTGTGTTCTGCAGGCCCGAAGTTCCTTCTTCATATATCTGTTCTCTAACTACTCGTTTCAACCTCGCGTCCTTATTGATACTTTTGGAGCGCGTTAAGTTTTATGGCTTTACCAATATGATCTGTTGAATTCTTCCTTTGGTCCATAGTCTTTAGCGAAATCCACTCATTACCAACTTGTTCCTTGTTGGCTGCAATAACCGTCTGCTATGGTTCTCAGCATACCTTGTATTGTTGGGCAATTGTCATAGTTAACGTTGTTGCTGGTGTCTACCAGTTTGGAGTCAAATTTAAATTGCATATCCTTCCTACTTACTCTATATTTTGAGCAACTGTATATATATTTATGCGTCATTATCAGTGATTCTGCTGCTGCACGCTAGTTGGGAGTCACATACGTATAATTTGCACGTCTTCCCAGTTTATCTTGCATTTTTGGCAGTTTTATAGTTATGAAAAGTCATTGTGAAGATTTATGCTAGTGTCTACCTGTAGGAGATGACTTTTAAATTACATCTCCTCCCAACATATCTTGTATTTTGAACAATTCTATATTCATGTAAGGGTCATTGGCTATGTTTCTGCTGGTGTGTTCAAGTTGCGAGTTATTGTATGCGTTCCCAGCTTTGGCAGTAATTTGGTAGCTTGTGTATTTCACTGGTTAACGTATTTTTGTTAAGGCTTATACATTGTTAAGGACTTTCCAACAGTCACAATCAGTGGCGTGAGTTGTGATCCTTTCTGTTCTTTTAATGGTAGTTATCAAATTGTGTAACGTGTTATCCACATAACGTGTTACCTGGATATTGTTATTACATTTCGTGGCTGTCATTGTAATTCATTTTTCCGATAAAATTGTTTTTTGAACCTGCTTCCACCCATGCCTAGTGGGTGTGACTTCTTTCTTGTATTTGGGAATTGCATACTCCCGGTCCCAAGCCCTCCGCCTATAGTTTGTAAAGTTTTTTTTTTAATGAATCGAGCCTGTTCAAGTCCTTTTTTAAAGATTTTGAGTTTTATGACTGTTTTAACAATTTTTTAAATTATAATTACAACATTGTTGCTAAACAGTAAAGTGTGTTCCATGTGGTAACAAATGACGAAATATGTGGACCTATATTCCGTGTGTTATTCTTCAAGTTATTCCAACTTTTGTTGTGAGGTATTAATAATCTTCAGAAAAAATGTCCTTTATTAGTCAAGATTACAAGTACGGTTTTTTATTGATCATTAGTTTTGCTTAATTAATTAGGCATATTCAGATCTATAACACATAGAAAATAGCATCTAATAAAATAATACTGTGTTAACTGTTAATGTCACAAATTACACGCAACTTTCTTTTTGTTTGAGTACCTCAGTGATTGGCAGGGTATATCGTCACAGTTTTGTTTAAACTGCTTTTCTCGGTTAACAGCATGATGATATAATGATGTAAGATTTCTGTAAGACATGCTTTAATCACGACCTGTCTTCTTCGGGTACGTTCAATGAATGTTAAATTGCGGTTTCGCGGAGATATGAACCGAATGTGCTCAGTTGTTTCAAAATAGTCTACTGTTGCACACATATGCTGCAGATAATTTCTATGTATCCTCGCAAGTGTAGGCGGTTAAGGTGATAACGTCATCGAGTATCTTAGGTTCCATCTCAAGATAGTCTCGACTAAAGCCATCCCTCTTAACAGTGGACCTGCATTGGTTGCTATCCACGAAGCTTTGAAATTGCTGCCAAAATCTTGGACAGCTCTCCACGCTTCCTGATAAGAGCTGTAATGTAATGGACGGTACTTGACTAACTCCAGGGGCCGACGGGACCATGTCATCTGTTGTTGCAGATGGCATGTATTTCGAAAGTTTCCTTTCGATACCGGCAGACACAATCCCAAGGGCGACTTCCCTTTATCAGAATAGTCCTCCTCTGACAGAAGACGGTGTTTTCGGTCCCCTAGAAGTACAGTAATTGACAGTATGTCCTCCAAATGAGCCTTGTAGCGTCTAAACACAGAGAGCGGTGTGCGGGCTGAGAATTCTCCGATCGTGATGAGAAGTCGAGTAGTATTAAATCTCTGATGTGGCCGCTTTCTTTTCAGAATATGTAGTTTTTCTGTCCACTTATCTAGAGTACTGTTAGAATTTAATAATTTTCTCAGAAGACAGTAGTTGTCGTGTACAGTTCAAAATTATAACAGCAGGTAAACAAACTGTGACAGCTGTTGGCGACAAAAATAGCGCGAAAACAGGCAGAGGTAACAGCAGTTGCGAGATATGCTGACCTTCAGTAGACCAACGTCTGTAGCAATTATCCCAATGGGCCTGTAATAGGCTTGTCATATTCCCGAAAAGCAGATCAAGGTGAATTATGTAATAGTTATCAAACAGTCAGTTTCCGCGAGACTGAACATTGTGTTGCTTATCATTTCTTAGTATGATAAAATGAAATAGAAACTCTGACATCAGTTTCAATCGAGCACTGAAATGAATTTAATAGTGCCAAGTTAAAACATATGTCAGAACCGGCGATCTACCCACATTTCCCGCTTTAAACGAGCTGTTGCATTTTTCGCTTCGGTTATGCGAGCACGCTTCTCGTCGAACCCATGCTCGCAACTCGTCGCACACTGCTTAAGTAGCGCCCTCTTTCCTACATACTCTTTGTTCGCAACCTAAAATTGATTCCCACAAGATTTCGGATGAGAGCGTGCACGTCAAAATGAACAGACACTACACAGGTACAGGGTGTTAGGGGTAATAGGTACATATACATCGGTAAGTCAAAACATTATGGCCACTGCCCACCGCGACGTTGGAGCCCGCAACGTGGCATCGTGGGCACGTGAAGCGATAACAAAAGTAAACGCGGGATCACCCTAGCGAAGATGTGTAGTTGTGGTCTTCAGCCTAAAGACTTGTGTGATGCAGCTCTCCACGCTACTCTATCCTGTGCAAGCCTATTAATCTCCGAGTAACCACTGCATCCTACATACTTCTGAAACTGCTTAGTGTATTCACATCTTCGTCTCCCTCTACGGTTTCTAAGCGGAATGCTTCCCTCCAGTACTAAACTGGTGATCCCTTGACGCCGCAGAATGTGTCCTACCAACCGTTCCCATCTTTTACTCGGGTTGTGCCACAAATTTTTCTCCTCCAAAATTCTATTCAGTACCTCCTCATTACTTACCATATAATCTTTGGCACTCATTTATCGCACCACATTTCAAAATCTTCTATTCTATTCTTGTCTAAACTATTTATCGTCAATGTTTCGCCTCCATACATAGCTACACTCCTTACATATAGACTCAGGAAAGACTTCCGGGCACTTAAATATATATTCGATGTTGACAAATTTCTCTTTGACAGAAAAGCTTTCCTTGTGATAGCCAGTCAACATTTTATGTCGTCTCTGCTTCGACCATCATCAGTTATTTTCCTTCCCAAATAGCAAAACTCATCTACTGCTTTAAGTGCCTCATTTCCTAATCTTATTTCCTCAGAGTCACACGATTTCATTAGACTACATTCCATTATTCTCGTTTTCATTTTGTTTATGTTCATCTTATATCCCCTTTTCAAGACCCTGTCCATTCCGTTCAACTGCAGTTCCAAGTCCTTCACTGTCTCTGACTGAATTACAGTGTCATAGGCATACCTCAAAATTTTTATTTCTTCTTCCTGGTTTTAATTCCAACTCCAAATTTTCCTTTTGTTTCCTTTACTGCTAGCTCAATATACAAATTGAATAAGATCAGGGATAGGCTGCCACCTCTTATTTGCTTCTCAACCACTGCTTTCCTTTCGTGCCCCTCGACTCTCTACTAACGCCATCTGGTTGCTGTAGAAATTGTAAATATCTTTTTGCTCCCTGTATTTTACCAATGCCACCTTCAGAATTTAAAAGAGAGTATTCCAGTCAACATTTTCAAAAGCTTTCTCTGTGTCTAGAGATGCTATTGACTTAGGTTTGTTTTTCCTTCACCTATCTTCCAAGATTTGTCGTCAGTATTGTCTCGCATGTTCCTAGATTTCTACGAAATCCAAACTGATGTTCCCAGAGGTCGGCGCTGCCAATTTTTTCATTCGTCTCTAAATAATTCGTTTTAGTATTTTGCAGCCGTGACTTATTAAACTGACAGTTCAGTAATTTTCACATCTGTCAACACTTGATTTCGTTGGGACTGGAATTATTATATTCTTCTTGAAGTCTGTATCATACATCTTGCTCACCAGATGATATAGTTTTGTCATAGCTGCCTCTCCCAAGGTTATCAGTAGCTCTAATGGAATGTTGTCTACTCCTGCAGCCTTTTTCTGACTAAGGACTTTCAGTGCTCTGTCAAATTCTTCACACAGAATCGTATCCCCAATTTCATCTTCATGTGCATCCTCTTCCTTTTCCATAACATTCCATTCAAGCACATCGCCGTTGTATAAACCCTCTATATACTCCTTCCAGCTTTCTGCTTTCCCTTCTTTGCTCTGGACTAGTTTTCCATCTGAGCTCTTGATTTTCATACAGTTGGTTCCCTTTGCTCCTAAGGTCTCTCTAATTTTCTTGTACGCGACATCTATCTTACACTTTGTGATGTATGCTACTACATGATTAAATTTTCTTTGCCATTTTGAACTTTCTGTCGATCTCATTTATGAGTTGGATCTATTCCTTTTCGCCTGCTTGATTTACTGCATTTTCATATTTTTTCCATTCTTCAATTAAATAAAATATCTTTCCTGTTACCCAAGGATTTCTACTAGCTGTCGTCTCTTTACCTACTTGAAACTCTGTTGCCTTCACTATTTCATCTCTCAAGACTACCCAATCCCCTTCTTCTGTATTTCTTTTCCCGGTTCATCTCAATCGCTCCCTACTTCTGTCTCTGAAACTGTCTACAACCTGTCGCTCTTTCAGTTTATCCAGGTCCTACCTCCTGAAATTGCTACAGTTTTACAATTTCTTCTCTTTTATTCTACAGTTCATAACTAATAAATTGTAGGCAGAGTTCATATCTGCCCATGGAAATGTCTTCCAAATTAAAATCTGATTGCTAAATATCTGTCTTTGTTGTTGTTGTGGTCTTCAGTCCTGAGATTGGTTTGATGCAGCTCTCCATGCTACCCTATCATGTGCAAGCTTCTTAATCTCCCAGTACTTACTGCAACCTACATATTTCTGAATCTGTTTAGTGTATTCATCTCTTGGTCTCCCTCTACGATTTTTACACTCCACGCTGCCCTCCAATGCTAAATGTGTAATCCCTTGATGCCTCAGAACATGTCCTACCAAGCGATCCCTTCTTTTTGTCAAATTCTGCCACAAAGTCCTCCTCTCCCCAATTCTATTCAATACTTCATCATTAGTTATGTGATCTACCCATCTAATCTTCAGCATTCTTCTGTAGCACCACATTTCGAAAGCTTCTATTCTCTTATTGTCCAAACTATTTATCGTCTTTGTTTCACTTCCATACATGGCTAACTCCATACAAATACTTTCAGAAACGACTTCCTGACACTTAAATCTATACTCGATAATACCAAATTTCTCTTCTTCAGAAACGCTTTCCTTGCCATTGCCAGTCTACATGTTATATCTTCTCTACTTCAACCATCATCAGTTTATTTGCTCCCCAAATAGCAAAACTCATTTACTACATTAAATGTCTCATTTCCTAATCTAATTCCCTCAGCATCACCAGACTTAATTCGACTACACTCCATTATCCTCGTTTTGCTTTTGTTGATGTTCATCTTATAACCTCCTTTCAAGACACTGTCAATTCCGTTAACTGCTCTTCCAGCTCCTTTGCTGTCTCTGATAGAATTACAATGTCATCGGCGAACCTCAAAATTTTTATTTCTTCTCCATGGGTTTTAATACTTGCTCCAAATATTTGTTTTGTTTCCTTTACTGCTTGCTCAATATACAGACTGAATAACATCAGGGAGAGAATACATCCCTGTCTCACTCCCTTCCCAACCACTGCTACCCTTTCATGCCCCTCGACTCTTATAACTGCCATCTGGTTTCTGTACAAATTGTAAATAGCCTTTCGCTCCCTGTATTTTACCCCTGGCACCTTTAAAATTTGAAAGAAAGTATTCCAGTCAACATTGTCAAAATCTTTCTCAAAGTCTACAAATGCTAGAAACGCAGGCATGCCTTTCCTTAATCTTTCTTCTGAGGTAAGTCCTCACGTGTTCCAATATTACTACGGAATCCAAACTGATCTTCCCCGAGGTCGGCATACACCAGTTTTTCCATTCGTCTGTAAAGAATTCCTGTTAGTATTTTGCAGCTGTGACTTACTAAATTGATATTTCGGTAAGTTTCACATCCGTCAACACCTGCTTTCCTTGGGATTGGAATTATTCTGAAGTCTGAGGGAATTTCGCTCGCCTCATGCATCTTGCTCACCAGATGGTGGAGTTATGTCAGGACTGGCTCTCGCAAGGCAGTCAGTAGTTCTAATGGAATGTTGTCTACTCCCAGGGCCTTGTTTCTACTCAAGTCTTTCAGTGCTCTGTCAAATTCTTCACGCAGTATCCTATCTGTCATTTCATTTTCATCTACATCCTCTTCCATTTCCATAATATTGTCCTCAAGTACATCGCTATTGTATAGACCCTCTATATACTCCTTCCACCTTTCTGGTTTACCTTCTTTGCTAAGAACTGGGTTTCCATCTGAGCTCTTGATATTCATACAAGTGGTTCTCTTGTCTCCAAAGGTCTCTTTAATTATCCTGTACCCCTAGTGAGATAAGCCTCTACTCATTACATTTGCCCTCTAGCCAACCTTGCTTAGCCATTTAGCACTTCCTGTCGATCTCATTTTTGAGAGGTTTGATTTCCTTTTTGCCTGCATCATTTACTGCATTTTTATAATTTGTCCTTTCATCAATTAAATTCAATATATATTCGCCTACTCAAGCATTTCTACTAGCCCTCGTCTTTTTACTTACTTGATCCTCTGCTGCCTTTAGTACTTCATCACTCAGAGCTACCCATTCTTCTTCTACTGTACTTCTTTCCCCCACTCCTGTCAATTGTTCCTTTATGCTCTCCCTGAAACTCTGTGCAACCTCTGGTTTAGTCAGTTTATCCAGGTCCCATCTCCTTAAATTCCCACCTTTTTGCGGTTTCTTCAGTTTTAATCTACAGTTCGTAACCAACAGATTGTGGTCAGAGTCCACATCCGCCCCTGGAAATGTCTTACAATTTAAAACCTGGTTCCTAAATCTCAGTCTTACCATGAAATAATCTATCTGATACCTTCTATATCTCCAGGATTCTTCCAAGTATACAACCTTCTTTCGTGATTCTTCAACCAAGTGTTAGCTATGATTAAATTATGCTCCGTACAAAACTCTACCAAGCGGCTTCCTCTTTCATTTCTTAGCCCCAATCCATATTCACCTACTATGTTTCCTTCTCTCCCTTTTCCTACTCTTGAAGTCACCCATGACTATTAAATTTTCGTCTCCCTTCACTATCTGAATAATTTCTTTTGTCTCATCATACATTTCATCAATTTCTTCATCATCTGCAGAGCTAGTTGGCACATTAACTTGTACTACTGTAGGAGGCGTGGGCTTTGTCGGTATTTTGGCCACAATAATGCGTTCACTATGCTGTTTGTAGTAGCTTATCGCACTCCTACTTTATTATTCATTATTAAACCTACTACTGCATTATCCCTATTTGATTTTGTATTTATAACCCTGTATTCACCTGACCAAAAGTCTTGTTCCTCCTACCATCGAACTTCACTAATTCCCACTAGATCTAACTTTAACCTATCCATTTCCCTTTTTAAATTTTCTAACCTACCTGCCCGATTAAGGGATCTGACATTCCACGCTCCGATCCGTAGAACGCCAGTTTTCTTTCTCCTGATAACAACGTCCTCTTGAGTAGTCCCCTCCCAGAGATCCGACTGGGGGACTATTTTACCTCCGGAATATTTCACCTAAGAGGACGTCATCATCATTTAACCATACAGTAAAGCTGTATGCCCTCGGGAAAAATTACGGCTGTAGTTTCCCCTTGCTTTCGGCCGTTCGCAGTACCAGCACAGCAAGGCCGTTTTGGTTAGTGTTACGAGGCTAGATAAGTCAATCATCCAGAGCGTTGCCCCTGCAACTACTGAAAAGGCTGCTGTCCCTCTTCAGGAACAACACGTCGTTTGTCTGGCCTCTCAACAGATACCCCTCCGTTTTGTATGCACCTACGTTACGGCCATCTGTATCGCTTAGGCATGCAAGCCTCCCCACCAACGGCAAGGTCCGTGGTTCATGGGGAGCACATTTCTGTCTTACCATCATATAATCTGTCTGACACTTCCCTGTATCTCCAGGCTTCTTCCACGTACACAACCTTTTTTCATGGTTCCTAAACAAAGTGTTAGCTATGATTACGTTATACTCTGTGCAAAATTCTACTAAGCGGCTTCCTCTTTCATTCCTAACCCGCATTCCATATTCACCTAGTACTTTTCCTTCTCTTCCTTTTCCTACTATCGAACTCCAGTCCCCAAAAGCTACTAAATTTTCGTCTCCCTTCGCTATGTGAATAATTTCTTTCATAGCATCATACATTTGTTCTACCTCTTCATCAGCTGCAGAGCTACTTCGCATATAAACGTATTACTGTGGTAGGGACGGCTTTAATGTTTATCTTGGCTATAGTAATGTGTTCACTATACTGCTTGTAGTAGCTTATCGTGTTGCAATTTTTTTAATCATTACTAAACTTACTACTGCATTACCCATGTTTGATCTTGTAACCCATTATTCACCTGAACTGGTGATCTGAATGTGGGACTGTTTTACCTCCAGAATTTTTTACCCAAGAGGACGTTATCGTCATTTATCCACAGAGTAAAGCTGCATACCCTCGGCAAAAATTACAGCTGTAGCTTCCAATTGCTTTCAGCCGTTTGCAATACCAGCACGGTAAGGCCGGTGTGGTTGATGTTACGAGCCGAGCCGAGATCACTCAATCATCCACACTGTTGTCCTTGCAATTATTAAAAATGCTGCTGCCCCTCTTCAGGAACCACACATTTGTCAGGTCTCTCAACAGATACCCCTCCACTGTGGTTGCACCTACGGTACAGCTATCTGTATAGCTGAGACACACAAGCCTCCCTACTGAAAGGAATCTACTGGGGTACACTTACACGTGCTACCCGAATATTGTAATGATACTGATGTAAACTAAAATGAAACTATTGTACTGTAAACGATGTATGTCTCAGATGGTTTCGCTGACCTTGCACGACCATAGAGCCAAAGATAGTGCTTCTGGTCTGAGATTGTAGTGCTTCTGTAAGAGAGCTCTTGGCGCATAACAGTGTGTATCAATCTGTGAGCAAAAGTAGATGGAATACGACGTATCTGTGTCATGATACGTAAAGTCAAAAAGTGTTAGACTATAATGTAGGAATTCTCTCATACAAATATTTTGTGTTAGACCACACGAAAATAGGGGGTTAGATATGATAAGTGATTTTATAATGGAATATAAAGTGAATTGATAAAATGTAAATTTAATTCTTTCAAGAAACGATTACTGGATTTATATTATGAAGAATCTCTATGAGCACATTTATTATTGGAAATGAAAATGTGGACGCAGAAGTCTTCGGGCAGTTAAAGTAAAGAAGTTAATTTTTTATTACTCTCCTTTTGCCAGCACGTTAGTTTAAATGAGTTGGGTGATAATTGGCAACAGTGAGTTCTATGTTGAGTAACCCCAGAATGTATGTAAACAGTTGATGTATAGGCTAGTTAGATATTTCCCTTTTGTAATGTTACTAAGATTTGTTAACATAACTGTATATAACTATATGATTTGTCTTTACGCCTTTTAGCGAAGTCAGAAAATACTTATTGTACAAATCTCATTGATTGTGACTATGTCAGCAAAGAAAGGTTTTCGTTTAGTGAAAAGTATGTAATTTTTCTGAGTGATGTAATTTCATTTGTCGGATGATTTAAGAAGCCAAAATTGACTTCGAATACAACTTCAGTATTGAAAAGGATAGAGTTAGTAATTCACCAAAATCACTACCACATCCCTGTCTGATTCATGTGTTTAATAACAACACTGAATTCTCCTTAAATGTTATCGTTTATCAGACAACACAATTTCATGTGAATTTCAAAGTACGATGGCTTGAATTACACACCGCTGAGCCTATAGCTAGTAGATTCTATTCTTCTTCATGAGAGAGCAGGATATACGTATCCGACTATTTCTATATCAAAAATTTCGCGAAGGAACGTCGATAAGACTACTGCATCGACATTTATATTTCCAATAACACATGTACTCGCAAAGCTTCTTTGTAATATCAATCCAGTAATCCTTTTTTGTCATAATCAAACTTACATTTCACCGTTCCACTCTACATTCCATTATAAAATAACTCATCATTTTTAATTAGCTGCTTTATGTCCAGTGTAACACAAAAAAAATTGGTATGAACGATTACAGAGGTTCTACCGACTTAAACAGTCACCTGCTCTCATACAGGGTCCATGGATTCATGAGGTTGTCTCCATACCCATTCACTTCCATCGACTCGATACAGTTTGAAACGAGACTCGTCCGACCACGCCACAAGTTTCCAGTCATCAACAGTAGAATGTCGGTGTTGATGGGCCCAGGCGAGGCGTAAAGCTTTGTGTCGTGCAGTCACCAAGTGTACACCAGTGGGCCTTTGGCTTCGAATGCTCATATCGATGATGTTTCGTTCAATGGTTCGTTCTCCGATGCTCATTTATGGCCCGGTACTGCAGCAGTTTACGGAGGGGCTGTACTTCAGTCACGTTGAACGATTCTCTTCAGTCGTCGTTGGTCCCGTTCTTGCAGGATCTTTCTCTGGTGATGTCGGAAATTTGATCGGATTCCTGATATACACGATACACTCGTGAAACGGTCGTACGGGAAATCCCCATTTCATCTCTACCTTGTAGATGCTGTAGCGCACTGACCATGCACCGACTATAGCACCACGTTCAGACTCACTTAAATCATTATAACATGCTACTGTAGCAGCAGTAAGCGATCTAACAACTGCGCCAGACACTTGTCTTTCATAGGCGTTGCCGACCACAGCGCCCTATTCTGCCTGTTTTCATATCTCAATATTTGAATACGCTTGTCTGTACCAGTTTCTTTGGCTCTTCATTGTGTATATCTGACTATTTTAATATAAAAAATTTCACAAAGCGAACAACTGGCAGAGCTGGCGCAAATTGTAAAGTTCTCTATATGTTATTGAAATATTTAAATGAATGCCTGAACTGGGAATGCATACAGAGCTGGAGTTATCGTGTACGTATTGTAACTACAAGTGGTTTGCTTACTCTGTGTAATTTTTAGCAAAATTTTATACGAACTGATTAGGCAATGCTACGCTTAATACCAATAAAGAAGCAGAGTCACTGCCAAATACATTCAGCGTCTTAGATACCGAATCCTGTGACCCTGTTGAAAACTGATAACTGTGCAAGTAACAAAGAAGTAAAGTTGTCTTACCTCTAAGGCAGCAACGGTGGGTCTCGTTATATTCTGTTTCTTGTGAGGAAGAATAACATATATTAGTTACAGGCTCAGCGGTGTGCAATGCTGGCCATATTACTTTGAAATGCACATGGTATTATTTGGCAAACAAATGAAAACATTTAGGAAAAATTCAATGTCTTTAAAAGAAATATGAACATAGGATCTGGACAGCGTTTTGGTACTGATTTAGTTGAATTACTACCACCGACTTTTTCAATACTGAAGTCGTATTCGAAGTTATGTTTGGCTTTTCAGATCATCTAACAAATAAAATATCGTTACTCAGAAGAATTACATCTTTTTTACTAACTGGAATCCTTTCCTTGCTGTCATAGTCACAAATAATGAGGTTTGTACAGCAAGTAATGTCTAACATGACTAAGAAGCATAAAGACAAATCATAAAATGCTTGTACCTGTGTTAACATATCTTGGAAACATTGCCAAAAGTAAAATATCTAATTAGCCTATAGATCAAATTTATTTATGTACATTCTGGGGTTACTCAACATAGAACTCACTGTTACCAATTATCAGCCAATTCATTTACACTAACAAGCTGGCAAAAGGAAAGTAATAAAAATTAACTTCATTACCTTAACTGCGAGAAGACTTCTGCTTCCACATTTATATTTCCAACAACACATGTACTTATAACATATTTATTTATAATATCAGTTCAGTAATCCATTCTTGTCGCAGTTAAGTTTACATTCATCATTTCACTTTACATTCCATTGTAAAGTCACTCATCATAATTAACTAGGCTATCTATTTTTCGTGTGGTGTATCACAAAATATTTGTATGAGAAAATTTCTACACCATAATCTAACAATTTAAGTCTTCACTGAGCACATCATAAAAATTGCATGTAGCATCTTATTTTGCTCACTGAATTACACACACCCACGGCTATGCACCAAGAGCCACTCGCTGTAACACTACAATATCGGGCCAGATGCAGTATCTTTGCTCTGTGGTCGCACAAACTCAGCGATCCTCCTTATAGACCCCATCCGAGACATATGTCGTTTACAATATAATATTTTCACTTTAGTTTGCATTAGTATCATTACAATATCCTGGTGCCACATATAATTGAACCCCAGAAGACTCCTTTCACCACCAATGGCAAGATCCATGGTTCATGGGGGGAGGGCTAGTGAAGATATACGCTGCAAATGGTGAAATACATTTAGATAAGCGACTTTGACAAAGGGCAGATTATTATGACGCAGAGCCTATACACGAATATCACAGAAACGGTGAAGCTGATCGAATGTCCACGTGCTACTGACTTTAGCGTCTACGGAAATAGATAGAAGTCGCTACATAGTTGTAAGTCTAAGACTCTTCAAAGAATGGGGGTTCGAACGCTTGTCTGCTGTTTAAAGTACAATAGATGGCGATCTGTGGCATCTCTGCCGAAGTAGCGCAACGCTGGTGCACGCACAACTGTTTCGGAGCTCACCGTTCTTCGTACATTGTTGAACATGGAGCTCTGCAGCAGACCACCTCAACGTGTCAGCATTTTGACCAAAGGACGTCGTCAATTACGATTGCAGTGGACACGGGACCATCGGCGTTCGACCATCGTTGAAGATAAACGTGTCGGCTCTCTGATAAATCACCTTTTTCCTACAGTGGCTCGATGGTTGTCTCCGCAAACGTCGTCGTCAAGGTGAATGGTGACTCAAAACGTGCAACGTGCCACGGAATCAAGGCGGTGGGAACAGTTGTATGCCATGCGAGACATTCTCCTTCGCTAGTACGAGACCTAAGGTAGTAATCGAACACACTCTGATAGCTGTGAACCATCTCCGTCATTTCATTCTTGATGACTGACCCGACATCGATGTCATCTTTCAGCAGGATAATTGTCCATAATGACCTCACGTTGATGTCTCGACGATCAAATTCCCCTGGTGTAAATCCTATGGAACCCATTTCGATCGTTATCTGGCTCCATCACCGCGTATGCAAATCAGCGGTCTGTTATTTACTCGAATTACATGGCCTGCGATTAGGTATCTAATGCCACACGCTTCAAGAATCCTACCGTCAAACTGCTTGGACTCCGATAAGCAGCATCAGTGATGTATTTTGTTCCAAAGACGGACAGACAAGCTTTTAAAGAGGTGGTCGTAATGTTTTGGCTCCTTAGTGTATTGTGACATTAGGTACCTCAATACGTACCCACTTCAGTGTGTTAGTTGTTTTTTCTTCTTCCGCACGGCTACAAATGCACGTATGTAGTACAGATTACTCGTTTTGCAACAACGCATTCACACTTCACTACATGACCTGGTGCTGACAAACTGACCGTATGAACGTGCCCCGTCGATTTGGTTCACATTGACAGGGTGTGTAAGGTACGACCAGTGCTTCAACTCATGTAAATAGAAAGACGCAAGTTTCAACTGTTTCCTAAAAACCAAATCTGAAAAATGAGCGAAAGCATTGAATCGAATCTCGCTTGCTGGTACTTCCATTTTTTCATTCTCTCAGGCAACTAATGGATTTTTTTCACAATTTTTATCCTGAATAAATAAGGAAAATGTTTTCTGGTAAGAATAATGGAAATAACATGACGACACACAAGAACTTTCAATTAAATCAGGGCAGTCATATTAATTATGTTACTGGACTTATATTTTTGGCGAGTGTGTTGTACACAGAGCATTTTCCGTATCAGGATGGTACTGCTTGTAGGTAGATGGAAAACAATAATTACGGCGGCATACGGCACATGTGATAAGTCCATAATTTTTGCTTGCGCAGGGCTCTTTTCCGGAGTCTATTGCAACACAAACATGTTTTACGTTCATAAATAGTTCTCTCTCGTCTGTCAATTTCGTGGAGTACCACAGATGTCGGTTGTTAGAATACGTGGAAATGAAAACAAAAGGAAATACCGTACGTGAGATTCGTTCCACATACCTCGCGCGTACGAAACTGAGGGTTTACTAGCTCAGTTGCGGACTCCTTGGATACTAGCGACCATACGAAGTATGGAAGGATGTCTAAGATTTTCAAACTCAGTATTCAAGAAAGTGGTTGAGTTGCGTCTTCTTGTTAATATATGTTGTAGTCCTGGTCGTGGCCTACACACCCTATCATTGTCAACCAGATCGAACAGAGGAACTTCGTACAGTTCCCTTATCAGTTGAAAATAAACATTAATATCTTGCTGGTGCCACGTTTACTCGGAAGTAATAACCAACCTAAAAACATAATACTCGCAAGAGCCATAGTTCCTAGTCTGCAAATAAAATTAATTCTGGTATATTGTTGTTCAATATACTGTCCTCTGTCATCATCAGGAAAAACTGCACATGTACCTCTAATAGCCTGTACAGAAGTCTGAATATTTTGCTGTGGCTGCTTTTCATTATTAGCAAAGGCTCAGAAATTCTCTCAAATTTAGGTTACGGCTATCATTTTCCGACTTTCTGCACCAAAATGTTCGTTGTGGCTTCAAGTGCAACAAGTAACAGGACCATTAGATCAAAGAAAAAAAGAATCAAAAAAGATATTTCAGTTCATAAGGTTACTGCCCCGTGATAGAAGACATGTTCAGAGAAGGGGTCAGTAAACGGGCATAACGATGGGGAAGGAGGAAATGGACAGAGGGGTTGGATGAGATGCAGTGACGGCTTTAAATATTGGCCCACAGGCACGTACCTACTGGCGCCACCTTACGGGGGGCCACCTTTTTTGCTCTGAACTCATTTTAACCTTTTACGTTTTAAAATATCTGCGCTTACAAACGACAAAAATTTTTAACGTTGTTAAACATCTTGCAAGTCTAAATAAGCCTTAAGAACGAAATCCGATAAAAGAAGCTTGGAAATATACATTACTTACTTGGTGACTGAATGGAAATATAACATCGGGTTTCTGTCTGGTATCATCTTCATGATTGTTCTAAATACACTCCTGGAAATGGAAAAAGGAACACATTGACACCGGTGTGTCAGACCCACCATACTTGCTCCGGACACTGCGAGAGGGCTGTACAAGCAATGATCACACGCACGGCACAGCGGACACACCAGGAACCGCGGTGTTGGCCGTCGAATGGCGCTAGCTGCGCAGCATTTGTGCACCTCCGCCGTCAGTGTCAGCCAATTTGCCGTGGCATACGGAGCTCCATCGCAGTCTTTAACACTGGTAGCATGCCGCGACAGCGTGGACGTGAACCGTATGTGCAGTTGACGGACTTTGAGCGAGGGCGTATAGTGGGCATGCGGGAAGCCGGGTGGACGTACCGCCGAATTGCTCAACACGTGGGGCGTGAGGTCTCCACAGTACACCGATGTTGTTGCCAGTCGTCGGCGGAAGGTGCACGTGCCCGTAGACCTGGGACCGGACCGCAGCGACGCACGGATGCACGCCAAGACCGTAGGATCCTACGCAGTGCCGTAGGGGACCGCACCGCCACTTCCCAGCAAATTAGGGACACTGTTGCTCCTGGGGTATCGGCGAGGACCATTCGCAACCGTCACCATGAAGCTGGGCTACGGTCCCGCACACCGTTAGGCCGTCTTCCGCTCACGCCCCAACATCGTGCAGCCCGCCTCCAGTGGTGTCGCGACAGGCGTGAATGGAGGGACGAATGGAGACGTGTCGTCTTCAGCGATGAGAGTCGCTTCTGCCTTGGTGCCAATGATGGTCGTATGCGTGTTTGGCGCCGTGCAGGTGAGCGCCACAATCAGGACTGCATACGACCGAGGCACACGGGGCCAACACCCGGCATCATGGTGTGGGGAGCGATCTCCTACACTGGCCGTACACCACTGGTGATCGTCGAGGGGACACTGAATAGTGTACGGTACATCCAAACCGTCATCGAACCCATCGTTCTACCATTCCTAGACCGGCAAGGGAACTTGCTGTTCCAACAGGACAATGCACGTCCGCATGTATCCCGTGCCAGCCAACGTGCTCTAGAAGGTGTAAGTCAATTACCCTGGCCAGCAAGATCTCCACTTCTGTCCCCCATTGAGCATGTTTGGGACTGTATGAAGCGTCGTCTCACGCGGTCTGCACGTCCAGCACGAACGCTGGTCCAACTGAGGCGCCAGGTGGAAATGGCATGGCAAGCCGTTCCACAGGACTACATCCAGCATCTCTACGATCGTCTCCATGGGAGAATAGCAGCCTGCATTGCTGCGAAAGGTGGATATACACTGTACTAGTGCCGACATTGTGCATGCTCTGTTGCCTGTGTCTATGTGCCTGTGTACTGTCAGTGTGATCATGTGATGTATCTGACCCCAGGAATGTGTCAATAAAGTTTCCCCTACCTGGGACAATGAATTCACGGTGTTCTTATTTCAATTTCCAGGAGTGTATTTTGAAGTAAGCTGTCAGGACGGCAGTCTACAATACAGTCATTGAAACATTATTATTCCGAGAATGTTGTCAGCTTCTACTTAACCCTACTATATTTTCCCCGTGAAAATACTAGGACTCCTGGAAACCTGTGATAAATTAATCAGCAGTTTGTTAAATACTAGAACATGTGTGTACCTCGGTATGTAAAACCCGACTATACTTAAATTTCTTGTAGAAACGACAGGGAAGTATCACGTCAGCCATCCATTACTGTAATTTATGTGAAAGCTCTGTGGTCTTGAACAACCGAACTTTGATTTAACGTCACCCGTTTAACAAAAAACGCTGATACTTGGAATGTTTTACATTTTTAAACACATCTTTATACGAAAGAACATAAGCAGAATCTCTAATAATGTATGATTTCATTTCACAATGGTTTAAAGATTTTACTTATTTATTTATTTATTTACTTAGTTCCTTTTTTTGGTGAAAAAGAAGAACAAACCTACTTCTGTTTATCTCATTTGTTGTGCTGCAGCCTCCACGATATCAAAGTTCCCACTCTGTGTAATCCAATACTACGTAGCATTGTAAATTTTATATTAAACTTCTCAATTAAGCCCTTTTTCATCCAGGAAAGTTTATTTTCATTTTACGTTTGGAAGAAAAGGTGCATCTGCGTGTAGACATAACAGCCGTGTTCTCACAAATAACAACACACTTCATAAGCTGCCACTTAAAGTTTGTAGTCTGTCTTCTCTGCCCAGAGAAACCGCTAAAATGATATAAGCATAAGTGGGGTAAGAGGCGATCCAGCACACGTCACTGCAAGAAATTGCCAAAATTATTTGCTTTTTAAGTTACACTACTGGCCATTAAAAATGCTACACCAAGAAGAAATGCAGATGATAAGCGGGTATTTTTTGGACAAATATATTATGCTAGAACTGACATGTTATTACATTTTCACGCATTTTGGGTGCCTCGATTCTGAGAAATCAGTACCCAGAACAACCACCTCTGGCCTTAATAACGAACTTGATACGCCTGAGCATTGAGTCAAACAGAGCTTGGATGGTGTGTACAGGTACAGTTGAGCTTGCAGCTTCAACACGGCACCACAGTTCATCAAGTGTAGTGCCTGGCGTATTGTGACGAGCCAGTTGCTTGGCCACCATTGACCAGACGTTTTCAATTGGTGAGAGATCTGGAGAACGTGCTGGCCAGGGCAGCACTCAAACATTTTCTGTATCCAGAAAGGCCCTTACAGGACCTGCAACATCCGGCCGTGCATTATCCTGCTGAAATGTCGGGTTTCGCAGGGATCGAATGAAGGGTAGAGCCAAGTTTATTAAAAAGACGTTGGTCAGCAAGAGAGGAAGCGTGTGTAAGTCTTTATGAAAACTGTTGGGGCATTATCAGTGCCCTCACACAAACTGCCAATAATACGTTTGAAAAACTACTTGGGCGATATGAGGCTTCAGCTTCATGTCATGGAATCAACTCAGCAGAATAAAAACAGTGTTCATGATGACAGTTTGGAAGGACATACTCCAGAAATTTAATAGTGTAAATCTGAAACTGCAAAGTGTAAATATTGATACTAGATTAGTGCGTGAATTATATGAATCACTTGTAGGATTTATTGCATCTATTCGTGGCATGTCCAACTATTATGAAAACAAATCCATGCAGATTGTGACTGATATAGACTGGAATGCACCTATAGACGAACAAGAAAACGCAAACGTCTTGATGACGAGGAAGCGGACTCTGAAGAAGTTTTTCTGACTGGAAGGGAAAAATTTTGGGTCGAAGTATTTCTCCCAATACTCGATAACATATATGCCAAATTAGTATAGAGGATGGGAAGCTATAGAACACTGTTGGACACTTTCACAGTATTCCGTAGCTTTAAGAACAGTTCCCTGACGATATTTCTGAACGTGCAGCGAAACTCCAAGCGCCATATGACACTGATATAGAGCCTTCCCTCTCTAGTGAATGTGTATATTCCTGGAAACTTTTGAGATCTTCTGAGATTTGAGATATACCAGTCGAAAAGAGTAATTTTTTTTAATAGAGGTTACAGTCCGTATTTCGGAATGTTTACGTTGCTCTTAGAATGTTTATATGTATGACACAAATTGTTCAGCGGAACGCTGATTTTCGACTCTTAAAGGACTGAAATCGTACCTCCATTCTACGTTGTCTGAGGAGAGACTGAACGCCTTGCCCATTCTTCACATCGAAGCCGACCTCCTAACTGATAACCGTCTGAACTATGAAGATGTGATCAACACGTTTTCTGTGGTCAAAGCGAGACGCAAACTTTACTGACTGGTGAGTTTCTTTATTTATTCATATTAGTTATAAAAAATTAAGATTACAATGTGATTTTTATCATAACTTAGAGCACATTCATTGGATTTACAAACTACGTATTATCTGTTTATTTTACAATTACCGATGGCAAATCGCGGAACTAAAACCTCGTTTACGTGCAGACGTGAACATAGTGGCCCGACAATACTAAACAATACCCGAATACCCCAGGCCGCTCGGCGCTGTACAGTCAAGTCATACTGATACTTTAGTATATTAAAACTGATGCGTAATCTTAGCGTCTGCTGAAATGTATAGTTACTGCGGAGAATACGCTCAGATGAAAAAGTGTTAATAAATAACGTAGTTAATATCTGTCGATACATACGTAAAAGCTTTGCTAATACCGTTAGAAAGAGCTATGGTGAGAGCACTAGCTCCAGTACAAAACTGTTCAGCCCTTACATGGATTAAAGGTATTGTGTACACTTATTATGTTGTATCTAGCTACTCAGCCCTTACGCTAATCATGTTAACAAATTTGATTTTTCCACACTAGTCTGTAAAGTTAAGTAATTGCAAATCCAGTTCTGTGTTTGTTCGTCTGTATTTAGTTATTAATTCGTGCACGGAAACCTCTATTTCATTTTCATTTCTTACGCTTTCCAATAGATTCAAGTATTAATACCGGACGTCTAATTTTTTCCTGCTACACTTTCAAGTAATTAGATCGTAAAACGACTGTATTATTTTAATTTTTAACGCATCTCCGTAAAAGTACGTATTAATTTCTAATGTATGACACGTACGCTTAAATTTTTAGATCGTGACCAGCTTTTTTATTTCCATTTTCGACGGTTTCGTGTAAAAGAAAATATTAAAAGTGAATGCGTAACAAAAATCCATTGTCTCATTCACTCTCTGCTGAATGTTTAGGCCATGAAAGAAAATTTATTTTCCTCGTGTTCGTTTCTGTTATCTTTCGACAGCAGAATGTGTTAACACAATTCACTTTTAAGTCTGTTTTATCCGCTGCCGTACACGAATTACAGTTCAGGAACCACATTACATTTTGAATGAGCGCTTCTAGACCGCTGACGCGTCCTTCAGAAAAAGACCCCTCCCAAAACGGCAATTATGAAGTGATCGGGTAATAGTTATTATTTAAAACATGGTTTCTTGGGTTTGGCGCATATAATACGGTGTACATAGGGACGCAAAATTTTTTAAATCCACCAATGACGAGATGGATAGGGAGTGGGGAAAAAAGGAGGAGGATAGAGAGTGGGGGCAAGGAAGAGATCGACAAAGACGGGGGAAGGAGATCAGGACGTACGAGAGTCAGTCAAAAAGTAATGCCAAATGTTGTTTATTTTTACTTTTTTTCTTTCTCAAGAATTAAAAATGCAACTCCACAGGTTGAAAACCATTACATTGTCGATAAATGTTTCTCTTTTCAATATACTCCCTACCAATTTCCACAGCTTTGGTCAATCTTCTATGTAAAAGGGAATGTCTTCTAGTGTATTAAAATGCACGGTCCTTCATTTAAAGTCTTTGAGCAAGGACGTTTCACGACCGCCTCATCTTCAAAGCGAATCGCACGCTGATCTTCTTTTAGCTGCCCGAACACATGAGACTCCCACTGTGCAATGTCAGGGCAGTACAAAGTGATCAGGTAAGACTTTTCATCCCATTTTCACAAATTATTTAGTGGTGTGAAGAGTGGTGCGCTATCTTGTATTGTCATGCAAAAGAAGAACGTGCACCATAGCAGTTATTGGGCGGACTCGTTGAAGAGGGCTTTAAGCTGTTTGTTGCTTCTGACGTGAAGGATACCATTTATTATACATTCCCAATTAACGAGGAGCAGTTTCTGGAGTTGTAATTATTTCTTTAACTTCACGAGCATATGGTAAATGAGGTGAAAGACTCAGTTACAGAATGCAAAGTTGCGTATGAAAATATTTCATCCGTGAGAAGACATACAAAATACGTCGCATCCGGAAGATCTGGAAGCAGTTCAAGTAACTATTCAACAGAATCTTGATATCGAACAGCATACTTCACATCTTTTGAACAGATGGAGGGAGATCAAATTAGTCTTCAAAGGAAGACTGAACGAATAAGCAGAATTCTAGTGCCAGCATTACAAGCTCGTCATAGTAGATGAGAGCTTACCAGGCATGTGTGTGTGTGTGTGTGTGTGTGTGTGTGTGTGTATGTGTGTGTGTGCGCGCTCGTGTGTTGTGTGTATGCTGCTATCTAAACGAGTGTCAGCCTTAGTGTCATGTACGTGTCTCTTATCTTGCCAACACGTGTCATCTGAGCTAGACCCTCCTTTCCTGTGTTGGTCGGCTGTTGTCGTCACTACTGGATGAGAATGATATCAGGCCTAACCAGAAAATGTAACACGGTGATTGTAAATACAATATGAACTAGAAAATGTAAGCTATATGTTACACATGCATTATTAAAATACAATGAAAATTTTCGGTAATTTATTATCAACTACATACTTCGTATTTTCCTTGTAGCTAATACCTGCCGTGTCTTGTAAGAACTTACATAACAGACAGTAATTCGATCACGTTCATGCATTGCCTAGATTACATCATGCCATAGCCAGCAGAGTAAGGACTTAGCTACAAACAGGCAATTACGTGTAGATGTCACTTGATGCATGTGTGTGTGTGTGTGTGTGTGTGTGTGTGTGTGTGTGTGTGTGTGTGTGTGTGTGTGAGTGTGAGTGTGTGTGTGTGTGTTTGGGTGCGTGTGTGTGTGTTTGTGCTTGTGTGGGTGTAAATATGAAGGAGAAGAAAATTTACCGAGGAGGCAGAATATTTTGCTGATGAATCTGCGTATCGGACTGCAGTTGACGAAGCATGCTATCGATTCATTTAGTTATCACTTGTGTGTAACCACATGGTTGCAGTGCTATGCAACGTGCAAGTCGTCACGAGGGTTCAACTTCAGTCAAAGTCGGCAGATTAGTACTTCGCTATACCACTATTAAGGCTTTTTTCAATCGCGTCTTCTTGAAGCACGAGTGAACAGTCTGTCCTCATAACAGAGCTTGATAATCACCCAAGAATAAATGAGTTATATATTCTGCTTGGACTACAATTTTTGGGCTAAAAGCTTATCTGTAAACTGTTACTTTTGTCGATATGAATTAAAGTTATAGTGTACCCGTAATAACCAGCAAATGGAAGCACAAAGGAATAAGTAGACGCAGCGATCAAACTGAGAAGACGAATAATGAACATAAGACTGAAAGCACTTGGGAATGAAAAAGGAGTGAAAATTACAATACTTAGAGAAGTGTACGAAACGTAATACATTGCCGGTAATCCCATAGTAAGTAAATTGATACTGAGTGACAAGATAAACTCCGTAGACGCAAAATTAGGTAGAGTAATGGAGAGATACATGTACTTAATTTATTTATGCATTTACTATACCCGCCAAGATTAGGGCACTCAGGCCCTCTCTTACATCTAACCAGACTTCATCATTAGTGCGCTTTACAATTTGTGCAGTTTCTGTGATAACAATAATAACAGCAATAAAAACGATAGGTATAGATATGAATAAGTGAAATTTAACAAATCTCCGTCTTATTGACATTAAACAGTTTCTTTACTATGTTCTTGCCCAGTGTGAATAGTCACATGTAACAGAAAAGCATTACAACACTGCAAAGGAAATAAAGGTGGAAAATAAATTTTCTGGTCAGAAGAAGAGCAAGATATAATAGGATAAGATTGACAGGAGAGATGATAAGGAAAAAAACATGAATGGGATGAGGAAACCATAGTGAGGAAACTACACCGTAGCTAAAAATTTAAAGTTTTAATCTCGTCTTGAATACAGAGTGGTCATGAATCACTCCAACGCATTTATTTTAAAAAAAGGCAACACTTGCCCTCCAGGAAAGAAGAGGAAAATCAGCGATATTGTAGCAACATAATTAAGTGAACAGTAATCACGCAGTAGGAAAATCAACTTAGATTAGAGAGATGTACAAAGGGAATGTATCATACGAATCAAAACATTATCATAGGAATTGCAGATGTAATGCAGGTGTTATATTTTGAGGATGGGACGAATACACAATAACTTCGTCGCTTAAAATTTTCTCGGTCTTGGCTTCAATGAATAAAAGTTGTGAATCAGGTTTCCTCTGATCTTTTCTGTTTTTCAATGCGGAAGAAGTAATTTAGTTAAGGAGATGAATATTGCAGGAACATGTATCCCCCCATTAAATGACGTATACTACGTTGACATCAGCAAAATATTAAATATAAAGCTGAAATATAGAGTGAAAAAGTACTCGAAAGAACTAGTGTAAACTATGTCGTACTAGGGTCTACATCTACATCTCCATCTACGTGATTACTCTGATATATACAATAAAGTGCTTGGCAGAGGGTTCAATGAACCACTTCCAAGCTGTCTCTATCGTTCCAGTCTCGAACGGCGAGCTGGAAAAACGAGCACTTCAGTTTTTCTGTGCGGGCCCCGATTTCTCTTACTTTATCGTGATGATCATTTCTTCCAATGTAGGTGGGTGCCAACACAATGTTTTCGCAGATTGCAGGGGGAAAATGGTGATTGAAGTTACATGCGAAAATCCCGTCACAACGAAAGACCTCTTTGTTTTAACAATTGCCACTCCACGTATCACGTCTGTCGCACTACCTCTCCTGTTTCGCCATAATACAAAACGAGCTGCCCTTCTTAGAAAACGGCCAGGGTGGCCGATCGGTTCTAAGCGCTACAGTCTGTAACCGCGAAACCGCAACGGTCGCAGGTTCGAATCCTGCCTCGGGCATGGATGTGTGTGATGTCCTTAGGTTAGTTAGGTTTCAGTAGTTCTAAGTTCTAGGGGACTGAGACCTCAGAAGTTAAGTCCCATAGTGTTCAGAGCCATTTGAACCTTCTTAGAACTTTTTCGATGTCATCTGTCAATCCCACCTGATGCTGATCCCACACCACACAGCAATACTCCACAATAGGGCGGACAGGCGTGGTGTAAGCAGTCTCTTTAGAAGAACTGTTCTACCTTGTAAGTGTGCTGCCAATAAATTGCCGTCTTTGGTTTGCTCTACCCACAACTTAATCTGTGCGATCATTCCGATTTAGGTTATTTGTAATTGTAATCCCTAAGTATTTAGTGGACTCTACAGCCTTCAGATTTGTGTGACTTATCGCGGAATCAAAATTTAGTTGATTTCTCTTAGTTCAAATGGTTCAAATTTCTCTGAGCGCTATGCGACTTAATATCTGAGGTCATCAGTCCCCTAGAACTTCGAACTACTTAAACCTAACTAATCTAAAGACATCACACATTCATGCCCGAGGCAGGATTCGAAAGTGCGACCGTAGCAGTCATAGCTCGGCCATTTCTTTTAGCACTCATGTGAATAACTTCACACATTTCTTTATTCAGGGTCAATTGCCACTTTTCGCACCATACAGGTATCGTATCTAAATCATTTTGCAATTCGTTTTGGTCCTCTGATGCCTTTACAAGACTGTAAATGTCAGCATCATCGGTAAAAATCTAAGACGACTACTCAGATTCTCTTCTATGCCGTTAATACAGGCTAGACCAGGAACAAAAGAGAGCCTATAACACATCCTTGGGGAACACCGGATATTAATTCTCTTTTAGTCGATGGCTTTCCGTGTATTACTACGAAATGTGTTCTTTCCTACAGGAAATCACGAATCCAGTCCCACAATTGAGGCGATATTCCACAGGCACGCAGTTTGGTTAGAAGATGCTCGTGAGGAACAATGTCAAAAGCCTTCTGGAAATCTAAAAATATGGAATCAATTTGACATACCCTGTCGATAGCACTCATTACTTCATTAGTTTAAAGAGCTAGTTGTGTTTCACGAGAACGATATTTTCTGAATCCGAGCTGACTATGTGTCAATTTTTCGAGGTACTTCATAATGTTCGAACACTGTATATGATCCAAAACCGTACTGAGAGTCGTCGTTACTTATACGGGCCTGTAATTAAGAGGATTACTAAAACTTCCCTTTTTGGGTATTGGTGTGACTTGAGCAATTTTCCAGTCTTTAGGTACGGATCTTTCTGTGTATATTTTTGCTAAATATGGAGCTATTGTTTCAGCATACTGTGAAAGGAACCTGACTGGCATACAATCTGGAGTTGAGGTCTTGCCTTTATTAAGCGATTTAAGCTGCTTTGTTTCACCGAGAATATCTACTTCTATGTTTCTCATCTTGGCAGATGTTCTTGATTAGAATTCAGGTATATTTAAATAGTCTTCTTTGGTGAAGGAGTTTCGGAAACCCGTGTTTAATAACTCTGCTTTAGTTTCACTGCAATCAGTGACTTCACTGTTGTTAACGCGCAGTGAAAGTATTGATTGCGACTTGCCACTGATGTGCTTTATGTATGACCTGAATCTATTTGGGATATCTGCCAGATTCCGTGACAGAGTTTCACTGTGGAAATTATTAAAAGCATCTCGCATTGAACTACGCGCTTCATTTCGAACAACTGAAAACTTTGCCAATCATGGGGATGTTGTGCACCTTGAAATTTGACACGCTTATTTCGTTGCTTCTGCAACAGCGATATGAGCCGTTTTGAGTACCATGGGTGATCAGAATTATCACTTATTAATTTATGTGGTATATATCTCTCAATTTCCGTCGATATTATCTCTCTGAATACATTCAACATCTTTTCTATGCTCACATGATCAAATCGGAAGGGGTGAAGACAGTCTCTTAAAAGGGCGTTAAGAGCGTTTTTATCAGCTTGATTAAATAGATATACCTTGCGTTTATTTTCGATGATTGTAGGTATTACGGTAGCAGCTACTGCCTCGTGGTACCTAATCCCTGTATTCGTCAAAATACTCCGTATTTGTCCAGGATTATTTATTGCTAAGAGGTCAAGTATGCTTTCTCAACTTCGAACGGGCTAGTGAACTAATTGTTAAAAATAATTTTCTGAGAAAGCATTCAGTACAATTTCGGATGGCGTTTTATGCCTGCTGCAAGCTTTAAACAAATAGTTTCTTGAGCATGCAGAGGGTAGACAGAAATCACCACCGACTATAATTTTATGAGTGGGATACCTATTTGAAATGAGACTTAAGTCTTCTTTGAACTGTTCAGCAACAAATATCTTCTGAGTCTGGTGGTCGGTAAAACTATCCAATTAACAGTTTAGTCCGATTGTCAAGTATTATCTTTACACATACTATTTCGCAGGAACTATCTACTTCAGTTTCACTGCAAGGTAAACTACTTCTGACAGAATGATAAATAACTAGTGTGATAGGCTATGAGTCATTTAGTACTTCTCAGTGTGGAAATAGCCAGTTTTATGGAGCAGGAAAAAGGATACCTAAAAGGCAGATATAGATTTTTTAACACAGTGCTGCGGCAGGTACGCGAGAACGAAGAGACACAGGCACAAAAGAGTGAAATGGAGCCGGGGTCCTATCGTTTGAAGTACTGATTACTGAAAAGGTACGTATGAAAGCAGAGAATGGTGGCTTGTACGCAATTTCTATGGAACTGAGGACCTTCGTTACGCCACCAGTGGCTTTTTGAGTAAAATAAATTAAATCTATGGAAGTAAATTAATAAAAAAATTGAAATATGAATAGCGTTACAATGAATTATCCATCACTCGCAAAAGATCTCTTCTTGATTCCTTAGCCCACAGTTTACCGTCAAGAAACTCTCTGTTGGGTTATTATTTTCTTGACATAGGTACAATTAGAAAAGGTCAAATTACCGAACGTACAACTATGTAAAGAATACTGGCGTCACAGAAAAATCACTGGTGACCTGCTAATTGTTCACATCTTTTGGTACTTTGAAAATCAATTCTAGTTATCTTATTCTTCAACATCTGAATGTTCATACCACAAACCACCGTACAGTGCATGGTGAATCTCGCATCGCACCAACATGCGTTCAGACCTATGGAATACGATTGTCTTTATGCCTCTGCATGCACTGTAATCTCTTGTAACTTATTCTCACGATCGCTGGGGAAATTGACGATGGTTGCAGTATTATGGTCTTCGAATAAACTTTCTCTAAATATACCCAATACGATATAGGGAGAATTACATTCATTTTCATATTTTCTTAAAGGAACTTCACTTTTAACTGTCAATAGCACTGTCGGACTAGCTAAATGTCTTTTACGATCCTGGCAGCACATCTCTGATTTCGTTCCATGTTTGTTATAAGTCCTGTGCTTGCTAAATTCAACATCACAACTCCAGCACGTACTCTTGTTACTGTATGGATGCATCTCACTGTGCTACACAGTACGTATCTTCACGAACTTCCCTTTGCATTAGTATGAGCAGCTTAATTCTGTTTATTCGTTGATCATGTGGAACTTATCATTTCTAATTGGTGATTCGCAGTGCCCCATTTGCTTTTTTGTTGTGGAACATATTAACGCCTTCACAAACAGTACAGTGAATGTAACTCTGAACTCCTTTTCACGTTTGGAAGTTTCTGCATTAATTTTGAGTGGGATTATGACGGTGTTGACACAGCGACATCAAGAAAATATCACATTATGCAGTTCCATCAGTCCACTGCAGTTTTTACTCTACCTTCCCTCGTCTTAGGGTCCTTGCGTCGCTGACTGTACCACATGGCTTCACATCTGTTTCCGTGGTGTACGATGCTCTCCCAGTTCATTTCCTTTCCTTATCCATACTTTAGCTTAGCAAACTGTTACATAAAATTAGTGCTGAATTCAGTCTGAATGTAATTATTGATTTGCTTCTAAAAAAGCTATAATTATTTTTCAGCTAAGGATATGAAATCTGCCGTTTCCGAAGATATGGTCACCTTAAAATTTCAACTGGTCATTTCAACAGAGCCAAGATTCCTTGATCCCACTGCTGAGGAAGTTTGAACATCCAACAACATTTATCACCGACAAAAGTTCTTCCTTACTTTAAAAACCAAAACAGGAAGTAACGTACAAGCAATGACGACTAAAACACACGAATCGTTGCGGTAGTCTTTAAGACAAGACGGGAGAGAAATGTGTAATGCTACGCACTAGACGGTGCAATCTGCCTCTGCTATCGTATATGATACGTACGTATCAATTAAACCTGTCAATCAGTCCTGCAGTTGTATCGATGCGGTTAAAGTCAGAGGTCATACTCGTTCCGAGCATAGAAAAGCCATCTGCTCGTGTGCTTGAACAGTGAGGTGTGGGCCGACAACGGGAGATGTTCCCGGTAACCACATGCAGTGGACTCGGCCGCTTCTCGACAGGCGGCATTCGGCAGTTGTTGCGATGTGCTCGAGAGCGGTGAGAGCTGGCCTGTTTTTGACTGGGAGGCACCACGAGTGTTACTGTGCACTGCTTCGATCCACCCAATTATAGTGCGTTTAAAATAGGTTGCCACTTTTGACAGATCAGTACGGAACGAATGGAGGGTAAAGTAGTTGCCAGCGTGTGCTGGGCGTCAGCAGAAGCCCCAGTATGATGTCAGGCCTCCTAGGCGCGGAGCATTTCAGGTTCCTTTGACTGCATGAACAGAAAGCCGCCCAAGCCGATCGATCTGCGATCCATCTCGAACGTTTTCAAAAAACTATTCGGTAATAGCCTCTAATTCCCTCATGTCCTATTGTTTGATTCGTCATCTTCAAGTAGAACCGGCTATCATTCCGTAAATGGTCATAGTTATTTTGTGTTTCTATAGTGGGTAAACTACTGCAAGAAATTCTTAGTTTGCAGTGGAAAACTGATATCGCTATGAATTTGTGTTTGGTGCGTGATAGGTTACATGTTGTTGCGTATTAAATACAGATGATGTATTGAATTATTCTTTAAACTTGTACGGATATCACCGTCTGTTTCCAATTCCGAGAAAATTTTATGTATATAAAGCGCTCCGTGATGAGCTCGGACGTCAGTGAAAATCTACAGTAAAATATTGATAAATTCCTCGTATCTCATATATGGTTTGAGATATCCAAACAAGATTTTGGCAAACAATAACGCTCTCAGACTAGAGTATTTTGCCTTGCGACTAATATGCGGAACTTCCAAATCCATCAATATATTAAACCGACTACAAATTTTTTCAATAAAATGCTGTAATTATTCAGAGACACCGGTAGCTGGTGAAAGGAGAACTGCTGTGGGTTTTGCGACAGTGTAATTGAAGAAGTTACAAATTTATTTTTATACCAAGAATGGGTTGTTTCATAAACCATTGACCTGACTACACCCCGTTGTTAGTTTAGTTCTTCTTGATTCACTGTCTACTGAACTGCTTCCATGGTATGGGTGACAAACCAAGACCAGACCTGTCACGTAACATTTTCAGTGGTTTCCTTTGTCAGTATTGCAGCTTCACTGAGCGTAGGCTTCTTGTTGTTTTATGCCACATTACTTTTTACTTAGGCCCATGAGCATGATACGGAATAAGCCTGGTTAAACTATTTCCTTTACCGTCAGCCAGTTCGTCGGCAGGGTAGCATGAAGTTGGTCTTATACACACTAGGTTCACCTTTGTCTCATGGAAGATCTCTTTGTACCAGTAAAATATCCGCTCTCCTTCACGACATTGTTGGAGCTTTATGCATCACAACAGAGTGGTAATCCTTTTTGTCCATAACTATTGCAGAATTCTGAGGAAAGTTCAGCAGCAGAACGTTATCTTCCCAGCCCGTGAACGTGTGCTCGGATGACACTTTTATTGAGAATGTGGTATTCAGATGTACTGCACTGTTGTTATCATTTCAACGCGAAAACAAGACACTTGTTCACAATACCTGAAGACTGCAGAACACTTCAGCGCCGAATAGTACGACGTTACAGCGAGAGCTGACGAACGTTGATGCATGTAATGCGTGCTGTTTATGCATGGTTTTTTCACTGAAGGCGTGTTACTAGCCGATCCACTGGCGGCGTCACAGGATAAGCTGGCTCGGCATTGGTGTTACCCGGGCAACAGGGTCGTGTCCCTTTCCGGTCAGCCAAACGTTAAAAGTCGCAACTAATTTTAAACGTACTGTAACTGCATGTTGAAAATTTTGTTTGCTCATGGGTTGAGAAGTGCGACGGATGCTGTCTTTCATGCTGCGGTGTGGATTAATGTGTCTTTCTGTTCCCTGTTGTAGAAGCAGTGAGGTTTATATGTTAGCAATGAACCGTCCTGAGTGTGGTGCTTGCTTAACGTTATCAACTGACGGTTAGAGTTAACCGACGGCTGGTTTCTATGCTGACGGGAGAACGTGCTGATAAACAGTCTGGGTAATATAATTCTGATCTCCAGATGCTGAATAGGTGGCTGTCTGCTCAAGATACTGTAAGGGATCACGTATACTTGTTTCATCATTTCCAAGAGTAAAGTTGTGGATTATTCTCTTGAATGACAAGTACGTATTACTCAAACTTCAGTGGTTAAATTTTAAAAGGAAAAATACAGTTGTCGTGTTGCTTAATTGGGTTGTTGAGTTGGTAATGAAAGATGTTTCTCTTTAATGACTAAAACTCAAGGCACCAATTTAAGTTTTGAATTTCAAGCGAATTGACAATTGTTCCATTCATCAATGTGATCGCTGATTTCAAACTGATCTTTACTGTTGTTATTTAAATAATAATGCTTAAGGAAAATTGGTCTATTAACCTGCAGTTCAAACTGGGCTGTGCCCGAGTATGAATAACATTTTGCCAGAGATATGGGGTGCTTTGGCGAAAATTTCAGGTTGAGTTAGTGCCTGAAGTCTAAATCATTTACAATCCATATCTAAAAATGTGTGTCGTAATTTTTCTTTGTTCAATATCGGTCATGTGTCTTGCAAATTTCAAAAGGATTAAATCCTAGGTCATCTTGGAAATCTTGTTAAATGTGAGATTTAGATATTACGTTGTTAATTCCTAAGGACTATTGTCCATATTCATTCAGTTTTGGTGCAAAAATTTTAATTCTCATATGAACATTGTCTTTAAACTTTCTATCCTTTGCTGAAGGGGCTAGTGCCCATGTTTTGTAGTCAGCACATTTTGCTCAGTTACATAATAAATTTTCAAGGGGTTACAGTTTGGCGTTGTGCAACCACTGTAGTGATACCTTGGCTGTAGGATTTGTGTTAAGCTGAAGGTGATGCAGTGGGTGGCCACTTCGCAAATCTGAAGCTGTACCCATTGGCTTCAGGTCAAGGTGTTATTTTATTATTACTACCTCGTTTCTATTATTAAAATATGAGTTGATAGTGCCTGTAATTTACTACAGGAGACTTGCTAAGTTTGTTAAGAACCTTCTAAGCGGCCAATCAGAGATGAGTGAAACAAAATTTGATTTGGAATTACGATATAAGCAATCCTGGTGAATGCTGTAAATTCCAATGTATGCTCCTTAAATGATGCTAACAAATGGTTTGTAAATATGCATCCAGTGGCTTTCTACAAAAGCAGCACTATATCCAAGATACCTTGTTAGTTACTTGCGTGTTCCACTGATCAAACTCATGGTAGCTGTTGCGATGTGGAGCATGTCATGTGCATACGAAATGGACAAATTAATAAAGGTTTTTTTTATTAATTTTTTATGTCTTAAATTTTTTATCGACCCGATTCCCTTAAACGTCACAAAATGCATATATTATACCTTTAGATTTATTTATTGCAATTCAAGTATGCATCTATGGTATGGGAGGAGTTTTCAAGGAGGTATGATTTCAATTTATTTTAGTAACTCTTACTCTTGTCTTTCAGACATTGTATTTCATCTGGTAATTTATAGAAAAGTTTTACAGCAGCATATTTTACCCCTTTCTGTGGCAATGGTACGTTAAGTAGAGGAGAGATTAAGTTTATCTTTCTTCTGGTATTATAACCACACATGTCACTGCGGTTTCAAAATTGGTCCATGTTATTGAGAACAAATTTCATTACTGAGTAATTTTACTGTCAGGCTGTTGTAAGAAGTCCATCCAAGCCGTTTAAACAGATGCCTACAAGATGAGCGACTATCAGCCCCACTCATTATTCTAACCACTTTCTCTTGAGCAGTGGCTGTACTTTTCCCTAATAATTGTGCTATCCCAAAATATTGTTCCATTCGACATAGTGAAAGAATGCAGAGTATGCTAGCTTACTAATTTCTTTATCCACAGAATTGGCTATTACTCTGATTGCAAATGTTGCTGAAACTATTCGCAACTAGTAAGTTGGGGTTATAGGTGTAACTTTGATATCAAATTTTGAATTTAGGCTGTGAATTTATTTGTCCCAGGGCTGTGGTGACATCCCATCCCACCTCCCACACAGGAATTGGCGGGAATTAATATTGCCAGTACCCTTTCTGGGACCCGAACCGTAGTTATCCTGGGTGAAAAGCCCAAATGCACTCACTTAACTATATCGCCAGAATCGATTGGAATTGACGGGAAATTAAAAATGATAGTGCCCTTCCTGTGACTCAAACCCTGATTCTGCTGGATGGGGGCCCAAGTGTAACCTTCCTCCCCCCCCCCCCCCCCCCCCAACACATGCAAACTGGCCAGATGCTGCAGAGGAAGGTTAGGTTAGTGTACTTTATTTTCTTGGTCGGGAAACTGATGTAAAGACTGATACTATCTACTGTACGTAGTTAATCACAAAGACTCGGCCTAATTACACAACTTTATGCATAGTTCTACACGACGATGGTATAAAAGGCAATACAACTAAAAATTCGTGACACCATACAGCTGGTGTTTTATTGCTGGGCAAATATATCGCTAGACTACTCGAAACTAGAGGCAGACGCACTCATACACTACCCTCCACCTACAAGCTGGCGGGAAAAATGCGGGGTTGTAAGGTACTACCTTTAATTTTTTTGGCTGGAAATATGTTCAACTGACGATATGCTGGTGTTGAGGAGTTAAAAAGCTGTGTTACTTGTAAGCATACAGTACCTATCGCTGTTTGACATTAGACATCCTTGCTGGGGTCTGCTCAGAAACCATCCTGCAGCCCAGGTAATCGAAGCTAATAAAAGTTACCACAAAAGGGGGGGGGGGAGAGTGTATCACATTTGTATTTACAGTTCGAAATTGTTGTGAGAAAACCAGCACTTGTAAAGAATGGGTAATAATGCTGTACATGTACTGAGGAAAATCGTCGCCCTAAAAGACTGACAAGGGGGTGACATTTGAACGTGAGTTCTTCCCGATGTACAAACTGCCAAAAATCGAGGCCCACTCACTTGCCCTCACGCCTCCCCCTCTTCCCTCGACCTCCCTCCGTCCATCCACCGGGGGGGAGGACACATGTTTTTAACCGGGTCCTCGTGGTCACTTGCGATATATGGCGTGCCTTGAGGCGAATGTCTTAGAGAACACAAAAGGCAATTTTTATAGCACAACCCGTCCCACCCAGAGAAATATACAGTTGGCTATTTAAAATGTCGGCTGCTTCAAAACAGGAAACCCTTCCTGCCTAGAGCGTGTGCAGCCTCGCACCACATTGCCTTCAGGACAAATCGTGATGGCGGCATCCCTCAGAACTGTGATAAGTGACTGTGGGTTGTTTGTCTGTCTATAGGCAGAGCTCGGTCTCTTAGGGAACTCACAGGTCGAACTCGCGGTTTCAGCAGGCCGAGGTTGCAGCATTCAACGAAAGGTAAGTTAGTTACATTTGTTGTGTAGGTGTGCTGAAATACTGAGTAACATGGAAAGTGATAAAGATTTTGTAAATACGAATAAAGCGGAAGGACACTCATTCAGAGTAAGTGTTTCACAAACTAGCACGCCTGAACAGAGAGGAGGAGTAGATGTTAAGATAAGAGAGGTGGATTTTGACGAGATTTCGTTATTATTTACGGACAGTGGAGTAGAATCTGCTTCAAGTATGTCATTTAATGTAACTAGGGTGGTTAATGTAAGTCCTTAAAGTGACATTAGGCATGAACTCGGTAATAACCAATTGTGTGATGACGAGGTTGGTAGTGTTACTGAATCAATTGTGTCAAATGTGGATAATAAATCTGGTATATCGCCAGTGGGACGATGTAAACAAGGAACAGTAATGCGTAAAATAGAACCTGGATGTATGCAAGAAATGTTTGCAGCTTTAATGGGTTCTATGAAAGATGCAAACAAGCAACATGGTCATATGGCTGAAACAATTGGTCAGAAAATCGGTAAACTTGATGAAAAATCGAAAAGCAACCATGTGATTTTGATAAAAAAAACTTGAAAAGCAGACTGTGGGGTTAAAAGAAATGTGGAATAATGATTTGAAGTAGTTACAAAGTAAAAAGGATGGCAACATTTTTTAAGTTGAGGGTAAATGTTAACAAACCATTAAAACTGTAAAAAGTGAATTAACAGGTGTCTTGAAAAAAGTAGCTATTGGAAACTAACAAAGGGTATATATGATAAGAGACAGAAAGTATAGTTCAAAATAGCGGCGGTAGTGTCTATATGTGTAAATGATCACAAAGTGTTAGACAGTAAAATCCGTTCTGAATATGCTAAATGTATGAATGAAGTAGAAAGTGTGTCACACCAAGTGGGTGTGTCTGCAGAAAATGTTCTTCAGGTGACTAACCACGTAAAAGAGGTTGAAAATAAGTTGGATGAGCATAGCAGTAGATTATACCAAGTTGAAACTAACCTCAAATGTGGAACTGACAGTAGTGGGTAACGTTTTGTAGCAAAATTGTCTGAAATATCACATGTCGCTAACAGGCAACTTTTCCTTTTGATCCAACAGGAAATGTACATTCAAAAGAATTTTGGAATTACTTTGAAGGTGTTCTACCTAGTTTGTGGTCAGACAGACCACAGATAGGGTTTATACGTCTAAATTCTTGGGAGAGGCTAGAATGTGGGGGATTACCGCCACTGAACAGTACGATACTCTAGATAAATATAAAGAGGCGTTTTTTAAAGAATACTGGGGCAAGCAAAATCAAATGGATTTGCTAAATAGCTTCTGTGCTGGGGAAAAATTTAATCCCAGAAAGGAAATCATAAGAAAGGAGTTAAAGTGGATGACTAATTTGTCATATTTAAACAATAAAGTCGTGCCAGAACAAATTGTTATGGGCCTGGAAGGTAAACTGCCCATGAACCGGCGAAACAAAGTTATTGCAGTACCGAGGGATGACGTTCATAAATTTATTAGTTATTTGGGGAGAGTTGAGAAGTTGTTGCATGAGGAGGAGCATACAAATCATAATATAAGCCCACTAAATAATGCAGAACCGCTACAGAATGTAAACCATAACATAATTGGCGTGTACTTTGAAAACAGCAAGAGCAGAGGTGCCCGGAGGTGGCACTATCTAGCAGATGATAGGCGAAATAATGGGGAGCAACTACACACTTATCGATCGTATTCTCTAGTGCGAGAGGATGATGTTGCGTTAAGGCGACAGCAAATGGGGGAAACGTAAGAAGTCGTATAGAATAAGGGAGAGTCTGGAAAATGATGACCAAAATGGCGTCAGCCAAGTAATTGTGGAAAAAAGGAAGAGAGAGAGAAATGGGAGAATAGCGAAACAGCAGAAAAAACTTTTGAGCAGTCATTAGTAGACAGGATAGTTAGTATGGGGGAGAAAAGTGATGTGGCAGTTCTGCCAAAATCTGTGTAATTTCTGGAAACAGGGAAGGTTTAGTTAGAAGGGAGATTGTGAAGGAATATGTTCAGCCAGCCAGTAATTAGTCTGCAAGTGTGTAACAAAGAAGTACTGTGTTTAGCAGATAGTGGCAGTGATTTATGTGCTGTGAGTAAAAGTTAGTTAGAATCGTTGCCAAATAGGCATGAACTTGTAATAATGCCAGTAATGGGGGTGCAGATAATTGTAGCTACAGGAATACTTAAAAACCTGTTAAACACGAAGTTCTGTTGCCAGTAAAAATAGATTTATGTATGAAATGCTAATTGTCGTATATTTCTTCAATCAGTAAAAAGGGATATGAAATTCTAATGAAAAGGTAGTCATTTAAGAAATAAATGGGAAAGTGTGGTTGTACTACTTTTTCGGAAAAATAATTTGACAAAAAGAGAAGTAGTCAGTATACCAGTTAATTATTGTAGAAGGATGGGACATTTAGAGGGCTACAATGAGTTTGGGGATGATGTGGGGGTGGACTGTGAGCAAATGAAACCATTCGGCTCAAGAAAGGTCATCGATTTGAAAAGATACATTAGTCCAGACTTATACTGAGCTAAGCTTGGAGACCTCAGAGGGCGCTGAACCTATTCTAAGCTAGGTGTTTGATGAAAACCAGGTGCTCGAGTTATTGACAACGACACTTCAGATTCTTTCCATATTGTCATCTTCCTCTTCTGTCATTCCGAGCGGAATCTTTGATCCTTATGTTTCTTCTCTATCAGTGAAGGTAAAGTGTTTTAGAGCCTCAGAGGGTGTAATGCTGTCTTATGACGAAATAAGTTTTATAGTGAGAGAAACGGGGATCAAATTGTAATGGAGTGAAATGACGGAATACAAATGTTAATATAGGGAAATAAAAGTGACTGTAGGTGACGTGTGCTGTTAAAAAAGAAAATTTTGATGATGAACACTAAAGTGTTGTGGTCAGGAAAAGGACTGTTGTAAAGATGAAAAGGAATATACAGTGGCTACCTAGGTAAAGGAAGTTTAACAAATATGACGACAAATATACCTGGATAAAGCTGAAAAACATTTATTATGAAAGGAATATCAGTGAATGTCGAGATTACCACTTTCATGGATTGTCTCATTGCATCACTTCTTCTCAATTGACAAGAAGTGATGCAAATAGGCAATGCATAAAAGTGGTGACTACGCAAAATAGAAGGTTTATAAATATTTGCTTTGTGTGAAATGTGTTTTTCACAATTAAATTTTTTCCAGATGAGTACAGTAAAGAAAGAATTTAACTTTTGCTTTCAATAGTAAGTAGTTTTTTTTTTATAAAAACTCATTAAGTTTTCTAAAAGCAAAAAATTTTTTAGTAGATTTCATTTTGCTGAAAAAAAGTAATGATCTGTTAAGTTATTTTCATTTCGAATAACGTTAAACGAAATATATAATTTGTATATAGTTTCTTGTAATAATAAGTGATTGTGTATTAGGATGTATGTAAGGAAATTAGCCTTAGATGGAAGTATGGTTTCAGCGACAACATTGCATGTAAACCCTGGAAGGACAGATATGTGTAAAATGGAGAAATGTTAAGGACACTACAATTTAAAAGTGCCACAACCAAAAACCTGGGAAATATTTGTGATGCCAAAAGTGATGTGCTTGTGCTAAGGTAGGATAAAATATCAGTATTAAGTGGAAGGACACAAATTGCAATGCCTGTAAATAAGAAAACGGAAGAATGGTAACTTCAAAAGATCGTCTTGAAGAAGTTACTAAAATTTTGAACATATCTTTTAACAATTAGTATCAATTTTGTCATGTAAGAAATGATTTTCCTTAAAGAAATTAAAAGATTAATGAAGGTTAGTTGTAGACTGCCAAGTCCTTATACAGGGAGGTCCATTGGTCGTGACCGGACCAAATATCTCACAAAACAAGCAACAAAGGAAAAAACTACAAAGATCGAAACTCGTCTACCTTGGAGGGGGAAACCAGATGGCGCTATGGTTGGCCCGCAAGATGGAGGTACCATAGTTCAAACGGATAACAACCACCTTTTTTTTAAATACGGACCCCCATTTTTGTTACATACGCGTGTAGTATGTAAAGAAATATGAATGCTTTAGTTGGACCACATTTTTCGCTGCTAGATGGCGCTGTAATAGTCACAAACATATGGTTCACAATTTTAGACGAACCGTTGGTAACATGTAGGTTTTTTTAAAATTAAAATACAGAACGTAGGTACGTTTGCCCGGATGTAAGCGGCCATCTTTGCTTAGCTCACAGCTTCAATTAAAATTAAGCACATCTCACATTATTTCTGTTTCTGTGTTTTGTTTGTTACTGAACAGGAGGTCGACAATGTATGGAAGGTCTTAACATTAGTGGACTTCTTTGGATTGGTCTGTCAGTAGCTAAATGGATATTATTACAAAAATAGGCTGAGAACCGCAGGCGGAACAAATACTTGATTCGCGCCGCATGCGGCCTATGAAGTCATGTGTTAAAACAGTTCCCAACAGCAGTAACCGCAAAGGAAATTCTGACGACTGAAGAGGAAGACTTTCCTGATGTGCGAGAAACAATTCTTTGGCATAGTACTCGGAAATTGGACTTCAGATAAAAAACGTTCTTAAAAAACTCGCAATGATGTTAAAACTGCGGGAAATAAGACACTTGCGAAACACTGGATACACTATTTATTACATTGGTGAGAGTTGGTATTGTGCAAACCATTCCAGAACGTTTGGATAGCACGAACAAAAAACGTTTTATGCATCAGTAAACGTACACGATTATTACAGTGTTCAAGATTGGAATGGCTGGAAAAGAGGAATTGAAATACTGTCCGTTTCTGGAGAAAAGGGCTGCAATGTGCCACTTTGGAAGCGAATATAGGTTGGTGCAGAATGCTGGCTTATATTTTATGGAGTAGAATGGAGTGCAGATTATCATCTTGAGATGAATGAAAGACACAGCGAAGAGTTGTTCAGTTGCACTGTCGGAAAATTAACAAATAAATCTGTGACTGTTTTAGGACAGGCACCATATCACGAAATTCGACATTGAAAGCGAGAAAGAATTCTGTTCTTGAAAGGTTGGAAAGATATATGGTAGAGCTTCAGTCTAATGCCACATCATATGAGGAATTGGCTAAAGCTAGCCTACTGGACCACGAGTTAAACTGCACATCAGATCACAAGAATACATTTTGGAACATGTATTGCGCTCAGATGAGAGGGATATTAAATTTCTATGATTGCTTGTTGCACACTGCGCTGCGAATTCAATATCATTGAACTTATATGGTCATTAGTGAAGGACACAGCACCACAGGAGAGCAAGAATTTTGGGATACATTATAATTACCGTTGCGCCGCCCCGCTCTTGACCGCGTTCTCCAGAGTGTGGGCAGGGGGAGGAGGATGTACGAGGGCAAGGGGGGAATTACGTGAGTGATGTACACACACTTGAAAACAGTACGCGCAAAGAGCCCACACTCTTGACATAACAATAGAACCGTTTCTGATCCAAGCAGACGACTATTGTAGCAGCAGCGAAACCTCAGCCAGCAGTGACAGCGATCACTTGAGCTAATCGGTTTCATTTGCTGTTGAATGGTAGAATACATTGGATGGTGCATCTACTGAGAGCCCATTGAATGTCTAGTGTATACTTGTTAATTTCCATGTTATTTCCCTCTTCTCGCAACAACGAATGGACGCTGCAATACATTTCTGGAATGCGACTACGAAGTTGGCACTCTCCGCTGGTGAACATGCCCTTACCGCATATTACAACAGTGGCAGAGCGCTGATATTATAACTAAGCTCCACTACAGCCTCGCTCTTATTGCAGAAACAAACACAATTGCTTTTCAAACGCTTAATTGACGAACGAGTATTCATATGTACTGACATGCGATGTAACCAACAAAGGTGAAGCATTAAGCCCGTGTTTCTTAGGCCGTAGTAGCTACAATTTTAAGCTCAACTGCTGCATATTGCGTATCAAATTGTAGCAATGAAACCACTGATCGGGAAATAACCAAAATCCGCTTTCAAATAGCGAAAGATTATGCTTCTTAAAAATTCGAAGGAATTTTTCTTTCGATTACGGTCTGACTTCCATAATTCCTCAAAGTTGACTCGCGGCGAAAGACGCTCGGAAAATCGCGCATTCTCTTAAATATTACCGCGCATGTCGTCCTATTTCCACTGAAATGTAAGATTCACACACTAAATGAAAGTAGTCACATCCACGTGTGCTGCAACTTACAACACATCGATGTTACTCCTATGATATAACAAGAATACGAACAAAGTCGGAGATCTACCCCTATGAAGTGGATTATGGGAGCCTTCATGTTCGGAAAAAACTAAACACCTTGAAAGACGAGAGATAGAACGATCATATTCGCAGGACAAATTTCTGCAGAGATGGTCAGCTTTCCTGTCACCTCAGTTCTTCATGTGTCCTGTTGTGCCCTAGGTACGGGGCCCGCCAAGGGCCCAGGTAACTTATTCCACACGTAACGACATTGACACATAGAAGGCGCGAATGGCGTCCTGTAGCATAGCCAGCCATGCTGGTTCCATACTTCATCTGTGGTGGTTAGCATTGGGTCACAGCACTGCACCCCTTGTTTCACCATATCCCAGGGCAAGAGGCTGACATCCTGTGACACTAACAAGAGGAGGCCACAACGTTTGCAACGCGGAGTTACTGTAAACTTCGTACACTCGTAGTACTCCATGAAGACAACAAAATGTGTAAGTAGTAGCGCGTACTTCTCAAGCGTTACTGAGAGAATCGCAAGATAATTTCGGTCGTCAAATATACACTCCTGGAAATGGAAAAAAGAACACATTGACACCGGTGTGTCAGACACACCATACTTGCTCCGGATACTGCGAGAGGGCTGTACAAGCAATGATCACACGCACGGCACAGCGGACACACCAGGAACCGCGGTGTTGGCCGTCGAATGGCGCTAGCTGCGCAGCATTTGTGCACCGCCGCCGTCAGTGTCAGCCAGTTTGCCGTGGCATACGGAGCTCCATCGCAGTCTTTAACACTGGTAGCATGCCGCGACAGCGTGGACGTGAACCGTATGTGCAGTTGACGGACTTTGAGCGAGGGCGTATAGTGGGCATGCGGGAGGCCGGGTGGACGTACCGCCAAATTGCTCAACACGTGGGGCGTGAGGTCTCCACAGTACATCGATGTTGTCGCCAGTGGTCGGCGGAAGGTGCACGTGCCCGTCGACCTGGGACCGGACCGCAGCGACGCACGGATGCACGCCAAGACCGTGGGATCCTACGCAGTGCCGTAGGGGACCGCACCGCCACTTCCCAGCAAATTAGGGACACTGTTGCTCCTGGGGTATCGGCGAGGACCATTCGCAACCGTCTCCATGAAGCTGGGCTACGGTCCCGCACACCGTTAGGCCGTCTTCCGCTCACGCCCCAACATCGTGCAGCCCGCCTCCAGTGGTGTCGCGACAGGCGTGAATGGAGGGACGAATGGAGACGTGTCGTCTTCAGCGATGAGAGTCGCTTCTGCCTTGGTGCCAATGATGGTCGTATGCGTGTTTGGCGCCGTGCAGGTGAGCGCCACAATCAGGACTGCATACGACCGAGGCACACAGGGCCAACACCCGGCATCATGGTGTGGGGAGCGATCTCCTACACTGGCCGTACACCACTGGTGATCGTCGAGGGGACACTGAATAGTGCACGGTACATCCAAACCGTCATCGAACCCATCGTTCTACCATTCCTAGACCGGCAAGGGAACTTGCTGTTCCAACAGGACAATGCACGTCCGCATGTATCCCGTGCCACCCAACGTGCTCTAGAAGGTGTAAGTCAACTACCCTGGCCAGCAAGATCTCCGGATCTGTCCCCCATTGAGCATGTTTGGGACTGGATGAAGCGTCGTCTCACGCGGTCTGCACGTCCAGCACGAACGCTGGGCCGACTGAGGCGCCAGGTGGAAATGGCATGGCAAGCCGTTCCACAGGACTACATCCAGCATCTCTACGATCGTCTCCATGGGAGAATAGCAGCCTGCATTGCTGCGAAAGGTGGATATACACTGTACTAGTGCCGACATTGTGCATGCTCTGTTGCCTGTGTCTATGTGCCTGTGGTTCTGTCAGTGTGATCATGTGATGTATCTGACCCCAGGAATGTGTCAATAAAGTTTTCCCTTCCTGGGACAATGAATTCACGGTGTTCTTATTTCAATTTCCAGGAGTGTATATCTGTGCGTGGCCGTTTTTACCATGAAGCGGCACGGTAGCTCAGCGTGTTCTAATGAAAAAAGTGAGTGAACGGATCAGAGAACAAACTGAACAGGTGTCATCGGACGTCCGCCCTGAATAAATTCAACGCACATTATGGAACAATTTAAAAAAAAAAAAAAGTGGTTGGCGTTCAAGCCACTGGATCGCTGTATCGAGTTTCATTCGTCAGTTTTTTTTTTTTCCATTTTCAACACAGTCATTTTCTCTACTATTTACATTACAATTGATATAATGGGAAAAATACGTGTAATTGGAGGAACTTTTATTAAATTTACAATGTTATTTGGCAGTCTACTAAGTTTTATTGTAACAAATAATATAATATCCATAACTATCGACTAGTAAACAGACACGCATCATAAGGCCTTGAGTTGGTGCTGTATTGTCTTGAGGAAATGCAGCCATTGTGATGCGGCTTCCTCTGTCTAAGGCGAGCGAAAATACTGCCAACAATCCGAACCTGGTTTCGTCGTAAAACACTATCTGATCCTATTTCTGTCCAAAGCGACGTCGCTGCATACACCATCGTCTGACATGTTTTCGCACATTCTGCAAAGGCAGGCGGATAAATGGACGACGCGTATGTAACCCCTGCCATAATAAACGGCGATCAACTATCCCCCATGATAGTGCACGATGTTTTACACTGTTCCACTGTTTCTCCAGAGCCGAGGAGGTTCATATCTGTCCTGCAATGCCATTCGGATTAGGTGTCGCTCATCTCGTGTGGAGAGGCCGGAGTGGGTTCTGATTGCCGGCCGGAGTGGGCGAGCGGTTCTAGGCGCTACAGTCTGGATCCGTGCGACCGCTATGGGTCGCAGGTTCGAATCCTGCCTTGGGCATGGCTGTCTGTGATGTCCTTAGGTTAGTTAGGTTTCAGTAGTTCTAAGTCCTAGGGGACTGATGACCTCAGCAGTTGAGTCCCATAGTGCTCACAGTCATATTTTTGGGTTCTGATTGGTGCTCCCTGAACCTCTGCATCGTGTTCTATGTCCTTCCGTCAACTATTCTGCACGCACCTGCTGGAATGCCGAAACGCTTCGTCCCACATGAGCATCATTTTACTGGATGGATGCATCTCATGTTCTCATGCCAATAATGCGCCTTCTTTTAAACCCACTGATTTGACGCAATTGTTGGGTCATACATCTATGTCTTCTTAAGACACACTGATCCGTTTCTTAGGTTAATAGCGACAATGAGAGCCACGGCCACATTTTACCAGTACGTGGTGTTGCACCGTCGTATCAGTGTTGACCTTGAATCCGCTGGACGACATGGTTCAAATGTTAATCATTTCTGCAAGAGATACTGATGTACATGCCCTGTGAATACGAACGTCTTCTCTCTAGTCGTTCGAGATGTCCTGTTTTCTCTATTTTACCAGTAGGTGGTTCTGCACAGTGGTTTCAATGTTGCCCTTGAACCCGCTGGCCGACATGGTTCAAATACTAATCATTTCTGCAAGACATACTAATGTACACATCCTGTTAATATCAAAGTCCTCTCTCTTGTCGTTCAAGATGTTCTGTTTTCTCTGAACATGAATGTATATATGCGAGTGCTGCCCGATCTCTAGGACGTGTCCAACACAGCTTTCAGGTATTTGATGCATATTTACATGAAATAGAGGACTGGGAATTAAAGTGACAGGATGGGTGGGAAACTCGTGACTTCCAGCTGCACGGAGCATTGTGGTAATGCAATGGGGAAAACTGAGTATTTGTGCCGTACGCAGTCTCGAACCTGGGCGCTCCACTTCTCTAAAATGGTTGCCCATAACGCCTTATTCTTCCCATCATTTGGTCTGGGACAACGTCACAAGATACCCATTCAAGGTCATGGTTGAATAAATGAAACTTTTTTTTTTGAAGAGGAGTCTGCCAGTCCTCCACAATCCCTACTCCTCCTCTGACAATCTCGTCATATGTACTGCTTCTTGCAGACTCACAATCGGGCTATTCTCACACACCACGAGCAAAATACAGAGATATATCAGGGATTTATTATATGCAAGAAAACTCTGGGACTCGCGCCAAACATGCACCAAACTCAGTGCTACACTCCCCTTTAAGTATTCAAAGCACTGGAAAGCATTCTGGCGAGTCACTGGCAATAACCCCATACCTTACTGACCAATTTTCCATGATAAACATCCCTTACCTGACGAACTTGAAAAGCTAACACATTTGCATCCTATCTGTGCGACATTATCTCTATCCCTAATGACCCACATTCATGAACGTACAAATACTGCTGTCCCAGCCTTTCCCAGCTTCCAGCACTTGGGCATCTTACAACAAACAGAATTAAATAGTTCATTTATAGCAAGCGACATAATACAAGTACTCCACAAAAAACGCAAAACTTCCCCAAATCCGACCAGCATTCCTTATCGACTAGTCAGGAAATGCTCCCTCTCCTTTTTCATCACCTTTGCAACCCTTTAGATAAGGGTGACATACCCATAAATACTTGAACAAACACCACGTTCTTTTCATTGACTAGTGTGCCTTCCATCCCAGTTCCTCTGCTGATGACCAGCAACTGCGATGACCTTTCTCCTGTCCTCCCAAAAATCTGCTATTCTTGTCTCCTTCACCTAGAAAAGGCCTATGACCGTGCATAATATTCTGGTCTCGTTTTTAAACTTCAGATGTAAACACTTCCAATTAACTATGTCTGCCTTATTTCATCCTACTTATCTAAATGCCCACCTTAGTCACTACTAACAATACCAATTCCCAAACCTTCCATCCCACTGCAGGTGTGCCTGAAGGCTCTGTACTTCGCCTCTCCTTTACCTGCTCTACACTGAGGACATGTCTAGACCACCCCCAACTGTCCACATTCTTCAGTATGCTGATGATACCGCTTTCCTTGCTCTCTGCCCTACACTAGAGAAACCCATCTGTTTGCCCACTGGTGTAACCAATGGCTCCACAAGTTAACCACTTTAAAACCCATGTTACAATTATAGAATGAACTATCAAACCTTCCATCTACGTGACGTCTACATTACATTTGACAAACATCCTATCCTGCTAACTAACACAATTTCCTGGACTAATTCCCAACAGGCAACTTACATGGAAAAGTCACCTACTAACCATCCAACAGAAAACCTACAGTAAACTACTAATAGACTGAAATTTGGGATTACAACTCCACCCATCCTCCCACCATTCCACTACTATCCATACCCACAAGACCCTGTCCTCACCCATTCTCTGCTATGCAAATGTTGCGTGGACCTCTGTCTCACCAAAGTTCTCTAAGTCCCACAAAATCCTCAAACGCCATGACCTCCGTTTTGATTTCCTCGTGTGTTTACCTTCCTCCACCTGGATTCTCTACCATCTCATCAATTTCCCATCCCTCCTCAGCCACATCTCCCACTATCCACCTCAGCTTCTACCTCTCATCTCGATACTTTTTCATATCGATCGGACCCATATCTTTACGCCCACATGCCTCAACCCTAGGGAACATACTCTTTCCTCTGGCAATATCTTTCACCCTAGTGCAGGTCCTTCAGTTTTTAAGTGAATTGCAGTGCTTTGATGTGTTTTTTGGTTTTAAAATTAAAATAGGAAAAAAACTTCAAGTTCTGTTCATATTTTCTCGTTGAAAAGTTTTTAATACGCTTGGATGAGGAGCTAAGAATTGTACTGCTGACAGCCTCCCCACAGCTCATAGGAGGTCGGAAGGATGAAATAACAATAAAGGGAAAAAAAACTTGACGGTATTGAGCATCAATGGAAAACTCTCCACAATGCTATTATAGATGTTGCCCTTCACTTTCGTGTTATTTTATTCAAATTCATCGATTTGTAAAATATTTGTAGTTACAGTTTTGACAGATTTTTGAATTCATGAGGATTAATCCTGTTTATTCCTTGAAACGCCTTTCAACCCCCCCCTCCCTCCTTCTATAATTGTAGCATGGCAATTTAAAATGTTTGTTATTAACAGAAAACAGTTTTATGTTTTTAGGAGCACAGAAGATCTTGCATGTGTTATTTCAAGTGTGCCACTAGTAAACCTATTCCCTTCACACCCTCTACTACAACTTTTATTAATGTTTCTGTTGTTATATGTGCAATTACAGCCATGGTTTTTTTATGTAGAAGTACCTATCGCTATAAGAATTTTATTTAATTACTGGAGAAAAATCTGACATGTAAAACAAGTAAAAGAAAACAAGTTTTGTGAGGTTAGCACAACTGCCGATGTACTAGTAGCAGTAATAATACATTGGTTTTTACATGATTATATTTTGGATAGAAGTTAATCTGGTGTTGCGAGATTAAGGAATGTCGATAAGCCAATCTGGTATAGTTGTCATATGCCATTGACAGAACTGATGAATGTAGTTCCAAGGTTGCCCGCCTCAAATTGTTGTTTCAACTTCCTATATACATGCACCTGCTCCCATCAGTGAGAATAGCAACGCATTGACGGAACCTGTTTCAATCAAGTGATGTCTTAACTGGTATCGATAGACTTTGTAAATCCTTATAAAATGTTTTTTTTCATGAACTTCTACTGATGCTAATAGTTTTAACGATGTATATAATTGTTTGGTAATAAACAGTTGGCCTCGTACCCTAGCATCACTCAAGATACTCTTCCAACTTATTATTTTCGACCATTCGAAAAGCTCTGTTACACATTGTTCTGTAAAGATATACCGTTTTTAAACCGTTGTAATAGTAGTTTCTGTGAACTGGTTAGTGACGGCATTGTTTTATAAAATGTAACGATGAAAACACAGTTGCAAGCAGCGTATACCATGTATACAGCACCACCTACCAGTTTAGACCACTTGGCTTCTAATTTGTGCCTTGGTAGCTGTTTGCGCTTGCCTCATGATTGAGAATGGTGTCGAGTTACTATGTATTTAATCAACAATTTTATTTGATTGACGTAACGCTGGTAAGTTTTTAAAGCCAATTTCTACTAATTATACTATGTTTATAATCAATGGCAAGATGTAACATACTTTCATGTAACGTATATTCACGGTCAATATATAACTAAATTTTTTAAAGTGTACTCTTTTATACATTACTGGACAGTTGATTAAAGACGGGGGCAGACGAGTAATCCATAGTTATCATCCAACGCAGTGGAATTCGGAATATGTGGTCCAGATAAATTTAGAGGCATGAAGGATCTAGCGTCGCTTCTGTCACTATGCTTCTCACAGACACAGAAAAAATTATGATTCACCTTTTTCATTCACTCGATATCACTTACTCTGCTTCAGAGGTTCACACTGTGTCTTCTTGTTAAGGGAATCTATTCTCTCTCAATCTCTCTCTCTCTCTCTCTCTCTCTCTCTTTCGCTTTCTTTGTCATATTCCGCCCTCGAAGTGCAAGTACACAGATCTGAGCGATTTTGGCAGTGAATATTTCTGTGGATCTTTCTACATATGTGCTTTCAATGAATTGTCTTGAAACACTCATCAACAATTCTTCGTACTCGAGGAGTCGCTCGTTTTCCAGATTGTCATGTTCAGTTTTAAAATAAATATAAAAAATAAGTAAAATAGAAATTTACGAAATTTTATTCAGGGCTAGTAATAGCATACTTAGGTGGATTATTTTCGATAACATTGTTGGAGAAAGTCAGCGATCACAACGTAATATTTGAAATTAATTATAAAACAGTCTTCAACGCAATACAAGGTAATTAAAAGGTGACCGATCTCATTCATCACATGATCCTCGTCAGACTTTCAGTAATAACATAACACAGTATATAAATGAAAGGGATATATGAAAGAACATGAAATTAGCTATTAACTTACGAAACGTAGCAATACCCATGGCCCCATGCCCAACCATTGCACATCGATATGGATATATAATTGTTACATAATTTTATACTTAATTTTATGCTCTTTTATGTATCACACTAATTTGCATCCTCTATTATCTTACAGTAGAAGGTCTGAAGGTGATCGTCTGGTGACTGAGATGGATCACCTTTCAATAAATGTGCCTTGCGCGATCTATATTGTTTTACAATTAACTTCAAATACCAATATGGATTTACGTTATGTGCACCACTTCAAGGCCGTCTCATTTCTAAACTCTACACCCGAAATGGTGTCGTTATGTAGACACTTATTTTGACTGCATGTTTAAAACGAAGAATTGCTTGATTTTACCAGTTGATACTTATCGATTTGCGCGCCCTGCAAAATAGCCTCTAGTTACCCAGTATTCAGAAAGTATTTTTTTAATCTTCTTCTAGATACGCTGCTAGAAACCAGTGCATTCATCAACATCGTTTATAATCAGTGTCTGCTGCACCAATGTGTCCGGGCGTCTTTTTGTATGATTCAGTGAAACGAGTATGATTCACATACTGCAGTCAAGGTTGCTTATCGTCTGCGTTTGGGAATGTTCCGCGCTTCGTAAAAAATGTGTTTTCCATATCACCAATTACATTGAAGGGCCAAAGAAACTGGTTACACCAGCTTAATATCGTATAGGGCCCGCGCGAGCGCTCAGAAGTCATGCAACACTAGGTGGTGAGGACTCGACTAAAGTCTTAAGTAGTGCTGGAGAGAACTGACATAATGAATACTTCAGGGCTGTCAAAAAATCCATAAGAGTAGGAGGTGATGAGGATCTCTTCTGAACAGAGCGTTGTAAGGCATCCCAGACATGCTGAATTATCTTCATGTCTGAGGAGTTTAGTGGTCAGCGGAAGTGTTTAAAATAGGAAGAGTGTTCCTGGAGATACTCTGTAGACATTCTGGACGTGAGGGGTGTCGCATTGCCATGCTGTAATTACTCAAGTCAGTGAGAATGCACCATAGACATGAATGGATGCAGGTGACCAGACTGGATGCTGACGCACGTGTCATCAGTCGGAGTCATGTCTAGACGTGTCAGGGATGCTATATCATTCCAACTGCGCACGTCCCACACCATTACAGAGCCTCCACCAGCTTCAACAGTCATCTGCTGACATGCTGCGTCCATGGGTTCATGGTATTGTCTTCTTGCCCGTACACGTCCATCGCGACGTGAGGGGCGTCGCATTGTCATGCTGTAATTGCTCAAGTCAGTCAGAATGCACTATAGACATGAATGGATGCAGGTGAACAGACTGGATGCTTACGTACGTGTCATCAGTCTGAGTCAAATCTAGACGTATCAGTGATCCCATATGACTCCAACTGCACACGTCCCACACCAATACAGAGTCTCCACCAGCTTCAACAGTCACCTGCTGTCATGCTGCGTCTATAGGTTCGTGAGGTTGTCTTCTTGCCCGTACACGTCCATCCCCTCGACACACTTTTAAATGAGACTCGTCCGATCAGGCAACATGTTTCCAATCATCAACAGTCCATTGTCGGTGTTAACGGGACCAGGCGAGGTGTAAAGCTTTGTGTCGTGCTTTCATCAAGGGTACACGAGTGGGCCTTCTTCTCCGAAAGCCCACTCGATGATGTTTCGTTGAATGGTTCGTACGCTGACACTTGTTGATGAGGCAGCAGTCAAATCTGCAGCAATCTGCGGACGGGTTGCACTTCATCCTCAGTCGTCATTAGTCCAACTGTTGCAATATTTCCGACCGCAGTGACGTCGGGGATTTGACGTTTTATCGGATTCCAGATATTCACGGTACATTCGTGAAAAGGTCGTACGGGAAAATCCTCACTTCATGGCTACCTCGGATGTGCTGTGTCCTACCGCTTATCGGTCGACGACAACATCACGGTCAATCTTACTTAAATCTTGATAACCTGCCATCGTAGCTGCTGTAACCGATGTAAGAACTTTGCCAGACACTTGTTGTTTTATATATGCGTTACCGACCGCAGCGCCGCATTCTGCCTGTTTACATACTTTTGTGTTTGAATAAGCCTGCCTATACCGGTTTCTTTGCCGCTTCTGTATGTAACAGAGAAGATTGCTGTGGATAGATAAGAATCTAGGTGTACCTCACACTTATTAGGATATAATGGAAAACTTATTCTACGTTTTTGAGCGACGTTCTCGAAAACATTCTCACCACATGAACTGACTATTTATGAATGAACGCACGCCATGTACTGTTCACGATAAATCGTGGGAAACACTGATTTCGCAGAGCGACGCCAGACAAGTGTAAATAGATGTTATAATTTATATTACCAGTGTTACATGTATTGTTGTACTTCAGGATGGAGGGAACAGTGCACTCTGTCTGGCGAGTGTTAAGGCGGCAGTTGATTTACAGGCCACACCGACAGCAAGCTTTGAGAATTGTCGCTAACGTTGTAATTCTGTCAGCCGTCATAGGAAGAGGATGATCAATTGAGTACAATACGCAATGTTTGTAGAAGAAGTTGTAAGTAGAACATCACAAAAATAGTATGAGGGTAGTGGAATTTAGTCGCATTAACGGAGGAGTGGTTTAGGGATTTAGATTGTAAATGGAAGTGCTAAAAATATTAGATTAATTTTGCTATCTGTAAGGTAAAATAACTGACAATGCCTGAAGCTGGCTGGGTATAGGACTAGCAGTACCAAGAAGCATTTCTGCGAAAGACAAATATGTTAACATCCAGTATGAACTAAGATATTCAGAAGCCTTATCTGGAAGTATTTGTCTCGAGTATAGCCGTTTATGGAAATGAAACGTGTACACATATATCAAAATAAGAATAACACTTTTCAAATGTGATGTTAAAGATGATTCTGAAGATTATTTGGGTATATTGAACAACTAGTCAACAGGTACATCAGGGAGTTGAGGAGAGTAGAAACTTACGGCACAATTTGACAAAAAAGTGGTCATTTAGTTAAACACATCCTAACTCCTAATTGAATGTTAATTTAGACTATGGATTGAAATATGGAAGGTAAAAATCGTATACCTAGACCAAGACTTGACTAGGGTAAGGTCCTGCAATTGAACGTGTGCTACAGTAGTAACTCAGAATGAGGAACCATTCACAGATAAACTAGCTTGGGGAGCCGCACCAACGCAGTCGCTTCACTGAAGACTACTAAAACTACAAAAACAGGTCGAAAATTTTTGTATCAGAGAAATATCGTCTATCATAGGCGTATTTTTTGTGGCTTAAGACCGTTGATGCTTTGTCTAATTCTTCTCGCAATATCGTATTTACTTTTCACCTCCTTCTTATTACTTTCCTTAACACTGCCTTCAGTTTCACTTCCTTTTCTATGTCTTTAAATATATTTTTTCCACCTTTAACCTTCCAGTCATTTTGCTCAGAGCTTGTTTGACCGACATGATTTTCTTACAGCTGATTATATTTTCTCCAAAGTTTTCTGTAGGCGTAATCCACCTCTCTCACAGCCATGCTTGCTTCAAGAGATTTACATTTTTCCTCTAGCCAAACCCGATTAGTTATTTAGCACTTTCTGTCAACCTCAGCTTATAAACATTGCATTCCCTTCCTATATTAGCTCTAGTCGTCAACTAAGTTCAATATCTCGTGAGTCATCCAAGAACTTCTGCCTGCCCATGTATTTAATCCTGTTTCATCCTCTGCGGTATTCACTGTTTCGTCATGAAAAGCTTCCTGTTCCTCTTCTTCTGTTATATTCCTTTCACCTGTTGAGTCACTTGTTGCCTACTTCTGCCTCTGAAATTCTCCGCAACCAATGAAGATTCTTATCTAATCCCCACCTTGTTTCATTCCAATCTTTCTGAAATACGTAACTTATACGTTTTGTCGAGAGTCCATGTCGGCCCTGAAAATATTTTGTAGTCTAAATCATTAAAGGAGTAAATTGTGTTCCGTGCAAAATTGTACCAGGTGTCTTCCCCTTACACATCTTTCTCCCAGTCAACCACTGAAAACATATAGCAAAATTCCTATCTGTGTTATTTCAGTTTGACCCTGGACACTAAAACATATTTGGCTGGTAGAGATTATAGAGCCTTTTCCGATGAAGTAAGAAAGAAAGTGTGGTGTCACCGCCAGACACCACACTTGCTAGGTGGTATCCTTTAAATCGGCCGCGGTCCGTTAGTATACGTCGGACCCGCGTGTCGCCACTATCAGTGATTGCAGACCGAGCGCCGCCACACGGCGGGTCTAGTCTAGCCTCCCTAGCACTTGCCCCACTTTTTCAGCCGACTTTGCTAGCGATGTTTCACTGACTACATACGCTCTCATTTGCAAGAGACGACAGTTTAGCGTAGCCTTCAGCTACGTCATTTGCTACGACCTAGCAAGGCGCCGTATTCAGTTACTATGTCTTCTGAACAGCTAATATTGTGAATCATGTACCGTCAAGAGCGACGTTCATCATTAATGGATTAAAGTTAAGTATCAAACTATTTACGTCCGCTTTCAGAATTCAAATTCCTTGTCATGTTCCAGTCCTCACGTCAGTATAGTCCTTCCCTCCTCACGCCAGCCTGCGTGAGCTAAAACGCGTGCATTTCGGCCTCCTCTAGTAACACGGTGTTGGCTCTCCTGCCAACACTACAATATGTACAGGATATTCTGCTTCAGCATTGAAGACCATGTAGAGTTTCCCTCTGCAGTGAGCTTTTCAGCCAGTGTTCTCAGTCCTTCATGATGTACTGTTACCTTTCAAATGCTTACGCCGTGAAGAGCCCAATCAGTGTCGTACAGCGACCTTCACATGCGCAATGAGTCGCAAAATTTCACTCATTAGTAATTATTATTTTACACTTTCATTTTGTACTATAAAACAGGCATGCAGCTGCTCTGAACTATTTTTACAAGACTTCTTCACATTTATTTTATTTCCCCCTTAAAATTAAGAACAATAGACGGTTTCTTTACCTGAGGACGTTGGGTACTTTTATTTTAGAAAAAATTTTGTTTTTAATTGGTTCCAACATCTTACTTTCTACTATTATTTCCAATATATTTAAAATAGAGCCATTTAATACTTCAAAATATACTTCCCAGGCATATTTATAACTGAAGTAATTTCACTAACGAAAGTGTTACATTCAAAAGTAAAATTAGTCTACATTTTGGTACGGACTATGAGTTACATTCATCACATAATGTTACATTGCATTTACTATAATATGTTAGTATTTCAGCTGTGCACTTTTTAATTTGGCATGTTTGTTTATCTCTTTTACATATTAAGTGTCCCAGTCCACGGTATCTCACACTTCGCAGTACATTCATCAGAGTAGCAACCACGGGTGTTCATTGTGTGTATCGTGCAGTATGGTCTCAACTCCTTTCCCTATACATGCGATAACAATCCGTCTTCTGCAGCCTTCCATGGTTATGGAAATTTGGCAAAGAAACAGATTGTTAAGACATTATAAATTTTCAATAGCAATGTTAATATCTCCCGATGAAAGCACGAGAAATATTTCATTTTCTTTACTGCAGTGGTATGTTTTCCTAGAAGCCAGACGAGAGGCTCAACCCCTCCGGTATATTCATTGCAAGTAAGGAATGAAGGAAGGAAGCTTAGCGTTCAGCGCCCTGTCGACCTCAAGGTTATTACAGACAGAACACAAGCTTGGAATGTTTCTAGAAGATGGGGAACGAAATAGGCCATCCACCTTCAAAGAAACCTTCCCGGTATTGTCCTAGAGCAGGTTAAAGAAATCACGGACAACCTCTACCAGGATGGTCGGACGCATATTCGAGCTGTCGTTCTCCCGAATGCGACTCCAGAGTGCCAACCACTGCACTTCCTCACTCGGTAGTCCTCCTTCTTCTTTTTCTTGCAGAATCGTTTAACATTATTGTAGGATGAATGGTGATTAACCCTGTTTCCAATGAGACACATTTTGTATTTCCCTTGACAATTGCTGTTTCAGTAAAGTAACAAAATTTATTTTCATATTATCGTCTGTCTTTCTTTCTATCTTTCTGTTGGGTTTCAAAGGAAACTTTTACGCTCTGTCCTCCCTTACCGTTCCGCTGGATCTGAAACCTGTATCTTACAATTCATTCAGCAAGACCAAGCTAGTAAAGAAGTGGTCTTAAAATACGAGAGGACTTCATGAACAGTTACCGCAAGCTAACGTATCAAACCCAACTTGCGTTTCTAAAGAATATCTTCTGTCACATGAGGCAGATTTTGCGTCAAGCTGTAAAAGGAAAAACTGTAGCAACAACTTGCACTTACTCATAGCTTACAGGCCTTTCACTTATGCACTGCTTTAGGCACTGATGCGCCTAATACCTTATTATCATTTCGGCAGTGATAGTATGTAAGGCAGCAATATCCCACTGTTCGAAATTGTCGTTTGTGGACTGTTTGTGAGTGATTTGTTGTTTGTGTTGACTGTAGCCTTCCTGTTTTCTCTTCACAATATCTATTTCTACTAATAGTATTCTTACACCATGAAATTTCCAGCTCTTCATCCTCTACTCGGTAATCTTTCTGACTTGGTTGAGTTTGATATCCACTGAAAATTAGATGACCGAAGTAATCTCTTATTTAATCAGAGGTACCAAAAATGTGGGTTTTGCTTTAGAGCCTGCTGCATAAAGTAGTATTTCCATAGATATCTATTTATTCACATCAAGTGTGGAAAAAACATTAAATCAATTCAACATTATTACAGTTACAGTTTTTACTTTACTGTCTCTAAGTTTTGACTTATTTTTTCCTCTGTTAGTTAACAATTGTAGGACGATGTAATAGCAAACCGTTCTGGGATATTCTTCTTCGTTTTATTTAGAGACCGTTCAGTGGATTTGAATACTAAACTGGTATTTTCCTCTTTCATCCACATGCCCTTTGTGCGCATAAGCTGTATCTCAGAAACAAGGCATTTCAGTATCATCATCATCAGTCCCTCCTTCTTCTGGTAGGTTATCATCAGCGGATGCTGCATCAATTATCTCGGACTCAAGGTGTTGTGCTGCTTGTTATTAAGTCTTTAGAACGGAACCTTTCAATTCCTCACTTTTTCTCCCCATTCCCATGCATTTTATTTACCATACCTTAAATTTTAAATTTTTTTATTAATGTATATATTTAATTTCATGAGCGGAAATTTTTGGCATTAGGTCCCAATGTCCTTATCAGACGAAAGTGCTTAGAAACTGCTATTACTTATACAAATAAATAAAGATTAAAAATTATACATCTATTACAAAAGCATACTTTTATATTAGAATCCATATAATTCATAAAATTCTGTGTGTGTGTGTGTGTGTGTGTGTGTGTGTGTGTGTGTGTGTGTGTGTGTGTGTGCGTGTATGTATGTATGTTCCTCATTGCCTAAACCACTAGATTTATTCCAATCAAACTTGGTACACATTATGATTTACTCCCAGGTAAGAATCACTGTATAAGAACTGCACACGCATCAAAGGGATGATGATGGGGGTGAAAAGACACTGCAGCCCACGACGCGAGAATACTCGCACTGCAGTCATCCAGGTTTCATAATGAGAGCTTTAGCGACTTGCAACAAACTTCACACAAAATTTCGAACCGCTATGAAAATTGATCTTACATAGGATCACCAGAAAATGGTAGAAGGAAAAATGTTTATCACTTCCTACATCTCCTCTGTTCATTTAGTGAAACAGCCACATGAAGCATGACGTTCTAGCTTAATTTCAATGTTGTAACAATGAGGACGGTGGGACACTATCAGGGTGTATCAAAATGCATTTTACAAGGGGCAAAGCTTGCCAGATGGTTAATATGTGAATATAATTTGATGATAAATGTAGTACGTTGGAGAACGCTTCATTCGCGTTCTAACATCTCCGAAACGTAGAGAGCATGGGTAATTTGGAGCACACAAGGTAGGCAAGAACTAAGTCGCTCAGTATACTTTACTGTCAGTAAACACCAGTCTAATTCACTACCAGAGGGCTCTAAAAAGACCACAGTCAACTTCCATACTTTTTGTGTATTATCTGACAATGTTTTGGTGAACCCCTAACGATATCGATAACTGATAATGGCATCATTGGATTTTCGTTTCTGAGTAACATGAAAATTCTGGTTTGCAAGGCACCTTGTAGGGAAGCAGCCTACTCACGCCGTAAGAAATTCACAGCAGTCTTTCCATTGTGTGCCAGTCTAGTCCGCTGTAACTAGCTCTGACGTCATAAATGTTGCGCAGTACTTTAAAAATCAAGTAAATAACCTGAAACGGTTCTAGCATGTCAGGAGTAATACTAAATAAATACGTGTTGAATATGAGTTCGATAACTTTAACCATTTTCGAAATTTCGACGTTTTTCTGTAAAAATCATTGGCGCAACAGAAAAGAGCTAGAGACTTGAAAATTTATATTTAGATTCCTTATCCATAATAATTTAATAGAAACAGTACTTTGGATCTCACAAATTAAAATTTCAGTTGAAATTCAATATTTTCTGGTTTTTGTCTTAAAAATTAAGGAAGCAAGATCGATTAAGTAGGCTAATAAATAAGGCTAAGAAGTTTATATTTAAGTAGAATGGAGATCCGCTATAACCATAAAGATGAGAGAAGTTTCATCTGAATAACTATAAAACTTTAGCGATAGCATATCTCCAAATGGCAAGTTCAGAACTCGTCTACTGAATGCAGTGTAATTAAATTAATTCTCTCGCCCAATATATTTTACTTAGCCACGTCAGATTGTTATTATGATTAATTACCTGTGTGAGGAATGCGCATTTAAATTGAGAGCTTCACCTGCCATCAGCAAAAGAAGCTATGATTTATTCAATAACTTAATGTGGTGCATTACTAGCCCAGCGGCTAGTCAGGAGAGCCGATTTGATCAGGCATTCCCTTAGCCGTCCGCATCGCGGTTTTATATATACGAACGCTGCGCGAGAGAGTAAGGCCCCAGTTCTCTCCAGACGCTGAATTGCACACCATCTGTGTCGGGAGTCGCGTCGTGTCGGTATCATTGCTATAAACAGCCTTGGATGCCGTATTAAGTTACTCGAGAAACACGTAACCATGAAAACATTTTCGAGTGAAGTTTTAATTCTGGGTTTACTTTAATTATCTATCTTCAGTTTGCGTATGTCGTATTTCACGTGCGGTCGCGGGACAGACATTCTACCATTATTTAGCGTGGCGTTTGATGAACATTATCATCAAATTATGGCGAGGATTCACTTAAACATTTAATTGGGACAGTTGTTGTTGCATCAGCGCATTAGACTCTGAACTGCTCTGTTAGTCAGGTTGTGTGGATTCTTTTTTTTTCATCTGTGACCTTCAGAAAATAGAGAACTTTTTTTTTTCACGATCGTTTTAGATTATGAACCCCAGACAATCTCCTAATTCCTCAGAGCTTTAAGCTGTAGCTCTAAGTGTACTTCTCAGATGAAGTGGGCGCTAGGAATTCTAATTACAGTCTTCACGTTTTGCTAATCACTTTCTGGTTGCCAATATTGTAGTTACAGAGCCAGGGTTGAGAACGGTCAAAGACAGCATAAATAATAGGAACATTTATATAACAATTAATTCCACTCGCCGCCCCACATATGGTTAAAACGGCAAGGAATGCATCTTTTTTACAAACAAAACATTTTTATTGAATAACAACAACAAATATCCACCCACCGCCCCACATATGGTGCATCGGCCGGGCAAGGGAAGTGTTTCTACATTCAAACATTTAAATAACAAAATAAATCCCTGCCGATGCCCCACATATGGTGCATCGGCCGGGAAAGAAACAAACTGAGTACAAGTGAAAGTGATTTTAAAATATTCGAATTCGGGAGTGAAATGCGACACGCAACTGAGTAATAGAACAGTGAGAGTGTTACGTGTGGGTGTGGACGATGCAATTGAATTAACAACGCATCTGGATTGACGGAGCTGGCACCGAGTCTAGCGGCGCTGCCGGCATCGCGAGAAGCCAGTTTCGCCTCATCGCAGTCGTCCGCCAGAGCAGCCGGAGCCGCGCCTGCAGTTGCGGGCCACGCAAACTCACAACAGCTGTTGGACTGCCGTATGCAGTTCAAAGCGCTGCATCGCATCAGTAATCCTGGCATGCCGCGCAGGCAACGCCATACGTCGAGCAGAAGGAACAAAGTTAAGTGAAAAGCTGTTAAATATTTTATTAACCTGCACTAAATGACTGTCTGAAATGGAACTGCCAGAAGAAACAGAGGTTAAACTTAAATTAGAGCCTATGTCTGTTGAAGGAACTGTAAATCCAGACAACGGTTCAAGTGTAAATATGCATGAAAATAGTAATGTTAAAGTGAAATATGAAGTATTGTCTTCTGACAGTAGTGTGGGAAGGGGCAATGATTCAATAATCGAGACCCTTGTAGTAAAGCAGAAAGCAGCAATTGTTAATTTATTGGATGATAGTTTATCTGATGAGTTAAAAACGAAACAGTCATCAGAGATAGTAGAGTTTAAACAGGAGAAGTTAGGTATGACTGATCAATCAGAAGTTTCATTTAGTTTTGATGATTCTGGTGTTGGAGCTAGTTTTTCGTCACCTGAGTGTGATAAAAAACCAGCTAGTGAGCCACCCAAAGATACTGGGGCTATTGATTTAAATGTTATATTACAAGCAATAGCTACCAGCAATGCTGAATTAAAATCTAATATAATTGAGGTAAATAACAGGATTGTGGCCAGTCAAACCAATTTTATTAAACGATTTGAGGTAATGGACAATAAATTAGAAACCAATAATGCTGAATTAAAATATGAGATTGTGGCTAGCCAAACTAATTTTAATAAACGATTGGAGGTAATGGACGATACTTTCAAGGCTGGTTGCAATAAGTTGAAAGAGGATATGGACAGTTTGAATTATAAAATTGATTACAACCATGTGGATATTAAGAAAAAGGTTGCTCAACAGTTTTCCGAGATGTATAAAACAGTAAAATCCGAAGTTGCTGAGGCTCGCAAAGACTTCCAAATGGGAGATGCGAAGCTGGAGCACAAGTTAACAGAAAAGATCGAGGCGGAGTCTGAACTGCGCTCAGATAGGTTTAAAGATGTTAATATAAAAGTAAACATATGTCAAGCAGAAGTAAATGCAATCAAAACTGATACTAATCATATTGTGCAAAGAGTAGATAATGTTGAAAAGAGAGTAGAATATATTAGTACTAACATTGCTAACATTGAGAGTAAAGTAGCTTCAGTAACTTCTGGTAATGGTAGTATGCAACAAATTGTAGCTGCAAACGCCACTTTTATCGCGTGTCGACAGTTCTTGCGGTTCGATCCAGATAAAAATATTCACCCGCTAGATTTCTGGAACGGTTTTGAAGATGTGATTCCACCAGCTTGGTCTCAACGAGTGAAAATCTCATTTATTAGAAGCCATTTAGCAGGTGTCGCCATGCGTTGGTCAGCTGATGTTATGTTGAAGTGTAAAACATTAGCGGAATTTAAAGCAGCTTTCATTAATGAGTATTGGTCTAGTAATAAGCAAAATGAAGTGTTGAGAGAATTTTGGAGTGGAAAACGCTTCAATGCAGCCAAGGAATCTATTACAGAGTTTGCTAGGTCATGGATCTCACGTTTGTCACATTTGGCCGAAAAGCTAAAACCTGAAATGATAATATTAGGTCTTGAAGCCAAACTGCCATGGTATTGGCAACATTGAATTATATCTGCTCCTAGAGATAATCTGAATCGTTTCATTGAATATTTGGAACGAGTAGAGCGTGTGGCTGCCAATGTGGAGCAAGCATGTAATAACAGAAATGCTAATAACACTAATAGTAATTTTAAGAACGAGCAGAATGACAATGTAAACATCAGAACAGTAGGTGTTCGCCATTCTAAGAGAGGTAGGGATTGGAGAATTAATTATCAGAACCAACAATGGCATCCAAATGACAGTAATTTTGTTCCAAACCAAATTATGCAGGTAAACAACAGTATAGAAAGCAATGCTGTGCCAGTTAATTCTAATGGAAATAAAGGAAACAGTAGTAGGCCGAGGCAGGAAAACTAGTTCCCGTCTATGAGGACACTGGCGCTCACCAGGCGGTTACTTTTCCTAAGCCAGTAATTACAATAATTGGTAAGACAGATCAGAATACTCAAACTGAACATGTGGGTGAAGGGTCGGTAGGATCTAAGGATACAACAGAAATATTTGATCACTCACAGTATTTGATAGATACCGTGTTAGAGACGTTTTCTAAGTGGGAATAGGAAGAGAAGGCGCAGCTGTGTAACGGTAGGGAAGAGCTACAAAATACTGAATTGACAGGTGAAGAAGCAGAAGAAATTCATGCTTATATTTACGATGAGGATGATGTGCTCTTATCTAAAGTGCCTGTGCAGAATGTTGATACTGTACTAATAGATTTAGGACAGGAGGTAAGTGAGAATGTAGAGGGTAGCCTGTTGGGGGTCGATGAACCCAGTAGCTGTGACCAGTTGTCACTTGAGAAGGAACCCGACGATAATAATGAGACTGGTTTAGCTGTAACTAGTGTTATACCCGGTCTGGAGGCGCAAAATCCCTCAGCCTACAGTAATTTGGGTCATATTCAGCAAACTAAGTGTAATGAAGTCGTGCGGTGTTTCGATTTGAAATTAATAGACCGACTGGAAAAGGCAGCTGAAAACGTAATTCAGGAAACCCCTACACACTTTGACCTAACTGTAATGAAGACAGATGTCGATCACTTTAGTTGGAGACAAATAAAAAAGGAACTATTGGATGAGTTTGAGGAACCACATGTACAACCTAGAATAAGCCACCCTATAATAATAGTGAATATGTTGGGTACCAACGTACGTTGTCTCTTAGACAGTGGAAGTGAGGTGAGTGCGATATCTCAGTCCTTCTTTGATGCATTACCTGGTAAAGACAAACTTACAGTAATGAGGGTATCAGGACTAAAAATAATTGGTGCTACTGGCAAGGTGTCAAAAACGGTAAAGCATGAAGCTTTGCTGCCCTTTAACATTAATGGTAATTTAATTGATCATCCATGTAATGAGGGTATCAGGACTAAAAATAATTGGTGCTACTGGCAAGATGTCAAAAACGGTAAAGCATGAAGCTTTGCTGCCCTTTAACATTAATGGTAATTTAATTGATCATCCATGTTTAATTGTATCCAATCTCAGTATTGAGGTTTTAATTGGCATATATTTCTTGTCGAAATGTCAGAGTGTTGTTGACTTTGAAAGAAGCCAGTTAAAAATGGTCATGCCGATAACCAGAGCAATTACAGTATCTTTTAGTGATAAACATGTAGTAACTAATGATGAAACTTGGGAGCTGCCTATACGAATTCTGAGAAATAGGAGATATTGGGATGAAGGTGTTAATCTTAGTACAAATAAGCTAAACACAGAAGAAGAAGCAATTATTTTGGACAAAATTGAAGCTAAATTGCAGGAAATCGAAAAAATTTCAGCTAATCAGAAGGAAGATCTGAGACAGATTTTAAAAAGGCATCATAAGGTATTTTCAGATCGACGTGGCGTGGTCAAAGGTTATGAATGAATGCTGTTGGGAGGTGGTTGTTCTGTAACCTCTACATAGTGTGGCAGCTGTGCAGTCCCAGCTGTGTGAGATCTTCTTTCCGATTTCAGATCTCACTCATTCTTCATCTTTCTTATCCACAAAAATTTCGAACTTTCTTTGCAATACAAAAATTTTCCGTCATGGCTATCAAGCCATGAGTTCTGTAACCATTCTATCCACCGATTAGTGGGAAAAAAATACCTACTGTGACAAACCTAACTGTAACATAAACAACAGAGAAGTATGATGTAGTTAAGATACAAATGTATTTGAGTAACAAGTATGTATAGAACCCTGGTAATATTGTAAGTATAAAGTGTAGTTTTATTGGGAATGGCCCACCAACAGTAATTTAAAAAGATATACTAATTCATGTTCAAGCAAGATCTGAAGTGGCAGTGAAACCTAGTGAATGCATTAGAGATAACGTATAAATAGTAAGAGAGAGTGCTTAGTGTTATGAAAATATGCAGATAAGTTCTAAAAATGAACTCACCTTGTGTAGCAAGTAATGGCAGTGTAATAGAATTGAACAGTGTTTGTGGTTGAGACGTGAAGGACACGTCCCTGAAGTATTTATAAGGTTGGAGCTGGCCATTATTTTGGTGTAGTGTGTGACAGGACACACCAACACGTGTTGAGGTTATGAGATGGATGCGTGAATGCGACCATAGGTACCCTTATGTTAGATGAGACAGAGCAGCTCATGGTGTCCTATAGGTTTAAGGATTTTAGCATTACGCTCGTCCATAAATACTTGATGCACTTTGGTGGTAGGTCGAGAGAGACTACCTGTGGTTTCAGCGTCCGATCGAGTGGAAATGGATTGCCACGTGAGCAAACTCATCAGCTGCAATACACTACAGATATGGAATAAATGTGCTATCCTATGCTTTAAAATGTTAATGGAGTGAGTATTACTTCATACACTAGCAAAGTAAGTAAGTAACATAATGGCAGACGTGAAACTTTATTTATAGCTCAGCATAAGTACACTTCGATAAAGTAAGTACATTATTGCAAATGTGGAACTGACACAGCAGCAGTGGACCAATAAGTGGATTTAGTAGTCAACTAAGCGTAGAGTGTTTTGAACACTCAGAACTGTACTATTACCACAAGTTACTCACATGTACAAAGAAGCTGAGAATACCACTACTAATCAAATATACTATCTCTAAGAATAAGGTAATCAAAGATAAGTCAACTAAGTGAATAAAATACAAATATATCAGGAATGTACCGGCATTGGTTCAGTGTTCCGTCCCAGAAATAATAAATTGAAATTAAATAGGATTCATGATTGTATGCCTTGAGCATAAATTTTCTCTAGTACGTGACTAACGGCGTTTTGAGTCATTTGTTTACCGATTTTATGACAATTAAGTAACCACAAGAGTAAAATTAAAAAGGTTCTGTTAACTTTGTTCCAGTAACATATTGAAGGATAAAATGTATATATCCCCATTTCATTCTGACTCACCCTTAGATATTAAGTGAACAGAGTCTGAGGCACTCTTTTTGTTTATTCTACAGGACACACCAGATAATGGCAGCCTGGTAGCTGCGTGAAAGTGTGGAGTGACTTGGACACAACTCACAGTGACCCCTCCCTTTACCCCATGTAATTTAGAGTGAACGTGAAGGACGCACACCATAGCAACTTCCCCTCCTCTACCCTTGTGAATGGAAGTGTAGAACGCAAGCCAAAGTGGCTACAACCACGTGTGTAAAAATTATTTCTGAAATTTTCTTTCGGGTTTAGAGAAAAGACTGCTAAGATATAATCATCTGTTTATGTATCATGAATAACTGTGTTATTTTCTTTGAATTTGTGTATGTAAAAATGTAATTAATGGATTTAAAATTTTCATAATTTTAATTATTTTTATGTGTTTGTTTGTCTAAGGCAATATGTATGCCAAAGTGTTTCATTGAGTTGCTTAAATTTTTAGGGATAATATTGCTTAAACGGCAGTGAACATGCGAGCAATTTCAATCATTAAAGTAGGTAATCAGTTTTCTTTTATTATCTCTATGTGTTTACATTTCAATTTTAATTTTTCATAGGTAGTTAAGCTGTACTCTTGCTTCCCTTTTTGTAATTTAGTTTTTTTTCGTTCATTAACATTCAAAAACGAAAAATTTAAGTAGATGGTGATGTAGGGAAGCAGCCTACTCACGCTGTAATAAATTTACAGCAGTCTTTCCATTGTGTGCCAGTCTAGTCCGCTGTAACTAGCTCTGACGTCATAAATGATCCGCAATACTTTAATAATCAAGTAAACAATCTGAAACGGTTCTAGCATGTCAGAAGTAATACTAAATCAATATGTGTTGAATATGAGTTCGATAACTTTAACCATTTTCGAAATTTTGATGTTTTTCTATAAAAATATTGGCGCAACAGAAAAGAGCTAGAGACTTAAAAATTTATATTTAGATTCCTTATCCATAATAATTTAATAGAAACAGTACTTTGGATCTCACAAATTAAAATTTCAGTAGAAATTCAATATTTTCTGGTTTTTGTCTTAAAAATTAAGGAAGCAAGATCGGTTAAGTAGGCTAATAAATAAGGCTAGGATGTTTATATTTAAGTAGAATGGAGATCCGCTATAACCATAAAGATGTGAGAAGTTTCATTTGAATAACTATAAAACTATAGCGACAGCATATCTCCAAATGGCAAGTTCAGAACTCGTCTACTGAATGCAGTGTAATTAAATTAATTCTCTCGCCCAATATATTTTACTTAGCCACGTCAGATTGTTACTATGATTAATTACCTGTGTGAGGAATGCGCATTTAAATTGAGAGCTTCACCTGCCATCAGCAAAAGAAGCTATGATTTATTCAATAACTTAATGTGGTGCATTACTAGTCCAGCAGCTAGTCGGGAGAGCCGATTTGATCAGGCGTTCCCTTAGCCGTCCGCACCGCGGTTTTATATATAAGAACGCTGCGCGAGAGAGTAAGGCCCCAGTTCTCTCCAGACGCTGAATACCACACCATCTGTGTCGGGAGTCGCGTCGCGTCGGTATCATTGCTATAAACAGCCTCGGATGCCGTATTAAGTTACTCGAGATACGTGTAACCATGAAATCATTTTCGAGTGAAGTGTTAATTCTGCGTTGACTTAATTATCTATCTTCAGTTTCCGTATGTCGTATTTTCACGTGCGGTCGCGGGACAGACATTCTACCATTATTTACCGTGGCGTTTGATGAACATTATCATCAAATTATGGCGAGGATTCACTTAAACATTTAATTGGGACAGTTGTTGTTGCATCAGCGCATTAGACCCTGAACTGCTCTGTTAGTCAGGTTGTGTGGATTCTTTTTATTTTCATCTCTGACTTTCAGAAAACACAGAAGGTTTTTATTTCACGATCGTTTTTGATTATGAATCCCAGACAATTTCCTAATTCCTCAGAGCTTTAAGCTGTAGCTCTAAGTGTATTTTTCAGATGAAGTGGGCACTAGGAATTCTAATTACAGTCTTCATGTTTTGCTAATCAGTTTCTGGTTGCCAATATTGTAGTTAGAGAGCCAGTGATGAGAACGGCAAAAGACGGCATAAATAATAGGAACATTTATATAACAATTAATTCCACTCGCTGCCCCACATATGGTTAAAACGGCAAGGCATGCATCTTTTCTACAAACAATACAATTTTATTGAATAACAACATAAAATATCCACCCGCCGCCCCACATCTGGTGCATCGGCTGGGAAAGGGAAGTGTTTCTACATTCAAACATTTAAATAACACAATAAATTCCTGCCGCCGCCCCACAACCTGTCGAGTCAACACAAGATGTTGCAGCACAAACACGAGTAGACCTGGAATCGTCTGTGATATCCAGGAAAACATTCCATAGATTGGGCAAGGTATCACGAAGCGAACTGAAAATGTATGGCAGTTGGTGTCAGTAATTTGGAGTACCTTCTGTAGGAAATCTAAACTGGAATTTACTGAAAGACTTTTCGCCAACAGCCCTGCCACATTGGTCTCACCTTTTCGCAGCTATCACTTGGATGGGTGGTCGTCCGAGTCTGCCGAGCACTGTTGCCAAGTGGGCTGCACTCAGTTCTTGTGAGGCCAGTTGAGTAGCTACTTGACTGCGAAGTAGTTGGTCCATTCCCGAAAACTGACAACAGGAAGGAGAACAGTCTATGTGCCTGACCATATGATGATCCAATGCTGTCTAGTAGCTGAGTTCGACACAGTGGTTGGTTGGTATATTTGGGCCTTTGGAGCCCTATTCAGATGGTTTTTAAGTAAGTGATCGTAATTCAGGTTGTCTTTTTTAAACCTTGAGTACAATCCTTGTGTAGGCTCCAACTCAATTTATTCGAAGAATAAATCTCCATAAATCACAATAACCCTCAGACTTAACAGGGTTTATTTAGCTTTTGCTACAGAACTGACAAAAGATTCTGCTTTCTTTCGAATATCCATTCCATTCACCTCAATCCATACAAAAATAAATGAAAGTGAGTAGGGAAGCGAGCAGTTTTAGGTGTAAACTGTTTCGTATTTTATATTTTTTACTTTACATATTTATTTTCTTCTAAATTTTTTTATAATTGTAGGAGGGAAACTCCTACAGGATGAGGTTGTATACACTTTTTTCTCTTCAGATAATTTAAGGTAAAAATTTTTATGGAGTTCCCACTAAAAATTATAATCTTGAAATCTGAAAATCCCGATTAGTTATTTATTTCAGATATATATCTGGTAAAAGAATCTTAAAAATCGTTACTAATCTCCTCAAAATTTTCCCCTTCAACTTATATTGAAATATTTGGATCCAGTAACGATACATAAAACATTTACCTGCAGCTTACTAATTTTTTAAACAACTTAGAACCACCTGCATTATTGAGCTTCATGAGTAAGGACTCGATTCATACACAAAGAATTGTATTGATAAATTTGCAGTAAAACGTTTGGGCCCACTCAGGAAACCCCAGAGTGATTTCACACTTCTCTCTCTCTCTCTTCTATTTGTCATGTCTTATCGCTCTGGGGATTTTTCGAAGTCCACTGCCAGGTCGTGATGATCCAGTGACTTGACAGTAGGAGCCCTTCTTGCAGCTGTCACCCATCATCTTAAATTAGGGGGGCAGTCTTCGGACAGCAGCAACCTAATGGAATTCTCATCTGAGGCGTCACCCACCCATAGCAAGTGTAACTGTTCCAGCAAGCTTATATAGCAACTAAGTGAAGTAAAAACTACATTCTAAAATGTCCTACTTCTTTCAGTTTACTTTGGATAATATTATTTTATTTTATTTTCATCATTGTGTTCTTTTTAGTAGAAACAGATCCTAAACAACACGTAAATGTGAATGTGAACACTCAAATTAAGGTTAAAAAAATACTTTTGTGAAAAACGAAGTATATTCCTGTACTGTCTGTCCATCTAAATACTATTTATTATTCTTACATAATATTTGGAGTAAAACTGTATATAAAATAACTACAGCAGAACTTCTGTAGCTGTCTCCCATGGATGCACTGAGTAGCTTCTTGGGAACAGATGACTTACCTTTTAACAGAAATAGACAACGCATTTGTTACTAATAAAAATGTTCATAATCAATGGAAAGTTGATTGGGAACCAAAAATAAGAATTCCAGATATGAATCAAATAACAAGCAAGACAAGATCTTACCTAATTCTATTCAATGTGCAATAACAGGGTGAAGTCAATGAGAAAATACATCATTAATGATACACAGTAATATTATAGCTCCAATATAGCTGAATAGGAACAAATCAACACTCTGTATGTTTACTCTACAAATTTCAATCAAAGCAAATATGAAGAGTTAAAAAAAAATGTTTACACATTTTTATAAAGCCTTGGTGAAAGTGTAAAATAATGAGAAAGTTCTTAAGTTTGTTGGAATTAAGGATGAAATCATACCTCTAGATTAATGTCATGATAAGTTACTTTTAGTAAGAGACTCTCAAAAGTCAGTGTGTGGTGTAGAGGATGTTTCACTAGAGGCAGACACAAAGGAATAGATAATTTCATTTGGCTTGGACATCTTCAAACATAACAAAACAATTGTTGAGAGATAATGTAAATTTTATTAACTCATTTAGACAAGATGAGTCAAATTTAAATAATATTTACCATACATTAGTTGGTGGTGACGTGAAGTTTGATGATTTTAAAGAAAATTGTCAGAAATGCTCGAATGAGCATCAGTTCAGATATTTTAGGGTCTAACTACAAACCCTAATGAAGGAAAGTAGAGACAGGAAATTAAAGATATTTTTTTACTACATCAAAGCATCAAATGTAAATGTGGTTTTATTAATGCTTCGTACATTTCTAAAAATTTTGGCGAATTACAAACCAGATGTTAAGAAATTTAAATGAAAGAGAAAAAAATGGAAAATTAGAAAGAGGGAATCAAACTTTGGAAACGCCAATAAGGAATAGAATGTGAAAACTGTGAAAAAGAATATCTTGTTATCAATGCAACTGAGCATGTAAAACAAATAACTGATGGTTCTATATGCATGCAATCGTACAACTCCTCTTTCAGAAATAGTTGGAGATTTTCCATAGATGTTCACAGTTTGATTACATATTAAATGAGCCTGAAATGGATTCATAATGCAGTAAATACAAAGAAGAGAAATAAAGATATGAAAGTTACACGCTGAAGAGAACAGGAAATCATGTTAAAAAATATATATAATTGAACGAATTGTAAACTATATTAACCATAGCAAAGATAAAATTTTTTTATTAAAGCCAGTGGGTACATTGAAATTTGTTGGTTCTTTGGCGGTTTTATTCAACAGAGATAAATTAACTAATTGTGAAAGAGAATATCAAGATAAATATGGACTAATGAATCATTCAACTAAAATGAAGATTACAATGGATCTCATAGATACATAATATGTGCTGCTGATTTATCAAATGATACAAATATCTTGTACCTTCCAGAAACATTATATTGATGCAAGTGAAACACAAAGATTTAGAGGCAAATACTGTAAATATTGGATAGTAGAAATTGTTGATCTCTGCTTCCTAATATTAACATTATTATGATAAAATTCAGTTTATTCGTAGCATTCAGTTGAAAAACAAGTCAAGGTTTAACCCTGCAGCAGGCGTTCTGAAGATAATTACGCCAGCAGGTGCGCACAGCACTAATGTCAGAAAACAAGTAAAGAAACTTTTTTTAGTTATTTGGTAGAATTCACCAAAGGGGTTCTAGGCTAAAAGTAAGATCGTTATAACCACATATTTCAGTGCTATTATAAGCCTCAAACAAGTATTACAAAAAATGTATAATGAAAAAAAAGCGAAAATGCTGTAAAGTCGTAATGAAATATAAGACATCCATTCAAGAAAAAATATCGTTAATACATATCAAGAATCACACACTTGCTTCCACTGGAGAAACTCTGCTGTCATTGCAAATCACATTGATTTGGCTGTCCTGTTTCCAAACAAATCCCTTGCAAATGTAGCAAGATACAGTAGTTTGATTGCTGTTGATACCACCACAAAGATAGCACCTTCTACAAATAATAACCTCTTTGTTATTTACGAGGATTGAACGATAAGGTGACAGAAATCTTGGGATATCCCTTTGTAAAGTAAAGAGTTGACCCCTTCAAATGTCTCTCCATTAAACCCAAGGCCAGGTTTGCGAGGTACCTTCTTTCACATCTGTCAACACCTGCTTTCCTTAGGATTGGAATTATTATGTTCTTCTTGAAGTCTGAGAGAATATCGCCTGTCTCACACATCTTGCTCACCAGATGGTAGAGTTTTGTCAAGACTGGCTCTCCCAGGGCTGTCAGTAATTCTAATGGAATGTTGTCTACTCCTGGGGCCTTGTTTCGACTTAGGTGTTTCAGCACTCTGTCAGACTCTTCACGCAGCATCATATCTCCCATTTCATTTTTATCTACATCCTCTTCCATTACCATAATATTGTCCTAAAGAACATCGCACCTGTATAGACCCTCTATATACTCCTTCGAACTTTCTGCTTTCTCTTCTTTGCTTAGAACTGGGTTTCCATCTGAGCTCTTGATATTCATACAAGTGGTTCTCTTTTCTCCAAAGGTCTCTTTAATTTTCCTGTAGGCAGTATCTGTCTTCCCCTCGAGAGATAAGCCTCTACATCCTTACATTTGTTCTCTAGCCATCCCTGCTTAGCCATTTTCCACTTCCTGTCGACCTGATTTTTCAGACATTTGTATTCCTTTTTGCCTGCTTCACTTATTGCATTTTGTATTTTCTACTTTCATCAGTTAAATTCAGTATCTATTCTGTTATCCAAGAATTTCAGCTAGCCCTCGTCCGTTTACCTACTTGATCCTCTGCTGCGTTCATTACTTCATTCCTCAAAGCTACCCACTCCTCTTCCACTGTATTTCTTTCCCCCATTCCCGTCAATTGTTCCCTTATGCTCTCCCTGAAACTCTGTACAACCTCTGGTTCTTTCAGTTTATCCAGGTCCCATCTGCTTAAATTCCCACCTTTTTTTCAGTTTCTTCAGTTTTAATCGACAGTTCATAACCAACAGATTGTTGTCAGTGTCCACACCTGCCCCTGGAAATGTCTTACAATTTAAAACCTGGTTCCTAAATCTCTGTCTTACCATTATATAAAGAATCTGAAATCTTGTAGTATCTCCAGGGTTCTTCCATGTATACAGCCTTCTTTCATGATTCTTGAACCAAGTGTTAGCTATGATTAAGTTATGCTATGTGCCAAACTCTACCAGGCGGCTTCCTCTTTCGTTCCTTAGCCCCAATCGATATTCACTTACTAAGTTTCCTTCTCTTCCTTATACTACTGTCGAATTCCAGTCACCCATGACTATTAAATTTTCATCTCCCTTCACTACCTGAATAATTTATTTTATATCATCATACATTTCTTCAATTTCTTCATCATCTGCAGAGCTAGTTGGCATATATACTTGTTAAAATGTAGTGGGCGTGGGTTTCACGTATCTTGGCGACAGTAATGCGTTCACTATACTGTTTGTAGTAGCTTACCTGCCCTCCTAATTTTTTATTCATTATTAAACCTACTTCTGCATTACCACTATTTGATTTTCTATTTATTACCCTGTATTCACCTGACCAAAAATCTTGTTCCTCCGGCCAACGAACTTCCCTAATTGCTACTATATCTAACTTTAACGTATCCATTTCCCTTTTTAAATGATCTAACCTACCTGCCCGATTAAGGGATCTGACATTCCACACTCGCCAGGTTTCTTTCTCCTGATAACGCCGTCCTCTTGAGTGGTCCCCGCCTGGAGATCCGAATAGGGGTCTATTTTACCTCCGGAATATTTTACCCAAGAGGACGCCATCATCATTTAATCATACAGTGAAGCTGCATGCCCTCGTGAAAAATTACGGCTGTAGTTTCCTCCTGCTTTCAGCTGTTCACAGTACCAGCACAGCAAGGCCGTTTTGGTTAGTGTTACAAGGCCAGATCAGTCAATCATCCAAACTGTTCCCCTGCAAGTATTGAAAAGGCTGCTGCCCCTCCTCAGTACCACACATTTGTCTGGCCTCTGAACAGATACCCCTCCATTGTGGTTGCACCTATAGCACGGCTATCTGTGTGGTTGAGGCACACAAGCCTCCCCACCAGTCGCAAGACCCATGGTTAATGGGGGGGGGGGGGAGCAAACAGTTAGCGGAATAATATATGGATAAGGAAAATTATCAATGAGCTCAGATGAAAATAGATGAGGACTATAAAATATTTCATCCTCCTTAAATTTTATTCTATGTAAGTGAATAACTTCAGTATTGATTACAAACTGCTACCTAGCGGTAAATTTAAACACAAAGCATTATATCTAAACTTCATAATGACGAGCTGTAGAACACTGAATATTTTTTAATTCATGTTACAAAAAGAGAGATAAATACTGGCAGACATTGCTCATATCATTAGGCACACCGGTTTTGGAAATGTAAATGAATATCTAACAAAAGAAAGTATGAGGTAACACAAATGAGTATTTCATCCATTACTGTTGGCAACATTACCTTATACAGCTACTATTGGTTCATCAGCTGGTGGAGCAGCTGCTTGAGTATATACAGTAGTAAACAACAAAAAAGGTAATAAATTATTTGAAGAGGATAGAAGGCATAATCAAGGAATGGAAAATAGGTTTTGGGTTTAGAAAACAAAATTACAAAATGTAATTTGTGTATGTCATACTGTATTAATAATTTCAATACAGAAAATCATGCTAAGCAAATAAAAATTTAACACATTCATGGTGCTATCATAACTGATGAAGTAGTAGACAAAAAAAATCGAATTTGGAATAGTAACTTTAGCTAGATTCTGATGATGTTGGCACACACTGCATTTGTTAACGTAAAACAACTCACAGAAAAATAGTTTTTGACTGATTTTGTGACAACATACCAAGACAACAAGTTACCTGTTTGGGAAAAGAGGAAGCATATTACAGTTTCGAGAAAATGCAAAATATGGAGCAAGTCATTTGTGTTGATTTGTGTGTATTTGTGTTAAAACTGGTATCAGATCATAATAAATTCAACTATATTTTAAATTTAAGGTATAGATTTTTAGAAATAAAGTAAAAGGGCAGTTAAGTTGTAGCACTTTCATTTACCACACGATGTCAAACAAATAGAATGCATCACTAACAATTAACGAAAGATCTAGGTAATTAATGCATGTGAGAACGGCAAACACTTTGTGTGAGAAAGAATGCTGTATTTCAAGTCTGGTAAAACACCCATTTAAGCAACTGTAAGAAACAAGAATAAGTTACAGCATTAATGGATGAAAGAGAATGGGAATATGAAAAGAAAGGGAAAGAAGACAGGAAATGAAGAATTTAAGACAAGGTGTGGAGATGGTTTCTAAGTGTGCAGGCAAACGTAATACAGTCTGGAACTATGTTTCTGAGTAAGGCTTTGAATGTCACTAATGAGCTTGGGAATACAGAGTTCGTCACCCCACAGGAAGGCTGGACAGTTTCAAAGCTATCGCCCCATCTTGTGGAACGAAATGTGCGTGGGGAAGCACCTAATGTGCAACAAAATGTAGGAAAAGAATAGAAGCCAGTACTGCACCACTGAATAACGATCTGTGCTGTGAAAGAAAGACATGTTCACTGCCGATAAAACCGGACTATGTTATCTCGCACTACGCTCAATTCGAGGTGAAAGGTGCATCAGTGGAAAAATGTCCAACCAAACGTTCACTATGCTGCTGAGTGAAAACATGATAGGTGAAATGGAGAAGCCAATTGTTATTACAGGCGGTGAAACAGCATTGTTTCGAAAATACAGACGTTAATAAGCTTCCAGTTAGGTGGAGAGGCAATAGTCGTGGATGGTGTGTGGTCTTATGGAAGAGTGGCTGGTGCCTTTTTGGACCATAATGAGAAAAGGAAATAGCCAAGTTCTCTCATTTCTTGACAATGCAACCAGCCTCCTGCAAGTCAAGTTGGCAAACGTGAGATTGGTTTGATATCCGTTAGGTTCTACCAATCTCACATAACCCACTGAACAGGCAGTCATTTTCAAATTAAAGCCACATTATAGGCAATTGTTGATGGAATCACTTATTATTACTGTTGGTGCTCAAGAAGTCAAAAGTGTGTTTGCTCGTGGACAGCCAGTTCCCATTCTGGATTCAGTTAACAGGGTTGGTTTGGCTGTAATGGAAATAAAGCCAGATACTCTCATCAAGTGCTTCAAAAAAGCGAGGTTTGGAGGTGATGTACAAGACACCTTTTTACTGATCGAAGCTCAAGAAAATGGATTAGCAATTCCTGAAGTAATTCAAATGTTTCGCATTTCATGTAGTTCAGATGACCTGATTTAAAGTGATGACTTTCTGTCAGCTCGCTCCACTTTTACTTCTGCAAGATACTTAACAGAAATCTGCAACACAAAATAAGACAAAAAGAAAGGAAAGAAAGGAGAAAAGAAACAAAATAATGTCTCCAGAAATATTAATACGCGCGAATGAGCTGTGACATGCTTATGCGATATTATACAATTTGCAGACAAATTGTTGCAAGCTGTAGGAACTATTGTATAATGCAAAATGTTGCATAGAAAAGAAAGCAATTTTGAACAGTATATTCAAGCATTTTTCCCACCTCAATGTGTGACGAAAAAAGTGAAACATAAACCAAATAAACGTAGAATTAATAAATACATAAAACAATACACGAATTTAAAGCTACAGTAAAAATAGAGAAATATCATATTAGTTATCAATTACTTTAGTAGTCTAGTGTTTTAGTGTACAATATGCACCACATTAATGTCTACTATATAGCAATTAAGGTATTTAAATACATGCATAGTTACAAATTTATACTGAAACAGAACTTGTACAGTTCCATATCTTTTCTCAATTAATTCCTGTACATGAGAATTAAAGCAAGAGTGTTTTTACTCGGCAGAAGTAAATCCGAGGCTAACAAGCACGAGAGAAAGGACTAAGCGGTTTTATATTTATCTATTCATTATTTCTTTTTATTTCGTGTGTGCTGCGTTTCATAGCATCCTATCCCTTATGCGACCTTCCACTGTATGAATGAGGTAGTATGTGATGTAGCAGAAAGCTTTGGTCAGAGTTCGTAGCATCGCATGTGTAGAGTGGATCTGTGGTAGGTTAGTACCAATCCCCGGAACCCGAAGAAGTTTGGCAAATATAGAGGGCAAGCCTGGTCAGAGAGGTCGCGAAGGCACGAGAATTGGCTCCGTCAGGTTGGCGAACAGTCCTCTTCACCAACTTTTGAACGAACAACGGTTAGGTGAGGTATCCGCAGGTCGATTTGTTCGTGGATTGAGGTGCTGAGCACACGAGAAGACGCAGCTCTCGATTTTGGTACGGTTAACAAAGACATCAGAATGTCTCAAATCGGTTAGTTAATATGGTTCAGATGTTGAAATCGCGTGTGATATTACCACGAAGCCCCCATAAGGGAGCTTATTTTCGTAATTAAGTCAGATTTTGGCCGAACTTTGCGTTTGTGCCTTGGTCAGGACGCGCACAACGTGCCTTATGCTCACAGTCGGATTATTGCTGTGTCTTTAATGGAAGATCATTCATTTAATTAATTTTAATGTGGTGTTTCTTCTACAGTAATATTTTAATAGATTTTTATTTATTTTTCATATACTTTCTTTGTGTACTTGCTTTCGCGCCATGTGGTCGGTAGGAGCGAGCGCCCCATTGGTAAACTGCAGTTTCGCTCTGCACATGTATAGTAGTCGAGTGAATACCCATACAGTAGTGGGATAGTGTAAGATAGAGAAGGAATAATCTAGTGTGTCCGTATTTTTTGCATTACTGTTGGCTACCGCCACTTAGCCACGTGTGTACAATAGTATTCATGTGACAGTTAATGTTTCTTGTGCCCCCCCCCCCCCCTCCACCACATAACTATTTGATTCTTCTACAATGAAGTGCGTTACGTAAAATACCCGGTCTAAACTACTGTATATAGGAAAGTTCAGTTTTTAAGGCCCATTGATGGGATAAAGGTATACGAAATACTCTTCCGCCCTGATCGAGTTCGCTTGTAACGTCTTTGCTGAATTTGTTTTGCGTGAACTATTGCAAATAAATGTAATAAGCATATGCTTAGGTTTAAATGTGTGCCTGCATAAAATGTCACTGGAGCCAGGTCAGCACTCCCCTCTCCCTTTCCATAATTATGTGGCTAAAAATTAATCAAGTTAACTAGAAAGACCAGTTATGATGTATATTCCAACAGATACACAGCTAGTTGTTGAAATACTACCGGTATTGAATAAATATCACCTAATCTATACCCCTGACTGATTACTTCCTCCCTTCATAATAAAGAATCAGTGAATGCCAGTATCGCTGTTGAATGCTGGGTCATGAAAGTAAATAACGGTTCTATGCTGACTATTAAGCCCTGCATAGTTGCCTTCTGTAGTGGTTCAAAAATATAATGCCTTATCCGTTGCATTAAAATTTTTACCGGTTGGTTCAACCCTCCCGCTACAAGTTATTAATACCTGGCAATAATTCGCAGGGGCCTGTAATTTCGTGTACCACACGAATTTGTTAAACGATTACTACAGAGGATAGCTTGTAAGAGCTATAGGGCATGACAAGCGATGGTAATCTTACTACCAGATCGACGTAAAACATTACCTATAGCACCGATATTATGAAGGTTACACAGCACATGGCGTGTCCGTCCAGGATTTCGAGTTGCAGATCCTTCTGTCCAGTACTCAGGATATACTAATTAGAACTAAATTCTAATTTACAATAATTATTTTTCCGTGTACAGCATAGATCAATTCTACTTGTGTTGAGTACGGCGTTGTCTTAATTTGTGTTGTATCTTGTTGTTTTGGGGCTGCTGTGTTCTATTGCAAAATTGATGGGATTTTTTTTGAACTTCAACTTAGGTAATTACAATTTTTCATTCATGTTTTGTGCTTGCATCCTGTGTAGCGTGTAGGAGACAGTGGTTACAACGGTTGACGTAGGTAATGATTCAGATTATTACCAGTGTGCCCGCTAAATGTATAATGGAAATGAACACGCTAATTGTAGGAAACTATAGTGGCGAGAGTTCGCTTGCGTTGCTGGCTGCCATAGAATCCGAATGTGGGGCAGTGAATCCGCAAGGTCAGCTGACCATGGGTGGTGAACAAACAGGTAGGCCCGTTGCCACTCTGACGGAATCTCAAGTAGAAGTGTGGGGATGACCTTGGAAGACGCCAGCACAAAGGAGGGTGCGGGAAGTGAAGCTGCGGAAGAACCGATTCCAACAGTCATGGAGAGTACAGGATGTATGAGCATGGAGAATCCGCTTTTAGCAAGCATGATCCATTTGACGAAGCAGCAGGCCAATGAGCAGAAAAGAGCTAATAATGACTTGACCTGGCAGATTGATAAATTGAACGATTGAAACAAAGCATTACGTGAAACATTAAGTGATAAATTGAAGGATTCAGAGAAAGGATTAAGCGATAAATGGAACGATTCAAATAAAGCGTTAAGTGATAACTTGAGCTTTTTGTGAGATGACCTAACAAGGAAACTGGATGAGGAGATAGGGGCAATGAATACGTGATTTGACTAATAAGCTAGGGCACCACCAGGAACGACTAGAAGCGTTAGAAACCTGAATCGCCACAGCAGCTGCTGGAAACCAAGAACTAGCTGACTCCATGTTAAATACAGTCCGTGTAAACCAATGCCACTGAGGCCACAGGCAGGCTAGAAAATTGCGTAATAGAATTCGAAAACGAACTAACCTCGCGAGAAATCGTCATTCCATAGGAGTCGCAAACAAAGGAAGTCCTAGAAGGCGTCTGCAAGGAGCAGTGAGAAGTTGTTGCACGTGTGAGCGAACAAGTGGCTGCTTAGGGTGAGCAGATTACAGCGCAAGCGGACGAGATTCAGAAAGTAAACAATCAGGTGGGCGTCATGACAAGTTCGATAGAAAAGATCACACTAACGCATAAACAGAATCGGATAGGACACAGACAGACGCTATTGAGGGATCCAAGGAAATGCAATCACTGCTGTGGTTAAAAACGATGCAAGCCGACGTAAGCAAACACAATTTGGACCTAATAGCTGAACTGCATAATAGGCTACTGGAAAATGAGAACGGAGAGGGCAGTTCCACTATTTGTAACGCGTTAAGAGGGGTAGAACGCTCTAGCGGTAAGTCTAGGCGTGATGAAGACGAGGAATACCTCGATTTAGAAGAGAGACCCTGTAATGTGAGAGGAAATGACGAACAGCGGTACGAATTGTGATAGTGACGAGGGAGAATGCAGGAGACACTTTGTACAATCATATTCTCTTTTCCAGAACCCTAATCACGACATATGCCCCTCGATGTGGTCAAACCAATTTGAGCATTCGCTACCTCACTCATGGGGAGATGCGCTCAGAAAAAAATTTGCCTGCAGTCATCTGAGACGTGAAGCAGTAACCCGAATTCAAATAATGCTTCAGGACTGTCGAACGTACTAGGATTTTAAAGCGGTGTAGCGTGAAGAGTCTGTGGCCTATTCTTCCTTTGCAGAAAATAAGAGTGCGTGGTGCTGTAGAGAATAAGAGCGTAGAAAGGAAAGAGCAGGTGGATGTTGATTTTACTTGTCAGTCGTGTGACCTTACAGCCGTGTTCCTGACGGTGCCATCACTAGCAGTTGACGCAGTGTTTGGCCTGGACTTTCTGAGACATTATGAGGCTGTTCTAGATTTTGATGGTATGTGCGTCCGTTTGCGCGATCACAAAATGAGAATGACTTTTACTTTCGATGAGGGACGTGTAAAGAAGGCGTAGGATATATGTCCCTTATGGGAGTTTGTTCTGTAATTGAAGAAATGATACCATTAACTAAATTAACATAAAACAACAATCGAAATATGTGAGAACATAGATATCTTCATATTGCAGACATCATTATACAAAATGTAATAAGGAAGTTCATCACCACGATCATTTGACTGTAAATGTGTAGCTCAAGTATGCAGTCAATTAAATTGCAATTAAAACATCTTAATTTCATCCCAATTTATTTACACAATCTCTCAGGATATGACTGTTATTTGTTTATAAAAGAAATTAATTTTGATAATGAATAAATTGGTTGAATACCAAATAATGAAGCTAGATATATTTGCTTTGGCAGAAGACAGATATTGGGAAGCTAAAGTATGATGAGACATTTAGATTCATGGCCTCAAACCTTGAAAATGTTTCATCAATTTTGAAAAAGGATTAAATGATCAACATTAAATTTTTTTTCCAGAAAATCTAATCAATGTACTAATGAAGAAAGGTGTCAATCCCTGTGACTAGATACTTGGAAGAAATTTTAAGAAACTGTTTTACTGAAGTTCAGAATTTTACAAAAATTAATGAATGTGAAATAAATGATGAAGGTTATAACTATGCAAAATCAGTTTGGTAAAAATTTTAAATATCAAAGGTCTTTGTGAATATCATGATCCAATCTGAAAACTGATGTTTCAACATCGGCTGATGTGTTTGAAAATTTTAGACAAACTTACATGAAACATACAATTTGGATCCATCTTGATATTTTAAAACACCTGGTTTATTTTGGAACTGGATGCTAAAAATGACTGAACAACTACTTTATTTATTACATGTTTATGGTATTTTCTAGTTACATAAAAAGGAATAAGAGGTGGTATGTCCCAATGTTGTAAAAGATATATGAAGGCAAAAATTTTTTATACGCAATACTATGCTGTAAAAGCAATTTAAAATTATTTACCATATTTAGATGCAAACAGCGTGCATGGTTATGCTCTGAGACAATATTTGCTTTATGGTGGGTTTGAATGGGATGAACCAGATTCATTTGATTCTTAAAAACTCAGTGAGATGTCACTTGTTTCTAAAAGTGGGTAACTATTTGTAGGAGTTCTAGAATATTCAAAGGAGTGGCACTGAAGAAAGTAAGTTGTTGTCTACCATGAATGCTAGAGATAATTATGTATTTGTACACATTGATAAATCATTCTGTATTTAGGAAAATAGAGATAGAAACAGAGTGCACATAAAATTAGCTTCAGATAGAGAAAAATGTGAAAGACATGTGAAAAATCTACGCTTCAAAGGAAGAACAATATTTAACAAAAATCTTGCTGCAGTACACATTAACAAAACTAAATTATTTTTAATAATCCAATCGACAATGATATGAGTATACCTGATTTATGTAAAAAGAGATGAATGTTTTTCACTATAGAGTTATGAATCCAAAGGACTGTGAGAGATAAACGAACAGTTATAAGTACAACAAACTGACCAAAGATTTCTATGAAGACATGAAGTCAAAGGGTGACTGATGTGATACTAGAGAATATCAAATTGACAATATACACAATATTCCTCAAGGAAACTAGAAAGATTTGGGAAAAATGAAAGAGGAATGTAATGGAAAAGCAATGGAGAATTTAGTGATTTGAGATCATAAAGTATGAAATAAAGTTAGCAACAAGTAGGAGAAAGCTATCAGGTGTCAAGATATGTGTGGTTAAAAATGATATAAGCTTAGAAGGTTATGAAGAATATGTGGTCAACAATACTAAACATCACAGAACGATGAATTTAATTCCAAGCTTTAAACATGAAACGTGTTTAGTTAAAGTAAATTGGAAAGCATTGACTCATATGGTGGTAAAAGATTTGATTTGAAAAATAAAATAGATTCGTTGTCATATGGATATTACCTGGTGACGTCGCCATATGCTACATAATCGAAATCAAAATCTGGATTCTCTTCTTCTTCATCTTTAAAAAGCGAATAACATAATGAAGGTTTATTACATACCACTTCTGCTATCCCTTGAACAGTATTAACCCTTACACGTTTTCTGTTGTTTCTTTTGAGCTGCCCATTTGCAAGGTATAAAATTAAAATTTTGTTATTAAGGACTTTTACTATATAAATACAGCCCTAACTCAAGATGCTCAGTGATATAAGGTAGAAGTAAATGTTTTGTAAAACTTTTTTGAATGCGAATTTTTAGGACTAGATATGGGGGAAACTATGTGCAGAGCTTAATAGCGAATTTTAAATTCTTTTACCAGACATATATTGTAAATTAATATCTAACTGTGATTTTCAATTCTTTTTATTGTGGACTGGTTAAATTGAGACAGAATGTAGTGAGGAAATTTAGGAATAATTATAATGAAATTAATGATAAAGATTTTTCAGCGTGAATTTCATTACAGATTTTACCTTACTTACTTTATATGAAGACAATAATATATTTGAAATCTCAGGTTGGGTGAGCATCCACCCAGGAATTATTTAAAACAATAAAAGAATAAAACATGTATTATACTTCAAATTAGTCATTTCCCTGCTCATATACTACTTTTTTCTTCTTAGGATGGAGGGAAATGAGGTGAATCATTGGAAAGAAAAATGAATCCTTTTGTAGGTTCTGGTCCATTTTTTGTCTAGAAAACATGGCATAAATCGCGAAATTCTTAGGAATTTTATGATCAATGTAGATTTTATTCTCAGAATAAAATGAACTGGCTTTTGCGGTCCAAAGATCTTACGCTCTCCTCCAGATTTCTGAGATGCTAGCACTTGGGCAAAGCATTTTTGAACATAAGTATTACTAGCATAATATGATAAAATTGTTCCGGTCTGCCAGCCACCATGCCTTGTACCATCGCTTTTGAAAAATCCTATATACATTACACTCATCTCAGTCATACCTAAGTATTGTTACATACCAAGTACGTACTCTGTGACAAGCCCCATTCACAGTCCAAAGGCATTAATGTGTAAATCAGTGCAACGGCAGCCTTTGCATACGCCAGGGGTGCAGGAAGCTAATTAGAGCACTCCGTCTGTCCCAGATGAGCATGCAACTGTGTGTCTCCGAGCGAGCGTATGCAAGCTCTTGAGTAGATTGTGTCAACCTTTGATCCCCTGCAGCTCGTAAGATCTCATCTACACCTCATGTTCAACATAGTGTCATCTGGTTAACAGTCTGAAAGGACGCTTGTACAAAGGAAGGACGATATCTATCGACCTAGTGGTAAAATTCAACACTGATTTATTTCTCCCCGTAGTTAAGTTACTTTTTCCATCGTATTTACAGTAAATAGAAGTACAACTGTGGAAAGTCTGCAAAACATCAGCATTTGAGTGCTGTAAAATGTTCAATGGCCTTGAAAAATTTAGAGCAACTAGGTATGATATACAAAAAGGGGCACAATTCTTTTCCGCCTCATCTTTAGTTTCGCTGAAAACATTTTTAATTTCCTTCTAAAGTAGATGAATACTGACCAGAACCTCGTAAAACAAAGACCAACGTCTTTTCGCTACATCGCTTATTTACCAGATGCAAGTTTCAATTGCCTTTTAGCCTTACACCTTCATAATTCTTTGCTCCAGAGTATCATAAAGCATGACAAATGTTCAGTGATATGCATAAGCTTCCTCAGAAATTTATACATGGTGCACGATTCTAAAATTGTCATTTATGATTTAATTGTTTCCACAAGTCTGAGAGGCTATGTTGCATGAATAACTATGTTGTCTATAAAACATAGTGGTTAAAGCAGATTATTGGATAACTAAAGAGTAAGCATACTCCAGTATTATATGTGAAGTATACCTTTATGTATAAAAGGCAATGTCCAGACTATCTGACTCACTCACTTACAGAGTCATCATCGCCAGCAGAAACTGCAAATGATAGAAACATTAAAGTAGGAGAGGGCGTCATTTAAGAAGTAATTTTTCGAGATTCGAGCCATAAAGTATGACTTCTCTCTTACAAAGTAAATAAATAAATGTTTCAGTGTTTTTGGAAATTCAACCCCTAAAGGAGTGAAATGAAGACTTAAGTGTTTTATGAAAATGTCTCATTATGAATGAATTTTTAAAACAACATGTATGAAAACGTGAATTTGGCCTTACACTTGAAAACGAAAAAAGCGTTTTACTTCTCTTGTGAATTCACTATATAATGCGGTGAAACAGTGGACGTAAGTTTTCATACAAATATTCCATTGAGAAAGCATTTTTAACATTAAATCTCTGAAAATTATAGATTTTTTTAAAAATATGTCGTTATTGAGGTAATTTGCAAGCTTGATCTACAGAAATTGGTATTTCGTTTCTCAGTCAGAATCAAAGAAATATTTATTCAGAATTTTTGGTAATTTAACACCTTTGGGGGTGAAATAGTGAGTGGAAATTTTGTTTTGAAAATGAAACATAATTAAAAAAACTAAAGAATTTTAAAGCTAGATTTGTGAAAACTACCGCCAACTTCTGACTTATGAATAAAAAATATACATTTAAGTGTTTTTCGAAATTCAGCTGCTAAGTGGGTAAAACAGTGGATGAAGCATTTTATGAAAATATTTTGTTACGAAAGTACTTATTAAAGATAAACATAAGAAATTCTCACCTAGAAATAAAAAAGCGTTTCAATTCTCTAGGAAATTGAAAACATAAAGGGGTCAAATAAGGTATGAAAGGTTTTACAGGTATATTTCATTCTAAAAACCATTTTTAAAATTAAATCTTTGGAAACTTGTGTTTGGTTTCTCAGTTCAAAGTGAAATATTACGTGTTTCACTGCTTTTAGAAATTAAACTCCTAAAGGGCCAAAATAATACCAGACCGATTCACTACCTCACATCACTCAGCCAATAACACTAATGACAGAAACAGGAAACTTGGGGGAGGTGTGGATCTAATAATGTAGGCATTGTTTAAGAAGGGATTGTTCTAAATTCCACTCATGGTCGCTGGTCGAGTCGGTTATGCACTAACTCTAGGGGACCATTCCGAACGACGTTCCTTGCCGGCTGGCTGCAGCGTTTACACTGCTGAGCTGGTCGCCATCTTTCGTGCCCTAGAGTATATCCGCTCCTGCTCAGGTGAGTCCTTCGTTATCTGTAGCGATTCCCTGAGCGGTTTACGAGCTCTCGACCAGTGTTTCCCTCGTTCCCATCTGTTGATGGCTATCCATGAGTCCCTGCATACTCTTGCGCGTTGCGGCCGCTCTGTGGTCTTCGTGTGGACACCAGGCCATGTTGGGATACCTGGCAATGAGAATGTTGACCGCCTGGCGAAAGAGGCCACTAGTAAATCATCTCTGGAGATTGGCCTCCCGGAGACTGATTTGAGGGCAGTCTTACGCCGCGAAGTTCTTTCGGTTTGGGGCGCTGTATGGTGCAATCTGCCCACGCCCAACAAACTCTGTCCAATCAAGGCAACGACGACTGTGTGGCGGTCGCCCATGCGGGTCTCCCGCTAGGAGTCTGTTGTCCTCTGCTGGCTGCGCATTGGGCACACTCGGCTTACGCACGGCCACTTACTACGCCGTGAGGACGCACCTCTATGTCGCTGCAGTTCCATTTTATCTGTGGCCCACATTTTATTGGGGTGTCCGCTTTTAGCTGTGCTCAGGCAGTCGTTCGCACTGCCTGACAAGCTCCTTGCCCTTTTAATAGATGACCCTGCTACGGCTGACTTAGTTTTACGTTTTATTCGGGCAGGGGGTTTTTATCATTTAATCTAAGTGTTTCTGTTTTACCTTATGGTTTTGTGTGGATTCTGGCCTTTAGCCTCCGGTTTTAAACTGATTTTTTAATGTGTTTTAAGTGGTTGGATTTTACTTTTTTTATTTCTATGGTTGGCCAACCACCGTCACACTCTGTGTGATTTTAGTTCAACTCGTCTGGTCTTTGTCTCAGTTTCTGTTGTTCTGTGTCGTCTGTGCTCTATTCTGTTAATAGTTTTTATTCTCTGTGGGTGTATTTAGTACTTGGAAAAAGGGACCGATGACCGTAGCAGTCTGGTCCCTTTAATCCCACAAACCAACCAAAAGAAACAGAATAAAATTTGCAGTTACCGCCATGAATATGTAATCAATCTTTCCTGCTCCCTGTGACGCAAGTACTTTAGTTGGATTTGGCGAAAAGAATTTGAGCGACAAAATAAATCTACCTCAACAGTAATTTTATCAGGTGAATTCTTTTTTTATATTTTTCTTTTTCCAGCACAGGCAGAACATTCCATTGTCTTAGCAGTTACACGATCTGCTGCTACTACTACTGGCACTTATAACAAAGCTCTCTTCTTGAGCTTTCACAATATTAGCAGTGTCCCACGTTCACTTCTGAACGTGCTGCACATATTTGTGCCACACATTCAGCTTTACTTCAGTGACAGCTTCAGGCAGAAGAAATTTTGTGGAAGAAAGCCAGTCTATAACATTCTGTTTGCTGGGGCCTCTGTTTTTCATTTTTTCGTTTTCAAGAGTGGTATCTTGCATTATCACTCACAGTAACACATTGATGATCTAGGTAAGGAAGTACATTGAAAAATCTAAGATTCGAAAGAATTCGCCTTAATTTCGTCGCTATAGTCACTGATGATTTTCGACTCGAAAGTCGACAAACAATTGTCCACAAAACGTTTCTTCCTTCCACTACACGCTATTGTTAGTCATTTTCCTTTTCCAGATGGCGCTCTGTTTCTTGCACACAACCTAGGCAGAAAGACTTGAAAGCAGGTCATATTGAATCATCCATCGATATTTTAACCTGTGTATAGCACACATTACGCCACGGCTCGCCCAAGTAATAAATTTTGAACTTCCTGGGTTGCTGATTTCATTGTTCTTAAATAACGCCTTCTCCATAGAACAATCTCTTCTTTGCCGATTAATATGATTTTACGTCCACAATTAACGTACCTGAAATTTATCTCCTTCAATAAAGATGGACATATAGTTCTTCTGAAGTCCTACAATCAGGGTCATTGTTAATGGAAGTAAAGATTGGTGCAGTTTCCTTTTTATGTCGTTTCTGTCCAATTCGACAACACTTTGCAATATTTTTTTGCTAGTCCTTCCTTTCTATGGTGATTGAAATTGAGATTACCTTTATGTTTGTATGGACGAGCTGCTGACCACAGTGGAATAGGCATCTTAGCAACAATTCATGATGTTACTGTTGCTGAATTTAAAACACATTCTGTCTTGTACACATTCAGCATCATTTTCTTCTTCGATCTCATCTTTTCACCTGTTTCTGAAGTGGACTGAGAATGTAACCATGCAGAAAATTACAATTTGATTTTTGACACTGGAGGAAACAGAACGGCTAATATCAGAAAAGAAGTAGAAGGCAAAACGCATTAACATAAAACCTATCTCAAACGAAGATAATAATACATTTTCTTGCCTACAGTGTACAAATACCGCTAACACAATTTCGCCAATGTGTTTAACACTAGAGAACACTTCGACAATACTCTATGCTGAAGTGATGTAAAACTGGATCTTCTGCCATAAATTTTCTTTTGTAGCCTTGTGGCCTATATACTCATATAAGCCATGGTTTGCTTGGAGCTATCTCTTCGCTTCCAGGCTGCGCTGAGACAGCATCGCCCAAATGTAGTGTTGTAGTTGAGTGCAGTGCGGCATCCAATCATGCCTGTTACAATGGTTATATACTGTAATGTTCTTCATTTTTGCAGAATTCTTCAGTGAGGTCACAGCCATGAGATCGGAAGATTGTAAGAAGCTAAGATCAATTCAGCTTGCTAGGTGGGTATATACCACAAATGGCCACAATGATATTTATGGTTATGCCGAGCTACTTAAATTATTACGATCTATTAATATAAGTAATGTCACAGCCACTCACAAGGTGGTGGATATTGATTATGAGCTGTATGAAATATTGGGAGCCATTACTTCAAATGAATGCACTCCTTCTGAGAGTGGGATTAGTACTGATACCATGCAAGATAAAATGTTAAAGGTAATACTCTCATGAGTGCTGAGAATACTTAATGCTGAAAATGTCACTGTGGCTGCCCCAAAGCAGATAACTTTCCAAATACTTACACAGATTCGTTTATTGCTATTACTGTCATTATTATTTTTATTATTGTCATTATTATTACTGATATCTGCATAAGATTCTTACATGATATTTATCAATGACTCTTCCTTCTTTCCAGAAGATTTGTTAAGTATCTGAACGTTTCCTTGCGCCAACAATTTAGATGATGCGATCTTCACATTTGCCTTGAGACGGTGTATCAACAATACATGCACAGCAGCTGATTTCCAATCACTGTGAGTTAAAACTTTGGTGATGTATCGACGGTGACTAACAAAGACAGCACCAAGGCTTGATCCCTTGGCAATTTATACAGCCAGGACCACAACAACAGCACCACGACTTGGCCTGTTAATGATGTACCCTTCAGGCAGACTACACTGACACTGTGAATGGGTCTGTCGATATCATCATCAAATTGGTAAAGGCTAATGATACAGAAACATATGCCATAGACTGTACCACTCTGCCTAGGAAACTGTCGGCACCATCTTCCTAGAACCAACGACAGAACGCCAGCATGCCCTCTTCATGATCAATAAATAAGTCAAGTGCGCATATTGCACTGTGGTTGCTGGAGTTTTTGGAGATCTCGTCTAGCATGATCACACAGAAATTCATAATTGCGGATAACAAGATGCTAATACCTTCTGTAACACTTGCCAACTTCTGTTAGGAAATGAGCTTCCCAGTATCATCAATGACACATTGGACAGAGACAATAGAAGCAGCGTGGTTCTATACTGCAAACTCACATACTCCACAAAGAAGGGTGGTAAAGGTATTGAGAAAGAATCCATTGTGTTCATTTTGGAGAGATACATACATATATAGATCGATCTTCATTCTATAGATAATGAATATGACATTTCGTAATGCTTTGGAATGTGTCACTTTAACATAAGGGTTCTTTATACAAAATAATTAATTAAACTTAACTTTTCTTTACAGTTACTGGTTTATATCTAAGAATTCATCTATTGAGTAAAAGGAGTTGTCATTCAGACAATCTTTTAATTTGCTTTTAAATGTTGAATGGCTATCTGCCAGACTTTTAATACTATTTGGCCAAAGACCAAAGATTTTGGGGTAGCATAATTGACCCCTTTCTGTGCCAAAGTAGGATTTAATCCAGAATAGTGAAGACGTTCCTTTCTTGCAGTGCTGTAGCTATGCAGATCGCTGTTATTTTCGAATTGGGATGGGTTACAAATGACAAATTTCATAAGTGAATATGTATATTGCGAAGGTGCTGTGAATATCCCGAGTTCCTTAAATAAATGCCTGGAATGTGATCTAGGGTGAGCTACAGCTGTTATTCAGATTATACGCCTTTGTGCAAAGAATACTTTCTACCTTAATGACAAATTGCCCCAAACTACGAAGCCACATAAAATCTGTGTATGAAAACAGGCATAGCAGGCTAATTTATTGATACATTTATCATCAAAATTTGCATTAGTACTAATTGCGTAAGTAGCTGAACATAACTGTTTCTGCAGATCATCTATGTGCTTCTTCCAATTCAATTTCTCATCAATGTACACACCCAGAAATTTTGCGTATTCTGCCTTAGCAACAGTGTTCTGTTCATAGTCTACATTTAACAATGGTATTATGACATTTACTGTACTGAATTCTATACACTGTGTTTTCCCTAAATTTAGTGAAGGTCTATTTACAGAGAATCACATAATAATTTTCTGAAAGACGTTATTTACGATTTCCACAGCTGATTCCTGCTTGTTGAGTGTGATTACTGTATTTGTATCATCAGCAAAAAGAATTAGCTCTGCATCTTTATGAATATAGTGTAGCAAATCTTTAATATATATTTAGAACAATAAGAGACCCATGTGGGACATCATTCTTGATACCTCCCCAGTTAGAGGACTTTACTGATTTTAACAGTCTATCTGTATCATTAATTTCAACCTTCTGCATTCTTCCATTCTTGTTATGGTATACGACATAGATCCATACAATAATGAAAAATAGGTCTCTAAAATAGTGCATTCAATTAACGATTTAAGAATTCAAAATCTTAAGGAAAGCTTGCAGAAGTTAGACTGGGATGAGGTGCACGGGGAACATGGTGATAACTTAAAATTTAACCTGTTTCATGATACCTTTGTGAGTATATTTGAAAACAGTTTCCCTGAAGAAACAGTGAAATAGAGTTGTAAGAAAACATGTAAAAAGCCATAGCTTACTAAAGGGACAAAAATATCTTGTAAATAGAAAAGGGAAATCTATCTTACAACAAGGAGGAGTAATTATTCTGAATTAGTGAAACATTATAAAAGCTACTGCACTGTATTAAGAAAAGTCATTAAGAAATTCAGAGGTATGTACATTACGTCTAAGATTACCACAACTGATAACAAAATTAAAACAATTTAGTTTGCTGTTAAAAGGGAAACAGGGCAACTGAGAACACAGGAAGACAGTATTTTGATCAAACATAATCTAAAGTTTGTTAACAGGACGTCAGAAGTACAAAACATATTAATAATAATTATTTAAGTGTTGTAGAGAAAATAGGATTCAGCTATTCATTACAAAATGCAAGAGAGTATCTGGAAGAGGCAGTACCTATGCAATTTGATAAAATTTAAATTCAGCCCAAAACTTCCACTGAAATTAAGAAAATAATAAAATCCTCAGAGTTAAAAGCCCACATGGAATTGATGGCACTTCCAACAGAGTACTAAAAGCTTGTTCTCAACACATAAGTAAAATTCTCAGTCATGTATTTAGCAGCTCACTGTAACAGGGCATTTTTGCAGACAGACTGAAATTAGCTATTGTTAAACCATTGCATAAAAAGGAAGTTAGGTATGATGCAAACAACTACCACCAAATCTTACTTCTGACAGCATTATCCAAAATTCTTGAAAGAGTAATGTATGCAAATGAAGCATTACATACTTGTAAAAATGATGTGCTAAAATATAAATTAGATTTGCAGAATGGCTTTTCAGCAGAAAAAGATATTTAAACTTCACTGATCAATTATTAAATGCATTGGGATATTTAGTGATGTCTCAAAGGCTTTTGACTGTGTGAATCATGAAATTCTTCTAGATAGGCTTTCGTATTCTGGTATGAGTAGGACAGTGCACAAATGGTTTAATTCATACTTAACTTGAAGAATGCAAAATGCATGGAGTGATATCATGGGGCGAGTCAATTACAGACTGGGTCAGAACCTTCGAAGTGTCATACTGGACCACTGTTCTCAAATGGTTGAAATGGCTCTGAGCACTATGGGACTCAACTTCTGAGGTTATTAGTCCCCTATAACTGAGAACTAGTTAAACATAACTAACATAAGGACATCCCACACATCCATGCCCAAGGCAGGATTCGAACCTGCGACCATAGCGGTCTCGCGGTTCCTGACTGCTGCGCCTAGAACCGCACGGCCACTTCGGCCGGCCACTGTTCTCCTCTGAGGCACTCAGCCATGTATTCTGCTCGATTTGTACTCATATGTATATGGTCCAGTAACTGGGTTCTAACATTGTCCCACTTCTAGCTAATACAGTAGCTAAAATACCAAGTATTAATGTCGAAAATACAGGTAAGAGAGATTGTCAGTATTTGAGAGTGAATACAGATTCTTCTTCAGTTCATATTTATAACCTGCAGGCAGAAAGAAAGAAGTTCGGAACTACAAGAAGAACATAATGAAGGGCACAGTCTGTAGAACACAAAACATGCAAAGTGCAAAGTAGTTGGATGCTTCTGTTTTCCCAAGGTAGCCAGTCACTGCCCCATAAACATAGATTTGTGTGGAGCAATGGTGTCTCTGGATCAAAATTACGTCCTACTTACTTGCTATCCAACTGTAAAAACTTGATGGGCCAAGTTACTTTTATCTTAGGTGGTTAAACTCATTTACTACGAGCGGGTATAAGTGACTACACTTGCCAGGAACCAGTATGCTTAGACATGCCTAAAGCGGCATAAGATTCTCCAAGTTTACGAATTCCCACAACTAGAAGCTCTGCACTGTTGTTGTTTTTGCAAAATATATGTGCCTACTAGCTCCTGTGGCAAATTATGAAGGCAACCTCAATGCCCCTCACACTAGCTTCAAATTACGACATGCACCCAATGTGATCACATGTTAAATAGTACACTCATATGATTCCCGTGCAAAACAATTGCAGTCATATGTAGGGGATAATTCTAAAAGAGCTCGGGCCATTGAGTTCGAAAGACTTGCAGAGGGTGTTGTTGGGATTATTGAAACAAGAGTCCCTTAACAAAATCATGGGAGAAGGAATACTACACCACCAGTCAGTTGACTGTGATATTCGTGGGCTCTCAGTGAATAGAAAAGCAGAGAACACCAAGTAGAGAACATTTTCATCTAATGGGGAAGTTATGCAGCATAGCACGTTATACTTGCTATTTGAAATACCAATAGCAACCACACATACCAACTTTTTTTCAGAGTTTGAGAGAGTATGTTGCTCACTTTCCTGTTAAACACTTGGGTAATTTCGGTTCTAAAGGAGATAAGTTTAGTTCCCTTCCTGATACCACTGAAAAGTACGTTTCCTTCGCCAAACGAATAACACCAAAAATTATGCTCCGCCACCTGGCTGCCCTACATTTCCTACACACACGTCTTCACAAACCTGATGAGACAGTGTGTCAGATGGACATATTTGTCACTGGAGCTGCACATGTGCATGACGCTAAGGTTCAGCTTGTGACGTAGGAGGGGCCTTCCCTTATGAATACCTGGATTCAATGGAGAGACTCGACGAAACCATATTACCCTACATAGTAACATTTACAGTTAACTTAGAGGCACTGCCGTAACTGATGCGGAGTATGTTCCTGCTGTGAATGTTTAGCACAGTTTGGCATCGCTACTTTAGTGGAATATGCCTGACTATACATGGAAAAAGAAGTCTGCCAACAATTTTGAGATTTCGAGGAACTGTGTGTGCTTGGGCACATACACTCTGATGCCTGCATTTTATTACACTGCACCTGGACTTCCGTGTTACGCAATGTTACTAAATACACATGCCCATATCTAACTGTTGAGTGATATCGATATGCTGCAATTCTTAGATATTGTGATTAATGAGGAGCTTTGCCAGTGCGTGCACAGGTACACCAAGGTGAATTACCTGTGAATGAGCAAGAAGGAGTACAAACTTTGTGAAGATACCAGTTACATCCTACACATGGATATAGACAACCTAAACTGGCACACCATGCAACAATAACTGATGACTGGATGTTCCGAGGGCTGTACAAAAGGAAAATTGCAAGCATCAGTAAGTTCAAGATATGGTTGCAAATTCTTGTTAGGAATACATCGTGGAGGGTCACATGGCATGTACCTCCCGTTTCCATGACACTCACAGTGATTTGCTACTGTGTCCATACAGACTAGTCCCATGCAGTGGTTCTGTCCCCATGCTAATAAAAGCCCTGAGCAGCAACCAGAGATACAGCACACACTACAGAAACCTCCATAAGCGACTCTGTGTCCAAATGGGACTTATCAAAGTGGTCTGCGCAATCTTTTTCTAACAGTTACCATGGTTGAAAGATTATATGGATGTTAGTACCAAAAAAGGGTTCCCTCAATATGTGATTCCGAAAAGGATTGTCTTATATTATTGAATATTTTGATTCTTCGGAAAAGAATGGAAGTTTTGAGAACTGTCACGAAATACAGGCAATGTTTCGTTGAGGGGGCATTTAATCGATAGACATCCCCTCTTCAGGACAAACTTTAAGCTGACCACTATTCGCCATCAAAGGTTAATTGCTCTGGAGGTGGCTAAGAAATCAGCGGAGTTTGCAAAACCTGTATATACCGGTATGGGCATTCTGAATCATTCTAAACTTCACACGTACCTCTTCCACTACGAGTTTCTAAACAAAACTTAGCTGGTCTCAAGTTACTTCAGAAAGTTCCAAATATATAAAAGCTGCAATTCATATGAAGTAAGAAGGCACCACCTTGAAATATTTGATACTTCCAGATGTGAAGCTGATGGTCCTTAAAGCACGATATATCAAAAATAAAAAGGTTTTCTTCTTGATGAAGGACGAGGAGAATGGTTCACAGATTGAAAGGTTTGTGGCTATCAGCTCGAGCATATACACTTTAGTTTATATACAGTCTCTAGACAAAAAATGGATAAAGATGTGAACGGTGAAGCCAAAAACGCTCTGTCAATCAAAGATTACAAAGAGGCACTGGCTCATCTACGCAATTGTTGCGCAAAGTAGTCTTTTGGCCACAGTGTGAAGAGGTCTATTTAGCACTACAGCTGAAAGTTGAGCTGTCATGTTGTAGCAACAAATGGTTCATATGTGGGGATAGGATTGACACCACCCTCTACACGCACCATTCAGTTGGGTGATAATGAGAAGGAGAGTGGATATATTTATACCATATGTGCATGGAATAGTAGCATGAACCATTTGTCATAGGTGTCAGCATGTGTATATACACAGATTGAGTACTATGCACATGTCAGAGTCTTTGTGACATTTTTCTTCACCAGCTGGTCTCATCTTTTCGTATGTATTGTATATATGGCATAAAAGTATGTAATGAACCAATGGGAAATGTAATAATACCTCTCTGATGTATCTTTATTTGTATACACATTTTCTGCCCAGGTAAAAATGATTACATTTTGAAGTGAAATCCTTTGTAAAAAATAATTTTAATAAACCAAAGATCTGTCATGTGCGTGTTATTATTTAGAAAGAGATTGACTCTGATCTTGTCACTACACCATACAGACCTTCAATGATTCACGAAACCCACACAAGTTGGATAGTAAATAAAGGAGTGGGAAACCTGATCCCTATTGGTTCAGGTGGATCTATAGATCTTGGCATACTGGAATTATAGTCCCTTTGTGCCCTGATGTGACCTCGCCTTGTGTCGGAGAGGGCGCGAATGGTGGGGGCTGGGAGGAGGGGGGAGGCCAGGGAGAAGAAGCTCATCTTATCCTCAGATAAGGATAAAAATGGATCCATTGTAGTAGAAGTGCGACTGATACATTGTTAGTAAGGCAGCGCCAGAGCCACTGTCACATTATGAGAATTACTTGTCATATATCGTGAGTTGTGTGAAAAATGAAACAATTCAAGTTATTTAGGAGGAGCTTAAATCTGCGGATCAGTAGAATCACACTAAATACTTGTCTGTGATGGAAAGTCTTTAGCCCTGAATGCAGCACTGCGTCAATGCCCTCTATTGTCCTCACTGCGGACGCCTGTGTTGATATAACCGTTTACTTCAAGATCTATGATGATCTTGTGGCCGTTGAATGGCACACTGGCACACCACGCAAATAATAACGCCATTCCTCCGCCATCACGCTGCCGAAAGAAGCAGTATGTGAGTCCACTCTCGCCTGAAAACTGAGAGTGGAATGAACTTTCACGCGATGTGTCTCGCAAATAACGCAACAACATCAGACACAATCTGATATGAATTGTATATGATATTCGCAGTTTATTGTCAGACCTATTCTTATCTCTCATAAACATAAGCCACTGTAGACAACAGTTTATTTTATGTTTTACACCTTAAATACTTCCCCATTAATATTACCATCTCAGTGGTTTGTCAGTTAAGACTAGTGGGTTGAGAAGCCATTGACGGTGCATCAAACTACTGCCTGACGTTCCGCTTCCGACTGTAGCTGATGTCTTTGAGATGAAACGGCAACCGCATCAAGGGCTCAAGTAGCAGTTCTGCTTCTTCTGGTTTTGAGAAAGTTGTCAAGTATATCCTATAATGCAGTGTTAACCAGAAGGCTTTGGTGTTCTATCGTTTTCCCTCTCGGAATCTATTTTGTTGCAGACTGGAGGTGGCAGGAATTCCTTCTTCTGAAGTGCCCTGACATATTCGAACAATGCAACTATCCGTTTATAGGCGTTGGTAAGTTCATTGTTCCCACTTAATTGACGAATATTTGGGATTTTGGATCTTCTGGAGCTAGGGCAGAAGTTTTCTTCCTAGGCGTTAGAATTTCGTCATGAGAACTTTTGCTATAGCAGTATCATGGAGATACTGGAGCGGAAAGATCCTCGCAATGTGGAATACTTTTGAGAGTCTGGTTTTGACAGGCCGAAAAATTTATGAAACGGTATAGAGTTTACCACCATTCCTCACGTGAAGTCAACCGTGTAAATACGTCTGGCTGGCGCCATGGCGCCATAATTCTCGAGCAAAGGCAGTGGATCGCAATCCATTATTTTATCTTGATCAGTACTGGAACGAGCAATTTGGATCAAATAAGGCGACAGGAAACAGCAGGGCCATAATTGCCAAACATACACCGCTTGTGTTTAACAGTGTTTATTAGCTTGCACAATTTAAATACAACAAAATCGATAAATTTAATAAGCACAATAATTTTTTTTCTTAAACCCATGTTAAAATCTGCGTAATAAATGCATAAAACTTTAATAAAACTTCTTCTGGTGTAAATACTTAATACAATCAAAACTTGTCATACTCTGAACCCGCAAGACTATCCTGTACATTGAGTTCTCTTCTGCAATATAAATTTATACTACGGTATAACATTATGGCATAACATAGTGCACACAGGTAACAATAAGGCAACTTCTAAAACTTGAACGCTCGGCTATGAAGAGACTGGACACAGGAACGTCTGACTAAGGAATAATCCAGTTGATGCCAGTACAGGTAGGCACTAATTAAACAACAAATAACTATTAAAAAGCAACGCCTCAGCATGTAAACATTCCCTGAGTACATACTCACATGAAACGCTCCTTTATAAGAACTACACAGTCAGCTTAAAAGGTACAAGTATGATACAAATCACTGATAAGGAATACAAAATTAATAAGGCGGAACCTCCAGCAAATCTGATCGGGCCCTAATTACAGAGTGACCCAGTTTTACAAGGTTAAATTCATATTTAGAGCGAAAGGTGCATCCCCCACGACGGCGAAGGAACGAGCTGCCAAGCTTAACGACCTGACAGAGGCAGAAACAAAGAGAACGTCAGTATTCAACTTAAGGACGAGATCGAGACAGAAAGCCGGTCTAACGAAACACAGTTCCTCATGCTTGAGCCAATTCGTCAAGCCCCGGTGCCACGTCCCACCTACCGGAGGAAATACATTGCGCTTTGCCCAACTGAAACGAAAATCAACTACAACAGCACACTTGCAATAGCATATTTATATTACATAAAAGAATAAAATGTAACATTAAAACAGGAAGGGTCGTCAATTTTTTTTCGTTTTAAAGTCAATCCTTAAGGATTCATTAAAACATTGCAATACACTCATATTCCTGGAAACGTTAGAACAACAGCTGAGTATTACCTTAACCGGGCAAGAGCTCACCAGAACTACACTTTCATGGAATCTGATGTAGTTTTACACTTAGTATTGTATTTCGTTACTCGTTAATTAAGGTGCAAATTTAGGTACTTAATCACGAAGGTTACAATAATGTTTGATATACCATCACTCAATAATGACCCCACTGGGTTTTCTTACATTGCAGATCCGTCATCAAATAGTAGGAATCAAGATGAATAGATGAAGCCCCATTATCATGTCACGTGCGACATAACTTTGACATGTCAGACTCATCAGTGAAGACAACATTAATTAACCAATAACAAATATACAGGGTGAGTCACCTAACGTTACCGCTGGATATATTTCGTAAACCACATTAAATACTGACGAATCGATTCCACAGACCGAACGTGAGGAGAGGGGCTAGTGTAATTGGTTAAAACAAACCATAAAAAAATGCACGGAAGTATGTTTTTTAATACAAACCTACGTCTTTTTAAATGGAACCCCGTTAGTTTTGTTAGCACATCTGAACATATAAACAAATACGTAATCAGTGCCGGTTGTTGCATTGTAAAATGTTAATTACATCCGGAGATATTGTAAGCTAAAGTTGACGCTTGAGTACCACTCCTCCGCTGTTCGATCGTGTGTGTCGGAGAGCACCGAATTACGTAGGGATCCAAAGGGAACGGTGATGGACCTTAGGTGCAGAAGAGAATGGAAAAGCACATTACGTCCACATGCTAACACCTTTTTATTGGTCTTTTTCACTGACGCACATGTATATTACCATGAGGGGTGAGGTACACGTACACATGTAATTTTCGTTTTCTATTACGGAGTGGAATAGAGTGTGTCCCGGCATGTCAGTCCAATAGATGTTCAATGTGGTGGCCATCATCTACTGCACACAATTGCAATCTCTGGCGTAATGAATGTCGTACACGCCGCAGTACATCTGGTGTAATGTCGCCGCAGGCTGCCACAATACGTTGTTTCAAATCCTCTGGGGTTGTAGGCACATCACGGTACATATTCTCCTTTAACATACCCCACAGAAAGAAGTCCAGAGGTGTAAGATCAGGAGAATGGGCTGGCCAATTTATGCGTCCTCCACGTCCTATGAAACGTCCGTCGTACGTGTACCTCACCCCTCACGGTAATGTACATGTGCGTCAGTGAAAAAGACCAATAAAAAGATGTTAGCATGTGGACGTAATGTGCTGTTCCAGTCTCTTCTGTACCAAAGGTCCATCACCGTTCCCTTTGGATCCCGACGTAATTCGGTGCTCTCCGATGCACACGATCGAACAGCGGAGGAGTGGTACTCAAGCGGCAAAATTAGGTTACAATATCTCAGGATGTAATTAACATTTTACAATGCAGCAAACGGCACTGATTACGTATTTGTTCATATGTTCAGATGTGCTAACAAAACTAACGGGGTTCCATTTAAAAAACGTAGGTTTGTGTAAAGAAACATACCTCCGTGCATTTTTTTAAGGTTTGTATTAACCAATTACACTAGCCCCTCTCCTCACGTTCGGTGTGTGGAATCGATTCGTCAGTATTTGATGTGCTTTACGAAATATATCCAGCGGTAATATTAGGTGACTCACCCTGTATATGTATACAAGGACACAATTGCATCTGTTTAAATCGAACACACAGCATAGGCCCAGGCGAACGGTTAATGGCAGGCGACACTCCGGCAAGCTCTTCTTTCCGACATGCACTGCGTTGCGAGAAAAGCCAAAAACTACGCCTCGTGCCGTAACCCAAAACCTTTTCGGCGGCCGCGGCCGCAGCTGTCGAGTAATACCATGCGCGATGAGCATGCGCATCATGTAACGTGGCCCTTCCCGACCGTGTTGTGCGCGCTGCCGAAAGACCACACGGTGAGAGCTGCTGCCTCAACGCTGCAGACTTAAACAGCCGAACTCGCGATGAACATCCGACACGCGGCCGGCAAAAGCGACTTCGATGCAAAGATGACACTTCAAGAAATGGATACCGGCTCTAGCCGCGCAAGGTATCAAGTACCATCTTCTTCTCTATTAATATTAGTATGGTGTTTGAAAATTTATATGGGCTCTCTATACACGAGTGGTGTCAGTGAATTTTACTTTGTGGTTCCTATCTCGGAAAACATGTAATGCCATTACCAGTTTCTCAGTATAC